>NC_092134.1:96933418-98183418 GCF_043159975.1 Macaca nemestrina
GTTTCTCAGAAAGCTTCTTTTCAGATTTCATCTGAGGATATTTCCTTTTTCACCATAGCCCTCTATGGGCTTCCAAATATCACTTTGCCAATTCCACAAAAACTGTCTTAGCGAAAGGCTTCTTGAGGGGAAAGCTGTAACTCTGTGAGATGATTTCACAGAACACAAGGAAGTTTCTTAGAAATCTTCTTTCTCTTTGTTATCGGAGGATATTTCCTTTGGCCCTATAGTCTTCAAAGGGATCCGAAATATCTGTTCTCAGATTCCACAGAAAGAAGGCTAGCAAAGAGATCCACGAAATACAGATGTATATCTGTGATATGAATTCACAGAAAAATAAGCAGTTTCTCAGAAAGCTTCTTTCCAGATTTCATCTGAGGATATTTCCTTTTTCACCATAGCCCTCTATGGGCTTCCAAATATCACTTTGCCAATTCCACAACAACTGTCTTAGCGAAAGGCTTCTTGAGGGGAAAGCTGTAACTCTGTGAGATGATTTCTCAGAACACAAAGAAGATTCTCAGAAAGCTTCTTTCTCTTTGTTATCGGAAGAGATTTCCTTTGGCCCTATAGTCTTCAAACGGATCCGAAATATCTGTTTCAGATTCCACAGAAATAAGGCTAGCAAAGGGAACTACGAAACACACATATAACTCTGAGAGATGAATTCACAGATCACTAAGCACTTTCTCAGAAAGCTTCTTTCCAGATTTCATCTGAGGATATTTCCTTTTTCACCATAGCCCTCTATGGGCTTCCAAATATCACTTTGCCAATTCCACAAGAACTGTCTTAGCGAAAGGCTTCTTGAGGGGAAAGCTGTAACTCTGTGAGATGATTTCACAGAACACAAAGAAGATTCTCAGAAAGCTTCTTTCTCTTTGTTATCGGAAGATATTTCCTTTGGCCCTATAGTCTTCAAACGGATCCGAAATATCTGTTCTCAGATTCCACAGAAAGAAGGTTAGCAAAGAGATCCACGAAATACAGATGTAACTCTGTGAGATGAATTCACAGAACACTAAGCAGTTTCTCAGAAAGCTTCTTTCCAGATTTCATCTGAGGATATTTCCTTTTTCTCCATAGCCCTCTAAGGGCTTCCAAATATCACTTTGCCAATTCCACAAGAACTGTCTTAGCGAAAGGCTTCTTGTGGGGAAAGCTATAACTCTGTGAGATGATTTCACAGAACACAAAGAAGTTTCTCAGAAAGCTTCTTTCTCTTTGTTATCGGAGGATATTTCCTTTGGCCCTATAGTCTTCAAAGGGATCCGAAATATCTGTTCTCAGATTCCACAGAAATAAGGCTAGCAAGGAGATCTACGAAACACAGATGTAAATCTGTGAGATGAATTCACAGAACACTAAGCAGTTTCTCAGAAAGTTTCTTTCCAGATTTCATCTGAGGATAATTCTTTTTTCACCATAGCCCTCTATGGCCTCCCAAATATCACTTTGCAATTCCACAAGAACTGTCTTAGCGAAAGGCTTCTTGAGGGGAAAGCTGTGACTCTGTGAGATGATTTCACCGAACACAAAGAAGTTTCTCAGAAAGCTTCTTTCTCTTTGTTATCGGAGGATATTTCCTTTGGCCCTACAGTCTTCAAAGGGATCCGAAATATCTGTTCTCAGATTCCACAGACATAAGGCTAGCAAAGAGATCTACGAAACACAGTTGTAACTCTGTGAGATGAACTCACAGAACACTAAGCAGTTTCTCAGAAAGCTTCTTTCCAGATTTCATCTGAGGATATTTCCTTTTTCACCATAGCCCTCTATGGGCTTCCAAATATCACTTTGCCAATTCCACAAGAACTGTCTTAGCAAAAGGCTTCTTGAGGGGAAAGCTGTAACTCTGTGAGATGATTTCACAGAACACAAAGAAGTTTCTCAGAAAGCTTCTTTCTCTTTGTTATCGGAGGATATTTCCTTTGGCCCTATGGTCTTCAAAGGGATCCGAAATATCTGTTCTCAGATTCCACAGAAAGAAGGCTAGCAAAGAGATCTACGAAACACACAAAAAACTCTGTGAGATGAATTCACAGAACACTAAGCAGTTTCTCAGAAAGCTTCTTTCCAGATTTCATCTGAGGATATTTCCTCTTTCACCATAGCCCTCTAAGGGCTTCCAAATATCACTTTTCCAATTCCACAAGAACTGTCTTAGCGAAAGGCTTCTTGAGGGGAAAGCTGTAACTCTTTGAGATGATTTCACAGAACACAAAGAAGTTTCTCAGAAAGCTTCTTACTCTTTGTTATCGGAGGATATTTCCTTTGGCCCAATGGTCTTCAAAGGGATCCGAAATATCTGTTCTCAGATTCCACAGAAAGAAGGCTAGCAAAGAGATCCGCGAAATACAGATGTAACTCTGTGAGATGAATTAACAGAACACTAAGCAGTTTCTCAGAAAGCTTCTTTCCAGATTTCATCTGAGGATATTTCCTTTTTCACCATAGCCCGCTAAGGGCTTCCAAATATCACTTTGCCAATTCCACAAGAACTGTCTTAGTGAAAGGCTTCTTGAGGGGAAGGCTGTAACTCTGTGAGATGATTTCACAGAACACAAAGAAGTTTCTCAGAAAGCTTCTTTCTCTTTGTTATCGGAGGATATTTCCTTTGGCCCTAAGGTCTTCAAAGGGATCCGAAATATCTGTTCTCAGATTCCACAGAAAGAAGGCTAGCAAAGAGATCTACGAAACACACATATAACTCTGTGAGATGAATTCACAGAACACTAAGCAGTTTCTCAGAAAGCTTCTTTCCAGATTTCATCTGAGGATATTTCCTTTTTCACCATAGACCTCTAAGGGCTTCCAAATATCACTTTGCCAATTCCACAAGAACTGTCTTAGCGAAAGGCTTCTTGAGGGGAAAGCTGTAACTCTGTGAGATGATTTCACAGAACACAAAGAAGTTTCTCAGAAAGCTTCTTTCTCTTTGTTATCGGAGGATATTTCCTTTTGCCCTATAATCTTCAAAGAGATCCGAAATATCTGTTCTCAGATTCCACAGAAAGAAGGCTAGCAAAGAGATCTACGAAACACACATATAACTCTGTGAGATGAATTCACAGAACACTAAGCAGTTTCTCAGAAAGCTTCTTTCCAGATTTCATCTGAGGATATTTCCTTTTTCACCATAGCCCTCTATGGGCTTCCAAATATCACTTTGCCAATTCCACAAGAACTGTCTTAGCGAAAGGCTTCTTGAGGGGAAAGCTGTAACTCTGTGAGATGATTTCTCAGAACACAAAGAAGATTCTCAGAAAGCTTCTTTCTCTTTGTTATCGGAAGAGATTTCCTTTGGCCCTATAGTCTTCAAACGGATCCGAAATATCTGTTTCAGATTCCACAGAAATAAGGCTAGCAAAGGGAACTACGAAACACACATATAACTCTGAGAGATGAATTCACAGATCACTAAGCAGTTTCTCAGAAAGCTTCTTTCCAGATTTCATCTGAGGATATTTCCTTTTTCACCATAGCCCTCTATGGGCTTCCAAATATCACTTTGCCAATTCCACAAGAACTGTCTTAGCGAAAGGCTTCTTGAGGGGAAAGCTGTAACTCTGTGAGATGATTTCACAGAACACAAAGAAGATTCTCAGAAAGCTTCTTTCTCTTTGTTATCGGAAGATATTTCCTTTGGCCCTATAGTCTTCAAACGGATCCGAAATATCTGTTCTCAGATTCCACAGAAAGAAGGTTAGCAAAGAGATCCACGAAATACAGATGTAACTCTGTGAGATGAATTCACAGAACACTAAGCAGTTTCTCAGAAAGCTTCTTTCCAGATTTCATCTGAGGATATTTCCTTTTTCTCCATAGCCCTCTAAGGGCTTCCAAATATCACTTTGCCAATTCCACAAGAACTGTCTTAGCGAAAGGCTTCTTGTGGGGAAAGCTATAACTCTGTGAGATGATTTCACAGAACACAAAGAAGTTTCTCAGAAAGCTTCTTTCTCTTTGTTATCGGAGGATATTTCCTTTGGCCCTATAGTCTTCAAAGGGATCCGAAATATCTGTTCTCAGATTCCACAGAAATAAGGCTAGCAAGGAGATCTACGAAACACAGATGTAACTCTGTGAGATGAATTCACAGAACACTAAGCAGTTTCTCAGAAAGTTTCTTTCCAGATTTCATCTGAGGATAATTCTTTTTTCACCATAGCCCTCTTTGGCCTCCCAAATATCACTTTGCAATTCCACAAGAACTGTCTTAGCGAAAGGCTTCTTGAGGGGAAAGCTGTGACTCTGTGAGATGATTTCACCGAACACAAAGAAGTTTCTCAGAAAGCTTCTTTCTCTTTGTTATCGGAGGATATTTCCTTTGGCCCTACAGTCTTCAAAGGGATCCGAAATATCTGTTCTCAGATTCCACAGACATAAGGCTAGCAAAGAGATCTACGAAACACAGATGTAACTCTGTGAGATGAATTCACAGAACAATAAGCAGTTTCTCAGAAAGCTTCTTTCCAGATTTCATCTGAGGATATTTCCTTTTTCACCATAGCCCTCTAAGGGCTTCCAAATATCACTTTGCCAATTCCACAAGAACTGTCTTAGCGAAAGGCTTCTTGAGGGGAAAGCTGTAACTCTGTGAGATGATTTCACCGAACACAAAGAAGTTTCTCAGAAAGCTTCTTTCTCTTTGTTATCGGAGGATATTTCCTTTGGCCCTATAGTCTTCAAAGGGATCCGAAATATCTGTTCTCAGATTCCACAGAAATAAGGCTAGCAAAGAGATCTACGAAACACAGTTGTAACTCTGTGAGATGAACTCACAGAACACTAAGCAGTTTCTCAGAAAGCTTCTTTCCAGATTTCATCTGAGGATATTTCCTTTTTCACCATAGCCCTCTATGGGCTTCCAAATATCACTTTGCCAATTCCACAAGAACTGTCTTAGCAAAAGGCTTCTTGAGGGGAAAGCTGTAACTCTGTGAGATGATTTCACAGAACACAAAGAAGTTTCTCAGAAAGCTTCTTTCTCTTTGTTATCGGAGGATACTTCCTTTGGCCCTATGGTCTTCAAAGGGATCCGAAATATCTGTTCTCAGATTCCACAGAAAGAAGGCTAGCAAAGAGATCCGCGAAATACAGATGTAACTCTGTGAGATGAATTAACAGAACACTAAGCAGTTTCTCAGAAAGCTTCTTTTCAGATTTCATCTGAGGATATTTCCTTTTTCACCATAGCCCTCTATGGGCTTCCAAATATCACTTTGCCAATTCCACAAAAACTGTCTTAGCGAAAGGCTTCTTGAGGGGAAAGCTGTAACTCTGTGAGATGATTTCACAGAACACAAGGAAGTTTCTTAGAAATCTTCTTTCTCTTTGTTATCGGAGGATATTTCCTTTGGCCCTATAGTCTTCAAAGGGATCCGAAATATCTGTTCTCAGATTCCACAGAAAGAAGGCTAGCAAAGAGATCCACGAAATACAGATGTATCTCTGTGATATGAATTCACAGAAAAATAAGCAGTTTCTCAGAAAGCTTCTTTCCAGATTTCATCTGAGGATATTTCCTTTTTCACCATAGCCCTCTATGGGCTTCCAAATATCACTTTGCCAATTCCACAACAACTGTCTTAGCGAAAGGCTTCTTGAGGGGAAAGCTGTAACTCTGTGAGATGATTTCTCAGAACACAAAGAAGATTCTCAGAAAGCTTCTTTCTCTTTGTTATCGGAAGAGATTTCCTTTGGCCCTATAGTCTTCAAACGGATCCGAAATATCTGTTTCAGATTCCACAGAAATAAGGCTAGCAAAGGGAACTACGAAACACACATATAACTCTGAGAGATGAATTCACAGATCACTAAGCACTTTCTCAGAAAGCTTCTTTCCAGATTTCATCTGAGGATATTTCCTTTTTCACCATAGCCCTCTATGGGCTTCCAAATATCACTTTGCCAATTCCACAAGAACTGTCTTAGCGAAAGGCTTCTTGAGGGGAAAGCTGTAACTCTGTGAGATGATTTCACAGAACACAAAGAAGATTCTCAGAAAGCTTCTTTCTCTTTGTTATCGGAAGATATTTCCTTTGGCCCTATAGTCTTCAAACGGATCCGAAATATCTGTTCTCAGATTCCACAGAAAGAAGGTTAGCAAAGAGATCCACGAAATACAGATGTAACTCTGTGAGATGAATTCACAGAACACTAAGCAGTTTCTCAGAAAGCTTCTTTCCAGATTTCATCTGAGGATATTTCCTTTTTCTCCATAGCCCTCTAAGGGCTTCCAAATATCACTTTGCCAATTCCACAAGAACTGTCTTAGCGAAAGGCTTCTTGTGGGGAAAGCTATAACTCTGTGAGATGATTTCACAGAACACAAAGAAGTTTCTCAGAAAGCTTCTTTCTCTTTGTTATCGGAGGATATTTCCTTTGGCCCTATAGTCTTCAAAGGGATCCGAAATATCTGTTCTCAGATTCCACAGAAATAAGGCTAGCAAGGAGATCTACGAAACACAGATGTAAATCTGTGAGATGAATTCACAGAACACTAAGCAGTTTCTCAGAAAGTTTCTTTCCAGATTTCATCTGAGGATAATTCTTTTTTCACCATAGCCCTCTATGGCCTCCCAAATATCACTTTGCAATTCCACAAGAACTGTCTTAGCGAAAGGCTTCTTGAGGGGAAAGCTGTGACTCTGTGAGATGATTTCACCGAACACAAAGAAGTTTCTCAGAAAGCTTCTTTCTCTTTGTTATCGGAGGATATTTCCTTTGGCCCTACAGTCTTCAAAGGGATCCGAAATATCTGTTCTCAGATTCCACAGACATAAGGCTAGCAAAGAGATCTACGAAACACAGTTGTAACTCTGTGAGATGAACTCACAGAACACTAAGCAGTTTCTCAGAAAGCTTCTTTCCAGATTTCATCTGAGGATATTTCCTTTTTCACCATAGCCCTCTATGGGCTTCCAAATATCACTTTGCCAATTCCACAAGAACTGTCTTAGCAAAAGGCTTCTTGAGGGGAAAGCTGTAACTCTGTGAGATGATTTCACAGAACACAAAGAAGTTTCTCAGAAAGCTTCTTTCTCTTTGTTATCGGAGGATATTTCCTTTGGCCCTATGGTCTTCAAAGGGATCCGAAATATCTGTTCTCAGATTCCACAGAAAGAAGGCTAGCAAAGAGATCTACGAAACACACAAAAAACTCTGTGAGATGAATTCACAGAACACTAAGCAGTTTCTCAGAAAGCTTCTTTCCAGATTTCATCTGAGGATATTTCCTCTTTCACCATAGCCCTCTAAGGGCTTCCAAATATCACTTTTCCAATTCCACAAGAACTGTCTTAGCGAAAGGCTTCTTGAGGGGAAAGCTGTAACTCTTTGAGATGATTTCACAGAACACAAAGAAGTTTCTCAGAAAGCTTCTTACTCTTTGTTATCGGAGGATATTTCCTTTGGCCCAATGGTCTTCAAAGGGATCCGAAATATCTGTTCTCAGATTCCACAGAAAGAAGGCTAGCAAAGAGATCCGCGAAATACAGATGTAACTCTGTGAGATGAATTAACAGAACACTAAGCAGTTTCTCAGAAAGCTTCTTTTCAGATTTCATCTGAGGATATTTCCTTTTTCACCATAGCCCTCTATGGGCTTCCAAATATCACTTTGCCAATTCCACAAAAACTGTCTTAGCGAAAGGCTTCTTGAGGGGAAAGCTGTAACTCTGTGAGATGATTTCACAGAACACAAGGAAGTTTCTTAGAAATCTTCTTTCTCTTTGTTATCGGAGGATATTTCCTTTGGCCCTATAGTCTTCAAAGGGATCCGAAATATCTGTTCTCAGATTCCACAGAAAGAAGGCTAGCAAAGAGATCCACGAAATAAAGATGTAACACTGTGAGATGAATTCACAGAACACTAAGCAGTTTCTCAGAAAGCTTCTTTCCAGATTTCATCTGAGGATATTTCCTTTTTCACCATAGCCCTCTATGGGGTTCCAAATATCACTAGCCAATTCCACAAGAACTGTCTTAGCGAAAGGCTTCTTGAGGGGAAAGCTGTAACTCTGTGAGATGATTTCACAGAACACAAAGAAGTTTCTCAGAAAGCTTCTTTCTCTTTGTTATCGGAGGATATTTCCTTTGGCCCTATAGTCTTCAAAGGGATCCGAAATATCTGTTCTCAGATTCCACAGAAAGAAGGCTAGCAAAGAGATCTACTAAACACAGATGTAACTCTGTGAGATGAATTCACAGAACACTAAGGAGTTTCTCAGAAAGCTTCTTTCCAGATTTCATCTGAGGATATTTCCTTTTTCACCATTGCCCTCTATTGGCTTCCAAATATCACTTTGCCAATTCCACAAGAACTGTCTTAGAGAAAGGCTTCTTGAGGGGAAAGCTGTAACTCTGTGAGATGATTTCACAGAACACAAAGAAGATTCTCAGAAAGCTTCTTTCTCTTTGTTATCGGAGGATATTTCCTTTGGCCCTATATTCTTCAAAGGGATCCGAAATATCTGTTCTCAGATTCCACAGAAATAAGGCTAGCAAAGAGATCTACGAAACACAGTTGTAACTCTGTGAGATGAATTCACAGAACACTAAGCAGTTTCTCAGAAAGCTTCTTTCCAGATTTCATCTGAGGATATTTCCTTTTTCACCATAGCCCTCAAAGGGCTTCCAAATATCACTTTGCCCATTCCACAAGAACTGTCTTAGCGAAAGGCTTCTTGAGGGGAAAGCTGTAACTCTGTGAGATGATTTCACAGAACACAAAGAAGTTTCTCAGAAAGCTTCTTTCTCTTTGTTATCGGAGGATATTTCCTTTGGCCCTATGGTCTTCATAGGGATCCGAAATATCTGTTCTCAGATTCCACAGAAAGAACGCTAGCAAAGAGACCCAGGAAATACAGATGTAACTCTGTGAGATGAATTCACAGAACACTAAGCAGTTTCTCAGAAAGTTTCTTTCCAGATTTCATCTGAGGATAATTCCTTTTTCACCATAGCCCTCTGTGGGCTCCCAAATATCACTTTGCCAATTCCACAAGAACTGTCTTAGCGAAAGGCTTCTTGACGGGAAAGCTGTAACTCTGTGAGATGATTTCACCGAACACAAAGAAGTTTCTCAGAAAGCTTCTTTCTCTTTGTTATCGGAGGATATTTCCTTTGGCCCTATAGTCTTCAAAGGGATCCGAAATATCTGTTCTCAGATTCCACAGACATAAGGCTAGCAAAGAGATCTACGAAACACAGATGTAACTCTGTGAGCTGAATTCACAGAACAATAAGCAGTTTCTCAGAAAGCTTCTTTCCCGATTTCATCTGAGGATATTTCCTTTTTCACCATAGCCCTCTCTGGGCTTCCAAATATCACTTGGCCAATTCCACAAGAACTGTCTTAGCGAAAGGCTTCTTGAGGGGAAAGCTGTAACTCTGTGAGATGATTTCCCAGAACACAAAGAAGTTTCTCAGAATGCTTCTTTCTCTTTGTTATCGGAGGATATTTCCTTTGGCCCTATGGTCTTCAAAGGGATCCGAAATATCTGTTCTCAGATTCCACAGAAAGAAGGCTAGGAAAGAGATCTACAAAACACACATAGAACTCTGTGAGATGAATTCACAGAACACTAAGCAGTTTCTCAGAAAGCTTCTTTCCAGATTTCATCTGAGGATATTTCCTTTTTCACCATAGCCCTCTAAGGGCTTCCAAATATCACTTTGCCAATTCCACAAGAACTGTCTTAGCGAAAGGCTTCTTGAGGGGAAAGCTGTAACTCTGTGAGATGATTTCACAGAACACAAAGAAGTTTCTCAGAAAGCTTCTTTCTCTTTGTTATCGGAGGATATTTCCTTTGGCCCTATGGTCTTCATAGGGATCCGAAATATCTGTTCTCAGATTCCACAGAAAGAAGGCTAGCAAAGAGATACAGGCAATACAGATGTAACTCTGTGAGATCAATTAACAGAACACTAAGCAGTTTCTCAGAAAGCTTCTTTCCAGATATCATCTGAGGATATTTCCTTTTTCACCATAGCCATCTATGGGCTTCCAAATATCACTTTGCCAATTCCACAAGAACTGTGTTAGCGAAAGGCTTCTTGAGGGGAAAGCTGTAACTCTATGTGATGATTTCTCAGAACACAAAGAAGTTTCTCAGAAAGCTTCTTTCTCTTTGTTATCGGAGGATATTTCCTTTGGCCCTATAGTCTTCAAAGGGATCCGAAATATCTGTTTCAGATTCCACAGAAATAAGGCTAGCAAAGAGATCTACGAAACACACATATAACTCTGTGAGATGAATTCACAGATCACTAAGCAGTTTCTCAGAAAGCTTCTTTCCAGATTTCATCTGAGTATATTTCCTTTTTCACCATAGCCCTCTATGGGCTTCCAAATATCACTTTGGCAATTCCACAAGAACTGTCTTAGCGAAAGGCTTCTTGAGGGGAAAGCTGTAACTCTGTGAGATGATTTCACAGAACACAAGGAAGATTCTCAGAAATCTTCTTTCTCTTTGCTATCGGAGGATATTTCCTTTGGCCCTATAGTCTTCAAAGGTATCTGTAATATCTGTTCTCAGATTCCACAGAAAGAATGATAGCAAAGAGATCCTCGAAATACAGATGTAACTCTGTGAGATGAATTCACAGAACACTAAGCAGTTTCTCAGAAAGCTTCTTTCCAGATTTCATCTGAGGATATTTCCTTTTTCACCATAGCCCTCTATGGGCTTCCAAATATCACTTTGCCAATTCCACCAGAACTGTCTTAGCGAAAGGCTTCTTGAGGGGAAAGCTGTAACTCTGTGAGATGATTTCACAGAACACAAAGAAGTTTCTCAGAAAGCTTCTTTCTCTTTGTTATCGGAGGATATTTCCTTTGGCCCTATAATCTTCAAAGGGATCCGAAATATCTGTTCTCAGATTCCACAGAAAGAAGGCTAGCAAAGAGATCTACGAAACACACATATAATTCTGTGAGATGAATTCACAGAACACTAAGCAGTTTCTAAGAAAGCTTCTTTCCAGATTTCATCTGAGGATATTTCCTTTTTCACCATAGCCCTCTATGGGCTTCCAAATATCACTTTGCCAATTCCACAAGAACTGTCTTAGCGAAAGGCTTCTTGAGGGGAAAGCTGTAACTCTGTGAGATGATTTCACAGAACACAAAGAAGTTTCTCAGAAAGCTTCTTTCTCTTTGTTATCGGAGGATATTTCCTTTGGCCCTATGGTCTTCAAAGGGATCCGAAATATCTGTTCTCAGATTCCACAGAAATAAGGCTAGCAAGGAGATCTACGAAACACAGATGTAACTCTGTGAGATGAATTCACAGAACACTAAGCAGTTTCTCAGAAAGTTTCTTTCCAGATTTCATCTGAGGATAATTCCTTTTTCACCATAGCCCTCTGTGGGCTCCCAAATATCACTTTGCCAATTCCACAAGAACTGTCTTAGCGAAAGGCTTCTTGAGGGGAAAGCTGTAACTCTCTGAGATGATTTCACCGAACACAAAGAAGTTTCTCAGAAAGCTTCTTTCTCTTTGTTATCGGAGGATATTTCCTTTGGCCCTATAGTCTTCAAAGGGATCCGAAATATCTGTTCTCAGATTCCACAGACATAAGGCTAGCAAAGAGATCTACGAAACACAGATGTAACTCTGTGAGATGAATTCACAGAGCAATAAGCAGTTTCTCAGAAAGCTTCTTTCCAGATTTCATCTGAGGATATTTCCTTTTTCAACATAGCCCTCTAGGGGTTCCAAATATCACTTGGCCAATTCCACAAGAACTGTCTTAGCGAAAGGATTCTTAAGGGGAAAGCTGTAACTCTGTGAGATGATTTCACAGAACACAAAGAAGTTTCTCAGAAAGCTTCTTTCTCATTGTTATCGGAGGATATTTCCTTTGGCCTTATGGTCTTCAAAGGGATCCGAAATATCTGTTCTCAGATTCCACAGAAAGAAGGCTAGCAAAGAGATCTACGAAACACACATAAAACTCTGTGAGATGAATTCACAGAACACTAAGCAGTTTCTCAGAAAGCTTCTTTCCAGATTTCATCTGAGGATATTTCCTTTTTCACCATAGCCCTCTAAGGGCTTCCAAATATCACTTTGCCAATTCCACAAGAACTGTCTTAGCGAAAGGCTTCTTGAGGGGAAAGCTGTAACTCTGTGAGATGATTTCACAGAACACAAAGAAGTTTCTCAGAAAGCTTCTTTCTCTTTGTTATCGGAGGATATTTCCTTTGGCCCTATGGTCTTCATAGGGATCCGAAATATCTGTTCTCAGATTCCACAGAAAGAAGGCTAGCAAAGAGATCCAGGAAATACAGATGTAACTCTGTGAGATGAATTAACAGAACACTAAGCAATTTCTAGAAAGCTTCTTTCCAGATATCATCTGAGGATATTTCCTTTTTCACCATAGCCCTCTATGGGCTTCCAAATATCACTTTGCCAATTCCACAGGAACTGTCTTATCGAAAGGCTTCTTGAGGGGAAAGCTGTAACTCTGTGAGATGATTTCACAGAACACAAAGAAGTTTCTCAGAAAGCTTCTTTCTCTTTGTCATCGGAGGATATTTCCTTTGGCCCTATAGTCTTCAAAGGGATCCGAAATATCTGTTCTCAGATTCCACAGAAATAAGGCTAGCCAAGAGATCCACGAAATACAGATGTAACTCTGTGAGATGAATTCACAGAACACTAACCAGTTTCTCAGAAAGCTTCTTTCCAGATTTCATCTGAGGATATTTCCTTTTTCACCATAGCCCGCTAAGGGCTTCCAAATATCACTTTGCCAATTCCACAAGAACTGTCTTAGTGAAAGGCTTCTTGAGGGGAAGGCTGTAACTCTGTGAGATGATTTCACAGAACACAAAGAAGTTTCTCAGAAAGCTTCTTTCTCTTTGTTATCGGAGGATATTTCCTTTGGCCCTAAGGTCTTCAAAGGGATCCGAAATATCTGTTCTCAGATTCCACAGAAAGAAGGCTAGCAAAGAGATCTACGAAACACACATATAACTCTGTGAGATGAATTCACAGAACACTAAGCAGTTTCTCAGAAAGCTTCTTTCCAGATTTCATCTGAGGATATTTCCTTTTTCACCATAGACCTCTAAGGGCTTCCAAATATCACTTTGCCAATTCCACAAGAACTGTCTTAGCGAAAGGCTTCTTGAGGGGAAAGCTGTAACTCTGTGAGATGATTTCACAGAACACAAAGAAGTTTCTCAGAAAGCTTCTTTCTCTTTGTTATCGGAGGATATTTCCTTTTGCCCTATAATCTTCAAAGAGATCCGAAATATCTGTTCTCAGATTCCACAGAAAGAAGGCTAGCAAAGAGATCTACGAAACACACATATAACTCTGTGAGATGAATTCACAGAACACGAAGCAGTTTCTCAGAAAGCTTCTTTCCAGATTTCATCTGAGGATATTTCCTTTTTCACCATAGCCCTCTATGGGCTTCCAAATATCACTTTGCCAATTCCACAAGAACTGTCTTAGCGAAAGGCTTCTTGAGGGGAAAGCTGTAACTCTGTGAGATGATTTCTCAGAACACAAAGAAGATTCTCAGAAAGCTTCTTTCTCTTTGTTATCGGAAGATATTTCCTTTGGCCCTATAGTCTTCAAACGGATCCGAAATATCTGTTTCAGATTCCACAGAAATAGGGCTAGCAAAGGGAACTACGAAACACACATATAACTCTGAGAGATGAATTCACAGATCACTAAGCAGTTTCTCAGAAAGCTTCTTTCCAGATTTCATCTGAGGATATTTCCTTTTTCACCATAGCCCTCTATGGGCTTCCAAATATCATTTTGCCAATTCCACCAGAACTGTCTTAGCGAAAGGCTTCTTGAGGGGAAAGCTGTAACTCTGTGAGATGATTTCACAGAACACAAAGAAGTTTCTCAGAAAGCTTCTTTCTCTTTGTTATCGGAGGATATTTCCTTTGGCCCTATAATCTGCAAAGGGATCCGAAATATCTGTTCTCAGATTCCACAGAAAGAAGGCTAGCAAAGAGATCTACGAAACACACATATAACTCTGTGAGATGAATTCAAAGAACACTAAGCAGTTTCTCAGAAAGCTTCTTTCCAGATTTCATCTGAGGATATTTCCTTTTTCACCATAGCCCTCTAAGGGCTTCCAAATATCACTTTGCCAATTCCACAAGAACTGTCTTAGCGAAAGGCTTCTTGAGGGGAAAGCTGTAACTCTGTGAGATGATTTCACAGAACACAAAGAAGTTTCTCAGAAAGCTTCTTTCTCTTTGTTATCGGAGGATATTTCCTTTGGCCCTATGGTCTTCATAGGGATCCGAAATATCTGTTCTCAGATTCCACAGAAAGAAGGCTAGCAAAGAGATCCAGGAAATACAGATGTAACTCTGTGAGATGAATTAACAGAACACTAAGCAGTTTCTCAGAAAGCTTCTTTCCAGATATCATCTGAGGATATTTCCTTTTTCACCATAGCCCTCTATGGGCTTCCAAATATCACTTTGCCAATTCCACAAGAACTGTCTTAGCGAAAGGCTTCTTGAGGGGAAAGCTGTAACTCTGTGAGATGATTTCTCAGAACACAAAGAAGTTTCTCAGAAAGCTTCTTTCTCTTTGTTATCGGAGGATATTTCCTTTGGCCCTATAGTCTTCAAAGGGATCCGAAATATCTGTTCTCAGATTCCACAGAAATAAGGCTAGCAAAGAGATCTACGAAAGACACATATAACTCTGAGAGATGAATTCACAGATCACTAAGCAGTTTCTCAGAAAGCTTCTTTCCAGATTTCATCTGAGTATATTTCCTTTTTCACCATAGCCCTCTATGGGCTTCCAAATATCACTTTGCCAATCCCACAAGAACTGTCTTAGCGAAAGGCTTCTTGAGGGGAAAGCTGTAACTCTGTGAGATGATTTCACAGAACACAAAGAAGATTCTCAGAAAGCTTCTTTCTCTTTGTTATCGGAAGATATTTCCTTTGGCCCTATAGTCTTCAAACGGATCCGAAATATCTGTTCTCAGATTCCACAGAAAGAAGGTTAGCAAAGAGATCCACGAAATACAGATGTAACTCTGTGAGATGAATTCACAGAACACTAAGCAGTTTCTCAGAAAGCTTCTTTCCAGATTTCATCTGAGGATATTTCCTTTTTCGCCATAGCCCTCTATGGGCTTCCAAATATCACTTTGCCAATTCCACAAGAACTGTCTTAGCGAAAGGCTTCTTGAGGGGAAAGCTGTAACTCTGTGAGATGATTTCACAGAACACAAAGAAGTTTCTCAGAAAGCTTCTTTCTCTTTGTTATCGGAGGATATTTCCTTTGGCCCTATAGTCTTCAAAGGGATCCGAAATATCTGTTCTCAGATTCCACAGAAATAAGGCTAGCAAGGAGATCTACGAAACACAGATGTAACTCTGTGAGATGAATTCACAGAACACTAAGCAGTTTCTCAGAAAGTTTCTTTCCAGATTTCATCTGAGGATATTTCCTTTTTCACCATAGCCCTTTATGGGCTCCCAATTATCACTTTGCCAATTCCACAAGAACTGTCTTAGCGAAACGCTTCTTGAGGGGAAAGCTGTAACTCTGTGAGATGATTTCACAGAACACAAAGAAGTTTCTCAGAAAGCTTCTTTCTCTTTGTTATCGGAGGATATTTCCTTTGGCCCTACAGTCTTCAAAGGGATCCGAAATATCTGTTCTCAAATTCCACAGACATAAGGCTAGCAAAGAGATCTACGAAACACAGATGTAACTCTGTGAGATGAATTCACAGAACAATAAGCAATTTCTCAGAAAGCTTCTTTCCAGATTTCATCTGAGGATATTTCCTTTTTCACCATAGCCCTCTAAGGGCTTCCAAATATCACTTTGCCAATTCCACAAGAACTCTCTTAGCGAAAGGCTTCTTCAGCGGAAAGCTGTAACTCTGTGAGATGATTTCACAGAACACAAAGAAGTTTCTCAGAAAGCTTCTTTCTCTTTGTTATCGGAGGATATTTCCTTTGGCCCCATAGTCTTCAAAGGGATCCGAAATATCTGTTCTCAGATTCCACAGAAAGAAGGCTAGCAAAGAGATCCACGAAATACAGATGTAACTCAGTGAGATGAATTCACATAACACTAAGCAGTTTCTCAGAAAGCTTCTTTCCAGATTTCATCTGAGGATATTTCCTTTTTCACCATAGCCCACTAATGGCTTCCAAATGTCACTTTGCCAATTCCACAAGAACTGTCTTAGCGAAAGGCTTCTTGAGGGGAAGGCTGTAACTCTGTGAGATGATTTCACAGAACACAAAGAAGTTTCTCAGAAAGCTCCTTTCTCTTTGTTATCGGAGGATATTTCCTTTGGCCCTAAGGTCTTCAAAGGGATCCGAAATATCTGTTCTCAGATTCCACAGAAAGAAGGCTAGCAAAGAGATCGACGAAACACACATATAACTCTGTGAGATGAATTCACAGAAAACTAAGCAGTTTCTCAGAAAGCTTCTTTCCAGATTTCATCTGAGGATATTTCCTTTTTCACCATAAACCTCTAAGGGCTTCCAAATATCACTTTGCCAATTCCACAAGAACTGTCTTAGCGAAAGGCTTCTTGAGGGGAAAGCTGTAACTCTGTGAGATGATTTCACAGAACACAAAGAAGTTTCTCAGAAAGCTTCTTTCTCTTTGTTATCGGAGGATATTTCCTTTGGCCCTATAATCTTCAAAGAGATCCGAAGTATCTGTTCTCAGATTCCACAGAAAGAAGGCTAGCAAAGAGATCCATGAAATACAGATGTAACTCAGTGAGTTGAATTCACAGAACACTAAGCAGTTTCTCAGAATGCTTCTTTCCAGATTTCATCTGAAGATATTTCCTTTTTCACCATAGCCCTCTATGGGCTTCCAAATATCACTTTGCCAATTCCACAAGAACTGTCTAGCGAAAGGCTTCTTGAGGGGAAGGCTGTAACTCTGTGAGACGATTTCACAGAACACAAAGAAGTTTCTCAGAAAGCTTCTTTCTCTTTGTTATCGGAGGATATTTCCTTTGGCCCTATGGTCTTCAAAGGGATCCGAAATATCTGTTCTCAGATTCCACAGAAAGAAGGCTAGCAAAGATATCCACGAAATACAGATGTAACTCTGTGAGATGAATTCACAGAACACTAAGCAGTTTCTCAGAAAGCTTCTTTCCAGATTTCATCTGAAGATATTTCCTTTTTCACCATAGCCCTCTATGGGCTTCCAAATATCACTTTGCCAATTCCACAAGAACTGTCTTAGCGAAAGGCTTCTTGAGGGGAAAGCTGTAACTCTGTGAGATGATTTCTCAGAACACAAAGAAGTTTCTCAGAAAGCTTCTTTCTCTTTGTTATCGGAGGATATTTCCTTTGGCCCTATAGTCTTCAAAGGGATCCGAAATATCTGTTCTCAGATTCCACAGAAATAAGGCTAGCAAAGAGATCTACGAAAGACACATATAACTCTGAGAGATGAATTCACAGATCACTAAGCAGTTTCTCAGAAAGCTTCTTTCCAGATTTCATCTGAGTATATTTCCTTTTTCACCATAGCCCTCTATGGGCTTCCAAATATCACTTTGCCAATCCCACAAGAACTGTCTTAGCGAAAGGCTTCTTGAGGGGAAAGCTGTAACTCTGTGAGATGATTTCACAGAACACAAAGAAGATTCTCAGAAAGCTTCTTTCTCTTTGTTATCGGAAGATATTTCCTTTGGCCCTATAGTCTTCAAACGGATCCGAAATATCTGTTCTCAGATTCCACAGAAAGAAGGTTAGCAAAGAGATCCACGAAATACAGATGTAACTCTGTGAGATGAATTCACAGAACACTAAGCAGTTTCTCAGAAAGCTTCTTTCCAGATTTCATCTGAGGATATTTCCTTTTTCGCCATAGCCCTCTATGGGCTTCCAAATATCACTTTGCCAATTCCACAAGAACTGTCTTAGCGAAAGGCTTCTTGAGGGGAAAGCTGTAACTCTGTGAGATGATTTCACAGAACACAAAGAAGTTTCTCAGAAAGCTTCTTTCTCTTTGTTATCGGAGGATATTTCCTTTGGCCCTATAGTCTTCAAAGGGATCCGAAATATCTGTTCTCAGATTCCACAGAAATAAGGCTAGCAAGGAGATCTACGAAACACAGATGTAACTCTGTGAGATGAATTCACAGAACACTAAGCAGTTTCTCAGAAAGTTTCTTTCCAGATTTCATCTGAGGATATTTCCTTTTTCACCATAGCCCTTTATGGGCTCCCAATTATCACTTTGCCAATTCCACAAGAACTGTCTTAGCGAAACGCTTCTTGAGGGGAAAGCTGTAACTCTGTGAGATGATTTCACAGAACACGAAGAAGTTTCTCAGAAAGCTTCTTTCTCTTTGTTATCGGAGGATATTTCCTTTGGCCCTACAGTCTTCAAAGGGATCCGAAATATCTGTTCTCAAATTCCACAGACATAAGGCTAGCAAAGAGATCTACGAAACACAGATGTAACTCTGTGAGATGAATTCACAGAACAATAAGCAATTTCTCAGAAAGCTTCTTTCCAGATTTCATCTGAGGATATTTCCTTTTTCACCATAGCCCTCTAAGGGCTTCCAAATATCACTTTGCCAATTCCACAAGAACTCTCTTAGCGAAAGGCTTCTTCAGCGGAAAGCTGTAACTCTGTGAGATGATTTCACAGAACACAAAGAAGTTTCTCAGAAAGCTTCTTTCTCTTTGTTATCGGAGGATATTTCCTTTGGCCCCATAGTCTTCAAAGGGATCCGAAATATCTGTTCTCAGATTCCACAGAAAGAAGGCTAGCAAAGAGATCCACGAAATACAGATGTAACTCAGTGAGATGAATTCACATAACACTAAGCAGTTTCTCAGAAAGCTTCTTTCCAGATTTCATCTGAGGATATTTCCTTTTTCACCATAGCCCACTAATGGCTTCCAAATGTCACTTTGCCAATTCCACAAGAACTGTCTTAGCGAAAGGCTTCTTGAGGGGAAGGCTGTAACTCTGTGAGATGATTTCACAGAACACAAAGAAGTTTCTCAGAAAGCTCCTTTCTCTTTGTTATCGGAGGATATTTCCTTTGGCCCTAAGGTCTTCAAAGGGATCCGAAATATCTGTTCTCAGATTCCACAGAAAGAAGGCTAGCAAAGAGATCGACGAAACACACATATAACTCTGTGAGATGAATTCACAGAAAACTAAGCAGTTTCTCAGAAAGCTTCTTTCCAGATTTCATCTGAGGATATTTCCTTTTTCACCATAAACCTCTAAGGGCTTCCAAATATCACTTTGCCAATTCCACAAGAACTGTCTTAGCGAAAGGCTTCTTGAGGGGAAAGCTGTAACTCTGTGAGATGATTTCACAGAACACAAAGAAGTTTCTCAGAAAGCTTCTTTCTCTTTGTTATCGGAGGATATTTCCTTTGGCCCTATAATCTTCAAAGAGATCCGAAGTATCTGTTCTCAGATTCCACAGAAAGAAGGCTAGCAAAGAGATCCATGAAATACAGATGTAACTCAGTGAGTTGAATTCACAGAACACTAAGCAGTTTCTCAGAATGCTTCTTTCCAGATTTCATCTGAGGATATTTCCTTTTTCACCATAGCCCTCTATGGGCTTCCAAATATCACTTTGCCAATTCCACAAGAACTGTCTAGCGAAAGGCTTCTTGAGGGGAAGGCTGTAACTCTGTGAGACGATTTCACAGAACACAAAGAAGTTTCTCAGAAAGCTTCTTTCTCTTTGTTATCGGAGGATATTTCCTTTGGCCCTATGGTCTTCAAAGGGATCCGAAATATCTGTTCTCAGATTCCACAGAAAGAAGGCTAGCAAAGATATCCACGAAATACAGATGTAACTCTGTGAGATGAATTCACAGAACACTAAGCAGTTTCTCAGAAAGCTTCTTTCCAGATTTCATCTGAAGATATTTCCTTTTTCACCATAGCCCTCTATGGGCTTCCAAATATCACTTTGCCAATTCCACAAGAACTGTCTTAGCGAAAGGCTTCTTGAGGGGAAAGCTGTAACTCTGTGAGATGATTTCACAGAACACAAGGAAGATTCTCAGAAATCTTCTTTCTCTTTGCTATCGGAGGATATTTCCTTTGGCCCTATAGTCTTCAAAGGTATCTGAAATATCTGTTCTCAGATTCCACAGAAAGAATGATAGCAAAGAGATCCTCGAAATACAGATGTAACTCTGTGAGATGAATTCACAGAACACTAAGCAGTTTCTCAGAAAGCTTCTTTCCAGATTTCATCTGAGGATATTTCCTTTTTCACCATAGCCCTCTATGGGCTTCCAAATATCATTTTGCCAATTCCACCAGAACTGTCTTAGCGAAAGGCTTCTTGAGGGGAAAGCTGTAACTCTGTGAGATGATTTCACAGAACACAAAGAAGTTTCTCAGAAAGCTTCTTTCTCTTTGTTATCGGAGGATATTTCCTTTGGCCCTATAATCTTCAAAGGGATCCGAAATATCTGTTCTCAGATTCCACAGAAAGAAGGCTAGCAAAGAGATCTACAAAACACACATATAACTCTGTGAGATGAATTCACAGAACACTAAGCAGTTTCTCAGAAAGCTTCTTTCCAGATTTCATCTGAGGATATTTCCTTTTTCACCATATCCCTCTATGGGCTTCCAAATATCACTTTGCCAATTCCACAAGAACTGTCTTAGCGAAAGGCTTCTTCAGGGGAAAGCTGTAACTCTGTGAGATGATTTCACAGAACACAAAGAAGTTTCTCAGAAAGCTTCTTTCTCTTTGTTATCGGAGGATATTTCCTTTGGCCCTATGGTCTTCAAAGGGATCTGAAATATCTGTTCTCAGATTCCACAGAAAGAAAGCCACCAAAGAGATCCACGAAATACAGATGTAACTCTGTGAGATGAATTCACAGAACACTAAGCAGTTTCTCAGAAAGCTTCTTTCCAGATTTCATCTGAGGATATTTCCTTTTTCACCATAGCCCTCTATGGGGTTCCAAATATCACTTTCCCAATTCCACAAGAACTGTCTTAGCGAAAGGCTTCTTGAGGGGAAAGCTGTAACTCTGTGAGATGATTTCACTGAACAAAAGAAGTTTCTCAGAAAGCTTCTTTCTCTTTGTTATCGGAGGATATTTCCTTTAGCCCTATAGTCTTCAAAGGGATCCGAAATATCTGTTCTCAGATTCCACAGAAATAAGGCTAGCAAAGAGATACGCGAAATACAGATGTAACTCTGTGCGACGAATTAACAGAACACTAAGCAGTTTCTCAGAAAGCTTCTTTCCATATTTCATCTGAGGATATTTCCTTTTTCACCATAGCCGTCTATGGGCTTCCAAATATCACTTTGCCAATTCCACAAGAACTGTCTTAGCGAAAGGCTTCTTGAGGGGAAAGCTGTAACTCTGTGAGATGATTTCACAGAACACAAAGTAGTTTCTCAGAAAGCTTCTTTCTCTTTGTTTTCGGAGGATATTTCCTTTGGCCCTATAGTCTTCAAAGGGATCCGAAATATCTGTTCTCAGATTCCACAGAAATAAGGCTAGCAAAGAGATCCATGAAATACAGATGTAACTCTGTGAGATGAATTAACAGAACACTAAGCAGTTTCTCAGAAAGCTTCTTTCCAGATTTCATCTGAGGATATTTCCTTTTTCACCATAGCCCTCTTTGGGCTTCCAAATATCACTTTGCCAATTCCACAAGAACTGTCTTAGCGAAAGGCTTCTTCAGGGGAAAGCTGTAACTCTGTGAGATGATTTCACAGAAAACAAAGAAGTTTCTCAGAAAGCTTCTTTCTCTTTGTTATCGGAGGATATTTCCTTTGGCCCTATAGTCTTCAAAGGGATCCGAAATATCTGTTCTCAGATTCCACAGAAATAAGGCTAGCAAAGAGATCTACGAAACACAGATGTAACTCTGTGAGATGAATTCACAGAACACTAACCAGTTTCTCAGAAAGCTTCTTTCCAGATTTCATCTGAGGATATTTCCTTTTTCAACATAGACCTTTATGGGCTTCCAAATATCACTTTGCCAATTCCACAAGAACTGTCTTAGCGAAAGGCTTCTTGTGGGGAAAGCTGTAACTCATTGAGATGATTTCACAGAACACAAAGAAGTTTCTCAGAAAGCTTCTTTCTCTTTGTTATCGGAGGATATTTCCTTTGGCCCTATATCTTCAAATGGATCCGAAATATCTGTTCTCAGATTCAACAGAAAGAAGGCTAGCAAAGAGATCCACGAAATACAGATGTAACTCTGTGAGATGAATTAACAGAACACTAAGCAGTTTCTCAGAAAGCTTCTTTCCAGATTTCATCTGAGGATATTTCCTTTTTCACCATAGCCCTCTTTGGGCTTCCAAATATCACTTTGCCAATTCCACAAGAACTGTCTTAGCGAAAGGCTTCTTCAGGGGAAAGCTGTAACTCTGTGAGATGATTTCACAGAAAACAAAGAAGTTTCTCAGAAAGCTTCTTTCTCTTTGTTATCGGAGGATATTTCCTTTGGCCCTATAGTCTTCAAAGGGATCCGAAATATCTGTTCTCAGATTCCACAGAAATAAGGCTAGCAAAGAGATCTACGAAACACAGATGTAACTCTGTGAGATGAATTCACAGAACACTAACCAGTTTCTCAGAAAGCTTCTTTCCAGATTTCATCTGAGGATATTTCCTTTTTCACCATGGACCTCTATGGGCTTCCAAATATCACTTTGCCAATTCCACAAGAACTGTCTTAGCGAAAGGCTTCTGGTGGGGAAAGCTGTAACTCATTGAGATGATTTCACAGAACACAAAGAAGTTTCTCAGAAAGCTTCTTTCTCTTTGTTATCGGAGGATATTTCCTTTGGCCCTATATCTTCAAATGGATCCGAAATATCTGTTCTCAGATTCCACAGAAAGAAGGCTAGCAAAGAGATCCACGAAATACAGATGTAACTCTGTGAGATGAATTAACAGAACCCTAAGCAGTTTCTCAGAAAGCTTCTTTCCAGATTTCATCTGAGGATATTTCCTTTTTCACCATAGCCCTCTTTGGGCTTCCAAATATCACTTTGCCAATTCCACAAGAACTGTCTTAGCGAAAGGCTTCTTGAGGGGAAAGCTGTAACTCTGTGAGATGATTTCACAGAAAACAAAGAAGTTTCTCAGAAAGCTTCTTTCTCTTTGTTTTCGGAGGATATTTCCTTTGGCCCTATAGTCTTCAAAGGGATCCGAAATATCTGTTCTCAGATTCCACAGAAATAAGGCTAGCAAAGAGATCCATGAAATACAGATGTAACTCTGTGAGATGAATTAACAGAACACTAAGCAGTTTCTCAGAGAGCTTCTTTCCAGATTTCATCTGAGGATATTTCCTTTTTCACCATAGCCCTCTTTGGGCTTCCAAATATCACTTTGCCAATTCCACAAGAACTGTCTTAGCGAAAGGCTTCTTCAGGGGAAAGCTGTAACTCTGTGAGATGATTTCACAGAAAATAAAGAAGTTTCTCAGAAAGCTTCTTTCTCTTTGTTATCGGAGGATATTTCCTTTGGCCCTATAGTCTTCAAAGGGATCCGAAATATCTGTTCTCAGATTCCACAGAAATAAGGCTAGCAAAGAGATCTACGAAACACAGATGTAACTCTGTGAGATGAATTCACAGAACACTAACCAGTTTCTCAGAAAGATTCTTTCCAGATTTCATCTGAGGATATTTCCTTTTTCACCATAGACTTCTATGGGCTTCCAAATATCACTTTGCCAATTCCACAAGAACTGTCTTAGCGAAAGGCTTCTTGAGAGGAAAGCTGTAACTCTGTGAGATGATTTCACAGAACACAAAGAAGTTTCTCAGAAAGCTTCTTTCTCTTTGTTATCGGAGGATATTTCCTTTGGCCCTATGTCTTCAAATGGATCCGAAATATCTGTTCTCAGATTCCACAGAAAGAAGGCTAGCAAAGAGATCCACGAAATACAGATGTAACTCTGTGAGATGAATTCACAGAACACTAAGCAGTTTCTCAGAAAGCTTCTTTCCAGATTTCATCTGAGGATATTTCCTTTTTCACCATAGCCCTCTATGGGCTTCCAAATATCACTTTGCCAATTCCACAAGAACTGTCTTAGAGAAAGGCTTCTTGAGGGGAAAGCTGTAACTCTGTGAGATGATTTCACAGAACACAAAGTAGTTTCTCAGAAAGCTTCTTTCTCTTTGTTATCGGAGGATATTTCCTTTGGCCCTATAGTCTTCAAAGGGATCCGAAATATCTGTTCTCAGATTCCACAGAAATAAGGCTAGCAAAGAGATCCAAGAAATACAGATGTAACTCTGTGAGATGAATTAACAGAACACTAAGCAGTTTCTCAGAAAGCTTCTTTCCAGATTTCATCTGAGGATATTTCCTTTTCACCATAGCCCTCTTTGGGCTTCCAAATATCACTTTGCCAATTCCACAAGAACTGTCTTAGCGAAAGGCTTCTTCAGGGGAAAGCTGTAACTCTGTGAGATGATTTCACAGAACACAAAGAAGTTTCTCAGAAAGCTTCTTTCTCTTTGTTATCGGAGGATATTTCCTTTGGCCCTATAGTCTTCAAAGGGATCCGAAATATCTGTTCTCAGATTCCACAGAAAGAAGGCTAGCAAAGAGATCTACGAAACACAGATGTAACTCTGTGAGATGAATTCAGAGAACACTAAGCAGTTTCTCAGAAAGCTTCTTTCCAGATTTCATCTGAGGATAATTCCTTTTTCACCATAGCCCTCTATGGGCTTCCAAATATCACTTTGCCAATTCCACAAGAACTGTCTTAGCGAAAGGCTTCTTGAGGGGAAAGCTGTAACTCTGTGAGATGATTTTACAGAACACAAAGAAGTTTCTCAGAAAGCTTCTTTCTCTTTTTTATCGGAGGATATTTCCTTTGGCCCTATAGTCTTCAAAGGGATCCGAAATATCTGTTCTCAGATTCCACAGAAAGAAGGCTAGCAAAGAGATCCACGAAACACAGATGTAACTCTGTGAGATGAATTCACAGAACACTAAGTAGTTTCTCAGAAAGCTTCTTTCCAGATTTCATCTGAAGATATTTCCTTTTTCACCATAGCCCTCTATGGGCTTCCAAATATCACTTTGCCAATTCCACAAGAACTGTCTTAGCGAAAGGCTTCTTGAGGGGAAAGCTGTAACTCTGTGAGATGATTTCACAGAACACAAGGAAGATTCTCAGAAATCTTCTTTCTCTTTGCTATCGGAGGATATTTCCTTTGGCCCTATAGTCTTCAAAGGTATCTGAAATATCTGTTCTCAGATTCCACAGAAAGAATGATAGCAAAGAGATCCTCGAAATACAGATGTAACTCTGTGAGATGAATTCACAGAACACTAAGCAGTTTCTCAGAAAGCTTCTTTCCAGATTTCATCTGAGGATATTTCCTTTTTCACCATAGCCCTCTATGGGCTTCCAAATATCATTTTGCCAATTCCACCAGAACTGTCTTAGCGAAAGGCTTCTTGAGGGGAAAGCTGTAACTCTGTGAGATGATTTCACAGAACACAAAGAAGTTTCTCAGAAAGCTTCTTTCTCTTTGTTATCGGAGGATATTTCCTTTGGCCCTATAATCTTCAAAGGGATCCGAAATATCTGTTCTCAGATTCCACAGAAAGAAGGCTAGCAAAGAGATCTACGAAACACACATATAACTCTGTGAGATGAATTCACAGAACACTAAGCAGTTTCTCAGAAAGCTTCTTTCCAGATTTCATCTGAGGATATTTCCTTTTTCACCATATCCCTCTATGGGCTTCCAAATATCACTTTGCCAATTCCACAAGAACTGTCTTAGCGAAAGGCTTCTTCAGGGGAAAGCTGTAACTCTGTGAGATGATTTCACAGAACACAAAGAAGTTTCTCAGAAAGCTTCTTTCTCTTTGTTATCGGAGGATATTTCCTTTGGCCCTATGGTCTTCAAAGGGATCTGAAATATCTGTTCTCAGATTCCACAGAAAGAAAGCCACCAAAGAGATCCACGAAATACAGATGTAACTCTGTGAGATGAATTCACAGAACACTAAGCAGTTTCTCAGAAAGCTTCTTTCCAGATTTCATCTGAGGATATTTCCTTTTTCACCATAGCCCTCTATGGGGTTCCAAATATCACTTTCCCAATTCCACAAGAACTGTCTTAGCGAAAGGCTTCTTGAGGGGAAAGCTGTAACTCTGTGAGATGATTTCACTGAACAAAAGATGTTTCTCAGAAAGCTTCTTTCTCTTTGTTATCGGAGGATATTTCCTTTAGCCCTATAGTCTTCAAAGGGATCCGAAATATCTGTTCTCAGATTCCACAGAAATAAGGCTAGCAAAGAGATACGCGAAATACAGATGTAACTCTGTGCGACGAATTAACAGAACACTAAGCAGTTTCTCAGAAAGCTTCTTTCCATATTTCATCTGAGGATATTTCCTTTTTCACCATAGCCGTCTATGGGCTTCCAAATATCACTTTGCCAATTCCACAAGAACTGTCTTAGCGAAAGGCTTCTTGAGGGGAAAGCTGTAACTCTGTGAGATGATTTCACAGAACACAAAGTAGTTTCTCAGAAAGCTTCTTTCTCTTTGTTTTCGGAGGATATTTCCTTTGGCCCTATAGTCTTCAAAGGGATCCGAAATATCTGTTCTCAGATTCCACAGAAATAAGGCTAGCAAAGAGATCCATGAAATACAGATGTAACTCTGTGAGATGAATTAACAGAACACTAAGCAGTTTCTCAGAAAGCTTCTTTCCAGATTTCATCTGAGGATATTTCCTTTTTCACCATAGCCCTCTTTGGGCTTCCAAATATCACTTTGCCAATTCCACAAGAACTGTCTTAGCGAAAGGCTTCTTCAGGGGAAAGCTGTAACTCTGTGAGATGATTTCACAGAAAACAAAGAAGTTTCTCAGAAAGCTTCTTTCTCTTTGTTATCGGAGGATATTTCCTTTGGCCCTATAGTCTTCAAAGGGATCCGAAATATCTGTTCTCAGATTCCACAGAAATAAGGCTAGCAAAGAGATCTACGAAACACAGATGTAACTCTGTGAGATGAATTCACAGAACACTAACCAGTTTCTCAGAAAGCTTCTTTCCAGATTTCATCTGAGGATATTTCCTTTTTCAACATAGACCTTTATGGGCTTCCAAATATCACTTTGCCAATTCCACAAGAACTGTCTTAGCGAAAGGCTTGTTGTGGGGAAAGCTGTAACTCATTGAGATGATTTCACAGAACACAAAGAAGTTTCTCAGAAAGCTTCTTTCTCTTTGTTATCGGAGGATATTTCCTTTGGCCCTATATCTTCAAATGGATCCGAAATATCTGTTCTCAGATTCAACAGAAAGAAGGCTAGCAAAGAGATCCACGAAATACAGATGTAACTCTGTGAGATGAATTAACAGAACACTAAGCAGTTTCTCAGAAAGCTTCTTTCCAGATTTCATCTGAGGATATTTCCTTTTTCACCATAGCCCTCTTTGGGCTTCCAAATATCACTTTGCCAATTCCACAAGAACTGTCTTAGCGAAAGGCTTCTTCAGGGGAAAGCTGTAACTCTGTGAGATGATTTCACAGAAAACAAAGAAGTTTCTCAGAAAGCTTCTTTCTCTTTGTTATCGGAGGATATTTCCTTTGGCCCTATAGTCTTCAAAGGGATCCGAAATATCTGTTCTCAGATTCCACAGAAATAAGGCTAGCAAAGAGATCTACGAAACACAGATGTAACTCTGTGAGATGAATTCACAGAACACTAACCAGTTTCTCAGAAAGCTTCTTTCCAGATTTCATCTGAGGATATTTCCTTTTTCACCATGGACCTCTATGGGCTTCCAAATATCACTTTGCCAATTCCACAAGAACTGTCTTAGCGAAAGGCTTCTGGTGGGGAAAGCTGTAACTCATTGAGATGATTTCACAGAACACAAAGAAGTTTCTCAGAAAGCTTCTTTCTCTTTGTTATCGGAGGATATTTCCATTGGCCCTATATCTTCAAATGGATCCGAAATATCTGTTCTCAGATTCCACAGAAAGAAGGCTAGCAAAGAGATCCACGAAATACAGATGTAACTCTGTGAGATGAATTAACAGAACCCTAAGCAGTTTCTCAGAAAGCTTCTTTCCAGATTTCATCTGAGGATATTTCCTTTTTCACCATAGACTTCTATGGGCTTCCAAATATCACTTTGCCAATTCCACAAGAACTGTCTTAGCGAAAGGCTTCTTGAGAGGAAAGCTGTAACTCTGTGAGATGATTTCACAGAACACAAAGAAGTTTCTCAGAAAGCTTCTTTCTCTTTGTTATCGGAGGATATTTCCTTTGGCCCTATGTCTTCAAATGGATCCGAAATATCTGTTCTCAGATTCCACAGAAAGAAGGCTATCAAAGAGATCCACGAAATACAGATGTAACTCTGTGAGATGAATTCACAGAACACTAAGCAGTTTCTCAGAAAGCTTCTTTCCAGATTTCATCTGAGGATATTTCCTTTTTCACCATAGCCCTCTATGGGCTTCCAAATATCACTTTGCCAATTCCACAAGAACTGTCTTAGAGAAAGGCTTCTTGAGGGGAAAGCTGTAACTCTGTGAGATGATTTCACAGAACACAAAGTAGTTTCTCAGAAAGCTTCTTTCTCTTTGTTATCGGAGGATATTTCCTTTGGCCCTATAGTCTTCAAAGGGATCCGAAATATCTGTTCTCAGATTCCACATAAATAAGGCTAGCAAAGAGATCCAAGAAATACAGATATAACTCTGTGAGATGAATTAACAGAACACTAAGCAGTTTCTCAGAAAGCTTCTTTCCAGATTTCATCTGAGGATATTTCCTTTTCACCATAGCCCTCTTTGGGCTTCCAAATATCACTTTGCCAATTCCACAAGAACTGTCTTAGCGAAAGGCTTCTTCAGGGGAAAGCTGTAACTCTGTGAGATGATTTCACAGAATACAAAGAAGTTTCTCAGAAAGCTTCTTTCTCTTTGTTATCGGAGGATATTTCCTTTGGCCCTATAGTCTTCAAAGGGATCCGAAATATCTGTTCTCAGATTCCACAGAAAGAAGGCTAGCAAAGAGATCTACGAAACACAGATGTAACTCTGTGAGATGAATTCAGAGAACACTAAGCAGTTTCTCAGAAAGCTTCTTTCCAGATTTCATCTGAGGATAATTCCTTTTTCACCATAGCCCTCTATGGGCTTCCAAATATCACTTTGCCAATTCCACAAGAACTGTCTTAGCGAAAGGCTTCTTGAGGGGAAAGCTGTAACTCTGTGAGATGATTTTACAGAACACAAAGAAGTTTCTCAGAAAGCTTCTTTCTCTTTTTTATCGGAGGATATTTCCTTTGGCCCTATAGTCTTCAAAGGGATCCGAAATATCTGTTCTCAGATTCCACAGAAAGAAGGCTAGCAAAGAGATCCAGGAAACACAGATGTAACTCTGTGAGATGAATTCACAGAACACTAAGCAGTTTCTCAGAAAGCTTCTTTCCAGATTTCATCTGAGGATATTTCCTTTTTCACCATAGCCCTCTATGGGCTTCCAAATATCACTTTGCCAATTCCACAAGAACTGTCTTAGCGAAAGGCTTCTTGAGGGGAAAGCTGTAACTCTGTGAGATGATTTCACAGAACACAAAGAAGATTCTCAGAAAGCTTCCTTCTCTTTGTTATCGGAGGATATTTCCTTTGGCCCTATAGTCTTCAAAGGGATCCGAAATATCTGTTCTCAGATTCCACAGAAAGAAGCCTAGCAAAGAGATCCACGAAATACAGATGTCACTCCGTGAGATGAATTCACAGAACACTAAGCAGTTTCGCAGAAAGCTTCTTTCCAGATTTCATCTGAGGATATTTCCTTTTTCAGCATAGCCCTCTATGGGCTTCCAAATATCACTTTGCCAATTCCACAAGAACTGTCTTAGCGAAAGGCTTCCTGAGGGGAAAGCTGTAACTCTGTGAGATGATTTCACAAAACACAAAGAAGTTTCTCAGAAAGCTTCTTTCTCTTTGTTATCGGAGGATATTTCCTTTGGCCCTATAGTCTTCAAAGGGATCCGAAATATCTGTTCTCAGATTCCACAGAAATAAGGCTAGCAAAGAGATCTACGAAACACAGATGTAACTCTGTGAGATGAATTCACAGAACACTAACCAGTTTCTCAGAAAGCTTCTTTCCAGATTTCATCTGAGGATATTTCCTTTTTCAACAAAGACCTTTATGGGCTTCCAAATATCACTTTGCCAATTCCACAAGAACTGTCTTAGCGAAAGGCTTCTTGTGGGGAAAGCTGTAACTCATTGAGATGATTTCACAGAACACAAAGAAGTTTCTCAGAAAGCTTCTTTCTCTTTGTTATCGGAGGATATTTCCTTTGGCCCTATATCTTCAAATGGATCCGAAATATCTGTTCTCAGATTCAACAGAAAGAAGGCTAGCAAAGAGATCCACGAAATACAGATGTAACTCTGTGAGATGAATTAACAGAACACTAAGCAGTTTCTCAGAAAGCTTCTTTCCAGATTTCATCTGAGGATATTTCCTTTTTCACCATAGCCCTCTTTGGGCTTCCAAATATCACTTTGCCAATTCCACAAGAACTGTCTTAGCGAAAGGCTTCTTCAGGGGAAAGCTGTAACTCTGTGAGATGATTTCACAGAAAACAAAGAAGTTTCTCAGAAAGCTTCTTTCTCTTTGTTATCGGAGGATATTTCCTTTGGCCCTATAGTCTTCAAAGGGATCCGAAATATCTGTTCTCAGATTCCACAGAAATAAGGCTAGCAAAGAGATCTACGAAACACAGATGTAACTCTGTGAGATGAATTCACAGAACACTAACCAGTTTCTCAGAAAGCTTCTTTCCAGATTTCATCTGAGGATATTTCCTTTTTCACCATGGACCTCTATGGGCTTCCAAATATCACTTTGCGAATTCCACAAGAACTGTCTTAGCGAAAGGCTTCTGGTGGGGAAAGCTGTAACTCATTGAGATGATTTCACAGAACACAAAGAAGTTTCTCAGAAAGCTTCTTTCTCTTTGTTATCGGAGGATATTTCCTTTGGCCCTATATCTTCAAATGGATCCGAAATATCTGTTCTCAGATTCCACAGAAAGAAGGCTAGCAAAGAGATCCACGAAATACAGATGTAACTCTGTGAGATGAATTAACAGAACCCTAAGCAGTTTCTCAGAAAGCTTCTTTCCAGATTTCATCTGAGGATATTTCCTTTTTCACCATAGCCCTCTTTGGGCTTCCAAATATCACTTTGCCAATTCCACAAGAACTGTCTTAGCGAAAGGCTTCTTGAGGGGAAAGCTGTAACTCTGTGAGATGATTTCACAGAACACAAAGAAGTTTCTCAGAAAGCTTCTTTCTCTTTGTTATCGGAGGATATTTCCATTGGCCCTATATCTTCAAATGGATCCGAAATATCTGTTCTCAGATTCCACAGAAAGAAGGCTAGCAAAGAGATCCACGAAATACAGATGTAACTCTGTGAGATGAATTAACAGAACCCTAAGCAGTTTCTCAGAAAGCTTCTTTCCAGATTTCATCTGAGGATATTTCCTTTTTCACCATAGACTTCTATGGGCTTCCAAATATCACTTTGCCAATTCCACAAGAACTGTCTTAGCGAAAGGCTTCTTGAGAGGAAAGCTGTAACTCTGTGAGATGATTTCACAGAACACAAAGAAGTTTCTCAGAAAGCTTCTTTCTCTTTGTTATCGGAGGATATTTCCTTTGGCCCTATGTCTTCAAATGGATCCGAAATATCTGTTCTCAGATTCCACAGAAAGAAGGCTATCAAAGAGATCCACGAAATACAGATGTAACTCTGTGAGATGAATTCACAGAACACTAAGCAGTTTCTCAGAAAGCTTCTTTCCAGATTTCATCTGAGGATATTTCCTTTTTCACCATAGCCCTCTATGGGCTTCCAAATATCACTTTGCCAATTCCACAAGAACTGTCTTAGAGAAAGGCTTCTTGAGGGGAAAGCTGTAACTCTGTGAGATGATTTCACAGAACACAAAGTAGTTTCTCAGAAAGCTTCTTTCTCTTTGTTATCGGAGGATATTTCCTTTGGCCCTATAGTCTTCAAAGGGATCCGAAATATCTGTTCTCAGATTCCACAGAAATAAGGCTAGCAAAGAGATCCAAGAAATACAGATATAACTCTGTGAGATGAATTAACAGAACACTAAGCAGTTTCTCAGAAAGCTTCTTTCCAGATTTCATCTGAGGATATTTCCTTTTCACCATAGCCCTCTTTGGGCTTCCAAATATCACTTTGCCAATTCCACAAGAACTGTCTTAGCGAAAGGCTTCTTCAGGGGAAAGCTGTAACTCTGTGAGATGATTTCACAGAATACAAAGAAGTTTCTCAGAAAGCTTCTTTCTCTTTGTTATCGGAGGATATTTCCTTTGGCCCTATAGTCTTCAAAGGGATCCGAAATATCTGTTCTCAGATTCCACAGAAAGAAGGCTAGCAAAGAGATCTACGAAACACAGATGTAACTCTGTGAGATGAATTCAGAGAACACTAAGCAGTTTCTCAGAAAGCTTCTTTCCAGATTTCATCTGAGGATAATTCCTTTTTCACCATAGCCCTCTATGGGCTTCCAAATATCACTTTGCCAATTCCACAAGAACTGTCTTAGCGAAAGGCTTCTTGAGGGGAAAGCTGTAACTCTGTGAGATGATTTTACAGAACACAAAGAAGTTTCTCAGAAAGCTTCTTTCTCTTTTTTATCGGAGGATATTTCCTTTGGCCCTATAGTCTTCAAAGGGATCCGAAATATCTGTTCTCAGATTCCACAGAAAGAAGGCTAGCAAAGAGATCCAGGAAACACAGATGTAACTCTGTGAGATGAATTCACAGAACACTAAGCAGTTTCTCAGAAAGCTTCTTTCCAGATTTCATCTGAGGATATTTCCTTTTTCACCATAGCCCTCTATGGGCTTCCAAATATCACTTTGCCAATTCCACAAGAACTGTCTTAGCGAAAGGCTTCTTGAGGGGAAAGCTGTAACTCTGTGAGATGATTTCACAGAACACAAAGAAGATTCTCAGAAAGCTTCCTTCTCTTTGTTATCGGAGGATATTTCCTTTGGCCCTATAGTCTTCAAAGGGATCCGAAATATCTGTTCTCAGATTCCACAGAAAGAAGCCTAGCAAAGAGATCCACGAAATACAGATGTCACTCCGTGAGATGAATTCACAGAACACTAAGCAGTTTCGCAGAAAGCTTCTTTCCAGATTTCATCTGAGGATATTTCCTTTTTCAGCATAGCCCTCTATGGGCTTCCAAATATCACTTTGCCAATTCCACAAGAACTGTCTTAGCGAAAGGCTTCCTGAGGGGAAAGCTGTAACTCTGTGAGATGATTTCACAAAACACAAAGAAGTTTCTCAGAAAGCTTCTTTCTCTTTGTTATCGGAGGATATTTCCTTTGGCCCTATAGTCTTCAAAGGGATCCGAAATATCTGTTCTCAGATTCCACAGAAATAAGGCTAGCAAAGAGATCTACGAAACACAGATGTAACTCTGTGAGATGAATTCACAGAACACTAACCAGTTTCTCAGAAAGCTTCTTTCCAGATTTCATCTGAGGATATTTCCTTTTTCAACAAAGACCTTTATGGGCTTCCAAATATCACTTTGCCAATTCCACAAGAACTGTCTTAGCGAAAGGCTTCTTGTGGGGAAAGCTGTAACTCATTGAGATGATTTCACAGAACACAAAGAAGTTTCTCAGAAAGCTTCTTTCTCTTTGTTATCGGAGGATATTTCCTTTGGCCCTATATCTTCAAATGGATCCGAAATATCTGTTCTCAGATTCAACAGAAAGAAGGCTAGCAAAGAGATCCACGAAATACAGATGTAACTCTGTGAGATGAATTAACAGAACACTAAGCAGTTTCTCAGAAAGCTTCTTTCCAGATTTCATCTGAGGATATTTCCTTTTTCACCATAGCCCTCTTTGGGCTTCCAAATATCACTTTGCCAATTCCACAAGAACTGTCTTAGCGAAAGGCTTCTTCAGGGGAAAGCTGTAACTCTGTGAGATGATTTCACAGAAAACAAAGAAGTTTCTCAGAAAGCTTCTTTCTCTTTGTTATCGGAGGATATTTCCTTTGGCCCTATAGTCTTCAAAGGGATCCGAAATATCTGTTCTCAGATTCCACAGAAATAAGGCTAGCAAAGAGATCTACGAAACACAGATGTAACTCTGTGAGATGAATTCACAGAACACTAACCAGTTTCTCAGAAAGCTTCTTTCCAGATTTCATCTGAGGATATTTCCTTTTTCACCATGGACCTCTATGGGCTTCCAAATATCACTTTGCGAATTCCACAAGAACTGTCTTAGCGAAAGGCTTCTGGTGGGGAAAGCTGTAACTCATTGAGATGATTTCACAGAACACAAAGAAGTTTCTCAGAAAGCTTCTTTCTCTTTGTTATCGGAGGATATTTCCTTTGGCCCTATATCTTCAAATGGATCCGAAATATCTGTTCTCAGATTCCACAGAAAGAAGGTTAGCAAAGAGATCCACGAAATACAGATGTAACTCTGTGAGATGAATTAACAGAACCCTAAGCAGTTTCTCAGAAAGCTTCTTTCCAGATTTCATCTGAGGATATTTCCTTTTTCACCATAGCCCTCTTTGGGCTTCCAAATATCACTTTGCCAATTCCACAAGAACTGTCTTAGCGAAAGGCTTCTTGAGGGGAAAGCTGTAACTCTGTGAGATGATTTCACAGAAAACAAAGAAGTTTCTCAGAAAGCTTCTTTCTCTTTGTTTTCGGAGGATATTTCCTTTGGCCCTATAGTCTTCAAAGGGATCCGAAATATCTGTTCTCAGATTCCACAGAAATAAGGCTAGCAAAGAGATCCATGAAATACAGATGTAACTCTGTGAGATGAATTAACAGAACACTAAGCAGTTTCTCAGAGAGCTTCTTTCCAGATTTCATCTGAGGATATTTCCTTTTTCACCATAGCCCTCTTTGGGCTTCCAAATATCACTTTGCCAATTCCACAAGAACTGTCTTAGCGAAAGGCTTCTTCAGGGGAAAGCTGTAACTCTGTGAGATGATTTCACAGAAAATAAAGAAGTTTCTCAGAAAGCTTCTTTCTCTTTGTTATCGGAGGATATTTCCTTTGGCCCTATAGTCTTCAAAGGGATCCGAAATATCTGTTCTCAGATTCCACAGAAATAAGGCTAGCAAAGAGATCTACGAAACACAGATGTAACTCTGTGAGATGAATTAACAGAACCCTAAGCAGTTTCTCAGAAAGCTTCTTTCCAGATTTCATCTGAGGATATTTCCTTTTTCACCATAGACTTCTATGGGCTTCCAAATATCACTTTGCCAATTCCACAAGAACTGTCTTAGCGAAAGGCTTCTTGAGAGGAAAGCTGTAACTCTGTGAGATGATTTCACAGAACACAAAGAAGTTTCTCAGAAAGCTTCTTTCTCTTTGTTATCGGAGGATATTTCCTTTGGCCCTATGTCTTCAAATGGATCCGAAATATCTGTTCTCAGATTCCACAGAAAGAAGGCTAGCAAAGAGATCCACGAAATACAGATGTAACTCTGTGAGATGAATTCACAGAACACTAAGCAGTTTCTCAGAAAGCTTCTTTCCAGATTTCATCTGAGGATATTTCCTTTTTCACCATAGCCCTCTATGGGCTTCCAAATATCACTTTGCCAATTCCACAAGAACTGTCTTAGAGAAAGGCTTCTTGAGGGGAAAGCTGTAACTCTGTGAGATGATTTCACAGAACACAAAGTAGTTTCTCAGAAAGCTTCTTTCTCTTTGTTATCGGAGGATATTTCCTTTGGCCCTATAGTCTTCAAAGGGATCTGAAATATCTGTTCTCAGATTCCACAGAAATAAGGCTAGCAAAGAGATCCAAGAAATACAGATGTAACTCTGTGAGATGAATTAACAGAACACTAAGCAGTTTCTCAGAAAGCTTCTTTCCAGATTTCATCTGAGGATATTTCCTTTTCACCATAGCCCTCTTTGGGCTTCCAAATATCACTTTGCCAATTCCACAAGAACTGTCTTAGCGAAAGGCTTCTTCAGGGGAAAGCTGTAACTCTGTGAGATGATTTCACAGAACACAAAGAAGTTTCTCAGAAAGCTTCTTTCTCTTTGTTATCGGAGGATATTTCCTTTGGCCCTATAGTCTTCAAAGGGATCCGAAATATCTGTTCTCAGATTCCACAGAAATAAGGCTAGCAAAGAGATCCACGAAACACAGATGTAACTCTGTGAGATGAATTCACAGAACACTAAGCAGTTTCTCAGAAAGCTTCTTTCCAGATTTCATCTGAAGATATTTCCTTTTTCACCATAGCCCTCTATGGGCTTCCAAATATCACTTTGCCAATTCCACAAGAACTGTCTTAGCGAAAGGCTTCTTGAGGGGAAAGCTGTAACTCTGTGAGATGATTTCACAGAACACAAGGAAGATTCTCAGAAATCTTCTTTCTCTTTGCTATCGGAGGATATTTCCTTTGGCCCTATAGTCTTCAAAGGTATCTGAAATATCTGTTCTCAGATTCCACAGAAAGAATGATAGCAAAGAGATCCTCGAAATACAGATGTAACTCTGTGAGATGAATTCACAGAACACTAAGCAGTTTCTCAGAAAGCTTCTTTCCAGATTTCATCTGAGGATATTTCCTTTTTCACCATAGCCCTCTATGGGCTTCCAAATATCATTTTGCCAATTCCACCAGAACTGTCTTAGCGAAAGGCTTCTTGAGGGGAAAGCTGTATCTCTGTGAGATGATTTCACAGAACACAAAGAAGTTTCTCAGAAAGCTTCTTTCTCTTTGTTATCGGAGGATATTTCCTTTGGCCCTATAATCTTCAAAGGGATCCGAAATATCTGTTCTCAGATTCCACAGAAAGAAGGCTAGCAAAGAGATCTACGAAACACACATATAACTCTGTGAGATGAATTCACAGAACACTAAGCAGTTTCTCAGAAAGCTTCTTTCCAGATTTCATCTGAGGATATTTCCTTTTTCACCATATCCCTCTATGGGCTTCCAAATATCACTTTGCCAATTCCACAAGAACTGTCTTAGCGAAAGGCTTCTTCAGGGGAAAGCTGTAACTCTGTGAGATGATTTCACAGAACACAAAGAAGTTTCTCAGAAAGCTTCTTTCTCTTTGTTATCGGAGGATATTTCCTTTGGCCCTATGGTCTTCAAAGGGATCTGAAATATCTGTTCTCAGATTCCACAGAAAGAAAGCCACCAAAGAGATCCACGAAATACAGATGTAACTCTGTGAGATGAATTCACAGAACACTAAGCAGTTTCTCAGAAAGCTTCTTTCCAGATTTCATCTGAGGATATTTCCTTTTTCACCATAGCCCTCTATGGGGTTCCAAATATCACTTTCCCAATTCCACAAGAACTGTCTTAGCGAAAGGCTTCTTGAGGGGAAAGCTGTAACTCTGTGAGATGATTTCACTGAACAAAAGAAGTTTCTCAGAAAGCTTCTTTCTCTTTGTTTTCGGAGGATATTTCCTTTGGCCCTATAGTCTTCAAAGGGATCCGAAATATCTGTTCTCAGATTCCACAGAAATAAGGCTAGCAAAGAGATCCATGAAATACAGATGTAACTCTGTGAGATGAATTAACAGAACACTAAGCAGTTTCTCAGAAAGCTTCTTTCCAGATTTCATCTGAGGATATTTCCTTTTTCACCATAGCCCTCTTTGGGCTTCCAAATATCACTTTGCCAATTCCACAAGAACTGTCTTAGCGAAAGGCTTCTTCAGGGGAAAGCTGTAACTCTGTGAGATGATTTCACAGAAAACAAAGAAGTTTCTCAGAAAGCTTCTTTCTCTTTGTTATCGGAGGATATTTCCTTTGGCCCTATAGTCTTCAAAGGGATCCGAAATATCTGTTCTCAGATTCCACAGAAATAAGGCTAGCAAAGAGATCTACGAAACACAGATGTAACTCTGTGAGATGAATTCACAGAACACTAACCAGTTTCTCAGAAAGCTTCTTTCCAGATTTCATCTGAGGATATTTCCTTTTTCAACATAGACCTTTATGGGCTTCCAAATATCACTTTGCCAATTCCACAAGAACTGTCTTAGCGAAAGGCTTCTTGTGGGGAAAGCTGTAACTCATTGAGATGATTTCACAGAACACAAAGAAGTTTCTCAGAAAGCTTCTTTCTCTTTGTTATCGGAGGATATTTCCTTTGGCCCTATATCTTCAAATGGATCCGAAATATCTGTTCTCAGATTCAACAGAAAGAAGGCTAGCAAAGAGATCCACGAAATACAGATGTAACTCTGTGAGATGAATTAACAGAACACTAAGCAGTTTCTCAGAAAGCTTCTTTCCAGATTTCATCTGAGGATATTTCCTTTTTCACCATAGCCCTCTTTGGGCTTCCAAATATCACTTTGCCAATTCCACAAGAACTGTCTTAGCGAAAGGCTTCTTCAGGGGAAAGCTGTAACTCTGTGAGATGATTTCACAGAAAACAAAGAAGTTTCTCAGAAAGCTTCTTTCTCTTTGTTATCGGAGGATATTTCCTTTGGCCCTATAGTCTTCAAAGGGATCCGAAATATCTGTTCTCAGATTCCACAGAAATAAGGCTAGCAAAGAGATCTACGAAACACAGATGTAACTCTGTGAGATGAATTCACAGAACACTAACCAGTTTCTCAGAAAGCTTCTTTCCAGATTTCATCTGAGGATATTTCCTTTTTCACCATGGACCTCTATGGGCTTCCAAATATCACTTTGCCAATTCCACAAGAACTGTCTTAGCGAAAGGCTTCTGGTGGGGAAAGCTGTAACTCATTGAGATGATTTCACAGAACACAAAGAAGTTTCTCAGAAAGCTTCTTTCTCTTTGTTATCGGAGGATATTTCCTTTGGCCCTATATCTTCAAATGGATCCGAAAAATCTGTTCTCAGATTCCACAGAAAGAAGGCTAGCAAAGAGATCCACGAAATACAGATGTAACTCTGTGAGATGAATTAACAGAACCCTAAGCAGTTTCTCAGAAAGCTTCTTTCCAGATTTCATCTGAGGATATTTCCTTTTTCACCATAGCCCTCTTTGGGCTTCCAAATATCACTTTGCCAATTCCACAAGAACTGTCTTAGCGAAAGGCTTCTTGAGGGGAAAGCTGTAACTCTGTGACATGATTTCACAGAAAACAAAGAAGTTTCTCAGAAAGCTTCTTTCTCTTTGTTTTCGGAGGATATTTCCTTTGGCCCTATAGTCTTCAAAGGGATCCGAAATATCTGTTCTCAGATTCCACAGAAATAAGGCTAGCAAAGAGATCCATGAAATACAGATGTAACTCTGTGAGATGAATTAACAGAACACTAAGCAGTTTCTCAGAGAGCTTCTTTCCAGATTTCATCTGAGGATATTTCCTTTTTCACCATAGCCCTCTTTGGGCTTCCAAATATCACTTTGCCAATTCCACAAGAACTGTCTTAGCGAAAGGCTTCTTCAGGGGAAAGCTGTAACTCTGTGAGATGATTTCACAGAAAATAAAGAAGTTTCTCAGAAAGCTTCTTTCTCTTTGTTATCGGAGGATATTTCCTTTGGCCCTATAGTCTTCAAAGGGATCTGAAATATCTGTTCTCAGATTCCACAGAAATAAGGCTAGCAAAGAGATCTACGAAACACAGATGTAACTCTGTGAGATGAATTCACAGAACACTAACCAGTTTCTCAGAAAGATTCTTTCCAGATTTCATCTGAGGATATTTCCTTTTTCACCATAGACTTCTATGGGCTTCCAAATATCACTTTGCCAATTCCACAAGAACTGTCTTAGCGAAAGGCTTCTTGAGAGGAAAGCTGTAACTCTGTGAGATGATTTCACAGAACACAAAGAAGTTTCTCAGAAAGCTTCTTTCTCTTTGTTATCGGAGGATATTTCCTTTGGCCCTATGTCTTCAAATGGATCCGAAATATCTGTTCTCAGATTCCACAGAAAGAAGGCTAGCAAAGAGATCCACGAAATACAGATGTAACTCTGTGAGATGAATTCACAGAACACTAAGCAGTTTCTCAGAAAGCTTCTTTCCAGATTTCATCTGAGGATATTTCCTTTTTCACCATAGCCCTCTATGGGCTTCCAAATATCACTTTGCCAATTCCACAAGAACTGTCTTAGAGAAAGGCTTCTTGAGGGGAAAGCTGTAACTCTGTGAGATGATTTCACAGAACACAAAGTAGTTTCTCAGAAAGCTTCTTTCTCTTTGTTATCGGAGGATATTTCCTTTGGCCCTATAGTCTTCAAAGGGATCCGAAATATCTGTTCTCAGATTCCACAGAAATAAGGCTAGCAAAGAGATCCAAGAAATACAGATGTAACTCTGTGAGATGAATTAACAGAACACTAAGCAGTTTCTCAGAAAGCTTCTTTCCAGATTTCATCTGAGGATATTTCCTTTTCACCATAGCCCTCTTTGGGCTTCCAAATATCACTTTGCCAATTCCACAAGAACTGTCTTAGCGAAAGGCTTCTTCAGGGGAAAGCTGTAACTCTGTGAGATGATTTCACAGAACACAAAGAAGTTTCTCAGAAAGCTTCTTTCTCTTTGTTATCGGAGGATATTTCCTTTGGCCCTATAGTCTTCAAAGGGATCCGAAATATCTGTTCTCAGATTCCACAGAAAGAAGGCTAGCAAAGAGATCTACGAAACACAGATGTAACTCTGTGAGATGAATTCAGAGAACACTAAGCAGTTTCTCAGAAAGCTTCTTTCCAGATTTCATCTGAGGATAATTCCTTTTTCACCATAGCCCTCTATGGGCTTCCAAATATCACTTTGCCAATTCCACAAGAACTGTCTTAGCGAAAGGCTTCTTGAGGGGAAAGCTGTAACTCTGTGAGATGATTTTACAGAACACAAAGAAGTTTCTCAGAAAGCTTCTTTCTCTTTTTTATCGGAGGATATTTCCTTTGGCCCTATAGTCTTCAAAGGGATCCGAAATATCTGTTCTCAGATTCCACAGAAAGAAGGCTAGCAAAGAGATCCAGGAAACACAGATGTAACTCTGTGAGATGAATTCACAGAACACTAAGCAGTTTCTCAGAAAGCTTCTTTCCAGATTTCATCTGAGGATATTTCCTTTTTCACCATAGCCCTCTATGGGCTTCCAAATATCACTTTGCCAATTCCACAAGAACTGTCTTAGCGAAAGGCTTCTTGAGGGGAAAGCTGTAACTCTGTGAGATGATTTCACAGAACACAAAGAAGATTCTCAGAAAGCTTCCTTCTCTTTGTTATCGGAGGATATTTCCTTTGGCCCTATAGTCTTCAAAGGGATCCGAAATATCTGTTCTCAGATTCCACAGAAAGAAGCCTAGCAAAGAGATCCACGAAATACAGATGTCACTCCGTGAGATGAATTCACAGAACACTAAGCAGTTTCGCAGAAAGCTTCTTTCCAGATTTCATCTGAGGATATTTCCTTTTTCAGCATAGCCCTCTATGGGCTTCCAAATATCACTTTGCCAATTCCACAAGAACTGTCTTAGCGAAAGGCTTCCTGAGGGGAAAGCTGTAACTCTGTGAGATGATTTCACAAAACACAAAGAAGTTTCTCAGAAAGCTTCTTTCTCTTTGTTATCGGAGGATATTTCCGTTGGCCCTATAGTCTTCAAAGGGATCCGAAATATCTGTTCTCAGATTCCACAGAAATAAGGCTAGCAAAGAGATCTACGAAATACAGATGTAACTCTGTGAGATGAATTCACAGAAAAATAAGAAGTTTCTCAAAAAGCTTCTTTCCAGATTTCATCTGAGGCTATTTCCTTTTTCACCATAGCCCTCTATGGGCTTCCAAATATCACTTTGCCAATTCCACAAGAACTGTCTTAGCGAAAGGCTTCTTGAGGGGAAAGCTGTAACTCTGTGAGATGATTTCACAGAACACAAAGAAGTTTCCCAGAAAGCTTCTTTCTCTTTGTTATCGGAGGATATTTTCTTTGGCCCTATAGTCTTCAAAGGGATCCGAAATATCTGTTCTCAGATTCCACAGAAAGAAGGCTAGCAAAGAGATCCACGAAATACAGATGTAACTCTGTGAGATGAATTAACAGAACACTAAGGAGTTTCTCAGAAAGCTTCTTTCCAGATTTCATCTGAGGATATTTCCTTTTTCACCATAGCCCTCTTTGGGCTTCCAAATATCACTTTGCCAATTCCAGAAGAACTGTCTTAGCGAAAGTCTTCTTCAGGGGAAAGCTGTAACTCTGTGAGATGATTTCACAGAAAACAAAGAAGTTTCTCAGAAAGCTTCTTTCTCTTTGTTATCGGAGGATATTTCCTTTGGCCCTATAGTCTTCAAAGGGATCAGAAATATCTGTTCTCAGATTCCACAGAAATAAGGCTAGCAAAGAGATCTACGAAACACAGATGTAACTCTGTGAGATGAATTCACAGAACATTAACCAGTTTCTCAGAAAGCTTCTTTCCAGATTTCATCTGAGGATATTTCCTTTTTCACCATAGCCCTCTATGGGCTTCCAAATATCACTTTGCCAATTCCACAAGAACTGTCTTAGCGAAAGACTTCTTGTGGGGAAAGCTGTAACTCATTGAGATGATTTCACAGAACACGAAGAAGTTTCTCAGAAAGCTTCTTTCTCTTTGTTATCGGAGGATATTTCCTTTGGCCCTATATCTTCAAATGGATCCGAAATATCTGTTCTCAGATTCCACAGAAAGAAGGCTAGCAAAGAGATCCACGAAATACAGATGTAACTCTGTGAGATGAATTCACAGAACACTAAGCAGTTTCTCAGAAAGCTTCTTTCCAGATTTCATCTGAGGATATTTCCTTTTTCACCATAGCCCTCTATGGGCTTTCAAATATCACTTTGCCAATTCCACAAGAACTGTCTTAGCGAAAGGCTTCTTGTGGGGAAAGCTGTAACTCATTGAGATGATTTCACAGAACACAAAGAAGTTTCTCAGAAAGCTTCTTTCTCTTTGTTATCGGAGGATATTTCCTTTGGCCCTATATCTTCAAATGGATCCGAAATATCTGTTCTCAGATTCCACAGAAAGAAGGCTAGCAAAGAGATCCACGAAATACAGTTGTAACTCAGTGAGATGAACTCACAGAACACTAAGCAGTTTCTCACAAAGCTTCTTTCCAGATTTCATCTGAGGATATTTCCTTTTTCACCATAGCCCTCTATGGGCTTCCAAATATCACTTTGCCAATTCCACAAGAACTGTCTTAGCGAAAGGCTTCTTGAGGGGAAAGCTGTAACTCTGTGAGATGATTTCACAGAACACAAAGTAGTTTCTCAGAAAGCTTCTTTCTCTTTGTTATCGGAGGATATTTCCATTGGCCCTATAGTCTTCAAAGGGATCCGAAATATCTCTTCTCAGATTCCACAGAAATAAGGCTAGCAAAGAGATCCATGAAATACAGAAGTAACTCTGTGAGATGAATTAACAGAACACTAAGCAGTTTCTCAGAAAGCTTCTTTCCAGATTTCATCTGAGGTATTTCCTTTTTCACCATAGCCCTCTTTGGGCTTCCAAATATCACTTTGCCAATTACACAAGACCTGTCTTAGCGAAAGGCTTCTTCAGGGGAAAGCTGTAACTCTGTGAGACGATTTTACAGAAAACAAAGAAGTTTCTCAGAAAGTTTCTTTCTCTTTTTTATCGGAGGATATTTCCTTTGGCCCTATAGTCTTCAAAGGGATCCGAAATATCTGTTCTCAGATTCCACAGAAATAAGGCTAGCAAAGAGATACGCGAAATACAGATGTAACTCTGTGCGACGAATTAACAGAACAGTAAGCAGTTTCTCAGAAAGCTTCTTTCCATATTTCATCTGAGGATATTTCCTTTTTCACCATAGCCGTCTATGGGCTTCCAAATATAACTTTGCCAATTCCACAAGAACTGTCTTAGCGATAGGCTTCTTGAGGGGAAAGCTGTAACTCTGTGGGATGATTTCACAGAACACAAAGAAGTTTCTCAGAAAGCTTCTTTCTCTTTGTTTTCGGAGGATATTTCCTTTGGCCCTATAGTCTTCAAAGGGATCCGAAATATCTGTTCTCAGATTCCACAGAAATAAGGCTAGCAAAGAGATCCATGAAATACAGATGTAACTCTGTGAGATGAATTAACAGAACACTAAGCAGTTTCTCAGAAAGCTTCTTTCCAGATTTCATCTGAGGATATTTCCTTTTTCACCATAGCCCTCTTTGGGCTTCCAAATATCACTTTGCCAATTCCACAAGAACTGTCTTAGCGAAAGGCTTCTTCAGGGGAAAGCTGTAACTCTGTGAGATGATTTCACAGAAAACAAAGAAGTGTCTCAGAAAGCTTCTTTCTCTTTGTTATCGGAGGATATTTCCTTTGGCCCTATAGTCTTCAAAGGGATCCGAAATATCTGTTCTCAGATTCCACAGAAATAAGGCTAGCAAAGAGATCTACGAAACACAGATGTAACTCTGTGAGATGAATTCACAGAACACTAACCAGTTTCTCAGAAAGCTTCTTTCCAGATTTCATCTGAGGATATTTCCTTTTTCAACATAGACCTTTATGGGCTTCCAAATATCACTTTGCCAATTCCACAAGAACTGTCTTAGCGAAAGGCTTCTTGTGGGGAAAGCTGTAACTCATTGAGATGATTTCACAGAACACAAAGAAGTTTCTCAGAAAGCTTCTTTCTCTTTGTTATCGGAGGATATTTCCTTTGGCCCTATATCTTCAAATGGATCCGAAATATCTGTTCTCAGATTCAACAGAAAGAAGGCTAGCAAAGAGATCCACGAAATACAGATGTAACTCTGTGAGATGAATTAACAGAACACTAAGCAGTTTCTCAGAAAGCTTCTTTCCAGATTTCATCTGAGGATATTTCCTTTTTCACCATAGCCCTCTTTGGGCTTCCAAATATCACTTTGCCAATTCCACAAGAACTGTCTTAGCGAAAGGCTTCTTCAGGGGAAAGCTGTAACTCTGTGAGATGATTTCACAGAAAACAAAGAAGTTTCTCAGAAAGCTTCTTTCTCTTTGTTATCGGAGGATATTTCCTTTGGCCCTATAGTCTTCAAAGGGATCCGAAATATCTGTTCTCAGATTCCACAGAAATAAGGCTAGCAAAGAGATCTACGAAACACAGATGTAACTCTGTGAGATGAATTCACAGAACACTAACCAGTTTCTCAGAAAGCTTCTTTCCAGATTTCATCTGAGGATATTTCCTTTTTCACCATGGACCTCTATGGGCTTCCAAATATCACTTTGCCAATTCCACAAGAACTGTCTTAGCGATAGGCTTCTGGTGGGGAAAGCTGTAACTCATTGAGATGATTTCACAGAACACAAAGAAGTTTCTCAGAAAGCTTCTTTCTCTTTGTTATCGGAGGATATTTCCTTTGGCCCTATATCTTCAAATGGATCCGAAAAATCTGTTCTCAGATTCCACAGAAAGAAGGCTAGCAAAGAGATCCACGAAATACAGATGTAACTCTGTGAGATGAATTAACAGAACCCTAAGCAGTTTCTCAGAAAGCTTCTTTCCAGATTTCATCTGAGGATATTTCCTTTTTCACCATAGCCCTCTTTGGGCTTCCAAATATCACTTTGCCAATTCCACAAGAACTGTCTTAGCGAAAGGCTTCTTGAGGGGAAAGCTGTAACTCTGTGACATGATTTCACAGAAAACAAAGAAGTTTCTCAGAAAGCTTCTTTCTCTTTGTTTTCGGAGGATATTTCCTTTGGCCCTATAGTCTTCAAAGGGATCCGAAATATCTGTTCTCAGATTCCACAGAAATAAGGCTAGCAAAGAGATCCATGAAATACAGATGTAACTCTGTGAGATGAATTAACAGAACACTAAGCAGTTTCTCAGAGAGCTTCTTTCCAGATTTCATCTGAGGATATTTCCTTTTTCACCATAGCCCTCTTTGGGCTTCCAAATATCACTTTGCCAATTCCACAAGAACTGTCTTAGCGAAAGGCTTCTTCAGGGGAAAGCTGTAACTCTGTGAGATGATTTCACAGAAAATAAAGAAGTTTCTCAGAAAGCTTCTTTCTCTTTGTTATCGGAGGATATTTCCTTTGGCCCTATAGTCTTCAAAGGGATCTGAAATATCTGTTCTCAGATTCCACAGAAATAAGGCTAGCAAAGAGATCTACGAAACACAGATGTAACTCTGTGAGATGAATTCACAGAACACTAACCAGTTTCTCAGAAAGATTCTTTCCAGATTTCATCTGAGGATATTTCCTTTTTCACCATAGACTTCTATGGGCTTCCAAATATCACTTTGCCAATTCCACAAGAACTGTCTTAGCGAAAGGCTTCTTGAGAGGAAAGCTGTAACTCTGTGAGATGATTTCACAGAACACAAAGAAGTTTCTCAGAAAGCTTCTTTCTCTTTGTTATCGGAGGATATTTCCTTTGGCCCTATGTCTTCAAATGGATCCGAAATATCTGTTCTCAGATTCCACAGAAAGAAGGCTAGCAAAGAGATCCACGAAATACAGATGTAACTCTGTGAGATGAATTCACAGAACACTAAGCAGTTTCTCAGAAAGCTTCTTTCCAGATTTCATCTGAGGATATTTCCTTTTTCACCATAGCCCTCTATGGGCTTCCAAATATCACTTTGCCAATTCCACAAGAACTGTCTTAGAGAAAGGCTTCTTGAGGGGAAAGCTGTAACTCTGTGAGATGATTTCACAGAACACAAAGTAGTTTCTCAGAAAGCTTCTTTCTCTTTGTTATCGGAGGATATTTCCTTTGGCCCTATAGTCTTCAAAGGGATCCGAAATATCTGTTCTCAGATTCCACAGAAATAAGGCTAGCAAAGAGATCCAAGAAATACAGATGTAACTCTGTGAGATGAATTAACAGAACACTAAGCAGTTTCTCAGAAAGCTTCTTTCCAGATTTCATCTGAGGATATTTCCTTTTCACCATAGCCCTCTTTGGGCTTCCAAATATCACTTTGCCAATTCCACAAGAACTGTCTTAGCGAAAGGCTTCTTCAGGGGAAAGCTGTAACTCTGTGTGATGATTTCACAGAACACAAAGAAGTTTCTCAGAAAGCTTCTTTCTCTTTGTTATCGGAGGATATTTCCTTTGGCCCTATAGTCTTCAAAGGGATCCGAAATATCTGTTCTCAGATTCCACAGAAAGAAGGCTAGCAAAGAGATCTACGAAACACAGATGTAACTCTGTGAGATGAATTCAGAGAACACTAAGCAGTTTCTCAGAAAGCTTCTTTCCAGATTTCATCTGAGGATAATTCCTTTTTCACCATAGCCCTCTATGGGCTTCCAAATATCACTTTGCCAATTCCACAAGAACTGTCTTAGCGAAAGGCTTCTTGAGGGGAAAGCTGTAACTCTGTGAGATGATTTTACAGAACACAAAGAAGTTTCTCAGAAAGCTTCTTTCTCTTTTTTATCGGAGGATATTTCCTTTGGCCCTATAGTCTTCAAAGGGATCCGAAATATCTGTTCTCAGATTCCACAGAAAGAAGGCTAGCAAAGAGATCCACGAAACACAGATGTAACTCTGTGAGATGAATTCACAGAACACTAAGCAGTTTCTCAGAAAGCTTCTTTCCAGATTTCATCTGAGGATATTTCCTTTTTCACCATAGCCCTCTATGGGCTTCCAAATATCACTTTGCCAATTCCACAAGAACTGTCTTAGCGAAAGGCTTCTTGAGGGGAAAGCTGTAACTCTGTGAGATGATTTCACAGAACACAAAGAAGATTCTCAGAAAGCTTCCTTCTCTTTGTTATCGGAGGATATTTCCTTTGGCCCTATAGTCTTCAAAGGGATCCGAAATATCTGTTCTCAGATTCCACAGAAAGAAGCCTAGCAAAGAGATCCACGAAATACAGATGTCACTCCGTGAGATGAATTCACAGAACACTAAGCAGTTTCGCAGAAAGCTTCTTTCCAGATTTCATCTGAGGATATTTCCTTTTTCAGCATAGCCCTCTATGGGCTTCCAAATATCACTTTGCCAATTCCACAAGAACTGTCTTAGCGAAAGGCTTCCTGAGGGGAAAGCTGTAACTCTGTGAGATGATTTCACAAAACACAAAGAAGTTTCTCAGAAAGCTTCTTTCTCTTTCTTATCGGAGGATATTTCCTTTGGCCCTATAGTCTTCAAAGGGATCCGAAATATCTGTTCTCAGATTCCACAGAAATAAGGCTAGCAAAGAGATCTACGAAACACAGATGTAACTCTGTGAGATGAATTCACAGAACACTAACCAGTTTCTCAGAAAGCTTCTTTCCAGATTTCATCTGAGGATATTTCCTTTTTCAACATAGACCTTTATGGGCTTCCAAATATCACTTTGCCAATTCCACAAGAACTGTCTTAGCGAAAGGCTTCTTGTGGGGAAAGCTGTAACTCATTGAGATGATTTCACAGAACACAAAGAAGTTTCTCAGAAAGCTTCTTTCTCTTTGTTATCGGAGGATATTTCCTTTGGCCCTATATCTTCAAATGGATCCGAAATATCTGTTCTCAGATTCAACAGAAAGAAGGCTAGCAAAGAGATCCACGAAATACAGATGTAACTCTGTGAGATGAATTAACAGAACACTAAGCAGTTTCTCAGAAAGCTTCTTTCCAGATTTCATCTGAGGATATTTCCTTTTTCACCATAGCCCTCTTTGGGCTTCCAAATATCACTTTGCCAATTCCACAAGAACTGTCTTAGCGAAAGGCTTCTTCAGGGGAAAGCTGTAACTCTGTGAGATGATTTCACAGAAAACAAAGAAGTTTCTCAGAAAGCTTCTTTCTCTTTGTTAACGGAGGATATTTCCTTTGGCCCTATAGTCTTCAAAGGGATCCGAAATATCTGTTCTCAGATTCCACAGAAATAAGGCTAGCAAAGAGATCTACGAAACACAGATGTAACTCTGTGAGATGAATTCACAGAACACTAACCAGTTTCTCAGAAAGCTTCTTTCCAGATTTCATCTGAGGATATTTCCTTTTTCACCATGGACCTCTATGGGCTTCCAAATATCACTTTGCCAATTCCACAAGAACTGTCTTAGCGAAAGGCTTCTGGTGGGGAAAGCTGTAACTCATTGAGATGATTTCACAGAACACAAAGAAGTTTCTCAGAAAGCTTCTTTCTCTTTGTTATCGGAGGATATTTCCTTTGGCCCTATATCTTCAAATGGATCCGAAATATCTGTTCTCAGATTCCACAGAAAGAAGGCTAGCAAAGAGATCCACGAAATACAGATGTAACTCTGTGAGATGAATTAACAGAACCCTAAGCAGTTTCTCAGAAAGCTTCTTTCCAGATTTCATCTGAGGATATTTCCTTTTTCACCATAGCCCTCTTTGGGCTTCCAAATATCACTTTGCCAATTCCACAAGAACTGTCTTAGCGAAAGGCTTCTTGAGGGGAAAGCTGTAACTCTGTGAGATGATTTCAGAGAAAACAAAGAAGTTTCTCAGAAAGCTTCTTTCTCTTTGTTTTCGGAGGATATTTCCTTTGGCCCTATAGTCTTCAAAGGGATCCGAAATATCTGTTCTCAGATTCCACAGAAATAAGGCTAGCAAAGAGATCCATGAAATACAGATGTAACTCTGTGAGATGAATTAACAGAACACTAAGCAGTTTCTCAGAGAGCTTCTTTCCAGATTTCATCTGAGGATATTTCCTTTTTCACCATAGCCCTCTATGGGCTTCCAAATATCACTTTGCCAATTCCACAAGAACTGTCTTAGAGAAAGGCTTCTTGAGGGGAAAGCTGTAACTCTGTGAGATGATTTCACAGAACACAAAGTAGTTTCTCAGAAAGCTTCTTTCTCTTTGTTATCGGAGGATATTTCCTTTGGCCCTATAGTCTTCAAAGGGATCCGAAATATCTGTTCTCAGATTCCACAGAAATAAGGCTAGCAAAGAGATCCAAGAAATACAGATGTAACTCTGTGAGATGAGTTAACAGAACACTAAGCAGTTTCTCAGAAAGCTTCTTTCCAGATTTCATCTGAGGATATTTCCTTTTCACCATAGCCCTCTTTGGGCTTCCAAATATCACTTTGCCAATTCCACAAGAACTGTCTTAGCGAAAGGCTTCTTCAGGGGAAAGCTGTAACTCTGTGAGATGATTTCACAGAACACAAAGAAGTTTCTCAGAAAGCTTCTTTCTCTTTGTTATCGGAGGATATTTCCTTTGGCCCTATAGTCTTCAAAGGGATCCGAAATATCTGTTCTCAGATTCCACAGAAAGAAGGCTAGCAAAGAGATCTACGAAACACAGATGTAACTCTGTGAGATGAATTCAGAGAACACTAAGCAGTTTCTCAGAAAGCTTCTTTCCAGATTTCATCTGAGGATAATTCCTTTTTCACCATAGCCCTCTATGGGCTTCCAAATATCACTTTGCCAATTCCACAAGAACTGTCTTAGCGAAAGGCTTCTTGAGGGGAAAGCTGTAACTCTGTGAGATGATTTTACAGAACACAAAGAAGTTTCTCAGAAAGCTTCTTTCTCTTTTTTATCGGAGGATATTTCCTTTGGCCCTATAGTCTTCAAAGGGATCCGAAATATCTGTTCTCAGATTCCACAGAAAGAAGGCTAGCAAAGAGATCCACGAAACACAGATGTAACTCTGTGAGATGAATTCACAGAACACTAAGCAGTTTCTCAGAAAGCTTCTTTCCAGATTTCATCTGAGGATATTTCCTTTTTCACCATAGCCCTCTATGGGCTTCCAAATATCACTTTGCCAATTCCACAAGAACTGTCTTAGCGAAAGGCTTCTTGAGGGGAAAGCTGTAACTCTGTGAGATGATTTCACAGAACACAAAGAAGATTCTCAGAAAGCTTCCTTCTCTTTGTTATCGGAGGATATTTCCTTTGGCCCTATAGTCTTCAAAGGGATCCGAAATATCTGTTCTCAGATTCCACAGAAAGAAGCCTAGCAAAGAGATCCACGAAATACAGATGTCACTCCGTGAGATGAATTCACAGAACACTAAGCAGTTTCGCAGAAAGCTTCTTTCCAGATTTCATCTGAGGATATTTCCTTTTTCAGCATAGCCCTCTATGGGCTTCCAAATATCACTTTGCCAATTCCACAAGAACTGTCTTAGCGAAAGGCTTCCTGAGGGGAAAGCTGTAACTCTGTGAGATGATTTCACAAAACACAAAGAAGTTTCTCAGAAAGCTTCTTTCTCTTTGTTATCGGAGGATATTTCCGTTGGCCCTATAGTCTTCAAAGGGATCCGAAATATCTGTTCTCAGATTCCACAGAAATAAGGCTAGCAAAGAGATCTACGAAATACAGATGTAACTCTGTGAGATGAATTCACAGAAAAATAAGAAGTTTCTCAAAAAGCTTCTTTCCAGATTTCATCTGAGGCTATTTCCTTTTTCACCATAGCCCTCTATGGGCTTCCAAATATCACTTTGCCAATTCCACAAGAACTGTCTTAGCGAAAGGCTTCTTGAGGGGAAAGCTGTAACTCTGTGAGATGATTTCACAGAACACAAAGAAGTTTCCCAGAAAGCTTCTTTCTCTTTGTTATCGGAGGATATTTTCTTTGGCCCTATAGTCTTCAAAGGGATCCGAAATATCTGTTCTCAGATTCCACAGAAAGAAGGCTAGCAAAGAGATCCACGAAATACAGATGTAACTCTGTGAGATGAATTAACAGAACACTAAGGAGTTTCTCAGAAAGCTTCTTTCCAGATTTCATCTGAGGATATTTCCTTTTTCACCATAGCCCTCTTTGGGCTTCCAAATATCACTTTGCCAATTCCAGAAGAACTGTCTTAGCGAAAGTCTTCTTCAGGGGAAAGCTGTAACTCTGTGAGATGATTTCACAGAAAACAAAGAAGTTTCTCAGAAAGCTTCTTTCTCTTTGTTATCGGAGGATATTTCCTTTGGCCCTATAGTCTTCAAAGGGATCCGCAATATCTGTTCTCAGATTCCACAGAAATAAGGCTAGCAAAGAGATCTACGAAACACAGATGTAACTCTGTGAGATGAATTCACAGAACATTAACCAGTTTCTCAGAAAGCTTCTTTCCAGATTTCATCTGAGGATATTTCCTTTTTCACCATAGCCCTCTATGGGCTTCCAAATATCACTTTGCCAATTCCACAAGAACTGTCTTAGCGAAAGACTTCTTGTGGGGAAAGCTGTAACTCATTGAGATGATTTCACAGAACACGAAGAAGTTTCTCAGAAAGCTTCTTTCTCTTTGTTATCGGAGGATATTTCCTTTGGCCCTATATCTTCAAATGGATCCGAAATATCTGTTCTCAGATTCCACAGAAAGAAGGCTAGCAAAGAGATCCACGAAATACAGATGTAACTCTGTGAGATGAATTCACAGAACACTAAGCAGTTTCTCAGAAAGCTTCTTTCCAGATTTCATCTGAGGATATTTCCTTTTTCACCATAGCCCTCTATGGGCTTTCAAATATCACTTTGCCAATTCCACAAGAACTGTCTTAGCGAAAGGCTTCTTGTGGGGAAAGCTGTAACTCATTGAGATGATTTCACAGAACACAAAGAAGTTTCTCAGAAAGCTTCTTTCTCTTTGTTATCGGAGGATATTTCCTTTGGCCCTATATCTTCAAATGGATCCGAAATATCTGTTCTCAGATTCCACAGAAAGAAGGCTAGCAAAGAGATCCACGAAATACAGTTGTAACTCAGTGAGATGAACTCACAGAACACTAAGCAGTTTCTCACAAAGCTTCTTTCCAGATTTCATCTGAGGATATTTCCTTTTTCACCATAGCCCTCTATGGGCTTCCAAATATCACTTTGCCAATTCCACAAGAACTGTCTTAGCGAAAGGCTTCTTGAGGGGAAAGCTGTAACTCTGTGAGATGATTTCACAGAACACAAAGTAGTTTCTCAGAAAGCTTCTTTCTCTTTGTTATCGGAGGATATTTCCATTGGCCCTATAGTCTTCAAAGGGATCCGAAATATCTCTTCTCAGATTCCACAGAAATAAGGCTAGCAAAGAGATCCATGAAATACAGAAGTAACTCTGTGAGATGAATTAACAGAACACTAAGCAGTTTCTCAGAAAGCTTCTTTCCAGATTTCATCTGAGGTATTTCCTTTTTCACCATAGCCCTCTTTGGGCTTCCAAATATCACTTTGCCAATTACACAAGACCTGTCTTAGCGAAAGGCTTCTTCAGGGGAAAGCTGTAACTCTGTGAGACGATTTTACAGAAAACAAAGAAGTTTCTCAGAAAGTTTCTTTCTCTTTTTTATCGGAGGATATTTCCTTTGGCCCTATAGTCTTCAAAGGGATCCGAAATATCTGTTCTCAGATTCCACAGAAATAAGGCTAGCAAAGAGATCTACGAAAAACAGATGTAACTCTGTGAGATGAATTCACAGAACACTAACCAGTTTCTCAGAAAGCTTCTTTCCAGATTTCATCTGAGGATATATCCTTTTTCACCATAGCCCTCTAAGGGCTTCCAAATATCACTTTGCCAATTCCACAAGCACTGTCATAGCGAAAGGCTTCTTGTGGGGAAAGCTGTAACTCATTGAGATGATTTCACAGAACACAAAGAAGTTTCTCAGAAAGCTTCTTTCTCTTTGTTATCGGAGGATATTTCCTTTGGCCTTATATCTTCAAATGGATCCGAAATATCTGTACTCAGATTCCACAGAAAGAAGGCTAGCAAAGAGATCCACGAAATACAGATGTAACTCTGTGAGATGAATTAACAGAACACTAAGCAGTTTCTCAGAAAGCTTCTTTCCAGATTTCATGTGAGGATATTTCCTTTTTCACCATAGCCCTCTATGGGCTTCCAAATATCACTTTGCCAATTCCACAAGAACTGTCTTAGCGAAAGGCTTCTTGAGGGGAAAGCTGTAACTCTGTGAGATGATTTCACAGAACACAAAGAAGTTTCTCAGAAGGCTTCTTTCTCTTTGTTATCGGAGGATATTTCCTTTGGCCCTATAGTCTTCAAAGGGATCCGAAATATCTGTTCTCAGATTCCACAGAAACAAGGCTAGCAAAGAGATACTCGAAATACAGATGTAACTCTGTAAGGTGAATAACAGAATACTAAGCAGTTTCTCAGAAAGCTTCTTTCCAGATTTCATCTGAGGATATTTCCTTTTTCACCATAGCCCTCTTTGGGCTTCCAAATATCACTTTGCCAATTCCACAAGAACTGTCTTAGCGAAAGGCTTCTTGAGGGGAAAGCTGTAACTCTGTGAGATGATTTCACAGAACACAAAGAAGTTTCTCAGAAAGCTTCTTTCTCTTTGTTATCGGAGGATATTTCCTTTGGCTCTATAGTCTTCAAAGGGATCCAAAATATCTGTTCTCAGATTCCACCGAAATAAGGCTAGCAAAGAGATCTACGAAACACAGATGTAAATCTGTGAAATGAATTCACAGAATACTAAGCAGTTTCTCAGAAAGCTTCTTTCCAGATTTCATCGGAGGATATTTCCTTTTTCACCATAGACCTCTATGGGCTTCTAAATATCAATTTGCCAATTCCACAAGAACTGTCTTAGCGAAAGGCTTCGTCAGGGGAAAGCTGTAACTCTGTGAGATGATTTCACAGAACACAAAGAAGTTTCTCAGAAAGCTTCTTTCTCTTTGTTATCGGAAGATATTTACTTTGGACCTATAGTCTTCAAAGGGATCCGAAATATCTGTTCTCAGATTCCACAGAAATAAGGCTAGCAAAGAGATCTACGAAAAACAAATGTAACAATGTGAGATGAATTCACAGAACACTAAGCAGTTTCTCAGAAAGCTTCTTTCCCGATTTCATCTGAGGATATTTCCTTTTTCACCATAGCCCTCTATGGGCTTCCAAATATCACTTTGCCAATTCCACAAGAACTGTCTCAGCGAAAGGCTTCTTGAGGAGAAAGCTGTAACTCTGTGAGATGATTTCACAGAACACGAAGAAGTTTCTCAGAAAGCTTCTTTCTCTTTGTTATCGGAGTATATTTCCTTTGGCCCTATGGTCTTCAAAGGGATCCGAAAAATCTGTTCTCAGATTCCACAGAAAGAAGGCTAGCAAAGAGATTCACGATATACAGATGTAACTCTGTGAGATGAATTCACAGAACACTAAGCAGTTTCTCAGAAAGCTTCTTTCCAGATTTCATAGGAGGATATTTCTTTTTTCACCATAGCCCTCTATGGGCTTCCAAATATCACTTTGCCAATTCCACAAGAACTGTCTTAGCGAAAGGCTTCCTGAGGGGAAAGCTGTAACTCTGTGAGATGATTTCACAGAACACAAAGAAGTTTCTCAGAAAGCTTCTTTCTCTTTGTTATCGGAGGATATTTCCTTTGGCCCTATAGTCTTCAACGGGATCCGAAATATCTGTTCTCAGATTCCACAGAAAGAAGGCTAGCAAGGAGATCTACGAAATACAGATGTAACTCTGTGAGATGAATTCACAGAACACTAAGCAGTTTCTCAGAAAGCTTCTTTCCAGATTTCATCTGAGGATATTTCCTTTTTCACCATAGCCCTCTAGGGGCTTCCAAATATCACTTTGCCAATTCCACAAGAACTGTCTTAGCGAAAGGCTTCTTGAGGGGAAAGCTGTAACTCTGTGAGATGATTATACTGAACAAAAGAAGTTTCTCAGAAAGCTTCTTTCTCTTTGTTATCGGAGGATATTTCCTTTGGCCCTATAGTCTTCAAATGTCTCCGAAATATCTGTTCTCAGATTCCACAGAAAGAAGGCTAGCAAAGAGATCCTCGAAACACAGATGTACCTCTGTGAGATGAATTCACAGAACACTAAGCAGTTTCTCAGAAAGCTTCTTTCCAGATTTCATCTGAGGATATTTCGTATTTCACCATAGCCCTCTTTGGGCTTCCAAATATCACTTTGCCAATTCCACAAGAACTGTCTCAGCGAAAGGCTTCTTGAGGGGAAAGCTGTAACTCTGTGAGATGATTTCACAGAACACAAAGAAGTTTCTCAGAAAGCTTCTTTCTCTTTGTTATCGGAGGATATTTCCTTTGGCCCTATGATCTTCAAAGGGATCCGAAATATCTGTTCTCAGATTCCACAGAAATAAGGCTAGCAAAGAGATCCAAGAAATACAGATGTAACTCTGTGAGATGAATTAACAGAACACTAAGCAGTTTCTCAGAAAGCTTCTTTCCAGATTTCATCTGAGGATATTTCCTTTTCACCATAGCCCTCTTTGGGCTTCCAAATATCACTTTGCCAATTCCACAAGAACTGTCTTAGCGAAAGGCTTCTTCAGGGGAAAGCTGTAACTCTGTGAGATGATTTCACAGAACACAAAGAAGTTTCTCAGAAAGCTTCTTTCTCTTTGTTATCGGAGGATATTTCCTTTGGCCCTATAGTCTTCAAAGGGATCCGAAATATCTGTTCTCAGATTCCACAGAAAGAAGCCTAGCAAAGAGATCCACGAAATACAGATGTCACTCCGTGAGATGAATTCACAGAACACTAAGCAGTTTCGCAGAAAGCTTCTTTCCAGATTTCATCTGAGGATATTTCCTTTTTCAGCATAGCCCTCTATGGGCTTCCAAATATCACTTTGCCAATTCCACAAGAACTGTCTTAGCGAAAGGCTTCCTGAGGGGAAAGCTGTAACTCTGTGAGATGATTTCACAAAACACAAAGAAGTTTCTCAGAAAGCTTCTTTCTCTTTGTTATCGGAGGATATTTCCGTTGGCCCTACAGTCTTCAAAGGGATCCGAAATATCTGTTCTCAGATTCCACAGAAATAAGGCTAGCAAAGAGATCTACGAAATACAGATGTAACTCTGTGAGATGAATTCACAGAAAAATAAGAAGTTTCTCAAAAAGCTTCTTTCCAGATTTCATCTGAGGCTATTTCCTTTTTCACCATAGCCCTCTATGGGCTTCCAAATATCACTTTGCCAATTCCACAAGAACTGTCTTAGCGAAAGGCTTCTTGAGGGGAAAGCTGTAACTCTGTGAGATGATTTCACAGAACACAAAGAAGTTTCCCAGAAAGCTTCTTTCTCTTTGTTATCGGAGGATATTTTCTTTGGCCCTATAGTCTTCAAAGGGATCCGAAATATCTGTTCTCAGATTCCACAGAAAGAAGGCTAGCAAAGAGATCCACGAAATACAGATGTAACTCTGTGAGATGAATTAACAGAACACTAAGGAGTTTCTCAGAAAGCTTCTTTCCAGATTTCATCTGAGGATATTTCCTTTTTCACCATAGCCCTCTTTGGGCTTCCAAATATCACTTTGCCAATTCCAGAAGAACTGTCTTAGCGAAAGTCTTCTTCAGGGGAAAGCTGTAACTCTGTGAGATGATTTCACAGAAAACAAAGAAGTTTCTCAGAAAGCTTCTTTCTCTTTGTTATCGGAGGATATTTCCTTTGGCCCTATAGTCTTCAAAGGGATCCGCAATATCTGTTCTCAGATTCCACAGAAATAAGGCTAGCAAAGAGATCTACGAAACACAGATGTAACTCTGTGAGATGAATTCACAGAACATTAACCAGTTTCTCAGAAAGCTTCTTTCCAGATTTCATCTGAGGATATTTCCTTTTTCACCATAGCCCTCTATGGGCTTCCAAATATCACTTTGCCAATTCCACAAGAACTGTCTTAGCGAAAGACTTCTTGTGGGGAAAGCTGTAACTCATTGAGATGATTTCACAGAACACGAAGAAGTTTCTCAGAAAGCTTCTTTCTCTTTGTTATCGGAGGATATTTCCTTTGGCCCTATATCTTCAAATGGATCCGAAATATCTGTTCTCAGATTCCACAGAAAGAAGGCTAGCAAAGAGATCCACGAAATACAGATGTAACTCTGTGAGATGAATTCACAGAACACTAAGCAGTTTCTCAGAAAGCTTCTTTCCAGATTTCATCTGAGGATATTTCCTTTTTCACCATAGCCCTCTATGGGCTTTCAAATATCACTTTGCCAATTCCACAAGAACTGTCTTAGCGAAAGGCTTCTTGTGGGGAAAGCTGTAACTCATTGAGATGATTTCACAGAACACAAAGAAGTTTCTCAGAAAGCTTCTTTCTCTTTGTTATCGGAGGATATTTCCTTTGGCCCTATATCTTCAAATGGATCCGAAATATCTGTTCTCAGATTCCACAGAAAGAAGGCTAGCAAAGAGATCCACGAAATACAGTTGTAACTCAGTGAGATGAACTCACAGAACACTAAGCAGTTTCTCACAAAGCTTCTTTCCAGATTTCATCTGAGGATATTTCCTTTTTCACCATAGCCCTCTATGGGCTTCCAAATATCACTTTGCCAATTCCACAAGAACTGTCTTAGCGAAAGGCTTCTTGAGGGGAAAGCTGTAACTCTGTGAGATGATTTCACAGAACACAAAGTAGTTTCTCAGAAAGCTTCTTTCTCTTTGTTATCGGAGGATATTTCCATTGGCCCTATAGTCTTCAAAGGGATCCGAAATATCTCTTCTCAGATTCCACAGAAATAAGGCTAGCAAAGAGATCCATGAAATACAGAAGTAACTCTGTGAGATGAATTAACAGAACACTAAGCAGTTTCTCAGAAAGCTTCTTTCCAGATTTCATCTGAGGTATTTCCTTTTTCACCATAGCCCTCTTTGGGCTTCCAAATATCACTTTGCCAATTACACAAGACCTGTCTTAGCGAAAGGCTTCTTCAGGGGAAAGCTGTAACTCTGTGAGACGATTTTACAGAAAACAAAGAAGTTTCTCAGAAAGTTTCTTTCTCTTTTTTATCGGAGGATATTTCCTTTGGCCCTATAGTCTTCAAAGGGATCCGAAATATCTGTTCTCAGATTCCACAGAAATAAGGCTAGCAAAGAGATCTACGAAAAACAGATGTAACTCTGTGAGATGAATTCACAGAACACTAACCAGTTTCTCAGAAAGCTTCTTTCCAGATTTCATCTGAGGATATATCCTTTTTCACCATAGCCCTCTAAGGGCTTCCAAATATCACTTTGCCAATTCCACAAGCACTGTCATAGCGAAAGGCTTCTTGTGGGGAAAGCTGTAACTCATTGAGATGATTTCACAGAACACAAAGAAGTTTCTCAGAAAGCTTCTTTCTCTTTGTTATCGGAGGATATTTCCTTTGGCCTTATATCTTCAAATGGATCCGAAATATCTGTACTCAGATTCCACAGAAAGAAGGCTAGCAAAGAGATCCACGAAATACAGATGTAACTCTGTGAGATGAATTAACAGAACACTAAGCAGTTTCTCAGAAAGCTTCTTTCCAGATTTCATGTGAGGATATTTCCTTTTTCACCATAGCCCTCTATGGGCTTCCAAATATCACTTTGCCAATTCCACAAGAACTGTCTTAGCGAAAGGCTTCTTGAGGGGAAAGCTGTAACTCTGTGAGATGATTTCACAGAACACAAAGAAGTTTCTCAGAAGGCTTCTTTCTCTTTGTTATCGGAGGATATTTCCTTTGGCCCTATAGTCTTCAAAGGGATCCGAAATATCTGTTCTCAGATTCCACAGAAACAAGGCTAGCAAAGAGATACTCGAAATACAGATGTAACTCTGTAAGGTGAATAACAGAATACTAAGCAGTTTCTCAGAAAGCTTCTTTCCAGATTTCATCTGAGGATATTTCCTTTTTCACCATAGCCCTCTTTGGGCTTCCAAATATCACTTTGCCAATTCCACAAGAACTGTCTTAGCGAAAGGCTTCTTGAGGGGAAAGCTGTAACTCTGTGAGATGATTTCACAGAACACAAAGAAGTTTCTCAGAAAGCTTCTTTCTCTTTGTTATCGGAGGATATTTCCTTTGGCTCTATAGTCTTCAAAGGGATCCAAAATATCTGTTCTCAGATTCCACCGAAATAAGGCTAGCAAAGAGATCTACGAAACACAGATGTAAATCTGTGAAATGAATTCACAGAATACTAAGCAGTTTCTCAGAAAGCTTCTTTCCAGATTTCATCGGAGGATATTTCCTTTTTCACCATAGACCTCTATGGGCTTCTAAATATCAATTTGCCAATTCCACAAGAACTGTCTTAGCGAAAGGCTTCGTCAGGGGAAAGCTGTAACTCTGTGAGATGATTTCACAGAACACAAAGAAGTTTCTCAGAAAGCTTCTTTCTCTTTGTTATCGGAAGATATTTACTTTGGACCTACAGTCTTCAAAGGGATCCGAAATATCTGTTCTCAGATTCCACAGAAATAAGGCTAGCAAAGAGATCTACGAAAAACAAATGTAACAATGTGAGATGAATTCACAGAACACTAAGCAGTTTCTCAGAAAGCTTCTTTCCCGATTTCATCTGAGGATATTTCCTTTTTCACCATAGCCCTCTATGGGCTTCCAAATATCACTTTGCCAATTCCACAAGAACTGTCTCAGCGAAAGGCTTCTTGAGGAGAAAGCTGTAACTCTGTGAGATGATTTCACAGAACACGAAGAAGTTTCTCAGAAAGCTTCTTTCTCTTTGTTATCGGAGTATATTTCCTTTGGCCCTATGGTCTTCAAAGGGATCCGAAAAATCTGTTCTCAGATTCCACAGAAAGAAGGCTAGCAAAGAGATTCACGATATACAGATGTAACTCTGTGAGATGAATTCACAGAACACTAAGCAGTTTCTCAGAAAGCTTCTTTCCAGATTTCATAGGAGGATATTTCTTTTTTCACCATAGCCCTCTATGGGCTTCCAAATATCACTTTGCCAATTCCACAAGAACTGTCTTAGCGAAAGGCTTCCTGAGGGGAAAGCTGTAACTCTGTGAGATGATTTCACAGAACACAAAGAAGTTTCTCAGAAAGCTTCTTTCTCTTTGTTATCGGAGGATATTTCCTTTGGCCCTATAGTCTTCAACGGGATCCGAAATATCTGTTCTCAGATTCCACAGAAAGAAGGCTAGCAAGGAGATCTACGAAATACAGATGTAACTCTGTGAGATGAATTCACAGAACACTAAGCAGTTTCTCAGAAAGCTTCTTTCCAGATTTCATCTGAGGATATTTCCTTTTTCACCATAGCCCTCTAGGGGCTTCCAAATATCACTTTGCCAATTCCACAAGAACTGTCTTAGCGAAAGGCTTCTTGAGGGGAAAGCTGTAACTCTGTGAGATGATTATACTGAACAAAAGAAGTTTCTCAGAAAGCTTCTTTCTCTTTGTTATCGGAGGATATTTCCTTTGGCCCTATAGTCTTCAAATGTCTCCGAAATATCTGTTCTCAGATTCCACAGAAAGAAGGCTAGCAAAGAGATCCTCGAAACACAGATGTACCTCTGTGAGATGAATTCACAGAACACTAAGCAGTTTCTCAGAAAGCTTCTTTCCAGATTTCATCTGAGGATATTTCGTATTTCACCATAGCCCTCTTTGGGCTTCCAAATATCACTTTGCCAATTCCACAAGAACTGTCTCAGCGAAAGGCTTCTTGAGGGGAAAGCTGTAACTCTGTGAGATGATTTCACAGAACACAAAGAAGTTTCTCAGAAAGCTTCTTTCTCTTTGTTATCGGAGGATATTTCCTTTGGCCCTATGATCTTCAAAGGGATCCGAAATATCTGTTCTCAGATTCCACAGAAAGAAGGCTAGCAAAGAGATCCTCGAAATACAGATGTAACACTGTGAGATGAATTCACAGAACACTAAGCAGTTTCTCAGAAAGCTTCTTTCCAGATTTCATCTGAGGATATTTCCTTTTTCACCATAGCCCTCTATGGACTTCCAAATATCACTTTGCCAATTCCACAAGAACTGTCTTAGCGAAAGGCTTCTTGAGGGGAAAGCTGTAACTCTGTGAGATGATTTCACAGAACACAAAGAAGATTCTCAGAAAGCTTCCTTCTCTTTGTTATCGGAGGATATTTCCTTTGGCCCTATAGTCTTCAAAGGGATCCGAAATATCTGTTCTCAGATTCCACAGAAAGAAGCCTAGCAAAGAGATCCACGAAATACATATGTCACTCCGTGAGATGAATTCACAGAACACTAAGCAGTTTCTCAGAAAGCTTCTTTCCAGATTTCATCTGAGGATATTTCCTTTTTCAGCATAGCCCTCTATGGGCTTCCAAATATCACTTTGCCAATTCCACAAGAACTGTCTTAGCGAAAGGCTTCCTGAGGGGAAAGCTGTAACTCTGTGAGATGATTTCACAAAACACAAAGAAGTTTCTCAGAAAGCTTCTTTCTCTTTGTTATCGGAGGATATTTCCGTTGGCCCTATAGTCTTCAAAGGGATCCGAAATATCTGTTCTCAGATTCCACAGAAATAAGGCTAGCAAAGAGATCTACGAAATACAGATGTAACTCTGTGAGATGAATTCACAGAAAAATAAGAAGTTTCTCGAAAAGCTTCTTTCCAGATTTCATCTGAGGCTATTTCCTTTTTCACCATAGCCCTCTATGGGCTTCCAAATATCACTTTGCCAATTCCAGAAGAACTGTCTTAGCGAAAGGCTTCTTGAGGGGAAAGCTGTAACTCTGTGAGATGATTTCACAGAACACAAAGAAGTTTCTCAGAAAGCTTCTTTCTCTTTGTTATCGGAGGATATTTTCTTTGGCCCTAGAGTCTTCAAAGGGATCCGAAATATCTGTTCTCAGATTCCACAGAAAGAAGGCTAGCAAAGAGATCCACGAAATACAGATGTAACTCTGTGAGATGAATTAACAGAACACTAAGGAGTTTCTCAGAAAGCTTCTTTCCAGATTTCATCTGAGGATATTTCCTTTTTCACCATAGCCCTCTTTGGGCTTCCAAATATCACTTTGCCAATTCCAGAAGAACTGTCTTAGCGAAAGTCTTCTTCAGGGGAAAGCTGTAACTCTGTGAGATGATTTCACAGAAAACAAAGAAGTTTCTCAGAAAGCTTCTTTCTCTTTGTTATCGGAGGATATTTCCTTTGGCCCTATAGTCTTCAAAGGGATCCGAAATATCTGTTCTCAGATTCCACAGAAATAAGGCTAGCAAAGAGATCTACGAAACACAGATGTAACTCTGTGAGATGAATTCACAGAACACTAATCAGTTTCTCAGAAAGCTTCTTTCCAGATTTCATCTGAGGATATTTCCTTTTTCAACATAGACCTTTATGGGCTTCCAAATATCACTTTGCCAATTCCACAAGAACTGTCTTAGCGAAAGGCTTCTTGTGGGGAAAGCTGTAACTCATTGAGATGATTTCACAGAACACAAAGAAGTTTCTCAGAAAGCTTCTTTCTCTTTGTTATCGGAGGATATTTCCTTTGGCCCTATATCTTCAAATGGATCCGAAATATCTGTTCTCAGATTCAACAGAAAGAAGGCTAGCAAAGAGATCCACGAAATACAGATGTAACTCTGTGAGATGAATTAACAGAACACTAAGCAGTTTCTCAGAAAGCTTCTTTCCAGATTTCATCTGAGGATAATTCCTTTTTCACCATAGCCCTCTTTGGGCTTCCAAATATCACTTTGCCAATTCCACAAGAACTGTCTTAGCGAAAGGCTTCTTCAGGGGAAAGCTGTAACTCTGTGAGATGATTTCACAGAAAACAAAGAAGTTTCTCAGAAAGCTTCTTTCTCTTTGTTATCGGAGGATATTTCCTTTGGCCCTATAGTCTTCAAAGGGATCCGAAATATCTGTTCTCAGATTCCACAGAAATAAGGCTAGCAAAGAGATCTACGAAACACAGATGTAACTCTGTGAGATGAATTCACAGAACACTAACCAGTTTCTCAGAAAGCTTCTTTCCAGATTTCATCTGAGGATATTTCCTTTTTCACCATGGACCTCTATGGGCTTCCAAATATCACTTTGCCAATTCCACAAGAACTGTCTTAGCGAAAGGCTTCTGGTGGGGAAAGCTGTAACTCATTGAGATGATTTCACAGAACACAAAGAAGTTTCTCAGAAAGCTTCTTTCTCTTTGTTATCGGAGGATATTTCCTTTGGCCCTATATCTTCAAATGGATCCGAAATATCTGTTCTCAGATTCCACAGAAAGAAGGCTAGCAAAGAGATCCACGAAATACAGATGTAACTCTGTGAGATGAATTAACAGAACCCTAAGCAGTTTCTCAGAAAGCTTCTTTCCAGATTTCATCTGAGGATATTTCCTTTTTCACCATAGCCCTCTTTGGGCTTCCAAATATCACTTTGCCAATTCCACAAGAACTGTCTTAGCGAAAGGCTTCTTGAGGGGAAAGCTGTAACTCTGTGAGATGATTTCACAGAAAACAAAGAAGTTTCTCAGAAAGCTTCTTTCTCTTTGTTTTCGGAGGATATTTCCTTTGGCCCTATAGTCTTCAAAGGGATCCGAAATATCTGTTCTCACATTCCACAGAAAGAAGGCTAGCAAAGAGATCCATGAAATACAGATGTAACTCTGTGAGATGAATTAACAGAACACTAAGCAGTTTCTCAGAGAGCTTCTTTCCAGATTTCATCTGAGGATATTTCCTTTTTCAACATAGCCCTCTTTGGGCTTCCAAATATCACTTTGCCAATTCCACAAGAACTGTCTTAGCGAAAGGCTTCTTCAGGGGAAAGCTGTAACTCTGTGAGATGATTTCACAGAAAATAAAGAAGTTTCTCAGAAAGCTTCTTTCTCTTTGTTATCGGAGGATATTTCCTTTGGCCCTATAGTCTTCAAAGGGATCCGAAATATCTGTTCTCAGATTCCACAGAAATAAGGCTAGCAAAGAGATCTACGAAACACAGATGTAACTCTGTGAGATGAATTCACAGAACACTAACCAGTTTCTCAGAAAGATTCTTTCCAGATTTCATCTGAGGATATTTCCTTTTTCACCATAGACTTCTATGGGCTTCCAAATATCACTTTGCCAATTCCACAAGAACTGTCTTAGCGAAAGGCTTCTTGAGAGGAAAGCTGTAACTCTGTGAGATGATTTCACAGAACACAAAGAAGTTTCTCAGAAAGCTTCTTTCTCTTTGTTATCGGAGGATATTTCCTTTGGCCCTATGTCTTCAAATGGATCCGAAATATCTGTTCTCAGATTCCACAGAAAGAAGGCTAGCAAAGAGATCCACGAAATACAGATGTAACTCTGTGAGATGAATTCACAGAACACTAAGCAGTTTCTCAGAAAGCTTCTTTCCAGATTTCATCTGAGGATATTTCCTTTTTCACCATAGCCCTCTATGGGCTTCCAAATATCACTTTGCCAATTCCACAAGAACTGTCTTAGAGAAAGGCTTCTTGAGGGGAAAGCTGTAACTCTGTGAGATGATTTCACAGAACACAAAGTAGTTTCTCAGAAAGCTTCTTTCTCTTTGTTATCGGAGGATATTTCCTTTGGCCCTATAGTCTTCAAAGGGATCCGAAATATCTGTTCTCAGATTCCACAGAAATAAGGCTAGCAAAGAGATCCAAGAAATACAGATGTAACTCTGTGAGATGAATTAACAGAACACTAAGCAGTTTCTCAGAAAGCTTCTTTCCAGATTTCATCTGAGGATATTTCCTTTTCACCATAGCCCTCTTTGGGCTTCCAAATATCACTTTGCCAATTCCACAAGAACTGTCTTAGCGAAAGGCTTCTTCAGGGGAAAGCTGTAACTCTGTGAGATGATTTCACAGAACACAAAGAAGATTCTCAGAAAGCTTCCTTCTCTTTGTTATCGGAGGATATTTCCTTTGGCCCTATAGTCTTCAAAGGGATCCGAAATATCTGTTCTCAGATTCCACAGAAAGAAGCCTAGCAAAGAGATCCACGAAATACAGATGTCACTCCGTGAGATGAATTCACAGAACACTAAGCAGTTTCGCAGAAAGCTTCTTTCCAGATTTCATCTGAGGATATTTCCTTTTTCAGCATAGCCCTCTATGGGCTTCCAAATATCACTTTGCCAATTCCACAAGAACTGTCTTAGCGAAAGGCTTCCTGAGGGGAAAGCTGTAACTCTGTGAGATGATTTCACAAAACACAAAGAAGTTTCTCAGAAAGCTTCTTTCTCTTTGTTATCGGAGGATATTTCCGTTGGCCCTATAGTCTTCAAAGGGATCCGAAATATCTGTTCTCAGATTCCACAGAAATAAGGCTAGCAAAGAGATCTACGAAATACAGATGTAACTCTGTGAGATGAATTCACAGAAAAATAAGAAGTTTCTCAAAAAGCTTCTTTCCAGATTTCATCTGAGGCTATTTCCTTTTTCACCATAGCCCTCTATGGGCTTCCAAATATCACTTTGCCAATTCCACAAGAACTGTCTTAGCGAAAGGCTTCTTGAGGGGAAAGCTGTAACTCTGTGAGATGATTTCACAGAACACAAAGAAGTTTCCCAGAAAGCTTCTTTCTCTTTGTTATCGGAGGATATTTTCTTTGGCCCTATAGTCTTCAAAGGGATCCGAAATATCTGTTCTCAGATTCCACAGAAAGAAGGCTAGCAAAGAGATCCACGAAATACAGATGTAACTCTGTGAGATGAATTAACAGAACACTAAGGAGTTTCTCAGAAAGCTTCTTTCCAGATTTCATCTGAGGATATTTCCTTTTTCACCATAGCCCTCTTTGGGCTTCCAAATATCACTTTGCCAATTCCAGAAGAACTGTCTTAGCGAAAGTCTTCTTCAGGGGAAAGCTGTAACTCTGTGAGATGATTTCACAGAAAACAAAGAAGTTTCTCAGAAAGCTTCTTTCTCTTTGTTATCGGAGGATATTTCCTTTGGCCCTATAGTCTTCAAAGGGATCCGAAATATCTGTTCTCAGATTCCACAGAAATAAGGCTAGCAAAGAGATCTACGAAACACAGATGTAACTCTGTGAGATGAATTCACAGAACATTAACCAGTTTCTCAGAAAGCTTCTTTCCAGATTTCATCTGAGGATATTTCCTTTTTCACCATAGCCCTCTATGGGCTTCCAAATATCACTTTGCCAATTCCACAAGAACTGTCTTAGCGAAAGACTTCTTGTGGGGAAAGCTGTAACTCATTGAGATGATTTCACAGAACACGAAGAAGTTTCTCAGAAAGCTTCTTTCTCTTTGTTATCGGAGGATATTTCCTTTGGCCCTATATCTTCAAATGGATCCGAAATATCTGTTCTCAGATTCCACAGAAAGAAGGCTAGCAAAGAGATCCACGAAATACAGATGTAACTCTGTGAGATGAATTCACAGAACACTAAGCAGTTTCTCAGAAAGCTTCTTTCCAGATTTCATCTGAGGATATTTCCTTTTTCACCATAGCCCTCTATGGGCTTCCAAATATCACTTTGCCAATTCCACAAGAACTGTCTTAGCGAAAGACTTCTTGTGGGGAAAGCTGTAACTCATTGAGATGATTTCACAGAACACGAAGAAGTTTCTCAGAAAGCTTCTTTCTCTTTGTTATCGGAGGATATTTCCTTTGGCCCTATATCTTCAAATGGATCCGAAATATCTGTTCTCAGATTCCACAGAAAGAAGGCTAGCAAAGAGATCCACGAAATACAGTTGTAACTCAGTGAGATGAACTCACAGAACACTAAGCAGTTTCTCACAAAGCTTCTTTCCAGATTTCATCTGAGGATATTTCCTTTTTCACCATAGCCCTCTATGGGCTTCCAAATATCACTTTGCCAATTCCACAAGAACTGTCTTAGCGAAAGGCTTCTTGAGGGGAAAGCTGTAACTCTGTGAGATGATTTCACAGAACACAAAGTAGTTTCTCAGAAAGCTTCTTTCTCTTTGTTATCGGAGGATATTTCCATTGGCCCTATAGTCTTCAAAGGGATCCGAAATATCTCTTCTCAGATTCCACAGAAATAAGGCTAGCAAAGAGATCCATGAAATACAGAAGTAACTCTGTGAGATGAATTAACAGAACACTAAGCAGTTTCTCAGAAAGCTTCTTTCCAGATTTCATCTGAGGTATTTCCTTTTTCACCATAGCCCTCTTTGGGCTTCCAAATATCACTTTGCCAATTACACAAGACCTGTCTTAGCGAAAGGCTTCTTCAGGGGAAAGCTGTAACTCTGTGAGACGATTTTACAGAAAACAAAGAAGTTTCTCAGAAAGTTTCTTTCTCTTTTTTATCGGAGGATATTTCCTTTGGCCCTATAGTCTTCAAAGGGATCCGAAATATCTGTTCTCAGATTCCACAGAAATAAGGCTAGCAAAGAGATCTACGAAAAACAGATGTAACTCTGTGAGATGAATTCACAGAACACCAACCAGTTTCTCAGAAAGCTTCTTTCCAGATTTCATCTGAGGATATATCCTTTTTCACCATAGCCCTCTAAGGGCTTCCAAATATCACTTTGCCAATTCCACAAGCACTGTCATAGCGAAAGGCTTCTTGTGGGGAAAGCTGTAACTCATTGAGATGATTTCACAGAACACAAAGAAGTTTCTCAGAAAGCTTCTTTCTCTTTGTTATCGGAGGATATTTCCTTTGGCCTTATATCTTCAAATGGATCCGAAATATCTGTACTCAGATTCCACAGAAAGAAGGCTAGCAAAGAGATCCACGAAATACAGATGTAACTCTGTGAGATGAATTAACAGAACACTAAGCAGTTTCTCAGAAAGCTTCTTTCCAGATTTCATGTGAGGATATTTCCTTTTTCACCATAGCCCTCTATGGGCTTCCAAATATCACTTTGCCAATTCCACAAGAACTGTCTTAGCGAAAGGCTTCTTGAGGGGAAAGCTGTAACTCTGTGAGATGATTTCACAGAACACAAAGAAGTTTCTCAGAAGGCTTCTTTCTCTTTGTTATCGGAGGATATTTCCTTTGGCCCTATAGTCTTCAAAGGGATCCGAAATATCTGTTCTCAGATTCCACAGAAACAAGGCTAGCAAAGAGATACTCGAAATACAGATGTAACTCTGTAAGGTGAATAACAGAATACTAAGCAGTTTCTCAGAAAGCTTCTTTCCAGATTTCATCTGAGGATATTTCCTTTTTCACCATAGCCCTCTTTGGGCTTCCAAATATCACTTTGCCAATTCCACAAGAACTGTCTTAGCGAAAGGCTTCTTGAGGGGAAAGCTGTAACTCTGTGAGATGATTTCACAGAACACAAAGAAGTTTCTCAGAAAGCTTCTTTCTCTTTGTTATCGGAGGATATTTCCTTTGGCTCTATAGTCTTCAAAGGGATCCAAAATATCTGTTCTCAGATTCCACCGAAATAAGGCTAGCAAAGAGATCTACGAAACACAGATGTAAATCTGTGAAATGAATTCACAGAATACTAAGCAGTTTCTCAGAAAGCTTCTTTCCAGATTTCATCGGAGGATATTTCCTTTTTCACCATAGACCTCTATGGGCTTCTAAATATCAATTTGCCAATTCCACAAGAACTGTCTTAGCGAAAGGCTTCGTCAGGGGAAAGCTGTAACTCTGTGAGATGATTTCACAGAACACAAAGAAGTTTCTCAGAAAGCTTCTTTCTCTTTGTTATCGGAAGATATTTACTTTGGACCTATAGTCTTCAAAGGGATCCGAAATATCTGTTCTCAGATTCCACAGAAATAAGGCTAGCAAAGAGATCTACGAAAAACAAATGTAACAATGTGAGATGAATTCACAGAACACTAAGCAGTTTCTCAGAAAGCTTCTTTCCCGATTTCATCTGAGGATATTTCCTTTTTCACCATAGCCCTCTATGGGCTTCCAAATATCACTTTGCCAATTCCACAAGAACTGTCTCAGCGAAAGGCTTCTTGAGGAGAAAGCTGTAACTCTGTGAGATGATTTCACAGAACACGAAGAAGTTTCTCAGAAAGCTTCTTTCTCTTTGTTATCGGAGTATATTTCCTTTGGCCCTATGGTCTTCAAAGGGATCCGAAAAATCTGTTCTCAGATTCCACAGAAAGAAGGCTAGCAAAGAGATTCACGATATACAGATGTAACTCTGTGAGATGAATTCACAGAACACTAAGCAGTTTCTCAGAAAGCTTCTTTCCAGATTTCATAGGAGGATATTTCTTTTTTCACCATAGCCCTCTATGGGCTTCCAAATATCACTTTGCCAATTCCACAAGAACTGTCTTAGCGAAAGGCTTCCTAAGGGGAAAGCTGTAACTCTGTGAGATGATTTCACAGAACACAAAGAAGTTTCTCAGAAAGCTTCTTTCTCTTTGTTATCGGAGGATATTTCCTTTGGCCCTATAGTCTTCAACGGGATCCGAAATATCTGTTCTCAGATTCCACAGAAAGAAGGCTAGCAAGGAGATCTACGAAATACAGATGTAACTCTGTGAGATGAATTCACAGAACACTAAGCAGTTTCTCAGAAAGCTTCTTTCCAGATTTCATCTGAGGATATTTCCTTTTTCACCATAGCCCTCTAGGGGCTTCCAAATATCACTTTGCCAATTCCACAAGAACTGTCTTAGCGAAAGGCTTCTTGAGGGGAAAGCTGTAACTCTGTGAGATGATTATACTGAACAAAAGAAGTTTCTCAGAAAGCTTCTTTCTCTTTGTTATCGGAGGATATTTCCTTTGGCCCTATAGTCTTCAAATGTCTCCGAAATATCTGTTCTCAGATTCCACAGAAAGAAGGCTAGCAAAGAGATCCTCGAAACACAGATGTACCTCTGAGAGATGAATTCACAGAACACTAAGCAGTTTCTCAGAAAGCTTCTTTCCAGATTTCATCTGAGGATATTTCGTATTTCACCATAGCCCTCTTTGGGCTTCCAAATATCACTTTGCCAATTCCACAAGAACTGTCTCAGCGAAAGGCTTCTTGAGGGGAAAGCTGTAACTCTGTGAGATGATTTCACAGAACACAAAGAAGTTTCTCAGAAAGCTTCTTTCTCTTTGTTATCGGAGGATATTTCCTTTGGCCCTATGATCTTCAAAGGGATCCGAAATATCTGTTCTCAGATTCCACAGAAAGAAGGCTAGCAAAGAGATCCTCGAAATACAGATGTAACACTGTGAGATGAATTCACAGAACACTAAGCAGTTTCTCAGAAAGCTTCTTTCCAGATTTCATCTGAGGATATTTCCTTTTTCACCATAGCCCTCTATGGACTTCCAAATATCACTTTGCCAATTCCACAAGAACTGTCTTAGCGAAAGGCTTCTTGAGGGGAAAGCTGTAACTCTGTGAGATGATTTCTCAGAACACAAAGAAGATTCTCAGAAAGCTTCCTTCTCTTTGTTATCGGAGGATATTTCCTTTGGCCCTATAGTCTTCAAAGGGATCCGAAATATCTGTTCTCAGATTCCACAGAAAGAAGCCTAGCAAAGAGATCCACGAAATACAGATGTCACTCCGTGAGATGAATTCACAGAACACTAAGCAGTTTCTCAGAAAGCTTCTTTCCAGATTTCATCTGAGGATATTTCCTTTTTCAGCATAGCCCTCTATGGGCTTCCAAATATCACTTTGCCAATTCCACAAGAACTGTCTTAGCGAAAGGCTTCCTGAGGGGAAAGCTGTAACTCTGTGAGATGATTTCACAAAACACAAAGAAGTTTCTCAGAAAGCTTCTTTCTCTTTGTTATCGGAGGATATTTCCGTTGGCCCTATAGTCTTCAAAGGGATCCGAAATATCTGTTCTCAGATTCCACAGAAATAAGGCTAGCAAAGAGATCTACGAAATACAGATGTAACTCTGTGAGATGAATTCACAGAAAAATAAGAAGTTTCTCAAAAAGCTTCTTTCCAGATTTCATCTGAGGCTATTTCCTTTTTCACCATAGCCCTCTATGGGCTTCCAAATATCACTTTGCCAATTCCACAAGAACTGTCTTAGCGAAAGGCTTCTTGAGGGGAAAGCTGTAACTCTGTGAGATGATTTCACAGAACACAAAGAAGTTTCTCAGAAAGCTTCTTTCTCTTTGTTATCGGAGGATATTTTCTTTGGCCCTAGAGTCTTCAAAGGGATCCGAAATATCTGTTCTCAGATTCCACAGAAAGAAGGCTAGCAAAGAGATCCACGAAATACAGATGTAACTCTGTGAGATGAATTAACAGAACACTAAGGAGTTTCTCAGAAAGCTTCTTTCCAGATTTCATCTGAGGATATTTCCTTTTTCACCATAGCCCTCTTTGGGCTTCCAAATATCACTTTGCCAATTCCAGAAGAACTGTCTTAGCGAAAGTCTTCTTCAGGGGAAAGCTGTAACTCTGTGAGATGATTTCACAGAAAACAAAGAAGTTTCTCAGAAAGCTTCTTTCTCTTTGTTATCGGAGGATATTTCCTTTGGCCCTATAGTCTTCAAAGGGATCCGAAATATCTGTTCTCAGATTCCACAGAAATAAGGCTAGCAAAGAGATCTACGAAACACAGATGTAACTCTGTGAGATGAATTCACAGAACACTAACCAGTTTCTCAGAAAGCTTCTTTCCAGATTTCATCTGAGGATATTTCCTTTTTCACCATAGCCCTCTTTGGGCTTCCAAATATCACTTTGCCAATTCCACAAGAACTGTCTCAGCGAAAGGCTTCTTGAGGGGAAAGCTGTAACTCTGTGAGATGATTTCACAGAACACAAAGAAGTTTCTCAGAAAGCTTCTTTCTCTTTGTTATCGGAGGATATTTCCTTTGGCCCTATGATCTTCAAAGGGATCCGAAATATCTGTTCTCAGATTCCACAGAAAGAAGGCTAGCAAAGAGATCCTCGAAATACAGATGTAACACTGTGAGATGAATTCACAGAACACTAAGCAGTTTCTCAGAAAGCTTCTTTCCAGATTTCATCTGAGGATATTTCCTTTTTCACCATAGCCCTCTATGGACTTCCAAATATCACTTTGCCAATTCCACAAGAACTGTCTTAGCGAAAGGCTTCTTGAGGGGAAAGCTGTAACTCTGTGAGATGATTTCACAGAACACAAAGAAGATTCTCAGAAAGCTTCCTTCTCTTTGTTATCGGAGGATATTTCCTTTGGCCCTATAGTCTTCAAAGGGATCCGAAATATCTGTTCTCAGATTCCACAGAAAGAAGCCTAGCAAAGAGATCCACGAAATACAGATGTCACTCCGTGAGATGAATTCACAGAACACTAAGCAGTTTCTCAGAAAGCTTCTTTCCAGATTTCATCTGAGGATATTTCCTTTTTCAGCATAGCCCTCTATGGGCTTCCAAATATCACTTTGCCAATTCCACAAGAACTGTCTTAGCGAAAGGCTTCCTGAGGGGAAAGCTGTAACTCTGTGAGATGATTTCACAAAACACAAAGAAGTTTCTCAGAAAGCTTCTTTCTCTTTGTTATCGGAGGATATTTCCGTTGGCCCTATAGTCTTCAAAGGGATCCGAAATATCTGTTCTCAGATTCCACAGAAATAAGGCTAGCAAAGAGATCTACGAAATACAGATGTAACTCTGTGAGATGAATTCACAGAAAAATAAGAAGTTTCTCAAAAAGCTTCTTTCCAGATTTCATCTGAGGCTATTTCCTTTTTCACCATAGCCCTCTATGGGCTTCCAAATATCACTTTGCCAATTCCACAAGAACTGTCTTAGCGAAAGGCTTCTTGAGGGGAAAGCTGTAACTCTGTGAGATGATTTCACAGAACACAAAGAAGTTTCTCAGAAAGCTTCTTTCTCTTTGTTATCGGAGGATATTTTCTTTGGCCCTAGAGTCTTCAAAGGGATCCGAAATATCTGTTCTCAGATTCCACAGAAAGAAGGCTAGCAAAGAGATCCACGAAATACAGATGTAACTCTGTGAGATGAATTAACAGAACACTAAGGAGTTTCTCAGAAAGCTTCTTTCCAGATTTCATCTGAGGATATTTCCTTTTTCACCATAGCCCTCTTTGGGCTTCCAAATATCACTTTGCCAATTCCAGAAGAACTGTCTTAGCGAAAGTCTTCTTCAGGGGAAAGCTGTAACTCTGTGAGATGATTTCACAGAAAACAAAGAAGTTTCTCAGAAAGCTTCTTTCTCTTTGTTATCGGAGGATATTTCCTTTGGCCCTATAGTCTTCAAAGGGATCCGAAATATCTGTTCTCAGATTCCACAGAAATAAGGCTAGCAAAGAGATCTACGAAACACAGATGTAACTCTGTGAGATGAATTCACAGAACACTAACCAGTTTCTCAGAAAGCTTCTTTCCAGATTTCATCTGAGGATATTTCCTTTTTCACCATAGCCCTCTATGGGCTTCCAAATATCACTTTGCCAATTCCACAAGAACTGTCTTAGCGAAAGACTTCTTGTGGGGAAAGCTGTAACTCATTGAGATGATTTCACAGAACACAAAGAAGTTTCTCAGAAAGCTTCTTTCTCTTTGTTATCGGAGGATATTTCCTTTGGCCCTATATCTTCAAATGGATCCGAAATATCTGTTCTCAGATTCCACAGAAAGAAGGCTAGCAAAGAGATCCACGAAATACAGATGTAACTCTGTGAGATGAATTCACAGAACACTAAGCAGTTTCTCAGAAAGCTTCTTTCCAGATTTCATCTGAGGATATTTCCTTTTTCACCATAGCCCTCTATGGGCTTTCAAATATCACTTTGCCAATTCCACAAGAACTGTCTTAGCGAAAGGCTTCTTGTGGGCAAAGCTGTAACTCATTGAGATGATTTCACAGAACACAAAGAAGTTTCTCAGAAAGCTTCTTTCTCTTTGTTATCGGAGGATATTTCCTTTGGCTCTATAGTCTTCAAAGGGATCCAAAATATCTGTTCTCAGATTCCACCGAAATAAGGCTAGCAAAGAGATCTACGAAACACAGATGTAAATCTGTGAAATGAATTCACAGAATACTAAGCAGTTTCTCAGAAAGCTTCTTTCCAGATTTCATCGGAGGATATTTCCTTTTTCACCATAGACCTCTATGGGCTTCTAAATATCAATTTGCCAATTCCACAAGAACTGTCTTAGCGAAAGGCTTCGTCAGGGGAAAGCTGTAACTCTGTGAGATGATTTCACAGAACACAAAGAAGTTTCTCAGAAAGCTTCTTTCTCTTTGTTATCGGAAGATATTTACTTTGGACCTATAGTCTTCAAAGGGATCCGAAATATCTGTTCTCAGATTCCACAGAAATAAGGCTAGCAAAGAGATCTACGAAAAACAAATGTAACAATGTGAGATGAATTCACAGAACTCTAAGCAGTTTCTCAGAAAGCTTCTTTCCCGATTTCATCTGAGGATATTTCCTTTTTCACCATAGCCCTCTATGGGCTTCCAAATATCACTTTGCCAATTCCACAAGAACTGTCTCAGCGAAAGGCTTCTTGAGGAGAAAGCTGTAACTCTGTGAGATGATTTCACAGAACACGAAGAAGTTTCTCAGAAAGCTTCTTTCTCTTTGTTATCGGAGTATATTTCCTTTGGCCCTATGGTCTTCAAAGGGATCAGAAATATATGTTCTCAGATTCCACAGAAAGAAGGCTAGCAAAGAGATCCTCGAAATACAGATGTAACTCTGTGAGATGAATTCACAGAACACTAAGCAGTTTCTCAGAAAGCTTTTTTCCAGATTTCATCTGAGGATATATCCTTTTTCACCATAGCCCTCTATGGGATTCCAGATATAACTTTGCCAATTCCACAAGAACTGTCTTAGCGAAAGGCTTCTTGAGGGGAAAGCTGTAACTCTGTGAGATGATTTCACAGAACACAAAGAAGTTTCTCAGAAAGCTTCTTTCTCTTTGTTATCGGAGGATATTTCCTTTGGCCCTATAGTCTTCAAAGGGATCCGAAAAATCTGTTCTCAGATTCCACAGAAAGAAGGCTAGCAAAGAGATTCACGATATACAGATGTAACTCTGTGAGATGAATTCACAGAACACTAAGCAGTTTCTCAGAAAGCTTCTTTCCAGATGTCATAGGAGGATATTTCTTTTTTCACCATAGCCCTCTATGGGCTTCCAAATATCACTTTGCCAATTCCACAAGAACTGTCTTAGCGAAAGGCTTCCTGAGGGGAAAGCTGTAACTCTGTGAGATGATTTCACAGAACACAAAGAAGTTTCTCAGAAAGCTTCTTTCTCTTTGTTATCGGAGGATATTTCCTTTGGCCCTATGGTCTTCAACGGGATCCGAAATATCTGTTCTCAGATTCCACAGAAAGAAGGCTAGCAAGGAGATCTACGAAATACAGATGTAACTCTGTGAGATGAATTCACAGAACACTAAGCAGTTTCTCAGAAAGCTTCTTTCCAGATTTCATCTGAGGATATTTCCTTTTTCACCATAGCCCTCTAAGGGCTTCCAAATATCACTTTGCCAATTCCACAAGAACTGTCTTAGCGAAAGGCTTCTTGAGGGGAAAGCTGTAACTCTGTGAGATGATTATACTGAACAAAAGAAGTTTCTCAGAAAGCTTCTTTCTCTTTGTTATCGGAGGATATTTCCTTTGGCCCTATAGTCTTCAAATGTCTCCGAAATATCTGTTCTCAGATTCCACAGAAAGAAGGCTAGCAAAGAGATCTACGAAACACAGATGTACCTCTGTGAGATGAATTCACAGAACACTAAGCAGTTTCTCAGAAAGCTTCTTTCCAGATTTCATCTGAGGATATTTCGTATTTCACCATAGCCCTCTTTGGGCTTCCAAATATCACTTTGCCAATTCCACAAGAACTGTCTCAGCGAAAGGCTTCTTGAGGGGAAAGCTGTAACTCTGTGAGATGATTTCACAGAACACAAAGAAGTTTCTCAGAAAGCTTCTTTCTCTTTGTTATCGGAGGATATTTCCTTTGGCCCTATGATCTTCAAAGGGATCCGAAATATCTGTTCTCAGATTCCACAGAAAGAAGGCTAGCAAAGAGATCCTCGAAATACAGATGTAACACTGTGAGATGAATTCACAGAACACTAAGCAGTTTCTCAGAAAGCTTCTTTCCAGATTTCATCTGAGGATATTTCCTTTTTCACCATAGCCCTCTATGGACTTCCAAATATCACTTTGCCAATTCCACAAGAACTGTCTTAGCGAAAGGCTTCTTGAGGGGAAAGCTGTAACTCTGTGAGATGATTTCACAGAACACAAAGAAGTTTCTCAGAAATCTTCTTTCTCTTTGTTATCGGAGGATATTTCCTTTGGCCCCATGGTCTTCAAAGGGATCCGAAATATCTGTTCTCAGATTCTACAGAAAGAAGGCTAGCAAAGAGATCCTCGAAATACAGATGTAACTCTGTGAGATGAATTCACAGAACACTAAGCAGTTTCTCAGAAAGCTTCTTTCCAGATTTCATCTGAGGATATTTCCTTTTTCACCATAGCCCTCTACGGGCTTCCAAATATCACTTTGCCAATTCCACAAGAACTGTCTTAGCGAAAGGCTTCTTGAGGGGAAAGCTGTAACTCTGTGAGATGATTTCACAGAACACAAAGAAGTTTCTCAGAGAGCTTCTTTCTCTTTGTTATCGGAGGATATTTCCTTTGGCCCTATACTTTTCAAAGGGATCCGAAATATCTGTTCTCAGAATCCACAGAAATGAGGCTAGCAAAGAGATCTACGAAACACAGATGTAACTCTGTGAGATGAATTCACAGAACACTAAGCAGTTTCTCAGAAAGCTTCTTTCCAGATTTCACTTGAAGATATTTCCTTTTTCAACGTAGCCCTCTATGGGCTTCCAAATATCACTTTGCCAATGCCAGAAGAACTGTGTTAGCGAAAGGTTTCTTGAGGGGAAAGCTGTAACTCCGTGAGATGATTTCACAGAACACAAAGAAGTTTCTCAGAAAGCTTCTTTCTCTATGTTATCGGAGGATATTTCCTTTGGCCCTATAGTCTTCAAAGGGATCCGAAATATCTGTTCTCAGATTCCACAGAAAGAAGGCTAGCAAAGAGATCCACGAACTACAGATGTAACTCTGTGAGATGAATTAACAGAACACTAAGCAGTTTCTCAGAAAGCTTCTTTCTAGAAACATCTGAGGATATTTCCTTTTTCACCATAGCCCTCTATGGGCTTCCAAATATCACTTTGCCATTTCCAGAAGAACTGTCTTAGCGAAAGGCTTCTTGAGGGGAAAGCTGTAACTCTGTGTGATGATTTCACACAACACAAAGAAGTTTCTCAGAAAGCTTCTTTCTCTTTGTTATCGGAGGATATTTCCTTTGGCCCTATAGTCTTCAAAGGGATCCGAAATATCTGTTCTCAGATTTTACAGATATAAGGCTAGCAAAGAGATCTACGAAACACAGATGTAACTCTGTGAGATGAATTCACAGAACACTAAGCAGTTTCTCAGAAAGCTTCTTTCCAGATTTCATCTGAGGATATTTCCTTTTTCACCATAGCCCTCTATGGGCTTCCAAATATCAATTTGCCAATTCCACAAGAACTGTCTTAGCGAAAGGCTTCTTCAGGGGAAAGCTGTAACTCTATGTGATGATTTCACAGAACACAAAGAAGATTCTCAGAAAGCTTCTTTCTCTTTGTTATCGGAGGATATTTCCTTTGGCCCTATAGTCTTCAAAGGTATCCGAAATATCTGTTCTCAGATTCCACAGAAATAAGGCTAGCAAAGGGATCTACGAAAAACAGATGTAACTCTGTGAGATGAATTCACAGAACACTAAGCAGTTTCTCAGAAAGCTTCTTTCCAGATTTCATCTGAGGATATTTCCTTTTTCACCATAGCCCTCTATGGGCTTCCAAATATCATTTTGCCAATTCCACAAGAACTGTCTCAGCGAAAGGCTTCTTGAGGAGAAAGCTGTAACTCTGTGAGATGCTTTCACAGAACACAAAGAAGTTTCTCAGAAAGCTTCTTTCTCTTTGTTATCGGAGGATATTTCCTTTGGCCCTATGGTCTTCAAAGGGATCAGAAATATCTGTTCTCAGATTCCACAGAAAGAAGGCTAGCAAAGAGATCCTCGAAATACAGATGTATCTCTGTGAGATGAATTAACAGAACACTAAGCAGTTTCTCAGAAAGCTTCTTTCCAGATTTCATCTGAGGATATTTCCTTTTTCACCATAGCCCTCTATGGGCTTCCAAATATCAATTTGCCAATTCCACAAGAACTGTCTTAGCGAAAGGCTTCGTCAGGGGAAAGCTGTAACTCTGTGAGATGATTTCACAGAACACAAAGAAGTTTCTCAGAAAGCTTCTTTCTCTTTGTTATCGGAAGATATTTACTTTGGACCTATAGTCTTCAAAGGGATCCGAAATATCTGTTCTCAGATTCCACAGAAAGAAGGCTAGCAAAGAGATCTACGAAAAACAGATGTAACAATGTGAGATGCATTCACAGAACACTAAGCAGTTTCTCAGAAAGCTTCTTTCCAGATTTCATCTGAGGATATTTCCTTTTTCACCATAGCCCTCTATGGTCTTCCAAATATCACTTTGCCAATTCCAGAAGAACTGTCTCAGGGAAAGGCTTCTTGAGGAGAAAGCTGTAACTCTGTGAGATGATTTCACAGAACACAAAGAAGTTTCTCAGAAAGCTTCTTTCTCTTTGTTATCGGAGGATATTTCCTTTGGCCCTATGGTCTTCAAAGGGATCAGAAATATCTGTTCTCAGATTCCACAGAAAGAAGGCTAGCAAAGAGATCCTCGAAATACAGATGTAACTCTGTGAGATGAATTCACAGAACACTAAGCAGTTTCTCAGAAACCTTTTTTCCAGATTTCATCTGAGGATATATCCTTTTTCACCATAGCCCTCTATGGGATTCCAGATATAACTTTGCCAATTCCACAAGAACTGTCTTAGCGAAAGGCTTCTTGAGGGGAAAGCTGTAACTCTGTGAGATGATTTCACAGAACACAAAGAAGTTTCTCAGAAAGCTTCTTTCTCTTTGTTATCGGAGGATATTTCCTTTGGCCCTATAGTCTTCAAAGGGATCCGAAATATCTGTTCTCACATTCCACAGAAAGAAGGCTAGCAAAGAGATTCACGATATACAGATGTAACTCTGTGAGATGAATTCACAGAACACAAAGCAGTTTCTCAGAAAGCTTCTTTCCAGATTTCATAGGAGGATATTTCTTTTTTCACCATAGCCCTCTATGGGCTTCCAAATATCACTTTGCCAATTCCACAAGAACTGTCTTAGCGAAAGGCTTCCTGAGGGGAAAGCTGTAACTCTGTGAGATGATTTCACAGAACACAAAGAAGTTTCTCAGAAAGCTTCTTTCTCTTTGTTATCGGAGGATATTTCCTTTGGCCCTATAGTCTTCAACGGGATCCGAAATATCTGTTCTCAGATTCCACAGAAAGAAGGCTAGCAAAGAGATCTACGAAACACAGATGTAACTCTGTGAGATGAATTCACAGAACACTAAGCAGTTTCTCAGAAAGCTTCTTTCCAGATTTCATCTGAGGATATTTCCTTTTTCACCATAGCCCTCTATGGGCTTCCAAATATCACTTTGCGAATTCCACAAGAACTGTCTTAGCGAAAGGCTTCTTGAGGGGAAAGCTGTAACTCTGTGAGATGATTATACTGAACAAAAGAAGTTTCTCAGAAAGCTTCTTTCTCTTTGTTATCGGAGGATATTTCCTTTGGCCCTATAGTCTTCAAAGGGCTCCGAAATATCTGTTCTCAGATTCCACAGAAATAAGGCTAGCAAAGAGATCTACGAAACACAGATGTACCTCTGTGAGATGAATTCACAGAACACTAAGCAGTTTCTCAGAAAGCTTCTTTCCAGATTTCATCTGAGGATATTTCGTATTTCACCATAGACCTCTTTGGGCTTCCAAATATCACTTTGCCAATTCCACAAGAACTGTCTCAGCGAAAGGCTTCTTGAGGGGAAAGCTGTAACTCTGTGAGATGATTTCACAGAACATAAAGAAGTTTCTCAGAAAGCTTCTTTCTCTTTGTTATCGGAGGATATTTCCTTTGGCCCTATGGTCTTCAAAGGGATCCGAAATATCTCTTCTCAGATTCCACAGAAAGAAGGCTAGCAAAGAGATCCTCGAAATACAGATGTAACACTGTGAGATGAATTCACAGAACACTAAGCAGTTTCTCAGAAAGCTTCTTTCCAGATTTCATCTGAGGATATTTCCTTTTTCACCATAGCCCTCTATGGGCTTCCAAATATCACTTTGCCAATTCCACAAGAACTGTCTTAGCGAAAGGCTTCTTGAGGGGAAAGCTGTAACTCTGTGAGATGATTTCACAGAACACAAAGAAGTTTCTCAGAAATCTTCTTTCTCTTTGTTATCGGAGGATATTTCCTTTCGCCCTATGGTCTTCAAAGGGATCCGAAATATCTGTTCTCAGATTCTACAGAAAGAAGGCTAGCAAAGAGATCCTCGAAATACAGATGTAACTCTGTGAGATGAATTCACAGAACACTAAGCAGTTTCTCAGAAAGCTTCTTTCCAGATTTCATCTGAGGATATTTCCTTTTTCACCATAGCCCTCTACGGGCTTCCAAATATCACTTTGCCAATTCCACAAGAACTGTCTTAGCGAAAGGCTTCTTGAGGGGAAAGCTGTAAATCTGTGAGATGATTTCACAGAACACAAAGAAGTTTCTCAGAAAGCTTCTTTCTCTTTGTTATCAGAGGATATTTCCTTTGGCCCTATAGTCTTCAAAGGGATCCAAAATATCTGTTCTCAGATTCCACAGAAATGAGGCTAGCAAAGATATCTACGAAACACATATGTAACTCTGTTAGATGAATTCACAGAACACTAAGCAGTTTCTCAGAAAGCTTCTTTCCAGATTTCACTTGAAGATATTTCCTTTTTCAACATAGCCCTCTATGGGCTTCCAAATATCACTTTGCCAATGCCAGAAGAACTGTGTTAGCGAAAGGTTTCTTGAGGGGAAAGCTGTAACTCCGTGAGATGATTTCACAGAACACAAAGAAGTTTCTCAGAAAGTTTCTTTCTCTTTGTTATCGGAGGATATTTCCTTTGGCCCTATAGTCTTCAAAGGGATCCGAAATATCTGTTCTCAGATTCCACAGAAAGAAGGCTAGCAAAGAGATCCACGAACTACAGATGTAACTCTGTGAGATGAATTAACAGAACACTAAGCAGTTTCTCAGAAAGCTTCTTTCTAGAAACATCTGAGGATATTTCCTTTTTCACCATAGCCCTCTATGGGCTTCCAAATATCACTTTGCCATTTCCAGAAGAACTGTCTTAGCGAAAGGCTTCTTGAGGGGAAAGCTGTAACTCTGTGTGATGATTTCACATAACACAAAGAAGTTTCTCAGAAAGCTTCTTTCTCTTTGTTATCGGAGGATATTTCCTTTGGCCCTATAGTCTTCAAAGGGATCCGAAATATCTGTTCTCAGATTTTACAGATATAAGGCTAGCAAAGAGATCTACGAAAAACAGATGAAACTCTGTGAGATGAATTCACAGAACACTAAGCAGTTTCTCAGAAAGCTTCTTTCCAGATTTCATCTGAGGATATTTCCTTTTTCAGCATAGCCCTCTATGGGCTTCCAAATATCAATTTGCCAATTCCACAAGAACTGTCTTAGCGAAAGGCTTCTTCAGGGGAAAGCTGTAACTCTATGTGATGATTTCACAGAACACAAAGAAGTTTCTCAGAAAGCTTCTTTCTCTTTGTTATCGGAGGATATTTCCTTTGGCCCTATAGTCTTCAAAGGTATCCGAAATATCTGTTCTCAGATTCCACAGAAATAAGGCTAGCAAAGAGATTCACGATATACAGATGTAAATCTGTGAGATGAATGCACAGAACACTAAGCAGTTTCTCAGAAAGCTTCTTTCCAGATTTCATAGGAGGATATTTCTTTTTTCACCATAGCCCTCTATGGGCTTCCAAATATCACTTTGCCAATTCCACAAGAACTGTCTTAGCGAAAGGCTTCTTGAGGGGAAAGCTGTAACTCTGTGAGATGATTTCACAGAACACAAAGAAGTTTCTCAGAAAGCTTCTTTCTCTTTGTTATCGGAGGATATTTCCTTTGGCCCTATAGTCTTCAACGGGATCCGAAATATCTGTTCTCAGATTCCACAGAAAGAAGGCTAGCAAAGAGATCTACGAAACACAGATGTAACTCTGTGAGATGAATTCACAGAACACTAAGCAGTTTCTCAGAAAGCTTCTTTCCAGATTACATCTGAGGATATTTCCTTTTTCACCATAGCCCTCTATGGGCTTCCAAATATCAATTTGCCAATTCCACAAGAACTGTCTTAGCGAAAGGCTTCTTCAGGGGAAAGCTGTAACTCTATGTGATGATTTCACAGAACACAAAGAAGTTTCTCAGAAAGCTTCTTTCTCTTTGTTATCGGAGGATATTTCCTTTGGCCCTATAGTCTTCAAAGAAATCCGAAATATCTGTTTTCAGATTCCACAGAAATAAGGCTAGCAAAGAGATATACGAAAAACAGATGTACCTCTGTGAGATGAATTCACAGAACACTAAGCAGTTTCTCAGAAAGCTTCTTTCCAGATTTCATCTGAGGATATTTCCTTTTTCACCATAGCCCTCTATGGGCTTCCAAATATCACTTTGCCAATTCCACAAGAACTGTCTCAGCGAAAGGCTTCTTGAGGAGAAAGCTGTAACTCTGTGAGATGATTTCACAGAACACAAAGAAGTTTCTCAGAAAGCTTCTTTCTCTTTGTTATCGGAGGATATTCCTTTGGCCCTATGGTCTTCAAAGGGATCAGAAATATCTGTTCTCAGATTCCACAGAAAGAAGGCTAGCAAAGAGATCCTCGAAATAAAGATGTAACTCTGTGAGATGAATTAACAGAACACTAAGCAGTTTCTCAGAAAGCTTCTTTCCAGATTTCATGTGAGGATATTTCCTTTTTCACCATAGCCCTCTATGGGCTTCCAAATATCAATTTGCCAATTCCACAAGAACTGTCTTAGCGAAAGGCTTCTTCAGGGGAAAGCTATAACTCTGTGAGATGATTTCACAGAACACAAAGAAGTTTCTCAGAAAGCTTCTTTCTCTTTGTTATCGGAAGATATTTACTTTGGACCTATAGTCTTCAAAGGTATCCGAAATATCTGTTCTCAGATTCCACAGAAATAAGGCTAGCAAAGAGATCTACGAAAAACAGATGTAACAATGTGAGATGAATTCACAGAACACTAAGCAGTTTCTCAGAAAGCTTCCTTCCAGATTTCATCTGAGGATATTTCCTTTTTCACCATAGCCCTCTATGGGCTTCCAAATATCACTTTGCCAATTCCACAAGAACTGTCTCAACGAAAAGCTTCTTGAGGAGAAAGCTGTAACTCTGTGAGAGGATTTCACAGAACACAAAGAAGTTTCTCAGAAAGCTTCTTTCTATTTGTTATCGGAGGGTATTTCCTTTGGCCCTATGGTCTTCAAAGGGATCAGAAATATCTGTTCTCAGATTCCACAGAAAGTAGGCTAGCAAAGAGATCCTCGAAATAAAGATGTAACTCTGTGAAATGAATTAACAGAACACTAAGCAGTTTCTCAGAAAGCTTTTTTCCAGATTTCATCTGAGGATATATCCTTTTTCACCATAGCCCTCTATGGGATTCCAGATATAACTTTGCCAATTCCACAAGAACTGTCTTAGCGAAAGGCTTCTTGAGAGGAAAGCTGTAACTCTGTGAGATGATTTCACAGAACACAAAGAAGTTTCTCAGAAAGCTTCTTTCTCTTTGTTATCGGAGGATATTTCCTTTGGCCCTATAGTCTTCAAAGGGATCCGAAAAATCTGTTCTCATATTCCAGAGAAAGAAGGCTAGCAAAGAGATCCACGAAATACAGATGTAACTCTGTGAGATGAATTAACAGAACACTAAGCAGTTTCTCAGAAAGCTTCTTTCCAGATTTCATCTGAGGATATTTCCTTTTTCACCAGAGCCCTCTATGGGCTTCCAAATATCACTTTGCCTATTCCACAAGAACTGTCTTAGCGAAAGGCTTCTTGAGGGGAAAGCTGTAACTCTGTGAGATGATTTCACAGAACACACAGAAGTTTCTCAGAAAGCTTCTTTCTCTTTGTTATCGGAGGATATTTCCTTTGGCCCTATGGTCTTCAAAGGCATCCGAAATATCTGTTCTCAGATTCCACAGAAAGAAGGCTAGCAAAGAGATACAAGAAATACAGATGTAACTCTGTGAGATGAATTCAGAGAACACTAAGCAGTTTCTCAGAAAGCTTCTTTCCAGATTTCATCTGAGGATATTTCCTTTTTCACCATAGCACTCTATGGGCTTCCAAATATCACTTTGCCAATTCCACAAGAACTGTCTTAGCGAAAGGCTTCTTGAGGGGAAAGCTGTAACTCTGTGAGATGATTTCACAGAACACAAAGAAGTTTCTCAGAAAGCTTCTTTCTTTTTTTTATCGGAGGATATTTCCTTTGGCCCTATAATCTTCAAAGGGATCCGAAATATCTGTTATCAGATTCCACAGAAATAAGGCTAGAAAGAGATATACGAAACACAGATGTACCTCTGTGAGATGAATTCACAGAACACTAAGCAGTTTCTCAGAAAGCTTCTTTCCAGATTTCATCTGAGGATAATTCCTTTTTCACCATAGCCCTCTTAGGGCTTCCAAATATCACTTTGCCAATTCCACAAGAACTGTCTCAGCGAAAGGCTTCTTGAGGGGAAAGCTGTAACTCTGTGAGATGATTTCACAGAACACAAAGAAGTTTCTCAGAAAGCTTCTTTCTCTTTGTTATCGGAGGATATTTCCTTTGGCCCTATGGTCTTCAAAGGGATCCGAAATATCTGTTCTCAGATTCCACAGAAAGAAGGCTAGCAAAGAGATCCTCGAAATACAGATGTAACACTGTGAGATGAATTCACAGAACACTAAGCAGTTTCTCAGAAAGCTTCTTTCCTGATTTCATCTGAGGATATTTCCTTTTTCACCATAGCCCTCTATGGGCTTCCAAATATCACTTTGCCAATTCCACAAGAACTGTCTTAGCGAAAGGCTTCTTCAGGGGAAAGCTGTAACTCTGTGAGATGATTTCACAGAACACAAAGAAGTTTTTCAGAAAGCTTCTTTCTCTTTGTTATCGGAGGATATTTCCTTTGGCCCTATAGTCTTCAATGGGATCCGAAATATCTGTTCTCAGATTCCACAGAAATAAGGCTAGCAAAGAGATCTACGAAACACATATGTAACTCTGTGAGATGAATTCACAGAACACTAAGCAGTTTCTCAGAAAGCTTCTTTCCAGATTTCACTTGAAGATATTTCCTTTTTCAACATAGCCCTCTATGGGCTTCCAAATATCACTTTGCCAATGCCAGAAGAACTGTGTTAGCGAAAGGTTTCTTGAGGGGAAAGTTGTAACTCCGTGAGATGATTTCACAGAACACAAAGAAGTTTCTCAGAAAGTTTCTTTCTCTTTGTTATCGGAGGATATTTCCTTTGGCCGTATAATCTTCAAAGGGATCCGAAATATCTGTTCTCAGATTCCACAGAACGAAGGCTAGCAAAGAGATCCACGAACTACAGATGTAACTCTGTGAGATGAATTAACAGAACACTAAGCAGTTTCTCAGAAAGCTTCTTTCTAGAAACATCTGAGGATATTTCCTTTTTCACCATAGCCCTCTATGGGCTTCCAAATATCACTTTGCCATTTCCAGAAGAAGTATCTTAGCGAAAGGCTTCTTGAGGGGATAGCTGTAACTCTGTGTGATGATTTCACATAACACAAAGAAGTTTCTCAGAAAGCTTCTTTCTCTTTGTTATCGGAGGATATTTCCTTTGGCCCTATAGTCTTCAAAGTGATCCGAAATATCTGTTCTCAGATTTTACAGATATAAGGCTAGCAAAGAGATCTACGAAACACAGATGTAACTCTGTGAGATGAATTCACAGAACACTAAGCAGTTTCTCAGAAAGCTTCTTTCCAGATTTCATCTGAGGATATTTCCTTTTTCACCATAGCCCTCTATGGGCTTCCAAATATCAATTTGCCAATTCCACAAGAACTGTCTTAGCGAAAGGCTTCTTCAGGGGAAAGCTGTAACTCTATGTGATGATTTCACAGAACACAAAGAAGTTTCTCAGAAAGCTTCTTTCTCTTTGTTATCGGAGGATATTTCCTTTGGCCCTATAGTCTTCAAAGGTATCCGAAATATCTGTTCTCAGATTCCACAGAAATAAGGCTAGCAAAGGGATCTACGAAAAACAGATGTAACTCTGTGAGATGAATTCACAGAACACTAAGCAGTTTCTCAGAAAGCTTCTTTCCAGATTTCATCTGAGGATATTTCCTTTTTCACCATAGCCCTCTATGGGCTTCCAAATATCACTTTGCCAATTCCACAAGAACTGTCTCAGCGAAAGGCTTCTTGAGGAGAAAGCTGTAACTCTGTGAGATGCTTTCACAGAACACAAAGAAGTTTCTCAGAAAGCTTCTTTCTCTTTGTTATCGGAGGATATTTCCTTTGGCCCTATGGTCTTCAAAGGGATCAGAAATATCTGTTCTCAGATTCCACAGAAAGAAGGCTAGCAAAGAGATCCTCGAAATACAGATGTATCTCTGTGAGATGAATTAACAGAACACTAAGCAGTTTCTCAGAAAGCTTCTTTCCAGATTTCATCTGAGGATATTTCCTTTTTCACCATAGCCCTCTATGGGCTTCCAAATATCAATTTGCCAATTCCACAAGAACTGTCTTAGCGAAAGGCTTCGTCAGGGGAAAGCTGTAACTCTGTGAGATGATTTCACAGAACACAAAGAAGTTTCTCAGAAAGCTTCTTTCTCTTTGTTATCGGAGGATATTTCCTTTGGCCCTATGGTCTTCAAAGGGATCAGAAATATCTGTTCTCAGATTCCACAGAAAGAAGGCTAGCAAAGAGATCCTCGAAATACAGATGTAACTCTGTGAGATGAATTCACAGAACACTAAGCAGTTTCTCAGAAAGCTTTTTTCCAGATTTCATCTGAGGATATATCCTTTTTCACCATAGCCCTCTATGGGATTCCAGATATAACTTTGCCAATTCCACAAGAACTGTCTTAGCGAAAGGCTTCTTGAGGGGAAAGCTGTAACTCTGTGAGATGATTTCACAGAACACAAAGAAGTTTCTCAGAAAGCTTCTTTCTCTTTGTTATCGGAGGATATTTCCTTTGGCCCTATAGTCTTCAAAGGGATCCGAAAAATCTGTTCTCAGATTCCACAGAAAGAAGGCTAGCAAAGAGATTCACGATATACAGATGTAAATCTGTGAGATGAATGCACAGAACACTAAGCAGTTTCTCAGAAAGCTTCTTTCCAGATTTCATAGGAGGATATTTCTTTTTTCACCATAGCCCTCTATGGGCTTCCAAATATCACTTTGCCAATTCCACAAGAACTGTCTTAGCGAAAGGCTTCTTGAGGGGAAAGCTGTAACTCTGTGAGATGATTTCACAGAACACTAAGAAGTTTCTCAGAAAGCTTCTTTCTCTTTGTTATCGGAGGATATTTCCTTTGGCCCTATAGTCTTCAACGGGATCCGAAATATCTGTTCTCAGATTCCACAGAAAGAAGGCTAGCAAAGAGATCTACGAAACACAGATGTAACTCTGTGAGATGAATTCACAGAACACTAAGCAGTTTCTCAGAAAGCTTCTTTCCAGATTTCATCTGAGGATATTTCCTTTTTCACCATAGCCCTCTATGGGCTTCCAAATATCAATTTGCCAATTCCACAAGAACTGTCTTAGCGAGAGGCTTCTTCAGGGGAAAGCTGTAACTCTATGTGATGATTTCACAGAACACAAAGAAGTTTCTCAGAAAGCTTCTTTCTCTTTGTTATCGGAGGATATTTCCTTTGGCCCTATAGTCTTCAAAGAAATCCGAAATATCTGTTCTCAGATTCCACAGAAATAAGGCTAGCAAAGAGATCTACGAAAAACAGATGTAACTCTATGAGATGAATTCACAGAACACTAAGCAGTTTCTCAGAAAGCTTCTTTCCAGATTTCATCTGAGGATATTTCCTTTTTCACCATAGCCCTCTATAGGCTTCCAAATATCACTTTGCCAATTCCACAAGAACTGTCTCAGCGAAAGGCTTCTTGAGGAGAAAGCTGTAACTCGGTGAGATGATTTCACAGAACACAAAGAAGTTTCTCAGAAAGCTTCTTTCTCTTTGTTATCGGAGGATATTCCTTTGGCCCTATGGTCTTCAAAGGGATCAGAAATATCTGTTCTCAGATTCCACAGAAAGAAGGCTAGCAAAGAGATCCTCGAAATAAAGATGTAACTCTGTGAGATGAATTAACAGAACACTAAGCAGTTTCTCAGAAAGCTTCTTTCCAGATTTCATCTGAGGATATTTCCTTTTTCACCATAGCCCTCTATGGGCTTCCAAATATCAATTTGCCAATTCCACAAGAACTGTCTTAGCGAAAGGCTTCTTCAGGGGAAAGCTATAACTCTGTGAGATGATTTCACAGAACACAAAGAAGTTTCTCAGAAAGCTTCTTTCTCTTTCTTATCGGAAGATATTTACTTTGGACCTATAGTCTTCAAAGGTATCCGAAATATCTGTTCTCAGATTCCACAGAAATAAGGCTAGCAAAGAGATCTACGAAAAACAGATGTAACAATGTGAGATGAATTCACAGAACACTAAGCAGTTTCTCAGAAAGCTTCCTTCCAGATTTCATCTGAGGATATTTCCTTTTTCACCATAGCCCTCTATGGGCTTCCAAATATCACTTTGCCAATTCCACAAGAACTGTCTCAACGAAAAGCTTCTTGAGGAGAAAGCTGTAACTCTGTGAGAGGATTTCACAGAACACAAAGAAGTTTCTCAGAAAGCTTCTTTCTATTTGTTATCGGAGGGTATTTCCTTTGGCCCTATGGTCTTCAAAGGGATCAGAAATATCTGTTCTCAGATTCCACAGAAAGTAGGCTAGCAAAGAGATCCTCGAAATAAAGATGTAACTCTGTGAAATGAATTAACAGAACACTAAGCAGTTTCTCAGAAAGCTTTTTTCCAGATTTCATCTGAGGATATATCCTTTTTCACCATAGCCCTCTATGGGATTCCAGATATAACTTTGCCAATTCCACAAGAACTGTCTTAGCGAAAGGCTTCTTGAGAGGAAAGCTGTAACTCTGTGAGATGATTTCACAGAACACAAAGAAGTTTCTCAGAAAGCTTCTTTCTCTTTGTTATCGGAGGATATTTCCTTTGGCCCTATAGTCTTCAAAGGGATCCGAAAAATCTGTTCTCATATTCCAGAGAAAGAAGGCTAGCAAAGAGATCCACGAAATACAGATGTAACTCTGTGAGATGAATTAACAGAACACTAAGCAGTTTCTCAGAAAGCTTCTTTCCAGATTTCATCTGAGGATATTTCCTTTTTCACCAGAGCCCTCTATGGGCTTCCAAATATCACTTTGCCTATTCCACAAGAACTGTCTTAGCGAAAGGCTTCTTGAGGGGAAAGCTGTAACTCTGTGAGATGATTTCACAGAACACAAAGAAGTTTCTCAGAAAGCTTCTTTCTCTTTGTTATCGGAGGATATTTCCTTTGGCCCTATGGTCTTCAAAGGGATCCGAAATATCTGTTCTCAGATTCCACAGAAAGAAGGCTAGCAAAGAGATACAAGAAATACAGATGTAACTCTGTGAGATGAATTCAGAGACACTAAGCAGTTTCTCAGAAAGCTTCTTTCCAGATTTCATCTGAGGATATTTCCTTTTTCACCATAGCCCTCTATGGGCTTCCAAATATCACTTTGCCAATTCCACAAGAACTGTCTTAGCGAAAGGCTTCTTGAGGGGAAAGCTGTAACTCTGTGAGATGATTTCACAGAACAGAAAGAAGTTTCTCAGAAAGCTTCTTTCTTTTTTTTATCGGAGGATATTTCCTTTGGCCCTATAATCTTCAAAGGGATCCGAAATATCTGTTATCAGATTCCACAGAAATAAGGCTAGAAAGAGATATACGAAACACAGATGTACCTCTGTGAGATGAATTCACAGAACACTAAGCAGTTTCTCAGAAAGCTTCTTTCCAGATTTCATCTGAGGATAATTCCTTTTTCACCATAGCCCTCTTAGGGCTTCCAAATATCACTTTGCCAATTCCACAAGAACTGTCTCAGCGAAAGGCTTCTTGAGGGGAAAGCTGTAACTCTGTGAGATGATTTCACAGAACACAAAGAAGTTTCTCAGAAAGCTTCTTTCTCTTTGTTATCGGAGGATATTTCCTTTGGCCCTATGGTCTTCAAAGGGATCCGAAATATCTGTTCTCAGATTCCACAGAAAGAAGGCTAGCAAAGAGATCCTCGAAATACAGATGTAACACTGTGAGATGAATTCACAGAACACTAAGCAGTTTCTCAGAAAGCTTCTTTCCTGATTTCATCTGAGGATATTTCCTTTTTCACCATAGCCCTCTATGGGCTTCCAAATATCACTTTGCCAATTCCACAAGAACTGTCTTAGCGAAAGGCTTCTTCAGGGGAAAGCTGTAACTCTGTGAGATGATTTCACAGAACACAAAGAAGTTTTTCAGAAAGCTTCTTTCTCTTTGTTATCGGAGGATATTTCCTTTGGCCCTATAGTCTTCAATGGGATCCGAAATATCTGTTCTCAGATTCCACAGAAATAAGGCTAGCAAAGAGATCTACGAAACACATATGTAACTCTGTGAGATGAATTCACAGAACACTAAGCAGTTTCTCAGAAAGCTTCTTTCCAGATTTCACTTGAAGATATTTCCTTTTTCAACATAGCCCTCTATGGGCTTCCAAATATCACTTTGCCAATGCCAGAAGAACTGTGTTAGCGAAAGGTTTCTTGAGGGGAAAGTTGTAACTCCGTGAGATGATTTCACAGAACACAAAGAAGTTTCTCAGAAAGTTTCTTTCTCTTTGTTATCGGAGGATATTTCCTTTGGCCGTATAATCTTCAAAGGGATCCGAAATATCTGTTCTCAGATTCCACAGAACGAAGGCTAGCAAAGAGATCCACGAACTACAGATGTAACTCTGTGAGATGAATTAACAGAACACTAAGCAGTTTCTCAGAAAGCTTCTTTCTAGAAACATCTGAGGATATTTCCTTTTTCACCATAGCCCTCTATGGGCTTCCAAATATCACTTTGCCATTTCCAGAAGAAGTATCTTAGCGAAAGGCTTCTTGAGGGGATAGCTGTAACTCTGTGTGATGATTTCACATAACACAAAGAAGTTTCTCAGAAAGCTTCTTTCTCTTTGTTATCGGAGGATATTTCCTTTGGCCCTATAGTCTTCAAAGGGATCCGAAATATCTGTTCTCAGATTTTACAGATATAAGGCTAGCAAAGAGATCTACGAAACACAGATGTAACTCTGTGAGATGAATTCACAGAACACTAAGCAGTTTCTCAGAAAGCTTCTTTCCAGATTTCATCTGAGGATATTTCCTTTTTCACCATAGCCCTCTATGGGCTTCCAAATATCAATTTGCCAATTCCACAAGAACTGTCTTAGCGAAAGGCTTCTTCAGGGGAAAGCTGTAACTCTATGTGATGATTTCACAGAACACAAAGAAGTTTCTCAGAAAGCTTCTTTCTCTTTGTTATCGGAGGATATTTCCTTTGGCCCTATAGTCTTCAAAGGTATCCGAAATATCTGTTCTCAGATTCCACAGAAATAAGGCTAGCAAAGGGATCTACGAAAAACAGATGTAACTCTGTGAGATGAATTCACAGAACACTAAGCAGTTTCTCAGAAAGCTTCTTTCCAGATTTCATCTGAGGATATTTCCTTTTTCACCATAGCCCTCTATGGGCTTCCAAATATCACTTTGCCAATTCCACAAGAACTGTCTCAGCGAAAGGCTTCTTGAGGAGAAAGCTGTAACTCTGTGAGATGCTTTCACAGAACACAAAGAAGTTTCTCAGAAAGCTTCTTTCTCTTTGTTATCGGAGGATATTTCCTTTGGCCCTATGGTCTTCAAAGGGATCAGAAATATCTGTTCTCAGATTCCACAGAAAGAAGGCTAGCAAAGAGATCCTCGAAATACAGATGTATCTCTGTGAGATGAATTAACAGAACACTAAGCAGTTTCTCAGAAAGCTTCTTTCCAGATTTCATCTGAGGATATTTCCTTTTTCACCATAGCCCTCTATGGGCTTCCAAATATCAATTTGCCAATTCCACAAGAACTGTCTTAGCGAAAGGCTTCGTCAGGGGAAAGCTGTAACTCTGTGAGATGATTTCACAGAACACAAAGAAGTTTCTCAGAAAGCTTCTTTCTCTTTGTTATCGGAGGATATTTCCTTTGGCCCTATGGTCTTCAAAGGGATCAGAAATATCTGTTCTCAGATTCCACAGAAAGAAGGCTAGCAAAGAGATCCTCGAAATACAGATGTAACTCTGTGAGATGAATTCACAGAACACTAAGCAGTTTCTCAGAAAGCTTTTTTCCAGATTTCATCTGAGGATATATCCTTTTTCACCATAGCCCTCTATGGGATTCCAGATATAACTTTGCCAATTCCACAAGAACTGTCTTAGCGAAAGGCTTCTTGAGGGGAAAGCTGTAACTCTGTGAGATGATTTCACAGAACACAAAGAAGTTTCTCAGAAAGCTTCTTTCTCTTTGTTATCGGAGGATATTTCCTTTGGCCCTATAGTCTTCAAAGGGATCCGAAAAATCTGTTCTCAGATTCCACAGAAAGAAGGCTAGCAAAGAGATTCACGATATACAGATGTAAATCTGTGAGATGAATGCACAGAACACTAAGCAGTTTCTCAGAAAGCTTCTTTCCAGATTTCATAGGAGGATATTTCTTTTTTCACCATAGCCCTCTATGGGCTTCCAAATATCACTTTGCCAATTCCACAAGAACTGTCTTAGCGAAAGGCTTCTTGAGGGGAAAGCTGTAACTCTGTGAGATGATTTCACAGAACACTAAGAAGTTTCTCAGAAAGCTTCTTTCTCTTTGTTATCGGAGGATATTTCCTTTGGCCCTATAGTCTTCAACGGGATCCGAAATATCTGTTCTCAGATTCCACAGAAAGAAGGCTAGCAAAGAGATCTACGAAACACAGATGTAACTCTGTGAGATGAATTCACAGAACACTAAGCAGTTTCTCAGAAAGCTTCTTTCCAGATTTCATCTGAGGATATTTCCTTTTTCACCATAGCCCTCTATGGGCTTCCAAATATCAATTTGCCAATTCCACAAGAACTGTCTTAGCGAGAGGCTTCTTCAGGGGAAAGCTGTAACTCTATGTGATGATTTCACAGAACACAAAGAAGTTTCTCAGAAAGCTTCTTTCTCTTTGTTATCGGAGGATATTTCCTTTGGCCCTATAGTCTTCAAAGAAATCCGAAATATCTGTTCTCAGATTCCACAGAAATAAGGCTAGCAAAGAGATCTACGAAAAACAGATGTAACTCTATGAGATGAATTCACAGAACACTAAGCAGTTTCTCAGAAAGCTTCTTTCCAGATTTCATCTGAGGATATTTCCTTTTTCACCATAGCCCTCTATAGGCTTCCAAATATCACTTTGCCAATTCCACAAGAACTGTCTCAGCGAAAGGCTTCTTGAGGAGAAAGCTGTAACTCGGTGAGATGATTTCACAGAACACAAAGAAGTTTCTCAGAAAGCTTCTTTCTCTTTGTTATCGGAGGATATTCCTTTGGCCCTATGGTCTTCAAAGGGATCAGAAATATCTGTTCTCAGATTCCACAGAAAGAAGGCTAGCAAAGAGATCCTCGAAATAAAGATGTAACTCTGTGAGATGAATTAACAGAACACTAAGCAGTTTCTCAGAAAGCTTCTTTCCAGATTTCATCTGAGGATATTTCCTTTTTCACCATAGCCCTCTATGGGCTTCCAAATATCAATTTGCCAATTCCACAAGAACTGTCTTAGCGAAAGGCTTCTTCAGGGGAAAGCTATAACTCTGTGAGATGATTTCACAGAACACAAAGAAGTTTCTCAGAAAGCTTCTTTCTCTTTCTTATCGGAAGATATTTACTTTGGACCTATAGTCTTCAAAGGTATCCGAAATATCTGTTCTCAGATTCCACAGAAATAAGGCTAGCAAAGAGATCTACGAAAAACAGATGTAACAATGTGAGATGAATTCACAGAACACTAAGCAGTTTCTCAGAAAGCTTCCTTCCAGATTTCATCTGAGGATATTTCCTTTTTCACCATAGCCCTCTATGGGCTTCCAAATATCACTTTGCCAATTCCACAAGAACTGTCTCAACGAAAAGCTTCTTGAGGAGAAAGCTGTAACTCTGTGAGAGGATTTCACAGAACACAAAGAAGTTTCTCAGAAAGCTTCTTTCTATTTGTTATCGGAGGGTATTTCCTTTGGCCCTATGGTCTTCAAAGGGATCAGAAATATCTGTTCTCAGATTCCACAGAAAGTAGGCTAGCAAAGAGATCCTCGAAATAAAGATGTAACTCTGTGAAATGAATTAACAGAACACTAAGCAGTTTCTCAGAAAGCTTTTTTCCAGATTTCATCTGAGGATATATCCTTTTTCACCATAGCCCTCTATGGGATTCCAGATATAACTTTGCCAATTCCACAAGAACTGTCTTAGCGAAAGGCTTCTTGAGAGGAAAGCTGTAACTCTGTGAGATGATTTCACAGAACACAAAGAAGTTTCTCAGAAAGCTTCTTTCTCTTTGTTATCGGAGGATATTTCCTTTGGCCCTATAGTCTTCAAAGGGATCCGAAAAATCTGTTCTCATATTCCAGAGAAAGAAGGCTAGCAAAGAGATCCACGAAATACAGATGTAACTCTGTGAGATGAATTAACAGAACACTAAGCAGTTTCTCAGAAAGCTTCTTTCCAGATTTCATCTGAGGATATTTCCTTTTTCACCAGAGCCCTCTATGGGCTTCCAAATATCACTTTGCCTATTCCACAAGAACTGTCTTAGCGAAAGGCTTCTTGAGGGGAAAGCTGTAACTCTGTGAGATGATTTCACAGAACACAAAGAAGTTTCTCAGAAAGCTTCTTTCTCTTTGTTATCGGAGGATATTTCCTTTGGCCCTATGGTCTTCAAAGGGATCCGAAATATCTGTTCTCAGATTCCACAGAAAGAAGGCTAGCAAAGAGATACAAGAAATACAGATGTAACTCTGTGAGATGAATTCAGAGACACTAAGCAGTTTCTCAGAAAGCTTCTTTCCAGATTTCATCTGAGGATATTTCCTTTTTCACCATAGCCCTCTATGGGCTTCCAAATATCACTTTGCCAATTCCACAAGAACTGTCTTAGCGAAAGGCTTCTTGAGGGGAAAGCTGTAACTCTGTGAGATGATTTCACAGAACAGAAAGAAGTTTCTCAGAAAGCTTCTTTCTTTTTGTTATCGGAGGATATTTCCTTTGGCCCTATAATCTTCAAAGGGATCCGAAATATCTGTTCTCAGATTCCACAGAAATAAGGCTAGAAAGAGATCTACGAAACACAGATGTAACTCTGTGAGATGAATTCACAGAACACTAAGCAGTTTCTAAGAAAGCTTCTTTCCAGATTTCATCTGAGGATAATTCCTTTTTCACCATAGCCCTCTTAGGGCTTCCAAATATCACTTTGCCAATTCCACAAGAACTGTCTCAGCGAAAGGCTTCTTGAGGGGAAAGCTGTAACTCTGTGAGATGATTTCAGAGAACACAAAGAAGTTTCTCAGAAAGCTTCTTTCTCTTTGTTATCGGAGGATATTTCCTTTGGCCCTATGGTCTTCAAAGGGATCCGAAATATCTGTTCTCAGATTCCACAGAAAGAAGGCTAGCAAAGAGATCCTCGAAATACAGATGTAACACTGTGAGATGAATTCACAGAACACTAAGCAGTTTCTCAGAAAGCTTCTTTCCAGATTTCATCTGAGGATATTTCCTTTTTCACCATAGCCCTCTATGGGCTTCCAAATATCACTTTGCCAATTCCACAGGAACTGTCGTAGCGAAAGGCTTCTTCAGGGGAAAGCTGTAACTCTGTGAGATGATTTCACAGAACACAAAGAAGTTTTTCAGAAAGCTTCTTTCTCTTTGTTATCGGAGGATATTTCCTTTGGCCCTATAGTCTTCAATGGGATCCGAAATATCTGTTCTCAGATTCCACAGAAATAAGGCTAGCAAAGAAATTTACGAAACACACATATAACTCTGTGAGGTGAATTCACAGAACACTAAGCAGTTTCTCAGAAAGCTTCTTTCCAGATTTTGTCTGAGGATATTTCCTTTTTCACCATAGCCCTCTATGGGCTTCCAAATATCACTTTGCCAATTCCACAAGAACTGTCTTAGCGAAAGGCTTCTTCAGGGGAAAGCTGTAACTCTGTGAGATGATTTCACAGAACACAAAGAAGTTTCTCAGAAAGCTTCTTTCTCTTTGTTATCGGAGGATATTTCCTTTGGCCCTATAGTCTTCAAAGGGATCCGAAATATCTGTTCTCAGATTCCACAGAAATAAGGCTAGCAAAGAGATCTACGAAACACAGATGTAACTCTGTGAGATGAATTCACAGAACACTAAGCAGTTTCTCAGAAAGCTTCTTTCCAGATTTCATCTGAGGATATTTCCTTTTTCACCATAGCCCTCTATGGGCTTCCAAATATCACTTTGCCAATTCCACAAGAACTGTGTTAGCGAAAGGCTTCTTGAGGGGAAAGCTGTAACTCTGTGAGAGGATTTCACAGAACACAAAGAAGTTTCTCAGAAAGCTTCTTTCTCTTTGTTATCGGAGGATATTTCCTTTGGCCCTATAGTCTTCAAAGGTATCCGAAATATCGGTTCTCAAATTCCACAGAAAGAAGGCTAGCAAAGAGATCCACGAAATACAGGTGTAACTCTGTGAGATGAATTAACAGAACACTAAGCAGTTTCTCAGAAAGCTTCTTTCCAGATTTCATCTGAGGATATTTCCTTTTTCACCATAGCCCTCTATGGGCTTCCAAATATCACTCTGCCAATTCCACAAGAACTGTCTTAGCGAAAGGATTCTTGAGGGGAAAGCTGTAACTCTGTGAGATGATTTCACAGAACACAAAGAAGTTTTTCAGAAAGCTTCTTTCTCTTTGTTATCGGAGGATATTTCCTTTGGCCCTATAGTCTTCAAAGAGATCCGAAATATCTGTTCTCAGATTCCAAAGAAATAAGGCTAGCAAAGAGATCTACGAAACACACATATAACTCTGTGAGATGAAATCACAGAACACTAAACAATTTCTCAGAAATCTTCTTTCCAGATTTCATCTGAGGATATTTCCTTTTTCACCACAGCCCTCTATGGGCTTCCAAATATCACTTTGCCAATTCCACAAGAACTGTCTTAGCGAAAGGCTTCTTGAGGGGAAAGCTGTAACTCTGTGAGATGATTTCACAGAACACAAAGAAGTTTCTCAGAAAGCTTCTTTCTCTTTGTTATCGGAGGATATTTCCTTTGGCCCTATAGTCTTCAAAGGGATCAGAAATATCTGTTCTCAGATTCCACAGAAAGAAGGCTAGCAAAGAGATCCTCGAAATAAAGATGTAACTCTGTGAGATGAATTAACAGAACACTAAGCAGTTTCTCAGAAAGCTTCTTTCCAGATTTCATCTGAGGATATTTCCTTTTTCACCATAGCCCTCTATGGGCTTCCAAATATCAATTTGCCAATTCCACAAGAACTGTCTTAGCGAAAGGCTTCTTCAGGGGAAAGCTATAACTCTGTGAGATGATTTCACAGAACACAAAGAAGTTTCTCAGAAAGCTTCTTTCTCTTTCTTATCGGAAGATATTTACTTTGGACCTATAGTCTTCAAAGGTATCCGAAATATCTGTTCTCAGATTCCACAGAAATAAGGCTAGCAAAGAGATCTACGAAAAACAGATGTAACAATGTGAGATGAATTCACAGAACACTAAGCAGTTTCTCAGAAAGCTTCCTTCCAGATTTCATCTGAGGATATTTCCTTTTTCACCATAGCCCTCTATGGGCTTCCAAATATCACTTTGCCAATTCCACAAGAACTGTCTCAACGAAAAGCTTCTTGAGGAGAAAGCTGTAACTCTGTGAGAGGATTTCACAGAACACAAAGAAGTTTCTCAGAAAGCTTCTTTCTATTTGTTATCGGAGGGTATTTCCTTTGGCCCTATGGTCTTCAAAGGGATCAGAAATATCTGTTCTCAGATTCCACAGAAAGTAGGCTAGCAAAGAGATCCTCGAAATAAAGATGTAACTCAGTGAAATGAATTAACAGAACACTAAGCAGTTTCTCAGAAAGCTTTTTTCCAGATTTCATCTGAGGATATATCCTTTTTCACCATAGCCCTCTATGGGATTCCAGATATAACTTTGCCAATTCCACAAGAACTGTCTTAGCGAAAGGCTTCTTGAGAGGAAAGCTGTAACTCTGTGAGATGATTTCACAGAACACAAAGAAGTTTCTCAGAAAGCTTCTTTCTCTTTGTTATCGGAGGTTATTTCCTTTGGCCCTATAGTCTTCAAAGGGATCCGAAAAATCTGTTCTCATATTCCAGAGAAAGAAGGCTAGCAAAGAGATCCACGAAATACAGATGTAACTCTGTGAGATGAATTAACAGAACACTAAGCAGTTTCTCAGAAAGCTTCTTTCCAGATTTCATCTGAGGATATTTCCTTTTTCACCAGAGCCCTCTATGGGCTTCCAAATATCACTTTGCCTATTCCACAAGAACTGTCTTAGCGAAAGGCTTCTTGAGGGGAAAGCTGTAACTCTGTGAGATGATTTCACAGAACACAAAGAAGTTTCTCAGAAAGCTTCTTTCTCTTTGTTATCGGAGGATATTTCCTTTGGCCCTATGGTCTTCAAAGGGATCCGAAATATCTGTTCTCAGATTCCACAGAAAGAAGGCTAGCAAAGAGATACAAGAAATACAGATGTAACTCTGTGAGATGAATTCAGAGACACTAAGCAGTTTCTCAGAAAGCTTCTTTCCAGATTTCATCTGAGGATATTTCCTTTTTCACCATAGCCCTCTATGGGCTTCCAAATATCACTTTGCCAATTCCACAAGAACTGTCTTAGCGAAAGGCTTGAGGGGAAAGCTGTAACTCTGTGAGATGATTTCACAGAACAGAAAGAAGTTTCTCAGAAAGCTTCTTTCTTTTTGTTATCGGAGGATATTTCCTTTGGCCCTATAATCTTCAAAGGGATCCGAAATATCTGTTCTCAGATTCCACAGAAATAAGGCTAGAAAGAGATCTACGAAACACAGATGTAACTCTGTGAGATGAATTCACAGAACACTAAGCAGTTTCTAAGAAAGCTTCTTTCCAGATTTCATCTGAGGATAATTCCTTTTTCACCATAGCCCTCTTAGGGCTTCCAAATATCACTTTGCCAATTCCACAAGAACTGTCTCAGCGAAAGGCTTCTTGAGGGGAAAGCTGTAACTCTGTGAGATGATTTCAGAGAACACAAAGAAGTTTCTCAGAAAGCTTCTTTCTCTTTGTTATCGGAGGATATTTCCTTTGGCCCTATGGTCTTCAAAGGGATCCGAAATATCTGTTCTCAGATTCCACAGAAAGAAGGCTAGCAAAGAGATCCTCGAAATACAGATGTAACACTGTGAGATGAATTCACAGAACACTAAGCAGTTTCTCAGAAAGCTTCTTTCCAGATTTCATCTGAGGATATTTCCTTTTTCACCATAGCCCTCTATGGGCTTCCAAATATCACTTTGCCAATTCCACAGGAACTGTCGTAGCGAAAGGCTTCTTCAGGGGAAAGCTGTAACTCTGTGAGATGATTTCACAGAACACAAAGAAGTTTTTCAGAAAGCTTCTTTCTCTTTGTTATCGGAGGATATTTCCTTTGGCCCTATAGTCTTCAATGGGATCCGAAATATCTGTTCTCAGATTCCACAGAAATAAGGCTAGCAAAGAAATTTACGAAACACACATATAACTCTGTGAGGTGAATTCACAGAACACTAAGCAGTTTCTCAGAAAGCTTCTTTCCAGATTTTGTCTGAGGATATTTCCTTTTTCACCATAGCCCTCTATGGGCTTCCAAATATCACTTTGCCAATTCCACAAGAACTGTCTTAGCGAAAGGCTTCTTGAGGGGAAAGCTGTAACTCTGTGAGATGATTTCACAGAACACAAAGAAGTTTCTCAGAAAGCTTCTTTCTCTTTGTTATCGGAGGATATTTCCTTTGGCCCTATAGTCTTCAAAGGGATCCGAAATATCTGTTCTCAGATTCCACAGAAATAAGGCTAGCAAAGAGATCTACGAAACACAGATGTAACTCTGTGAGATGAATTCACAGAACACTAAGCAGTTTCTCAGAAAGCTTCTTTCCAGATTTCATCTGAGGATATTTCCTTTTTCACCATAGCCCTCTATGGGCTTCCAAATATCACTTTGCCAATTCCACAAGAACTGTGTTAGCGAAAGGCTTCTTGAGGGGAAAGCTGTAACTCTGTGAGAGGATTTCACAGAACACAAAGAAGTTTCTCAGAAAGCTTCTTTCTCTTTGTTATCGGAGGATATTTCCTTTGGCCCTATAGTCTTCAAAGGTATCCGAAATATCTGTTCTCAAATTCCACAGAAAGAAGGCTAGCAAAGAGATCCACGAAATACAGATGTAACTCTGTGAGATGAATTAACAGAACACTAAGCAGTTTCTCAGAAAGCTTCTTTCCAGATTTCATCTGAGGATATTTCCTTTTTCACCATAGCCCTCTATGGGCTTCCAAATATCACTCTGCCAATTCCACAAGAACTGTCTTAGCGAAAGGATTCTTGAGGGGAAAGCTGTAACTCTGTGAGATGATTTCACAGAACACAAAGAAGTTTTTCAGAAAGCTTCTTTCTCTTTGTTATCGGAGGATATTTCCTTTGGCCCTATAGTCTTCAAAGAGATCCGAAATATCTGTTCTCAGATTCCAAAGAAATAAGGCTAGCAAAGAGATCTACGAAACACACATATAACTCTGTGAGATGAAATCACAGAACACTAAACAATTTCTCAGAAATCTTCTTTCCAGATTTCATCTGAGGATATTTCCTTTTTCACCACAGCCCTCTATGGGCTTCCAAATATCACTTTGCCAATTCCACAAGAACTGTCTTAGCGAAAGGCTTCTTGAGGGGAAAGCTGTAACTCTGTGAGATGATTTCACAGAACACAAAGAAGTTTCTCAGAAAGCTTCTTTCTCTTTGTTATCGGAGGATATTTCCTTTGGCCCTATAGTCTTCAAAGGGATCCGAAATATCTGTTCTCAGATTCCACAGAAAGAAGGCTAGCAAAGAGATCCACGAAACACAGATGTAAGTCTGTGAGATGAATTAACAGAACACTAGGCAGTTTCTCAGAAAGCTACTTTCCAGATTTCATCTGAGGATATTTCCTTTTTCACCATAGCCCTCTATGGGCTTCCAAATATCACTTTGCCAATTCCACAAGAACTGTCTTAGCGAAAGGCTTCTTGAGGGGAAAGCTGTAACTCTGTGAGATGATTTCACAGAACACAAAGAAGTTTCTCAGAAAGCTTCTTTCTCTTTGTTATCGGAGGATATTTCCTTTGGCCCTATAGTCTTCAAAGGGATTCGAAATATCTGTTCTCAGATTCCACAGAAATAAGGCTAGCAAAGAGATCTACGAAACACAGATGTAACTCTGTGAGATGAATTAACAGAACACTTAGCAGTTTCTCTGAAATCTTCTTTCCAGATTTCATCTGAGGATATTTCCTTTTTTACCATAGCCCTCTATGGGATTCCAAATATCACTTTGCCAATTCCACAAGAACTGTCTTAGCGAAAGGCTTCTTGAGGGGAAAGCTGTAACTCTGTGAGATGATTTCACAGAACACAAAGAAGTTTCTCAGAATGCTTCTTTCTCTTTGTTATCGGAGGATATTTCCTTTGGCCCTAGAGTCTTCAAAGGGATCCGAAATATCTGTTCTCAGATTCCGCAGAAATAAGGCTAGCAAAGTGATCTACGAAACACAGATGTAACTCTGTGAGATGAATTCACAGAACACTAAGCAGTTTCTCAGAAAGCTTCTTTCCAGATTTCATCTGAGGATATTTCCTTTTTCACCATAGCCCTCTATGGGCTTCCAAATATCACTTTGCCAATTCCACAAGAACTGTCTTAGCGAAAGGCTTCTTGAGGGGAAAGCTGTAACTCAGTGAGATGATTTCACAGAACACAAAGCAGTTTCTCAGAAAGCTTCTTTCTTTTTGTTATCGGAGGATAATTCCTTTGGCCCTATAATCTTCAAAGGGATCCGAAATATCTGTTCTCAGATTCCACAGAAATAAGGCTAGCAAAGAGATCTACGAAACACAGATGTACCTCTGTGAGATGAATTCACAGAACACTTGGCAGTTTCTCAGAAAGCTTCTTTCCAGATTTCATCTGAGGATATTTCCTTTTTCACCATAGCCCTCTATGGGCTTCCAAATATCACTTTGCCAATTCCACAAGAACTGTCTTAGCGAAAGGATTCTTGAGGGGAAAGCTGTAACTCTGTGAGATGATTTCAAAAAACACAAACAAGTTCCTCAGAAAGCTTCTTTCTCTTTGTTATCGGAGGATATTTTCTTTGGCCCTATGGTCTTCAAAGGGATCCGAAATATCTGTTCTCAGATTCCACAGAAAGAAGGTTAGCAAAGAGATACACGAAATACCGATGTAACTCTGTGAGATGAATTCACAGAACACTAAGCAGTTTCTCAGAAACCTTCTTTCAAGATTTCTTCTGAGGATATTTCCTTTTTCACCATAGCCCTCTATGGGCTTCCAAATATCACTTTGCCAATTCCACAAGAACTGTCTTAGCGAAAGGCTTCTTGAGGGGAAAGCTGTAACTCTGTGAGATGATTTCACAGAACACAAACAAATTTCTCAGAAAGCTTCTTTCTCTTTGTTATCGGAGGATATTTCCTTTGGCCCTATAGTCTTCAAAGGGATCCGAAATATCTGTTCTCAGATTCCACAGAAAGAAGGCTAGCAAAGAGATCCACGAAATACAGATGTAACTCTGTGAGATGAATTAACAGAACACTAAGCAGTTTCTCAGAAAGCTTCTTTCCAGATTTCATCTGAGGATATTTCCTTTTTCACCATAGCCCTCTATGGGCTTCCAAATATCACTTTGCCAATTCCGCAAGAACTGTCTTAGAGAAAGGCTTCTTGAGGGGAAAGCTGTAACTCTGTGAGATGATTTCACAGAACACAAAGAAGTTTTTCAGAAAGCTTCTTTCTCTTTGTTATCGGAGGATATTTCCTTTGGCCCTATAGTCTTCAAAGAGATCCGAAATATCTGTTCTCAGATTCCACAGAAATAAGGCTAGCAAAGAGATCTACGAAACACACATATAACTCTGTGAGATGAATTCACAGAACACTAAGCAGTTTCTCAGAAAGCTTCTTTCCAGATTTCATCTGAGGATATTTCCTTTTTCACCATAGCACTCTATGGGCTTCCAAATATCACTTTGCCAATTCCACAAGAACTGTCTTAGCGAAAGGCTTCTTGATGGGAAAGCTGTAACTCTGTGAGATGATTTCACAGAACACAAAGAAGTTTCTCAGAATGCTTCTTTCTCTTTGTTATCGGAGGATATTTCCTTTGGCCCTATAGTCTTCAAAGGGATCCGAAATATCTGTTCTCAGATTCCACAGAAAGAAGGCTAGCAAGGAGATCCACGAAATACAGATATAACTCTGTGAGATGAATTAACAGAACACTAGGCAGTTTCTCAGAAAGCTTCCTTCCAGATTTCATCTGAGAATATTTCCTTTTTCACCATAGCCCTCTATGGGATTCCAAATATCACTTTGCCAATTCCACAAGAACTGTCTTAGCGAAAGGCTTCTTGAGGGGAAAGCTGTAACTCTGTGAGATGATTTCACAGAACACAAAGAAGTTTCTCAGAAAGCTTCTTTCTCTTTGTTATCGGAGGATATTTCCTTTGGCCCTAGAGTCTTCAAAGGGATCCTAAATATCTGTTCTCAGATTCCGCAGAAATAAGGCTAGCAAAGTGATCTACGAAACACAGATGTAACTCTGTGAGATGAATTCACAGAACACTAAGCAGTTTCTCAGAAAGCTTCTTTCCAGATTTCATCTGAGGATATTTCCTTTTTCACCATAGCCATCTAAGGGCTTCCAAATATCACTTTGCCAATTCCACAAGAACTGTCTTAGCGAAAGGCTTCTTGAGGGGAAAGCTGTAACTCTGTGAGATGATTTTACAGAACACAAACAAGTTTCTCAGAAAGCTTCTTTCTCTTTGTTATCGGAGGATATTTCCTTTGGCCCTATGGTCTTCAAAGGGATCCGAAATATCTGTTCTCAGATTCCACAGAAAGAAGGCTAGCAAAGAGATACACGAAATACCGATGTAACTCTGTGAGATGAATTCACAGAACACTTGGCAGTTTCTCAGAAAGCTTCTTTCCAGATTTCATCTGAGGATATTTCCTTTTTCACCATAGCCCTCTATGGCCTTCCAAATATCACTTTGCCAATTCCACAAGAACTGTCTTAGCGAAAGGCTTCTTGAGGGGAAAGCTGTAACTCTGTGAGATGATTCCACAGAACACAAAGAAGTTTCTCAGAAAGCTTCTTTCTCTTTGTTATCGGAGGATATTTCCTTTGGCCCTATAGTCTTCAAAGGGATCCGAAATATCTGTTCTCAGATTCCACAGAAAGAAGGCTACCAAAGAGATCCACGAAATACAGATGTAACTCTGTGAGATGAGTTCACAGAACACTAAGCAGTTTCTCAGAAAGCTTCTTTCCAGATTTCATCTGAGGATATTTCCTTTTTCACCATAGCCCTCTATGGGCTTCCAAATATCACTTTGCCAATTACCCAAGAACCGTGTTAGCGAAAGGCTTCTTGAGGGGAAAGCTGTAACTCTGTGAGATGATTTCACAGAACACAAAGAAGTTTTTCAGAAAGCTTCTTTCTCTTTGTTATCGGAGGATATTTCCTTTGGCCCTATAGTCTTCAAAGAGATCCGAAATATCTGTTTTCAGATTCCACAGAAATAAGGCTAGCAAAGAGATCTACGAAACACAGATGTAACTCTGTGAGATGAATTCACAGAACACTAAGCAGTTTCTCAGAAAGCTTCTTTCCAGATTTCATCTGAGGATATTTCCTTTTTCACCATAGCCCTCTATGCGCTTCCAAATATCACTTTCCCAATTCCACAAGAACTGTCTTAGAGAAAGGCTTCTTGAGGGGAAAGCTGTAACTCTGTGAGATGATTTCACAGAACACAAAGAAGTTTCTCAGAAAGCTTCTTTCTCTTTGTTATCGGAGGATATTTCCTTTGGCCCTATAGTCTTCAAAGGGATCCGAAATATCTGTTCTCAGATTCCACAGAAATAAGGCTAGCAAAGAGATCTACGAAACACAGATGTAACTCTGTGAGATGAATTCACAGAACACTAAGCAGTTTCTCAGAAAGCTTCTTTCCAGATTTCATCTGAGGATATTTCCTTTTTTACCATAGCCATCTAAGGGATTCCAAATATCACTTTGCCAATTCCACAAGAACTGTCTTAGCGAAAGGCTTCTTGAGGGGAAAGCTGTAACTCTGTGAGATGATTTCACAGAACACAAAGAAGTTTCTCAGAAAGCTTCTTTCTCTTTGTTATCGAAGGATATTTCCTTTGGCCCAAGAGTCTTCAAAGGGATCCGAAATATCTGTTCACAGATTCCGCAGAAATAAGGCTAGCAAAGTGATCTACGAAACACAGATGTAACTCTGTGAGATGAATTCACAGAACACTAAGCAGTTTCTCAGAACGCTTCTTTCCAAATTTCATCTGAGGATATTTCCTTTTTCACCATAGCCCTCTATGGGCTTCCAAATATCACTTTGCCAATTCCCCAAGAACCGTGTTAGCGAAAGGCGTCTTGAGGGGAAAGCTGTAACTCTGTGAGATGATTTCACAGAACACAAAGAAGTTTTTCAGAAAGCTTCTTTCTCTTTGTTATCGGAGGATATTTCCTTTGGCCCTATAGTCTACAAAGAGATCCGAAATATCTGTTCTCAGATTCCACAGAAATAAGGCTAGCAAAGAGATCTACGAAACACAGATTTAACTCTGTGAGATGAATTCACAGAACACTAAGCAGTTTCTCAGAAAGCTTCTTTCCAGATTTCATCTGAGGATATTTCCTTTTTCACCATAGCCCTCTATGCGCTTCCAAATATCACTTTGCCAATTCCACAAGAACTGTCTTAGCGAAAGGCTTCTTGAGTGGAAAGCTGTAACTCTGTGAGATGATTTCACAGAACACAAACAAGTTTCTCAGAAAGCTTCTTTCTCTTTGTTATCGGAGAATATATCCTTTGGCCCTATGGTCTTCAAAGGGATCCGAAATATCTGTTCTCAGATTCCACAGAAAGAAGGCTAGCAAAGAGATACACGAAATACCAATGTAACACTGTGAGATGAATTCACAGAACGTTTGGCAGTTTCTCAGAAAGCTTCTTTCCAGATTTCATCTGAGGATATTTCCTTTTTCACCATAGCCCTCTATGGGCTTCCAAATATCACTTTGCCAATTCCACAAGAACTGTCTTAGCGAAAGGCTTCTTGAGGGGAAAGCTGTAACTCTGTGAGATGATTTCACAGAACACAAAGAAGTTTCTCAGAAAGCTTCTTTCTCTTTGTTATCGGAGGATATTTCCTTTGGCCCTATAGTCTTCAAAGGGATCCGAAATATCTGTTCTCAAATTCCACAGAAAGAAGGCTAGCAAAGAGATCCACGAAATGCAGATGTAACTCTGTGAGATGAATTCACAGAACACTAAGCAGTTTCTCAGAAAGCTTCTTTCCAGATTTCATCTGAGGATATTTCCTTTTTCACCATAGCCCTCTATGGGCTTACAAATATCACTTTGCCAATTCCACAAGAACTGTCTTAGCGAAAGGCTTCTTGAGGGGAAAGCTGTAACTCTGTGAGATGATTTCACAGAACACAAAGAAGTTTCTCAGAAAGCTTCTTTCTCTTTGTTATCGGAGGATATTTCCTTTGGCCCTATAGTCTTCAAAGGGATCCGAAATATCTGTTCTCAGATTCACAGAAATAAGGCTAGCAAAGAGATCTACGAAACACAGATGTAACTCTGTGAGATGAATTCACAGAACACTAAGCAGTTTCTCAGAAAGCTTCTTTCCAGATTTCATCTGAGGATATTTCCTTTTTTACCATAGCCCTCTATGGGATTCCATTTATCACTTTGCCAATTCCACAAGAACTGTCTTACGAAAGGCTTCTTGAGGGAAAAGCTATAACTCTGTGAGATGATTTCACAGAACACAAAGAAGTTTCTCAGAAAGCTTCTTTCTCTTTGTTATCGGGGGATATTTCCTTTGGCCCTATAATCTTCAAAGGGATCCGAAATATCTGTTCTCAGATTCCACAGAAATAAGGCTAGCAAAGAGATCTACGAAACACAGATGTACCTCTGTGAGATGAATTCACAGAACACTAAGCAGTTTCTCAGAAAGCTTCTTTCCAGATTTCATCTGAGGATATTTCCTTTTTCACCATAGCCCTCTAAGGGCTTCCAAATATCACTTTGCCAATTCCACAAGAACTGTCTTAGTGAAAGGCTTCTTGAGGGGAAAGCTGTAACTCTGTGAGATGATTTCACAGAACACAAAGAAGTTTCTCAGAAAGCTTCTTTCTCTTTTTTATCGGAGGATATTTCCTTTGGCCCTATAGTCTTCAAAGGGATCCGAAATATCTGTTCTCAGATTCCACAGAAATAAGGCTAGCAAAGTGATCTACGAAACACAGATGTAACTCGGTGAGACGAATTCACAGAACACTAAGCAGTTTCTCAGAAAGCTTCTTTCCAGATTTCATCTGAGGATATTTGCTTTTTCACCATAGCCCTCTATGGGCTTCCAAATATCACTTTGCCAATTCCACAAGAACTGTCTCAGCGAAAGGCTTCTTGAGGGGAAAGCTGTAACTCTGTGAGATGATTTCAAAAAACACAAAGAAGTTTCTCAGAAAGCTTCTTTCTCTTTGTTATCGGATGATATTTCCTTTGGCCCTATGGTCTTCAAAGGGATCCGAAATATCTGTTCTCAGATTCCACAGAAAGAAGGCTAGCAAAGAGATCCTCGACATACAGATGTAACACTGTGAGATGAATTCACAGAACACTAAGCAGTTTCTCAGAAAGCTTCTTTTCAGATTTCATCTGAGGATATTTCCTTTTTCACCATAGCCCTCTATGGGCTTCCAAATATCACTTTGCCAATTCCTCAAGAACTGTCTTAGCGAAAGGCTTCTTGAGGGGAAAGCTGTAACTCCGTGAGATGATTTCACAGAACACAAAGAAGTTTCTCAGAAAGGTTCTTTCTTTTTGATATCGGAGGATAATTCCTTTGGCCCTATAATCTTCAAAGGGATCCGAATTATCTGTTCTCAGATTCCACAGAAATAAGGCTAGCAAAGAGATCTACGAAACACAGATGTACCTCTGTGAGATGAATTCACCGAACACTAAGCAGTTTCTCAGAAAGCTTCTTTCAAGATTTCATCTGAGGATATTTCCTTTTTCACTATAGCCCTCTATGGGCTTCCAAATATCACTTTGCCAATTCCACAAGAACTGTCTTACGAAAGGCTTCTTGAGGGGAAAGCTGTAACTCTGTGAGATGATTTCACAGAACACAAAGAAGTTTCTCAGAAAGCTTCTTTCTCTTTGTTATCGGAGGATATTTCCTTTGGCCCTATGGTCTTCAAAGGGATCCGAAATATCTGTTCTCAGATTCCACAGAAAGAAGGCTAGCAAAGAGATCCTCGAAATACAGATGTAACACTGTGAGATGAATTCACAGAACACTAAGCAGTTTCTCAGAAAGCTTCTTTCCAGATTTCATCTGAGGATATTTCCTTTTTCACCATAGCCCTCTATGGGCTTCCAAATATCACTTTGCCAATTCCACAAGAACTGTCTTAGCGAAAGGCTTCTTGAGGGGAAAGCTGTAACTTCGTGAGATGATTTCACAGAACACAAAGAAGTTTCTCAGAAAGGTTCTTTCTTTTTGTTATCGGAAGATAATTCCTTTGGCCCTATAATCTTCAAAGGGATCCGAAATATCTGTTCTAGATTCCACAGAAATGAGGCTAGCAAAGAGATATACGAAACACAGATGTACCTCTGTGAGATGAATTCACAGAACACTAAGCAGTTTCTCAGAAAGCTTCTTTCCAGATTTCATCTGAGGATATTTCCTTTTTCACCATAGCCCTCTATGGGCTTCCAAATATCACTTTGCCAATTCCACAAGAACTGTCTTAGCGAAAGGCTTCTTGAGGGGAAAGCTGTCACTCTGTGAGATGATTTCACAGAACACAAAGAAGTTTCTCAGAAAGCTTCTTTCTCTTGTTATCGGAGGATATTTCCTTTGGCCCTATAGTCTTCAAAGGGATCCGAAATATCTGTTCTCAGATTCCACAGAAAGAAGGCTAGCAAAGAGATCCACGAAATACAGATGTAACTCTGTGAGATGAATTCACAGAACACTAAGCAGTTTCTCAGAAAGCTTCTTTCCAGATTTCATCTGAGGATATTTCCTTTTTCACCATAGCCCTCTATGGGCTTCCAAATATCACTTTGCCAATTCCACAAGAACTGTCTTAGCGAAAGGCTTCTTGAGGGGAAAGCTGTAACTCTGTGAGATGATTTCACAGAACACAAAGAAGTTTCTCAGAAAGCTTCTTTCTTTTTGTTATCGGAGGATATTTCCTTTGGCCCTATAATCTTCAAAGGGATCCGAAATATCTGTTCTCAGATCCCACAGAAATAAGGCTAGCAAAGAGATCTACGAAACACAGATGTACCTCTGTGAGATGAATTCACAGAACACTAAGCAGTTTCTCAGAAAGCTTCTTTCCAGATTTCATCTGAGGATATTTCCTTTTTCACCATAGCCCTCTATGGGCTTCCAAATATCACTTTGCCAATTCCACAAGAACTGTCTCAGCGAAAGGCTTCTTGAGTGGAAAGCTGTAACTCTGTGAGATGATTTCACAAAACACAAAGAAGTTTCTCAGAAAGCTTCTTTCTCTTTGTTATCGGAGGATATTTCCTTTGGCTCTATAGTCTTCAAAGGGATCCGAAATATCTGTTCTCAGATTCCACAGAAATAAGGCTAGCAAAGTGATCTACGAAACACAGATGTAACTCGGTGAGACGAATTCACAGAACACTAAGCAGTTTCTCAGAAAGCTTCTTTCCAGATTTCATCTGAGGATATTTGCTTTTTCACCATAGCCCTCTATGGGCTTCCAAATATCACTTTGCCAATTCCACAAGAACTGTCTCAGCGAAAGGCTTCTTGAGGGGAAAGCTGTAACTCTGTGAGATGATTTCACAAAACACAAAGAAGTTTCTCAGAAAGCTTCTTTCTCTTTGTTATCGGAGGATATTTCCTTTGGCCCTATGGTCTTCAAAGGGATCCGAAATATCTGTTCTCAGATTCCACAGAAAGAAGGCTAGCAAAGAGATCCTCGACATACAGATGTAACACTGTGAGATGAATTCACAGAACACTAAGCAGTTTCTCAGAAAGCTTCTTTCCAGATTTCATCTGAGGATATTTCCTTTTTCACCATAGCCCTCTATGGGCTTCCAAATATCACTTTGCCAATTCCTCAAGAACTGTCTTAGCGAAAGGCTTCTTGAGGGGAAAGCTGTAACTCCGTGAGATGATTTCACAGAACACAAAGAAGTTTCTCAGAAAGGTTCTTTCTTTTTGTTATCGGAGGATAATTCCTTTGGCCCTATAATCTTCAAAGGGATCCGAATTATCTGTTCTCAGATTCCACAGAAATAAGGCTAGCAAAGAGATCTACGAAACACAGATGTACCTCTGTGAGATGAATTCACAGAACACTAAGCAGTTTCTCAGAAAGCTTCTTTCAAGATTTCATCTGAGGATATTTCCTTTTTCACCATAGCCCTCTATGGGCTTCCAAATATCACTTTGCCAATTCCACAAGAACTGTCTTACGAAAGGCTTCTTGAGGGGAAAGCTGTAACTCTGTGAGATGATTTCACAGAACACAAAGAAGTTTCTCAGAAAGCTTCTTTCTCTTTGTTATCGGAGGATATTTCCTTTGGCCCTATAATCTTCAAAGGGATCCGAAATATCTGTTCTCAGATTCCACAGAAATAAGGCTAGCAAAGAGATCTACGAAACACAGATGTAACTCTGTGAGATGAATTCACAGAACACTAAGCAGTTTCTCAGAAAGCTTCTTTCCAGATTTCATCTGGGATATTTCCTTTTTCACCATAGCCCTCTATGGGCTTCCAAATATCACTTTGCCAATTCCACAAGAACTGTCTCAGCGAAAGGCTTCTTGAGGGGAAAGCTGTAACTCTGTGAGATGATTTCACAGAACACAAAGAAGTTTCTCAGAAAGCTTCTTTCTCTTTGTTATCGGAGGATATTTCCTTTGGCCCTATGGTCTTCAAAGGGATCCGAAATATCTGTTCTCAGATTCCACAGAAAGAAGGCTAGCAAAGAGATCCTCGAAATACAGATGTAACACTGTGAGATGATTTCACAGAACACTAAGCAGTTTCTCAGAAAGCTTCTTTCCAGATTTCATCTGAGGATATTTGCTTTTTCACCATAGCCCTCTATGGGCTTCCAAATATCACTTTGCCAATTCCACAAGAACTGTCTTAGCGAAAGGCTTCTTGAAGGGAAAGCTGTAACTCTGTGAGATGATTTCACAGAACACAAAGAAATTTCTCAGAAAGCTTCTTTCTCTTTGTTATCGGAGGATATTTCCTTTGGCCCTATAGTCTTCAAAGGGATCCGAAATATCTGTTCTCAGATTCCACAGAAAGAAGGCTAGCAAAGAGATCCACGAAATACAGATGTAACTCTGTGAGATGAATTCACAGAACACTGAGCAGTTTCTCAGAAAACTTCTTTCCAGATTTCATCTGAGGATATTTGCTTTTTCACCATAGCCCTCTAAGGGCTTCCAAATATCACTTTGCCAATTCCACAAGAACTGTCTCAGCGAAAGGCTTCTTGAGGGGAAAGCTGTAACTCCGTGAGATGATTTCACAGAACACAAAGAAGTTTCTCAGAAAGGTTCTTTCTTTTTGATATCGGAGGATAATTCCTTTGGCCCTATAATCTTCAAAGGGATCCGAATTATCTGTTCTCAGATTCCACAGAAATAAGGCTAGCAAAGAGATCTACGAAACACAGATGTACCTCTGTGAGATGAATTCACCGAACACTAAGCAGTTTCTCAGAAAGCTTCTTTCAAGATTTCATCTGAGGATATTTCCTTTTTCACTATAGCCCTCTATGGGCTTCCAAATATCACTTTGCCAATTCCACAAGAACTGTCTTACGAAAGGCTTCTTGAGGGGAAAGCTGTAACTCTGTGAGATGATTTCACAGAACACAAAGAAGTTTCTCAGAAAGCTTCTTTCTCTTTGTTATCGGAGGATATTTCCTTTGGCCCTATGGTCTTCAAAGGGATCCGAAATATCTGTTCTCAGATTCCACAGAAAGAAGGCTAGCAAAGAGATCCTCGAAATACAGATGTAACACTGTGAGATGAATTCACAGAACACTAAGCAGTTTCTCAGAAAGCTTCTTTCCAGATTTCATCTGAGGATATTTCCTTTTTCACCATAGCCCTCTATGGGCTTCCAAATATCACTTTGCCAATTCCACAAGAACTGTCTTAGCGAAAGGCTTCTTGAGGGGAAAGCTGTAACTTCGTGAGATGATTTCACAGAACACAAAGAAGTTTCTCAGAAAGGTTCTTTCTTTTTGTTATCGGAAGATAATTCCTTTGGCCCTATAATCTTCAAAGGGATCCGAAATATCTGTTCTAGATTCCACAGAAATGAGGCTAGCAAAGAGATATACGAAACACAGATGTACCTCTGTGAGATGAATTCACAGAACACTAAGCAGTTTCTCAGAAAGCTTCTTTCAAGATTTCATCTGAGGATATTTCCTTTTTCACCATAGCCCTCTATGGGCTTCCAAATATCACTTTGCCAATTCCACAAGAACTGTCTTAGCGAAAGGCTTCTTGAGGGGAAAGCTGTAACTCTGTGAGATGATTTCACAGAACACAAAGAAGTTTCTCAGAAAGCTTCTTTCTCTTGTTATCGGAGGATATTTCCTTTGGCCCTATAGTCTTCAAAGGGATCCGAAATATCTGTTCTCAGATTCCACAGAAAGAAGGCTAGCAAAGAGATCCACGAAATACAGATGTAACTCTGTGAGATGAATTCACAGAACACTAAGCAGTTTCTCAGAAAGCTTCTTTCCAGATTTCATCTGAGGATATTTCCTTTTTCACCATAGCCCTCTATGGGCTTCCAAATATCACTTTGCCAATTCCACAAGAACTGTCTTAGCGAAAGGCTTCTTGAGGGGAAAGCTGTAACTCTGTGAGATGATTTCACAGAACACAAAGAAGTTTCTCAGAAAGCTTCTTTCTTTTTGTTATCGGAGGATATTTCCTTTGGCCCTATAATCTTCAAAGGGATCCGAAATATCTGTTCTCAGATCCCACAGAAATAAGGCTAGCAAAGAGATCTACGAAACACAGATGTACCTCTGTGAGATGAATTCACAGAACACTAAGCAGTTTCTCAGAAAGCTTCTTTCCAGATTTCATCTGAGGATATTTCCTTTTTCACCATAGCCCTCTATGGGCTTCCAAATATCACTTTGCCAATTCCACAAGAACTGTCTCAGCGAAAGGCTTCTTGAGTGGAAAGCTGTAACTCTGTGAGATGATTTCACAAAACACAAAGAAGTTTCTCAGAAAGCTTCTTTCTCTTTGTTATCGGAGGATATTTCCTTTGGCCCTATAGTCTTCAAAGGGATCCGAAATATCTGTTCTCAGATTCCACAGAAATAAGGCTAGCAAAGTGATCTACGAAACACAGATGTAACTCGGTGAGACGAATTCACAGAACACTAAGCAGTTTCTCAGAAAGCTTCTTTCCAGATTTCATCTGAGGATATTTGCTTTTTCACCATAGCCCTCTATGGGCTTCCAAATATCACTTTGCCAATTCCACAAGAACTGTCTCAGCGAAAGGCTTCTTGAGGGGAAAGCTGTAACTCTGTGAGATGATTTCACAAAACACAAAGAAGTTTCTCAGAAAGCTTCTTTCTCTTTGTTATCGGAGGATATTTCCTTTGGCCCTATGGTCTTCAAAGGGATCCGAAATATCTGTTCTCAGATTCCACAGAAAGAAGGCTAGCAAAGAGATCCTCGACATACAGATGTAACACTGTGAGATGAATTCACAGAACACTAAGCAGTTTCTCAGAAAGCTTCTTTCCAGATTTCATCTGAGGATATTTCCTTTTTCACCATAGCCCTCTATGGGCTTCCAAATATCACTTTGCCAATTCCTCAAGAACTGTCTTAGCGAAAGGCTTCTTGAGGGGAAAGCTGTAACTCCGTGAGATGATTTCACAGAACACAAAGAAGTTTCTCAGAAAGGTTCTTTCTTTTTGTTATCGGAGGATAATTCCTTTGGCCCTATAATCTTCAAAGGGATCCGAATTATCTGTTCTCAGATTCCACAGAAATAAGGCTAGCAAAGAGATCTACGAAACACAGATGTACCTCTGTGAGATGAATTCACAGAACACTAAGCAGTTTCTCAGAAAGCTTCTTTCAAGATTTCATCTGAGGATATTTCCTTTTTCACCATAGCCCTCTATGGGCTTCCAAATATCACTTTGCCAATTCCACAAGAACTGTCTTACGAAAGGCTTCTTGAGGGGAAAGCTGTAACTCTGTGAGATGATTTCACAGAACACAAAGAAGTTTCTCAGAAAGCTTCTTTCTCTTTGTTATCGGAGGATATTTCCTTTGGCCCTATAATCTTCAAAGGGATCCGAAATATCTGTTCTCAGATTCCACAGAAATAAGGCTAGCAAAGAGATCTACGAAACACAGATGTAACTCTGTGAGATGAATTCACAGAACACTAAGCAGTTTCTCAGAAAGCTTCTTTCCAGATTTCATCTGGGATATTTCCTTTTTCACCATAGCCCTCTATGGGCTTCCAAATATCACTTTGCCAATTCCACAAGAACTGTCTCAGCGAAAGGCTTCTTGAGGGGAAAGCTGTAACTCTGTGAGATGATTTCACAGAACACAAAGAAGTTTCTCAGAAAGCTTCTTTCTCTTTGTTATCGGAGGATATTTCCTTTGGCCCTATGGTCTTCAAAGGGATCCGAAATATCTGTTCTCAGATTCCACAGAAAGAAGGCTAGCAAAGAGATCCTCGAAATACAGATGTAACACTGTGAGATGATTTCACAGAACACTAAGCAGTTTCTCAGAAAGCTTCTTTCCAGATTTCATCTGAGGATATTTGCTTTTTCACCATAGCCCTCTATGGGCTTCCAAATATCACTTTGCCAATTCCACAAGAACTGTCTTAGCGAAAGGCTTCTTGAAGGGAAAGCTGTAACTCTGTGAGATGATTTCACAGAACACAAAGAAATTTCTCAGAAAGCTTCTTTCTCTTTGTTATCGGAGGATATTTCCTTTGGCCCTATAGTCTTCAAAGGGATCCGAAATATCTGTTCTCAGATTCCACAGAAAGAAAGCTAGCAAAGAGATCCACGAAATACAGATGTAACTCTGTGAGATGAATTCACAGAACACTGAGCAGTTTCTCAGAAAACTTCTTTCCAGATTTCATCTGAGGATATTTGCTTTTTCACCATAGCCCTCTAAGGGCTTCCAAATATCACTTTGCCAATTCCACAAGAACTGTCTCAGCGAAAGGCTTCTTGAGGGGAAAGCTGTAACTCCGTGAGATGATTTCACAGAACACAAAGAAGTTTCTCAGAAAGGTTCTTTCTTTTTGTTATCGGAGGATAATTCCTTTGGCCCTATAATCTTCAAAGGGATCCGAAATATCTGTTCTCAGATTCCACAGAAATAAGGCTAGCAAAGAGATCTACGAAACACAGATGTACCTCTGAGAGATGAATTCACAGAACACTAAGCAGTTTCTCAGAAAGCTTCTTTCCAGATTTCATCTGGGGATATTTCCTTTTTCACCATAGCCCTCTATGGGCTTCCAAATATCACTGTGCCAATTCCCCAAGAACTGTGTTAGCGAAAGGCTTCTTGAGGGGAAAGCTGTAACTCTGTGAGATGATTTCACAGAACACAAAGAAGTTTTTCAGAAAGCTTCTTTCTCTTTGTTATCGGAGGATATTTCCTTTGGCCCTATAGTCTTCAAAGAGATCCGAAATATCTGTTCTCAGATTCCACAGAAATAAGGCTAGCAAAGAGATCTACGAAACACACATATAACTCTGTGAGATGAATTAACAGAACACTAAGCAGTTTCTCAGAAAGCTTCTTTCCAGATTTCATCTGAGGATATTTCCTTTTTCACCATAGCCCTCTATGGGCTTCCAAATATCACTTTGCCAATTCCACAAGAACTGTCTTAGCGAAAGGCTTCTTGAGGGGAAAGCTGTAACTCTGTGAGATGATTTCACAGAACACAAAGAAGTTTCTCAGAAAGGTTCTTTCTTTTTGTTATCGGAGGATAATTCCTTTGGCCCTATAATCTTCAAAGGGATCCGAAATATCTGTTCTCAGATTCCACAGAAATAAGGCTAGCAAAGAGATCTACGAAACACAGATGTACCTCTGTGAGATGAATTCACAGAACACTAAGCAGTTTCTCAGAAAGCTTCTTTCCAGATTTTATCTGGGGATATTTCCTTTTTCACCATAGACCTCTATGGGCTTCCAAATATCACTTTGCCAATTCCACAAGAACTGTCTCAGCGAAAGGCTTCTTGAGGGGAAAGCTGTAACTCTGTGAGATGATTTCACAGAACACAAAGAAGTTTCTCAGAAAGCTTCTTTCTCTTTGTTATCGGAGGATATTTCCTTTGGCCCTATGTTCTTCAAAGGGATCCGAAATATCTGTTCTCAGATTCCACAGAAAGAAGACTAGCAAAGAGATCGTCGAAATACAGATGTAACACTGTGAGATGAATTCACAGAACACTAAGCAGTTTCTCAGAAAGCTTCTTTCCAGATTTCATCTGAGGATATTTGGTTTTTCAACATAGCCCTCTATGGGCTTCCAAATATCACTTTGCCAATTCCACAAGAACTGTGTTAGCGAAAGGCTTCTTGAGGGGAAAGCTGTAACTCTGTGAGATGATTTCACAGAACACAAAGAAGTTTTTCAGAAAGCTTCTTTCTCTTTGTTATTGGAGGATATTTCCTTTGGCCCTATAGTCTTCAAAGAGATCCGAAATATCTGTTCTCAGATTCCACAGAAATAAGGCTAGCAAAGAGATCTACGAAACACACATATAACTCTGTGAGATGAATTAACAGAACACTAAGCAGTTTCTCAGAAAGCTTCTTTCCAGATTTCATCTGAGGATATTTCCTTTTTCACCATAGCCCTCTATGGGCTTCCAAATATCACTTTGCGAATTCCACAAGAACTGTCTTAGCGAAAGGCTTCTTGAGGGGAAAGCTGCAACTCTGTGAGATGATTTCACAGAACACAAAGAAGTTTCTCAGAAAGCTTCTTTCTCTTTGTTATCGGAGGATATTTCCTTTGGCCCTATAGTCTTCAAAGGGAGACGAAATATCTGTTCTCAGATTCCACAGAAAGAAGGCTAGCAAAGAGATCCTCGAAATACAGATGTAACTCTGTGATATGAATTCACAGAACACTAAGCAGTTTCTCAGAAAGCTTCTTTCCAGATTTCATCTGAGGATATTTCCTTTTTCACCATAGCCCTCTATGGGCTTCCAAATATCACTTTGCGAATTCCACAAGAACTGTCTTAGCGAAAGGCTTCTTGAGGGGAAAGCTGTAACTCTGTGAGATGATTTCACAGAACACAAAGAAGTTTCTCAGAAAGCTTCTTTCTCTTTGTTATCGGAGGATATTTCCTTTGGCCCTATGGTCTTCAAATGGATCCGAAATATCTGTTCTCAGATTCCACAGAAAGAAGGCTAGAAAAGAGATCCAAGAAATACAGATGTAACTCTGTGAGATGAATTCACAGAACACTAAGCAGTTTCTCAGAAAGCTTCTTTCCAGATTTCATCTGAGGATATTTCCTTTTTCACCATAGCCCTCTAAGGGCTTCCAAATATCACTTTGCCAATTCCACAAGAACTGTCTTAGCGAAAGGCTTCTTGAGGGGAAAGCTGTAACTCTGTGAGATGATTTCACAGAACACAAAGAAGTTTCTCAGAAAGCTTCTTTCTCTTTGTAATCGGAGGATATTTCCTTTGGCCCTATAATCTTCAAAGGGATTCGAAATATCTGTTCTCAGATTCCACAGAAATAAGGCTAGCAAAGAGATCTACGAAACACAGATGTACCTCTGTGAGATGAATTCACAGAACACTAAGCAGTTTCTCAGAAAGCTTCTTTCCAGATTTCATCTGAGGATATTTCCTTTTTCACCATAGCCCTCTATGGGCTTCCAAATATCACTTTGCCAATTCCACAAGAACTGTCTTAGCGAAAGGCTTCTTGAGGGGAAAGCTGTAACTCTGTGAGATGATTTCACAGAACACAAAGAAGTTTTTCAGAAAGCTTCTTTCTCTTTGTTATCGGAGGATATTTCCTTTGGCCCTATAGTCTTCAAAGGGATCCGAAATATCTGTTCTCAGATTCCACAGAAATAAGGCTAGCAAAGTGATCTACGAAACACAGATGTAACTCGGTGAGACGAATTCACAGAATACTAAGCAGTTTCTCAGAAAGCTTCTTTCCAGATTTCATCTGAGGATATTTCCTTTTTCACCATAGCCCTCTATGGGCTTCCAAATATCACTTTGCCAATTCCACAAGAACTGTCTTAGCGAAAGGCTTCTTGAGGGGAAAGCTGTAACTCTGTGAGATGATTTCACAGAACACAAAGAAGTTTCTCAGAAAGGTTCTTTCTTTTTGTTATCGGAGGATAATTCCTTTGGCCCTATAATCTTCAAAGGGATCCGAAATATCTGTTCTCAGATTCCACAGAAATAAGGCTAGCAAAGAGATCTACGAAACACAGATGTACCTCTGTGAGATGAATTCACAGAACACTAAGCAGTTTCTCAGAAAGCTTCTTTCCAGATTTCATCTGGGGATATTTCCTTTTTCACCATAGACCTCTATGGGCTTCCAAATATCACTTTGCCAATTCCACAAGAACTGTCTCAGCGAAAGGCTTCTTGAGGGGAAAGCTGTAACTCTGTGAGATGATTTCACAGAACACAAAGAAGTTTCTCAGAAAGCTTCTTTCTCTTTGTTATCGGAGGATATTTCCTTTGGCCCTATGGTCTTCAAAGGGATCCGAAATATCTGTTCTCAGATTCCACAGAAAGAAGACTAGCAAAGAGATCGTCGAAATACAGATGTAACACTGTGAGATGAATTCACAGAACACTAAGCAGTTTCTCAGAAAGCTTCTTTCCAGATTTCATCTGAGGATATTTGCTTTTTCAACATAGCCCTCTATGGGCTTCCAAATATCACTTTGCCAATTCCACAAGAACTGTGTTAGCGAAAGGCTTCTTGAGGGGAAAGCTGTAACTCTGTGAGATGATTTCACAGAACACAAAGAAGTTTTTCAGAAAGCTTCTTTCTCTTTGTTATTGGAGGATATTTCCTTTGGCCCTATAGTCTTCAAAGAGATCCGAAATATCTGTTCTCAGATTCCACAGAAATAAGGCTAGCAAAGAGATCTACGAAACACACATATAACTCTGTGAGATGAATTAACAGAACACTAAGCAGTTTCTCAGAAAGCTTCTTTCCAGATTTCATCTGAGGATATTTCCTTTTTCACCATAGCCCTCTATGGGCTTCCAAATATCACTTTGCGAATTCCACAAGAACTGTCTTAGCGAAAGGCTTTTGAGGGGAAAGCTGCAACTCTGTGAGATGATTTCACAGAACACAAAGAAGTTTCTCAGAAAGCTTCTTTCTCTTTGTTATCGGAGGATATTTCCTTTGGCCCTATAGTCTTCAAAGGGAGACGAAATATCTGTTCTCAGATTCCACAGAAAGAAGGCTAGCAAAGAGATCCTCGAAATACAGATGTAACTCTGTGATATGAATTCACAGAACACTAAGCAGTTTCTCAGAAAGCTTCTTTCCAGATTTCATCTGAGGATATTTCCTTTTTCACCATAGCCCTCTATGGGCTTCCAAATATCACTTTGCCAATTCCACAAGAACTGTCTTAGCGAAAGGCTTCTTGAGGGGAAAGCTGTAACTCTGTGAGATGATTTCACAGAACACAAAGAAGTTTCTCAGAAAGCTTCTTTCTCTTTGTTATCGGAGGATATTTCCTTTGGCCCTATGGTCTTCAAATGGATCCGAAATATCTGTTCTCAGATTCCACAGAAAGAAGGCTAGAAAAGAGATCCAAGAAATACAGATGTAACTCTGTGAGATGAATTCACAGAACACTAAGCAGTTTCTCAGAAAGCTTCTTTCCAGATTTCATCTGAGGATATTTCCTTTTTCACCATAGCCCTCTAAGGGCTTCCAAATATCACTTTGCCAATTCCACAAGAACTGTCTTAGCGAAAGGCTTCTTGAGGGGAAAGCTGTAACTCTGTGAGATGATTTCACAGAACACAAAGAAGTTTCTCAGAAAGCTTCTTTCTCTTTGTAATCGGAGGATATTTCCTTTGGCCCTATAATCTTCAAAGGGATTCGAAATATCTGTTCTCAGATTCCACAGAAAGAAGGCTAGCAAAGAGATCTACGAAACACAGATGTACCTCTGTGAGATGAATTCACAGAACACTAAGCAGTTTCTCAGAAAGCTTCTTTCCAGATTTCATCTGAGGATATTTCCTTTTTCACCATAGCCCTCTATGGGCTTCCAAATATCACTTTGCCAATTCCACAAGAACTGTGTTAGCGAAAGGCTTCTTGAGGGGAAAGCTGTAACTCTGTGAGATGATTTCACAGACCACAAAGAAGTTTCTCAGAATGCTTCTTTCTCTTTGTTATCGGAGGATATTTCCCTTGGCCCTATAGTCTTCAAAGGGATCCGAAATATCAGTTCACAGATTTCACAGAAAGAAGGCTAGCAAGGAGATCCACGAAATACTGATATAATTCTGTGAGATGAATTAACAGAACACTATGCAGTTTCTCAGAAAGCTTCTTTCCAGATTTCATCTGAGGATATTTCCTTTTTCACCATAGCCCTCTATGGGATTCCAAATATCACTTTGCCAATTCCACAAGAACTGTCTTAGCGAAAGGCTTCTTGAGGGGAAAGCTGTAACTCTTTGAGATGATTTCACATAACACAAAGAAGTTTCTCAGAAAGCTTCTTTCTCTTTGTTATCGGAGGATATTTCCTTTGGCCCTGGAATCTTCAAAGGGATCCGAAATATCTGTTCTCTGTTTCCGCAGAAATAAGGCTAGCAAAGTGATCTACGAAACACAGATGTAACTCTGTGAGATGAATTCAAAGAACACTAAGCAGTTTCTCAGAAAGCTTCTTTCCAGATTTCATCTGAGGATATTTGCTTTTTCACCATAGCCCTCTATGGGCTTCCAAATATCACTTTGCCAATTCCACAAGAACTCTCTTAGCGAAAGGCTTCTTTAGGGGAAAGCTGTAACTCTGTGAGATGATTTCACAGAACACAAAGAAGTTTCTCAGAAAGCTTTTTTCTCTTTGTTATCGGAGGAAATTTCCTTTGGCCCTATAGTCTTCAAAGGGATCCGAAATATCTGTTCTCAGATTCCACAGAAAGAAGGCTAGCAAAGAGATCCACGAAATACAGATGTAACTCTGTGAGATGAATTCACAGAACACTGAGCAGTTTCTCAGAAAACTTCTTTCCAGATTTCATCTAAGGATATTTGCTTTTTCACCATAGCCCTCTATGGGCTTCCAAATATCACTTTGCCAATTCCACAAGAACTCTCTTAGCGAAAGTCTTCTTGAGGGGAAAGCTGTAACTCTGTGGGATGATTTCACAGAACACAAAGAAGTTTCTCAGAAAGCTTTTTTCTCTTTGTTATCGGAGGATATTTCCTTTGGCCCTATAGTCTTCAAAGGGATCCGAAATATCTGTTCTCAGATTCCACAGAAAGAAGGCTAGCAAAGAGATCCACGAAATACAGATGTAACTCTGTGAGATGAATTCACAGAACACTAAGCATTTTCTCAGAAAACTTCTTTCCAGATTTCATCTGAGGATATTTCCTTTTTCACCATAGCCCTCTATGGGCTTCCAAATATCACTTTGCCAATTCCACAAGAACTGTCTTAGCGAAAGGCTTCTTGAGGGGAAAGCTATAACTCTGTGAGATGATTTCACAGAACACAAAGAAGTTTCTCAGAAATCTTCTTTCTCTTTGTTATCGGAGGATATTTCCTTTGGCCCTATAGTCTTCAAAGGGATCCGAAATATCTGTTCTCAGATTCCACAGAAAGAAGGCTAGCAAGGAGATCCACGAAATACAGATGTAACTCTGTGAGATGAATTCACAGAACACTAAGCAGTTTCTCAGAAAGCTTCTTTCCAGATTTCATCTGAGGATATTTCCTTTTTCACCATAGCCCTCTATGGGCTTCCAAATATCACTGTGCCAATTCCCCAAGAACTGTGTTAGCGAAAGGCTTCTTGAGGGGAAAGCTGTAACTCTGTGAGATGATTTCACAGAACACAAAGAAGTTTTTCAGAAAGCTTCTTTCTCTTTGTTATCGGAGGATATTTCCTTTGGCCCTATAGTCTTCAAAGAGATCCGAAATATCTGTTCTCAGATTCCACAGAAATAAGGCTAGCAAAGAGATATACGAAACACACATATAACTCTGTGAGATGAATTAACAGAACACTAAGCAGTTTCTCAGAAAGCTTCTTTCCAGATTTCATCTGAGGATATTTCCTTTTTCACCATAGCCCTCTATGGGCTTCCAAATATCACTTTGCCAATTCCACAAGAACTGTCTCAGCGAAAGGCTTCTTGATTGGAAAGCTGTAACTCTGTGAGATGATTTCACAGAACACAAAGAAGTTTCTCAGAAAGCTTCTTTCTCTTTGTTATCGGAGGATATTTCCTTTGGCCCTATAGTCTTCAAAGGGATCCGAAATATCTGTTCTCAGATTCCACAGAAAGAAGGCTAGCAAAGAGATCCACGAAATACAGATGTAACTCTGTGAGATGAATTCACAGAACACTGAGCAGTTTCTCAGAAAACTTCTTTCCAGATTTCATCTGAGGATATTTCCTTTTTCACCATAGCCCTGTATGGGCTTCCAAATATCACTTTGCCAATTCCACAAGAACTGTCTTAGCGAAAGGCTTCTTGAGGGGAAAGCTGTAACTCTGTGAGATGATTTCACAGAACACAAAGAAGTTTCTCAGAAAGCTTTTTTCTCTTTGTTATCGGAGGATATTTCCTTTGGCCCTATAGTCTTCAAAGGGATCCGAAATATCTGTTCTCAGATTCCACAGAAAGAAGGCTAGCAAAGAGATCCACGAAATACAGATGTAACTCTGTGAGATGAATTCACAGAACACTAAGCAGTTTCTCAGAAAACTTCTTTCCAGATTTCATCTGAGGATATTTCCTTTTTCACCATAGCCCTCTATGGGCTTCCAAATATCACTTTGCCAATTCCACAAGAACTGTCTTAGCGAAAGGCTTCTTGAGGGGAAAGCTGTAACTCTGTGAGATGATTTCACAGAACACAAAGAAGTTTCTCAGAAAGCTTCTTTCTCTTTGTTATCGGAGGATATTTCCTTTGGCCCTAGAGTCTTCAAAGGGATCCGAAATATCTGTTCTCAGATTCCACAGAAAGAAGGCTAGCAAAGAGATCCACGAAATACAGATGTAACTCTGTGAGATGAATTCACAGAACACTAAGCAGTTTCTCAGAAAGCTTCTTTCCAGATTTCATCTGAGGATATTTCCTTTTTCACCATAGCCCTCTATGGGCTTCCAAATATCACTGTGCCAATTCAACAAGAACTGTGTTAGCGAAAGGCTTCTTGAGGGGAAAGCTGTAACTCTGTGAGATGATTTCACAGAACACAAAGAAGTTTTTTAGAAAGCTTCTTTCTCTTTGTTATCGGAGGATATTTCCTTTGGCCCTATAGTCTTCAAAGAGATCCGAAATATCTGTTCTCAGATTCCACAGAAATAAGGCTAGCAAAGAGATCTACGAAACACACATATAACTCTGTGAGATGAATTAACAGAACACTAAGCAGTTTCTCAGAAAGCTTCTTTCCAGATTTCATCTGAGGATATTTCCTTTTTCACCATAGCCCTCTAGGGGCTTCCAAATATCACTTTGCCAATTCCACAAGAACTGTGTTAGCGAAAGGCTTCTTGAGGGGAAAGCTGTAACTCTGTGAGATGATTTCACAGACCACAAAGAAGTTTCTCAGAATGCTTCTTTCTCTTTGTTATCGGAGGATATTTCCCTTGGCCCTATAGTCTTCAAAGGGATCCGAAATATCAGTTCACAGATTCCACAGAAAGAAGGCTAGCAAGGAGATCCACGAAATACAGATATAATTCTGTGAGATGAATTAACAGAACACTAGGCAGTTTCTCAGAAAGCTTCTTTCCAGATTTCATCTGAGGATATTTCCTTTTTCACCATAGCCCTCTATGGGATTCCAAATATCACTTTGCCAATTCCACAAGAACTGTCTTAGCGAAAGGCTTCTTGAGGGGAAAGCTGTAACTCTTTGAGATGATTTCACATAACACAAAGAAGTTTCTCAGAAAGCTTCTTTCTCTTTGTTATCGGAGGATATTTCCTTTGGCCCTAGAGTCTTCAAAGGGATCCGAAATATCTGTTCTCTGTTTCCGCAGAAATAAGGCTAGCAAAGTGATCTACGAAACACAGATGTAACTCTGTGAGATGAATTCAAAGAACACTAAGCAGTTTCTCAGAAAGCTTCTTTCCAGATTTCATCTGAGGATATTTGCTTTTTCACCATAGCCCTCTATGGGCTTCCAAATATCACTTTGCCAATTCCACAAGAACTCTCTTAGCGAAAGGCTTCTTTAGGGGAAAGCTGTAACTCTGTGAGATGATTTCACAGAACACAAAGAAGTTTCTCAGAAAGCTTTTTTCTCTTTGTTATCGGAGGAAATTTCCTTTGGCCCTATAGTCTTCAAAGGGATCCGAAATATCTGTTCTCAGATTCCACAGAAAGAAGGCTAGCAAAGAGATCCACGAAATACAGATGTAACTCTGTGAGATGAATTCACAGAACACTGAGCAGTTTCTCAGAAAACTTCTTTCCAGATTTCATCTGAGGATATTTGCTTTTTCACCATAGCCCTCTAAGGGCTTCCAAATATCACTTTGCCAATTCCACAAGAACTGTCTTAGCGAAAGGCTTCTTGAGGGGAAAGCTGTAACTCTGTGAGATGATTTCACAGAACACAAAGAAGTTTCTCAGAAAGCTTTTTTCTCTTTGTTATCGGAGGATATTTCCTTTGGCCCTATAGTCTTCAAAGGGATCCGAAATATCTGTTCTCAGATTCCACAGAAAGAAGGCTAGCAAAGAGATCCACGAAATACAGATGTAACTCTGTGAGATGAATTCACAGAACACTAAGCATTTTCTCAGAAAACTTCTTTCCAGATTTCATCTGAGGATATTTCCTTTTTCACCATAGCCCTCTATGGGCTTCCAAATATCACTTTGCCAATTCCACAAGAACTGTCTTAGCGAAAGGCTTCTTGAGGGGAAAGCTATAACTCTGTGAGATGACTTCACAGAACACAAAGAAGTTTCTCAGAAATCTTCTTTCTCTTTGTTATCGGAGGATATTTCCTTTGGCCCTATAGTCTTCAAAGGGATCCGAAATATCTGTTCTCAGATTCCACAGAAAGAAGGCTAGCAAAGAGATCCACAAAATACAGATGTAACTCTGTGAGATGAATTCACAGAACACTAAGCAGTTTCTCAGAAAGCTTCTTTCCAGATTTCATCTGAGGATATTTCCTTTTTCACCATAGCCCTCTATGGGTTTCCAAATATCACGGTGCCAATTCCCCAAGAACTGTGTTAGCGAAAGGCTTCTTGAGGGGAAAGCTGTAACTCTGTGAGATGATTTCACAGAACACAAAGAAGTTTTTCAGAAAGCTTCTTTCTCTTTGTTATTGGAGGATATTTCCTTTGGCCCTATAGTCTTCAGAGAGATCCGAAATATCTGTTCTCAGATTCCACAGAAATAAGGCTAGCAAAGAGATCTACGAAACACACATATAACTCTGTGAGATGAATTAACAGAACACTAAGCAGTTTCTCAGAAAGCTTCTTTCCAGATTTCATCTGAGGATATTTCCTTTTTCACCATAGCCCTCTATGGGCTTCCAAATATCACTTTGCCAATTCCACAAGAACTGTCTTAGCGAAAGGCTTCTTGAGGGGAAAGCTGTAACTCTGTGAGATGATTTCACAGAACACAAAGAAGTTTTTCAGAAAGCTTCTTTCTCTTTGTTATCGGAGGATATTTCCTTTGGCCCTATAGTCTTCAAAGGGATCCGAAATATCTGTTCTCAGATTCCACAGAAATAAGGCTAGCAAAGTGATCTACGAAACACAGATGTAACTCGGTGAGACGAATTCACAGAATACTAAGCAGTTTCTCAGAAAGCTTCTTTCCAGATTTCATCTGAGGATATTTCCTTTTTCACCATAGCCCTCTATGGGCTTCCAAATATCACTATGCCAATTCCACAAGAACTGTCTTAGCGAAAGGCTTCTTGAGGGGAAAGCTGTAACTCTGTGAGATGATTTCACAGAACACAAAGAAGTTTCTCAGAAAGGTTCTTTCTTTTTGTTATCGGAGGATAATTCCTTTGGCCCTATAATCTTCAAAGGGATCCGAAATATCTGTTCTCAGATTCCACAGAAATAAGGCTAGAAAAGAGATCTACGAAACACAGATGTACCTCTGTGAGATGAATTCACAGAACACTAAGCAGTTTCTCAGAAAGCTTCTTTCCAGATTTCATCTGGGGATATTTCCTTTTTCACCATAGCCCTCTAAGGGCTTCCAAATATCACTTTGCCAATTCCACAAGAACTGTCTCAGCGAAAGGCTTCTTGATTGGAAAGCTGTAACTCTGTGAGATGATTTCACAGAACACAAAGAAGTTTCTCAGAAAGCTTCTTTCTCTTTGTTATCGGAGGATATTTCCTTTGGCCCTATGGTCTTCAAAGGGATCCGAAATATCTGTTCTCAGATTCCACAGAAAGAAGGCTAGCAAAGAGATCCTCGAAATACAGATGTAACACTGTGAGATGAATTCACAGAACACTAAGCAGTTTCTCAGAAAGCTTCTTTCCAGATTTCATCTGAGGATATTTGCTTTTTCAACATAGCCCTCTATGGGCTTCCAAATATCACTGTGCCAATTCCCCAAGAACTGTGTTAGCGAAAGGCTTCTTGAGGGGAAAGCTGTAACTCTGTGAGATGATTTCACAGAACACAAAGAGGTTTTTCAGAAAGCTTCTTTCTCTTTGTTATCGGAGGATATTTCCTTTGGCCCTATAGTCTTCAAAGAGATCCGAAATATCTGTTCTCAGATTCCACAGAAATAAGGCTAGCAAAGAGATCTACGAAACACACATATAACTCTGTGAGATGAATTAACAGAACACTAAGCAGCTTCTCAGAAAGCTTCTTTCCAGATTTCATCTGAGGATATTTCCTTTTTCACCATAGCCCTCTACGGGCTTCCAAATATCACTTTGCCAATTCCACAAGAACTGTCTTAGCGAAGGGCTTCTTGAGGGGAAAGCTGCAACTCTGTGAGATGATTTCACAGAACACAAAGAAGTTTCTCAGAAAGCTTCTTTCTCTTTGTTATCGGAGGATATTTCCTTTGGCCCTATAGTCTTCAAAGGGAGACGAAATATCTGTTCTCAGATTCCACAGAAAGAAGGCTAGCAAAGAGATCCTCGAAATACAGATGTAACTCTGTGAGATGAATTCACAGAACACTAAGCAGTTTCTCAGAAAGCTTCTTTCCAGATTTCATCTGAGGATATTTCCTTTTTCACCATAGCCCTCTAAGGGCTTCCAAATATCACTTTGCCAATTCCACAAGAACTGTCTTAGCGAAAGTCTTCTTGAGGGGAAAGCTGTAACTCTGTGAGATGATTTCACAGAACACAAAGAAGTTTCTCAGAAAGCTTCTTTCTCTTTGTTATCGGAGGATATTTCCTTTGGCCCTATAATCTTCAAAGGGATTCGAAATATCTGTTCTCAGATTCCACAGAAATAAGGCTAGCAAAGAGATCTACGAAACACAGATGTACCTCTGTGAGATGAATTCACAGAACACTAAGCAGTTTCTCAGAAAGCTTCTTTCCAGATTTCATCTGAGGATATTTCCTTTTTCACCATAGCCCTCTATGGGCTTCCAAATATCACTTTGCCAATTCCGCAAGAACTGTCTTAGAGAAAGGCTTCTTGAGGGGAAAGCTGTAACTCTGTGAGATGATTTCACAGAACACAAAGAAGTTTTTCAGAAAGCTTCTTTCTCTTTGTTATCGGAGGATATTTCCTTTGGCCCTATAATCTTCAAAGAGATCCGAAATATCTGTTCTCAGATTCCACAGAAATAAGGCTAGCAAAGAGATCTACGAAACACACATATAACTCTGTGAGATGAATTAACAGAACACTAAGCAGTTTCTCAGAAAGCTTCTTTCCAGATTTCATCTGAGGATATTTCCTTTTTCACCATAGCCCTCTATGGGCTTCCAAATATCACTTTGCCAATTCCACAAGAACTGTGTTAGCGAAAGGCTTCTTGAGGGGAAAGCTGTAACTCTGTGAGATGATTTCACAGACCACAAAGAAGTTTCTCAGAATGCTTCTTTCTCTTTGTTATCGGAGGATATTTCCCTTGGCCCTATAGTCTTCAAAGGGATCCGAAATATCAGTTCACAGATTCCACAGAAAGAAGGCTAGCAAGGAGATCCACGAAACAGAGATATAATTCTGTGAGATGAATTAACAGAACACTAGGCAGTTTCTCAGAAAGCTTCTTTCCAGATTTCATCTGAGGATAATTCCTTTTTCACCATAGCCCTCTATGGGATTCCAAATATCACTTTGGCAATTCCACAAGAACTGTCTTAGCGAAAGGCTTCTTGAGGTGAAAGCTGTAACTCTTTGAGATGATTTCACATAACACAAAGAAGTTTCTCAGAAAGCTTCTTTCTCTTTGTTATCGGAGGATATTTCCTTTGGCCCTAGAGTCTTCAAAGGGATCCGAAATATCTGTTCTCTGTTTCCGCAGAAATAAGGCTAGCAAAGTGATCTACGAAACACAGATGTAACTCTGTGAGATGAATTCAAAGAACACTAAGCAGTTTCTCAGAAAGCTTCTTTCCAGATTTCATCTGAGGATATTTGCTTTTTCACCATAGCCCTCTATGGGCTTCCAAATATCACTTTGCCAATTCCACAAGAACTCTCTTAGCGAAAGGCTTCTTTAGGGGAAAGCTGTAACTCTGTGAGATGATTTCACAGAACACAAAGAAGTTTCTCAGAAAGCTTTTTTCTCTTTGTTATCGGAGGAAATTTCCTTTGGCCCTATAGTCTTCAAAGGGATCCGAAATATCTGTTCTCAGATTCCACAGAAAGAAGGCTAGCAAAGAGATCCACGAAATACAGATGTTACTCTGTGAGATGAATTCACAGAACACTGAGCAGTTTCTCAGAAAACTTCTTTCCAGATTTCATCTGAGGATATTTGCTTTTTCACCATAGCCCTCTATGGGCTTCCAAATATCACTTTGCCAATTCCACAAGAACTGTCTTAGCGAAAGGCTTCTTGAGGGGAAAGCTGTAACTCTGTGAGATGATTTCACATAACACAAAGAAGTTTCTCAGAAAGCTTCTTTCTCTTTGTTATCGGAGGATATTTCCTTTGGCCCTATAGTCTTCAAAGGGATCCGAAATATCTGTTCTCAGATTCCGCAGAAATAAGGATAGCAAAGTGATCTACGAAACACAGATGTAACTCTGTGAGATGAATTAACAAAACACTAAGCATTTTCTCAGAAAGCTTCTTTCCAGATTTCATCTGAGGATATTTCCTTTTTCACCATAGCCGTCTAGGGGCTTCCAAATATCACTTTGCCAATTCCACAAGAACTGTCTCAGCGAAAGGCTTCTGGAGGGGAAAGCTGTAACTCTGTGAGATGATTTCACAGAACACAAAGAAGTTTCTCAGAAAGCTTCTTTCTCTTTGTTATCGGAGGATATTTCCTTTGGCCCTATGGTCTTCAAAGGGATCCGAAATATCTGTTCTCAGATTCCACAGAAAGAAGGCTAGCAAAGAGATCCACGAAACACAGATGTAACTCTGTGAGATGAATTCACAGAACACTAAGCATTTTCTCTGAAAACTTCTTTCCAGATTTCATCTGAGGATATTTCCTTTTTCACCATAGCCCTCTATGGGCTTCCAAATATCACTTTGCCAATTCCACAAGAACTGTCTTAGCGAAAGGCTTCTTGAGTGGAAAGCTGTAACTCTGTGAGATGATTTCACAGAACACAAACAAGTTTCTCAGAAAGCTTCTTTCTCTTTGTTATCGGAGAATATTTCCTTTGGCACTATGGTCTTCAAAGGGATCCGAAATATCTGTTCTCAGATTCCACAGAAATAAGGCTAGCAAAGAATTCTACGAAACACAGATGTACCTCTGTGAGATGAATTCACAGAACACTAAGCAGTTTCTCAGAAAGCTTCTTTCCAGATTTCATCTGAGGATATTTCCTTTTTCACCATAGCCCTCTACGGGCTTCCAAATATCACTTTGCCAATTCCACAAGAACTGTCTCAGCGAAAGGCTTCTTGAGGGGAAAGCTGTAACTCTGTGAGATGATTTCACAGAACACAAAGAAGTTTCTCAGAAAGCTTCTTTCTCTTTGTTATCGGAGGATATTTCCTTTGGCCCTATGGTCTTCATCGGGATCCGAAATATCTGTTCTCAGATTCCACAGAAAGAAGGCTAGCAAAGAGATCCTCGAAATACAGATGTAACACTGTGAGATGAATTCACAGAACACTAAGCAGTTTCTCAGAAAGCTTCTTTCCAGATTTCATCTGAGGATATTTGCTTTTTCACCATAGACCTCTATGGGCTTCCAAATATCACTTTGCCAATTCCACAAGAACTGTCTTAGCGAAAGGCTTCTTGAGGGGAAAGCTGTAACTCTGTGAGATGATTTCACAGAACACAAAGAAGTTTCTCAGAAAGGTTCTTTCTCTTTGTTATCGGAGGATATTTCCTTTGGCCCTAGAGTCTTTAAAGGGATCCGAAATATCTGTTCTCAGATTCCACAGAAAGAAGGCTAGCAAAGAGATCCACGAAATACAGATGTAACTCTGTGAGATGAATTCACAGAACACTAAGCAGTTTCTCAGAAAGCTTCTTTCCAGATTTCATCTGAGGATATTTCCTTTTTCACCATAGCCCTCCATGGGCTTCCAAATATCACTTTGCCAATTCCACAAGAACTGTCTTAGCGAAAGGCTTCTTGAGAGGAAAGCTGTAACTCTGTGAGATGATTTCACAGAACACAAAGAAGTTTCTCAGAAAGCTTCTTTCTTTTTGTTATCGGAGGATATTTCCTTTGGCCCTATAATCTTCAAAGGGATCCGAAATATCTGTTCTCAGATTCCACAGAAATAAGGCTAGCAAAGAGATCCTCGAAATACAGATGTAACACTGTGAGATGAATTCACAGAACACTAAGCAGTTTCTCAGAAAGCTTCTTTCCAGATTTCATCTGAGGATATTTGCTTTTTCACCATAGCCCTCTATGGGCTTCCAAATATCACTTTGCCAATTCCACAAGAACTCTCTTAGCGAAAGGCTTCTTGAGGGGAAAGCTGTAACTCTGTGAGATGATTTCACAGAACACAAAGAAGTTTCTCAGAAAGCTTCTTTCTCTTTGTTATCGGAGGATATTTCCTTTGGCCCTATAGTCTTCAAAGGGATCCGAAATATCTGTTCTCAGATTCCACAGAAATAAGGCTAGCAAAGAGATCTATGAAACACAGATGTAACTCTGTGAGATGAATTCACAGAACACTAAGCAGTTTTTCAGAAAGCTTCTTTCCAGATTTCATATGAGGATATTTCCTTCTTTACCATAGCCCTCTATGGGATTCCATTTATCACTTTGCCAATTCCACAAGAACTGTCTTATCGAAAGGCTTCTTGAGGGGAAAGCTGTAACTGTGTGAGATGATTTCACAGAACACAAAGAAGTTTCTCAGAAAGCTTCTTTCTCTTTGTTATCGGAGGATATTTCCTTTGGCCCTATAATCTTCAAAGGGATCCGAAATATCTGTTCTCAGATTCCACAGAAAAAAGGCTAGCAAAGAGATCTACGAAACACAGATGTACCTCTGTGAGATGAATTCACAGAACACTAAGCAGTTTCTCAGAAAGCTTCTTTCCAGATTTCATCTGAGGATATTTCCTTTTTCACCATAGCCCTCTATGGGCTTCCAAATATCACTTTGCCAATTCCACAAGAACTGTCTTAGCGAAAGGCTTCTTGAGGGGAAAGCTGTAACTCTGTGAGATGATTTCACAGAACACAAAGAAGTTTCTCAGAAAGCTTCTTTCTTTTTGTTATCGGAGGATATTTCCTTTGGCCCTATAATCTTCAAAGGGATCCGAAATATCTGTTCTCAGATTCCACAGAAATAAGGCTAGCAAAGAGATCTACGAAACACAGATGTACCTCTGTGAGATGAATTCACAGAACACTAAGCAGTTTCTCAGAAAGCTTCTTTCCAGATTTCATCTGAGGATATTTCCTTTTTCACCATAGCCCTCTATGGGCTTCCAAATATCACTTTGCCAATTCCACAAGAACTGTCTCAGCGAAAGGCTTCTTGAGGGGAAAGCTGTAACTCTGTGAGATGATTTCACAGAACACAAAGAAGTTTCTCAGAAAGCTTCTTTCTCTTTGTTATCGGAGGATATTTCCTTTGGCCCTATAGTCTTCAAAGGGATCCGAAATATCTGTTCTCAGATTCCACAGAAAGAAGGCTAGCAAAGAGATCCTCGAAATACAGATGTAACACTGTGAGATGAATTCACAGAACACTAAGCAGTTTCTCAGAAAGCTTCTTTCCAGATTTCATCTGAGGATATTTGCTTTTTCACCATACCCCTCTACGGGCTTCCAAATATCACTTTGCCAATTCCACAAGAACTGTCTTAGCGAAAGGATTCTTGAGGGGAAAGCTGTAACTCTGGGAGATGATTTCACAGAACACAAAGAAGTTTCTCAGAAAGCTTCTTTCTCTTTGTTATCGGAGGATATTACCTTTGGCCCTATAGTCTTCAAAGGGATCCGAAATATCTGTTCTCAGATTCCACAGAAATAAGGCTAGCAAAGAGATCTACGAAACACAGATGTACCTCTGTGAGATGAATTCACAGAACACTAAGCAGTTTCTCAGAAAGCTTCTTTCCAGATTTCATCTGAGGATATTTCCTTTTTCACCATAGCCCTCCATGGGCTTCCGAATATCACTTTGCCAATTCCAGAAGAACTGTCTTAGCGAAAGGCTTCTTGAGGGGAAAGCTGTAACTCTGTGAGATGATTTCACAGAACACAAAGAAGTTTCTCAGAAAGCTTCTTTCTTTTTGTTATCGGAGGATATTTCCTTTGGCCCTATAATCTTCAAAGGGATCCGAAATATCTGTTCTCAGATTCCACAGAAATAAGGCTAGCAAAGAATTCTACGAAACACAGATGTACCTCTGTGAGATGAATTCACAGAACACTAAGCAGTTTCTCAGAGAGCTTCTTTCCAGATTTCATCTGAGGATATTTCCTTTTTCACCATAGCCCTCTATGGGCTTCCAAATATCACTTTGCCAATTCCACAAGAACTGTCTCAGCGAAAGGCTTCTTGAGGGGAAAGCTGTAACTCTGTGAGATGATTTCACAGAACACAAAGAAGTTTCTCAGAAACCTTCTTTCTCTTTGTTATCGGAGGATATTTCCTTTGGCCCTATAGTCTTCAAAGGGATCCGAAATATCTGTTCTCAGATTCCACAGAAATAAGGCTAGCAAAGAGATCCTCGAAATACAGATGTAACACTGTGAGATGAATTCACAGAACACTAAGCAGTTTCTCAGAAAGCTTCTTTCCAGATTTCATCTGAGGATATTTGCTTTTTCACCATAGCCCTCTATGGGCTTCCAAATATCACTTTGCCAATTCCACAAGAACTCTCTTAGCGAAAGGCTTCTTGAGGGGAAAGCTGTAACTCTGTGAGATGATTTCACAGAACACAAAGAAGTTTCTCAGAAAGCTTCTTTCTCTTTGTTATCGGAGGATATTTCCTTTGGCCCTATAGTCTTCAAAGGGATCCGAAATATCTGTTCTCAGATTCCACAGAAATAAGGCTAGCAAAGAGATCTATGAAACACAGATGTAACTCTGTGAGATGAATTCACAGAACACTAAGCAGTTTTTCAGAAAGCTTCTTTCCAGATTTCATATGAGGATATTTCCTTCTTTACCATAGCCCTCTATGGGATTCCATTTATCACTTTGCCAATTCCACAAGAACTGTCTTATCGAAAGGCTTCTTGAGGGGAAAGCTGTAACTGTGTGAGATGATTTCACAGAACACAAAGAAGTTTCTCAGAAAGCTTCTTTCTCTTTGTTATCGGAGGATATTTCCTTTGGCCCTATAATCTTCAAAGGGATCCGAAATATCTGTTCTCAGATTCCACAGAAAAAAGGCTAGCAAAGAGATCTACGAAACACAGATGTACCTCTGTGAGATGAATTCACAGAACACTAAGCAGTTTCTCAGAAAGCTTCTTTCCAGATTTCATCTGAGGATATTTCCTTTTTCACCATAGCCCTCTATGGGCTTCCAAATATCACTTTGCCAATTCCACAAGAACTGTCTTAGCGAAAGGCTTCTTGAGGGGAAAGCTGTAACTCTGTGAGATGATTTCACAGAACACAAAGAAGTTTCTCAGAAAGCTTCTTTCTTTTTGTTATCGGAGGATATTTCCTTTGGCCCTATAATCTTCAAAGGGATCCGAAATATCTGTTCTCAGATTCCACAGAAATAAGGCTAGCAAAGAGATCTACGAAACACAGATGTACCTCTGTGAGATGAATTCACAGAACACTAAGCAGTTTCTCAGAAAGCTTCTTTCCAGATTTCATCTGAGGATATTTCCTTTTTCACCATAGCCCTCTATGGGCTTCCAAATATCACTTTGCCAATTCCACAAGAACTGTCTCAGCGAAAGGCTTCTTGAGGGGAAAGCTGTAACTCTGTGAGATGATTTCACAGAACACAAAGAAGTTTCTCAGAAAGCTTCTTTCTCTTTGTTATCGGAGGATATTTCCTTTGGCCCTATAGTCTTCAAAGGGATCCGAAATATCTGTTCTCAGATTCCACAGAAAGAAGGCTAGCAAAGAGATCCTCGAAATACAGATGTAACACTGTGAGATGAATTCACAGAACACTAAGCAGTTTCTCAGAAAGCTTCTTTCCAGATTTCATCTGAGGATATTTGCTTTTTCACCATACCCCTCTACGGGCTTCCAAATATCACTTTGCCAATTCCACAAGAACTGTCTTAGCGAAAGGATTCTTGAGGGGAAAGCTGTAACTCTGGGAGATGATTTCACAGAACACAAAGAAGTTTCTCAGAAAGCTTCTTTCTCTTTGTTATCGGAGGATATTACCTTTGGCCCTATAGTCTTCAAAGGGATCCGAAATATCTGTTCTCAGATTCCACAGAAATAAGGCTAGCAAAGAGATCTACGAAACACAGATGTACCTCTGTGAGATGAATTCACAGAACACTAAGCAGTTTCTCAGAAAGCTTCTTTCCAGATTTCATCTGAGGATATTTCCTTTTTCACCATAGCCCTCCATGGGCTTCCGAATATCACTTTGCCAATTCCAGAAGAACTGTCTTAGCGAAAGGCTTCTTGAGGGGAAAGCTGTAACTCTGTGAGATGATTTCACAGAACACAAAGAAGTTTCTCAGAAAGCTTCTTTCTTTTTGTTATCGGAGGATATTTCCTTTGGCCCTATAATCTTCAAAGGGATCCGAAATATCTGTTCTCAGATTCCACAGAAATAAGGCTAGCAAAGAATTCTACGAAACACAGATGTACCTCTGTGAGATGAATTCACAGAACACTAAGCAGTTTCTCAGAGAGCTTCTTTCCAGATTTCATCTGAGGATATTTCCTTTTTCACCATAGCCCTCTATGGGCTTCCAAATATCACTTTGCCAATTCCACAAGAACTGTCTCAGCGAAAGGCTTCTTGAGGGGAAAGCTGTAACTCTGTGAGATGATTTCACAGAACACAAAGAAGTTTCTCAGAAACCTTCTTTCTCTTTGTTATCGGAGGATATTTCCTTTGGCCCTATGGTCTTCAAAGGGATCCGAAATATCTGTTCTCAGATTCCACAGAAATAAGGCTAGCAAAGAGATCCTCGAAATACAGATGTAACACTGTGAGATGAATTCACAGAACACTAAGCAGTTTCTCAGAAAGCTTCTTTCCAGATTTCATCTGAGGATATTTGCTTTTTCACCATAGCCCTCTATGGGCTTCCAAATATCACTTTGCCAATTCCACAAGAACGCTCTTAGCGAAAGGCTTCTTGAGGGGAAAGCTGTAACTCTGTGAGATGATTTCACAGAACACAAAGAAGTTTCTCAGAAAGCTTCTTTCTCTTTGTTATCGGAGGATATTTCCTTTGGCCCTATAATCTTCAAAGGGATCCGAAATATCTGTTCTCAGATTCCACAGAAAAAAGGCTAGCAAAGAGATCTACGAAACACAGATGTACCTCTGTGAGATGAATTCACAGAACACTAAGCAGTTTCTCAGAAAGCTTCTTTCCAGATTTCATCTGAGGATATTTCCTTTTTCACCATAGCCCTCTATGGGCTTCCAAATATCACTTTGCCAATTCCACAAGAACTGTCTTAGCGAAAGGCTTCTTGAGGGGAAAGCTGTAACTCTGTGAGATGATTTCACAGAACACAAAGAAGTTTCTCAGAAAGCTTCTTTCTTTTTGTTATCGGAGGATATTTCCTTTGGCCCTATAATCTTCAAAGGGATCCGAAATATCTGTTCTCAGATTCCACAGAAATAAGGCTAGCAAAGAGATCTACGAAACACAGATGTACCTCTGTGAGATGAATTCACAGAACACTAAGCAGTTTCTCAGAAAGCTTCTTTCCAGATTTCATCTGAGGATATTTCCTTTTTCACCATAGCCCTCTATGGGCTTCCAAATATCACTTTGCCAATTCCACAAGAACTGTCTCAGCGAAAGGCTTCTTGAGGGGAAAGCTGTAACTCTGTGAGATGATTTCACAGAACACAAAGAAGTTTCTCAGAAAGCTTCTTTCTCTTTGTTATCGGAGGATATTTCCTTTGGCCCTATAGTCTTCAAAGGGATCCGAAATATCTGTTCTCAGATTCCACAGAAAGAAGGCTAGCAAAGAGATCCACGAAATACAGATGTAACTCTGTGAGATGAATTCACAGAACACTAAGCAGTTTCTCAGAAAACTTCTTTCCAGATTTCATCTGAGGATATTTGCTTTTTCACCATAGCCCTCTATGGGCTTCCAAATATCACTTTGCCAATTCCACAAGAACTGTCTTAGCGAAAGGCTTCTTGAGGGGAAAGCTGTAACTCTGTGAGATGATTTCATAGAACACAAAGAAGTTTCTCAGAAAGCTTCTTTCTCTTTGTTATCGGAGGATATTTCCTTTGGCCCTATAGTCTTCAAAGGGATCCGAAATATCTGTTCTCAGATTCCACAGAAAGAAGGCTAGCAAAGAGATCCACGAAATACAGATGTAACTCTGTGAGATGAATTCACAGAACACTAAGCATTTTCTCAGAAAACTTCTTTTCAGATTTCATCTGAGGATATTTCCTTTTTCACCATGGCCCTCTATGGGCTTCCAAATATCACTTTGCCAATTCCACAAGAACTGTCTTAGCGAAAGGCTTCTTGAGGGGAAAGCTGTAACTCTGTGAGATGATTTCACAGAACACAAAGAAGTTTCTCAGAAAGCTTCTTTCTCTTTGTTATCGGAGGATATTTCCTTTGGCCCTATGGTCTTCAAAGGGATCCGAAATATCTGTTTTCAGATTCCACAGAAAGAAGGCTAGCAAAGAGATACACGAAATACCGATGTAACTCTGTGAGATGAATTCACAGAACACTTGGCAGTTTCTCAGAAAGCTTCTTTCCAGATTTCATCTGAGGATATTTCCTTTTTCACCATAGCCCTCTATGGCCTTCCAAATATCACTTTGCCAATTCCACAAGAACTGTCTTAGCGAAAGGCTTCTTGAGGGGAAAGCTGTAACTCTGTGAGATGATTTCACAGAACACAAAGAAGTTTCTCAGAAAGCTTCTTTCTCTTTGTTATCGGAGGATATTTCCTTTGGCCCTATAGTCTTCAAAGGGATCCGAAATATCTGTTCTCAGATTCCACAGAAAGAAGGCTAGCAAAGAGATCCACGAAATACAGATGTAACTCTGTGAGATGAATTCACAGAACACTAAGCAGTTTCTCAGAAAGCTTCTTTCCAGATTTCATCTGAGGATATTTCCTTTTTCACCATAGCCCTCTATGGGCTTCCAAATATCACTTTGCCAATTCCCCAAGAACTGTGTTAGCGAAAGGCTTCATGAGGGGAAAGCTGTAACTCTGTGAGATGATTTCACAGAACACAAAGAAGTTTTTCAGAAAGCTTCTTTCTCTTTGTTATCGGAGGATATTTCCTTTGGCCCTATAGTCTTCAAAGAGATCCGAAATATCTGTTCTCAGATTCCACAGAAATAAGGCTAGCAAAGAGATCTACGAAACACAGATGTAACTGTGTGAGATGAATTCACAGAACACTAAGCAGTTTCTCAGAAAGCTTCTTTCCAGATTTCATCTGAGGATATTTCCTTTTTCACCATAGCCCTCTATGGGCTTCCAAATATCACTTTCCCAATTCCACAAGAACTGTCTTAGCGAAAGGCTTCTTGAGGGGAAAGCTGTAACTCTGTGAGATGATTTCACAGAACACAAAGAAGTTTCTCAGAAAGCTTCTTTCTCTTTGTTATCGGAGGATATTTCCTTTGGCCCTATAGTCTTCAAAGGGATCCGAAATATCTGTTCTCAGATTCCACAGAAATAAGGCTAGCAAAGAGATCTACGAAACACAGATGTAATTCTGTGAGATGAATTCACAGAACACTAAGCAGTTTCTCAGAAAGCTTCTTTCCAGATTTCATCTGAGGATATTTCCTTTTTTACCATAGCCCTCTATGGGATTCCAAATATCACTTTGCCAATTCCACAAGAACTGTCTTATCGAAAGGCTTCTTGAGGGGAAAGCTGTAACTCTGTGAGATGATTTCACAGAACACAAAGAAGTTTCTCAGAAAGCTTCTTTCTCTTTGTTATCGTAGGATATTTCCTTTGGCCCTAGAGTCTTCAAAGGGATCCGAAATATCTGTTCTCAGATTCCGCAGAAATAAGGCTAGCAAAGTGTTCTACGAAACACAGATGTAACTCGGTGAGACGAATTCACAGAACACTATGCAGTTTCTCAGAAAGCTTCTTTCCAGATTTCATCTGAGGATATTTCCTTTTTCACCATAGCCCTCTATGGGCTTCCAAATATCACTTTGCCAATTCCACAAGAACTGTCTTAGGGAAAGGCTTCTTGAGGGGAAAGCTGTAACTCTGTGAGATGATTTCACAGAACACAAAGAAGTTTCTCAGAAAGGTTCTTTCTTTTTGTTATCGGAGGATAATTCCTTTGGCCCTATAATCTTCAAAGGGATCCGAAATATCTGTTCTCAGATTCCACAGAAAGAAGGATAGCAAAGAGATCTACGAAACACAGATGTACCTCTGTGAGATGAATTCACAGAACACTAAGCAGTTTCTCAGAAAGCTTCTTTCCAGATTTCATCTGAGGATATTTCCTATTTCACCATAGCCCTCTATGGGCTTCCAAATATCACTTTGCCAATTCCACAAGAACTGTGTTAGCGAAAGGCTTCTTGAGGGGAAAGCTGTAACTCTGTGAGATGATTTCACAGAACACAAAGAAGTTTTTCAGAAAGCTTCTTTCTCTTTGTTATCGGAGGATATTTCCTTGGCCCTATAGTCTTCAAAGAGATCCGAAATATCTGTTCTCAGATTCCACAGAAATAAGGCTAGCAAAGAGATCTACGAAACACAGATGTAACTCTGTGAGATGAATTAACAGAACACTAAGCAGTTTCTCAGAAAGCTTCTTTCCAGATTTCATCTGAGGATATTTCCTTTTTCACCATAGCCCTCTATGGGCTTCCAAATATCACTTTCCCAATTCCACAAGAACTGTCTTAGCGAAAGGCTTCTTGAGGGGAAAGCTGTAACTCTGTGAGATGATTTCACAGAACACAAAGAAGTTTCTCAGAAAGCTTCTTTCTCTTTGTTATCGGAGGATATTTCCTTTGGCCCTATAGTCTTCAAAGGGATCCGAAATATCTGTTCTCAGATTCCACAGAAATAAGGCTAGCAAAGAGATCTACGAAACACAGATGTAACTCTGTGAGATGAATTCACAGAACACTAAGCAGTTTCTCAGAAAGCTTCTTTCCAGATTTCATCTGAGGATATTTCCTTTTTTACCATAGCCCTCTATGGGCTTCCAAATATCACTTTGCCAATTCCACAGGAACTGTCTTAGCGAAAGGCTTCTTCAGGGGAAAGCTGTAACTCTGTGAGATGATTTCACAGAACACAAAGAAGTTTCTCAGAAAGCTTCTTTCTCTTTGTTATCGGGGGATATTTCCTTTGGCCCTGTGGTCTTCAACGGGATCCGAAATATCTGTTCTCAGATTCCACAGAAATAAGGCTAGCAAAGACATCTACGAAACACACATAAAACTCTGTGAGATGAATTAACAGAACACTAAGCAGTTTCTCAGAAAGCTTCTTTCCAGATTTCATCTGAGGATATTTCCTTTTTCACCATAGCCCTCTAAGGGCTTCCATATTTCACATTGCCAATTCCACAAGAACTGTCTTAGCGAAAGGCTTCTTGAGGGGAAAGCTGTAACTCTGTGAGATGATTTCACAGAACACAAACAAGTTTCTCAGAAAGCTTCTTTCTCTTTGTTATCGGAGGATATTTCCTTTGGCCCTATGGTCTTCAAAGGGATCCGAAATATCTGTTCTCAGATTCCACAGAAAGAAGGCTAGCAAAGAGATCTACGAAACACAGATGTACCTCTGTGAGATGAATTCACAGAACACTAAGCAGTTTCTCAGAAAGCTTCTTTCCAGATTTCATCTGAGGATATTTCCTTTTTCACCATAGCCCTCTATGGGCTTCCAAATATCACTTTGCCAATTCCACAAGAACTGTCTCAGCGAAAGGCTTCTTGAGGGGAAAGCTGTAACTCTGTGAGATGATTTCAAAGAACACAAAGAAGTTTCTCAGAAAGCTTCTTTCTCTTTGTTATCGGAGGATATTTCCTTTGACCCTATGGTCTTCAAAGGGATCCGAAATATCTGTTCTCAGATTCCACAGAAAGAAGTCTAGCAAAGAGATCCTCGAAATACAGATGTAACACTGTGAGATGAATTCACAGAACACTAAGCAGTTTCTCAGAAAGCTTCTTTCCAGATTTCATCTGAGGATATTTGCTTTTTCACCATAGCCCTCTATGGACTTCCAAATATCACTTTGCCAATTCCACAAGAACTCTCTTAGCGAAAGGCTTCTTGAGGGGAAAGCTGTAACTCTGCGAGATGATTTCATAGAACACAAAGAAGTTTCTCAGAAAGCTTCTTTCTCTTTGTTATCGGAGGATATTTCCTTTGGCCCTATAGTCTTCAAAGGGATCCGAAATATCTGTTCTCAGATTCCACAGAAAGAAGGCTAGCAAAGAGATCCACGAAATACAGATGTAACTCTGTGAGATGAATTCACAGAACACTAAGCATTTTCTCAGAAAACTTCTTTTCAGATTTCATCTGAGGATATTTCCTTTTTCACCATGGCCCTCTATGGGCTTCCAAATATCACTTTGCCAATTCCACAAGAACTGTCTTAGCGAAAGGCTTCTTGAGGGGAAAGCTGTAACTCTGTGAGATGATTTCACAGAACACAAAGAAGTTTCTCAGAAAGCTTCTTTCTCTTTGTTATCGGAGGATATTTCCTTTGGCATTATGGTCTTCAAAGGGATCCGAAATATCTGTTCTCAGATTCCACAGAAAGAAGGCTAGCAAAGAGATACACGAAATACCGATGTAACTCTGTGAGATGAATTCACAGAACACTTGGCAGTTTCTCAGAAAGCTTCTTTCCAGATTTCATCTGAGGATATTTCCTTTTTCACCATAGCCCTCTATGGGCTTCCAAATATCACTTTGCCAATTCCACAAGAACTGTCTTAGCGAAAGGCTTCTTGAGTGGAAAGCTGTAACTCTGTGAGATGATTTCGCAGAACACAAAGAAGTTTCTCAGAAAACTTCTTTCTCTTTGTTATCGGAGGATATTTCCTTTGGCCCTATAGTCTTCAAAGGGATCCGAAATATCTGTTCTCAGATTCCACAGAAAGAAGGCTAGCAAAGAGATCCACGAAATACAGATGTAACTCTGTGAGATGAATTCACAGAACACTAAGCAGTTTCTCAGAAAGCTTCTTTCCAGATTTCATCTGAGGATATTTCCTATTTCACCATAGCCCTCTATGGGCTTCCAAATATCACTTTGCCAATTCCCCAAGAACTGTGTTAGCGAAAGGCTTCTTGAGGGGAAAGCTGTAACTCTGTGAGATGATTTCACAGAACACAAAGAAGTTTTTCAGAAAGCTTCTTTCTCTTTGTTATCGGAGGATATTTCCTTGGCCCTATAGTCTTCAAAGAGATCCGAAATATCTGTTCTCAGATTCCACAGAAATAAGGCTAGCAAAGAGATCTACGAAACACAGATGTAACTCTGTGAGATGAATTAACAGAACACTAAGCAGTTTCTCAGAAAGCTTCTTTCCAGATTTCATCTGAGGATATTTCCTTTTTCACCATAGCCCTCTATGGGCTTCCAAATATCACTTTCCCAATTCCACAAGAACTGTCTTAGCGAAAGGCTTCTTGAGGGGAAAGCTGTAACTCTGTGAGATGATTTCACAGAACACAAAGAAGTTTCTCAGAAAGCTTCTTTCTCTTTGTTATCGGAGGATATTTCCTTTGGCCCTATAGTCTTCAAAGGGATCCGAAATATCTGTTCTCAGATTCCACAGAAATAAGGCTAGCAAAGAGATCTACGAAACACAGATGTAACTCTGTGAGATGAATTCACAGAACACTAAGCAGTTTCTCAGAAAGCTTCTTTCCAGATTTCATCTGAGGATATTTCCTTTTTTACCATAGCCCTCTATGGGATTCCAAATATCACTTTGCCAATTCCACAAGAACTGTCTTATCGAAAGGCTTCTTGAGGGGAAAGCTGTAACTCTGTGAGATGATTTCACAGAACACAAAGAAGTTTCTCAGAAAGCTTCTTTCTCTTTGTTATCGGAGGATATTTCCTTTGGCCCTAGAGTCTTCAAAGCGATCCGAAATATCTGTTCTCAGATTCCGCAGAAATAAGGCTAGCAAACTGTTCTACGAAACACAGATGTAACTCGGTGAGACGAATTCACAGAACACTAAGCAGTTTCTCAGAAAGCTTCTTTCCAGATTTCATCTGAGGATATTTCCTTTTTCACCATGGCCCTCTATGGGCTTCCAAATATCACTTTGCCAATTCCACAAGAACTGTCTTAGCGAAAGGCTTCTTGAGGGGAAAGCTGTAACTCCGTGAGATGATTTCACAGAACACAAAGAAGTTTCTCAGAAAGGTTCTTTCTTTTTGTTATCGGAGGATAATTCCTTTGGCCCTATAATCTTCAAAGGGATCCGAAATATCGGTTCTGAGATTCCACAGAAATAAGGCTAGCAAAGAGATCTACGAAACACAGATGTACCTCTGTGAGATGAATTCACAGAACACTAAGCAGTTTCTCAGAAAGCTTCTTTCCAGATTTCATCTGAGGATATTTCCTTTTTCACCATAGCCCTCTATGGGCTTCCAAATATCACTTTGCCAATTCCACAAGAACTGTCTTAGCGAAAGGCTTCTTGAGGAGAAAGCTGTAACTCTGTGAGATGATTTCACAGAACACAAAGAAGTTTCTCAGAAAGCTTCTTTCTTTTTGTTATCGGAGGATATTTCCTTTGGCCCTATAATCTTCAAAGGGATCCGAAATATCTGTTCTCAGATTCCACAGCAATAAGGCTAGCAAAGAGATCCACGAAATACAGATGTAACACTGTGAGATGAATTCACAGAACACTAAGCAGTTTCTCAGAAAACTTCTTTCCAGATTTCATCTGAGGATATTTCCTTTTTCACCATAGCCCTCTTTGGGCTTCCAAATATCACTTTGCCAATTCCACAAGAACTGTCTTAGCGAAAGGCTTCTTGAGGGGAAAGCTGTAACTCTGTGAGATGATTTCACAGAACACAAAGAAGTTTCTCAGAAAGCTTCTTTCTCTTTGTTATCGGACGATATTTCCTTTGGCCCTATAGTCTTCAAAGGGATCCGAAATATCTGTTCTCAGATTCCGCAGAAATAAGGTTAGCAAAGTGATCTACGAAACACAGATGTAACTCTGTGAGATGAATTCACAGAACACTAAGCAGTTTCTCAGAAAGCTTCTTTCCAGATTTCATCTGAGGTTATTTCCTTTTTCACCATAGACCTCTATGGGCTTCTAAATATCACTTTGCCATTTCCACAAAAACTGTCTTAGCGAAAGGCTTCTTGAGGGGAAAGCTGTAACTCAGTGAGATGATTTCACAGAACACAAAGAAGTTTCTCAGAAAGCTTCATTCTTTTTGTTATCGGAGGATATTTCCTTTGGCCCTATAATCTTCAAAGGGATCCGAAATATCTGTTCTGAGATTCCACAGAAAAAAGGCTAGCAAAGAGATCTACGAAACACAGATGTACATCTGTGAGATGAATTCAAGAACACTAAGCAGTTTCTCAGAAAGCTTCTTTCCAGATTTCATCTGAGGATATTTCCTTTTTCACCATAGCCCTCTATGGGCTTCCAAATATCACTTTGCCAATTCCACAAGAACTGTCTTAGCGAAAGGCTTCTTTAGGGGAAAGCTGTAACTCTGTGAGAGGATTTCACAGAACACAAAGAAGTTTCTCAGAAAGCTTCTTTCTCTTTGTTATCGGAGGATATTTCCTATGGCCCTATGGTGTTCAAAGGGATGCGAAATATCTGTTCTCGGATTCCACAGAAAGAAGGCTAGCAAAGAGATTCTCGAATTACAGATGTAACTCTCTGAGATGAATTCACAGAACACTAAGCAGTTTCTCAGAAAGCTTCTTTCCAGATTTCATCTGAGGATATTTCCCTTTTCACCAGAGCCCTCTAAGGGCTTCCAAATATCACTTTGCCAATTCCACAAAACTGTCTTAGCGAAAGGCTTCTTGAGGGGAAACTGTAACTCTGTGAGATGATTTCACAGAACACAAAGAAGTTTCTCAGAAAGATTCTTTCTCTTTGTTATCGCAGGATATTTCCTTTGGCCCTATGGTCTTCAAAGGGATCCGAAATATCTGTTCTCAGATTCCACAGAAAGAAGGCTAGCAAACAGATCCAAGAAATACAGATGTAACTCTGTGAGATGAATTCACAGAACACTAAGCAGTTTCTCAGAAAGCTTCTTTCCAGATTTCATCTGAGGATATTTCCTTTTTCACCGTAGCCCTCTATGGGCTTCCAAATATCACCTTGCCAATTCCACAAGAACTGTCTTAGCGAAAGGCTTCTTGAGGGGAAAGCTGTAACTCTGTGAGATGATTTCACAGAACACAAAGAAGTTTCTCAGAAATCTTCTTTCTCTTTGTTATCGGAGGATATTTCCTTTGGCCCTATACTCTTCAAAGGAATCTGAAATATCTGTTCTCAGATTCCACAGAAAGAAGGCTAGCAAAGAGATCTACGAAACACAGATGTAACTCTGTGAGATGAATTCACAGAACACTAAGCAGTTTCTCAGAAAGCTTCTTTCCAGATTTCATCTGAGGATATTTCCTTTTTCACCATAGCCCACTATGGGCTTCCAAATATCACTTTGCCAATTCCACAAAAACTGTCTTAGCGAAAGGCTTCTTGAGGGGAAAGCTGTAACTCTGAGAGATGATTTCACAGAACACAAAGAAGTTTCTCAGAAAGCTTCCTTCTCTTTGTTATCGGAGGATATTTCCTTTGGCCCTATAGTCTTCAAAGGGATCCGAAATATCTGTTTCACATTCCACAGAAATAAGGCTAGCAAAGAGATCCACGAATTACAGATGTAACTCTGTGAGATGAATTAACAGAACACTAAGCAGTTTCTCAGAAAGCTTCTTTCCAGATTTCATCTGAGGATATTTCCTTTTTCACCATAGCCCTCTATGGGCTTCCAAATATCACTTTGCCAATTCCACAAGAACTGTCTTAGCGAAAGGCTTCTTGAGGGGAAAGCTGTAACTCTGTGAGATGATTTCACAGAACACAAAGAAGTTTCTCATAAAGCTTCTTTCTCTTTGTTATCGGAGGATATTTCCTTTGGCCCTATAGTCTTCAAAGGGATCCGAAATATCTGTTCTCAGATTCCACAGAAAGAAGGCTAGCAAAGAGATCCTCGAAATACAGATGTAACTCTGTGAGATGAATTAACAGAACACTAAGCAGTTTCTCAGAAAGCTTTTTTCCAGATTTCATCTGAGGATATATCCTTTTTCACCGTAGCCCTCTATGGGATTCCAGATATAACTTTGCCAATTCCACAAGAACTGTCTTAGCGAAAGGCTTCTTGAGGGGAAAGCTGTAACTCTGTGAGATGATTTCACAGAACACAAAGAAGTTTCTCAGAAAGCTTCTTTCTCTTTGTTATCGGAGGATATTTCCTTTGGCCCTATAGTCTTCAAAGGGATTCGAAAAATCTGTTCTCAGATTCCACAGAAATAAGGCTAGCAAAGAGATCCACGAAATACAGATGTAACTCTGTGAGATGAATTCACAGAACACTAAGCAGTATCTCAGAAAGCTTCTTTCCAGATTTCATCTGAGGATATTTCCTTTTTCACCGTAGCCCTCTATGGGCTTCCAAATATCACCTTGCCAATTCCACAAGAACTGTCTTAGCGAAAGGCTTCTTGAGGGGAAAGCTGTAACTCTGTGAGATGATTTCACAGAACACAAAGAAGTTTCTCAGAAATCTTCTTTCTCTTTGTTATCGGAGGATATTTCCTTTGGCCCTATAGTCTTCAAAGGAATCTGAAATATCTGTTCTCAGATTCCACAGAAAGAAGGCAAGCAAAGAGATCTACGAAACACAGATGTAACTCTGTGAGATGAATTCACAGAACACTAAGCAGTTTCTCAGAAAGCTTCTTTCCAGATTTCATCTGAGGATATTTCCTTTTTCACCATAGCCCTCTATGGGCTTCCAAATATCACTTTGCCAATTCCACAAAAACTGTCTTAGCGAAAGGCTTCTTGAGGGGAAAGCTGTAACTCTGTGAGATGATTTCACAGAACACAAAGAAGTTTCTCAGAAAGCTTCCTTCTCTTTGTTATCGGAGGATATTTCCTTTGGCCCTATAGTCTTCAAAGGGATCCGAAATATCTGTTTCACATTCCACAGAAATAAGGCTAGCAAAGAGATCCACGAATTACAGATGTAACTCTGTGAGATGAATTCACAGAACACTAAGCAGTTTCTCAGAAAGCTTCTTTCCAGATTTCATCTGAGGATATTTCCTTTTTCACCCTAGCCCTCTATGGGCTTCCAAATATCACTTTGCCAATTCCACAAGAACTGTCTTAGCGAAAGGCTTCTTGAGGGGAAAGCTGTAACTCTGTGAGATGATTTCACAGAACACAAAGAAGTTTCTCAGAAAGCTTCTTTCTCTTTGTTATCGGAGGATATTTCCTTTGGCCCTATAGTCTTCAAAGGGATCCGAAATATCTGTTCTCAGATTCCACAGAAAGAAGGCTAGCAAAGAGATCCTCGAAATACAGATGTAACTCTGTGAGATGAATTAACAGAACACTAAGCAGTTTCTCAGAAAGCTTTTTTCCAGATTTCATCTGAGGATATATCCTTTTTCACCATAGCCCTCTATGGGATTCCAGATATAACTTTGCCAATTCCACAAGAACTGTCTTAGCGAAAGGCTTCTTGAGGGGAAAGCTGTAACTCTGTGAGATGGTTTCACAGAACACAAAGAAGTTTCTCAGAAAGCTTCTTTCTCTTTGTTATCGGAGGATATTTCCTTTGGCCCTATAGTCTTCAAAGGGATTCGAAAAATCTGTTCTCAGATTCCACAGAAATAAGGCTAGCAAAGAGATCCACGAAATACAGATGTAACTCTGTGAGATGAATTCACAGAACACTAAGCAGTTTCTCAGAAAGCTTCTTTCCAGATTTCATCTGAGGATATTTCCTTTTTCACCATAGCCCTCTATAGGCTTCCAAATATCACTTTGCCAATTCCACAAGAACTGTCTTAGCGAAAGGCTTCCTGAGGGGTAAGCTGTAACTCTGTGAGATGATTTCGCAGAACACAAAGAAGTTTCTCAGAAAACTTCTTTCTCTTTGTTATCGGAGGATATTTCCTTTGGCCCTATAGTCTTCAAAGGGATCCGAAATATCTGTTCTCAGATTCCACAGAAATAAGGCTAGCAAAGAGATCTATGAAACACAGATGTAACTCTGTGAGATGAATTCACAGAACACTAAGCAGTTTCTCAGAAAGCTTCTTTCCAGATTTCATCTGAGGATATTTCCTTTTTCACCATAGCCCTCTATGGGCTTCCAAATATCACTTTGCCAATTCCACAAGAACTGTCTTAGCGAAAGGCTTCTTGAGGTGAAAGCTGTAACACTGTGAGATGATTTCACAGAACACAAAGAAGTTTCTCAGAAAGCTTCTTTCTCTTTGTTATCGGAGGATATTTCCTATGGCCCTATGGTGTTCAAAGGGATGCGAAATATCTGTTCTCAGATTCCACAGAAAGAAGGCTAGCAAAGAGATTCTCGAAATACAGATGTAACTCTGTGAGATGAATTCACGGAACACTAAGCAGTTTCTCAGAAAGCTTCTTTCCAGATTTCATCTGAGGATATTTCCTTTTTCACCAGAGCCCTCTAAGGGCTTCCAAATATCACTTTGCCAATTCCACAAGAACTGTCTTGGCGAAAGGATTCTTGAGGGGAAAGCTGTATCTCTGTGAGATTATTTCACAGAACACAACGAAGTTTCTCAGAAAGCTTCTTTCTCTTTGTTATCGGAGGATATTTCCTTTGGTCCAATAGTCTTAAAAGGGATCCGAAATATCTGTTCTCAGATTCCACAGAAAGAAGGCTAGCAAAGAGATACACGAAATACAAATGTAACTCTGTGAGATGAATTCACAGAACACTAAGCAGTTTCTCAGAAAGCTTCTTTCCAGATTTCATCTGAGGATAATTCCTTTTTCACCATAGCCCTCTATGGGATTCCAAATATCACTTTGCCAATTCCACAAGAACTGTCTTAGCGAAAGGCTTCTTGATGGGAAAGCTGTAACTCTGTGAGATGATTTCACAGAACACAAAGAAGTTTCTCAGAAAACTTCTTTCTCTTTGTTATCAGAGGATATTTCCTTTGGCCCTAAAGTCTTCAACGGGATCCGAAATATCTGTTCTCAGATTCCACAGAAAGAAGGCTAGCCAAGAGATCTACGAAACACAGATGTAACTCAGTGAGATGAATTCACAGAACACTAAGCAGTTTCTCAGAAAGCTTCTTTCCAGATTTCATCTGAGGATATTTCCTTTTTCACCATAGCCCTCTATGGGCTTCCAAATATCACTGTGCCAATTCCACAAGAACTGTCTTAGCGAAAGGCTTCTTGAGGGGAAAGCTGTAACTCTGTGAGATGATTTCACAGAACACAAAGAAGTTTCTCAGAAAGCTTCTTTCTCTTTGTTATCGGAGGATATTTCCTATGGCCCTATGGTGTTCAAAGGGATGCGAAATATCTGTTCTCAGATTCCACAGAAAGAAGGCTAGCAAAGAGATTCTCGAAATACAGATGTAACTCTGTGAGATGAATTCACAGAACACTAAGCAGTTTCTCAGAAAACTTCTTTCCAGATTTCATCTGAGGATATTTCCTTTTTCACCAGAGCCCTCTATGGGCTTCCAAATATCACTTTGCCAATTCCACAAGAACTGTCTTAGCGAAAGGCTTCTTTAGGGGAAAGCTGTAACTCTGTGAGATGATTTCACAGAACACAAAGAAGTTTCTCGGAAATCTTCTTTCTCTTCGTTATCGGAGGATATTTCCTTTGGCCCCATGGTCTTCAAAGGGATCCGAAATATCTGTTCTCCGATTCCACAGAAAGAAGGCTAGCAAAGAGATCCACGAAATACATATGTAACTCTGTGAGATGAATTCACAGAACACTAAGCAGTTTCTCAGAAAGCTTCTTTCCAGATTTCATCTGAGAATATTTCCTTTTTCACCATAGCCCTCGATGGGCTTCCAATTATCACTTTGCCAATTCCACAAGAACTGTCTTAGCGAAAGGCTTCTTGAGGGGAAAGCTGTAACTCTGTGAGATGATTTCACAGAACACAAAGAAGTTTCTCAGAAAGCTTCTTTCTCTTTGTTATCGGAGGATATTTCCTTTGGCCCTATAGTCTTCAAAGGGATCCGAATATGTGTTCTCAGATTCCACAGAAATAATGCTAGCAAAGAGATCTACGAAACACAGATGTAACTCTGTGAGATGAATTCACAGAACACTAAGCAGTTTCTCAGAAAGCCTCTTTCGAGATTTCATCTGAGGATATTTCCTTTTTCACCATAGCCCTCTATGGGCTTCCAAATATCACTTTGCCAATTCCACAAGAACTGTCTTAGCGAAAGGCTTCTTGAGGGGAAAGCTGTAACTCTGTGAGATGATTTCACAGAACATAAAGAAGTTTCTCAGAAAGCTTCCTTCTCTTTGTCATCGGAGGATATTTCCTTTGGCCCTATAGTCTTCAAAGGTATCCGAAATATCTGTTTCACATTCCACAGAAATAAGGCTAGCAAAGAGATCCACGAATTACAGATATAACTCTGTGAGATGAATTCACAGAACACTAAGCAGTTTCTCAGAAAGCTTCTTTCCAGATTTCATCTGAGGATATTTCCTTTTTCACCATAGCCCTCTATGGGCTTGCAAATATGACTTTGCCAATTCCACAAGAACTGTCTTAGCGAAAGTCTTCTTGAGGGGAAAGCTGTAACTCTGTGAGATGATTTCACAGAACACAAAGAAGTTTCTCAGAAAGCTTCTTTCTCTTTGTTATCGGAGGATATTTCCTTTGGCCCTATAGTCTTCAAAGGGATCTGAATATCTGTTCTCAGATTCCACAGAAATAAGGCTAGCAAAGAGATTTACGAAACACAGATGTAACTCTGTGAGATGAATTCACAGAACACTAAGCAGTTTCTCAGAAAGCTTCTTTCCAGATTTCATCTGAGGATATTTCCTTTTTCACCATAGCCCTCTATGGACTTCCAAATATCACTTTGCCAATTCCACAAGAACTGTCTTAGCGAAAGGCTTCTTGAGGGGAAAGCTGTAACTCTGTGAGATGATTTCACAAAACACAAAGAAGTTTCTCAAAAAGCTTCTTTCTCTTTGTTATTGGAGGATATTTCCTTTGGCCCTATGGTCTTCAGAGGGATCCGAAATATCTGTTCTCAGATTCCACAGAAAGAAGGCTAGCAAAGAGATCCACGAAATACAGATGTAACTCTGTGAGATTAATTCACAGAACACTAAGCAGTTTCTCAGAAAGCTTCTTTCCAGATTTCATCTGAGGATATTTCCTTTTTCACCATAGCCCTCTATGGGCTTCCAAATATGACTTTGCCAATTCCACAAGAACTGTCTTAGCGAAAGGCTTCTTGAGGGGAAAGCTGTAACTCTGTGAGATGATTTCACAGAACACAAAGAAGTTTCTCAGAAAGCTTCTTTCTCTTTGTTATCGGAGGATATTTCCTTTGGCCCTATAGTCTTCAAAGGGATCTGAATATCTGTTCTCAGATTCCACAGAAATAAGGCTAGCAAAGAGATTTACGAAACACAGATGTAACTCTGTGAGATGAATTCACAGAACACTAAGCAGTTTCTCAGAAAGCTTCTTTCCAGATTTCATCTGAGGATATTTCCTTTTTCACCATAGCCCTCTATGGACTTCCAAATATCACTTTGCCAATTCCACAAGAACTGTCTTAGCGAAAGGCTTCTTCAGGGGAAAGCTGTAACTCTGTGAGATGATTTCACAAAACACAAAGAAGTTTCTCAAAAAGCTTCTTTCTCTTTGTTATCGGAGGATATTTCCTTTGGCCCTATGGTCTTCAAAGGGATCCGAAATATCTGTTCTCAGATTCCACAGAAAGAAGGCTAGCAAAGAGATCCACGAAATACATATGTAACTCTGTGAGATGAATTCACAGAACACTAAGCAGTTTCTCAGAAAGCTTCTTTCCAGATTTCATCTGAGGATATTTCCTTTTTCACCGTAGCCCACTATGGGCTTCCAAATATCACTTTGCCAATTCCACAAGAACTGTCTTAGCGAAAGGCTTCTTCAGGGGAAAGCTGTAACTCTGTGAGATGATTTCACAGAACACAAAGAAGTTTCTCAGAAAGCTTCTTTCTCTTTGTTATCGGAGGATATTTCCTTTGGCCCTATGGTCTTCAAAGGGATCCGAAATATCTGTTCTCAGATTCCACAGAAAGAAGGCTAGCAAAGAGATCCACGAAATACATATGTAACTCTGTGAGATGAATTAACAGAACACTAAGCAGTTTCTCAGAAAGCTTCTTTCCAGATTTCATCTGAGGATATTTCCTTTTTCACCGTAGCCCTCTATGGGCTTCCAAATATCACTTTGCCAATTCCAGAAGAACTGTCTTAGCGAAAGGCTTCTTGAGGAGAAAGCTGTAACTCTGTGAGATGATTTCACAGAACACAAAGAAGTTTCTCAGAAAGCTTCTTTCTCTTTTTTATCGGAGGATATTTCCTTTGGTCCTATAGTCTTCAAAGGGATCCGAAATATCTGTTCTCAGATTCCACAGAAAGAAGGATAGCAAAGAGATCTACGAAACACAGATGTAACTCAGTGAGATGAATTCACAGAACACTAAGCAGTTTCTCAGAAAGCTTCTTTCCAGATTTCATCTGAGGATATTTCCTTTTTCACCATAGCCCTCTATGGGCTTCCAAATATCACTTTGCCAATTCCACAAGAACTGTCTTAGCGAAAGGCTTCTTGAGGGGAAAGCTGTAACTCTGTGAGATGATTTCACAGAACACAAAGAAGTTTCTCAGAAAGCTTCCTTCTCTTTGTTATCGGAGGATATTTCCTTTGGCCCTATAGTCTTCAAAGGTATCCGAAATATCTGTTTCACATTCCACAGAAATAAGGCTAGCAAAGAGATCCACGAATTACAGATGTAACTCTGTGAGATGAATTCACAGAACACTAAGCAGTTTCTCAGAAAGCTTCTTTCCAGATTTCATCTGAGGATATTTCCTTTTTCACCATAGCCCTCTATGGGCTTCCAAATATCACTTTGCCAATTCCACAAGAACTGTCTTAGCGAAAGGCTTCTTGAGGGGAAAGCTGTAACTCTGTGAGATGATTTCACAGAACATAAAGAAGTTTCTCAGAAAGCTTCCTTCTCTTTGTCATCGGAGGATATTTCCTTTGGCCCTATAGTCTTCAAAGGTATCCGAAATATCTGTTTCACATTCCACAGAAATAAGGCTAGCAAAGAGATCCACGAATTACAGATGTAACTCTGTGAGATGAATTCACAGAACACTAAGCAGTTTCTCAGAAAGCTTCTTTCCAGATTTCATCTGAGGATATTTCCTTTTTCACCGTAGCCCTCTATGGGCTTCCAAATATCACTTTGCCAATTCCACAAGAACTGTCTTAGCGAAAGGCTTCTTCAGGGGAAAGCTGTAACTCTGTGAGATGATTTCACAGAACACAAAGAAGTTTCTCAGAAAGCTTCTTTCTCTTTGTTATCGGAGGATATTTCCTTTGGCCCTATGGTCTTCAAAGGGATCCGAAATATCTGTTCTCAGATTCCACAGAAAGAAGGCTAGCAAAGAGATCCACGAAATACATATGTAACTCTGTGAGATGAATTCACAGAACACTAAGCAGTTTCTCAGAAAGCTTCTTTCCAGATTTCATCTGAGGATATTTCCTTTTTCACCGTAGCCCTCTATGGGCTTCCAAATATCACTTTGCCAATTCCAGAAGAACTGTCTTAGCGAAAGGCTTCTTGAGGAGAAAGCTGTAACTCTGAGATGATTTCACAGAACACAAAGAAGTTTCTCAGAAAGCTTCTTTCTCTTTGTTATCGGAGGATATTTCCTTTGGCCCTATAGTCTTCAAAGGGATCCGAAATATCTGTTCTCAGATTCCACAGAAAGAAGGATAGCAAAGAGATCTACGAAACACAGATGTAACTCAGTGAGATGAATTCACAGAACACTAAGCAGTTTCTCAGAAAGCTTCTTTCCAGATTTCATCTGAGGATATTTCCTTTTTCACCATAGCCCTCTATGGGCTTCCAAATATCACTTTGCCAATTCCACAAGAACTGTCTTAGCGAAAGGCTTCTTGAGGGGAAAGCTGTAACTCTGTGAGATGATTTCACAGAACATAAAGAAGTTTCTCAGAAAGCTTCCTTCTCTTTGTCATCGGAGGATATTTCCTTTGGCCCTATAGTCTTCAAAGGTATCCGAAATATCTGTTTCACATTCCACAGAAATAAGGCTAGCAAAGAGATCCACGAATTACAGATGTAACTCTGTGAGATGAATTCACAGAACACTAAGCAGTTTCTCAGAAAGCTTCTTTCCAGATTTCATCTGAGGATATTTCCTTTTTCACCATAGCCCTCTATGGGCTTGCAAATATGACTTTGCCAATTCCACAAGAACTGTCTTAGCGAAAGTCTTCTTGAGGGGAAAGCTGTAACTCTGTGAGATGATTTCACAGAACACAAAGAAGTTTCTCAGAAAGCTTCTTTCTCTTTGTTATCGGAGGATATTTCCTTTGGCCCTATAGTCTTCAAAGGGATCTGAATATCTGTTCTCAGATTCCACAGAAATAAGGCTAGCAAAGAGATTTACGAAACACAGATGTAACTCTGTGAGATGAATTCACAGAACACTAAGCAGTTTCTCAGAAAGCTTCTTTCCAGATTTCATCTGAGGATATTTCCTTTTTCACCATAGCCCTCTATGGGCTTCCAAATATCACTTTGCCAATTCCACAAGAACTGTCTTAGCGAAAGTATTCTTGAGGGGAAAGCTGTAACTCTGTGAGATGATTTCACAGAACACAAAGAAGTTTCTCAGAAAGCTTCTTTCTCTTTGTTATCGGAGGATATTTCCTTTGGCCCTATAGTCTTCAAAGGGATCTGAATATCTGTTCTCAGATTCCACAGAAATAAGGCTAGCAAAGAGATTTAGGAAACACAGATGTAACTCTGTGAGATGAATTCACAGAACACTAAGCAGTTTCTCAGAAAGCTTCTTTCCAGAATTCATCTGAGGATATTTCCTTTTTCACCATAGCCCTCTATGGACTTCCAAATATCACTTTGCCAATTCCCCAAGAACTGTCTTAGCGAAAGGCTTCTTCAGGGGAAAGCTGTAACTCGGTGAGATGATTTCACAAAACACAAAGAAGTTTCTCAAAAAGCTTCTTTCTCTTTGTTATCGGAGGATATTTCCTTTGGCCCTATAGTCTTCAAAGGGATCCGAAATATCTGTTCTCAGAATCCACAGAAAGAAGGCTAGCAAAGAGACCTACGAAACACAGATGTAACTCTGTGAGATGAATTCACAGAACACTAAGCAGTTTCTCAGAAAGCTTCTTTCCAGATTTCATCTGAGGATATTTCCTTTTTCACCATAGCCCTCTATGGACTTCCAAATATCACTTTGCCAATTCCACAAGAACTGTCTTAGCGAAAGGCTTCTTGAGGGGAAAGCTGTAACTCTGTGAGATGATTTCACAGAACACAAAGAAGTTTCTCAGAAAGCTTCTTTCTCTTTGTTATCGGAGGATATTTCCTTTGGCCCTATAGTCTTCAAAGGGATCCGAAATATCTGTTTCACATTCCACAGAAATAAGGCTAGCAAAGAGATCCACGAATTACAGATGTAACTCTGTGAGATGAATTCACAGAACACTAAGCAGTTTCTCAGAAAGCTTCTTTCCAGATTTCATCTGAGGATATTTCCTTTTGCACCATAGCCCTCTATGGGCTTCCAAATATCACTTTGCCAATTCCACAAGAACTGTCTTAGCGAAAGGCTTCTTGAGGGGAAAGCTGTAACTCTGTGAGATGATTTCACAGAACACAAAGAAGTTTCTCAAAATCTTCTTTCTCTTCGTTATCGAGGGATATTTCCTTTGGCCCTATGGTCTTCAAAGGGATCCGAAATATATGTTCTCAGATTCCACAGAAAGAAGGCTAGCAAAGAGATCCACGAAATACAGATGTAACTCTGTGAGATGAATTCACAGAACACTAAGCAGTTTCTCAGAAAGCTTCTTTCGATATTTCATCTGAGGATATTTCCTTTTCCACCATAGCCCTCGATGGGCTTCCAATTATCACTTTGCCAATTCCACAAGAACTATCTTACCGAAAGGCTTCTTGAGGGGAAAGCTGTAACTCTGTGAGATGATTTCACAGAACACAAAGAAGTTTCTCAGAAAGCTTCTTTCTCTTTGTTATCGGAGGATATTTCCTTTGGCCCTATAGTCTTCAAAGGGATCCGAATATGTGTTCTCAGATTGAACAGAAATAAGGCTAGCAAAGAGATCTACGAAACACAGATGTAACTCTGTGAGATGAATTCACAGAACACTAAGCAGTTTCTCAGAAAGCTTCTTTCCAGATTTCATCTGAGGATATTTCCTTTTTCACCGTAGCCCTCTGGGGGCTTCCAAATATCACTTTGCCAATTCCACAAGAACTGTCTTAGCGAAAGGCTTCTTGAGGGGAAAGCTGTAACTCTGTGAGATGATTTCACAGAACACAAAGAAGTTTCTCAGAAAGCTTCTTTCTCTTTGTTATCGGAGGATATTTCCTTTGGCCCTATAGTCTTCAAAGGGATCCGAAATATCTGTTCTCAGATTCCACAGAAAGAAGGCTAGCAAAGAGATCTACGAAACACAGATGTAACTCTGTGAGATGAATTCACAGAACACTAAGCAGTTTCTCAGAAAGCTTCTTTCCAGATTTCATCTGAGGATATTTCCTTTTTCACCATAGCCCTCTATGGGCTTCCAAATATCTCTTTGCCAATTCCACAATAACTGTCTTAGCGAAAGGCTTCTTGAAGGGAAAGCTGTAACTCTCTGAGATGATTTCACAGAACACAAAGAAGATTCTCAGAAAGCTTCCTTCTCTTTGTTATCGGAGGATATTTCCTTTGGCCCTATAGTCTTCAAAGGGATCCGAAATATCTGTTTCACATTCCACAGAAATAAGGCTAGCAAAGAGATCCACGAATTACAGATGTAACTCTGTGAGATGAATTCACAGAACACTAAGCAGTTTCTCAGAAAGCTTCTTTCCAGATTTCATCTGAGGATATTTCCTTTTTCAACATAGCCCTCTATGGGCTTCCAAATATCACTTTTCCAATTCCACAAGAACTGTCTTAGCGAAAGGCTTCTTCAGGGGAAAGCTGTAACTCTGTGAGATGATTTCACAGAACACAAAGAAGTTTCTCAGAAAGCTTCTTTCTCTTTGTTATCGGAGGATATTTCCTTTGGCCCTATGGTCTTCAAAGGGATCCGAAATATCTGTTCTCAGATTCCACAGAAATAAGGCTAGCAAAGAGATCTACGAAACACAGATGTAACTCTGTGAGATGAATTCACAGAACATTAAGCAGTTTCTCAGAAAGCTTCTTTCCAGATTTCATCTGAGGATATTTCCTTTTTCACCATAGCCCTCTATGGGCTTCCAAATATCACTTTGCCAATTCCACAAGAACTGTCTTAGCGAAAGGCTTCTTGAGGGGAAAGCTGTAACTCTGTGAGATGATTTCACAGAACACAAAGAAGTTTCTCAAAAAGCTTCTTTCTCTTTGTTATCGGAGGATATTTCCTATGGCCCTATGGTGTTCAAAGGGATGCGAAATATCTGTTCTCAGATTCCACAGAAAGAAGGCTAGCAAAGAGATTCTCGAAATACAGATGTAACTCTGTGAGATGAATTCACAGAACACTAAGCAGTTTCTCAGAAAGCTTCTTTCCAGATTTCATCTGAGGATATTTCCTTTTTCACCAGAGCCCTCTAAGGGCTTCCAAATATCACTTTGCCAATTCCACAAGAACTGTCTTAGCGAAAGGCTTCTTGAGGGGAAAGCTGTAACTCTATGAGATGATTTCACAGAACACAAAGAAGTTTCTCAGAAAGTTCTTTCTCTTTGTTATCGGAAGATATTTCCTTTGGCCCTATAGTCTTCAAAGGGATCTGAATATCTGTTCTCAGATTCCACAGAAATAAGGCTAGCAAAGAGATTTACGAAACACAGATATAAATCTGGGAGATGAATTCACAGAACACTAAGCAGTTTCTCAGAAAGCTTCTTTCCAGATTTCATCTGAGGATATTTCCTTTTTCACCATAGCCCTCTATGGACTTCCAAATATCACTTTGCCAATTCCACAAGAACTGTCTTAGCGAAAGGCTTCTTGAGGGGAAAGCTGTAACTCTGTGAGATGATTTCACAGAACACAAAGAAGTTTCTCAGAAAGCTTCTTTCTCTTTGTTATCGGAGGATATTTCCTTTGGCCCTATAGTCTTCAAAGGGATCCGAAATATCTGTTTCACATTCCACAGAAATAAGGCTAGCAAAGAGATCCACGAATTACAGATGTAACTCTGTGAGATGAATTCACAGAACACTAAGCAGTTTCTCAGAAAGCTTCTTTCTAGATTTCATCTGAGGATATTTCCTTTTTCACCATAGCCCTCTATGGGCTTCCAAATATCACTTTGCCAATTCCACAAGAACTGTCTTAGCGAAAGGCTTCTTGAGGGGAAAGCTGTAACTCTGTGAGATGATTTCACAGAACACAAAGAAGTTTCTCAGAAATCTTCTTTCTCTTCGTTATCGAGGGATATTTCCTTTGGCCCTTTGGTCTTCAAAGGGATCCGAAATATATGTTCTCAGATTCCACAGAAAGAAGGCTAGCAAAGAGATCCACGAAATACAGATGTAACTCTGTGAGATGAATTCACAGAACACTAAGCAGTTTCTCAGAAAGCTTCTTTCGAGATTTCATCTGAGGATATTTCCTTTTCCACCATAGCCCTCGATGGGCTTCCAATTATCACTTTGCCAATTCCACAAGAACTGTCTTAGCGAAAGGCTTCTTGAGGGGAAAGCTGTAACTCTGTGAGATGATTTCACAGAACACAAAGAAGTTTCTCAGAAAGCTTCTTTCTCTTTGTTATCGGAGGATATTTCCTTTGGCCCTATAGTCTTCAAAGGTATCCGAAATATCTGTTCTCAAATTCCACAGAAAGAAGGCTAGCAAAGAGATCTACGAAACACAGATGTAACTCTGTGAGATGAATTCACAGAACACTAAGCAGTTTCTCAGAAAGCTTCTTTCCAGATTTCATCTGAGGATATTTCCTTTTTCACCGTAGCCCTCTATGGGCTTCCAAATATCACTTTGCCAATTCCACAAGAACTGTCTTAGCGAAAGGCTTCTTGAGGGGAAAGCTGTAACTCTGTGAGATGATTTCACAGAACACAAAGAAGTTTCTCAGAAAGCTTCTTTCTCTTTGTTATCGGAGGATATTTCCTTTGGCCCTATAGTCTTCAAAGGGATCCGAAATATCTGTTCTCAGATTCCACAGAAAGAAGGCTAGCAAAGAGATCTACGAAACACAGATGTAACTCTGTGAGATGAATTCACAGAACACTAAGCAGTTTCTCAGAAAGCTTCTTTCCAGATTTCATCTGAGGATATTTCCTTTTTCACCATAGCCCTCTATGGGCTTCCAAATATCTCTTTGCCAATTCCACAATAACTGTCTTAGCGAAAGGCTTCTTGAAGGGAAAGCTGTAACTCTCTGAGACGATTTCACAGAACACAAAGAAGATTCTCAGAAAGCTTCCTTCTCTTTGTTATCGGAGGATATTTCCTTTGGCCCTATAGTCTTCAAAGGGATCCGAAATATCTGTTTCACATTCCACAGAAATAAGGCTAGCAAAGAGATCCACGAATTACAGATGTAACTCTGTGAGATGAATTCACAGAACACTAAGCAGTTTCTCAGAAAGCTTCTTTCCAGATTTCATCTGAGGATATTTCCTTTTTCAACATAGCCCTCTATGGGCTTCCAAATATCACTTTGCCAATTCCACAAGAACTGTCTTAGCGAAAGGCTTCTTGAGGGGAAAGCTGTAACTCTGTGAGATGATTTCACAGAACACAAAGAAGTTTCTCAGAAAGCTTCTTTCTCTTTGTTATCGGAGGATATTTCTTTTGGCCCTATGGTCTTCAAAGGGATCCGAAATATCTGTTCTCAGATTCCACAGAAATAAGGCTAGCAAAGAGATCTACGAAACACAGATGTAACTCTGTGAGATGAATTCACAGAACACTAAGCAGTTTCTCAGAAAGCTTCTTTCCAGATTTCATCTGAGGATATTTCCTTTTTCACCATAGCCCTCTATGGGCTTCCAAATATCACTTTGCCAATTCCACAAGAACTGTCTTAGCGAAAGGCTTCTTCAGGGGAAAGCTGTAACTCTGTGAGATGATTTCACAGAACACAAAGAAGTTTCTCAGAAAGCTTCTTTCTCTTTGTTATCGGAGGATATTTCCTATGGCCCTATGGTGTTCAAAGGGATGCGAAATATCTGTTCTCAGATTCCACAGAAAGAAGGCTAGCAAAGAGATTCTCGAAATACAGATGTAACTCTGTGAGATGAATTCACAGAACACTAAGCAGTTATTCAGAAAGCTTCTTTCCAGATTTCATCTGAGGATATTTCCTTTTTCACCCGAGCCCTCTAAGGGCTTCCAAATATCACTTTGCCAATTCCACAAGAACTGTCTTAGCGAAAGGCTTCTTGAGGGGAAAGCTGTAACTCTGTGAGATTTTTACACAGAACACAACGAAGTTTCTCAGAAAGCTTCTTTCTCTTTGTTATCGGAGGATATTTACTTTGGCCCTATAGTCTTCAAAGGGCTCCGAAATATCTGTTCTCAGATTCCACAGAAAGAAGGCTAGCAAAGAGATACACGAAATACAAATGTAACTCTGTGAGATGAATTCACAGAACACTAAGCAGTTTCTCAGAAAGCTACTTTCCAGATTTCATCTGAGGATAATTCCTTTTTCACCATAGCCCTCTATGGGATTCCAAATATCACTTTGCCAATTCCACAAGAACTGTCTTAGCGAAAGGCTTCTTGAGGGGAAAGCTGTAACTATGTGAGATGATTTCACAGAACACAAAGAAGTTTCTCAGAAAGCTTCTTTCTCTTTGTTATCGGAGGATATTTCCTTTGGCCCTATAGTCTTCAACGGGATCCGAAATATCTGTTCTCAGATTCCACAGAAAGAAGGCTAGCAAAGAGATCTACGAAACACAGATGTAACTCTGTGAGATGAATTCACAGAACACTAAGCAGTTTCTCAGAAAGCTTCTTTCCAGATTTCATCTGAGGATATTTCCTTTTTCACCATAGCCTTCTATGGGCTTCCAAATATCACTTTGCCAATTCCACAAGAACTGTCTTAGCGAAAGGCTTCTTGAGGGGAAAGCTGTAACTCTGTGAGATGATTTCACAGAACACAAAGAAGTTTCTCAGAAAGCTTCTTTCTCTTTGTTATCGGAGGATATTTCCTATGGCCCTATGGTGTTCAAAGGGATGCGAAATATCTGTTCTCAGATTCCACAGAAAGAAGGCTAGCAAAGAGATTCTCGAAATGCAGATGTAACTCTGTGAGATGAATTCACAGAACACTAAGCAGTTTCTCAGAAAGCTTCTTTCCAGATTTCATCTGAGGATATTTCCTTTTTCACCAGAGCCCTCTAAGGGCTTCCAAATATCACTTTGCCAATTCCACAAGAACTGTCTTAGCGAAAGGCTTCTTGAGGGGAAAGCTGTAACTCTGTGAGATGATTTCACAGAACACAAAGAAGTTTCTCAGAAATCTTCTTTCTCTTCGTTATCGGAGGATATTTCCTTTGGCCCTATGGTCTTCAAAGGGATCCGAAATATCTGTTCTCAGATTCCACAGAAAGAAGGCTAGCAAAGAGATGCACGAAACACAGATGTAACTCTGTGAGATGAATTCACAGAACACTAAGCAGTTTCTCAGAAAGCTTCTTTCCAGATTTCATCTGAGGATATTTCCTTTTTCACCATAGCCCTCGATGGGCTTCCAATTATCACTTTGCCAATTCCACAAGAACTGTCTTAGCGAAAGGCTTCTTGAGGGGAAAGCTGTAACTCTGTGAGATGATTTCACAGAACACAAAGAAGTTTCTCAGAAAGCTTCTTTCTCTTTGTTATCGGAGGATATTTCCTTTGGCCCTATAGTCTTCAAAGGGATCCGAATATGTGTTCTCAGATTCCACAGAAATAAGGCTAGCAAAGAGATCCACGAAATACAGATGTAACTCTGTGAGATGAATTCACAGAACACTAAGCAGTTTCTCAGAAAGCTTCTTTCCAGATTTCATCTGAGGATATTTCCTTTTTCACCATAGCCCTCTATGGGCTTCCAAATATCACTTTGCCAATTCCACAAGAACTGTCATAGCGAAAGTCATCTTGAGGGGAAAGCTGTAACTCTGTGAGATGATTTCACAGAACACAAAGAAGTTTCTCAGAAAGCTTCTTTCTCTTTGTTATCGGAGGATATTTCCTTTGGCCCTATAGTCTTCAAAGGGATCTGAATATCTGTTCTCAGATTCCACAGAAATAAGGCTAGCAAAGAGATCTATGAAACACAGATGTAACTCTGTGAGATGAATTCACAGAACACTAAGCAGTTTATCAGAAAGCTTCTTTCCAAATTTCATCTGAGGATATTTCCTTTTTCACCATAGCCCTCTATGGACTTCCAAATATCACTTTGCCAATTCCACAAGAACTGTCTTAGCGAAAGGCTTCTTGAGGGGAAAGCTGTAACTCTGTGAGATGATTTCACAGAACACAAAGAAGTTTCTCAGAAAGCTTCTTTCTCTTTGTTATCGGAGGATATTTCCTTTGGCCCTATGGTCTTCAAAGGGATGCGAAATATCTGTTCTCAGATTCCACAGAAAGAAGGCTAGCAAAGAGATCCACGAAATACAGATGTAACTCTGTGAGATGAATTCACAGAACACTAAGCAGTTTCTCAGAAAGCTTCTTTCCAGATTTCATCTGAGGATATTTCCTTTTTCACCATAGCCCTCTATGGGCTTCCAAATATCTCTTTGCCAATTCCACAATAACAGTCTTAGCGAAAGGCTTCTTGAGGGGAAAGCTGTAACTCTGTGAGATGATTTCACAGAACACAAAGAAGATTCTCAGAAAGCTTCATTCTCTTTGTTATCGGAGGATATTTCCTTTGGCCCTATAGTCTTCAAAGGGATCCGAAATATCTGTTTCACATTCCACAGAAATAAGGCTAGCAAAGAGATCCACGAATTACAGATGTAACTCTGTGAGATGAATTCACAGAACACTAAGCAGTTTCTCAGAAAGCTTCTTTCCAGATTTCATCTGAGGATATTTCCTTTTTCACCATAGCCCTCTATGGGCTTCCAAATATCACTTTGCCAATTCCACAAGAACTGTCTTAGTGAAAGGCTTCTTGAGGGGAAAGCTGTAACTCTGTGAGATGATTTCACAGAACACAAAGAAGTTTCTCAGAAAGCTTCTTTCTCTTTGTTATCGGAGGATATTTCCTTTGGCCCTATGGTCTTCAAAGGGATCCGAAATATCTGTTCTCAGATTCCACAGAAATAAGGCTAGCAAAGAGATCTACGAAACACAGATGTAACTCTGTGAGATGAATTCACAGAACACTAAGCAGTTTCTCAGAAAGCTTCTTTCCAGATTTCATCTGAGGATATTTCCTTTTTCACCATAGCCCTCTATGGGCTTCCAAATATCACTTTGCCAATTCCACAAGAACTGTCTTAGCGAAAGGCTTCTTGAGGGGAAAGCTGTAACTCTGTGAGATGATTTCACAGAACACAAAGAAGTTTCTCAGAAAGCTTCTTTCTCTTTGTTATCGGAGGATATTTCCTATGGCCTTATGGTGTTCAAAGGGATGCGAAATATCTGTTCTCAGATTCCACAGAAATAAGGCTAGCAAAGAGATTCTCGAAATACAGATGTAACTCTGTGAGATGAATTCACAGAACACTAAGCAGTTTCTCAGAAAGCTTCTTTCCAGATTTCATCTGAGGATATTTCCTTTTTCACCAGAGCCCTCTAAGGGCTTCCAAATATCACTTTGCCAATTCCACAAGAACTGTCTTAGCGAAAGGCTTCTTGAGGGGAAAGCTGTAAGTCTGTGAGATTATTTCACAGAACACAAAGTAGTTTCTCAGAAAGATTCTTTCTCTTTGTTATCGGAGGATATTTCCTTTGGCCCTATAGTCTTCAAAGGGATCCGAAATATCTGTTCTCAGATTCCACAGAAAGAAGGCTAGCAAAGAGATACACGAAATACAAATGTAACACTGTGAGATGAATTCACAGAACACTAAGCAGTTTCTCAGAAAGCTTCTTTCCAGATTTCATCTGAGGATAATTCCTTTTTCACCATAGCCCTCTATGGGATTCCAAATATCACTTTGCCAATTCCACAAGAACTGTCTTAGCGAAAGGCTTCTTGAGGGGAAAGCTGTAAGTCTGTGAGATTATTTCACAGAACACAAAGTAGTTTCTCAGAAAGATTCTTTCTCTTTGTTATCGGAGGATATTTCCTTTGGCCCTATAGTCTTCAAAGGGATCCGAAATATCTGTTCTCAGATTCCACAGAAAGAAGGCTAGCAAAGAGATACACGAAATACAAATGTAACACTGTGAGATGAATTCACAGAACACTAAGCAGTTTCTCAGAAAGCTTCTTTCCAGATTTCATCTGAGGATAATTCCTTTTTCACCATAGCCCTCTATGGGATTCCAAATATCACTTTGCCAATTCCACAAGAACTGTCTTAGCGAAAGGCTTCTTGAGGGGAAAGCTGTTACTATGTGAGATGATTTCACAGAACACAAAGAAGTTTCTCAGAAAGCTTCTTTCTCTTTGTTATCGGAGGATATTTCCTTTGGCCCTATAGTCTTCAACGGGATCCGAAATATCTGTTCTCAGATTCCACAGAAAGAAGGCTAGCAAAGAGATCTACGAAACACAGATGTAACTCTCTGAGATGAATTCACAGAACACTAAGCAGTTTCTCAGAAAGCTTCTTTCCAGATTTCATCTGAGGATATTTCCTTTTTCACCATAGCCCTCTATGGGCTTCCAAATATCACTTTGCAAATTCCACAAGAACTGTCTTAGCGAAAGACTTCTTGAGGGGAAAGCTGTAACTCTGTGAGATGATTTCACAGAACACAAAGAAGTTTCTCAGAAAGCTTCTTTCTCTTTGTTATCGGAGGATATTTCCTATGGCCCTATGGTGTTCAAAGGGATGCGAAATATCTGTTCTCAGATTCCACAGAAAGAAGGCTAGCAAAGAGATTCTCGAAATGCAGATGTAACTCTGTGAGATGAATTCACAGAACACTAAGCAGTTTCTCAGAAAGCTTCTTTCCAGATTTCATCTGAGGATATTTCCTTTTTCACCAGAGCCCTCTATGGGCTTCTAAATATCACTTTGCCAATTCCACAAGAACTGTCTTAGCGAAAGGCTTCTTGAGGGGAAAGCTGTAACTCTGTGAGATGATTTCACAGAACACAAAGAAGTTTCTCAGAAATCTTCTTTCTCTTCGTTATCGGAGGATACTTCCTTTGGCCCTATGGTCTTCAAAGGGATCCGAAATATCTGTTCTCAGATTCCACAGAAAGAAGGCTAGCAAAGAGATGCACGAAATACAGATGTAACTCTGTGAGATGAATTCACAGAACACTAAGCAGTTTCTCAGAAAGCTTCTTTCCAGATTTCATCTGAGGATATTTCCTTTTTCACCATAGCCCTCGATGGGCTTCCAATTATCACTTTGCCAATTCCACAAGAACTGTCATAGCGAAAGTCATCTTGAGGGGAAAGCTGTAACTCTGTGAGATGATTTCACAGAACACAAAGAAGTTTCTCAGAAAGCTTCTTTCTCTTTGTTATCGGAGGATATTTCCTTTGGCCCAATAGTCTTCAAAGGGATCTGAATATCTGTTCTCAGATTCCACAGAAATAAGGCTAGCAAAGAGATCTACGAAACACAGATGTAACTCTGTGAGATGAATTCACAGAACACTAAGCAGTTTCTCAGAAAGCTTCTTTCCAGATTTCATCTGAGGATATTTCCTTTTTCACCATAGCCCTCTATGGACTTCCAAATATCACTTTGCCAATTCCACAAGAACTGTCTTAGCGAAAGTCTTCTTGAGGGGAAAGCTGTAACTCTGTGAGATGATTTCACAGAACACAAAGGAGTTTCTCAGAAAGCTTCTTTCTCTTTGTTATCGGAGTATATTTCCTTTGGCCCTATGGTCTTCAAAGGGATGCGAAATATCTGTTCTCAGATTCCACAGAAAGAAGGCTAGCAAAGAGATCCACGAAATACAGATGTAACTCTGTGAGATGAATTCACAGAACACTAAGCAGTTTCTCAGAAAACTTCTTTCCAGATTTCATCTGAGGATATTTCCTTTTTCACCATAGCCCTCTATGGGCTTCCAAATATCACTTTGCCAATTCCACAAGAACTGTCTTAGCGAAAGGCTTCTTGAGGGGAAAGCTGTAACTCTGTGAGATGATTTCACAGAACACAAAGAAGTTTCTCAGAAAGCTTCTTTCTCTTTGTTATTGGAGGATACTTCCTTTGGCCCTATGGTCTTCAAAGGGATCCGAAATATCTGTTCTCAGATTCCACAGAAAGAAGGCTAGCAAAGAGATTCTCGAAATACAGATGTAACTCTGTGAGATGAATTCACAGAACACTAAGCAGTTTCTCAGAAAGCTTCTTTCCAGATTTCATCTGAGGATATTTCCTTTTTCACCAGAGCCCTCTAAGGGCTTCCAAATATCACTTTGCCAATTCCACAAGAACTGTCTTGGCGAAAGGATTCTTGAGGGGAAAGCTGTAACTCTGTGAGATTATTTCACAGAACACAACGAAGTTTCTCAGAAAGCTTCTTTCTCTTTGTTATCGGAGGATATTTCCTTTGGTCCAATAGTCTTAAAAGGGATCCGAAATATCTGTTCTCAGATTCCACAGAAAGAAGGCTAGCAAAGAGATACACGAAATACAAATGTAACTCTGTGAGATGAATTCACAGAACACTAAGCAGTTTCTCAGAAAGCTTCTTTCCAGATTTCATCTGAGGATAATTCCTTTTTCACCATAGCCCTCTATGGGATTCCAAATATCACTTTGCCAATTCCACAAGAACTGTCTTAGCGAAAGGCTTCTTGATGGGAAAGCTGTAACTCTGTGAGATGATTTCACAGAACACAAAGAAGTTTCTCAGAAAACTTCTTTCTCTTTGTTATCAGAGGATATTTCCTTTGGCCCTAAAGTCTTCAACGGGATCCGAAATATCTGTTCTCAGATTCCACAGAAAGAAGGCTAGCCAAGAGATCTACGAAACACAGATGTAACTCAGTGAGATGAATTCACAGAACACTAAGCAGTTTCTCAGAAAGCTTCTTTCCAGATTTCATCTGAGGATATTTCCTTTTTCACCATAGCCCTCTATGGGCTTCCAAATATCACTGTGCCAATTCCACAAGAACTGTCTTAGCGAAAGGCTTCTTGAGGGGAAAGCTGTAACTCTGTGAGATGATTTCACAGAACACAAAGAAGTTTCTCAGAAAGCTTCTTTCTCTTTGTTATCGGAGGATATTTCCTATGGCCCTATGGTGTTCAAAGGGATGCGAAATATCTGTTCTCAGATTCCACAGAAAGAAGGCTAGCAAAGAGATTCTCGAAATACAGATGTAACTCTGTGAGATGAATTCACAGAACACTAAGCAGTTTCTCAGAAAACTTCTTTCCAGATTTCATCTGAGGATATTTCCTTTTTCACCAGAGCCCTCTATGGGCTTCCAAATATCACTTTGCCAATTCCACAAGAACTGTCTTAGCGAAAGGCTTCTTTAGGGGAAAGCTGTAACTCTGTGAGATGATTTCACAGAACACAAAGAAGTTTCTCGGAAATCTTCTTTCTCTTCGTTATCGGAGGATATTTCCTTTGGCCCTATGGTCTTCAAAGGGATCCGAAATATCTGTTCTCCGATTCCACAGAAAGAAGGCTAGCAAAGAGATCCACGAAATACAGATGTAACTCTGTGAGATGAATTCACAGAACACTAAGCAGTTTCTCAGAAAGCTTCTTTCCAGATTTCATCTGAGAATATTTCCTTTTTCACCATAGCCCTCGATGGGCTTCCAATTATCACTTTGCCAATTCCACAAGAACTGTCTTAGCGAAAGGCTTCTTGAGGGGAAAGCTGTAACTCTATGAGATGATTTCACAGAACACAAAGAAGTTTCTCAGAAAGCTTCTTTCTCTTTGTTATCGGAGGATATTTCCTTTGGCCCTATAGTCTTCAAAGGGATCCGAATATGTGTTCTCAGATTCCACAGAAATAATGCTAGCAAAGAGATCTACGAAACACAGATGTAACTCTGTGAGATGAATTCACAGAACACTAAGCAGTTTCTCAGAAAGCCTCTTTCGAGATTTCATCTGAGGATATTTCCTTTTTCACCATAGCCCTCTATGGGCTTCCAAATATCACTTTGCCAATTCCACAAGAACTGTCTTAGCGAAAGGCTTCTTGAGGGGAAAGCTGTAACTCTGTGAGATGATTTCACAGAACATAAAGAAGTTTCTCAGAAAGCTTCCTTCTCTTTGTCATCGGAGGATATTTCCTTTGGCCCTATCGTCTTCAAAGGTATCCGAAATATCTGTTTCACATTCCACAGAAATAAGGCTAGCAAAGAGATCCACGAATTACAGATGTAACTCTGTGAGATGAATTCACAGAACACTAAGCAGTTTCTCAGAAAGCTTCTTTCCAGATTTCATCTGAGGATATTTCCTTTTTCACCATAGCCCTCTATGGGCTTGCAAATATGACTTTGCCAATTCCACAAGAACTGTCTTAGCGAAAGTCTTCTTGAGGGGAAAGCTGTAACACTGTGAGATGATTTCACAGAACACAAAGAAGTTTCTCAGAAAGCTTCTTTCTCTTTGTTATCGGAGGATATTTCCTTTGGCCCTATAGTCTTCAAAGGGATCTGAATATCTGTTCTCAGATTCCACAGAAATAAGGCTAGCAAAGAGATTTACGAAACACAGATGTAACTCTGTGAGATGAATTCACAGAACACTAAGCAGTTTCTCAGAAAGCTTCTTTCCAGATTTCATCTGAGGATATTTCCTTTTTCACCATAGCCCTCTATGGACTTCCAAATATCACTTTGCCAATTCCACAAGAACTGTCTTAGCGAAAGGCTTCTTGAGGGGAAAGCTGTAACTCTGTGAGATGATTTCACAAAACACAAAGAAGTTTCTCAAAAAGCTTCTTTCTCTTTGTTATCGGAGGATATTTCCTTTGGCCCTATGGTCTTCAGAGGGATCCGAAATATCTGTTCTCAGATTCCACAGAAAGAAGGCTAGCAAAGAGATCCACGAAATACAGATGTAACTCTGTGAGATTAATTCACAGAACACTAAGCAGTTTCTCAGAAAGCTTCTTTCCAGATTTCATCTGAGGATATTTCCTTTTTCACCATAGCCCTCTATGGGCTTCCAAATATGACTTTGCCAATTCCACAAGAACTGTCTTAGCGAAAGTATTCTTGAGGGGAAAGCTGTAACTCTGTGAGATGATTTCACAGAACACAAAGAAGTTTCTCAGAAAGCTTCTTTCTCTTTGTTATCGGAGGATATTTCCTTTGGCCCTATAGTCTTCAAAGGGATCTGAATATCTGTTCTCAGATTCCACAGAAATAAGGCTAGCAAAGAGATTTACGAAACACAGATGTAACTCTGTGAGATGAATTCACAGAACACTAAGCAGTTTCTCAGAAAGCTTCTTTCCAGATTTCATCTGAGGATATTTCCTTTTTCACCATAGCCCTCTATGGACTTCCAAATATCACTTTGCCAATTCCACAAGAACTGTCTTAGCGAAAGGCTTCTTCAGGGGAAAGCTGTAACTCTGTGAGATGATTTCACAAAACACAAAGAAGTTTCTCAAAAAGCTTCTTTCTCTTTGTTATCGGAGGATATTTCCTTTGGCCCTATGGTCTTCAAAGGGATCCGAAATATCTGTTCTCAGATTCCACAGAAAGAAGGCTAGCAAAGAGATCCACGAAATACATATGTAATTCTGTGAGATGAATTCACAGAACACTAAGCAGTTTCTCAGAAAGCTTCTTTCCAGATTTCATCTGAGGATATTTCCTTTTTCACCGTAGCCCTCTATGGGCTTCCAAATATCACTTTGCCAATTCCACAAGAACTGTCTTAGCGAAAGGCTTCTTCAGGGGAAAGCTGTAACTCTGTGAGATGATTTCACAGAACACAAAGAAGTTTCTCAGAAAGCTTCTTTCTCTTTGTTATCGGAGGATATTTCCTTTGGCCCTATGGTCTTCAAAGGGATCCGAAATATCTGTTCTCAGATTCCACAGAAAGAAGGCTAGCAAAGAGATCCACGAAATACATATGTAACTCTGTGAGATGAATTCACAGAACACTAAGCAGTTTCTCAGAAAGCTTCTTTCCAGATTTCATCTGAGGATATTTCCTTTTTCACCGTAGCCCTCTATGGGCTTCCAAATATCACTTTGCCAATTCCAGAAGAACTGTCTTAGCGAAAGGCTTCTTGAGGAGAAAGCTGTAACTCTGTGAGATGATTTCACAGAACACAAAGAAGTTTCTCAGAAAGCTTCTTTCTCTTTTTTATCGGAGGATATTTCCTTTGGTCCTATAGTCTTCAAAGGGATCCGAAATATCTGTTCTCAGATTCCACAGAAAGAAGGATAGCAAAGAGATCTACGAAACACAGATGTAACTCAGTGAGATGAATTCACAGAACACTAAGCAGTTTCTCAGAAAGCTTCTTTCCAGATTTCATCTGAGGATATTTCCTTTTTCACCATAGCCCTCTATGGGCTTCCAAATATCACTTTGCCAATTCCACAAGAACTGTCTTAGCGAAAGGCTTCTTGAGGGGAAAGCTGTAACTCTGTGAGATGATTTCACAGAACACAAAGAAGTTTCTCAGAAAGCTTCCTTCTCTTTGTTATCGGAGGATATTTCCTTTGGCCCTATAGTCTTCAAAGGTATCCGAAATATCTGTTTCACATTCCACAGAAATAAGGCTAGCAAAGAGATCCACGAATTACAGATGTAACTCTGTGAGATGAATTCACAGAACACTAAGCAGTTTCTCAGAAAGCTTCTTTCCAGATTTCATCGGAGGATATTTCCTTTTTCACCATAGCCCTCTATGGGCTTCCAAATATCACTTTGCCAATTCCACAAGAACTGTCTTAGCGAAAGGCTTCTTGAGGGGAAAGCTGTAACTCTGTGAGATGATTTCACGGAACATAAAGAAGTTTCTCAGAAAGCTTCCTTCTCTTTGTCATCGGAGGATATTTCCTTTGGCCCTATAGTCTTCAAAGGTATCCGAAATATCTGTTTCACATTCCACAGAAATAAGGCTAGCAAAGAGATCCACGAATTACAGATGTAACTCTGTGAGATGAATTCACAGAACACTAAGCAGTTTCTCAGAAAGCTTCTTTCCAGATTTCATCTGAGGATATTTCCTTTTTCACCATAGCCCTCTATGGGCTTGCAAATATGACTTTGCCAATTCCACAAGAACTGTCTTAGCGAAAGTCTTCTTGAGGGGAAAGCTGTAACTCTGTGAGATGATTTCACAGAACACAAAGAAGTTTCTCAGAAAGCTTCTTTCTCTTTGTTATCGGAGGATATTTCCTTTGGCCCTATAGTCTTCAAAGGGATCTGAATATCTGTTCTCAGATTCCACAGAAATAAGGCTAGCAAAGAGATTTACGAAACACAGATGTAACTCTGTGAGATGAATTCACAGAACACTAAGCAGTTTCTCAGAAAGCTTCTTTCCAGATTTCATCTGAGGATATTTCCTTTTTCACCATAGCCCTCTATGGGCTTCCAAATATCACTTTGCCAATTCCACAAGAACTGTCTTAGCGAAAGTATTCTTGAGGGGAAAGCTGTAACTCTGTGAGATGATTTCACAGAACACAAAGAAGTTTCTCAGAAAGCTTCTTTCTCTTTGTTATCGGAGGATATTTCCTTTGGCCCTATAGTCTTCAAAGGGATCTGAATATCTGTTCTCAGATTCCACAGAAATAAGGCTAGCAAAGAGATTTAGGAAACACAGATGTAACTCTGTGAGATGAATTCACAGAACACTAAGCAGTTTCTCAGAAAGCTTCTTTCCAGAATTCATCTGAGGATATTTCCTTTTTCACCATAGCCCTCTATGGACTTCCAAATATCACTTTGCCAATTCCCCAAGAACTGTCTTAGCGAAAGGCTTCTTCAGGGGAAAGCTGTAACTCGGTGAGATGATTTCACAAAACACAAAGAAGTTTCTCAAAAAGCTTCTTTCTCTTTGTTATCGGAGGATATTTCCTTTGGCCCTATGGTCTTCAAAGGGATCCGAAATATCTGTTCTCAGATTCCACAGAAAGAAGGCTAGCAAAGAGATCCACGAAATACATATGTAACTCTGTGAGATGAATTCACAGAACACTAAGCAGTTTCTCAGAAAGCTTCTTTCCAGATTTCATCGGAGGATATTTCCTTTTTCACCGTAGCCCTCTATGGGCTTCCAAATATCACTTTGCCAATTCCACAAGAACTGTCTTAGCGAAAGGCTTCTTCAGGGGAAAGCTGTAACTCTGTGAGATGATTTCACAGAACACAAAGAAGTTTCTCAGAAAGCTTCTTTCTCTTTGTTATCGGAGGATATTTCCTTTGGCCCTATGGTCTTCAAAGGGATCCGAAATATCTGTTCTCAGATTCCACAGAAAGAAGGCTAGCAAAGAGATCCACGACATACATATGTAACTCTGTGAGATGAATTCACAGAACACTAAGCAGTTTCTCAGAAAGCTTCTTTCCAGATTTCATCTGAGGATATTTCCTTTTTCACCGTAGCCCTCTATGGGCTTCCAAATATCACTTTGCCAATTCCACAAGAACTGTCTTAGCGAAAGGCTTCTTGAGGGGAAAGCTGTAACTCTGTGAGATGATTTCACAGAACACAAAGAAGTTTCTCAGAAAGCTTCTTTCTCTTTGTTATCGGAGGATATTTCCTTTGGCCCTGTAGTCTTCAAAGGGATCCGAAATATCTGTTCTCAGATTCCACAGAAAGAAGGCTAGCAAAGAGATCTACGAAACACAGATGTAACTCAGTGAGATGAATTCACAGAACACTAAGCAGTTTCTCAGAAAGCTTCTTTCCAGATTTCATCTGAGGATATTTCCTTTTTCACCATAGCCCTCTATGGACTTCCAAATATCACTTTGCCAATTCCACAAGAACTGTCTTAGCGAAAGGCTTCTTCAGGGGAAAGCTGTAACTCTGTGAGATGATTTCACAGAACACAAAGAAGTTTCTCAGAAAGCTTCTTTCTCTTTGTTATCGGAGGATATTTCCTTTGGCCCTATGGTCTTCAAAGGGATCCGAAATATCTGTTCTCAGATTCCACAGAAAGAAGGCTAGCAAAGAGATCCACGAAATACAGATGTAACTCTGTGAGATGAATTCACAGAACACTAAGCAGTTTCTCAGAAAGCTTCTTTCCAGATTTCATCGGAGGATATTTCCTTTTTCACCGTAGCCCTCTATGGGCTTCCAAATATCACTTTGCCAATTCCACAAGAACTCTCTTAGCGAAAGGCTTCTTGAGGGGAAAGCTGTAACTCTGTGAGATGATTTCACAGAACACAAAGAAGTTTCTCAGAAAGCTTCTTTCTCTTTGTTATCGGAGGATATTTCCTTTGGCCCTATAGTCTTCAAAGGGATCCGAAATATCTGTTCTCAGAATCCACAGAAAGAAGGCTAGCAAAGAGACCTACGAAACACAGATGTAACTCTGTGAGATGAATTCACAGAACACTAAGCAGTTTCTCAGAAAGCTTCTTTCCAGATTTCATCTGAGGATATTTCCTTTTTCACCATAGCCCTCTATGGACTTCCAAATATCACTTTGCCAATTCCACAAGAACTGTCTTAGCGAAAGGCTTCTTCAGGGGAAAGCTGTAACTCTGTGAGATGATTTCACAGAACACAAAGAAGTTTCTCAGAAAGCTTCTTTCTCTTTGTTATCGGAGGATATTTCCTTTGGCCCTATGGTCTTCAAAGGGATCCGAAATATCTGTTCTCAGATTCCACAGAAAGAGGGCTAGCAAAGAGATCCACGAAATACAGATGTAACTCTGTGAGATGAATTCACAGAACACTAAGCAGTTTCTCAGAAAGCTTCTTTCCAGATTTCATCTGAGGATATTTCCTTTTTCACCGTAGCCCTCTATGGGCTTCCAAATATCACTTTGCCAATTCCACAAGAACTCTCTTAGCGAAAGGCTTCTTGAGGGGAAAGCTGTAACTCTGTGAGATGATTTCACAGAACACAAAGAAGTTTCTCAGAAAGCTTCTTTCTCTTTGTTATCGGAGGATATTTCCTTTGGCCCTATAGTCTTCAAAGGGATCCGAAATATCTGTTCTCAGAATCCACAGAAAGAAGGCTAGCAAAGAGACCTACGAAACACAGATGTAACTCTGTGAGATGAATTCACAGAACACTAAGCAGTTTCTCAGAAAGCTTCTTTCCAGATTTTATCTGAGGATATTTCCTTTTTCACCATAGCCCTCTATGGACTTCCAAATATCACTTTGCCAATTCCACAAGAACTGTCTTAGCGAAAGGCTTCTTCAGGGGAAAGCTGTAACTCTGTGAGATGATTTCACAGAACACAAAGAAGTTTCTCAGAAAGCTTCTTTCTCTTTGTTATCGGAGGATATTTCCTTTGGCCCTATAGTCTTCAAAGGGATCCGAAATATCTGTTTCACATTCCACAGAAATAAGGCTAGCAAAGAGATCCACGAATTACAGATGTAACTCTGTGAGATGAATTCACAGAACACTAAGCAGTTTCTCAGAAAGCTTCTTTCCAGATTTCATCTGAGGATATTTCCTTTTGCACCATAGCCCTCTATGGGCTTCCAAATATCACTTTGCCAATTCCACAAGAACTGTCTTAGCGAAAGGCTTCTTGAGGGGAAAGCTGTAACTCTGTGAGATGATTTCACAGAACACAAAGAAGTTTCTCAAAATCTTCTTTCTCTTCGTTATCGAGGGATATTTCCTTTGGCCCTATGGTCTTCAAAGGGATCCGAAATATATGTTCTCAGATTCCACAGAAAGAAGGCTAGCAAAGAGATCCACGAAATACAGATGTAACTCTGTGAGATGAATTCACAGAACACTAAGCAATTTCTCAGAAAGCTTCTTTCGAGATTTCATCTGAGGATATTTCCTTTTCCACCATAGCCCTCGATGGGCTTCCAATTATCACTTTGCCAATTCCACAAGAACTATCTTACCGAAAGGCTTCTTGAGGGGAAAGCTGTAACTCTGTGAGATGATTTCACAGAACACAAAGAAGTTTCTCAGAAAGCTTCTTTCTCTTTGTTATCGGAGGATATTTCCTTTGGCCCTATAGTCTTCAAAGGGATCCGAATATGTGTTCTCAGATTGAACAGAAATAAGGCTAGCAAAGAGATCTACGAAACACAGATGTAACTCTGTGAGATGAATTCACAGAACACTAAGCAGTTTCTCAGAAAGCTTCTTTCCAGATTTCATCTGAGGATATTTCCTTTTTCACCGTAGCCCTCTGGGGGCTTCCAAATATCACTTTGCCAATTCCACAAGAACTGTCTTAGCGAAAGGCTTCTTGAGGGGAAAGCTGTAACTCTGTGAGATGATTTCACAGAACACAAAGAAGTTTATCAGAAAGCTTCTTTCTCTTTGTTATCGGAGGATATTTCCTTTGGCCCTATAGTCTTCAAAGGGATCCGAAATATCTGTTCTCAGATTCCACAGAAAGAAGGCTAGCAAAGAGATCTACGAAACACAGATGTAACTCTGTGAGATGAATTCACAGAACACTAAGCAGTTTCTCAGAAAGCTTCTTTCCAGATTTCATCTGAGGATATTTCCTTTTTCACCATAGCCCTCTATGGGCTTCCAAATATCTCTTTGCCAATTCCACAATAACTGTCTTAGCGAAAGGCTTCTTGAAGGGAAAGCTGTAACTCTCTGAGATGATTTCACAGAACACAAAGAAGATTCTCAGAAAGCTTCCTTCTCTTTGTTATCGGAGGATATTTCCTTTGGCCCTATAGTCTTCAAAGGGATCCGAAATATCTGTTTCACATTCCACAGAAATAAGGCTAGCAAAGAGATCCACGAATTACAGATGTAACTCTGTGAGATGAATTCACAGAACACTAAGCAGTTTCTCAGAAAGCTTCTTTCCAGATTTCATCTGAGGATATTTCCTTTTTCAACATAGCCCTCTATGGGCTTCCAAATATCACTTTGCCAATTCCACAAGAACTGTCTTAGCGAAAGGCTTCTTGAGGGGAAAGCTGTAACTCTGTGAGATGATTTCACAGAACACAAAGAAGTTTCTCAGAAAGCTTCTTTCTCTTTGTTATCGGAGGATATTTCCTTTGGCCCTATGGTCTTCAAAGGGATCCGAAATATCTGTTCTCAGATTCCACAGAAATAAGGCTAGCAAAGAGATCTACGAAACACAGATGTAACTCTGTGAGATGAATTCACAGAACATTAAGCAGTTTCTCAGAAAGCTTCTTTCCAGATTTCATCTGAGGATATTTCCTTTTTCACCATAGCCCTCTATGGGCTTCCAAATATCACTTTGCCAATTCCACAAGAACTGTCTTAGCGAAAGGCTTCTTGAGGGGAAAGCTGTAACTCTGTGAGATGATTTCACAGAACACAAAGAAGATTCTCAGAAAGCTTCCTTCTCTTTGTTATCGGAGGATATTTCCTTTGGCCCTATAGTCTTCAAAGGGATCCGAAATATCTGTTTCACATTCCACAGAAAGAAGGCTAGCAAAGAGATTCTCGAAATACAGATGTAACTCTGTGAGATGAATTCACAGAACACTAAGCAGTTTCTCAGAAAGCTTCTTTCCAGATTTCATCTGAGGATATTTCCTTTTTCACCAGAGCCCTCTAAGGGCTTCCAAATATCACTTTGCCAATTCCACAAGAACTGTCTTAGCGAAAGGCTTCTTGAGGGGAAAGCTGTAACTCTATGAGATGATTTCACAGAACACAAAGAAGTTTCTCAGAAAGTTCTTTCTCTTTGTTATCGGAAGATATTTCCTTTGGCCCTATAGTCTTCAAAGGGATCTGAATATCTGTTCTCAGATTCCACAGAAATAAGGCTAGCAAAGAGATTTACGAAACACAGATATAAATCTGGGAGATGAATTCACAGAACACTAAGCAGTTTCTCAGAAAGCTTCTTTCCAGATTTCATCTGAGGATATTTCCTTTTTCACCATAGCCCTCTATGGACTTCCAAATATCACTTTGCCAATTCCACAAGAACTGTCTTAGCGAAAGGCTTCTTGAGGGGAAAGCTGTAACTCTGTGAGATGATTTCACAGAACACAAAGAAGTTTCTCAGAAAGCTTCTTTCTCTTTGTTATCGGAGGATATTTCCTTTGGCCCTATAGTCTTCAAAGGGATCCGAAATATCTGTTTCACATTCCACAGAAATAAGGCTAGCAAAGAGATCCACGAATTACAGATGTAACTCTGTGAGATGAATTCACAGAACACTAAGCAGTTTCTCAGAAAGCTTCTTTCCAGATTTCATCTGAGGATATTTCCTTTTTCACCATAGCCCTCTATGGGCTTCCAAATATCACTTTGCCAATTCCACAAGAACTGTCTTAGCGAAAGGCTTCTTGAGGGGAAAGCTGTAACTCTGTGAGATGATTTCACAGAACACAAAGAAGTTTCTCAGAAATCTTCTTTCTCTTCGTTATCGAGGGATATTTCCTTTGGCCCTATGGTCTTCAAAGGGATCCGAAATATATGTTCTCAGATTCCACAGAAAGAAGGCTAGCAAAGAGATCCACGAAATACAGATGTAACTCTGTGAGATGAATTCACAGAACACTAAGCAGTTTCTCAGAAAGCTTCTTTCGAGATTTCATCTGAGGATATTTCCTTTTCCACCATAGCCCTCGATGGGCTTCCAATTATCACTTTGCCAAATCCACAAGAACTGTCTTAGCGAAAGGCTTCTTGAGGGGAAAGCTGTAACTCTGTGAGATGATTTCACAGAACACAAAGAAGTTTCTCAGAAAGCTTCTTTCTCTTTGTTATCAGAGGATATTTCCTTTGGCCCTATAGTCTTCAAAGGTATCCGAAATATCTGTTCTCAAATTCCACAGAAAGAAGGCTAGCAAAGAGATCTACGAAACACAGATGTAACTCTGTGAGATGAATTCACAGAACACTAAGCAGTTTCTCAGAAAGCTTCTTTCCAGATTTCATCTGAGGATATTTCCTTTTTCACCGTAGCCCTCTATGGGCTTCCAAATATCACTTTGCCAATTCCACAAGAACTGTCTTAGCGAAAGGCTTCTTGAGGGGAAAGCTGTAACTCTGTGAGATGATTTCACAGAACACAAAGAAGTTTCTCAGAAAGCTTCTTTCTCTTTGTTATCGGAGGATATTTCCTTTGGCCCTATAGTCTTCAAAGGGATCCGAAATATCTGTTCTCAGATTCCACAGAAAGAAGGCTAGCAAAGAGATCTACGAAACACAGATGTAACTCTGTGAGATGAATTCACAGAACACTAAGCAGTTTCTCAGAAAGCTTCTTTCCAGATTTCATCTGAGGATATTTCCTTTTTCACCATAGCCCTCTATGGGCTTCCAAATATCTCTTTGCCAATTCCACAATAACTGTCTTAGCGAAAGGCTTCTTGAAGGGAAAGCTGTAACTCTCTGAGATGATTTCACAGAACACAAAGAAGATTCTCAGAAAGCTTCCTTCTCTTTGTTATCGGAGGATATTTCCTTTGGCCCTACAGTCTTCAAAGGGATCCGAAATATCTGTTTCACATTCCACAGAAATAAGGCTAGCAAAGAGATCCACGAATTACAGATGTAACTCTGTGAGATGAATTCACAGAACACTAAGCAGTTTCTCAGAAAGCTTCTTTCCAGATTTCATCTGAGGATATTTCCTTTTTCAACATAGCCCTCTATGGGCTTCCAAATATCACTTTGCCAATTCCACAAGAACTGTCTTAGCGAAAGGCTTCTTGAGGGGAAAGCTGTAACTCTGTGAGATGATTTCACAGAACACAAAGAAGTTTCTCAGAAAGCTTCTTTCTCTTTGTTATCGGAGGATATTTCTTTTGGCCCTATGGTCTTCAAAGGGATCCGAAATATCTGTTCTCAGATTCCACAGAAATAAGGCTAGCAAAGAGATCTACGAAACACAGATGTAACTCTGTGAGATGAATTCACAGAACACTAAGCAGTTTCTCAGAAAGCTTCTTTCCAGATTTCATCTGAGGATATTTCCTTTTTCAACATAGCCCTCTATGGGCTTCCAAATATCACTTTGCCAATTCCACAAGAACTGTCTTAGCGAAAGGCTTCTTGAGGGGAAAGCTGTAACTCTGTGAGATGATTTCACAGAACAAAAGGAGGTTCTCAGAAAGCTTCTTTCTCTTTGTTATCGGAGGATATTTCCTATGGCCCTATGGTGTTCAAAGGGATGCGAAATATCTGTTCTCAGATTCCACAGAAAGAAGGCTAGCAAAGAGATTCTCGAAATACAGATGTAACTCTGTGAGATGAATTCACAGAACACTAAGCAGTTATTCAGAAAGCTTCTTTCCAGATTTCATCTGAGGATATTTCCTTTTTCACCAGAGCCCTCTAAGGGCTTCCAAATATCACTTTGCCAATTCCACAAGAACTGTCTTAGCGAAAGGCTTCTTGAGGGGAAAGCTGTAACTCTGTGAGATTTTTACACAGAACACAACGAAGTTTCTCAGAAAGCTTCTTTCTCTTTGTTATCGGAGGATATTTACTTTGGCCCTATAGTCTTCAAAGGGCTCCGAAATATCTGTTCTCAGATTCCACAGAAAGAAGGCTAGCAAAGAGATACACGAAATACAAATGTAACTCTGTGAGATGAATTCACAGAACACTAAGCAGTTTCTCAGAAAGCTACTTTCCAGATTTCATCTGAGGATAATTCCTTTTTCTCCATAGCCCTCTATGGGATTCCAAATATCACATTGCCAATTCCACAAGAACTGTCTTAGCGAAAGGCTTCTTGAGGGGAAAGCTGTAACTATGTGAGATGATTTCACAGAACACAAAGAAGTTTCTCAGAAAGCTTCTTTCTCTTTGTTATCGGAGGATATTTCCTTTGGCCCTATAGTCTTCAACGGGATCCGAAATATCTGTTCTCAGATTCCACAGAAAGAAGGCTAGCAAAGAGATCTACGAAACACAGATGTAACTCTGTGAGATGAATTCACAGAACACTAAGCAGTTTCTCAGAAAGCTTCTTTCCAGATTTCATCTGAGGATATTTCCTTTTTCACCATAGCCCTCTATGGGCTTCCAAATATCACTTTGCCAATTCCACAAGAACTGTCTTAGCGAAAGGCTTCTTGAGGGGAAAGCTGTAACTCTGTGAGATGATTTCACAGAACACAAAGAAGTTTCTCAGAAAGCTTCTTTCTCTTTGTTATCGGAGGATATTTCCTATGGCCCTATGGTGTTCAAAGGGATGCGAAATATCTGTTCTCAGATTCCACAGAAAGAAGGCTAGCAAAGAGATTCTCGAAATGCAGATGTAACTCTGTGAGATGAATTCACAGAACACTAAGCAGTTTCTCAGAAAGCTTCTTTCCAGATTTCATCTGAGGATATTTCCTTTTTCACCAGAGCCCTCTATGGGCTTCCAAATATCACTTTGCCAATTCCACAAGAACTGTCTTAGCGAAAGGCTTCTTGAGGGGAAAGCTGTAACTCTGTGAGATGATTTCACAGAACACAAAGAAGTTTCTCAGAAATCTTCTTTCTCTTCGTTATCGGAGGATATTTCCTTTGGCCCTATGGTCTTCAAAGGGATCCGAAATATCTGTTCTCAGATTCCACAGAAAGAAGGCTAGCAAAGAGATGCACGAAACACAGATGTAACTCTGTGAGATGAATTCACAGAACACTAAGCAGTTTCTCAGAAAGCTTCTTTCCAGATTTCATCTGAGGATATTTCCTTTTTCACCATAGCCCTCGATGGGCTTCCAATTATCACTTTGCCAATTCCACAAGAACTGTCTTAGCGAAAGGCTTCTTGAGGGGAAAGCTGTAACTCTGTGAGATGATTTCACAGAACACAAAGAAGTTTCTCAGAAAGCTTCTTTCTCTTTGTTATCGGAGGATATTTCCTTTGGCCCTATAGTCTTCAAAGGGATCCGAATATGTGTTCTCAGATTCCACAGAAAGAAGGCTAGCAAAGAGATCTACGAAACACAGATGTAACTCTGTGAGATGAATTCACAGAACACTAAGCAGTTTCTCAGAAAGCTTCTTTCCAGATTTCATCTGAGGATATTTCCTTTTTCACCATAGCCCTCTATGGGCTTCCAAATATCACTTTGCCAATTCCACAAGAACTGTCATAGCAAAAGTCATCTTGAGGGGAAAGCTGTAACTCTGTGAGATGATTTCACAGAACACAAAGAAGTTTCTCAGAAAGCTTCTTTCTCTTTGTTATCGGAGGATATTTCCTTTGGCCCTATAGTCTTCAAAGGGATCTGAATATCTGTTCTCAGATTCCACAGAAATAAGGCTAGCAAAGAGATCTATGAAACACAGATGTAACACTGTGAGATGAATTCACAGAACACTAAGCAGTTTATCAGAAAGCTTCTTTCCAAATTTCATCTGAGGATATTTCCTTTTTCACCATAGCCCTCTATGGACTTCCAAATATCACTTTGCCAATTCCACAAGAACTGTCTTAGCGAAAGGCTTCTTGAGGGGAAAGCTGTAACTCTGTGAGATGATTTCACAGAACACAAAGAAGTTTCTCAGAAAGCTTCTTTCTCTTTGTTATCGGAGGATATTTCCTTTGGCCCTATGGTCTTCAAAGGGATGCGAAATATCTGTTCTCAGATTCCACAGAAAGAAGGCTAGCAATGAGATCCACGAAATACAGATGTAACTCTGTGAGATGAATTCACAGAACACTAAGCAGTTTCTCAGAAAGCTTCTTTCCAGATTTCATCTGAGGATATTTCCTTTTTCACCATAGCCCTCTATGGGCTTCCAAATATCTCTTTGCCAATTCCACAATAACAGTCTTAGCGAAAGGCTTCTTGAGGGGAAAGCTGTAACTCTGTGAGATGATTTCACAGAACACAAAGAAGATTCTCAGAAAGCTTCCTTCTCTTTGTTATCGGAGGATATTTCCTTTGGCCCTATAGTCTTCAAAGGGATCCGAAATATCTGTTTCACATTCCACAGAAATAAGGCTAGCAAAGAGATCCACGAATTACAGATGTAACTCTGTGAGATGAATTCACAGAACACTAAGCAGTTTCTCAGAAAGCTTCTTTCCAGATTTCATCTGAGGATATTTCCTTTTTCACCATAGCCCTCTATGGGCTTCCAAATATCACTTTGCCAATTCCACAAGAACTGTCTTAGTGAAAGGCTTCTTGAGGGGAAAGCTGTAACTCTGTGAGATGATTTCACAGAACACAAAGAAGTTTCTCAGAAAGCTTCTTTCTCTTTGTTATCGGAGGATATTTCCTTTGGCCCTATGGTCTTCAAAGGGATCCGAAATATCTGTTCTCAGATTCCACAGAAATAAGGCTAGCAAAGAGATCTACGAAACACAGATGTAACTCTGTGAGATGAATTCACAGAACACTAAGCAGTTTCTCAGAAAGCTTCTTTCCAGATTTCATCTGAGGATATTTCCTTTTTCACCATAGCCCTCTATGGGCTTCCAAATATCACTTTGCCAATTCCACAAGAACTGTCTTAGCGAAAGGCTTCTTGAGGGGAAAGCTGTAACTCTGTGAGATGATTTCACAGAACACAAAGAAGTTTCTCAGAAAGCTTCTTTCTCTTTGTTATCGGAGGATATTTCCTATGGCCCTATGGTGTTCAAAGGGATGCGAAATATCTGTTCTCAGATTCCACAGAAATAAGGCTAGCAAAGAGATTCTCGAAATACAGATGTAACTCTGTGAGATGAATTCACAGAACACTAAGCAGTTTCTCAGAAAGCTTCTTTCCAGATTTCATCTGAGGATATTTCCTTTTTCACCAGAGCCCTCTAAGGGCTTCCAAATATCACTTTGCCAATTCCACAAGAACTGTCTTAGCGAAAGGCTTCTTGAGGGGAAAGCTGTAAGTCTGTGAGATTATTTCACAGAACACAAAGTAGTTTCTCAGAAAGCTTCTTTCTCTTTGTTATCGGAGGATATTTCCTTTGGCCCTATAGTCTTCAAAGGGATCCGAAATATCTGTTCTCAGATTCCACAGAAAGAAGGCTAGCAAAGAGATACACGAAATACAAATGTAACACTGTGAGATGAATTCACAGAACACTAAGCAGTTTCTCAGAAAGCTTCTTTCCAGATTTCATCTGAGGATAATTCCTTTTTCACCATAGCCCTCTATGGGATTCCAAATATCACTTTGCCAATTCCACAAGAACTGTCTTAGCGAAAGGCTTCTTGAGGGGAAAGCTGTTACTATTTGAGATGATTTCACAGAACACAAAGAAGTTTCTCAGAAAGCTTCTTTCTCTTTGTTATCGGAGGATATTTCCTTTGGCCCTATAGTCTTCAACGGGATCCGAAATATCTGTTCTCAGATTCCACAGAAAGAAGGCTAGCAAAGAGATCTACGAAACACAGATGTAACTCTCTGAGATGAATTCACAGAACACTAAGCAGTTTCTCAGAAAGCTTCTTTCCAGATTTCATCTGAGGATATTTCCTTTTTCACCATAGCCCTCTATGGGCTTCCAAATATCACTTTGCAAATTCCACAAGAACTGTCTTAGCGAAAGACTTCTTGAGGGGAAAGCTGTAACTCTGTGAGATGATTTCACAGAACACAAAGAAGTTTCTCAGAAAGCTTCTTTCTCTTTGTTATCGGAGGATATTTCCTATGGCCCTATGGTGTTCAAAGGGATGCGAAATATCTGTTCTCAGATTCCACAGAAAGAAGGCTAGCAAAGAGATTCTCGAAATGCAGATGTAACTCTGTGAGATGAATTCACAGAACACTAAGCAGTTTCTCAGAAAGCTTCTTTCCAGATTTCATCTGAGGATATTTCCTTTTTCACCATAGCCCTCGATGGGCTTCCAATTATCACTTTGCCAATTCCACAAGAACTGTCATAGCGAAAGTCATCTTGAGGGGAAAGCTGTAACTCTGTGAGATGATTTCACAGAACACAAAGAAGTTTCTCAGAAAGCTTCTTTCTCTTTGTTATCGGAGGATATTTCCTTTGGCCCAATAGTCTTCAAAGGGATCTGAATATCTGTTCTCAGATTCCACAGAAATAAGGCTAGCAAAGAGATCTACGAAACACAGATGTAACTCTGTGAGATGAATTCACAGAACACTAAGCAGTTTCTCTGAAAGCTTCTTTCCAGATTTCATCTGAGGATATTTCCTTTTTCACCATAGCCCTCTATGGACTTCCAAATATCACTTTGCCAATTCCACAAGAACTGTCTTAGCGAAAGTCTTCTTGAGGGGAAAGCTGTAACTCTGTGAGATGATTTCACAGAACACAAAGGAGTTTCTCAGAAAGCTTCTTTCTCTTTGTTATCGGAGGATATTTCCTTTGGCCCTATGGTCTTCAAAGGGATGCGAAATATCTGTTCTCAGATTCCACAGAAAGAAGGCTAGCAAAGAGATCCACGAAATACAGATGTAACTCTGTGAGATGAATTCACAGAACACTAAGCAGTTTCTCAGAAAGCTTCTTTCCAGATTTCATCTGAGGATATTTCCTTTTTCACCATAGCCCTCTATGGGCTTCCAAATATCTCTTTGCCAATTCCACAATAACAGTCTTAGCGAAAGGCTTCTTGAGGGGAAAACTGTAACTCTGTGAGATGATTTCACAGAACACAAAGAAGATTCTCAGAAAGCTTCCTTCTCTTTGTTATCGGAGGATATTTCCTTTGGCCCTATAGTCTTCAAAGGGATCCGAAATATCTGTTTCACATTCCACAGAAATAAGGCTAGCAAAGAGATCCACGAATTACAGATGTAACTCTGTGAGATGAATTCACAGAACACTAAGCAGTTTCTCAGAAAGCTTCTTTCCAGATTTCATCTGAGGATATTTCCTTTTTCACCATAGCCCTCTATGGGCTTCCAAATATCACTTTGCCAATTCCACAAGAACTGTCTTAGTGAAAGGCTTCTTGAGGGGAAAGCTGTAACTCTGTGAGATGATTTCACAGAACACAAAGAAGTTTCTCAGAAAGCTTCTTTCTCTTTGTTATCGGAGGATATTTCCTTTGGCCCTATGGTCTTCAAAGGGATCCGAAATATCTGTTCTCAGATTCCACAGAAATAAGGCTAGCAAAGAGATCTACGAAACACAGATGTAACTCTGTGAGATGAATTCACAGAACACTAAGCAGTTTCTCAGAAAGCTTCTTTCCAGATTTCATCTGAGGATATTTCCATTTTCACCATAGCCCTCTATGGGCTTCCAAATATCACTTTGCCAATTCCACAAGAACTGTCTTAGCGAAAGGCTTCTTGAGGGGAAAGCTGTAACTCTGTGAGATGATTTCACAGAACACAAAGAAGTTTCTCAGAAAGCTTCTTTCTCTTTGTTATCGGAGGATATTTCCTATGGCCCTATGGTGTTCAAAGGGATGCGAAATATCTGTTCTCAGATTCCACAGAAATAAGGCTAGCAAAGAGATTCTCGAAATACAGATGTAACTCTGTGAGATGAATTCACAGAACACTAAGCAGTTTCTCAGAAAGCTTCTTTCCAGATTTCATCTGAGGATATTGCCTTTTTCACCAGAGCCCTCTAAGGGCTTCCAAATATCACTTTGCCAATTCCACAAGAACTGTCTTAGCGAAAGGCTTCTTGAGGGGAAAGCTGTAAGTCTGTGAGATTATTTCACAGAACACAAAGTAGTTTCTCAGAAAGCTTCTTTCTCTTTGTTATCGGAGGATATTTCCTTTGGCCCTATAGTCTTCAAAGGGATCCGAAATATCTGTTCTCAGATTCCACAGAAAGAAGGCTAGCAAAGAGATACACGAAATACAAATGTAACACTGTGAGATGAATTCACAGAACACTAAGCAGTTTCTCAGAAAGCTTCTTTCCAGATTTCATCTGAGGATAATTCCTTTTTCACCATAGCCCTCTATGGGATTCCAAATATCACTTTGCCAATTCCACAAGAACTGTCTTAGCGAAAGGCTTCTTGAGGGGAAAGCTGTTACTATTTGAGATGATTTCACAGAACACAAAGAAGTTTCTCAGAAAGCTTCTTTCTCTTTGTTATCGGAGGATATTTCCTTTGGCCCTATAGTCTTCAACGGGATCCGAAATATCTGTTCTCAGATTCCACAGAAAGAAGGCTAGCAAAGAGATCTACGAAACACAGATGTAACTCTCTGAGATGAATTCACAGAACACTAAGCAGTTTCTCAGAAAGCTTCTTTCCAGATTTCATCTGAGGATATTTCCTTTTTCACCATAGCCCTCTATGGGCTTCCAAATATCACTTTGCAAATTCCACAAGAACTGTCTTAGCGAAAGACTTCTTGAGGGGAAAGCTGTAACTCTGTGAGATGATTTCACAGAACACAAAGAAGTTTCTCAGAAAGCTTCTTTCTCTTTGTTATCGGAGGATATTTCCTATGGCCCTATGGTGTTCAAAGGGATGCGAAATATCTGTTCTCAGATTCCACAGAAAGAAGGCTAGCAAAGAGATTCTCGAAATGCAGATGTAACTCTGTGAGATGAATTCACAGAACACTAAGCAGTTTCTCAGAAAGCTTCTTTCCAGATTTCATCTGAGGATATTTCCTTTTTCACCAGAGCCCTCTATGGGCTTCCAAATATCACTTTGCCAATTCCACAAGAACTGTCTTAGTGAAAGGCTTCTTGAGGGGAAAGCTGTAACTCTGTGAGATGATTTCACAGAACACAAAGAAGTTTCTCAGAAATCTTCTTTCTCTTCGTTATCGGAGGATACTTCCTTTGGCCCTATGGTCTTCAAAGGGATCCGAAATATCTGTTCTCAGATTCCACAGAAAGAAGGCTAGCAAAGAGATGCACGAAATACAGATGTAACTCTGTGAGATGAATTCACAGAACACTAAGCAGTTTCTCAGAAAGCTTCTTTCCAGATTTCATCTGAGGATATTTCCTTTTTCACCATAGCCCTCGATGGGCTTCCAATTATCACTTTGCCAATTCCACAAGAACTGTCATAGCGAAAGTCATCTTGAGGGGAAAGCTGTAACTCTGTGAGATGATTTCACAGAACACAAAGAAGTTTCTCAGAAAGCTTCTTTCTCTTTGTTATCGGAGGATATTTCCTTTGGCCCAATAGTCTTCAAAGGGATCTGAATATCTGTTCTCAGATTCCACAGAAATAAGGCTAGCAAAGAGATCTACGAAACACAGATGTAACTCTGTGAGATGAATTCACAGAACACTAAGCAGTTTCTCTGAAAGCTTCTTTCCAGATTTCATCTGAGGATATTTCCTTTTTCACCATAGCCCTCTATGGACTTCCAAATATCACTTTGCCAATTCCACAAGAACTGTCTTAGCGAAAGTCTTCTTGAGGGGAAAGCTGTAACTCTGTGAGATGATTTCACAGAACACAAAGGAGTTTCTCAGAAAGCTTCTTTCTCTTTGTTATCGGAGGATATTTCCTTTGGCCCTATGGTCTTCAAAGGGATGCGAAATATCTGTTCTCAGATTCCACAGAAAGAAGGCTAGCAAAGAGATCCACGAAATACAGATGTAACTCTGTGAGATGAATTCACAGAACACTAAGCAGTTTCTCAGAAAGCTTCTTTCCAGATTTCATCTGAGGATATTTCCTTTTTCACCATAGCCCTCTATGGGCTTCCAAATATCACTTTGCCAATTCCACAAGAACTGTCTTAGCGAAAGGCTTCTTGAGGGGAAAGCTGTAACTCTGTGAGATGATTTCACAGAACACAAAGAAGTTTCTCAGAAAGCTTCTTTCTCTTTGTTATTGGAGGATACTTCCTTTGGCCCTATGGTCTTCAAAGGGATCCGAAATATCTGTTCTCAGATTCCACAGAAAGAAGGCTAGCAAAGAGATTCTCGAAATACAGATGTAACTCTGTGAGATGAATTCACAGAACACTAAGCAGTTTCTCAGAAAGCTTCTTTCCAGATTTCATCTGAGGATATTTCCTTTTTCACCAGAGCCCTCTAAGGGCTTCCAAATATCACTTTGCCAATTCCACAAGAACTGTCTTAGCGAAAGGCTTCTTGAGGGGAAAGCTGTAACTCTGTGAGATTATTTCACAGAACACAACGAAGTTTCTCAGAAAGCTACTTTCTCTTTGTTATCGGAGGATATTTCCTTTGGCCCTATAGTCTTCAAAGGGATCCGAAATATCTGTTCTCAGATTCCACAGAAAGAAGGCTAGCAAAGAGATACACGAAATACAAATGTAACTCTGTGAGATGAATTCACAGAACACTAAGCAGTTTCTCAGAAAGCTTGTTTCCAGATTTCATCTGAGGATAATTCCTTTTTCACCATAGCCCTCTATGGGCTTCCAAATATCACTTTGCCAATTCCACAAGATCTGTCTTAGCGAAAGGCTTCTTGAGGGGAAAGCTGTAACTCTGTGAGATGATTTCACAGAACACAAAGAAGTTTCTTAGAAAGCTTCCTTCTCTTTGTTATCGGAGGATATTTCCTTTGGCCCTATAGTCTTCAAAGGGATCCGAAATATCTGTTTCACATTCCACAGAAATAAGGTTAGCAAAGAGATCCACGAATTTCAGATGTAACTCTGTGAGATGAATTCACAGAACACTAAGCAGTTTCTCAGAAAGCTTCTTTCCAGATTTCATCTGAGGATATTTCCTTTTTCACCATAGACCTCTAGGGCCTCCAAATATCACTTTGCCAATTCCACAAGAACTGTCTTAGCGAAAGGCTTCTTGAGGGGAACGCTGTAACTCTGTGAGATGATTTCACAGAACACAAAGAAGTTTCTCAGAAAGCTTCTTTCTCTTTGTTATCGGAGGATATTTCCTTTGGCCCTATAGTCTTCAAAGGGATCCGAATATGTGTTCTCAGATTCCACAGAAATAAGGCTAGCAAAGAGATCTACGAAACACAGATGTAACTCTGTGAGATGAATTCACAGAACCCTAAGCAGTTTCTCAGAAAGCTTCTTTCCAGATTTCATCTGAGGATATTTCCTTTTTCACCGTAGCCCTCTATGGGCTTCCAAATATCACTTTGCCAATTCCACAAGAACTGTCTTAGCGAAAGGCTTCTTGAGGGGAAAGCTGTAACTCTGTGAGATGATTTCACAGAACACAAAGAAGTTTCTCAGAAAGCTTCTTTCTCTTTGTTATTGGAGGATATTTCCTTTGGCCCTATGGTCTTCAAAGGGATCCGAAATATCTGTTCTCAGATTCCACAGAAATAAGGCTAGCAAAGAGATCTACGAAACACAGATGTAACTCTGTGAGATGAATTCACAGAACACTAAGCAGTTTCTCTGAAAGCTTCTTTCCAGATTTCATCTGAGGATATTTCCTTTTTCACCATAGCCCTCTATGGGCTTCCAAATATCACTTTGCCAATTCCACAAGAACTGTCTTAGCGAAAGGCTTCTTGAGGGGAAAGCTGTAACTCTGTGAGATGATTTCACAGAACACAAAGAAGTTTCTCAGAAAGCTTCTTTCTCTTTGTTATCGGAGGATATTTCCTTTGGCCCTATGGTCTTCAAAGGGATGCGAAATATCTGTTCTCAGATTCCACAGAAAGAAGGCTAGCAAAGAGATCCACGAAATACAGATGTAACTCTGTGAGATGAATTCACAGAACACTAAGCAGTTTCTCAGAAAGCTTCTTTCCAGATTTCATCTGAGGATATTTCCTTTTTCACCATAGCCCTCTATGGGCTTCCAAATATCTCTTTGCCAATTCCACAATAACAGTCTTAGCGAAAGGCTTCTTGAGGGGAAAGCTGTAACTCTGTGAGATGATTTCACAGAACACAAAGAAGATTCTCAGAAAGCTTCCTTCTCTTTGTTATCGGAGGATATTTCCTTTGGCCCTATAGTCTTCAAAGGGATCCGAAATATCTGTTTCACATTCCACAGAAATAAGGCTAGCAAAGAGATCCACGAATTACAGATGTAACTCTGTGAGATGAATTCACAGAACACTAAGCAGTTTCTCAGAAAGCTTCTTTCCAGATTTCATCTGAGGATATTTCCTTTTTCACCATAGCCCTCTATGGGCTTCCAAATATCACTTTGCCAATTCCACAAGAACTGTCTTAGTGAAAGGCTTCTTGAGGGGAAAGCTGTAACTCTGTGAGATGATTTCACAGAACACGAAGAAGTTTCTCAGAAAGCTTCTTTCTCTTTGTTATCGGAGGATATTTCCTTTGGCCCTATGGTCTTCAAAGGGATCCGAAATATCTGTTCTCAGATTCCACAGAAATAAGGCTAGCAAAGAGATCTACGAAACACAGATGTAACTCTGTGAGATGAATTCACAGAACACTAAGCAGTTTCTCAGAAAGCTTCTTTCCAGATTTCATCTGAGGATATTTCCTTTTTCACCATAGCCCTCTATGGGCTTCCAAATATCACTTTGCCAATTCCACAAGAACTGTCTTAGCGAAAGGCTTCTTGAGGGGAAAGCTGTAACTCTGTGAGATGATTTCACAGAACACAAAGAAGTTTCTCAGAAAGCTTCTTTCTCTTTGTTATCGGAGGATATTTCCTATGGCCCTATGGTGTTCAAAGGGATGCGAAATATCTGTTCTCAGATTCCACAGAAATAAGGCTAGCAAAGAGATTCTCGAAATACAGATGTAACTCTGTGAGATGAATTCACAGAACACTAAGCAGTTTCTCAGAAAGCTTCTTTCCAGATTTCATCTGAGGATATTTCCTTTTTCACCAGAGCCCTCTAAGGGCTTCCAAATATCACTTTGCCAATTCCACAAGAACTGTCTTAGCGAAAGGCTTCTTGAGGGGAAAGCTGTAAGTCTGTGAGATTATTTCACAGAACACAAAGTAGTTTCTCAGAAAGCTTCTTTCTCTTTGTTATCGGAGGATATTTCCTTTGGCCCTATAGTCTTCAAAGGGATCCGAAATATCTGTTCTCAGATTCCACAGAAAGAAGGCTAGCAAAGAGATACACGAAATACAAATGTAACACTGTGAGATGAATTCACAGAACACTAAGCAGTTTCTCAGAAAGCTTCTTTCCAGATTTCATCTGAGGATAATTCCTTTTTCACCATAGCCCTCTATGGGATTCCAAATATCACTTTGCCATTTCCACAAGAACTGTCTTAGCGAAAGGCTTCTTGAGGGGAAAGCTGTTACTATTTGAGATGATTTCACAGAACACAAAGAAGTTTCTCAGAAAGCTTCTTTCTCTTTGTTATCGGAGGATATTTCCTTTGGCCCTATAGTCTTCAACGGGATCCGAAATATCTGTTCTCAGATTCCACAGAAAGAAGGCTAGCAAAGAGATCTACGAAACACAGATGTAACTCTCTGAGATGAATTCACAGAACACTAAGCAGTTTCTCAGAAAGCTTCTTTCCAGATTTCATCTGAGGATATTTCCTTTTTCACCATAGCCCTCTATGGGCTTCCAAATATCACTTTGCAAATTCCACAAGAACTGTCTTAGCGAAAGACTTCTTGAGGGGAAAGCTGTAACTCTGTGAGATGATTTCACAGAACACAAAGAAGTTTCTCAGAAAGCTTCTTTCTCTTTGTTATCGGAGGATATTTCCTATGGCCCTATGGTGTTCAAAGGGATGCGAAATATCTGTTCTCAGATTCCACAGAAAGAAGGCTAGCAAAGAGATTCTCGAAATGCAGATGTAACTCTGTGAGATGAATTCACAGAACACTAAGCAGTTTCTCAGAAAGCTTCTTTCCAGATTTCATCTGAGGATATTTCCTTTTTCACCAGAGCCCTCTATGGGCTTCCAAATATCACTTTGCCAATTCCACAAGAACTGTCTTAGCGAAAGGCTTCTTGAGGGGAAAGCTGTATCTCTGTGAGATGATTTCACAGAACACAAAGAAGTTTCTCAGAAATCTTCTTTCTCTTCGTTATCGGAGGATACTTCCTTTGGCCCTATGGTCTTCAAAGGGATCCGAAATATCTGTTCTCAGATTCCACAGAAAGAAGGCTAGCAAAGAGATGCACGAAATACAGATGTAACTCTGTGAGATGAATTCACAGAACACTAAGCAGTTTCTCAGAAAGCTTCTTTCCAGATTTCATCTGAGGATATTTCCTTTTTCACCATAGCCCTCGATGGGCTTCCAATTATCACTTTGCCAATTCCACAAGAACTGTCATAGCGAAAGTCATCTTGAGGGGAAAGCTGTAACTCTGTGAGATGATTTCACAGAACACAAAGAAGTTTCTCAGAAAGCTTCTTTCTCTTTGTTATCGGAGGATATTTCCTTTGGCCCAATAGTCTTCAAAGGGATCTGAATATCTGTTCTCAGATTCCACAGAAATAAGGCTAGCAAAGAGATCTACGAAACACAGATGTAACTCTGTGAGATGAATTCACAGAACACTAAGCAGTTTCTCTGAAAGCTTCTTTCCAGATTTCATCTGAGGATATTTCCTTTTTCACCATAGCCCTCTATGGACTTCCAAATATCACTTTGCCAATTCCACAAGAACTGTCTTAGCGAAAGTCTTCTTGAGGGGAAAGCTGTAACTCTGTGAGATGATTTCACAGAACACAAAGGAGTTTCTCAGAAAGCTTCTTTCTCTTTGTTATCGGAGGATATTTCCTTTGGCCCTATGGTCTTCAAAGGGATGCGAAATATCTGTTCTCAGATTCCACAGAAAGAAGGCTAGCAAAGAGATCCACGAAATACAGATGTAACTCTGTGAGATGAATTCACAGAACACTAAGCAGTTTCTCAGAAAGCTTCTTTCCAGATTTCATCTGAGGATATTTCCTTTTTCACCATAGCCCTCTATGGGCTTCCAAATATCTCTTTGCCAATTCCACAATAACAGTCTTAGCGAAAGGCTTCTTGAGGGGAAAGCTGTAACTCTGTGAGATGATTTCACAGAACACAAAGAAGATTCTCAGAAAGCTTCCTTCTCTTTGTTATCGGAGGATATTTCCTTTGGCCCTATAGTCTTCAAAGGGATCCGAAATATCTGTTTCACATTCCACAGAAATAAGGCTAGCAAAGAGATCCACGAATTACAGATGTAACTCTGTGAGATGAATTCACAGAACACTAAGCAGTTTCTCAGAAAGCTTCTTTCCAGATTTCATCTGAGGATATTTCCTTTTTCACCATAGCCCTCTATGGGCTTCCAAATATCACTTTGCCAATTCCACAAGAACTGTCTTAGTGAAAGGCTTCTTGAGGGGAAAGCTGTAACTCTGTGAGATGATTTCACAGAACACAAAGAAGTTTCTCAGAAAGCTTCTTTCTCTTTGTTATCGGAGGATATTTCCTTTGGCCCTATGGTCTTCAAAGGGATCCGAAATATCTGTTCTCAGATTCCACAGAAATAAGGCTAGCAAAGAGATCTACGAAACACAGATGTAACTCTGTGAGATGAATTCACAGAACACTAAGCAGTTTCTCAGAAAGCTTCTTTCCAGATTTCATCTGAGGATATTTCCTTTTTCACCATAGCCCTCTATGGGCTTCCAAATATCACTTTGCCAATTCCACAAGAACTGTCTTAGCGAAAGGCTTCTTGAGGGGAAAGCTGTAACTCTGTGAGATGATTTCACAGAACACAAAGAAGTTTCTCAGAAAGCTTCTTTCTCTTTGTTATCGGAGGATATTTCCTATGGCCCTATGGTGTTCAAAGGGATGCGAAATATCTGTTCTCAGATTCCACAGAAAGAAGGCTAGCAAAGAGATTCTCGAAATGCAGATGTAACTCTGTGAGATGAATTCACAGAACACTAAGCAGTTTCTCAGAAAGCTTCTTTCCAGATTTCATCTGAGGATATTTCCTTTTTCACCAGAGCCCTCTATGGGCTTCCAAATATCACTTTGCCAATTCCACAAGAACTGTCTTAGCGAAAGGCTTCTTGAGGGGAAAGCTGTAACTCTGTGAGATGATTTCACAGAACACAAAGAAGTTTCTCAGAAATCTTCTTTCTCTTCGTTATCGGAGGATACTTCCTTTGGCCCTATGGTCTTCAAAGGGATCCGAAATATCTGTTCTCAGATTCCACAGAAAGAAGGCTAGCAAAGAGATGCACGAAATACAGATGTAACTCTGTGAGATGAATTCACAGAACACTAAGCAGTTTCTCAGAAAGCTTCTTTCCAGATTTCATCTGAGGATATTTCCTTTTTCACCATAGCCCTCGATGGGCTTCCAATTATCACTTTGCCAATTCCACAAGAACTGTCATAGCGAAAGTCATCTTGAGGGGAAAGCTGTAACTCTGTGAGATGATTTCACAGAACACAAAGAAGTTTCTCAGAAAGCTTCTTTCTCTTTGTTATCGGAGGATATTTCCTTTGGCCCAATAGTCTTCAAAGGGATCTGAATATCTGTTCTCAGATTCCACAGAAATAAGGCTAGCAAAGAGATCTACGAAACACAGATGTAACTCTGTGAGATGAATTCACAGAACACTAAGCAGTTTCTCTGAAAGCTTCTTTCCAGATTTCATCTGAGGATATTTCCTTTTTCACCATAGCCCTCTATGGACTTCCAAATATCACTTTGCCAATTCCACAAGAACTGTCTTAGCGAAAGTCTTCTTGAGGGGAAAGCTGTAACTCTGTGAGATGATTTCACAGAACACAAAGGAGTTTCTCAGAAAGCTTCTTTCTCTTTGTTATCGGAGTATATTTCCTTTGGCCCTATGGTCTTCAAAGGGATGCGAAATATCTGTTCTCAGATTCCACAGAAAGAAGGCTAGCAAAGAGATCCACGAAATACAGATGTAACTCTGTGAGATGAATTCACAGAACACTAAGCAGTTTCTCAGAAAACTTCTTTCCAGATTTCATCTGAGGATATTTCCTTTTTCACCATAGCCCTCTATGGGCTTCCAAATATCACTTTGCCAATTCCACAAGAACTGTCTTAGCGAAAGGCTTCTTGAGGGGAAAGCTGTAACTCTGTGAGATGATTTCACAGAACACAAAGAAGTTTCTCAGAAAGCTTCTTTCTCTTTGTTATTGGAGGATACTTCCTTTGGCCCTATGGTCTTCAAAGGGATCCGAAATATCTGTTCTCAGATTCCACAGAAAGAAGGCTAGCAAAGAGATTCTCGAAATACAGATGTAACTCTGTGAGATGAATTCACAGAACACTAAGCAGTTTCTCAGAAAGCTTCTTTCCAGATTTCATCTGAGGATATTTCCTTTTTCACCAGAGCCCTCTAAGGGCTTCCAAATATCACTTTGCCAATTCCACAAGAACTGTCTTAGCGAAAGGCTTCTTGAGGGGAAAGCTGTAACTCTGTGAGATTATTTCACAGAACACAACGAAGTTTCTCAGAAAGCTACTTTCTCTTTGTTATCGGAGGATATTTCCTTTGGCCCTATAGTCTTCAAAGGGATCCGAAATATCTGTTCTCAGATTCCACAGAAAGAAGGCTAGCAAAGAGATACACGAAATACAAATGTAACTCTGTGAGATGAATTCACAGAACACTAAGCAGTTTCTCAGAAAGCTTGTTTCCAGATTTCATCTGAGGATAATTCCTTTTTCACCATAGCCCTCGATGGGCTTCCAAATATCACTTTGCCAATTCCACAAGATCTGTCTTAGCGAAAGGCTTCTTGAGGGGAAAGCTGTAACTCTGTGAGATGATTTCACAGAACACAAAGAAGTTTCTTAGAAAGCTTCCTTCTCTTTGTTATCGGAGGATATTTCCTTTGGCCCTATAGTCTTCAAAGGGATCCGAAATATCTGTTTCACATTCCACAGAAATAAGGTTAGCAAAGAGATCCACGAATTTCAGATGTAACTCTGTGAGATGAATTCACAGAACACTAAGCAGTTTCTCAGAAAGCTTCTTTCCAGATTTCATCTGAGGATATTTCCTTTTTCACCATAGACCTCTAGGGCCTCCAAATATCACTTTGCCAATTCCACAAGAACTGTCTTAGCGAAAGGCTTCTTGAGGGGAACGCTGTAACTCTGTGAGATGATTTCACAGAACACAAAGAAGTTTCTCAGAAAGCTTCTTTCTCTTTGTTATCGGAGGATATTTCCTTTGGCCCTATAGTCTTCAAAGGGATCCGAATATGTGTTCTCAGATTGAACAGAAATAAGGCTAGCAAAGAGATCTACGAAACACAGATGTAACTCTGTGAGATGAATTCACAGAACACTAAGCAGTTTCTCAGAAAGCTTCTTTCCAGATTTCATCTGAGGATATTTCCTTTTTCACCGTAGCCCTCTATGGGCTTCCAAATATCACTTTGCCAATTCCACAAGAACTGTCTTAGCGAAAGGCTTCTTGGGGGGAAAGCTGTAACTCTGTGAGATGATTTCACAGAACACAAAGAAGTTTCTCAGAAAGCTTCTTTCTCTTTGTTATCGGAGGATATTTCCATTGGCCCTATAGTCTTCAAAGGGATCCGAAATATCTGTTCTCAGATTCCACAGAAAGAAGGCTAGCAAAGAGATCTACGAAACACAGATGTAACTCTGTGAGATGAATTCACAGAACACTAAGCAGTTTCTCAGAAAGCTTCTTTCCAGATTTCTTCTGAGGATATTTCCTTTCTCACCATAGCCCTCTATGGGCTTCCAAATATCTCTTTGCCAATTCCACAATAACTGTCTTAGCGAAAGGCTTCTTGAGGGGAAAGCTGTAACTCTGTGAGATGATTTCACAGAACACAAAGAAGATTCTCAGAAAGCTTCCTTCTCTTTGTTATCGGAGGATATTTCCTTTGGCCCTATAGTCTTCAAAGGGATCCGAAATATCTGTTTCACATTCCACAGAAATAAGGCTAGCAAAGAGATCCACGAATTACAGATGTAACTCTGTGAGATGAATTCACAGAACACTAAGCAGTTTCTCAGAAAGCTTCTTTCCAGATTTCATCTGAGGATATTTCCTTTTTCACCATAGCCCTCTATGGGCTTCCAAATATCACTTTGCCAATTCCACAAGAACTGTCTTAGCGAAAGGCTTCTTGAGGGGAAAGCTGTAACTCTGTGAGATGATTTCACAGAACACAAAGAAGTTTCTCAGAAAGCTTCTTTCTCTTTGTTATCGGAGGATATTTCCTTTGGCCCTATGGTCTTCAAAGGGATCCGAAATATCTGTTCTCAGATTCCACAGAAATAAGGCTAGCAAAGAGATCTACGAAACACAGATGTAACTCTGTGAGATGAATTCACAGAACACTAAGCAGTTTCTCAGAAAGCTTCTTTCCAGATTTCATCTGAGGATATTTCCTTTTTCACCATAGCCCTCTATGGGCTTCCAAATATCACTTTGCCAATTCCACAAGAACTGTCTTAGCGAAAGGCTTCTTGAGGGGAAAGCTGTAACTCTGTGAGATGATTTCACAGAACACAAAGAAGTTTCTCAGAAAGCTTCTTTCTCTTTGTTATCGGAGGATATTTCCTATGGCCCTATGGTGTTCAAAGGGATGCGAAATATCTGTTCTCAGATTCCACAGAAATAAGGCTAGCAAAGAGATTCTCGAAATACAGATGTAACTCTGTGAGATGAATTCACAGAACACTAAGCAGTTTCTCAGAAAGCTTCTTTCCAGATTTCATCTGAGGATATTTCCTTTTTCACCAGAGCCCTCTAAGGGCTTCCAAATATCACTTTGCCAATTCCACAAGAACTGTCTTAGCGAAAGGCTTCTTGAGGGGAAAGCTGTAACTCTGTGAGATTATTTCACAGAACACAACGAAGTTTCTCAGAAAGCTTCTTTCTCTTTGTTATCGGAGGATATTTCCTTTGGCCCTATAGTCTTCAAAGGGATCCGAAATATCTGTTCTCAGATTCCACAGAAAGAAGGCTAGCAAAGAGATACACGAAATACAAATGTAACTCTGTGAGATGAATTCACAGAACACTAAGCAGTTTCTCAGAAAGCTTCTTTCCAGATTTCATCTGAGGATAATTCCTTTTTCACCATAGCCCTCTATGTGATTCCAAATATCACTTTGCCAATTCCACAAGAACTGTCTTAGCGAAAGGCTTCTTGAGGGGAAAGCTGTAACTATGTGAGATGATTTCACAGAACACATAGAAGTTTCTCAGAAAGCTTCTTTCTCTTTGTTATCGGAGGATATTTCCTTTGGCCCTATAGTCTTCAACGGGATCCGAAATATCTGTTCTCAGATTCCACAGAAAGAAGGCTAGCAAAGAGATCTACGAAACACAGATGTAACTCTGTGAGATGAATTCACAGAACACTAAGCAGTTTCTCAGAAAGCTTCTTTCCAGATTTCATCTGAGGATATTTCATTTTTCACCATAGCCCTTATTGGGCTTCCAAATATCACTTTGCCAATTCCACAAGAACTGTCTTAGCGAAAGGCTTCTTGAGGGGAAAGCTGTAACTCTGTGAGATGATTTCACAGAACACAAAGAAGTTTCTCAGAAAGCTTCTTTCTCTTTGTTATCGGAGGATATTTCCTATGGCCCTATGGTGTTCAAAGGGATGCGAAATATCTGTTCTCAGATTCCACAGAAAGAAGGCTAGCAAAGAGATTCTCGAAATGCAGATGTAACTCTGTGAGATGAATTCACAGAACACTAAGCAGTTTCTCAGAAAGCTTCTTTCCAGATTTCATCTGAGGATATTTCCTTTTTCACCAGAGCCCTCTATGGGCTTCCAAATATCACTTTGCCAATTCCACAAGAACAGTCTTAGCGAAAGGCTTCTTGAGGGGAAAGCTGTAACTCTGTGAGATGATTTCACAGAACACAAAGAAGTTTCTCAGAAATCTTCTTTCTCTTCGTTATCGGAGGATACTTCCTTTGGCCCTATGGTCTTCAAAGGGATCCGAAATATCTGTTCTCAGATTCCACAGAAAGAAGGCTAGCAAAGAGATGCACGAAATACAGATGTAACTCTGTGAGATGAATTCACAGAACACTAAGCAGTTTCTCAGAAAGCTTCTTTCCAGATTTCATCTGAGGATATTTCCTTTTTCACCATAGCCCTCGATGGGCTTCCAATTATCACTTTGCCAATTCCACAAGAACTGTCTTAGCGAAAGGCTTCTTGAGGGGAAAGCTGTAACTCTGTGAGATGATTTCACAGAACACAAAGAAGTTTCTCAGAAAGCTTCTTTCTCTTTGTTATCGGAGGATATTTCCTTTGGCCCTATAGTCTTCAAAGGGATCCGAATATGTGTTCTCAGATTCCACAGAAATAAGGCTAGCAAAGAGATCTACGAAACACAGATGTAACTCTGTGAGATGAATTCACAGAACACTAAGCAGTTTCTCAGAAAGCTTCTTTCCAGATTTCATCTGAGGATATTTCCTTTTTCACCGTAGCCCTCTATGGGCTTCCAAATATCACTTTGCCAATTCCACAAGAACTGTCTTAGCGAAAGGCTTCTTGAGGGGAAAGCTGTAACTCTGTGAGATGATTTCACAGAACACAAAGAAGTTTCTCAGAAAGCTTCTTTCTCTTTGTTATCGGAGGATATTTCCTTTGGCCCTATAGTCTTCAAAGGGATCCGAAATATCTGTTCTCAGATTACACAGAAAGAAGGCTAGCAAAGAGATCTACGAAACACAGATGTAACTCTGTGAGATGAATTCACAGAACACTAAGCAGTTTCTCAGAAAGCTTCTTTCCAGATTTCATCTGAGGATATTTCCTTTTTCACCATAGCCCTCTATGGGCTTCCAAATATCTCTTTGCCAATTCCACAATAACTGTCTTAGCGAAAGGCTTCTTGAGGGGAAAGCTGTAACTCTGTGAGATGATTTCACAGAACACAAAGAAGATTCTCAGAAAGCTTCCTTCTCTTTGTTATCGGAGGATATTTCCTTTGGCCCTATAGTCTTCAAAGGGATCCGAAATATATGTTTCTCATTCCACAGAAATAAGGCTAGCAAAGAGATCCACGAATTACAGATGTAACTCTGTGAGATGAATTCACAGAACACTAAGCAGTTTCTCAGAAAGCTTCTTTCCAGATTTCATCTGAGGATATTTCCTTTTTCACCATAGCCCTCTATGGGCTTCCAAATATCACTTTGCCAATTCCACAAGAACTGTCTTAGCGAAAGGCTTCTTGAGGGGAAAGCTGTAACTCTGTGAGATGATTTCACAGAACAAAAAGAAGTTTCTCAGAAAGCTTCTTTCTCTTTGTTATCGGAGGATATTGCCTTTGGCCCTATAGTCTTCAAAGGGATTCGAAAAATCTGTTCTCAGATTCCACAGAAAGAAGGCTAGCAAAGAGATCCACGAAATACAGATGTAACTCTGTGAGATGAATTAACAGAACACTAAGCAGTTTCTCAGAAAGCTTCTTTCCAGATTTCATCTGAGGATATTTCCTTTTTCACCATAGCCCTCGTTGGGCTTCCAATTATCACTTTGTCAATTCCACAAGAACTGTCTTACCGAAAGGCTTCTTGAGGGGAAAGCTGTAACTCTGTGAGATGATTTCACAGAACACAAAGAAGTTTCTCAGAAAGCTTCTTTCTCTTTGTTATCGGAGGATATTTCCTTTGGCCCTATAGTCTTCAAAGGGATCTGAATATCTGTTCTCAGATTCCACAGAAATAAGGCTAGCAAAGAGATCTACGAAACACAGATGTAACTCTGTGAGATGAATTCACAGAACACTAAGCAGTTTCTCAGAAAGCTTCTTTCCAGATTTCATCTGAGGATATTTCCTTTTTCACCATAGCCCTCTCTGGACTTCCAAATATCACTTTACCAATTCCACAAGAACTGTCTTAGCGAAAGGCTTCCTGAGGGGAAAGCTGTAACTCTGTGAGATGATTTCACAGAACACAAAGAAGTTTCTCAGAAATCTTCTTTCTCTTCGTTATCGGAGGATACTTCCTTTGGCCCTATGGTCTTCAAAGGGATCCGAAATATCTGTTCTCAGATTCCACAGAAAGAAGGCTAGCAAAGAGATGCACGAAATACAGATGTAACTCTGTGAGATGAATTCACAGAACACTAAGCAGTTTCTCAGAAAGCTTCTTTCCAGATTTCATCTGAGGATATTTCCTTTTTCACCATAGCCCTCGATGGGCTTCCAATTATCACTTTGCCAATTCCACAAGAACTGTCTTAGCGAAAGGCTTCTTGAGGGGAAAGCTGTAACTCTGTGAGATAATTTCAGAGAACACAAAGAAGTTTCTCAGAAAGCTTCTTTCTCTTTGTTATCGGAGGATATTTCCTTTGGCCCTATAGTCTTCAAAGGGATCCGAATATGTGTTCTCAGATTCCACAGAAATAAGGCTAGCAAAGAGATCTACGAAACACAGATGTAACTCTGTGAGATGAATTCACAGAACACTAAGCAGTTTCTCAGAAAGCTTCTTTCCAGATTTCATCTGAGGATATTTCCTTTTTCACCATAGCCCTCTAAGGGCTTCCAAATATCACTTTGCCAATTCCACAAGAACTGTCATAGCGAAAGTCATCTTGAGGGGAAAGCTGTAACTCTGTGAGATGATTTCACAGAACACAAAGAAGTTTCTCAGAAAGCTTCTTTCTCTTTGTTATCGGAGGATATTTCCTTTGGCCCTATAGTCTTCAAAGGGATCTGAATATCTGTTCTCAGATTCCACAGAAAAAAGGCTAGCAAAGAGATCTACGAAACACAGATGTAACTCTGTGAGATGAATTCACAGAACACTAAGCAGTTTCTCAGAAAGCTTCTTTCCAGATTTCATCTGAGGATATTTCCTTTTTCACCATAGCCCTCTATGGACTTCCAAATATCACTTTGCCAATTCCACAAGAACTGTCTTAGCGAAAGGCTTCTTGAGGGGAAAGCTGTAACTCTGTGAGATGATTTCACAGAACACAAAGGAGTTTCTCAGAAAGCTTCTTTCTCTTTGTTATCGGAGGATATTTCCTTTGGCCCTATGGTCTTCAAAGGGATGCGAAATATCTGTTCTCAGATTCCACAGAAAGAAGGCTAGCAAAGAGATCCACGAAATACAGATGTAACTCTGTGAGATGAATTCACAGAACACTAAGCAGTTTCTCAGAAAGCTTCTTTCCAGATTTCATCTGAGGATATTTCCTTTTTCACCATAGCCCTGTATGGGCTTCCAAATATCACTTTGCCAATTCCACAAGAACTGTCTTAGCGAAAGGCTTCTTGAGGGGAAAGCTGTAACTCTGTGAGATAATTTCACAGAACACAAAGAAGTTTCTCAGAAAGCTTCTTTCTCTTTGTTATCGGAGGATATTTCCTATGGCCCTATGGTGTTCAAAGGGATGCGAAATATCTGTTCTCAGATTCCACAGAAAGAAGGCTAGCAAAGAGATTCTCGAAATACAGATGTAACTCTGTGAGATGAATTCACAGAACACTAAGCAGTTTCTCAGAAAGCTTCTTTCCAGATTTCATCTGAGGATATTTCCTTTTTCACCAGAGCCCTCTAAGGGCTTCCAAATATCACTTTGCCAATTCCACAAGAACTGTCTTAGCGAAAGGATTCTTGAGGGGAAAGCTGTAACTCTGTGAAATTATTTCACAGAACACAACGAAGTTTCTCAGAAAGCTTCTTTCTCTTTGTTATCGGAGGATATTTCCTTTGGCCCTATAGTCTTCAAAGGGATCCGAAATATCTGTTCTCAGATTCCACAGAAAGAAGGCTAGCAAAGAGATACACGAAATACAAATGTAACTCTGTGAGATGAATTCACAGAACACTAAGCAGTTTCTCAGAAAGCTTCTTTCCAGATTTCATCTGAGGATAATTCCTTTTTCACCATAGCCCTCTATGGGCTTCCAAATATCACTTTGCCACTTCCACAAGAACTGTTTTAGCGAAAGGCTTCTTGAGGGGAAAGCTGTAACTCTGTGAGATGATTTCACAGAACACAAAGAAGTTTCTTAGAAAGCTTCCTTCTCTTTGTTATCGGAGGATATTTCCTTTGGCCCTATAGTCTTCAAAGGGATCCGAAATATCTGTTTCACATTCCACAGAAATAAGGTTAGCAAAGAGATTCTCGAAATACAGATGTAACTCTGTGAGATGAATTCACAGAAAACTAAGCAGTTTCGCAGAAAGCTTCTTTCCAGATTTCATCTGAGGATATTTCCTTTTTCACCGTAGCCCTCTATGGGCTTCCAAATATCACTTTGCCAATTCCACAAGAACTGTCTTAGCGAAAGGCTTCTTGAGGGGAAAGCTGTAACTCTGTGAGATGATTTCACAGAACACAAAGAAGTTTCTCAGAAAGGTTCTTTTTCTTTGTTATCGGAGGATATTTCCTTTGGCCCTATAGTCTTCAAAGGGATCCGAAATATATGTTTCACATTCCACAGAAATAAGGCTAGCAAAGAGATCCACGAATTACAGATGTAACTCTGTGAGATGAATTCACAGAACACTAAGCAGTTTCTCAGAAAGCTTCTTTCCAGATTTCATCTGAGGATATTTCCTTTTTCACCATAGCCCTCTATGGGCTTCCAAATATCACTTTGCCAATTCCACAAGAACTGTCTTAGCGAAAGGCTTCTTGAGGGGAAAGCTGTAACTCTGTGAGATGATTTCACAGAACACAAAGAAGTTTCTCAGAAAGCTTCTTTCTCTTTGTTATCGGAGGATATTTCCTTTGGCCCTATAGTCTTCAAAGGGATCCGAATATGTGTTCTCAGATTCCACAGAAATAAGGCTAGCAAAGAGATCTACGAAACACAGATGTAACTCTGTGAGATGAATTCACAGAACACTAAGCAGTTTCTCAGAAAGCTTCTTTCCAGATTTCATCTGAGGATATTTCCTTTTTCACCATAGCCCTCTATGGGCTTCCAAATATCACTTTGCCAATTCCACAAGAACTGTCATAGCGAAAGTCATCTTGAGGGGAAAGCTGTAACTCTGTGAGATGATTTCACAGAACACAAAGAAGTTTCTCAGAAAGCTTCTTTCTCTTTGTTATCGGAGGATATTTCCTTTGGCCCTATAGTCTTCAAAGGGATCTGAATATCTGTTCTCAGATTCCACAGAAATAAGGCTAGCAAAGAGATCTACGAAACACAGATGTAACTCTGTGAGATGAATTCACAGAACACTAAGCAGTTTCTCAGAAAGCTTCTTTCCAGATTTCATCTGAGGATATTTCCTTTTTCACCATAGCCCTCTATGGACTTCCAAATATCACTTTGCCAATTCCACAAGAACTGTCTTAGCGAAAGGCTTCTTGAGGGGAAAGCTGTAACTCTGTGAGATGATTTCACAGAACACAAAGGAGTTTCTCAGAAAGCTTCTTTCTCTTTGTTATCGGAGGATATTTCCTTTGGCCCTATGGTCTTCAAAGGGATGCGAAATATCTGTTCTCAGATTCCACAGAAAGAAGGCTAGCAAAGAGATTCTCGAAATACTCATGTAACTCTGTGAGATGAATTCACAGAACACTAAGCAGTTTCTCAGAAAGCTTCTTTCCAGATTTCATCTGAGGATATTTCCTTTTTCACCAGAGCCCTCTAAGGGCTTCCAAATATCACTTTGCCAATTCCACAAGAACTGTCTTAGCGAAAGGCTTCTTGAGGGGAAAGCTGTAACTCTGTGAGATTATTTCACAGAACACAACGAAGTTTCTCAGAAAGCTTCTTTCTCTTTGTTATCGGAGGATATTTCCTTTGGCCCTATAGTCTTCAAAGGGATCCGAAATATCTGTTCTCAGATTCCACAGAAAGAAGGCTAGCAAAGAGATACACGAAATACAAATGTAACTCTGTGAGATGAATTCACAGAACACTAAGCAGTTTCTCAGAAAGCTTGTTTCCAGATTTCATCTGAGGATAAATCCTTTTTCACCATAGCCCTCTATGGGCTTCCAAATATCACTTTGCCAATTCCACAAGAACTGTCTTAGCGAAAGGCTTCTTGAGGGGAAAGCTGTAACTCTGTGAGATGATTTCACAGAACACAAAGAAGTTTCTTAGAAAGCTTCCTTCTCTTTGTTATCGGAGGATATTTCCTTTGGCCCTATAGTCTTCAAAGGGATCCGAAATATCTGTTTCACATTCCACAGAAATAAGGTTAGCAAAGAGATTCTCGAAATACAGATGTAACTCTGTGAGATGAATTCACAGAACACTAAGCAGTTTCTCAGAAAGCTTCTTTCCAGATTTCATCTGAGGATATTTCCTTTTTCACCATAGCCCTCTAGGGCTTCCAAATATCACTTTGCCAATTCCACAAGAACTGTCTTAGCGAAAGGCTTCTTGAGGGGAAAGCTGTAACTCTGTGAGATGATTTCACAGAACACAAAGAAGTTTCTCAGAAAGCTTCTTTCTCTTTGTTATCGGAGGATATTTCCTTTGGCCCTATAGTCTTCAAAGGGATCCGAATATGTGTTCTCAGATTCCACAGAAATAAGGCTAGCAAAGAGATCTACGAAACACAGATGTAACTCTGTGAGATGAATTCACAGAACACTAAGCAGTTTCTCAGAAAGCTTCTTTCCAGATTTCATCTGAGGATATTTCCTTTTTCACCGTAGCCCTCTATGGGCTTCCAAATATCACTTTGCCAATTCCACAAGAACTGTCTTAGCGAAAGGCTTCTTGAGGGGAAAGCTGTAACTCTGTGAGATGATTTCACAGAACACAAAGAAGTTTCTCAGAAAGCTTCTTTCTCTTTGTTATCGGAGGATATTTCCTTTGGCCCTATAGTCTTCAAAGGGATCCGAAATATATGTTTCACATTCCACAGAAATAAGGCTAGCAAAGAGATCCACGAATTACAGATGTAACTCTGTGAGATGATTTCACAGAACACTAAGCAGTTTCTCAGAAAGCTTCTTTCCAGATTTCATCTGAGGATATTTCCTTTTTCACCATAGCCCTCTATGGGCTTCCAAATATCACTTTGGCAATTCCACAAGAACTGTCTTAGCGAAAGGCTTCTTGAGGGGAAAGCTGTAACTCTGTGAGATGATTTCACAGAACACAAAGAAGTTTCTCAGAAAGCTTTTTTCTCTTTGTTATCGGAGGATATTTCCTTTGGCCCTATAGTCTTCAAAGGGATTCGAAAAATCTGTTCTCAGATTCCACAGAAAGAAGGCTAGCAAAGAGATCAACGAAATACAGATGTAACTCTGTGAGATGAATTAACAGAACACTAAGCAGTTTCTCAGAAAGCTTCTTTCCAGATTTCATCTGAGGATATTTCCTTTTTCACCATAGCCATCGTTAGGCTTCCAATTATCACTTTGTCAATTCCACAAGAACTGTCTTACCGAAAGGCTTCTTGAGGGGAAAGCTGTAACTCTGTGAGATGATTTCACAGAACACAAAGAAGTTTCTCAGAAAGCTTCTTTCTCTTTGTTATCGGAGGATATTTCCTTTGGCCCTATAGTCTTCAAAGGGATCTGAATATCTGTTCTCAGATTCCACAGAAATAAGGCTAGCAAAGAGATCTACGAAACACAGATGTAACTCTGTGAGATGAATTCACAGAACACTAAGCAGTTTCTCAGAAAGCTTCTTTCCAGATTTCATCTGAGGATATTTCCTTTTTCACCATAGCCCTCTCTGGACTTCCAAATATCACTTTGCCAATTCCACAAGAACTGTCTTAGCGAAAGTCTTCTTGAGGGGAAAGCTGTAACTCTGTGAGATGATATCACAGAACACAAAGAAGATTTTCAGAAAGCTTCCTTCTCTTTGTTATCGGAGGATATTTCCTTTGGCCCTATAGTCTTCAAAGGGATCCGAAATATCTGTTTCACATTCCACAGAAATAAGGCTAGCAAAGAGATCCACGAATTACAGATGTAACTCTGTGAGATGAATTCAAAGAACACTAAGCAGTTTCTCAGAAAGCTTCTTTCCAGATTTCATCTGAGGATATTTCCTTTTTCACCATAGCCCTCTATGGGCTTCCAAATATCACTTTGCCAATTCCACAAGAACTGTCTTAGCGAAAGGCTTCTTGAGGGGAAAGCTGTAACTCTGTGAGATGATTTCACAGAACACAAAGAAGTTTCTCAGAAAGCTTCTTTCTCTTTGTTATCAGAGGATATTTCCTTTGGCCCTATAGTCTTCAAAGAGATTCGAAAAGTCTGTTCTCAGATTCCACAGAAAGAAGGCTAGCAAAGAGATCCACGAAATACAGATGTAACTCTGTGAGATGAATTAACAGAACACTAAGCAGTTTCTCAGAAAGCTTCTTTCCAGATTTCATCTGAGGATATTTCCTTTTTCACCATAGCCCTCGTTGGGCTTCCAATTATCACTTTGTCAATTCCACAAGAACTGTCTTACCGAAAGGCTTCTTGAGGGGAAAGCTGTAACTCTGTGAGATGATTTCACAGAACACAAAGAAGTTTCTCAGAAAGCTTCTTTCTCTTTGTTATCGGACGATATTTCCTTTGGCCCTATAGTCTTCAAAGGGATCCGAATATGTGTTCTCAGATTCCACAGAAATAAGGCTAGCAAAGAGATCTACGAAACACAGATGTAACTCTGTGAGATGAATTCACAGAACACTAAGCAGTTTCTCAGAAAGCTTCTTTCCAGATTTCATCTGAGGATATTTCCTTTTTCACCATAGCCCTCTATGGGCTTCCAAATATGACTTTTCCAATTCCACAAGAACTGTCTTAGCGAAAGTCTTCTTGAGGGGAAAGCTGTAACTCTGTGAGATGATTTCACAGAACACAAAGAAGTTTCTCAGAAAGCTTCTTTCTCTTTGTTATCGGAGGATATTTCCTTTGGCCCTATAGTCTTCAAAGGGATCTGAATATCTGTTCTCAGATTCCACAGAAATAAGGCTAGCAAAGAGATTTACGAAACACAGATGTAACTCTGTGAGATGAATTCACAGAACACTAAGCAGTTTCTCAGAAAGCTTCTTTCCAGATTTCATCTGAGGATATTTCCTTTTTCACCATAGCCCTCTATGGACTTCCAAATATCACTTTGCCAATTCCACAAGAACTGTCTTAGCGAAAGGCTTCTTGAGGGGAAAGCTGTAACTCTGTGAGATGATTTCACAGAACACAATGAAGTTTCTCAGAAAGCTTCTTTCTCTTTGTTATCGGAGGATATTTCCTTTGGCCCTATGGTCTTCAAAGGGATCCGAAATATCTGTTCTCAGATTCCACAGAAAGAAGGCTAGCAAAGAGATCTACGAAATACAGATGTAACTCTGTGAGATGAATTCACAGAACACTAAGCAGTTTCTCAGAAAGCTTCTTTCCAGATTTCATCTGAGGATATTTCCTTTTTCACCGTAGCCCTCTATGGGCTTCCAAATATCACTTTGCCAATTCCACAAGAACTGTCTTAGCGAAAGGCTTCTTGAGGGGAAAGCTGTAACTCTGTGAGATGATTTCACAGAACACAAAGAAGTTTCTCAGAAAGCTTCTTTCTCTTTGTTATCGGAGGATATTTCCTTTGGCCCTATAGTCTTCAAAGGGATCCGAATATGTGTTCTCAGATTCCACAGAAATAAGGCTAGCAAAGAGATCTACGAAACACAGATGTAACTCTGTGAGATGAATTCACAGAACACTAAGCAGTTTCTCAGAAAGCTTCTTTCCAGATTTCATCTGAGGATATTTCCTTTTTCACCGTAGCCCTCTATGGGCTTCCAAATATCACTTTGCCAATTCCACAAGAACTGTCTTAGCGAAAGGCTTCTTGAGGGGAAAGCTGTAACTCTGTGAGATGATTTCACAGAACACAAAGAAGTTTCTCAGAAAGCTTCTTTCTCTTTGTTATCGGAGGATATTTCCTTTGGCCCTATAGTCTTCAAAGGGATCCGAAATATATGTTTCACATTCCACAGAAATAAGGCTAGCAAAGAGATCCACGAATTACAGATGTAACTCTGTGAGATGAATTCACAGAACACTAAGCAGTTTCTCAGAAAGCTTCTTTCCAGATTTCATCTGAGGATATTTCCTTTTTCACCATAGCCCTCTATGGGCTTCCAAATATCACTTTGGCAATTCCACAAGAACTGTCTTAGCGAAAGGCTTCTTGAGGGGAAAGCTGTAACTCTGTGAGATGATTTCACAGAACACAAAGAAGTTTCTCAGAAAGCTTCTTTCTCTTTGTTATCGGAGGATATTTCCTTTGGCCCTATAGTCTTCAAAGGGATTCGAAAAATCTGTTCTCAGATTCCACAGAAAGAAGGCTAGCAAAGAGATCAACGAAATACAGATGTAACTCTGTGAGATGAATTAACAGAACACTAAGCAGTTTCTCAGAAAGCTTCTTTCCAGATTTCATCTGAGGATATTTCCTTTTTCACCATAGCCCTCGTTGGGCTTCCAATTATCACTTTGTCAATTCCACAAGAACTGTCTTACCGAAAGGCTTCTTGAGGGGAAAGCTGTAACTCTGTGAGATGATTTCACAGAACACAAAGAAGTTTCTCAGAAAGCTTCTTTCTCTTTGTTATCAGAGGATATTTCCTTTGGCCCTATAGTCTTCAAAGAGATTCGAAAAATCTGTTCTCAGATTCCACAGAAAGAAGGCTAGCAAAGAGATCCACGAAATACAGATGTAACTCTGTGAGATGAATTCACAGAACACTAAGCAGTTTCTCAGAAAGCTTCTTTCCAGATTTCATCTGAGGATATTTCCTTTTTCACCATAGCCCTCGTTGGGCTTCCAATTATCACTTTGTCAATTCCACAAGAACTGTCTTACCGAAAGGCTTCTTGAGGGGAAAGCTGTAACTCTGTGAGATGATTTCACAGAACACAAAGAAGTTTCTCAGAAAGCTTCTTTCTCTTTGTTATCGGACGATATTTCCTTTGGCCCTATAGTCTTCAAAGGGATCCGAATATGTGTTCTCAGATCCCACAGAAATAAGGCTAGCAAAGAGATCTACGAAACACAGATGTAACTCTGTGAGATGAATTCACAGAACACTAAGCAGTTTCTCAGAAAGCTTCTTTCCAGATTTCATCTGAGGATATTTCCTTTTTCACCATAGCCCTCTATGGGCTTCCAAATATGACTTTTCCAATTCCACAAGAACTGTCTTAGCGAAAGTCTTCTTGAGGGGAAAGCTGTAACTCTGTGAGATGATTTCACAGAACACAAAGAAGTTTCTCAGAAAGCTTCTTTCTCTTTGTTATCGGAGGATATTTCCTTTGGCCCTATAGTCTTCAAAGGGATCTGAATATTTGTTCTCAGATTCCACAGAAATAAGGCTAACAAAGAGATTTACGAAACACAGATGTAACTCTGTGAGATGAATTCACAGAACACTAAGCAGTTTCTCAGAAAGCTTCTTTCCAGATTTCATCTGAGGATATTTCCTTTTTCACCATAGCCCTCTATGGACTTCCAAATATCACTTTGCCAATTCCACAAGAACTGTCTTAGCGAAAGGCTTCTTGAGGGGAAAGCTGTAACTCTGTGAGATGATTTCACAGAACACAATGAAGTTTCTCAGAAAGCTTCTTTCTCTTTGTTATCGGAGGATATTTCCTTTGGCCCTATGGTCTTCAAAGGGATCCGAAATATCTGTTCTCAGATTCCACAGAAAGAAGGCTAGCAAAGAGATCTACGAAATACAGATGTAACTCTGTGAGATGAATTCACAGAACACTAAGCAGTTTCTCAGAAAGCTTCTTTCCAGATTTCATCTGAGGATATTTCCTTTTTCACCGTAGCCCTCTATGGGCTTCCAAATATCACTTTGCCAATTCCACAAGAACTGTCTTAGCGAAAGGCTTCTTGAGGGGAAAGCTGTAACTCTGTGAGATGATTTCACAGAACACAAAGAAGTTTCTCAGAAAGCTTCTTTCTCTTTGTTATCGGAGGATATTTCCTTTGGCCCTATGGTCTTCAAAGGGATCCGAATTGTCTGTTCTCAGATTCCACAGAAAGAAGGCTAGCAAAGAGATCCACGAAATACAGATGTAACTCTGTGAGATGAATTAACAGAACACTAAGCAGTTTCTCAGAAAGCTTCTTTCCAGATTTCATCTGAGGATATTTCCTTTTTCACCATAGCCCTCGTTGGGCTTCCAATTATCACTTTGTCAATTCCACAAGAACTGTCTTAGCGAAAGGCTTCTTGAGGGGAAAGCTGTAACTCTGTGAGATGATTTCACAGAACACAAAGAAGTTTCTCAGAAAGCTTCTTTCTCTTTGTTATCGGAGGATATTTCCTTTGGCCCTATAGTCTTCAAAGGGATCTGAATATCTGTTCTCAGATTCCACAGAAATAAGGCTAGCAAAGAGATCTACGAAACACAGATGTAACTCTGTGAGATGAATTCACAGAACACTAAGCAGTTTCTCAGAAAGCTTCTTTCCAGATTTCATCTGAGGATATTTCCTTTTTCACCATAGCCCTCTCTGGACTTCCAAATATCACTTTGCCAATTCCACAAGAACTGTCTTAGCGAAAGTCTTCTTGACGGGAAAGCTGTAACTCTGTGAGATGATTTCACAGAACACAAAGAAGATTTTCAGAAAGCTTCCTTCTCTTTGTTATCGGAGGATATTTCCTTTGGCCCTATAGTCTTCAAAGGGATCCGAAATATCTGTTTCACATTCCACAGAAATAAGGCTAGCAAAGAGATCCACGAATTACAGATGTAACTCTGTGAGATGAATTCACAGAACACTAAGCAGTTTCTCAGAAAGCTTCTTTCCAGATTTCATCTGAGGATATTTCCTTTTTCACCATAGCCCTCTATGGGCTTCCAAATATCACTTTGCCAATTCCACAAGAACTGTCTTAGCGAAAGGCTTCTTGAGGGGAAAGCTGTAACTCTGTGAGATGATTTCACAGAACACAAAGAAGTTTCTCAGAAAGCTTCTTTCTCTTTGTTATCGGAGGATATTTCCTTTGGCCCTATGGTCTTCAAAGGGATCCGAATTGTCTGTTCTCAGATTCCACAGAAAGAAGGCTAGCAAAGAGATCCACGAAATACAGATGTAACTCTGTGAGGTGAATTCACAGAACACTAAGCAGTTTCTCAGAAAGCTTCTTTCCAGATTTCATCGGAGGATATTTCCTTTTTCACCGTAGCCCTCTATGGGCTTCCAAATATCACTTTGCCAATTCCACAAGAACTCTCTTAGCGAAAGGCTTCTTGAGGGAAAAACTGTAACTCTGTGAGATGATTTCACAGAACACAAAGAAGTTTCTCAGAAAGCTTCTTTCTCTTTGTTATCGGAGGATATTTCCTTTGGCCCTATAGTCTTCAAAGGGATCCGAAATATCTGTTCTCAGATTCCACAGAAAGAAGGCTAGCAAAGAGATCTACGAAACACAGATGTAACTCTGTGAGATGAATTCACAGAACCCTAAGCAGTTTCTCAGAAAGCTTCTTTCCAGATTTTATCTGAGGATATTTCCTCTTTCACCATAGCCCTCTATGGGCTTCCAAATATCACTTTGCCAATTCCACAAGAACTGTCTTAGCGAAAGGCTTCTTTAGGGGAAAGCTGTAACTCTGTGAGATGATTTCACAGAACACAAAGAAGTTTCTCAGAAAGCTTCCTTCTCTTTGTTATCGCAGGATATTTCCTTTGGCCCTATAGTCTTCAAAGGGATCCGAAATATCTGTTTCACATTCCACAGAAATAAGGCTAGCAAAGAGATCCACGAATTACAGATGTAACTCTGTGAGATGAATTCACAGAACACTAAGCAGTTTCTCAGAAAGCTTCTTTCCAGATTTCATCTGAGGATATTTCCTTTTTCACCATAGCCCTCTATGGGCTTCCAAATATCACTTTGCCAATTCCACAAGAACTGTCTTAGCGAAAGGCTTCTTGAGGGGAAAGCTGTAACTCTGTGAGATGATTTCACAGAACACAAAGAAGTTTATCAGAAATCTTCTTTCTCTTCGTTATCGAGGGATATTTCCTTTGGCCCTATGGTCTTCAAAGGGATCCGAAATATCTGTTCTCAGATTCCACAGAAAGAAGGCTAGCAAAGAGATACACGAAATACAGATGTAACTCTGTGAGATGAATTCACAGAACACTAAGCAGTTTCTCAGAAAGCTTCTTTCTAGATTTCATCTGAGGATATTTCCTTTTTCACCATAGCCCTCGATGGTCTTCCAATTATCACTTTGCCAATTCCACAAGAACTATCTTACCGAAAGGCTTCTTGAGGGGAAAGCTGTAACTCTGTGAGATGATTAAACAGAACACAAAGAAGTTTCTCAGAAAGTTTCTTTCTCTTTGTTATCGGAGGATATTTCCTTTGGCCCTATAGTCTTCAAAGGGATCCGAATATGTGTTCTCACATTGAACAGAAATAAGGCTAGCAAAGAGATCTACGAAACACAGATGTAACTCTGTGAGATGAATTCACAGAACACTGAGCAGTTTCTCAGAAAGCTTCTTTCCAGATTTCATCTGAGGATATTTCCTTTTTCACCATAGGCCTCTATGGACTTCCAAATATCACTTTGCCAATTCCACAAGAACTGTCTTAGCGAAAGGCTTCTTGAGGGGAAAGCTGTAACTCTGTGAGATGATTTCACAGAACACAAAGAAGTTTCTCAGAAAGCTTCCTTCTCTTTGTTATCGGAGGATATTTCCTTTGGCCCTATAGTCTTCAAAGGTATCCGAAATATCTGTTTCACATTCCACAGAAATAAGGCTAGCAAAGAGATCCACGAATTACAGATGTAACTCTGTGAGATGAATTCACAGAACACTAAGCAGTTTCTCAGAAAGCTTCTTTCCAGATTTCATCTGAGGATATTTCCTTTTTCACCATAGCCCTCTATGGGCTTCCAAATATCACTTTGCCAATTCCACAAGAACTGTCTTAGTGAAAGGCTTCTTGAGGGGAAAGCTGTAACTCTGTGAGATGATTTCACAGAACACAAAGAAGTTTCTTAGAAAGCTTCCTTCTCTTTGTTATCGGAGGATATTTCCTTTGGCCCTATAGTCTTCAAAGGGATCCGAAATATCTGTTTCACATTTCACAGAAATAAGGTTAGCAAGGAGATTCTCGAAATACAGATGTAACTCTGTTAGATGGATTCACAGAACACTAAGCAGTTTCTCAGAAAGCTTCTTTCCAGATTTCATCTGAGGATATTTCCTTTTTCACCATAGCCCTCTAGGGCTTCCAAATATCACTTTGCCAATTCCACAAGAACTGTCTTAGCGAAAGGCTTCTTGAGGGGAAAGCTGTAACTCTGTGAGATGATTTCACAGAACACAAAGAAGTTTCTCAGAAAGCTTCTTTCTCTTTGTTATCGGAGGATATTTCCTTTGGCCCTATAGTCTTCAAAGGGATCCGAGTATGTGTTCTCAGATTCCACAGAAATAAGGCTAGCAAAGAGATCTACGAAACACAGATGTAACTCTGTGAGATGAATTCACAGAACACTAAGCAGTTTCTCAGAATGCTTCTTTCCAGATTTCATCTGAGGATATTTCCTTTTTCACCGTAGCCCTCTATGGGCTTCCAAATATCACTTTGCCAATTCCACAAGAACTGTCTTAGCGAAAGGCTTCTTGAGGGGAAAGCTGTAACTCTGTGAGATGATTTCACAGAACACAAAGAAGTTTCTCAGAAAGCTTCTTTCTCTTTGTTATCGGAGGATATTTCCTTTGGCCCTATAGTCTTCAAAGGGATTCGAAAAATCTGTTCTCAGATTCCACAGAAAGAAGGCTAGCAAAGAGATCCACGAAATACAGATGTAACTCTGTGAGATGAATTAACAGAACACTAAGCAGTTTCTCAGAAAGCTTCTTTCCAGATTTCATCTGAGGATATTTCCTTTTTCACCATAGCCCTCGTTGGGCTTCCAATTATCACTTTGTCAATTCCACAAGAACTGTCTTACCGAAAGGCTTCTTGAGGGGAAAGCTGTAACTCTGTGAGATGATTTCACAGAACACAAAGAAGTTTCTCAGAAAGCTTCTTTCTCTTTGTTATCGGAGGATATTTCCTTTGGCCCTATAGTCTTCAAAGGGATCTGAATATCTGTTCTCAGATTCCACAGAAATAAGGCTAGCAAAGAGATCTACGAAACACAGATGTAACTCTGTGAGATGAATTCACAGAACACTAAGCAGTTTCTCAGAAAGCTTCTTTCCAGATTTCATCTGAGGATATTTCCTTTTTCACCATAGCCCTCTCTGGACTTCCAAATATCACTTTGCCAATTCCACAAGAACTGTCTTAGCGAAAGGCTTCTTGAGGGGAAAGCTGTAACTCTGTGAGATGATTTCACAGAACACAAAGAAGATTCTCAGAAAGCTTCCTTCTCTTTGTTATCGGAGGATATTTCCTTTGGCCCTATAGTCTTCAAAGGGATCCGAAATATCTGTTTCACATTCCACAGAAATAAGGCTAGCAAAGAGATCCACGAATTACAGATGTAACTCTGTGAGATGAATTCACAGAACACTAAGCAGTTTCTCAGAAAGCTTCTTTCCAGATTTCATCTGAGGATATTTCCTTTTTCACCATAGCCCTCTATGGGCTTCCAAATATCACTTTGCCAATTCCACAAGAACTGTCTTAGCGAAAGGCTTCTTGAGGGGAAAGCTGTAACTCTGTGAGATGATTTCACAGAACACAAAGAAGTTTCTCAGAAAGCTTCTTTCTCTTTGTTATCGGAGGATATTTCCTTTGGCCCTATAGTCTTCAAAGGGATTCGAAAAATCTGTTCTCAGATTCCACAGAAAGAAGGCTAGCAAAGAGATCCACGAAATACAGATGTAACTCTGTGAGATGAATTAACAGAACACTAAGCAGTTTCTCAGAAAGCTTCTTTCCAGATTTCATCTGAGGATATTTCCTTTTTCACCATAGCCCTCGTTGGGCTTCCAATTATCACTTTGTCAATTCCACAAGAACTGTCTTACCGAAAGGCTTCTTGAGGGGAAAGCTGTAACTCTGTGAGATGATTTCACAGAACACAAAGAAGTTTGTCAGAAAGCTTCTTTCTCTTTGTTATCGGAGGATATTTCCTTTGGCCCTATAGTCTTCAAAGGGATCTGAATATCTGTTCTCAGATTCCACAGAAATAAGGCTAGCAAAGAGATCTACGAAACACAGATGTAACTCTGTGAGATGAATTCACAGAACACTAAGCAGTTTCTCAGAAAGCTTCTTTCCAGATTTCATCTGAGGATATTTCCTTTTTCACCATAGCCCTCTCTGGACTTCCAAATATCACTTTGGCAATTCCACAAGAACTGTCTTAGCGAAAGGCTTCTTGAGGGGAAAGCTGTAACTCTGTGAGATGATTTCACAGAACAAAAAGAAGATTCTCAGAAAGCTTCCTTCTCTTTGTTATCGGAGGATATTTCCTTTGGCCCTATAGTCTTCAAAGGGATCCGAAATATCTGTTTCACATTCCACAGAAATAAGGCTAGCAAAGAGATCCACGAATTACAGATGTAACTCTGTGAGATGAATTCACAGAACACTAAGCAGTTTCTCAGAAAGCTTCTTTCCAGATTTCATCTGAGGATATTTCCTTTTTCACCATAGCCCTCTATGGGCTTCCAAATATCACTTTGCCAATTCCACAAGAACTGTCTTAGCGAAAGGCTTCTTGAGGGGAAAGCTGTAACTCTGTGAGATGATTTCACAGAACACAAAGAAGTTTCTCAGAAAGCTTCTTTCTCTTTGTTATCGGAGGATATTTCCTTTGGCCCTATAGTCTTCAAAGGGATTCGAAAAATCTGTTCTCAGATTCCACAGAAAGAAGGCTAGCAAAGAGATCCACGAAATACAGATGTAACTCTGTGAGATGAATTAACAGAACACTAAGCAGTTTCTCAGAAAGCTTCTTTCCAGATTTCATCTGAGGATATTTCCTTTTTCACCATAGCCCTCGTTGGGCTTCCAATTATCACTTTGTCAATTCCACAAGAACTGTCTTACCGAAAGGCTTCTTTAGGGGAAAGCTGTAACTCTGTGAGATGATTTCACAGAACACAAAGAAGTTTCTCAGAAAGCTTCTTTCTCTTTGTTATCGGAGGATATTTCCTTTGGCCCTATAGTCTTCAAAGGGATCCGAATATGTGTTCTCAGATTCCACAGAAATAAGGCTAGCAAAGAGATCTACGAAACACAGATGTAACTCTGTGAGATGAATTCACAGAACACTAAGCAGTTTCTCAGAAAACTTCTTTCCAGATTTCATCTGAGGATATTTCCTTTTTCACCATAGCCCTCTATGGGCTTCCAAATATGACTTTTCCAATTCCACAAGAACTGTCTTAGCGAAAGTCTTCTTGAGGGGAAAGCTGTAACTCTGTGAGATTATTTCACAGAACACAAAGAAGTTTCTCAGAAAGCTTCTTTCTCTTTGTTATCGGAGGATATTTCCTTTGGCCCTATAGTCTTCAAAGGGATCTGAATATCTGTTCTCAGATTCCACAGAAATAAGGCTAGCAAAGAGATCTACGAAACACAGATGTAACTCTGTGAGATGAATTCACAGAACACTAAGCAGTTTCTCAGAAAGCTTCTTTCCAGATTTCATCTGAGGATATTTCCTTTTTCACCATAGCCCTCTATGGACTTCCAAATATCACTTTGCCAATTCCACAAGAACTGTCTTAGCGAAAGGCTTCTTGAGGGGAAAGCTGTAACTCTGTGAGATGATTTCACAGAACACAAAGAAGTTTCTCAGAAAGCTTCTTTCTCTTTGTTATCGGAGGATATTTCCTATGGCCCTATGGTGTTCAAAGGGTTGCGAAATATCTGTTCTCAGATTCCACAGAAAGAAGGCTAGCAAAGAGATTCTCGAAATACTCATGTAACTCTGTGAGATGAATTCACAGAACACTAAGCAGTTTCTCAGAAAGCTTCTTTCCAGATTTCATCTGAGGATATTTCCTTTTTCACCAGAGCCCTCTAAGGGCTTCCAAATATCACTTTGCCAATTCCACAAGAACTGTCTTAGCGAAAGGCTTCTTGAGGGGAAAGCTGTAACTCTGTGAGATTATTTCACAGAACACAACGAAGTTTCTCAGAAAGCTTCTTTCTCTTTGTTATCGGAGGATATTTCCTTTGGCCCTATAGTCTTCAAAGGGATCCGAAATATCTGTTCTCAGATTCCACAGAAAGAAGGCTAGCAAAGAGATACACGAAATACAAATGTAACTCTGTGAGATGAATTCACAGAACACTAAGCAGTTTCTCAGAAAGCTTGTTTCCAGATTTCATCTGAGGATAAATCCTTTTTCACCATAGCCCTCTATGGGCTTCCAAATATCACTTTGCCAATTCCACAAGAACTGTCTTAGCGAAAGGCTTCTTGAGGGGAAAGCTGTAACTCTGTGAGATGATTTCACAGAACACAAAGAAGTTTCTTAGAAAGCTTCCTTCTCTTTGTTATCGGAGGATATTTCCTTTGGCCCTATAGTCTTCAAAGGGATCCGAAATATCTGTTTCACATTCCACAGAAATAAGGTTAGCAAAGAGATTCTCGAAATACAGATGTAACTCTGTGAGATGAATTCACAGAACACTAAGCAGTTTCTCAGAAAGCTTCTTTCCAGATTTCATCTGAGGATATTTCCTTTTTCACCATAGCCCTCTAGGGCTTCCAAATATCACTTTGCCAATTCCACAAGAACTGTCTTAGCGAAAGGCTTCTTGAGGGGAAAGCTGTAACTCTGTGAGATGATTTCACAGAACACAAAGAAGTTTCTCAGAAAGCTTCTTTCTCTTTGTTATCGGAGGATATTTCCTTTGGCCCTATAGTCTTCAAAGGGATCCGAATATGTGTTCTCAGATTCCACAGAAATAAGGCTAGCAAAGAGATCTACGAAACACAGATGTAACTCTGTGAGATGAATTCACAGAACACTAAGCAGTTTCTCAGAAAGCTTCTTTCCAGATTTCATCTGAGGATATTTCCTTTTTCACCGTAGCCCTCTATGGGCTTCCAAATATCACTTTGCCAATTCCACAAGAACTGTCTTAGCGAAAGGCTTCTTGAGGGGAAAGCTGTAACTCTGTGAGATGATTTCACAGAACACAAAGAAGTTTCTCAGAAAGCTTCTTTCTCTTTGTTATCGGAGGATATTTCCTTTGGCCCTATAGTCTTCAAAGGGATCCGAAATATATGTTTCACATTCCACAGAAATAAGGCTAGCAAAGAGATCCACGAATTACAGATGTAACTCTGTGAGATGATTTCACAGAACACTAAGCAGTTTCTCAGAAAGCTTCTTTCCAGATTTCATCTGAGGATATTTCCTTTTTCACCATAGCCCTCTATGGGCTTCCAAATATCACTTTGGCAATTCCACAAGAACTGTCTTAGCGAAAGGCTTCTTGAGGGGAAAGCTGTAACTCTGTGAGATGATTTCACAGAACACAAAGAAGTTTCTCAGAAAGCTTTTTTCTCTTTGTTATCGGAGGATATTTCCTTTGGCCCTATAGTCTTCAAAGGGATTCGAAAAATCTGTTCTCAGATTCCACAGAAAGAAGGCTAGCAAAGAGATCAACGAAATACAGATGTAACTCTGTGAGATGAATTAACAGAACACTAAGCAGTTTCTCAGAAAGCTTCTTTCCAGATTTCATCTGAGGATATTTCCTTTTTCACCATAGCCATCGTTAGGCTTCCAATTATCACTTTGTCAATTCCACAAGAACTGTCTTACCGAAAGGCTTCTTGAGGGGAAAGCTGTAACTCTGTGAGATGATTTCACAGAACACAAAGAAGTTTCTCAGAAAGCTTCTTTCTCTTTGTTATCGGAGGATATTTCCTTTGGCCCTATAGTCTTCAAAGGGATCTGAATATCTGTTCTCAGATTCCACAGAAATAAGGCTAGCAAAGAGATCTACGAAACACAGATGTAACTCTGTGAGATGAATTCACAGAACACTAAGCAGTTTCTCAGAAAGCTTCTTTCCAGATTTCATCTGAGGATATTTCCTTTTTCACCATAGCCCTCTCTGGACTTCCAAATATCACTTTGCCAATTCCACAAGAACTGTCTTAGCGAAAGTCTTCTTGAGGGGAAAGCTGTAACTCTGTGAGATGATATCACAGAACACAAAGAAGATTTTCAGAAAGCTTCCTTCTCTTTGTTATCGGAGGATATTTCCTTTGGCCCTATAGTCTTCAAAGGGATCCGAAATATCTGTTTCACATTCCACAGAAATAAGGCTAGCAAAGAGATCCACGAATTACAGATGTAACTCTGTGAGATGAATTCAAAGAACACTAAGCAGTTTCTCAGAAAGCTTCTTTCCAGATTTCATCTGAGGATATTTCCTTTTTCACCATAGCCCTCTATGGGCTTCCAAATATCACTTTGCCAATTCCACAAGAACTGTCTTAGCGAAAGGCTTCTTGAGGGGAAAGCTGTAACTCTGTGAGATGATTTCACAGAACACAAAGAAGTTTCTCAGAAAGCTTCTTTCTCTTTGTTATCAGAGGATATTTCCTTTGGCCCTATAGTCTTCAAAGAGATTCGAAAAATCTGTTCTCAGATTCCACAGAAAGAAGGCTAGCAAAGAGATCCACGAAATACAGATGTAACTCTGTGAGATGAATTAACAGAACACTAAGCAGTTTCTCAGAAAGCTTCTTTCCAGATTTCATCTGAGGATATTTCCTTTTTCACCATAGCCCTCGTTGGGCTTCCAATTATCACTTTGTCAATTCCACAAGAACTGTCTTACCGAAAGGCTTCTTGAGGGGAAAGCTGTAACTCTGTGAGATGATTTCACAGAACACAAAGAAGTTTCTCAGAAAGCTTCTTTCTCTTTGTTATCGGACGATATTTCCTTTGGCCCTATAGTCTTCAAAGGGATCCGAATATGTGTTCTCAGATTCCACAGAAATAAGGCTAGCAAAGAGATCTACGAAACACAGATGTAACTCTGTGAGATGAATTCACAGAACACTAAGCAGTTTCTCAGAAAGCTTCTTTCCAGATTTCATCTGAGGATATTTCCTTTTTCACCATAGCCCTCTATGGGCTTCCAAATATGACTTTTCCAATTCCACAAGAACTGTCTTAGCGAAAGTCTTCTTGAGGGGAAAGCTGTAACTCTGTGAGATGATTTCACAGAACACAAAGAAGTTTCTCAGAAAGCTTCTTTCTCTTTGTTATCGGAGGATATTTCCTTTGGCCCTATAGTCTTCAAAGGGATCTGAATATCTGTTCTCAGATTCCACAGAAATAAGGCTAGCAAAGAGATTTACGAAACACAGATGTAACTCTGTGAGATGAATTCACAGAACACTAAGCAGTTTCTCAGAAAGCTTCTTTCCAGATTTCATCTGAGGATATTTCCTTTTTCACCATAGCCCTCTATGGACTTCCAAATATCACTTTGCCAATTCCACAAGAACTGTCTTAGCGAAAGGCTTCTTGAGGGGAAAGCTGTAACTCTGTGAGATGATTTCACAGAACACAATGAAGTTTCTCAGAAAGCTTCTTTCTCTTTGTTATCGGAGGATATTTCCTTTGGCCCTATGGTCTTCAAAGGGATCCGAAATATCTGTTCTCAGATTCCACAGAAAGAAGGCTAGCAAAGAGATCTACGAAATACAGATGTAACTCTGTGAGATGAATTCACAGAACACTAAGCAGTTTCTCAGAAAGCTTCTTTCCAGATTTCATCTGAGGATATTTCCTTTTTCACCGTAGCCCTCTATGGGCTTCCAAATATCACTTTGCCAATTCCACAAGAACTGTCTTAGCGAAAGGCTTCTTGAGGGGAAAGCTGTAACTCTGTGAGATGATTTCACAGAACACAAAGAAGTTTCTCAGAAAGCTTCTTTCTCTTTGTTATCGGAGGATATTTCCTTTGGCCCTATAGTCTTCAAAGGGATCCGAATATGTGTTCTCAGATTCCACAGAAATAAGGCTAGCAAAGAGATCTACGAAACACAGATGTAACTCTGTGAGATGAATTCACAGAACACTAAGCAGTTTCTCAGAAAGCTTCTTTCCAGATTTCATCTGAGGATATTTCCTTTTTCACCGTAGCCCTCTATGGGCTTCCAAATATCACTTTGCCAATTCCACAAGAACTGTCTTAGCGAAAGGCTTCTTGAGGGGAAAGCTGTAACTCTGTGAGATGATTTCACAGAACACAAAGAAGTTTCTCAGAAAGCTTCTTTCTCTTTGTTATCGGAGGATATTTCCTTTGGCCCTATAGTCTTCAAAGGGATCCGAAATATATGTTTCACATTCCACAGAAATAAGGCTAGCAAAGAGATCCACGAATTACAGATGTAACTCTGTGAGATGAATTCACAGAACACTAAGCAGTTTCTCAGAAAGCTTCTTTCCAGATTTCATCTGAGGATATTTCCTTTTTCACCATAGCCCTCTATGGGCTTCCAAATATCACTTTGGCAATTCCACAAGAACTGTCTTAGCGAAAGGCTTCTTGAGGGGAAAGCTGTAACTCTGTGAGATGATTTCACAGAACACAAAGAAGTTTCTCAGAAAGCTTCTTTCTCTTTGTTATCGGAGGATATTTCCTTTGGCCCTATAGTCTTCAAAGGGATTCGAAAAATCTGTTCTCAGATTCCACAGAAAGAAGGCTAGCAAAGAGATCAACGAAATACAGATGTAACTCTGTGAGATGAATTAACAGAACACTAAGCAGTTTCTCAGAAAGCTTCTTTCCAGATTTCATCTGAGGATATTTCCTTTTTCACCATAGCCCTCGTTGGGCTTCCAATTATCACTTTGTCAATTCCACAAGAACTGTCTTACCGAAAGGCTTCTTGAGGGGAAAGCTGTAACTCTGTGAGATGATTTCACAGAACACAAAGAAGTTTCTCAGAAAGCTTCTTTCTCTTTGTTATCAGAGGATATTTCCTTTGGCCCTATAGTCTTCAAAGAGATTCGAAAAATCTGTTCTCAGATTCCACAGAAAGAAGGCTAGCAAAGAGATCCACGAAATACAGATGTAACTCTGTGAGATGAATTCACAGAACACTAAGCAGTTTCTCAGAAAGCTTCTTTCCAGATTTCATCTGAGGATATTTCCTTTTTCACCATAGCCCTCGTTGGGCTTCCAATTATCACTTTGTCAATTCCACAAGAACTGTCTTACCGAAAGGCTTCTTGAGGGGAAAGCTGTAACTCTGTGAGATGATTTCACAGAACACAAAGAAGTTTCTCAGAAAGCTTCTTTCTCTTTGTTATCGGACGATATTTCCTTTGGCCCTATAGTCTTCAAAGGGATCCGAATATGTGTTCTCAGATCCCACAGAAATAAGGCTAGCAAAGAGATCTACGAAACACAGATGTAACTCTGTGAGATGAATTCACAGAACACTAAGCAGTTTCTCAGAAAGCTTCTTTCCAGATTTCATCTGAGGATATTTCCTTTTTCACCATAGCCCTCTATGGGCTTCCAAATATGACTTTTCCAATTCCACAAGAACTGTCTTAGCGAAAGTCTTCTTGAGGGGAAAGCTGTAACTCTGTGAGATGATTTCACAGAACACAAAGAAGTTTCTCAGAAAGCTTCTTTCTCTTTGTTATCGGAGGATATTTCCTTTGGCCCTATAGTCTTCAAAGGGATCTGAATATCTGTTCTCAGATTCCACAGAAATAAGGCTAACAAAGAGATTTACGAAACACAGATGTAACTCTGTGAGATGAATTCACAGAACACTAAGCAGTTTCTCAGAAAGCTTCTTTCCAGATTTCATCTGAGGATATTTCCTTTTTCACCATAGCCCTCTATGGACTTCCAAATATCACTTTGCCAATTCCACAAGAACTGTCTTAGCGAAAGGCTTCTTGAGGGGAAAGCTGTAACTCTGTGAGATGATTTCACAGAACACAATGAAGTTTCTCAGAAAGCTTCTTTCTCTTTGTTATCGGAGGATATTTCCTTTGGCCCTATGGTCTTCAAAGGGATCCGAAATATCTGTTCTCAGATTCCACAGAAAGAAGGCTAGCAAAGAGATCTACGAAATACAGATGTAACTCTGTGAGATGAATTCACAGAACACTAAGCAGTTTCTCAGAAAGCTTCTTTCCAGATTTCATCTGAGGATATTTCCTTTTTCACCGTAGCCCTCTATGGGCTTCCAAATATCACTTTGCCAATTCCACAAGAACTGTCTTAGCGAAAGGCTTCTTGAGGGGAAAGCTGTAACTCTGTGAGATGATTTCACAGAACACAAAGAAGTTTCTCAGAAAGCTTCTTTCTCTTTGTTATCGGAGGATATTTCCTTTGGCCCTATGGTCTTCAAAGGGATCCGAATTGTCTGTTCTCAGATTCCACAGAAAGAAGGCTAGCAAAGAGATCCACGAAATACAGATGTAACTCTGTGAGATGAATTAACAGAACACTAAGCAGTTTCTCAGAAAGCTTCTTTCCAGATTTCATCTGAGGATATTTCCTTTTTCACCATAGCCCTCGTTGGGCTTCCAATTATCACTTTGTCAATTCCACAAGAACTGTCTTAGCGAAAGGCTTCTTGAGGGGAAAGCTGTAACTCTGTGAGATGATTTCACAGAACACAAAGAAGTTTCTCAGAAAGCTTCTTTCTCTTTGTTATCGGAGGATATTTCCTTTGGCCCTATAGTCTTCAAAGGGATCTGAATATCTGTTCTCAGATTCCACAGAAATAAGGCTAGCAAAGAGATCTACGAAACACAGATGTAACTCTGTGAGATGAATTCACAGAACACTAAGCAGTTTCTCAGAAAGCTTCTTTCCAGATTTCATCTGAGGATATTTCCTTTTTCACCATAGCCCTCTCTGGACTTCCAAATATCACTTTGCCAATTCCACAAGAACTGTCTTAGCGAAAGTCTTCTTGACGGGAAAGCTGTAACTCTGTGAGATGATTTCACAGAACACAAAGAAGATTTTCAGAAAGCTTCCTTCTCTTTGTTATCGGAGGATATTTCCTTTGGCCCTATAGTCTTCAAAGGGATCCGAAATATCTGTTTCACATTCCACAGAAATAAGGCTAGCAAAGAGATCCACGAATTACAGATGTAACTCTGTGAGATGAATTCACAGAACACTAAGCAGTTTCTCAGAAAGCTTCTTTCCAGATTTCATCTGAGGATATTTCCTTTTTCACCATAGCCCTCTATGGGCTTCCAAATATCACTTTGCCAATTCCACAAGAACTGTCTTAGCGAAAGGCTTCTTGAGGGGAAAGCTGTAACTCTGTGAGATGATTTCACAGAACACAAAGAAGTTTCTCAGAAAGCTTCTTTCTCTTTGTTATCGGAGGATATTTCCTTTGGCCCTATGGTCTTCAAAGGGATCCGAATTGTCTGTTCTCAGATTCCACAGAAAGAAGGCTAGCAAAGAGATCCACGAAATACAGATGTAACTCTGTGAGGTGAATTCACAGAACACTAAGCAGTTTCTCAGAAAGCTTCTTTCCAGATTTCATCGGAGGATATTTCCTTTTTCACCGTAGCCCTCTATGGGCTTCCAAATATCACTTTGCCAATTCCACAAGAACTCTCTTAGCGAAAGGCTTCTTGAGGGAAAAACTGTAACTCTGTGAGATGATTTCACAGAACACAAAGAAGTTTCTCAGAAAGCTTCTTTCTCTTTGTTATCGGAGGATATTTCCTTTGGCCCTATAGTCTTCAAAGGGATCCGAAATATCTGTTCTCAGATTCCACAGAAAGAAGGCTAGCAAAGAGATCTACGAAACACAGATGTAACTCTGTGAGATGAATTCACAGAACCCTAAGCAGTTTCTCAGAAAGCTTCTTTCCAGATTTTATCTGAGGATATTTCCTTTTTCACCATAGCCCTCTATGGGCTTCCAAATATCACTTTGCCAATTCCACAAGAACTGTCTTAGCGAAAGGCTTCTTTAGGGGAAAGCTGTAACTCTGTGAGATGATTTCACAGAACACAAAGAAGTTTCTCAGAAAGCTTCCTTCTCTTTGTTATCGCAGGATATTTCCTTTGGCCCTATAGTCTTCAAAGGGATCCGAAATATCTGTTTCACATTCCACAGAAATAAGGCTAGCAAAGAGATCCACGAATTACAGATGTAACTCTGTGAGATGAATTCACAGAACACTAAGCAGTTTCTCAGAAAGCTTCTTTCCAGATTTCATCTGAGGATATTTCCTTTTTCACCATAGCCCTCTATGGGCTTCCAAATATCACTTTGCCAATTCCACAAGAACTGTCTTAGCGAAAGGCTTCTTGAGGGGAAAGCTGTAACTCTGTGAGATGATTTCACAGAACACAAAGAAGTTTATCAGAAATCTTCTTTCTCTTCGTTATCGAGGGATATTTCCTTTGGCCCTATGGTCTTCAAAGGGATCCGAAATATCTGTTCTCAGATTCCACAGAAAGAAGGCTAGCAAAGAGATACACGAAATACAGATGTAACTCTGTGAGATGAATTCACAGAACACTAAGCAGTTTCTCAGAAAGCTTCTTTCTAGATTTCATCTGAGGATATTTCCTTTTTCACCATAGCCCTCGATGGTCTTCCAATTATCACTTTGCCAATTCCACAAGAACTATCTTACCGAAAGGCTTCTTGAGGGGAAAGCTGTAACTCTGTGAGATGATTAAACAGAACACAAAGAAGTTTCTCAGAAAGTTTCTTTCTCTTTGTTATCGGAGGATATTTCCTTTGGCCCTATAGTCTTCAAAGGGATCCGAATATGTGTTCTCACATTGAACAGAAATAAGGCTAGCAAAGAGATCTACGAAACACAGATGTAACTCTGTGAGATGAATTCACAGAACACTGAGCAGTTTCTCAGAAAGCTTCTTTCCAGATTTCATCTGAGGATATTTCCTTTTTCACCATAGGCCTCTATGGACTTCCAAATATCACTTTGCCAATTCCACAAGAACTGTCTTAGCGAAAGGCTTCTTGAGGGGAAAGCTGTAACTCTGTGAGATGATTTCACAGAACACAAAGAAGTTTCTCAGAAAGCTTCCTTCTCTTTGTTATCGGAGGATATTTCCTTTGGCCCTATAGTCTTCAAAGGTATCCGAAATATCTGTTTCACATTCCACAGAAATAAGGCTAGCAAAGAGATCCACGAATTACAGATGTAACTCTGTGAGATGAATTCACAGAACACTAAGCAGTTTCTCAGAAAGCTTCTTTCCAGATTTCATCTGAGGATATTTCCTTTTTCACCATAGCCCTCTATGGGCTTCCAAATATCACTTTGCCAATTCCACAAGAACTGTCTTAGTGAAAGGCTTCTTGAGGGGAAAGCTGTAACTCTGTGAGATGATTTCACAGAACACAAAGAAGTTTCTTAGAAAGCTTCCTTCTCTTTGTTATCGGAGGATATTTCCTTTGGCCCTATAGTCTTCAAAGGGATCCGAAATATCTGTTTCACATTTCACAGAAATAAGGTTAGCAAGGAGATTCTCGAAATACAGATGTAACTCTGTTAGATGAATTCACAGAACACTAAGCAGTTTCTCAGAAAGCTTCTTTCCAGATTTCATCTGAGGATATTTCCTTTTTCACCATAGCCCTCTAGGGCTTCCAAATATCACTTTGCCAATTCCACAAGAACTGTCTTAGCGAAAGGCTTCTTGAGGGGAAAGCTGTAACTCTGTGAGATGATTTCACAGAACACAAAGAAGTTTCTCAGAAAGCTTCTTTCTCTTTGTTATCGGAGGATATTTCCTTTGGCCCTATAGTCTTCAAAGGGATCCGAGTATGTGTTCTCAGATTCCACAGAAATAAGGCTAGCAAAGAGATCTACGAAACACAGATGTAACTCTGTGAGATGAATTCACAGAACACTAAGCAGTTTCTCAGAATGCTTCTTTCCAGATTTCATCTGAGGATATTTCCTTTTTCACCGTAGCCCTCTATGGGCTTCCAAATATCACTTTGCCAATTCCACAAGAACTGTCTTAGCGAAAGGCTTCTTGAGGGGAAAGCTGTAACTCTGTGAGATGATTTCACAGAACACAAAGAAGTTTCTCAGAAAGCTTCTTTCTCTTTGTTATCGGAGGATATTTCCTTTGGCCCTATAGTCTTCAAAGGGATTCGAAAAATCTGTTCTCAGATTCCACAGAAAGAAGGCTAGCAAAGAGATCCACGAAATACAGATGTAACTCTGTGAGATGAATTAACAGAACACTAAGCAGTTTCTCAGAAAGCTTCTTTCCAGATTTCATCTGAGGATATTTCCTTTTTCACCATAGCCCTCGTTGGGCTTCCAATTATCACTTTGTCAATTCCACAAGAACTGTCTTACCGAAAGGCTTCTTGAGGGGAAAGCTGTAACTCTGTGAGATGATTTCACAGAACACAAAGAAGTTTCTCAGAAAGCTTCTTTCTCTTTGTTATCGGAGGATATTTCCTTTGGCCCTATAGTCTTCAAAGGGATCTGAATATCTGTTCTCAGATTCCACAGAAATAAGGCTAGCAAAGAGATCTACGAAACACAGATGTAACTCTGTGAGATGAATTCACAGAACACTAAGCAGTTTCTCAGAAAGCTTCTTTCCAGATTTCATCTGAGGATATTTCCTTTTTCACCATAGCCCTCTCTGGACTTCCAAATATCACTTTGCCAATTCCACAAGAACTGTCTTAGCGAAAGGCTTCTTGAGGGGAAAGCTGTAACTCTGTGAGATGATTTCACAGAACACAAAGAAGATTCTCAGAAAGCTTCCTTCTCTTTGTTATCGGAGGATATTTCCTTTGGCCCTATAGTCTTCAAAGGGATCCGAAATATCTGTTTCACATTCCACAGAAATAAGGCTAGCAAAGAGATCCACGAATTACAGATGTAACTCTGTGAGATGAATTCACAGAACACTAAGCAGTTTCTCAGAAAGCTTCTTTCCAGATTTCATCTGAGGATATTTCCTTTTTCACCATAGCCCTCTATGGGCTTCCAAATATCACTTTGCCAATTCCACAAGAACTGTCTTAGCGAAAGGCTTCTTGAGGGGAAAGCTGTAACTCTGTGAGATGATTTCACAGAACACAAAGAAGTTTCTCAGAAAGCTTCTTTCTCTTTGTTATCGGAGGATATTTCCTTTGGCCCTATAGTCTTCAAAGGGATTCGAAAAATCTGTTCTCAGATTCCACAGAAAGAAGGCTAGCAAAGAGATCCACGAAATACAGATGTAACTCTGTGAGATGAATTAACAGAACACTAAGCAGTTTCTCAGAAAGCTTCTTTCCAGATTTCATCTGAGGATATTTCCTTTTTCACCATAGCCCTCGTTGGGCTTCCAATTATCACTTTGTCAATTCCACAAGAACTGTCTTACCGAAAGGCTTCTTGAGGGGAAAGCTGTAACTCTGTGAGATGATTTCACAGAACACAAAGAAGTTTGTCAGAAAGCTTCTTTCTCTTTGTTATCGGAGGATATTTCCTTTGGCCCTATAGTCTTCAAAGGGATCTGAATATCTGTTCTCAGATTCCACAGAAATAAGGCTAGCAAAGAGATCTACGAAACACAGATGTAACTCTGTGAGATGAATTCACAGAACACTAAGCAGTTTCTCAGAAAGCTTCTTTCCAGATTTCATCTGAGGATATTTCCTTTTTCACCATAGCCCTCTCTGGACTTCCAAATATCACTTTGGCAATTCCACAAGAACTGTCTTAGCGAAAGGCTTCTTGAGGGGAAAGCTGTAACTCTGTGAGATGATTTCACAGAACAAAAAGAAGATTCTCAGAAAGCTTCCTTCTCTTTGTTATCGGAGGATATTTCCTTTGGCCCTATAGTCTTCAAAGGGATCCGAAATATCTGTTTCACATTCCACAGAAATAAGGCTAGCAAAGAGATCCACGAATTACAGATGTAACTCTGTGAGATGAATTCACAGAACACTAAGCAGTTTCTCAGAAAGCTTCTTTCCAGATTTCATCTGAGGATATTTCCTTTTTCACCATAGCCCTCTATGGGCTTCCAAATATCACTTTGCCAATTCCACAAGAACTGTCTTAGCGAAAGGCTTCTTGAGGGGAAAGCTGTAACTCTGTGAGATGATTTCACAGAACACAAAGAAGTTTCTCAGAAAGCTTCTTTCTCTTTGTTATCGGAGGATATTTCCTTTGGCCCTATAGTCTTCAAAGGGATTCGAAAAATCTGTTCTCAGATTCCACAGAAAGAAGGCTAGCAAAGAGATCCACGAAATACAGATGTAACTCTGTGAGATGAATTAACAGAACACTAAGCAGTTTCTCAGAAAGCTTCTTTCCAGATTTCATCTGAGGATATTTCCTTTTTCACCATAGCCCTCGTTGGGCTTCCAATTATCACTTTGTCAATTCCACAAGAACTGTCTTACCGAAAGGCTTCTTTAGGGGAAAGCTGTAACTCTGTGAGATGATTTCACAGAACACAAAGAAGTTTCTCAGAAAGCTTCTTTCTCTTTGTTATCGGAGGATATTTCCTTTGGCCCTATAGTCTTCAAAGGGATCCGAATATGTGTTCTCAGATTCCACAGAAATAAGGCTAGCAAAGAGATCTACGAAACACAGATGTAACTCTGTGAGATGAATTCACAGAACACTAAGCAGTTTCTCAGAAAACTTCTTTCCAGATTTCATCTGAGGATATTTCCTTTTTCACCATAGCCCTCTATGGGCTTCCAAATATGACTTTTCCAATTCCACAAGAACTGTCTTAGCGAAAGTCTTCTTGAGGGGAAAGCTGTAACTCTGTGAGATTATTTCACAGAACACAAAGAAGTTTCTCAGAAAGCTTCTTTCTCTTTGTTATCGGAGGATATTTCCTTTGGCCCTATAGTCTTCAAAGGGATCTGAATATCTGTTCTCAGATTCCACAGAAATAAGGCTAGCAAAGAGATCTACGAAACACAGATGTAACTCTGTGAGATGAATTCACAGAACACTAAGCAGTTTCTCAGAAAGCTTCTTTCCAGATTTCATCTGAGGATATTTCCTTTTTCACCATAGCCCTCTATGGACTTCCAAATATCACTTTGCCAATTCCACAAGAACTGTCTTAGCGAAAGGCTTCTTGAGGGGAAAGCTGTAACTCTGTGAGATGATTTCACAGAACACAATGAAGTTTCTCAGAAAGCTTCTTTCTCTTTGTTATCGGAGGATATTTCCTTTGGCCCTATGGTCTTCAAAGGGATCCGAAATATCTGTTCTCAGATTCCACAGAAAGAAGGCTAGCAAAGAGATCTACGAAATACAGATGTAACTCTGTGAGATGAATTCACAGAACACTAAGCAGTTTCTCAGAAAGCTTCTTTCCAGATTTCATCGGAGGATATTTCCTTTTTCACCGTAGCCCTCTATGGGCTTCCAAATATCACTTTGGCAATTCCACAAGAACTGTCTTAGCGAAAGGCTTCTTGAGGGGAAAGCTGTAACTCTGTGAGATGATTTCACAGAACACAAAGAAGTTTCTCAGAAAGCTTCTTTCTCTTTGTTATCGGACGATATTTCCTTTGGCCCTATAGTCTTCAAAGGGATCCGAATATGTGTTCTCAGATTCCACAGAAATAAGGCTAGCAAAGAGATCTACGAAACACAGATGTAACTCTGTGAGATGAATTCACAGAACACTAAGCAGTTTCTCAGAAAGCTTCCTTCCAGATTTCATCTGAGGATATTTCCTTTTTCACCATAGCCCTCTATGGGCTTCCAAATATCACTTTGCCAATTCCACAAGAACTGTCATAGCGAAAGTCATCTTGAGGGGAAAGCTGTAACTCTGTGAGATGATTTCACAGAACACAAAGAAGTTTCTCAGAAAGCTTCTTTCTCTTTGTTATCGGAGGATATTTCCTTTGGCCCTATAGTCTTCAAAGGGATCTGAATATCTGTTCTCAGATTCCACAGAAATAAGGCTAGCAAAGAGATCTACGAAACACAGATGTAACTCTGTGAGATGAATTCACAGAACACTAAGCAGTTTCTCAGAAAGCTTCTTTCCAGATTTCATCTGAGGATATTTCCTTTTTCACCATAGCCCTCTATGGACTTCCAAATATCACTTTGCCAATTCCACAAGAACTGTCTTAGCGAAAGGCTTCTTGAGGGGAAAGCTGTAACTCTGTGAGATGATTTCACAGAACACAAAGGAGTTTCTCAGAAAGCTTCTTTCTCTTTGTTATCGGAGGATATTTCCTTTGGCCCTATGGTCTTCAAAGGGATGCGAAATATCTGTTCTCAGATTCCACAGAAAGAAGGCTAGCAAAGAGATCCACGAAATACAGATGTAACTCTGTGAGATGAATTCACAGAACACTAAGCAGTTTCTCAGAAAGCTTCTTTCCAGATTTCATCTGAGGATATTTCCTTTTTCACCATAGCCCTCTATGGGCTTCCAAATATCACTTTGCCAATTCCACAAGAACTGTCTTAGCGAAAGGCTTCTTGAGCGGAAAGCTGTAACTCTGTGAGATAATTTCACAGAACACAAAGAAGTTTCTCAGAAAGCTTCTTTCTCTTTGTTATCGGAGGATATTTCCTATGGCCCTATGGTGTTCAAAGGGATGCGAAATATCTGTTCTCAGATTCCACAGAAAGAAGGCTAGCAAAGAGATTCTCGAAATACTCATGTAACTCTGTGAGATGAATTCACAGAACACTAAGCAGTTTCTCAGAAAGCTTCTTTCCAGATTTCATCTGAGGATATTTCCTTTTTCACCAGAGCCCTCTAAGGGCTTCCAAATATCACTTTGCCAATTCCACAAGAACTGTCTTAGCGAAAGGCTTCTTGAGGGGAAAGCTGTAACTCTGTGAGATTATTTCACAGAACACAACGAAGTTTCTCAGAAAGCTTCTTTCTCTTTGTTATCGGAGGATATTTCCTTTGGCCCTATAGTCTTCAAAGGGATCCGAAATATCTGTTCTCAGATTCCACAGAAAGAAGGCTAGCAAAGAGATACACGAAATACAAATGTAACTCTGTGAGATGAATTCACAGAACACTAAGCAGTTTCTCAGAAAGCTTGTTTCCAGATTTCATCTGAGGATAATTCCTTTTTCACAATAGCCCTCTATGGGCTTCCAAATATCACTTTGCCAATTCCACAAGAACTGTCTTAGCGAAAGGCTTCTTGAGGGGAAAGCTGTAACTCTGTGAGATGATTTCACAGAACACAAAGAAGTTTCTTAGAAAGCTTCCTTCTCTTTGTTATCGGAGGATATTTCCTTTGGCCCTATAGTCTTCAAAGGGATCCGAAATATCTGTTTCACATTCCACAGAAATAAGGTTAGCAAAGAGATTCTCGAAATACAGATGTAACTCTGTGAGATGAATTCACAGAACACTAAGCAGTTTCTCAGAAAGCTTCTTTCCAGATTTCATCTGAGGATATTTCCTTTTTCACCATAGCCCTCTAGGGCTTCCAAATATCACTTTGCCAATTCCACAAGAACTGTCTTAGCGAAAGGCTTCTTGAGGGGAAAGCTGTAACTCTGTGAGATGATTTCACAGAACACAAAGAAGTTTCTCAGAAAGCTTCTTTCTCTTTGTTATCGGAGGATATTTCCTTTGGCCCTATAGTCTTCAAAGGGATCCGAATATGTGTTCTCAGATTCCACAGAAATAAGGCTAGCAAAGAGATCTACGAAACACAGATGTAACTCTGTGAGATGAATTCACAGAACACTAAGCAGTTTCTCAGAAAGCTTCTTTCCAGATTTCATCTGAGGATATTTCCTTTTTCACCGTAGCCCTCTATGGGCTTCCAAATATCACTTTGCCAATTCCACAAGAACTGTCTTAGCGAAAGGCTTCTTGAGGGGAAAGCTGTAACTCTGTGAGATGATTTCACAGAACACAAAGAAGTTTCTCAGAAAGCTTCTTTCTCTTTGTTATCGGAGGATATTTCCTTTGGCCCTATAGTCTTCAAAGGGATCCGAAATATATGTTTCACATTCCACAGAAATAAGGCTAGCAAAGAGATCCACGAATTACAGATGTAACTCTGTGAGATGAATTCACAGAACACTAAGCAGTTTCTCAGAAAGCTTCTTTCCAGATTTCATCTGAGGATATTTCCTTTTTCACCATAGCCCTCTATGGGCTTCCAAATATCACTTTGGCAATTCCACAAGAACTGTCTTAGCGAAAGGCTTCTTGAGGGGAAAGCTGTAACTCTGTGAGATGATTTCACAGAACACAAAGAAGTTTCTCAGAAAGCTTTTTTCTCTTTGTTATCGGAGGATATTTCCTTTGGCCCTATAGTCTTCAAAGGGATTCGAAAAATCTGTTCTCAGATTCCACAGAAAGAAGGCTAGCAAAGAGATCAACGAAATACAGATGTAACTCTGTGAGATGAATTAACAGAACACTAAGCAGTTTCTCAGAAAGCTTCTTTCCAGATTTCATCTGAGGATATTTCCTTTTTCACCATAGCCCTCGTTGGGCTTCCAATTATCACTTTGTCAATTCCACAAGAACTGTCTTACCGAAAGGCTTCTTGAGGGGAAAGCTGTAACTCTGTGAGATGATTTCACAGAACACAAAGAAGTTTCTCAGAAAGCTTCTTTCTCTTTGTTATCGGAGGATATTTCCTTTGGCCCTATAGACTTCAAAGGGATCTGAATATCTGTTCTCAGATTCCACAGAAATAAGGCTAGCAAAGAGATCTACGAAACACAGATGTAACTCTGTGAGATGAATTCACAGAACACTAAGCAGTTTCTCAGAAAGCTTCTTTCCAGATTTCATCTGAGGATATTTCCTTTTTCACCATAGCCCTCTCTGGACTTCCAAATATCACTTTGCCAATTCCACAAGAACTGTCTTAGCGAAAGTCTTCTTGAGGGGAAAGCTGTAACTCTGTGAGATGATTTCACAGAACACAAAGAAGATTTTCAGAAAGCTTTCTTCTCTTTGTTATCGGAGGATATTTCCTTTGGCCCTATAGTCTTCAAAGGGATCCGAAATATCTGTTTCACATTCCACAGAAATAAGGCTAGCAAAGAGATCCACGAATTACAGATGTAACTCTGTGAGATGAATTCAAAGAACACTAAGCAGTTTCTCAGAAAGCTTCTTTCCAGATTTCATCTGAGGATATTTCCTTTTTCACCATAGCCCTCTATGGGCTTCCAAATATCACTTTGCCAATTCCACAAGAACTGTCTTAGCGAAAGGCTTCTTGAGGGGAAAGCTGTAACTCTGTGAGATGATTTCACAGAACACAAAGAAGTTTCTCAGAAAGCTTCTTTCTCTTTGTTATCAGAGGATATTTCCTTTGGCCCTATAGTCTTCAAAGAGATTCGAAAAATCTGTTCTCAGATTCCACAGAAAGAAGGCTAGCAAAGAGATCCACGAAATACAGATGTAACTCTGTGAGATGAATTAACAGAACACTAAGCAGTTTCTCAGAAAGCTTCTTTCCAGATTTCATCTGAGGATATTTCCTTTTTCACCATAGCCCTCGTTGGGCTTCCAATTATCACTTTGTCAATTCCACAAGAACTGTCTTACCGAAAGGCTTCTTGAGGGGAAAGCTGTAACTCTGTGAGATGATTTCACAGAACACAAAGAAGTTTCTCAGAAAGCTTCTTTCTCTTTGTTATCGGAGGATATTTCCTTTGGCCCTATAGTCTTCAAAGGGATCCGAATATGTGTTCTCAGATTCCACAGAAATAAGGCTAGCAAAGAGATCTACGAAACACAGATGTAACTCTGTGAGATGAATTCACAGAACACTAAGCAGTTTCTCAGAAAGCTTCTTTCCAGATTTCATCTGAGGATATTTCCTTTTTCACCATAGCCCTCTATGGGCTTCCAAATATGACTTTTCCAATTCCACAAGAACTGTCTTAGCGAAAGTCTTCTTGAGGGGAAAGCTGTAACTCTGTGAGATGATTTCACAGAACACAAAGAAGTTTCTCAGAAAGCTTCTTTCTCTTTGTTATCGGAGGATATTTCCTTTGGCCCTATAGTCTTCAAAGGGATCTGAATATCTGTTCTCAGATTCCACAGAAATAAGGCTAGCAAAGAGATTTACGAAACACAGATGTAACTCTGTGAGATGAATTCACAGAACACTAAGCAGTTTCTCAGAAAGCTTCTTTCCAGATTTCATCTGAGGATATTTCCTTTTTCACCATAGCCCTCTATGGACTTCCAAATATCACTTTGCCAATTCCACAAGAACTGTCTTAGCGAAAGGCTTCTTGAGGGGAAAGCTGTAACTCTGTGAGATGATTTCACAGAACACAATGAAGTTTCTCAGAAAGCTTCTTTCTCTTTGTTATCGGAGGATATTTCCTTTGGCCCTATGGTCTTCAAAGGGATCCGAAATATCTGTTCTCAGATTCCACAGAAAGAAGGCTAGCAAAGAGATCTACGAAATACAGATGTAACTCTGTGAGATGAATTCACAGAACACTAAGCAGTTTCTCAGAAAGCTTCTTTCCAGATTTCATCTGAGGATATTTCCTTTTTCACCGTAGCCCTCTATGGGCTTCCAAATATCACTTTGCCAATTCCACAAGAACTGTCTTAGCGAAAGGCTTCTTGAGGGGAAAGCTGTAACTCTGTGAGATGATTTCACAGAACACAAAGAAGTTTCTCAGAAAGCTTCTTTCTCTTTGTTATCGGAGGATATTTCCTTTGGCCCTATAGTCTTCAAAGGGATCCGAATATGTGTTCTCAGATTCCACAGAAATAAGGCTAGCAAAGAGATCTACGAAACACAGATGTAACTCTGTGAGATGAATTCACAGAACACTAAGCAGTTTCTCAGAAAGCTTCTTTCCAGATTTCATCTGAGGATATTTCCTTTTTCACCGTAGCCCTCTATGGGCTTCCAAATATCACTTTGCCAATTCCACAAGAACTGTCTTAGCGAAAGGCTTCTTGAGGGGAAAGCTGTAACTCTGTGAGATGATTTCACAGAACACAAAGAAGTTTCTCAGAAAGCTTCTTTCTCTTTGTTATCGGAGGATATTTCCTTTGGCCCTATAGTCTTCAAAGGGATCCGAAATATATGTTTCACATTCCACAGAAATAAGGCTAGCAAAGAGATCCACGAATTACAGATGTAACTCTGTGAGATGAATTCACAGAACACTAAGCAGTTTCTCAGAAAGCTTCTTTCCAGATTTCATCTGAGGATATTTCCTTTTTCACCATAGCCCTCTATGGGCTTCCAAATATCACTTTGGCAATTCCACAAGAACTGTCTTAGCGAAAGGCTTCTTGAGGGGAAAGCTGTAACTCTGTGAGATGATTTCACAGAACACAAAGAAGTTTCTCAGAAAGCTTCTTTCTCTTTGTTATCGGAGAATATTTCCTTTGGCCCTATAGTCTTCAAAGGGATTCGAAAAATCTGTTCTCAGATTCCACAGAAAGAAGGCTAGCAAAGAGATCAACGAAATACAGATGTAACTCTGTGAGATGAATTAACAGAACACTAAGCAGTTTCTCAGAAAGCTTCTTTCCAGATTTCATCTGAGGATATTTCCTTTTTCACCATAGCCCTCGTTGGGCTTCCAATTATCACTTTGTCAATTCCACAAGAACTGTCTTACCGAAAGGCTTCTTGAGGGGAAAGCTGTAACTCTGTGAGATGATTTCACAGAACACAAAGAAGTTTCTCAGAAAGCTTCTTTCTCTTTGTTATCGGAGGATATTTCCTTTGGCCCTATAGTCTTCAAAGGGATCTGAATATCTGTTCTCAGATTCCACAGAAATAAGGCTAGCAAAGAGATCTACGAAACACAGATGTAACTCTGTGAGATGAATTCACAGAACACTAAGCAGTTTCTCAGAAAGCTTCTTTCCAGATTTCATCTGAGGATATTTCCTTTTTCACCATAGCCCTCTCTGGACTTCCAAATATCACTTTGCCAATTCCACAAGAACTGTCTTAGCGAAAGTCTTCTTGAGGGGAAAGCTGTAACTCTGTGAGATGATTTCACAGAACACAAAGAAGATTTTCAGAAAGCTTCCTTCTCTTTGTTATCGGAGGATATTTCCTTTGGCCCTATAGTCTTCAAAGGGATCCGAAATATCTGTTTCACATTCCACAGAAATAAGGCTAGCAAAGAGATCCACGAATTACCGATGTAACTCTGTGAGATGAATTCAAAGAACACTAAGCAGTTTCTCAGAAAGCTTCTTTCCAGATTTCATCTGAGGATATTTCCTTTTTCACCATAGCCCTCTATGGGCTTCCAAATATCACTTTGCCAATTCCACAAGAACTGTCTTAGCGAAAGGCTTCTTGAGGGGAAAGCTGTAACTCTGTGAGATGATTTCACAGAACACAAAGAAGTTTCTCAGAAAGCTTCTTTCTCTTTGTTATCAGAGGATATTTCCTTTGGCCCTATAGTCTTCAAAGAGATTCGAAAAATCTGTTCTCAGATTCCACAGAAAGAAGGCTAGCAAAGAGATCCACGAAATACAGATGTAACTCTGTGAGATGAATTAACAGAACACTAAGCAGTTTCTCAGAAAGCTTCTTTCCAGATTTCATCTGAGGATATTTCCTTTTTCACCATAGCCCTCGTTGGGCTTCCAATTATCACTTTGTCAATTCCACAAGAACTGTCTTACCGAAAGGCTTCTTGAGGGGAAAGCTGTAACTCTGTGAGATGATTTCACAGAACACAAAGAAGTTTCTCAGAAAGCTTCTTTCTCTTTGTTATCGGACGATATTTCCTTTGGCCCTATAGTCTTCAAAGGGATCCGAATATGTGTTCTCAGATCCCACAGAAATAAGGCTAGCAAAGAGATCTACGAAACACAGATGTAACTCTGTGAGATGAATTCACAGATCACTAAGCAGTTTCTCAGAAAGCTTCTTTCCAGATTTCATCTGAGGATATTTCCTTTTTCACCATAGCCCTCTATGGGCTTCCAAATATGACTTTTCCAATTCCACAAGAACTGTCTTAGCGAAAGGCTTCTTGAGGGGAAAGCTGTAACTCTGTGAGATGATTTCACAGAACACAAAGAAGTTTCTCAGAAAGCTTCTTTCTCTTTGTTATCGGAGGATATTTCCTTTGGCCCTATAGTCTTCAAAGGGATCTGAATATCTGTTCTCAGATTCCACAGAAATAAGGCTAGCAAAGAGATTTACGAAACACAGATGTAACCCTGTGAGGTGAATTCACAGAACACTAAGCAGTTTCTCAGAAAGCTTCTTTCCAGATTTCATCTGAGGATATTTCCTTTTTCACCATAGCCCTCTATGGACTTCCAAATATCACTTTGCCAATTCCACAAGAACTGTCTTAGCGAAAGGCTTCTTGAGGGGAAAGCTGTAACTCTGTGAGATGATTTCACAGAACACAATGAAGTTTCTCAGAAAGCTTCTTTCTCTTTGTTATCGGAGGATATTTCCTTTGGCCCTATGGTCTTCAAAGGGATCCGAAATATCTGTTCTCAGATTCCACAGAAAGAAGGCTAGCAAAGAGATCTACGAAATACAGATGTAACTCTGTGAGATGAATTCACAGAACACTAAGCAGTTTCTCAGAAAGCTTCTTTCCAGATTTCATCTGAGGATATTTCCTTTTTCACCGTAGCCCTCTATGGGCTTCCAAATATCACTTTGCCAATTCCACAAGAACTGTCTTAGCGAAAGGCTTCTTGAGGGGAAAGCTGTAACTCTGTGAGATGATTTCACAGAACACAAAGAAGTTTCTCAGAAAGCTTCTTTCTCTTTGTTATCGGAGGATATTTCCTTTGGCCCTATAGTCTTCAAAGGGATCCGAAATATCTGTTCTCAGATTCCACAGAAAGAAGGCTAGCAAAGAGATCTACGAAACACAGATGTAACTCTGTGAGATGAATTCACAGAACACTAAGCAGTTTCTCAGAAAGCTTCTTTCCAGATTTCATCGGAGGATATTTCCTTTTTCACCATAGCCCTCTATGGGCTTCCAAATATCACTTTGCCAATTCCACAAGAACTGTCTTAGCGAAAGTCTTCTTGAGGGGAAAGCTGTAACTCTGTGAGATGATTTCACAGAACACAAAGAAGTTTCTCAGAAAGTTCTTTCTCTTTGTTATCGGAGGATATTTCCTTTGGCCCTATAGTCTTCAAAGGGATCCGAATATGTGTTCTCAGATTCCACAGAAATAAGGCTAGCAAAGAGATCTACGAAACACAGATGTAACTCTGTGAGATGAATTCACAGAACACTAAGCAGTTTCTCAGAAAGCTTCTTTCCAGATTTCATCTGAGGATATTTCCTTTTTCACCATAGCCCTCTATGGACTTCCAAATATCACTTTGCCAATTCCACAAGAACTGTCTTAGCGAAAGGCTTCTTGAGGGGAAAGCTGTAACTCTGTGAGATGATTTCACAGAACACAAAGAAGTTTCTCAGAAAGCTTCTTTCTCTTTGTTATCGGAGGATATTTCCTTTGGCCCTATGGTCTTCAAAGGGATCCGAATTGTCTGTTCTCAGATTCCACAGAAAGAAGGCTAGCAAAGAGATCCACGAAATACAGATGTAACTCTGTGAGGTGAATTCACAGAACACTAAGCAGTTTCTCAGAAAGCTTCTTTCCAGATTTCATCTGAGGATATTTCCTTTTTCACCATAGCCCTCGTTGGGCTTCCAATTATCACTTTGTCAATTCCACAAGAACTGTCTTACCGAAAGGCTTCTTGAGGGGAAAGCTGTAACTCTGTGAGATGATTTCACAGAACACAAAGAAGTTTCTCAGAAAGCTTCTTTCTCTTTGTTATCGGACGATATTTCCTTTGGCCCTATAGTCTTCAAAGGGATCCGAATATGTGTTCTCAGATCCCACAGAAATAAGGCTAGCAAAGAGATCTACGAAACACAGATGTAACTCTGTGAGATGAATTCACAGATCACTAAGCAGTTTCTCAGAAAGCTTCTTTCCAGATTTCATCTGAGGATATTTCCTTTTTCACCATAGCCCTCTATGGGCTTCCAAATATGACTTTTCCAATTCCACAAGAACTGTCTTAGCGAAAGGCTTCTTGAGGGGAAAGCTGTAACTCTGTGAGATGATTTCACAGAACACAAAGAAGTTTCTCAGAAAGCTTCTTTCTCTTTGTTATCGGAGGATATTTCCTTTGGCCCTATAGTCTTCAAAGGGATCTGAATATCTGTTCTCAGATTCCACAGAAATAAGGCTAGCAAAGAGATTTACGAAACACAGATGTAACCCTGTGAGATGAATTCACAGAACACTAAGCAGTTTCTCAGAAAGCTTCTTTCCAGATTTCATCTGAGGATATTTCCTTTTTCACCATAGCCCTCTATGGACTTCCAAATATCACTTTGCCAATTCCACAAGAACTGTCTTAGCGAAAGGCTTCTTGAGGGGAAAGCTGTAACTCTGTGAGATGATTTCACAGAACACAATGAAGTTTCTCAGAAAGCTTCTTTCTCTTTGTTATCGGAGGATATTTCCTTTGGCCCTATGGTCTTCAAAGGGATCCGAAATATCTGTTCTCAGATTCCACAGAAAGAAGGCTAGCAAAGAGATCTACGAAATACAGATGTAACTCTGTGAGATGAATTCACAGAACACTAAGCAGTTTCTCAGAAAGCTTCTTTCCAGATTTCATCTGAGGATATTTCCTTTTTCACCGTAGCCCTCTATGGGCTTCCAAATATCACTTTGCCAATTCCACAAGAACTGTCTTAGCGAAAGGCTTCTTGAGGGGAAAGCTGTAACTCTGTGAGATGATTTCACAGAACACAAAGAAGTTTCTCAGAAAGCTTCTTTCTCTTTGTTATCGGAGGATATTTCCTTTGGCCCTATAGTCTTCAAAGGGATCCGAAATATCTGTTCTCAGATTCCACAGAAAGAAGGCTAGCAAAGAGATCTACGAAACACAGATGTAACTCTGTGAGATGAATTCACAGAACACTAAGCAGTTTCTCAGAAAGCTTCTTTCCAGATTTCATCGGAGGATATTTCCTTTTTCACCATAGCCCTCTATGGGCTTCCAAATATCACTTTGCCAATTCCACAAGAACTGTCTTAGCGAAAGTCTTCTTGAGGGGAAAGCTGTAACTCTGTGAGATGATTTCACAGAACACAAAGAAGTTTCTCAGAAAGTTCTTTCTCTTTGTTATCGGAGGATATTTCCTTTGGCCCTATAGTCTTCAAAGGGATCCGAATATGTGTTCTCAGATTCCACAGAAATAAGGCTAGCAAAGAGATCTACGAAACACAGATGTAACTCTGTGAGATGAATTCACAGAACACTAAGCAGTTTCTCAGAAAGCTTCTTTCCAGATTTCATCTGAGGATATTTCCTTTTTCACCATAGCCCTCTATGGACTTCCAAATATCACTTTGCCAATTCCACAAGAACTGTCTTAGCGAAAGGCTTCTTGAGGGGAAAGCTGTAACTCTGTGAGATGATTTCACAGAACACAAAGAAGTTTCTCAGAAAGCTTCTTTCTCTTTGTTATCGGAGGATATTTCCTTTGGCCCTATGGTCTTCAAAGGGATCCGAATTGTCTGTTCTCAGATTCCACAGAAAGAAGGCTAGCAAAGAGATCCACGAAATACAGATGTAACTCTGTGAGGTGAATTCACAGAACACTAAGCAGTTTCTCAGAAAGCTTCTTTCCAGATTTCATCGGAGGATATTTCCTTTTTCACCGTAGCCCTCTATGGGCTTCCAAATATCACTTTGCCAATTCCACAAGAACTCTCTTAGCGAAAGGCTTCTTGAGGGAAAAACTGTAACTCTGTGAGATGATTTCACAGAACACAAAGAAGTTTCTCAGAAAGCTTCTTTCTCTTTGTTATCGGAGGATATTTCCTTTGGCCCTATAGTCTTCAAAGGGATCCGAATATGTGTTCTCAGATTCCACAGAAATAAGGCTAGCAAAGAGATCTACGAAACACAGATGTAACTCTGTGAGATGAATTCACAGAACACTAAGCAGTTTCTCAGAAAGCTTCTTTCCAGATTTCATCTGAGGATATTTCCTTTTTCACCGTAGCCCTCTATGGGCTTCCAAATATCACTTTGCCAATTCCACAAGAACTGTCTTAGCGAAAGGCTTCTTGAGGGGAAAGCTGTAACTCTGTGAGATGATTTCACAGAACACAAAGAAGTTTCTCAGAAAGCTTCTTTCTCTTTGTTATCGGAGGATATTTCCTTTGGCCCTATAGTCTTCAAAGGGATCCGAAATATATGTTTCACATTCCACAGAAATAAGGCTAGCAAAGAGATCCACGAATTACAGATGTAACTCTGTGAGATGAATTCACAGAACACTAAGCAGTTTCTCAGAAAGCTTCTTTCCAGATTTCATATGAGGATATTTCCTTTTTCACCATAGCCCTCTAGGGGTTCCAAATATCACTTTGGCAATTCCACAAGAACTGTCTTAGCGAAAGGCTTCTTGAGGGGAAAGCTGTAACTCTGTGAGATGATTTCACAGAACACAAAGAAGTTTCTCAGAAAGCTTCTTTCTCTTTGTTATCGGAGGATATTTCCTTTGGCCCTATAGTCTTCAAAGGGATTCGAAAAATCTGTTCTCAGATTCCACAGAAAGAAGGCTAGCAAAGAGATCCACGAAATACAGATGTAACTCTGTGAGATGAATTAACAGAACACTAAGCAGTTTCTCAGAAAGCTTCTTTCCAGATTTCATCTGAGGATATTTCCTTTTTCACCATAGCCCTCGTTGGGCTTCCAATTATCACTTTGTCAATTCCACAAGAACTGTCTTACCGAAAGGCTTCTTGAGGGGAAAGCTGTAACTCTGTGAGATGATTTCACAGAACACAAAGAAGTTTCTCAGAAAGCTTCTTTCTCTTTGTTATCGGAGGATATTTCCTTTGGCCCTATAGTCTTCAAAGGGATCTGAATATCTGTTCTCAGATTCCACAGAAATAAGGCTAGCAAAGAGATCTACGAAACACAGATGTAACTCTGTGAGATGAATTCACAGAACACTAAGCAGTTTCTCAGAAAGCTTCTTTCCAGATTTCATCTGAGGATATTTCCTTTTTCACCATAGCCCTCTCTGGACTTCCAAATATCACTTTGCCAATTCCACAAGAACTGTCTTAGCGAAAGTCTTCTTGAGGGGAAAGCTGTAACTCTGTGAGATGATTTCACAGAACACAAAGAAGATTTTCAGAAAGCTTCCTTCTCTTTGTTATCGGAGGATATTTCCTTTGGCCCTATAGTCTTCAAAGGGATCCGAAATATCTGTTTCACATTCCACAGAAATAAGGCTAGCAAAGAGATCCACGAATTACAGATGTAACTCTGTGAGATGAATTCACAGAACACTAAGCAGTTTCTCAGAAAGCTTCTTTCCAGATTTCATTAGAGGATATTTCCTTTTTCACCATAGCCCTCTATGGGCTTCCAAATATCACTTTGCCAATTCCACAAGAACTGTCTTAGCGAAAGGCTTCTTGAGGGGAAAGCTGTAACTCTGTGAGATGATTTCACAGAACACAAAGAAGTTTCTCAGAAAGCTTCTTTCTCTTTGTTATCGGAGGATATTTCCTTTGGCCCTATGGTCTTCAAAGGGATCCGAATTGTCTGTTCTCAGATTCCACAGAAAGAAGGCTAGCAAAGAGATCCACGAAATACAGATGTAACTCTGTGAGGTGAATTCACAGAACACTAAGCAGTTTCTCAGAAAGCTTCTTTCCAGATTTCATCGGAGGATATTTCCTTTTTCACCGTAGCCCTCTATGGGCTTCCAAATATCACTTTGCCAATTCCACAAGAACTCTCTTAGCGAAAGGCTTCTTGAGGGAAAAACTGTAACTCTGTGAGATGATTTCACAGAACACAAAGAAGTTTCTCAGAAAGCTTCTTTCTCTTTGTTATCGGAGGATATTTCCTTTGGCCCTATAGTCTTCAAAGGGATCCGAAATATCTGTTCTCAGATTCCACAGAAAGAAGGCTAGCAAAGAGATCTACGAAACACAGATGTAACTCTGTGAGATGAATTCACAGAACCCTAAGCAGTTTCTCAGAAAGCTTCTTTCCAGATTTTATCTGAGGATATTTCCTTTTTCACCATAGCCCTCTATGGGCTTCCAAATATCACTTTGCCAATTCCACAAGAACTGTCTTAGCGAAAGGCTTCTTTAGGGGAAAGCTGTAACTCTGTGAGACGATTTCACAGAACACAAAGAAGTTTCTCAGAAAGCTTCCTTCTCTTTGTTATCGCAGGATATTTCCTTTGGCCCTATAGTCTTCAAAGGGATCCGAAATATCTGTTTCACATTCCACAGAAATAAGGCTAGCAAAGAGATCCACGAATTACAGATGTAACTCTGTGAGATGAATTCACAGAACACTAAGCAGTTTCTCAGAAAGCTTCTTTCCAGATTTCATCTGAGGATATTTCCTTTTTCACCATAGCCCTCTATGGGCTTCCAAATATCACTTTGCCAATTCCACAAGAACTGTCTTAGCGAAAGGCTTCTTGAGGGGAAAGCTGTAACTCTGTGAGATGATTTCACAGAACACAAAGAAGTTTATCAGAAATCTTCTTTCTCTTCGTTATCGAGGGATATTTCCTTTGGCCCTATGGTCTTCAAAGGGATCCGAAATATCTGTTCTCAGATTCCACAGAAAGAAGGCTAGCAAAGAGATACACGAAATACAGATGTAACTCTGTGAGATGAATTCACAGAACACTAAGCAGTTTCTCAGAAAGCTTCTTTCTAGATTTCATCTGAGGATATTTCCTTTTTCACCATAGCCCTCGATGGTCTTCCAATTATCACTTTGCCAATTCCACAAGAACTATCTTACCGAAAGGCTTCTTGAGGGGAAAGCTGTAACTCTGTGAGATGATTAAACAGAACACAAAGAAGTTTCTCAGAAAGTTTCTTTCTCTTTGTTATCGGAGGATATTTCCTTTGGCCCTATAGTCTTCAAAGGGATCCGAATATGTGTTCTCACATTGAACAGAAATAAGGCTAGCAAAGAGATCTACGAAACACAGATGTAACTCTGTGAGATGAATTCACAGAACACTGAGCAGTTTCTCAGAAAGCTTCTTTCCAGATTTCATCTGAGGATATTTCCTTTTTCACCATAGGCCTCTATGGACTTCCAAATATCACTTTGCCAATTCCACAAGAACTGTCTTAGCGAAAGTCTTCTTGAGGGGAAAGCTGTAACTCTGTGAGATGATTTCACAGAACACAAAGAAGTTTCTCAGAAAGCTTCCTTCTCTTTGTTATCGGAGGATATTTCCTTTGGCCCTATAGTCTTCAAAGGTATCCGAAATATCTGTTTCACATTCCACAGAAATAAGGCTAGCAAAGAGATCCACGAATTACAGATGTAACTCTGTGAGATGAATTCACAGAACACTAAGCAGTTTCTCAGAAAGCTTCTTTCCAGATTTCATCTGAGGATATTTCCTTTTTCACCATAGCCCTCTATGGGCTTCCAAATATCACTTTGCCAATTCCACAAGAACTGTCTTAGCGAAAGGCTTCTTGAGGGGAAAGCTGTAACTCTGTGAGATGATTTCACAGAACACAAAGAAGTTTCTTAGAAAGCTTCCTTCTCTTTGTTATCGGAGGATATTTCCTTGGGCCCTATAGTCTTCAAAGGGATCCGAAATATCTGTTTCACATTTCACAGAAATAAGGTTAGCAAGGAGATTCTCGAAATACAGATGTAACTCTGTTAGATGAATTCACAGAACACTAAGCAGTTTCTCAGAAAGCTTCTTTCCAGATTTCATCTGAGGATATTTCCTTTTTCACCATAGCCCTCTAGGGCTTCCAAATATCACTTTGCCAATTCCACAAGAACTGTCTTAGCGAAAGGCTTCTTGAGGGGAAAGCTGTAACTCTGTGAGATGATTTCACAGAACACAAAGAAGTTTCTCAGAAAGCTTCTTTCTCTTTGTTATCGGAGGATATTTCCTTTGGCCCTATAGTCTTCAAAGGGATCCGAGTATGTGTTCTCAGATTCCACAGAAATAAGGCTAGCAAAGAGATCTACGAAACACAGATGTAACTCTGTGAGATGAATTCACAGAACACTAAGCAGTTTCTCAGAAAGCTTCTTTCCAGATTTCATCTGAGGATATTTCCTTTTTCACCGTAGCCCTCTATGGGCTTCCAAATATCACTTTGCCAATTCCACAAGAACTGTCTTAGCGAAAGGCTTCTTGAGGGGAAAGCTGTAACTCTGTGAGATGATTTCACAGAACACAAAGAAGTTTCTCAGAAAGCTTCTTTCTCTTTGTTATCGGAGGATATTTCCTTTGGCCCTATAGTCTTCAAAGGGATCCGAAATATATGTTTCACATTCCACAGAAATAAGGCTAGAAAAGAGATCCACGAATTACAGATGTAACTCTGTGAGATGAATTCACAGAACACTAAGCAGTTTCTCAGAAAGCTTCTTTCCAGATTTCATCTGAGGATATTTCCTTTTTCACCATAGCCCTCTATGGGCTTCCAAATATCACTTTGCCAATTCCACAAGAACTGTCTTAGCGAAAGGCTTCTTGAGGGGAAAGCTGTAACTCTGTGAGATGATTTCACAGAACACAAAGAAGTTTCTCAGAAAGCTTCTTTCTCTTTGTTATCGGAGGATATTTCCTTTGGCCCTATAGTCTTCAAAGGGATTCGAAAAATCTGTTCTCAGATTCCACAGAAAGAAGGCTAGCAAAGAGATCCACGAAATACAGATGTAACTCTGTGAGATGAATTAACAGAACACTAAGCAGTTTCTCAGAAAGCTTCTTTCCAAATTTCATCTGAGGATATTTCCTTTTTCACCATAGCCCTCGTTGGGCTTCCAATTATCACTTTGTCAATTCCACAAGAACTGTCTTACCGAAAGGCTTCTTGAGGGGAAAGCTGTAACTCTGTGAGATGATTTCACAGAACACAAAGAAGTTTCTCAGAAAGCTTCTTTCTCTTTGTTATCGGAGGATATTTCCTTTGGCCCTATAGTCTTCAAAGGGATCTGAATATCTGTTCTCAGATTCCACAGAAATAAGGCTAGCAAAGAGATCTACGAAACACAGATGTAACTCTGTGAGATGAATTCACAGAACACTAAGCAGTTTCTCAGAAAGCTTCTTTCCAGATTTCATCTGAGGATATTTCCTTTTTCACCATAGCCGTCTCTGGACTTCCAAATATCACTTTGCCAATTCCACAAGAACTGTCTTAGCGAAAGGCTTCTTGAGGGGAAAGCTGTAACTCTGTGAGATGATTTCACAGAACACAAAGAAGATTCTCAGAAAGCTTCCTTCTCTTTGTTATCGGAGGATATTTCCTTTGGCCCTATAGTCTTCAAAGGGATCCGAAATATCTGTTTCACATTCCACAGAAATAAGGCTAGCAAAGAGATCCACGAATTACAGATGTAACTCTGTGAGATGAATTCACAGAACACTAAGCAGTTTCTCAGAAAGCTTCTTTCCAGATTTCATCTGAGGATATTTCCTTTTTCACCATAGCCCTCTATGGGCTTCCAAATATCACTTTGCCAATTCCACAAGAACTGTCTTAGCGAAAGGCTTCTTGAGGGGAAAGCTGTAACTCTGTGAGATGATTTCACAGAACACAAAGAAGTTTCTCAGAAAGCTTCTTTCTCTTTGTTATCGGAGGATATTTCCTTTGGCCCTATAGTCTTCAAAGGGATTCGAAAAATCTGTTCTCAGATTCCACAGAAAGAAGGCTAGCAAAGAGATCCACGAAATACAGATGTAACTCTGTGAGATGAATTAACAGAACACTAAGCAGTTTCTCAGAAAGCTTCTTTCCAGATTTCATCTGAGGATATTTCCTTTTTCACCATAGCCCTCGTTGGGCTTCCAATTATCACTTTGTCAATTCCACAAGAACTGTCTTACCGAAAGGCTTCTTTAGGGGAAAGCTGTAACTCTGTGAGATGATTTCACAGAACACAAAGAAGTTTCTCAGAAAGCTTCTTTCTCTTTGTTATCGGAGGATATTTCCTTTGGCCCTATAGTCTTCAAAGGGATCCGAATATGTGTTCTCAGATTCCACAGAAATAAGGCTAGCAAAGAGATCTACGAAACACAGATGTAACTCTGTGAGATGAATTCACAGAACACTAAGCAGTTTCTCAGAAAGCTTCTTTCCAGATTTCATCTGAGGATATTTCCTTTTTCACCATAGCCCTCTATGGGCTTCCAAATTTGACTTTTCCAATTCCACAAGAACTGTCTTAGCGAAAGTCTTCTTGAGGGGAAAGCTGTAACTCTGTGAGATTATTTCACAGAACACAAAGAAGTTTCTCAGAAAGCTTCTTTCTCTTTGTTATCGGAGGATATTTCCTTTGGCCCTATAGTCTTCAAAGGGATCTGAATATCTGTTCTCAGATTCCACAGAAATAAGGCTAGCAAAGAGATCTACGAAACACAGATGTAACTCTGTGAGATGAATTCACAGAACACTAAGCAGTTTCTCAGAAAGCTTCTTTCCAGATTTCATCTGAGGATATTTCCTTTTTCACCATAGCCCTCTATGGACTTCCAAATATCACTTTGCCAATTCCACAAGAACTGTCTTAGCGAAAGGCTTCTTGAGGGGAAAGCTGTAACTCTGTGAGATGATTTCACAGAACACAATGAAGTTTCTCAGAAAGCTTCTTTCTCTTTGTTATCGGAGGATATTTCCTTTGGCCCTATGGTCTTCAAAGGGATCCGAAATATCTGTTCTCAGATTCCACAGAAAGAAGGCTAGCAAAGAGATCTACGAAATACAGATGTAACTCTGTGAGATGAATTCACAGAACACTAAGCAGTTTCTCAGAAAGCTTCTTTCCAGATTTCATCGGAGGATATTTCCTTTTTCACCGTAGCCCTCTATGGGCTTCCAAATATCACTTTGCCAATTCCACAAGAACTGTCTTAGCGAAAGGCTTCTTGAGGGGAAAGCTGTAACTCTGTGAGATGATTTCACAGAACACAAAGAAGTTTCTCAGAAAGCTTCTTTCTCTTTGTTATCGGAGGATATTTCCTTTGGCCCTATAGTCTTCAAAGGGATCCGAAATATCTGTTCTCAGATTCCACAGAAAGAAGGCTAGCAAAGAGATCTACGAAACACAGATGTAACTCTGTGAGATGAATTCACAGAACACTAAGCAGTTTCTCAGAAAGCTTCTTTCCAGATTTCATCGGAGGATATTTCCTTTTTCACCATAGCCCTCTATGGGCTTCCAAATATCACTTTGCCAATTCCACAAGAACTGTCTTAGCGAAAGTCTTCTTGAGGGGAAAGCTGTAACTCTGTGAGATGATTTCACAGAACACAAAGAAGTTTCTCAGAAAGCTTCTTTCTCTTTGTTATCGGAGGATATTTCCTTTGGCCCTATAGTCTTCAAAGGGATCCGAAATATCTGTTCTCAGATTCCACAGAAAGAAGGCTAGCAAAGAGATCTACGAAACACAGATGTAACTCTGTGAGATGAATTCACAGAACACTAAGCAGTTTCTCAGAACGCTTCTTTCCAGATTTTATCTGGGGATATTTCCTTTTTCACCATAGCCCTCTATGGGCTTCCAAATATCACTTTGCCAATTCCACAAGAACTGTCTTAGCGAAAGGCTTCTTTAGGGGAAAGCTGTAACTCTGTGAGATGATTTCACAGAACACAAAGAAGTTTCTCAGAAAGCTTCCTTCTCTTTGTTATCGGAGGATATTTCCTTTGGCCCTATAGTCTTCAAAGGGATCCGAAATATCTGTTTCACATTCCACAGATATAAGGCTAGCAAAGGGATCCACGAATTACAGATGTAACTCTGTGAGATGAATTCACAGAACACTAAGCAGTTTCTCAGAAAGCTTCTTTCCAGATTTCAACTGAGGATATTTCCTTTTTCACCATAGCCCTCTATGGGCTTCCAAATATCACTTTGCCAATTCCACAAGAACTGTCTTAGCGAAAGTCTTCTTGAGGGGAAAGCTGTAACTCTGTGAGATTATTTCACAGAACACAAAGAAGTTTCTCAGAAAGCTTCTTTCTCTTTGTTATCGGAGGATATTTCCTTTGGCCCTATAGTCTTCAAAGGGATCTGAATATCTGTTCTCAGATTCCACAGAAATAAGGCTAGCAAAGAGATTTACGAAACACAGATGTAACTCTGTGAGATGAATTCACAGAACACTAAGCAGTTTCTCAGAAAGCTTCTTTCCAGATTTCATCTGAGGATATTTCCTTTTTCACCATAGCCCTCTATGGACTTCCAAATATCACTTTGCCAATTCCACAAGAACTGTCTTAGCGAAAGGCTTCTTGAGGGGAAAGCTGTAACTCTGTGAGATGATTTCACAGAACACAATGAAGTTTCTCAGAAAGCTTCTTTCTCTTTGTTATCGGAGGATATTTCCTTTGGCCCTATGGTCTTCAAAGGGATCCGAAATATCTGTTCTCAGATTCCACAGAAAGAAGGCTAGCAAAGAGATCTACGAAATACAGATGTAACTCTGTGAGATGAATTCACAGAACACTAAGCAGTTTCTCAGAAAGCTTCTTTCCAGATTTCATCTGAGGATATTTCCTTTTTCACCATAGCCCTCTATGGGCTTCCAAATATCACTTTGCCAATTCCACAAGAACTGTCTTAGCGAAAGTCTTCTTGAGGGGAAAGCTGTAACTCTGTGAGATGATTTCACAGAACACAAAGAAGTTTCTCAGAAAGTTCTTTCTCTTTGTTATCGGAGGATATTTCCTTTGGCCCTATAGTCTTCAAAGGGATCTGAATATCTGTTCTCAGATTCCACAGAAATAAGGCTAGCAAAGAGATTTACGAAACACAGATGTAACTCTGTGAGATGAATTCACAGAACACTAAGCAGTTTCTCAGAAAGCTTCTTTCCAGATTTCATCTGAGGATATTTCCTTTTTCACCATAGCCCTCTATGGACTTCCAAATATCACTTTGCCAATTCCACAAGAACTGTCTTAGCGAAAGGCTTCTTGAGGGGAAAGCTGTAACTCTGTGAGATGATTTCACAGAACACAAAGAAGTTTCTCAGAAAGCTTCTTTCTCTTTGTTATCGGAGGATATTTCCTTTGGCCCTATGGTCTTCAAAGGGATCCGAATTGTCTGTTCTCAGATTCCACAGAAAGAAGGCTAGCAAAGAGATCCACGAAATACAGATGTAACTCTGTGAGGTGAATTCACAGAACACTAAGCAGTTTCTCAGAAAGCTTCTTTCCAGATTTCATCGGAGGATATTTCCTTTTTCACCGTAGCCCTCTATGGGCTTCCAAATATCACTTTGCCAATTCCACAAGAACTCTCTTAGCGAAAGGCTTCTTGAGGGAAAAACTGTAACTCTGTGAGATGATTTCACAGAACACAAAGAAGTTTCTCAGAAAGCTTCTTTCTCTTTGTTATCGGAGGATATTTCCTTTGGCCCTATAGTCTTCAAAGGGATCCGAATATGTGTTCTCAGATTCCACAGAAATAAGGCTAGCAAAGAGATCTACGAAACACAGATGTAACTCTGTGAGATGAATTCACAGAACACTAAGCAGTTTCTCAGAAAGCTTCTTTCCAGATTTCATCTGAGGATATTTCCTTTTTCACCGTAGCCCTCTATGGTCTTCCAAATATCACTTTGCCAATTCCACAAGAACTGTCTTAGCGAAAGGCTTCTTGAGGGGAAAGCTGTAACTCTGTGAGATGATTTCACAGAACACAAAGAAGTTTCTCAGAAAGCTTCTTTCTCTTTGTTATCGGAGGATATTTCCTTTGGCCCTATAGTCTTCAAAGGGATCCGAAATATATGTTTCACATTCCACAGAAATAAGGCTAGCAAAGAGATCCACGAATTACAGATGTAACTCTGTGAGATGAATTCACAGAACACTAAGCAGTTTCTCAGAAAGCTTCTTTCCAGATTTCATCTGAGGATATTTCCTTTTTCACCATAGCCCTCTATGGGCTTCCAAATATCACTTTGCCAATTCCACAAGAACTGTCTTAGCGAAAGGCTTCTTGAGGGGAAAGCTGTAACTCTGTGAGATGATTTCACAGAACACAAAGAAGTTTCTCAGAAAGCTTCTTTCTCTTTGTTATCGGAGGATATTTCCTTTGGCCCTATAGTCTTCAAAGGGATTCGAAAAATCTGTTCTCAGATTCCACAGAAAGAAGGCTAGCAAAGAGATCCACGAAATACAGATGTAACTCTGTGAGATGAATTAACAGAACACTAAGCAGTTTCTCAGAAAGCTTCTTTCCAGATTTCATCTGAGGATATTTCCTTTTTCACCATAGCCCTCGTTGGGCTTCCAATTATCACTTTGTCAATTCCACAAGAACTGTCTTACCGAAAGGCTTCTTGAGGGGAAAGCTGTAACTCTGTGAGATGATTTCACAGAACACAAAGAAGTTTCTCAGAAAGCTTCTTTCTCTTTGTTATCGGAGGATATTTCCTTTGGCCCTATAGTCTTCAAAGGGATCTGAATATCTGTTCTCAGATTCCACAGAAATAAGGCTAGCAAAGAGATCTACGAAACACAGATGTAACTCTGTGAGATGAATTCACAGAACACTAAGCAGTTTCTCAGAAAGCTTCTTTCCAGATTTCATCTGAGGATATTTCCTTTTTCACCATAGCCCTCTCTGGACTTCCAAATATCACTTTGCCAATTCCACAAGAACTGTCTTAGCGAAAGTCTTCTTGAGGGGAAAGCTGTAACTCTGTGAGATGATTTCACAGAACACAAAGAAGATTTTCAGAAAGCTTCCTTCTCTTTGTTATCGGAGGATATTTCCTTTGGCCCTATAGTCTTCAAAGGGATCCGAAATATCTGTTTCACATTCCACAGAAATAAGGCTAGCAAAGAGATCCACGAATTACAGATGTAACTCTGTGAGATGAATTCAAAGAACACTAAGCAGTTTCTCAGAAAGCTTCTTTCCAGATTTCATCTGAGGATATTTCCTTTTTCACCATAGCCCTCTATGGGCTTCCAAATATCACTTTGCCAATTCCACAAGAACTATCTTAGCGAAAGGCTTCTTGAGGGGAAAGCTGTAACTCTGTGAGATGATTTCACAGAACACAAAGAAGTTTCTCAGAAAGCTTCTTTCTCTTTGTTATCGGAGGATATTTCCTTTGGCCCTATAGTCTTCAAAGGGATCCGAGTATGTGTTCTCAGATTCCACAGAAATAAGGCTAGCAAAGAGATCTACGAAACACAGATGTAACTCTGTGAGATGAATTCACAGAACACTAAGCAGTTTCTCAGAATGCTTCTTTCCAGATTTCATCTGAGGATATTTCCTTTTTCACCGTAGCCCTCTATGGGCTTCCAAATATCACTTTGCCAATTCCACAAGAACTGTCTTAGCGAAAGGCTTCTTGAGGGGAAAGCTGTAACTCTGTGAGATGATTTCACAGAACACAAAGAAGTTTCTCAGAAAGCTTCTTTCTCTTTGTTATCGGAGGATATTTCCTTTGGCCCTATAGTCTTCAAAGGGATCCGAAATATATGTTTCACATTCCACAGAAATAAGGCTAGAAAAGAGATCCACGAATTACAGATGTAACTCTGTGAGATGAATTCACAGAACACTAAGCAGTTTCTCAGAAAGCTTCTTTCCAGATTTCATCTGAGGATATTCCCTTTTTCACCATAGCCCTCTAGGGCTTCCAAATATCACTTTGCCAATTCCACAAGAACTGTCTTAGCGAAAGGCTTCTTGAGGGGAAAGCTGTAACTCTGTGAGATGATTTCACAGAACACAAAGAAGTTTCTCAGAAAGCTTCTTTCTCTTTGTTATCGGAGGATATTTCCTTTGGCCCTATAGTCTTCAAAGGGATCCGAGTATGTGTTCTCAGATTCCACAGAAATAAGGCTAGCGAAGAGATCTACGAAACACAGATGTAACTCTGTGAGATGAATTCACAGAACACTAAGCAGTTTCTCAGAAAGCTTCTTTCCAGATTTCATCTGAGGATATTTCCTTTTTCACCGTAGCCCTCTATGGGCTTCCAAATATCACTTTGCCAATTCCACAAGAACTGTCTTAGCGAAAGGCTTCTTGAGGGGAAAGCTGTAACTCTGTGAGATGATTTCACAGAACACAAAGAAGTTTCTCAGAAAGCTTCTTTCTCTTTGTTATCGGAGGATATTTCCTTTGGCCCTATAGTCTTCAAAGGGATCCGAAATATATGTTTCACATTCCACAGAAATAAGGCTAGAAAAGAGATCCACGAATTACAGATGTAACTCTGTGAGATGAATTCACAGAACACTAAGCAGTTTCTCAGAAAGCTTCTTTCCAGATTTCATCTGAGGATATTTCCTTTTTCACCATAGCCCTCTATGGGCTTCCAAATATCACTTTGCCAATTCCACAAGAACTGTCTTAGCGAAAGGCTTCTTGAGGGGAAAGCTGTAACTCTGTGAGATGATTTCACAGAACACAAAGAAGTTTCTCAGAAAGCTTCTTTCTCTTTGTTATCGGAGGATATTTCCTTTGGCCCTATAGTCTTCAAAGGGATTCGAAAAATCTGTTCTCAGATTCCACAGAAAGAAGGCTAGCAAAGAGATCCACGAAATACAGATGTAACTCTGTGAGATGAATTAACAGAACACTAAGCAGTTTCTCAGAAAGCTTCTTTCCAGATTTCATCTGAGGATATTTCCTTTTTCACCATAGCCCTCGTTGGGCTTCCAATTATCACTTTGTCAATTCCACAAGAACTGTCTTACCGAAAGGCTTCTTGAGGGGAAAGCTGTAACTCTGTGAGATGATTTCACAGAACACAAAGAAGTTTCTCAGAAAGCTTCTTTCTCTTTGTTATCGGAGGATATTTCCTTTGGCCCTATAGTCTTCAAAGGGATCTGAATATCTGTTCTCAGATTCCACAGAAATAAGGCTAGCAAAGAGATCTACGAAACACAGATGTAACTCTGTGAGATGAATTCACAGAACACTAAGCAGTTTCTCAGAAAGCTTCTTTCCAGATTTCATCTGAGGATATTTCCTTTTTCACCATAGCCGTCTCTGGACTTCCAAATATCACTTTGCCAATTCCACAAGAACTGTCTTAGCGAAAGGCTTCTTGAGGGGAAAGCTGTAACTCTGTGAGATGATTTCACAGAACACAAAGAAGATTCTCAGAAAGCTTCCTTCTCTTTGTTATCGGAGGATATTTCCTTTGGCCCTATAGTCTTCAAAGGGATCCGAAATATCTGTTTCACATTCCACAGAAATAAGGCTAGCAAAGAGATCCACGAATTACAGATGTAACTCTGTGAGATGAATTCACAGAACACTAAGCAGTTTCTCAGAAAGCTTCTTTCCAGATTTCATCTGAGGATATTTCCTTTTTCACCATAGCCCTCTATGGGCTTCCAAATATCACTTTGCCAATTCCACAAGAACTGTCTTAGCGAAAGGCTTCTTGAGGGGAAAGCTGTAACTCTGTGAGATGATTTCACAGAACACAAAGAAGTTTCTCAGAAAGCTTCTTTCTCTTTGTTATCGGAGGATATTTCCTTTGGCCCTATAGTCTTCAAAGGGATTCGAAAAATCTGTTCTCAGATTCCACAGAAAGAAGGCTAGCAAAGAGATCCACGAAATACAGATGTAACTCTGTGAGATGAATTAACAGAACACTAAGCAGTTTCTCAGAAAGCTTCTTTCCAGATTTCATCTGAGGATATTTCCTTTTTCACCATAGCCCTCGTTGGGCTTCCAATTATCACTTTGTCAATTCCACAAGAACTGTCTTACCGAAAGGCTTCTTTAGGGGAAAGCTGTAACTCTGTGAGATGATTTCACAGAACACAAAGAAGTTTCTCAGAAAGCTTCTTTCTCTTTGTTATCGGAGGATATTTCCTTTGGCCCTATAGTCTTCAAAGGGATCCGAATATGTGTTCTCAGATTCCACAGAAATAAGGCTAGCAAAGAGATCTACGAAACACAGATGTAACTCTGTGAGATGAATTCACAGAACACTAAGCAGTTTCTCAGAAAGCTTCTTTCCAGATTTCATCTGAGGATATTTCCTTTTTCACCATAGCCCTCTATGGGCTTCCAAATTTGACTTTTCCAATTCCACAAGAACTGTCTTAGCGAAAGTCTTCTTGAGGGGAAAGCTGTAACTCTGTGAGATTATTTCACAGAACACAAAGAAGTTTCTCAGAAAGCTTCTTTCTCTTTGTTATCGGAGGATATTTCCTTTGGCCCTATAGTCTTCAAAGGGATCTGAATATCTGTTCTCAGATTCCACAGAAATAAGGCTAGCAAAGAGATCTACGAAACACAGATGTAACTCTGTGAGATGAATTCACAGAACACTAAGCAGTTTCTCAGAAAGCTTCTTTCCAGATTTCATCTGAGGATATTTCCTTTTTCACCATAGCCCTCTATGGACTTCCAAATATCACTTTGCCAATTCCACAAGAACTGTCTTAGCGAAAGGCTTCTTGAGGGGAAAGCTGTAACTCTGTGAGATGATTTCACAGAACACAATGAAGTTTCTCAGAAAGCTTCTTTCTCTTTGTTATCGGAGGATATTTCCTTTGGCCCTATGGTCTTCAAAGGGATCCGAAATATCTGTTCTCAGATTCCACAGAAAGAAGGCTAGCAAAGAGATCTACGAAATACAGATGTAACTCTGTGAGATGAATTCACAGAACACTAAGCAGTTTCTCAGAAAGCTTCTTTCCAGATTTCATCGGAGGATATTTCCTTTTTCACCGTAGCCCTCTATGGGCTTCCAAATATCACTTTGCCAATTCCACAAGAACTGTCTTAGCGAAAGGCTTCTTGAGGGGAAAGCTGTAACTCTGTGAGATGATTTCACAGAACACAAAGAAGTTTCTCAGAAAGCTTCTTTCTCTTTGTTATCGGAGGATATTTCCTTTGGCCCTATAGTCTTCAAAGGGATCCGAAATATCTGTTCTCAGATTCCACAGAAAGAAGGCTAGCAAAGAGATCTACGAAACACAGATGTAACTCTGTGAGATGAATTCACAGAACACTAAGCAGTTTCTCAGAAAGCTTCTTTCCAGATTTCATCGGAGGATATTTCCTTTTTCACCATAGCCCTCTATGGGCTTCCAAATATCACTTTGCCAATTCCACAAGAACTGTCTTAGCGAAAGTCTTCTTGAGGGGAAAGCTGTAACTCTGTGAGATGATTTCACAGAACACAAAGAAGTTTCTCAGAAAGCTTCTTTCTCTTTGTTATCGGAGGATATTTCCTTTGGCCCTATAGTCTTCAAAGGGATCCGAAATATCTGTTCTCAGATTCCACAGAAAGAAGGCTAGCAAAGAGATCTACGAAACACAGATGTAACTCTGTGAGATGAATTCACAGAACACTAAGCAGTTTCTCAGAACGCTTCTTTCCAGATTTTATCTGGGGATATTTCCTTTTTCACCATAGCCCTCTATGGGCTTCCAAATATCACTTTGCCAATTCCACAAGAACTGTCTTAGCGAAAGGCTTCTTTAGGGGAAAGCTGTAACTCTGTGAGATGATTTCACAGAACACAAAGAAGTTTCTCAGAAAGCTTCCTTCTCTTTGTTATCGGAGGATATTTCCTTTGGCCCTATAGTCTTCAAAGGGATCCGAAATATCTGTTTCACATTCCACAGATATAAGGCTAGCAAAGGGATCCACGAATTACAGATGTAACTCTGTGAGATGAATTCACAGAACACTAAGCAGTTTCTCAGAAAGCTTCTTTCCAGATTTCAACTGAGGATATTTCCTTTTTCACCATAGCCCTCTATGGGCTTCCAAATATCACTTTGCCAATTCCACAAGAACTGTCTTAGCGAAAGTCTTCTTGAGGGGAAAGCTGTAACTCTGTGAGATTATTTCACAGAACACAAAGAAGTTTCTCAGAAAGCTTCTTTCTCTTTGTTATCGGAGGATATTTCCTTTGGCCCTATAGTCTTCAAAGGGATCTGAATATCTGTTCTCAGATTCCACAGAAATAAGGCTAGCAAAGAGATTTACGAAACACAGATGTAACTCTGTGAGATGAATTCACAGAACACTAAGCAGTTTCTCAGAAAGCTTCTTTCCAGATTTCATCTGAGGATATTTCCTTTTTCACCATAGCCCTCTATGGACTTCCAAATATCACTTTGCCAATTCCACAAGAACTGTCTTAGCGAAAGGCTTCTTGAGGGGAAAGCTGTAACTCTGTGAGATGATTTCACAGAACACAATGAAGTTTCTCAGAAAGCTTCTTTCTCTTTGTTATCGGAGGATATTTCCTTTGGCCCTATGGTCTTCAAAGGGATCCGAAATATCTGTTCTCAGATTCCACAGAAAGAAGGCTAGCAAAGAGATCTACGAAATACAGATGTAACTCTGTGAGATGAATTCACAGAACACTAAGCAGTTTCTCAGAAAGCTTCTTTCCAGATTTCATCTGAGGATATTTCCTTTTTCACCATAGCCCTCTATGGGCTTCCAAATATCACTTTGCCAATTCCACAAGAACTGTCTTAGCGAAAGTCTTCTTGAGGGGAAAGCTGTAACTCTGTGAGATGATTTCACAGAACACAAAGAAGTTTCTCAGAAAGTTCTTTCTCTTTGTTATCGGAGGATATTTCCTTTGGCCCTATAGTCTTCAAAGGGATCTGAATATCTGTTCTCAGATTCCACAGAAATAAGGCTAGCAAAGAGATTTACGAAACACAGATGTAACTCTGTGAGATGAATTCACAGAACACTAAGCAGTTTCTCAGAAAGCTTCTTTCCAGATTTCATCTGAGGATATTTCCTTTTTCACCATAGCCCTCTATGGACTTCCAAATATCACTTTGCCAATTCCACAAGAACTGTCTTAGCGAAAGGCTTCTTGAGGGGAAAGCTGTAACTCTGTGAGATGATTTCACAGAACACAAAGAAGTTTCTCAGAAAGCTTCTTTCTCTTTGTTATCGGAGGATATTTCCTTTGGCCCTATGGACTTCAAAGGGATCCGAATTGTCTGTTCTCAGATTCCACAGAAAGAAGGCTAGCAAAGAGATCCACGAAATACAGATGTAACTCTGTGAGGTGAATTCACAGAACACTAAGCAGTTTCTCAGAAAGCTTCTTTCCAGATTTCATCGGAGGATATTTCCTTTTTCACCGTAGCCCTCTATGGGCTTCCAAATATCACTTTGCCAATTCCACAAGAACTCTCTTAGCGAAAGGCTTCTTGAGGGAAAAACTGTAACTCTGTGAGATGATTTCACAGAACACAAAGAAGTTTCTCAGAAAGCTTCTTTCTCTTTGTTATCGGAGGATATTTCCTTTGGCCCTATAGTCTTCAAAGGGATCCGAATATGTGTTCTCAGATTCCACAGAAATAAGGCTAGCAAAGAGATCTACGAAACACAGATGTAACTCTGTGAGATGAATTCACAGAACACTAAGCAGTTTCTCAGAAAGCTTCTTTCCAGATTTCATCTGAGGATATTTCCTTTTTCACCGTAGCCCTCTATGGGCTTCCAAATATCACTTTGCCAATTCCACAAGAACTGTCTTAGCGAAAGGCTTCTTGAGGGGAAAGCTGTAACTCTGTGAGATGATTTCACAGAACACAAAGAAGTTTCTCAGAAAGCTTCTTTCTCTTTGTTATCGGAGGATATTTCCTTTGGCCCTATAGTCTTCAAAGGGATCCGAAATATATGTTTCACATTCCACAGAAATAAGGCTAGCAAAGAGATCCACGAATTACAGATGTAACTCTGTGAGATGAATTCACAGAACACTAAGCAGTTTCTCAGAAAGCTTCTTTCCAGATTTCATCTGAGGATATTTCCTTTTTCACCATAGCCCTCTATGGGCTTCCAAATATCACTTTGCCAATTCCACAAGAACTGTCTTAGCGAAAGGCTTCTTGAGGGGAAAGCTGTAACTCTGTGAGATGATTTCACAGAACACAAAGAAGTTTCTCAGAAAGCTTCTTTCTCTTTGTTATCGGAGGATATTTCCTTTGGCCCTATAGTCTTCAAAGGGATTCGAAAAATCTGTTCTCAGATTCCACAGAAAGAAGGCTAGCAAAGAGATCCACGAAATACAGATGTAACTCTGTGAGATGAATTAACAGAACACTAAGCAGTTTCTCAGAAAGCTTCTTTCCAGATTTCATCTGAGGATATTTCCTTTTTCACCATAGCCCTCGTTGGGCTTCCAATTATCACTTTGTCAATTCCACAAGAACTGTCTTACCGAAAGGCTTCTTGAGGGGAAAGCTGTAACTCTGTGAGATGATTTCACAGAACACAAAGAAGTTTCTCAGAAAGCTTCTTTCTCTTTGTTATCGGAGGATATTTCCTTTGGCCCTATAGTCTTCAAAGGGATCTGAATATCTGTTCTCAGATTCCACAGAAATAAGGCTAGCAAAGAGATCTACGAAACACAGATGTAACTCTGTGAGATGAATTCACAGAACACTAAGCAGTTTCTCAGAAAGCTTCTTTCCAGATTTCATCTGAGGATATTTCCTTTTTCACCATAGCCCTCTCTGGACTTCCAAATATCACTTTGCCAATTCCACAAGAACTGTCTTAGCGAAAGTCTTCTTGAGGGGAAAGCTGTAACTCTGTGAGATGATTTCACAGAACACAAAGAAGATTTTCAGAAAGCTTCCTTCTCTTTGTTATCGGAGGATATTTCCTTTGGCCCTATAGTCTTCAAAGGGATCCGAAATATCTGTTTCACATTCCACAGAAATAAGGCTAGCAAAGAGATCCACGAATTACAGATGTAACTCTGTGAGATGAATTCAAAGAACACTAAGCAGTTTCTCAGAAAGCTTCTTTCCAGATTTCATCTGAGGATATTTCCTTTTTCACCATAGCCCTCTATGGGCTTCCAAATATCACTTTGCCAATTCCACAAGAACTATCTTAGCGAAAGGCTTCTTGAGGGGAAAGCTGTAACTCTGTGAGATGATTTCACAGAACACAAAGAAGTTTCTCAGAAAGCTTCTTTCTCTTTGTTATCGGAGGATATTTCCTTTGGCCCTATAGTCTTCAAAGGGATCCGAGTATGTGTTCTCAGATTCCACAGAAATAAGGCTAGCAAAGAGATCTACGAAACACAGATGTAACTCTGTGAGATGAATTCACAGAACACTAAGCAGTTTCTCAGAATGCTTCTTTCCAGATTTCATCTGAGGATATTTCCTTTTTCACCGTAGCCCTCTATGGGCTTCCAAATATCACTTTGCCAATTCCACAAGAACTGTCTTAGCGAAAGGCTTCTTGAGGGGAAAGCTGTAACTCTGTGAGATGATTTCACAGAACACAAAGAAGTTTCTCAGAAAGCTTCTTTCTCTTTGTTATCGGAGGATATTTCCTTTGGCCCTATAGTCTTCAAAGGGATCCGAAATATATGTTTCACATTCCACAGAAATAAGGCTAGAAAAGAGATCCACGAATTACAGATGTAACTCTGTGAGATGAATTCACAGAACACTAAGCAGTTTCTCAGAAAGCTTCTTTCCAGATTTCATCTGAGGATATTTCCTTTTTCACCATAGCCCTCTATGGGCTTCCAAATATCACTTTGCCAATTCCACAAGAACTGTCTTAGCGAAAGGCTTCTTGAGGGGAAAGCTGTAACTCTGTGAGATGATTTCACAGAACACAAAGAAGTTTCTCAGAAAGCTTCTTTCTCTTTGTTATCGGAGGATATTTCCTTTGGCCCTATAGTCTTCAAAGGGATTCGAAAAATCTGTTCTCAGATTCCACAGAAAGAAGGCTAGCAAAGAGATCCACGAAATACAGATGTAACTCTGTGAGATGAATTAACAGAACACTAAGCAGTTTCTCAGAAAGCTTCTTTCCAGATTTCATCTGAGGATATTTCCTTTTTCACCATAGCCCTCGTTGGGCTTCCAATTATCACTTTGTCAATTCCACAAGAACTGTCTTACCGAAAGGCTTCTTGAGGGGAAAGCTGTAACTCTGTGAGATGATTTCACAGAACACAAAGAAGTTTCTCAGAAAGCTTCTTTCTCTTTGTTATCGGAGGATATTTCCTTTGGCCCTATAGTCTTCAAAGGGATCTGAATATCTGTTCTCAGATTCCACAGAAATAAGGCTAGCAAAGAGATCTACGAAACACAGATGTAACTCTGTGAGATGAATTCACAGAACACTAAGCAGTTTCTCAGAAAGCTTCTTTCCAGATTTCATCTGAGGATATTTCCTTTTTCACCATAGCCCTCTCTGGACTTCCAAATATCACTTTGCCAATTCCACAAGAACTGTCTTAGCGAAAGGCTTCTTGAGGGGAAAGCTGTAACTCTGTGAGATGATTTCACAGAACACAAAGAAGATTCTCAGAAAGCTTCCTTCTCTTTGTTATCGGAGGATATTTCCTTTGGCCCTATAGTCTTCAAAGGGATCCGAAATATCTGTTTCACATTCCACAGAAATAAGGCTAGCAAAGAGATCCACGAATTACAGATGTAACTCTGTGAGATGAATTCACAGAACACTAAGCAGTTTCTCAGAAAGCTTCTTTCCAGATTTCATCTGAGGATATTTCCTTTTTCACCATAGCCCTCTATGGGCTTCCAAATATCACTTTGCCAATTCCACAAGAACTGTCTTAGCGAAAGGCTTCTTGAGGGGAAAGCTGTAACTCTGTGAGATGATTTCACAGAACACAAAGAAGTTTCTCAGAAAGCTTCTTTCTCTTTGTTATCGGAGGATATTTCCTTTGGCCCTATAGTCTTCAAAGGGATTCGAAAAATCTGTTCTCAGATTCCACAGAAAGAAGGCTAGCAAAGAGATCCACGAAATACAGATGTAACTCTGTGAGATGAATTAACAGAACACTAAGCAGTTTCTCAGAAAGCTTCTTTCCAGATTTCATCTGAGGATATTTCCTTTTTCACCATAGCCCTCGTTGGGCTTCCAATTATCACTTTGTCAATTCCACAAGAACTGTCTTACCGAAAGGCTTCTTTAGGGGAAAGCTGTAACTCTGTGAGATGATTTCACAGAACACAAAGAAGTTTCTCAGAAAGCTTCTTTCTCTTTGTTATCGGAGGATATTTCCTTTGGCCCTATAGTCTTCAAAGGGATCCGAATATGTGTTCTCAGATTCCACAGAAATAAGGCTAGCAAAGAGATCTACGAAACACAGATGTAACTCTGTGAGATGAATTCACAGAACACTAAGCAGTTTCTCAGAAAGCTTCTTTCCAGATTTCATCTGAGGATATTTCCTTTTTCACCATAGCCCTCTATGGGCTTCCAAATATGACTTTTCCAATTCCACAAGAACTGTCTTAGCGAAAGTCTTCTTGAGGGGAAAGCTGTAACTCTGTGAGATTATTTCACAGAACACAAAGAAGTTTCTCAGAAAGCTTCTTTCTCTTTGTTATCGGAGGATATTTCCTTTGGCCCTATAGTCTTCAAAGGGATCTGAATATCTGTTCTCAGATTCCACAGAAATAAGGCTAGCAAAGAGATCTACGAAACACAGATGTAACTCTGTGAGATGAATTCACAGAACACTAAGCAGTTTCTCAGAAAGCTTCTTTCCAGATTTCATCTGAGGATATTTCCTTTTTCACCATAGCCCTCTATGGACTTCCAAATATCACTTTGCCAATTCCACAAGAACTGTCTTAGCGAAAGGCTTATTGAGGGGAAAGCTGTAACTCTGTGAGATGATTTCACAGAACACAATGAAGTTTCTCAGAAAGCTTCTTTCTCTTTGTTATCGGAGGATATTTCCTTTGGCCCTATGGTCTTCAAAGGGATCCGAAATATCTGTTCTCAGATTCCACAGAAAGAAGGCTAGCAAAGAGATCTACGAAATACAGATGTAACTCTGTGAGATGAATTCACAGAACACTAAGCAGTTTCTCAGAAAGCTTCTTTCCAGATTTCATCGGAGGATATTTCCTTTTTCACCGTAGCCCTCTATGGGCTTCCAAATATCACTTTGCCAATTCCACAAGAACTGTCTTAGCGAAAGGCTTCTTGAGGGGAAAGCTGTAACTCTGTGAGATGATTTCACAGAACACAAAGAAGTTTCTCAGAAAGCTTCTTTCTCTTTGTTATCGGAGGATATTTCCTTTGGCCCTATAGTCTTCAAAGGGATCCGAAATATCTGTTCTCAGATTCCACAGAAAGAAGGCTAGCAAAGAGATCTACGAAACACAGATGTAACTCTGTGAGATGAATTCACAGAACACTAAGCAGTTTCTCAGAAAGCTTCTTTCCAGATTTCATCGGAGGATATTTCCTTTTTCACCATAGCCCTCTATGGGCTTCCAAATATCACTTTGCCAATTCCACAAGAACTGTCTTAGCGAAAGTCTTCTTGAGGGGAAAGCTGTAACTCTGTGAGATGATTTCACAGAACACAAAGAAGTTTCTCAGAAAGCTTCTTTCTCTTTGTTATCGGAGGATATTTCCTTTGGCCCTATAGTCTTCAAAGGGATCCGAAATATCTGTTCTCAGATTCCACAGAAAGAAGGCTAGCAAAGAGATCTACGAAACACAGATGTAACTCTGTGAGATGAATTCACAGAACACTAAGCAGTTTCTCAGAAAGCTTCTTTCCAGATTTTATCTGGGGATATTTCCTTTTTCACCATAGCCCTCTATGGGCTTCCAAATATCACTTTGCCAATTCCACAAGAACTGTCTTAGCGAAAGGCTTCTTTAGGGGAAAGCTGTAACTCTGTGAGATGATTTCACAGAACACAAAGAAGTTTCTCAGAAAGCTTCCTTCTCTTTGTTATCGGAGGATATTTCCTTTGGCCCTATAGTCTTCAAAGGGATCCGAAATATCTGTTTCACATTCCACAGAAATAAGGCTAGCAAAGGGATCCACGAATTACAGATGTAACTCTGTGAGATGAATTCACAGAACACTAAGCAGTTTCTCAGAAAGCTTCTTTCCAGATTTCAACTGAGGATATTTCCTTTTTCACCATAGCCCTCTATGGGCTTCCAAATATCACTTTGCCAATTCCACAAGAACTGTCTTAGCGAAAGGCTTCTTGAGGGGAAAGCTGTAACTCTGTGAGATGATTTCACAGAACACAAAGAAGTTTATCCGAAATCTTCTTTCTCTTCGTTATCGAGGGATATTTCCTTTGGCCCTATGGTCTTCAAAGGGATACGAAATATCTGTTCTCAGATTCCACAGAAAGAAGGCTAGCAAAGAGATACACGAAATACAGATGTAACTCTGTGAGATGAATTCACAGAACACTAAGCAGTTTCTCAGAAAGCTTCTTTCTAGATTTCATCTGAGGATATTTCCTTTTTCACCATAGCCCTCGATGGTCTTCCAATTATCACTTTGCCAATTCCACAAGAACTATCTTACCGAAAGGCTTCTTGAGGGGAAAGCTGCAACTCTGTGAGATGATTAAACAGAACACAAAGAAGTTTCTCAGAAAGTTTCTTTCTCTTTGTTATCGGAGGATATTTCCTTTGGCCCTATAGTCTTCAAAGGGATCCGAATATGTGTTCTCAGATTGAACAGAAATAAGGCTAGCAAAGAGATCTACGAAACACAGATGTAACTCTGTGAGATGAATTCACAGAACACTGAGCAGTTTCTCAGAAAGCTTCTTTCCAGATTTCATCTGAGGATATTTCCTTTTTCACCATAGGCCTCTATGGACTTCCAAATATCACTTTGCCAATTCCACAAGAACTGTCTTAGCGAAAGGCTTCTTGAGGGGAAAGCTGTAACTCTGTGAGATGATTTCACAGAACACAAAGAAGTTTCTCAGAAAGCTTCCTTCTCTTTGTTATCGGAGGATATTTCCTTTCGCCCTATAGTCTTCAAAGGGATCCGAAATATCTGTTTCACATTCCACAGAAATAAGGCTAGTAAAGAGATCCACGAATTACAGATGTAACTCTGTGAGATGAATTCAGAGAACACTAAGCAGTTTCTCAGAAAGCTTCTTTCCAGATTTCATCTGAGGATATTTCCTTTTTCACCATAGCCCTCTATGGGCTTCCAAATATCACTTTGCCAATTCCACAAGAACTGTCTTAGCGAAAGGCTTCTTGAGGGGAAAGCTGTAACTCTGTGAGATGATTTCACAGAACACAAAGAAGTTTCTTAGAAAGCTTCCTTCTCTTTGTTATCGGAGGATATTTCCTTTGGCCCTATAGTCTTCAAAGGGATCCGAAATATCTGTTTCACATTTCACAGAAATAAGGTTAGCAAAGAGATTCTCGAAATACAGATGTAACTCTGTTAGATGAATTCACAGAACACTAAGCAGTTTCTCAGAAAGCTTCTTTCCAGATTTCATCTGAGGATATTTCCTTTTTCACCATAGCCCTCTAGGGCTTCCAAATATCACTTTGCCAATTCCACAAGAACTGTCTTAGCGAAAGGCTTCTTGAGGGGAAAGCTGTAACTCTGTGAGATGATTTCACAGAACACAAAGAAGTTTCTCAGAAAGCTTCTTTCTCTTTGTTATCGGAGGATATTTCCTTTGGCCCTATAGTCTTCAAAGGGATCCGAATATGTGTTCTCAGATTCCACAGAAATAAGGCTAGCAAAGAGATCTACGAAACACAGATGTAACTCTGTGAGATGAATTCACAGAACACTAAGCAGTTTCTCAGAAAGCTTCTTTCCAGATTTCATCTGAGGATATTTCCTTTTTCACCGTAGCCCTCTATGGGCTTCCAAATATCACTTTGCCAATTCCACAAGAACTGTCTTAGCGAAAGGCTTCTTGAGGGGAAAGCTGTAACTCTGTGAGATGATTTCACAGAACACAAAGAAGTTTCTCAGAAAGCTTCTTTCTCTTTGTTATCGGAGGATATTTCCTTTGGCCCTATAGTCTTCAAAGGGATCCGAAATATATGTTTCACATTCCACAGAAATAAGGCTAGCAAAGAGATCCACGAATTACAGATGTAACTCTGTGAGATGAATTCACAGAACACTAAGCAGTTTCTCAGAAAGCTTCTTTCCAGATTTCATCTGAGGATATTTCCTTTTTCACCATAGCCCTCTATGGGCTTCCAAATATCACTTTGCCAATTCCACAAGAACTGTCTTAGCGAAAGGCTTCTTGAGGGGAAAGCTGTAACTCTGTGAGATGATTTCACAGAACACAAAGAAGTTTCTCAGAAAGCTTCTTTCTCTTTGTTATCGGAGGATATTTCCTTTGGCCCTATAGTCGTCAAAGGGATTCGAAAAATCTGTTCTCAGATTCCACAGAAAGAAGGCTAGCAAAGAGATCCGAGAAATACAGATGTAACTCTGTGAGATGAATTAACAGAACACTAAGCAGTTTCTCAGAAAGCTTCTTTCCAGATTTCATCTGAGGATATTTCCTTTTTCACCATAGCCCTCGTTGGGCTTCCAATTATCACTTTGTCAATTCCACAAGAACTGTCTTAGCGAAAGGCTTCTTGAGGGGAAAGCTGTAACTCTGTGAGATGATTTCACAGAACACAAAGAAGTTTCTCAGAAAGCTTCTTTCTCTTTGTTATCGGAGGATATTTCCTTTGGCCCTATAGTCTTCAAAGGGATCTGAATATCTGTTTTCAGATTCCACAGAAATAAGGCTAGCAAAGAGATCTACGAAACACAGATGTAACTCTGTGAGATGAATTCACAGAACACTAAGCAGTTTCTCAGAAAGCTTCTTTCCAGATTTCATCTGAGGATATTTCCTTTTTCACCATAGCCCTCTCTGGACTTCCAAATATCACTTTGCCAATTCCACAAGAACTGTCTTAGCGAAAGGCTTCTTGAGGGGAAAGCTGTAACTCTGTGAGATGATTTCACAGAACACAAAGAAGATTCTCAGAAAGCTTCCTTCTCTTTGTTATCGGAGGATATTTCCTTTGGCCCTATAGTCTTCAAAGGGATCCGAAATATCTGTTTCACATTCCACAGAAATAAGGCTAGCAAAGAGATCCACGAATTACAGATGTAACTCTGTGAGATGAATTCACAGAACACTAAGCAGTTTCTCAGAAAGCTTCTTTCCAGATTTCATCTGAGGATATTTCCTTTTTCACCATAGCCCTCTATGGGCTTCCAAATATCACTTTGCCAATTCCACAAGAACTGTCTTAGCGAAAGGCTTCTTGAGGGGAAAGCTGTAACTCTGTGAGATGATTTCACAGAACACAAAGAAGTTTCTCAGAAAGCTTCTTTCTCTTTGTTATCGGAGGATATTTCCTTTGGCCCTATAGTCTTCAAAGGGATTCGAAAAATCTGTTCTCAGATTCCACAGAAAGAAGGCTAGCAAAGAGATCCACGAAATACAGATGTAACTCTGTGAGATGAATTAACAGAACACTAAGCAGTTTCTCAGAAAGCTTCTTTCCAGATTTCATCTGAGGATATTTCCTTTTTCACCATAGCCCTCGTTGGGCTTCCAATTATCACTTTGTCAATTCCACAAGAACTGTCTTACCGAAAGGCTTCTTTAGGGGAAAGCTGTAACTCTGTGAGATGATTTCACAGAACACAAAGAAGTTTCTCAGAAAGCTTCTTTCTCTTTGTTATCGGAGGATATTTCCTTTGGCCCTATAGTCTTCAAAGGGATCCGAATATATGTTCTCAGATTCCACAGAAATAAGGCTAGCAAAGAGATCTACGAAACACAGATGTAACTCTGTGAGATGAATTCACAGAACACTAAGCAGTTTCTCAGAAAGCTTCTTTCCAGATTTCATCTGAGGATATTTCCTTTTTCACCATAGCCCTCTATGGGCTTCCAAATATGACTTTTCCAATTCCACAAGAACTGTCTTAGCGAAAGTCTTCTTGAGGGGAAAGCTGTAACTCTGTGAGATTATTTCACAGAACACAAAGAAGTTTCTCAGAAAGCTTCTTTCTCTTTGTTATCGGAGGATATTTCCTTTGGCCCTATGGTCTTCAAAGGGATCCGAAATATCTGTTCTCAGATTCCACAGAAAGAAGGCTAGCAAAGAGATCTACGAAATACAGATGTAACTCTGTGAGATGAATTCACAGAACACTAAGCAGTTTCTCAGAAAGCTTCTTTCCAGATTTCATCTGAGGATATTTCCTTTTTCACCGTAGCCCTCTATGGGCTTCCAAATATCACTTTGCCAATTCCACAAGAACTGTCTTAGCGAAAAGCTTCTTGAGGGGAAAGCTGTAACTCTGTGAGATGATTTCACAGAACACAAAGAAGTTTCTCAGAAAGCTTCTTTCTCTTTGTTATCGGAGGATATTTCCTTTGGCCCTATAGTCTTCAAAGGGATCCGAAATATCTGTTCTCAGATTCCACAGAAAGAAGGCTAGCAAAGAGATCTACGAAAAACAGATGTAACTCTGTGAGATGAATTCACAGAACACTAAGCAGTTTCTCAGAAAGCTTCTTTCCAGATTTCATCGGAGGATATTTCCTTTTTCACCATAGCCCTCTATGGGCTTCCAAATATCACTTTGCCAATTCCACAAGAACTGTCTTAGCGAAAGTCTTCTTGAGGGGAAAGCTGTAACTCTGTGAGATGATTTCACAGAACACAAAGAAGTTTCTCAGAAAGTTCTTTCTCTTTGTTATCGGAGGATATTTCCTTTGGCCCTATAGTCTTCAAAGGGATCTGAATATCTGTTCTCAGATTCCACAGAAATAAGGCTAGCAAAGAGATTTACGAAACACAGATGTAACTCTGTGAGATGAATTCACAGAACACTAAGCAGTTTCTCAGAAAGCTTCTTTCCAGATTTCATCTGAGGATATTTCCTTTTTCACCATAGCCCTCTATGGACTTCCAAATATCACTTTGCCAATTCCACAAGAACTGTCTTAGCGAAAGGCTTCTTCAGGGGAAAGCTGTAACTCTGTGAGATGATTTCACAGAACACAAAGAAGTTTCTCAGAAAGCTTCTTTCTCTTTGTTATCGGAGGATATTTCCTTTGGCCCTATGATCTTCAAAGGGATCCGAATTGTCTGTTCTCAGATTCCACAGAAAGAAGGCTAGCAAAGAGATCCACGAAATACAGATGTAACTCTGTGAGGTGAATTCACAGAACACTAAGCAGTTTCTCAGAAAGCTTCTTTCCAGATTTCATCGGAGGATAATTCCTTTTTCACCGTAGCCCTCTATGGGCTTCCAAATATCACTTTGCCAATTCCACAAGAACTCTCTTAGCGAAAGGCTTCTTGAGGGAAAAGCTGTAACTCTGTGAGATGATTTCACAGAACACAAAGAAGTTTCTCAGAAAGCTTCTTTCTCTTTGTTATCGGAGGATATTTCCTTTGGCCCTATAGTCTTCAAAGGGATCCGAAATATCTGTTTCACATTCCACAGAAATAAGGCTAGCAAAGAGATCCACGAATTACAGATGTAACTCTGTGAGATGAATTCACAGAACACTAAGCAGTTTCTCAGAAAGCTTCTTTCCAGATTTCATCTGAGGATATTTCCTTTTTCACCACAGCCCTCTATGGGCTTCCAAATATCACTTTGCCAATTCCAGAAGAACTGTCTTAGCGAAAGGCTTCTTGAGGGGAAAGCTGTAACTCTGTGAGATGATTTCACAGAACACAAAGAAGTTTATCAGAAATCTTCTTTCTCTTCGTTATCGAGGGATATTTCCTTTGGCCCTATGGTCTTCAAAGGGATCCGAAATATCTGTTCTCAGATTCCACAGAAAGAAGGCTAGCAAAGAGATACACGAAATACAGATGTAACTCTGTGAGATGAATTCACAGAACACTAAGCAGTTTCTCAGAAAGCTTCTTTCTAGATTTCATCTGAGGATATTTCCTTTTTCACCATAGCCCTCGATGGTCTTCCAATTATCACTTTGCCAATTCCACAAGAACTATCTTACCGAAAGGCTTCTTGAGGGGAAAGCTGTAACTCTGTGAGATGATTAAACAGAACACAAAGAAGTTTCTCAGAAAGTTTCTTTCTCTTTGTTATCGGAGGATATTTCCTTTGGCCCTATAGTCTTCAAAGGGATCCGAATATGTGTTCTCAGATTGAACAGAAATAAGGCTAGCAAAGAGATCTACGAAATACAGATGTAACTCTGTGAGATGAATTCACAGAACACTGAGCAGTTTCTCAGAAAGCTTCTTTCCAGATTTCATCTGAGGATATTTCCTTTTTCACCATAGGCCTCTATGGACTTCCAAATATCACTTTGCAAATTCCACAAGAACTGTCTTAGCGAAAGGCTTCTTGAGGGGAAAGCTGTAACTCTGTGAGATGATTTCACAGAACACAAAGAAGTTTCTCAGAAAGCTTCCTTCACTTTGTTATCGGAGGATATTTCCTTTGGCCCTATAGTCTTCAAAGGGATCCGAAATATCTGTTTCACATTCCACAGAAATAAGGCTAGCAAAGAGATCCACGAATTACAGATGTAACTCTGTGAGATGAATTCACAGAACACTAAGCAGTTTCTCAGAAAGCTTCTTTCCAGATTTCATCTGAGGATATTTCCTTTTTCACCATAGCCCTCTATGGGCTTCCAAATATCACTTTGCCAATTCCACAAGAACTGTCTTAGCGAAAGGCTTCTTGAGGGGAAAGCTGTAACTCTGTGAGATGATTTCACAGAACACAAAGAAGTTTCTCAGAAAGCTTCTTTCTCTTTGTTATCGGAGGATATTTCCTTTGGCCCTATGGTCTTCAAAGGGATCCGAAATATCTGTTCTCAGATTCCACAGAAATAAGGCTAGCAAAGAGATCTACGAAACACAGATGTAACTCTGTGAGATGAATTCACAGAACACTAAGCAGTTTCTCAGAAAGCTTCTTTCCAGATTTCATCTGAGGATATTTCCTTTTTCACCAGAGCCCTCTATGGGCTTCCAAATATCACTTTGCCAATTCCACAAGAACTGTCTTAGCGAAAGGCTTCTTGAGGGGAAAACTGTAACTCTGTGAGATGATTTCACAGAACACAAAGAAGTTTCTCAGAAAGCTTCTTTCTCTTTGTTACCGGAGGATATTTCCTATGGCCCTATGGTGTTCAAAGGGATGCGAAATATCTGTTCTCAGATTCCACAGAAAGAAGGCTAGCAAAGAGATTCTCGAAATACAGATGTAACTCTGTGAGATGAATTCACAGAACACTAAGCAGTTTCTCAGAAAGCTTCTTTCCAGATTTCATCTGAGGATATTTCCTTTTTCACCAGAGCCCTCTAAGGGCTTCCAAATATCACTTTGCCAATTCCACAAGAACTGTCTTAGCGAAAGGCTTCTTTAGGGAAAAGCTGTAACTCTGTGAGATTATTTCACAGAACACAACGAAGTTTCTCAGAAAGCTTCTTTCTCTTTGTTATCGGAGGATATTTCCTTTGGCCCTATAGTCTTCAAAGGGATCCGAAATATCTGTTCTCAGATTCCACAGAAAGAAAGCTAGCAAAGAGATCTACGAAACACAGATGTAACTCTGTGAGATGAATTCACAGAACACTAAGCAGTTTCTCAGAAAGCTTCTTTCCAGATTTCATCTGAGGATATTTCCTTTTTCACCATAGCCCTCTATGGGCTTCCAAATATCACTTTGCCAATTCCACAAGAACTCTCTTAGCGAAAGGCTTCTTGAGGGGAAAGCTGTAACTCTGTGAGATGATTTCACAGAACACAAAGAAGTTTCTCAGAAAGCTTCTTTCTCTTTGTTATCGGAGGATATTTCCTATGGCCCTATGGTGTTCAAAGGGATGCGAAATATCTGTTCTCAGATTCCACAGAAAGAAGGCTAGCAAAGAGATTCTCGAAATACAGATGTACCTCTGTGAGATGAATTCACAGAACACTAAGCAGTTTCTCAGAAAGCTTCTTTCCAGATTTCATCTGAGGATATTTCCTTTTTCACCATAGCCCTCGATGGGCTTCCAATTATCACTTTGCCAATTCCACAAGAACTGTCTTAGCGAAAGGCTTCTTGAGGGGAAAGCTGTAACTCTGTGAGATGATTTCACAGAACACAAAGAAGTTTCTCAGAAAGCTTCTTTCTCTTTGTTATCGGAGGATATTTCCTTTGGCCCTATAGTCTTCAAAGGGATCCGAATATGTGTTCTCAGATTCCACAGAAATAAGGCTAGCAAAGAGATCTACGAAACACAGATGTAACTCTGTGAGATGAATTCACAGAACACTAAGCAGTTTCTCAGAAAGCTTCTTTCCAGATTTCATCTGAGGATATTTCCTTTTTCACCATAGCCCTCTATGGGCTTCCAAATATCACTTTGCCAATTCCACAAGAACTGTCATAGCGAAAGTCATCTTGAGGGGAAAGCTGTAACTCTGTGAGATGATTTCACAGAACACAAAGAAGTTTCTCAGAAAGCTTCTTTCTCTTTGTTATCGGAGGATATTTCCTTTGGCCCTATAGTCTTCAAACGGATCTGAATATCTGTTCTCAGATTCCACAGAAATAAGGCTAGCAAAGAGATCTACGAAACACAGATGTAACTCTGTGAGATGAATTCACAGAACACTAAGCAGTTTCTCAGAAAGCTTCTTTCCAGATTTCATCTGAGGATATTTCCTTTTTCACCATAGCCCTCTATGGACTTCCAAATATCACTTTGCCAATTCCACAAGAACTGTCTTAGCAAAAGGCTTCTTGAGGGGAAATCTGTAACTCTGTGAGATGATTTCACAGAACACAAAGAAGTTTCTCAGAAAGCTTCTTTCTCTTTGTTATCGGAGGATATTTCCTTTGGCCCTAGGGTCTTCAAAGGGATGCGAAATATCTGTTCTCAGATTCCACAGAAAGAAGGCTAGCAAAGAGATCCACGAAATACAGATGTAACTCTGTGAGATGAATTCACAGAACACTAAGCAGTTTCTCAGAAAGCTTCTTTCCAGATTTCATCGGAGGATATTTCCTTTTTCACCGTAGCCCTCTATGGGCTTCCAAATATCACTTTGCCAATTCCACAAGAACTCTCTTAGCGAAAGGCTTCTTGAGGGGAAAGCTGTAACTCTGTGAGATGATTTCACAGAACACAAAGAAGTTTCTCAGAAAGCTTCTTTCTCTTTGTTATCGGAGGATATTTCCTTTGGCCCTATAGTCTTCAAAGGGATCCGAAATATCTGTTCTCAGATTCCACAGAAAGAAGGCTAGCAAAGAGATCTACGAAACACAGATGTAACTCTGTGAGATGAATTCACAGAACACTAAGCAGTTTCTCAGAAAGCTTCTTTCCAGATTTTATCTGAGGATATTTCCTTTTTCACCATAGCCCTCTATGGGCTTCCAAATATCACTTTGCCAATTCCACAAGAACTGTCTTAGCGAAAGGCTTCTTGAGGGGAAAGCTGTAACTCTGTGAGATGATTTCACAGAACACAAAGAAGTTTCTCAGAAAGCTTCCTTCTCTTTGTTATCGGAGGATATTTCCTTTGGCCCTATAGTCTTCAAAGGGATCCGAAATATCTGTTTCACATTCCACAGAAATAAGGCTAGCAAAGAGATCCACGAATTACAGATGTAACTCTGTGAGATGAATTCACAGAACACTAAGCAGTTTCTCAGAAAGCTTCTTTCCGGATTTCATCTGAGGATATTTCCTTTTTCACCATAGCCCTCGATGGTCTTCCAATTATCACTTTGCCAATTCCACAAGAACTATCTTAGCGAAAGGCTTCTTGAGGGGAAAGCTGTAACTCTGTGAGATGATTTCACAGAACACAAAGAAGTTTCTCAGAAAGCTTCTTTCTCTTTGTTATCGGAGGATATTTCCTTTGGCCCTATAGTCTTCAAAGGGATCCGAATATGTGTTCTCAGATTGAACAGAAATAAGGGTAGCAAAGAGATCTACGAAACACAGATGTAACTCTGTGAGATGAATTCACAGAACACTAAGCAGTTTCTCAGAAAGCTTCTTTCCAGATTTCATCTGAGGATATTTCCTTTTTCACCGTAGCCCTCTATGGGCTTCCAAATATCACTTTGCCAATTCCACAAGAACTGTCTTAGCGAAAGACTTCTTGAGGGGAAAGCTGTAACTCTGTGAGATGATTTCACAGAACACAAAGAAGTTTCTCAGAAAGCTTCTTTCTCTTTGTTATCGGAGGATATTTCCTTTGGCCCTATAGTCTTCAAAGGGATCCGAAATATCTGTTCTCAGATTCCACAGAAAGAAGGCTAGCAAAGAGATCTACGAAACACAGATGTAACTCTGTGAGATGAATTCACAGAACACTAAGCAGTTTCTCAGAAAGCTTCTTTCCAGATTTCATCTGAGGATATTTCCTTTTTCACCATAGCCCTCTATGGGCTTCCAAATATCACTTTGCCAATTCCACAAGAACTGTCTTAGCGAAAGGCTTCTTGAGGGGAAAGCTGTAACTCTGTGAGATGATTTCACAGAACACAAAGAAGTTTCTCAGAAAGCTTCCTTCTCTTTGTTATCGGAGGATATTTCCTTTCGCCCTATAGTCTTCAAAGGGATCCGAAATATCTGTTTCACATTCCACAGAAATAAGGCTAGCAAAGAGATCCACGAATTACAGATGTAACTCTGTGAGATGAATTCACAGAACACTAAGCAGTTTCTCAGAAAGCTTCTTTCCAGATTTCATCTGAGGATATTTCCTTTTTCACCATAGCCCTCTATGGGCTTCCAAATATCACTTTGCCAATTCCACAAGAACTGTCTTAGCGAAAGGCTTCTTGAGGGGAAAGCTGTAACTCTGTGAGATGATTTCACAGAACACAAAGAAGTTTCTCAGAAAGCTTCTTTCTCTTTGTTATCGGAGGATATTTCCTATGGCCCTATGGTGTTCAAAGGGATGCGAAATATCTGTTCTCAGATTCCACAGAAAGAAGGCTAGCAAAGAGATTCTCGAAATACAGATGTAACTCTGTGAGATGAATTCACAGAACACTAAGCAGTTTCTCAGAAAGCTTCTTTCCAGATTTCATCTGAGGATATTTCCTTTTTCACCAGAGCCCTCTAAGGGCTTCCAAATATCACTTTGCCAATTCCACAAGAACTGTCTTAGAGAAAGGCTTCTTGAGGGGAAAGCTGTAACTCTGTGAGATTATTTCACAGAACACAACGAAGTTTCTCAGAAAGCTTCTTTCTCTTTGTTATCGGAGGATATTTCCTTTGGCCCTATAGTCTTCAAAGGGATCCGAAATATCTGTTCTCAGATTCCACAGAAAGAAGGCTAGCAAAGAGATACACGAAATACAAATGTAAGTCTGTGAGATGAATTCACAGAACACTAAGCAGTTTCTCAGAAAGCTTCTTTCCAGATTTCATCTGACGATAATTCCTTTTTCACCATAGCCCTCTATGGGATTCCAAATATCACTTTGCCAATTCCACAAGAACTGTCTTAGCGAAAGGCTTCTTGAGGGGAAAGCTGTAACTCTGTGAGATGATTTCACAGAACACAAAGAAGTTTCTCAGAAAGCTTCTTTCTCTTTGTTATCGGAGGATATTTCCTTTGGCCCTATAGTCTTCAACGGGATCCGAAATATCTGTTCTCAGATTCCACAGAAATAAGGCTAGCAAAGAGATCCACGAATTACAGATGTAACTCTGTGAGATGAATTCACAGAACACTAAGCAGTTTCTCAGAAAGCTTCTTTCCAGATTTCATCTGAGGATATTTCCTTTTTCACCATAGCCCTCTATGGGCTTCCAAATATCACTTTGCCAATTCCACAAGAAGTGTCTTAGCGAAAGGCTTCTTGAGGGGAAAGCTGTAACTCTGTGAGATGATTTCACAGAACACAAAGAAGTTTCTCAGAAAGCTTCTTTCTCTTTGTTATCGGAGGATATTTCCTTTGGCCCTATGGTCTTCAAAGGGATCCGAAATATCTGTTCTCAGATTCCACAGAAATAAGGCTAGCAAAGAGATCTACGAAACACAGATGTAACTCTGTGAGATGAATTCACAGAACACTAAGCAGTTTCTCAGAAAGCTTCTTTCCAGATTTCATCTGAGGATATTTCCTTTTTCACCATAGCCCTCTATGGACTTCCAAATATCACTTTGCCAATTCCACAAGAACTGTCTTAGCGAAAGGCTTCTTGAGGGGAAAGCTGTAACTCTGTGAGATGATTTCACAGAACACAAAGAAGTTTCTCAGAAAGCTTCTTTCTCTTTGTTATCGGAGGATATTTCCTTTGGCCCTATAGTCTTCAAAGGGATCCGAATATGTGTTCTCAGAATGAACAGAAATAAGGCTAGCAAACAGATCTACGAAACACAGATGTAACTCTGTGAGATGAATTCACAGAACACTAAGAAGTTTCTCAGAAAGCTTCTTTCCAGATTTCATCTGAGGATATTTCCTTTTTCACCGTAGCCCTCTATGGGCTTCCAAATATCACTTTGCCAATTCCACAAGAACTGTCTTAGCGAAAGGCTTCTTGAGGGGAAAGCTGTAACTCTGTGAGATGATTTCACAGAACACAAAGAAGTTTCTCAGAAAGCTTCTTTCTCTTTGTTATCGGAGGATATTTCCTTTGGCCCTATAGTCTTCAAAGGGATCCGAAATATCTGTTCTCAGATTCCACAGAAAGAAGGCTAGCAAAGAGATACACGAAATACAAATGTAAGTCTGTGAGATGAATTCACAGAACACTAAGCAGTTTCTCAGAAAGCTTCTCTCCAGATTTCATCTGAGGATAATTCCTTTTTCACCATAGCCCTCTATGGGATTCCAAATATCACTTTGCCAATTCCACAAGAACTGTCTTAGCGAAAGGCTTCTTGAGGGGAAAGCTGTAACTCTGTGAGATGATTTCACAGAACACAAAGAAGTTTCTCAGAAAGCTTCTTTCTCTTTGTTATCGGAGGATATTTCCTTTGGCCCTATAGTCTTCAACGGGATCCGAAATATCTGTTCTCAGATTCCACAGAAATAAGGCTAGCAAAGAGATCCACGAATTACAGATGTAACTCTGTGAGATGAATTCACAGAACACTAAGCAGTTTCTCAGAAAGCTTCTTTCCAGATTTCATCTGAGGATATTTCCTTTTTCACCATAGCCCTCTATGGGCTTCCAAATATCACTTTGCCAATTCCACAAGAAGTGTCTTAGCGAAAGGCTTCTTGAGGGGAAAGCTGTAACTCTGTGAGATGATTTCACAGAACACAAAGAAGTTTCTCAGAAAGCTTCTTTCTCTTTGTTATCGGAGGATATTTCCTTTGGCCCTGTGGTCTTCAAAGGGATCCGAAATATGTGTTCTCAGATTCCACAGAAATAAGGCTAGCAAAGAGATCTACGAAACACAGATGTAACTCTGTGAGATGAATTCACAGAACACTAAGCAGTTTCTCAGAAAGCTTCTTTCCAGATTTCATCTGAGGATATTTCCTTTTTCACCATAGCCCTCTATGGGCTTCCAAATATCACTTTGCCAATTCCACAAGAACTGTCTTAGCGAAAGGCTTCTTGAGGGGAAAGCTGTAACTCTGTGAGATGATTTCACAGAACACAAAGAAGTTTCTCAGAAAGCTTCTTTCTCTTTGTTATCGGAGGATATTTCCTTTGGCCCTATAGTCTTCAAAGGGATCCGAATATGTGTTCTCAGATTGAACAGAAATAAGGCTAGCAAACAGATCTACGAAACACAGATGTAACTCTGTGAGATGAATTCACAGAACACTAAGAAGTTTCTCAGAAAGCTTCTTTCCAGATTTCATCTGAGGATATTTCCTTTTTCACCATAGCCCTCTATGGGCTTCCAAATATCACTTTGCCAATTCCACAAGAACTGTCTTAGCGAAAGGCTTCTTGAGGGGAAAGCTGTAACTCTGTGAGATGATTTCACAGAACACAAAGAAGTTTCTCAGAAAGCTTCTTTCTCTTTGTTATCGGAGGATATTTCCTTTGGCCCTATAGTCTTCAAAGGGATCCGAAATATCTGTTCTCAGATTCCACAGAAAGAAGGCTAGCAAAGAGATCTACGAAACACAGATGTAACTCTGTGAGATGAATTCACAGAACACTAAGCAGTTTCTCAGAAAGCTTCTTTCCAGATTTCATCTGAGGATATTTCCTTTTTCACCATAGCCCTCTATGGGCTTCCAAATATCACTTTGCCAATTCCACAAGAACTGTCTTAGCGAAAGGCTTCTTGAGGGGAAAGCTGTAACTCTGTGAGATGATTTCACAGAACACAAAGAAGTTTCTCAGAAAGCTTCCTTCTCTTTGTTATCGGAGGATATTTCCTTTGGCCCTATAGTCTTCAAAGGGATCCGAAATATCTGTTTCACATTCCACAGAAATAAGGCTAGCAAAGAGATCCAAGAATTACAGATGTAACTCTGTGAGATGAATTCACAGAACACTAAGCAGTTTCTCAGAAAGCTTCTTTCCAGATTTCATCTGAGGATATTTCCTTTTTCACCATAGCCCTCTATGGGCTTCCAAATATCACTTTGCCAATTCCACAAGAACTGTCTTAGCGAAAGGCTTCTTGAGGGGAAAGCTGTAACTCTGTGAGATGATTTCACAGAACACAAAGAAGTTTCTCAGAAATCTTCTTTCTCTTCGTTATCGAGGGATATTTCCTTTGGCCCTATGGTCTTCAAAGGGATCCGAAATATCTGTTCTCAGATTCCACAGAAAGAAGGCTAGCAAAGAGATCCACGAATTACAGATGTAACTCTGTGAGATGAATTCACAGAACACTAAGCAGTTTCTCAGAAAGCTTCTTTCTAGATTTCATCTGAGGATATTTCCTTTTTCACCATAGCCCTCGATGGTCTTCAAATTATCACTATGCCAATTCCACAAGAACTATCTTAGCGAAAGGCTTCTTGAGGGGAAAGCTGTAACTCTGTGAGATGATTTCACAGAACACAAAGAAGTTTCTCAGAAAGCTTCTTTCTCTTTGTTATCGGAGGATATTTCCTTTGGCCCTATAGTCTTCAAAGGGATCCGAATATGTGTTCTCAGATTGAACAGAAATAAGGCTAGCAAAGAGATCTACGAAACACAGATGTAACTCTGTGAGATGAATTCACAGAACACTAAGCAGTTTCTCAGAAAGCTTCTTTCCAGATTTCATCTGAGGATATTTCCTTTTTCACCGTAGCCCTCTATGGGCTTCCAAATATCACTTTGCCAATTCCACAAGAACTGTCTTAGCGAAAGGCTTCTTGAGGGGAAAGCTGTAACTCTGTGAGATGAGTTCACAGAACACAAAGAAGTTTCTCAGAAAGCTTCTTTCTCCTTGTTATCGGAGGATATTTCCTTTGGCCCTATAGTCTTCAAAGGGATCCGAAATATCTGTTCTCAGATTCCACAGAAAGAAGGCTAGCAAAGAGATCTACGAAACACAGATGTAACTCTGTGAGATGAATTCACAGAACACTAAGCAGTTTCTCAGAAAGCTTCTTTCCAGATTTCATCTGAGGATATTTCCTTTTTCACCATAGCCCTCTATGGGCTTCCAAATATCACTTTGCCAATTCCACAAGAACTGTCTTAGCGAAAGGCTTCTTGAGGGGAAAGCTGTAACTCTGTGAGATGATTTCACAGAACACAAAGAAGTTTCTCAGAAAGCTTCCTTCTCTTTGTTATCGGAGGATATTTCCTTTCGCCCTATAGTCTTCAAAGGGATCCGAAATATCTGTTTCACATTCCACAGAAGTAAGGCTAGCAAAGAGATCCACGAATTACAGATGTAACTCTGTGAGATGAATTCACAGAACACTAAGCAGTTTCTCAGAAAGCTTCTTTCCAGATTTCATCTGAGGATATTTCCTTTTTCACCATAGCCCTCTATGGGCTTCCAAATATCACTTTGCCAATTCCACAAGAACTGTCTTAGCGAAAGGCTTCTTGAGGTGAAAGCTGTAACTCTGTGAGATGATTTCACAGAACACAAAGAAGTTTCTCAGAAAGCTTCTTTCTCTTTGTTATCGGAGGATATTTCCTTTGGCCCTATGGTCGTCAAAGGAATCCGAAATATCTGTTCTAAGATTCCACAGAAAGAAGGCTAGCAAAGAGATCTACGAAACACAGATGTAACTCTGTGAGATGAATTCACAGAACACTAAGCAGTTTCTCAGAAAGCTTCTTTCCAGATTTCATCTGAGGATATTTCCTTTTTCACCATAGCCCTCTATGGGCTTCCAAATATCACTTTGCCAATTCCACAAGAACTGTCTTAGCGAAAGGCTTCTTGAGGGGAAAGCTGTAACTCTGTGAGATGATTTCACAGAACACAAAGAAGTTTCTCAGAAAGCTTCTTTCTCTTTGTTATCGGAGGATATTTCCTATGGCCCTATGGTGTTCAAAGGGATGCGAAATATCTGTTCTCAGATTCCACAGAAAGAAGGCTAGCAAAGAGATTCACGAAATACAGACGTAACTCTGTGAGATGAATTCACAGAACACTAAGCAGTTTCTCAGAAAGCTTCTTTCCAGATTTCATCTGAGGATATTTCCTTTTTCACCAGAGCCCTCTAAGGGCTTCCAATTATCACTTTGCCAATTCCACAAGAACTGTCTTAGCGAAAGGCTTCTTGAGGGGAAAGCTGTAACTCTGTGAGATTATTTCACAGAACACAACGAAGTTTCTCAGAAAGCTTCTTTCTCTTTGTTATCGGAGGATATTTCCTTTGGCCCTATAGTCTTCAAAGGGATCCGAAATATCTGTTCTCAGATTCCACAGAAAGAAGGCTAGCAAAGAGATACACGAAATACAAATGTAACTCTGTGAGATGAATTCACAGAACACTAAGCAGTTTCTCAGAAAGCTTGTTTCCAGATTTCATCTGAGGATAATTCCTTTTTCACCATAGCCCTCTATGGGCTTCCAAATATCACTTTGCCAATTCCACAAGAACTGTCTTAGCGAAAGGCTTCTTGAGGGGAAAGCTGTAACTCTGTGAGATGATTTCACAGAACACAAAGAAATTTCTCAGAAAGCTTCTTTCTCTTTGTTATCAGAGGATATTTCCTATGGCCCTATGGTGTTCAAAGGGATGCGAAATATCTGTTCTCAGATTCCACAGAAAGAAGGCTAGCAAAGAGATGCACGAAATACAGATGTAACTCTGTGAGATGAATTCACAGAACACTAAGCAGTTTCTCAGAAAGCTTCTTTCCAGATTTCATCTGAGGATATTTCCTTTTTCACCATAGCCCTCGATGGGCTTCCAATTATCACTTTGCCAATTCCACAAGAACTGTCTTAGCGAAAGGCTTCTTGAGGGGAAAGCTGTAACTCTGTGAGATGATTTCACAGAACACAAAGAAGTTTCTCAGAAAGCTTCTTTCTCTTTGTTATCGGAGGATATTTCCTTTGGCCCTATAGTCTTCAAAGGGATCCGAATATGTGTTCTCAGATTCCACAGAAATAAGGCTAGCAAAGAGATCTACGAAACACAGATGTAACTCTGTGAGATGAATTCACAGAACACTAAGCAGTTTCTCAGAAAGCTTCTTTCCAGATTTCATCTGAGGATATTTCCTTTTTCACCATAGCCCTCTATGGGCTTCCAAATATCACTTTGCCAATTCCACAAGAACTGTCATAGCGAAAGTCATCTTGAGGGGAAAGCTGTAACTCTGTGAGATGATTTCACAGAACACAAAGTAGTTTCTCAGAAAGCTTCTTTCTCTTTGTTATCGGAGGATATTTCCTTTGGCCCTATAGTCTTCAAAGGGATCTGAATATCTGTTCTCAGATTCCACAGAAATAAGGCTAGCAAAGAGATCTACGAAACACAGATGTAACTCTGTGAGATGAATTCACAGAACACTAAGCAGTTTCTCAGAAAGCTTCTTTCCAGATTTCATCTGAGGATATTTCCTTTTTCACCATAGCCCTCTATGGACTTCCAAATATCACTTTGCCAATTCCACAAGAACTGTCTTAGAGAAAGGCTTCTTGAGGGGAAAGCTGTAACTCTGTGAGATGATTTCACAGAACACAAAGAAGTTTCTCAGAAAGCTTCTTTCTCTTTGTTATCGGAGGATATTTCCTTTGGCCCTATGGTCTTCAAAGTGATGCGAAATATCTGTTCTCAGATTCCACAGAAAGAAGGCTAGCAAAGAGATCCACGAAATACAGATGTAACTCTGTGAGATGAATTCACAGAACACTAAGCAGTTTCTCAGAAAGCTTCTTTCCAGGTTTCATCTGAGGATATTTCCTTTTTCACCATAGCCCTCTATGGGCTTCCAAATATCACTTTGCCAATTCCACAAGAACTGTCTTAGCGAAAGGCTTCTTGAGGGGAAAGCTGTAACTCTGTGAGATGATTTCACAGAACACGAAGAAGTTTCTCAGAAAGCTTCTTTCTCTTTGTTATCGGAGGATATTTCCTTTGGCCCTATGGTCTTCAAAGGGATCCGAAATATCTGTTCTCAGATTCCACAGAAAGAAGGCTAGCAAAGAGATCTACGAAACACAGATGTAACTCTGTGAGATGAATTCACAGAACACTAAGCAGTTTCTCAGAAAGCTTCTTTCCAGATTTCATCTGAGGATATTTCCTTTTTCAACATAGCCCTCTATGGGCTTCCAAGTATCACTTTGCCAATTCCACAAGAACTGTCTTAGCGAAAGGCTTCTTGAGGGGAAAGCTGTAACTCTGTGAGATGATTTCACAGAACACAAAGAAGTTTCTCAGAAAGCTTCTTTCTCTTTGTTATCGGAGGATATTTCCTTTGGCCCTGTAGTCTTCAACGGGATCCGAAATATCTGTTCTCAGATTCCACAGAAAGAAGGCTAGCAAAGAGATCTACGAAACACAGATGTAACTCTGTGAGATGAATTCACAGAACACTAAGCAGTTTCTCAGAAAGCTTCTTTCCAGATTTCATCTGAGGATATTTCCTTTTTCACCATAGCCCTCTATGGACTTCCAAATATCACTTTGCCAATTCCACAAGAACTGTCTTAGCGAAAGGCTTCTTGAGGGGAAAGCTGTAACTCTGTGAGATGATTTCACAGAACACAAAGAAGTTTCTCAGAAAGCTTCTTTCTCTTTGTTATCGGAGGATATTTCCTTTGGCCCTACGGTCTTCAAAGGGATCCGAAATGTCTGTTCTCAGATTCCACAGAAAGAAGGCTAGCAAAGAGATCCACGAAATACAGATGTAACTCTGTGAGATGAATTCACAGAACACTAAGCAGTTTCTCAGAAAGCTTCTTTCCAGATTTCATCTGAGGATATTTCCTTTTTCACCATAGCCCTCTATGGGCTTCCAAATATCACTTTGCCAATTCCACAAGAACTGTCTTAGCGAAAGGCTTCTTGAGGGGAAAGCTGTAACTCTGTGAGATGATTTCACAGAACACAAAGAAGTTTCTCAGAAATCTTCTTTCTCTTCGTTATCGAGGGATATTTCCTTTGGCCCTATGGTCTTCAAAGGGATCCGAAATATCTGTTCTCAGATTCCACAGAAAGAAGGCTAGCAAAGAGATCCACGAAATACAGATGCAACTCTGTGAGATGAATTCACAGAACACTAAGCAGTTTCTCAGAAAGCTTCTTTCTCTTTGTTATCGGAGGATATTTCCTTTCGCCCTATAGTCTTCAAAGGGATCCGAAATATCTGTTTCACATTCCACAGAAATAAGGCTAGCAAAGAGATCCACGAATTACAGATGTAACTCTGTGAGATGAATTCACAGAACACTAAGCAGTTTCTCAGAAAGCTTCTTTCCAGATTTCATCTGAGGATATTTCCTTTTTCACCATAGCCCTCTATGGGCTTCCAAATATCACTTTGCCAATTCCACAAGAACTGTCTTAGCGAAAGGCTTCTTGAGGGGAAAGCTGTAACTCTGTGAGATGATTTCACAGAACACAAAGAAGTTTCTCAGAAAGCTTCTTTCTCTTTGTTATCGGAGGATATTTCCTTTCGCCCTATGGTCTTCAAAGGGATCCGAAATATCTGTTCTCAGATTCCACAGAAATAAGGCTAGCAAAGAGATCTACGAAACACAGATGTAACTCTGTGAGATGAATTCACAGAACACTAAGCAGTTTCTCAGAAAGCTTCTTTCCAGATTTAATCTGAGGATATTTCCTTTTTCACCATAGCCCTCTATGGGCCTCCAAATATCACTTTGCCAATTCCACAAGAACTGTCTTAGCGAAAGGCTTCTTGAGGGGAAAGCTGTAACTCTGTGAGATGATTTCACAGAACACAAAGAAGTTTCTCAGAAAGCTTCTTTCTCTTTGTTATCGGAGGATATTTCCTATGGCCCTATGGTGTTCAAAGGGATGCGAAATATCTGTTCTCAGATTCCACAGAAAGAAGGCTAGCAAAGAGATTCTCGAAATACAGATGTAACTCTGTGAGATGAATTCACAGAACACTAAGCAGTTTCTCAGAAAGCTTCTTTCCAGATTTCATCTGAGGATATTTCCTTTTTCACCAGAGCCCTCTAAGGGCTTCCAAATATCACTTTGCCAATTCCACAAGAACTGTCTTAGCGAAAGGCTTCTTGAGGGGAAAGCTGTAACTCTGTGAGATTATTTCACAGAACACAACGAAGTTTCTCAGAAAGCTTCTTTCTCTTTGTTATCGGAGGATATTTCCTTTGGCCCTATAGTCTTCAATGGGATCCGAAATATCTGTTCTCAGATTCCACAGAAAGAAGGCTAGCAAAGAGATACACGAAATACAGATGTAAGTCTGTGAGATGAATTCATAGAACACTAAGCAGTTTCTCAGAAAGCTTCTTTCCAGATTTCATCTGAGGATAATTCCTTTTTCACCATAGCCCTCTATGGGATTCCAAATATCACTTTGCCAATTACACAAGAACTGTCTTAGCGAAAGGCTTCTTGAGGGGAAAGCTGTAACTCTGTGAGATGATTTCACAGAACACAAAGAAGTTTCTCAGAAAGCTTCTTTCTCTTTGTTATCGGAGGATATTTCCTTTGGCCCTATAGTCTTCAACGGGATCCGAAATATCTGTTCTCAGATTCCACAGAAAGAAGGCTAGCAAAGAGATCTACGAAACACAGATGTAACTCTGTGAGATGAATTCACAGAACACTAAGCAGTTTCTCAGAAAGCTTCTTTCCAGATTTCATCTGAGGATATTTCCTTTTTCACCATAGCCCTCTATGGGCTTCCAAATATCACTTTGCCAATTCCACAAGAACTGTCTTAGCGAAAGGCTTCTTGAGGGGAAAGCTGTAACTCTGTGAGATTATTTCACAGAACACAACGAAGTTTCTCAGAAAGCTTCTTTCTCTTTGTTATCGGAGGATATTTCCTTTGGCCCTATAGTCTTCAATGGGATCCGAAATATCTGTTCTCAGATTCCACAGAAAGAAGGCTAGCAAAGAGATACACGAAATACAGATGTAAGTCTGTGAGATGAATTCATAGAACACTAAGCAGTTTCTCAGAAAGCTTCTTTCCAGATTTCATCTGAGGATAATTCCTTTTTCACCATAGCCCTCTATGGGATTCCAAATATCACTTTGCCAATTACACAAGAACTGTCTTAGCGAAAGGCTTCTTGAGGGGAAAGCTGTAACTCTGTGAGATGATTTCACAGAACACAAAGAAGTTTCTCAGAAAGCTTCTTTCTCTTTGTTATCGGAGGATATTTCCTTTGGCCCTATGGTCTTCAAAGGGATCCGAAATATCTGTTCTCAGATTCCACAGAAAGAAGGCTAGCAAAGAGATGCACGAAATACAGATGTAACTCTGTGAGATGAATTCACAGAACACTAAGCAGTTTCTCAGAAAGCTTCTTTCCAGATTTCATCTGAGGATATTTCCTTTTTCACCATAGCCCTCGATGGGCTTCCAATTATCACTTTGCCAATTCCACAAGAACTGTCTTAGCGAAAGGCTTCTTGAGGGGAAAGCTGTAACTCTGTGAGATGATTTCACAGAACACAAAGAAGTTTCTCAGAAAGCTTCTTTCTCTTTGTTATCGGAGGATATTTCCTTTGGCCCTATAGTCTTCACAGGGATCCGAATATGTGTTCTCAGATTCCACAGAAATAAGGCTAGCAAAGAGATCTACGAAACACAGGTTTAACTCTGTGAGATGAATTCACAGAACACTAAGCAGTTTCTCAGAAAGCTTCTTTCCAGATTTCATCTGAGGATATTTCCTTTTTCACCATAGCCCTCTATGGGCTTCCAAATATCACTTTGCCAATTCCACAAGAACTGTCATAGCGAAAGTCATCTTGAGGGGAAAGCTGTAATTCTGTGAGATGATTTCACAGAACACAAAGAAGTTTCTCAGAAAGCTTCTTTCTCTTTGTTATCGGAGGATATTTCCTTTGGCCCTATAGTCTTCAAAGGGATCTGAATATCTGTTCTCAGATTCCACAGAAATAAGGCTAGCAAAGAGATCTACGAAACACAGATGTAACTCTGTGAGATGAATTCACAGAACACTAAGCAGTTTCTCAGAAAGCTTCTTTCCAGATTTCATCTGAGGATATTTCCTTTTTCACCAGAGCCCTCTATGGACTTCCAAATATCACTTTGCCAATTCCACAAGAACTGTCTTAGCAAAAGGCTTCTTGAGGGGAAAGCTGTAACTCTGTGAGATGATTTCACAGAACACAAAGAAGTTTCTCAGAAAGCTTCTTTCTCTTTGTTATCGGAGGATATTTCCTTTGGCCCTATGGTCTTCAAAGGGATGCGAAATATCTGTTCTCAGATTCCACAGAAAGAAGGCTAGCAAAGAGATCCAGGAAATACAGATGTAACTCTGTGAGATGAATTAACAGAACACTAAGCAGTTTCTCAGAAAGCTTCTTTCCAGATTTCATCTGAGGATATTTCCTTTTTCACCATAGCCCTCTATGGGCTTCCAAATATCACTTTGCCAATTCCACAAGAACTGTCTTAGCGAAAGGCTTCTTGAGGGGAAAGCTGTAACTCTGTGAGATGATTTCACAGAACACAAAGAAGTTTCTCAGAAAGCTTCTTTCTCTTTGTTATCGGAGGATATTTCCTTTGGCCCTATGGTCTTCAAAGGGATCCGAAATATCTGTTCTCAGATTCCACAGAAATAAGGCTAGCAAAGAGATCTACGAAACACAGATGTAACTCTGTGAGATGAATTCACAGAACACTAAGCAGTTTCTCAGAAAGCTTCTTTCCAGATTTCATCTGAGGATATTTCCTTTTTCACCATAGCCCTCTATGGGCTTCCAAATATCACTTTGCCAATTCCACAAGAACTGTCTTAGCGAAAGGCTTCTTGAGGGGAAAGCTGTAACTCTGTGAGATGATTTCACAGAACACAAAGAAGTTTCTCAGAAAGCTTCTTTCTCTTTGTTATCGGAGGATATTTCCTATGGCCCTATGGTGTTCAAAGGGATGCGAAATATCTGTTCTCAGATTCCACAGAAAGAAGGCTAGCAAAGAGATTCTCGAAATACAGATGTAAATCTGTGAGATGAATTCACAGAACACTAAGCAGTTTCTCAGAAAGCTTCTTTCCAGATTTCATCTGAGGATATTTCCTTTTTCACCAGAGCCCTCTAAGGGCTTCCAAATATCACTTTGCCAATTCCACGAGAACTGTCTTAGCGAAAGGCTTCTTGAGTGGAAAGCTGTAACTCTGTGAGATTATTTCACAGAACACAACGAAGTTTCTCAGAAAGCTTCTTTCTCTTTGTTATCGGAGGATATTTCCTTTGGCCCTATAGTCTTCAAAGGGATCCGAAATATCTGTTCTCAGATTCCACAGAAAGAAGGCTAGCAAAGAGATACACGAAATACAAATGTAACTCTGTGAGATGAATTCACAGAACACTAAGCAGTTTCTCAGAAACTTGTTTCCAGATTTCATCTGAGGATAATTCCTTTTTCACCATAGCCCTCTATGGGATTCCAAATATCACTTTGCCAATTCCACAAGAACTGTCTTAGCGAAAGGCTTCTTGAGGGGAAAGCTGTAACTCTGTGAGATGATTTCACAGAACACAAAGAAGTTTCTCAGAAAGCTTCTTTCTCTTTGTTATCGGAGGATATTTCCTTTGGCCCTGTAGTCTTCAACGGGATCCGAAATATCTGTTCTCAGATTCCACAGAAAGAAGGCTAGCAAAGAGATCTACGAAATACAGATGTAACTCTGTGAGATGAATTCACAGAACACTAAGCAGTTTCTCAGAAAGCTTCTTTCCAGATTTCATCTGGGGATATTTCCTTTTTCACCAGAGCCCTCTAAGGGCTTCCAAATATCACTTTGCCAATTCCACAAGAACTGTCTTAGCGAAAGGCTTCTTGAGGGGAAAGCTGTAACTCTGTGAGATGATTTCACAGAACACAAAGAAGTTTCTCAGAAAGCTTCTTTCTCTTTGTTATCGGAGGATATTTCCTTTCGCCCTATGGTCTTCAAAGGGATCCGAAATATCTGTTCTCAGATTCCACAGAAATAAGGCTAGCAAAGAGATCTACGAAACACAGATGTAACTCTGTGAGATGAATTCACAGAACACTAAGCAGTTTCTCAGAAAGCTTCTTTCCAGATTTAATCTGAGGATATTTCCTTTTTCACCATAGCCCTCTATGGGCTTCCAAATATCACTTTGCCAATTCCACAAGAACTGTCTTAGCGAAAGGCTTCTTGAGGGGAAAGCTGTAACTCTGTGAGATGATTTCACAGAACACAAAGAAGTTTCTCAGAAAGCTTCTTTCTCTTTGTTATCGGAGGATATTTCCTATGGCCCTATGGTGTTCTAAGGGATGCGAAATATCTGTTCTCAGATTCCACAGAAAGAAGGCTAGCAAAGAGATTCTCGAAATACAGATGTAACTCTGTGAGATGAATTCACAGAACACTAAGCAGTTTCTCAGAAAGCTTCTTTCCAGATTTCATCTGAGGATATTTCCTTTTTCACCAGAGCCCTCTAAGGGCTTCCAAATATCACTTTGCCAATTCCACAAGAACTGTCTTAGCGAAAGGCTTCTTGAGGGGAAAGCTGTAACTCTGTGAGATTATTTCACAGAACACAACGAAGTTTCTCAGAAAGCTTCTTTCTCTTTGTTATCGGAGGATATTTCCTTTGGCCCTATAGTCTTCAATGGGATCCGAAATATCTGTTCTCAGATTCCACAGAAAGAAGGCTAGCAAAGAGATACACGAAATACAGATGTAAGTCTGTGAGATGAATTCATAGAACACTAAGCAGTTTCTCAGAAAGCTTCTTTCCAGATTTCATCTGAGGATAATTCCTTTTTCACCATAGCCCTCTATGGGATTCCAAATATCACTTTGCCAATTACACAAGAACTGTCTTAGCGAAAGGCTTCTTGAGGGGAAAGCTGTAACTCTGTGAGATGATTTCACAGAACACAAAGAAGTTTCTCAGAAAGCTTCTTTCTCTTTGTTATCGGAGGATATTTCCTTTGGCCCTATAGTCTTCAACGGGATCCGAAATATCTGTTCTCAGATTCCACAGAAAGAAGGCTAGCAAAGAGATCTACGAAACACAGATGTAACTCTGTGAGATGAATTCACAGAACACTAAGCAGTTTCTCAGAAAGCTTCTTTCCAGATTTCATCTGAGGATATTTCCTTTTTCACCATAGCCCTCTATGGGCTTCCAAATATCACTTTGCCAATTCCACAAGAACTGTCTTAGCGAAAGGCTTCTTGAGGGGAAAGCTGTAATTCTGTGAGATGATTTCACAGAACACAAAGAAGTTTCTCAGAAAGCTTCTTTCTCTTTGTTATCGGAGGATATTTCCTATGGCCCTATGGTGTTCAAAGGGATTCGAAATATCTGTTCTCAGATTCCACAGAAAGAAGGCTAGCAAAGAGATTCTCGAAATACAGATGTAACTCTGTGAGATGAATTCACAGAACACTAAGCAGTTTCTCAGAAAGCTTCTTTCCAGATTTCATCTGAGGATATTTCCTTTTTCACCAGAGCCCTCTATGGGCTTCCAAATATCACTTTGCCAATTCCACAAGAACTCTCTTAGCGAAAGGCTTCTTGAGGGGAAAGCTGTAACTCTGTGAGATGATTTCACAGAACACAAAGAAGTTTCTCAGAAATCTTCTTTCTCTTCGTTATCGGAGGATATTTCCTTTGGCCCTATGGTCTTCAAAGGGATCCGAAATATCTGTTCTCAGATTCCACAGAAAGAAGGCTAGCAAAGAGATGCACGAAATATAGATGTAACTCTGTGAGATGAATTCACAGAACACTAAGCAGTTTCTCAGAAAGCTTCTTTCCAGATTTCATCTGAGGATATTTCCTTTTTCACCATAGCCCTCGATGGGCTTCCAATTATCACTTTGCCAATTCCACAAGAACTGTCTTAGCGAAAGGCTTCTTGAGGGGAAAGCTGTAACTCTGTGAGATGATTTCACAGAACACAAAGAAGTTTCTCAGAAAGCTTCTTTCTCTTTGTTATCGGAGGATATTTCCTTTGGCCCTATAGTCTTCAAAGGGATCCGAAATATCTGTTCTCAGATTCCACAGAAAGAAGGCTAGCAAAGAGATCTACGAAACACAGATGTAACTCTGTGAGATGAATTCACAGAACACTAAGCAGTTTCTCAGAAAGCTTCTTTCCAGATTTCATCTGAGGATATTTCCTTTTTCACCATAGCCCTCTATGGGCTTCCAAATATCACTTTGCCAATTCCACAAGAACTGTCTTAGCGAAAGGCTTCTTGAGGGGAAAGCTGTAACTCTGTGAGATGATTTCACAGAACACAAAGAAGTTTCTCAGAAAGCTTCCTTCTCTTTGTTATCGGAGGATATTTCCTTTCGCCCTATAGTCTTCAAAGGGATCCGAAATATCTGTTTCACATTCCACAGAAATAAGGCTAGCAAAGAGATCCACGAATTACAGATGTAACTCTGTGAGATGAATTCACAGAACACTAAGCAGTTTCTCAGAAAGCTTCTTTCCAGATTTCATCTGAGGATATTTCCTTTTTCACCATAGCCCTCTATGGGCTTCCAAATATCACTTTGCCAATTCCACAAGAACTGTCTTAGCGAAAGGCTTCTTGAGGGGAAAGCTGTAACTCTGTGAGATGATTTCACAGAACACAAAGAAGTTTCTCAGAAAGCTTCTTTCTCTTTGTTATCGGAGGATATTTCCTATGGCCCTATGGTGTTCAAAGGGATGCGAAATATCTGTTCTCAGATTCCACAGAAAGAAGGCTAGCAAAGAGATTCTCGAAATACAGATGTAACTCTGTGAGATGAATTCACAGAACACTAAGCAGTTTCTCAGAAAGCTTCTTTCCAGATTTCATCTGAGGATATTTCCTTTTTCACCAGAGCCCTCTAAGGGCTTCCAAATATCACTTTGCCAATTCCACAAGAACTGTCTTAGAGAAAGGCTTCTTGAGGGGAAAGCTGTAACTCTGTGAGATTATTTCACAGAACACAACGAAGTTTCTCAGAAAGCTTCTTTCTCTTTGTTATCGGAGGATATTTCCTTTGGCCCTATAGTCTTCAAAGGGATCCGAAATATCTGTTCTCAGATTCCACAGAAAGAAGGCTAGCAAAGAGATACACGAAATACAAATGTAAGTCTGTGAGATGAATTCACAGAACACTAAGCAGTTTCTCAGAAAGCTTCTTTCCAGATTTCATCTGAGGATAATTCCTTTTTCACCATAGCCCTCTATGGGATTCCAAATATCACTTTGCCAATTCCACAAGAACTGTCTTAGCGAAAGGCTTCTTGAGGGGAAAGCTGTAACTCTGTGAGATGATTTCACAGAACACAAAGAAGTTTCTCAGAAAGCTTCTTTCTCTTTGTTATCGGAGGATATTTCCTTTGGCCCTATAGTCTTCAACGGGATCCGAAATATCTGTTCTCAGATTCCACAGAAATAAGGCTAGCAAAGAGATCCACGAATTACAGATGTAACTCTGTGAGATGAATTCACAGAACACTAAGCAGTTTCTCAGAAAGCTTCTTTCCAGATTTCATCTGAGGATATTTCCTTTTTCACCATAGCCCTCTATGGGCTTCCAAATATCACTTTGCCAATTCCACAAGAAGTGTCTTAGCGAAAGGCTTCTTGAGGGGAAAGCTGTAACTCTGTGAGATGATTTCACAGAACACAAAGAAGTTTCTCAGAAAGCTTCTTTCTCTTTGTTATCGGAGGATATTTCCTTTGGCCCTATGGTCTTCAAAGGGATCCGAAATATCTGTTCTCAGATTCCACAGAAATAAGGCTAGCAAAGAGATCTACGAAACACAGATGTAACTCTGTGAGATGAATTCACAGAACACTAAGCAGTTTCTCAGAAAGCTTCTTTCCAGATTTCATCTGAGGATATTTCCTTTTTCACCATAGACCTCTATGGACTTCCAAATATCACTTTGCCAATTCCACAAGAACTGTCTTAGCGAAAGGCTTCTTGAGGGGAAAGCTGTAACTCTGTGAGATGATTTCACAGAACACAAAGAAGTTTCTCAGAAAGCTTCTTTCTCTTTGTTATCGGAGGATATTTCCTTTGGCCCTATAGTCTTCAAAGGGATCCGAATATGTGTTCTCAGAATGAACAGAAATAAGGCTAGCAAACAGATCTACGAAACACAGATGTAACTCTGTGAGATGAATTCACAGAACACTAAGAAGTTTCTCAGAAAGCTTCTTTCCAGATTTCATCTGAGGATATTTCCTTTTTCACCGTAGCCCTCTATGGGCTTCCAAATATCACTTTGCCAATTCCACAAGAACTGTCTTAGCGAAAGGCTTCTTGAGGGGAAAGCTGTAACTCTGTGAGATGATTTCACAGAACACAAAGAAGTTTCTCAGAAAGCTTCTTTCTCTTTGTTATCGGAGGATATTTCCTTTGGCCCTATAGTCTTCAAAGGGATCCGAAATATCTGTTCTCAGATTCCACAGAAAGAAGGCTAGCAAAGAGATACACGAAATACAAATGTAAGTCTGTGAGATGAATTCACAGAACACTAAGCAGTTTCTCAGAAAGCTTCTCTCCAGATTTCATCTGAGGATAATTCCTTTTTCACCATAGCCCTCTATGGGATTCCAAATATCACTTTGCCAATTCCACAAGAACTGTCTTAGCGAAAGGCTTCTTGAGGGGAAAGCTGTAACTCTGTGAGATGATTTCACAGAACACAAAGAAGTTTCTCAGAAAGCTTCTTTCTCTTTGTTATCGGAGGATATTTCCTTTGGCCCTATAGTCTTCAACGGGATCCGAAATATCTGTTCTCAGATTCCACAGAAATAAGGCTAGCAAAGAGATCCACGAATTACAGATGTAACTCTGTGAGATGAATTCACAGAACACTAAGCAGTTTCTCAGAAAGCTTCTTTCCAGATTTCATCTGAGGATATTTCCTTTTTCACCATAGCCCTCTATGGGCTTCCAAATATCACTTTGCCAATTCCACAAGAAGTGTCTTAGCGAAAGGCTTCTTGAGGGGAAAGCTGTAACTCTGTGAGATGATTTCACAGAACACAAAGAAGTTTCTCAGAAAGCTTCTTTCTCTTTGTTATCGGAGGATATTTCCTTTGGCCCTATGGTCTTCAAAGGGATCCGAAATATGTGTTCTCAGATTCCACAGAAATAAGGCTAGCAAAGAGATCTACGAAACACAGATGTAACTCTGTGAGATGAATTCACAGAACACTAAGCAGTTTCTCAGAAAGCTTCTTTCCAGATTTCATCTGAGGATATTTCCTTTTTCACCATAGCCCTCTATGGGCTTCCAAATATCACTTTGCCAATTCCACAAGAACTGTCTTAGCGAAAGGCTTCTTGAGGGGAAAGCTGTAACTCTGTGAGATGATTTCACAGAACACAAAGAAGTTTCTCAGAAAGCTTCTTTCTCTTTGTTATCGGAGGATATTTCCTTTGGCCCTATAGTCTTCAAAGGAATCCGAATATGTGTTCTCAGATTGAACAGAAATGAGGCTAGCAAACAGATCTACGAAACACAGATGTAACTCTGTGAGATGAATTCACAGAACACTAAGAAGTTTCTCAGAAAGCTTCTTTCCAGATTTCATCTGAGGATATTTCCTTTTTCACCGTAGCCCTCTATGGGCTTCCAAATATCACTTTGCCAATTCCACAAGAACTGTCTTAGCGAAAGGCTTCTTGAGGGGAAAGCTGTAACTCTGTGAGATGATTTCACAGAACACAAAGAAGTTTCTCAGAAAGCTTCTTTCTCTTTGTTATCGGAGGATATTTCCTTTGGCCCTATAGTCTTCAAAGGGATCCGAAATATCTGTTCTCAGATTCCACAGAAAGAAGGCTAGCAAAGAGATCTACGAAACACAGATGTAACTCTGTGAGATGAATTCACAGAACACTAAGCAGTTTCTCAGAAAGCTTCTTTCCAGATTTCATCTGAGGATATTTCCTTTTTCACCATAGCCCTCTATGGGCTTCCAAATATCACTTTGCCAATTCCACAAGAACTGTCTTAGCGAAAGGCTTCTTGAGGGGAAAGCTGTAACTCTGTGAGATGATTTCACAGAACACAAAGAAGTTTCTCAGAAAGCTTCCTTCTCTTTGTTATCGGAGGATATTTCCTTTGGCCCTATAGTCTTCAAAGGGATCCGAAATATCTGTTTCACATTCCACAGAAATAAGGCTAGCAAAGAGATCCAAGAATTACAGATGTAACTCTGTGAGATGAATTCACAGAACACTAAGCAGTTTCTCAGAAAGCTTCTTTCCAGATTTCATCTGAGGATATTTCCTTTTTCACCATAGCCCTCTATGGGCTTCCAAATATCACTTCGCCAATTCCACAAGAACTGTCTTAGCGAAAGGCTTCTTGAGGGGAAAGCTGTAACTCTGTGAGATGATTTCACAGAACACAAAGAAGTTTCTCAGAAATCTTCTTTCTCTTCGTTATCGAGGGATATTTCCTTTGGCCCTATGGTCTTCAAAGGGATCCGAAATATCTGTTCTCAGATTCCACAGAAAGAAGGCTAGCAAAGAGATCCACGAAATACAGATGTAACTCTGTGAGATGAATTCACAGAACACTAAGCAGTTTCTCAGAAAGCTTCTTTCTAGATTTCATCTGAGGATATTTCCTTTTTCACCATAGCCCTCGATGGTCTTCAAATTATCACTATGCCAATTCCACAAGAACTATCTTAGCGAAAGGCTTCTTGAGGGGAAAGCTGTAACTCTGTGAGATGATTTCACAGAACACAAAGAAGTTTCTCAGAAAGCTTCTTTCTCTTTGTTATCGGAGGATATTTCCTTTGGCCCTATAGTCTTCAAAGGGATCCGAATATGTGTTCTCAGATTGAACAGAAATAAGGCTAGCAAAGAGATCTACGAAACACAGATGTAACTCTGTGAGATGAATTCACAGAACACTAAGCAGTTTCTCAGAAAGCTTCTTTCCAGATTTCATCTGAGGATATTTCCTTTTTCACCGTAGCCCTCTATGGGCTTCCAAATATCACTTTGCCAATTCCACAAGAACTGTCTTAGCGAAAGGCTTCTTGAGGGGAAAGCTGTAACTCTGTGAGATGAGTTCACAGAACACAAAGAAGTTTCTCAGAAAGCTTCTTTCTCCTTGTTATCGGAGGATATTTCCTTTGGCCCTATAGTCTTCAAAGGGATCCGAAATATCTGTTCTCAGATTCCACAGAAAGAAGGCTAGCAAAGAGATCTACGAAACACAGATGTAACTCTGTGAGATGAATTCACAGAACACTAAGCAGTTTCTCAGAAAGCTTCTTTCCAGATTTCATCTGAGGATATTTCCTTTTTCACCATAGCCCTCTATGGGCTTCCAAATATCACTTTGCCAATTCCACAAGAACTGTCTTAGCGAAAGGCTTCTTGAGGGGAAAGCTGTAACTCTGTGAGATGATTTCACAGAACACAAAGAAGTTTCTCAGAAAGCTTCCTTCTCTTTGTTATCGGAGGATATTTCCTTTCGCCCTATAGTCTTCAAAGGGATCCGAAATATCTGTTTCACATTCCACAGAAGTAAGGCTAGCAAAGAGATCCACGAATTACAGATGTAACTCTGTGAGATGAATTCACAGAACACTAAGCAGTTTCTCAGAAAGCTTCTTTCCAGATTTCATCTGAGGATATTTCCTTTTTCACCATAGCCCTCTATGGGCTTCCAAATATCACTTTGCCAATTCCACAAGAACTGTCTTAGCGAAAGGCTTCTTGAGGTGAAAGCTGTAACTCTGTGAGATGATTTCACAGAACACAAAGAAGTTTCTCAGAAAGCTTCTTTCTCTTTGTTATCGGAGGATATTTCCTTTGGCCCTATGGTCTTCAAAGGAATCCGAAATATCTGTTCTAAGATTCCACAGAAAGAAGGCTAGCAAAGAGATCTACGAAACACAGATGTAACTCTGTGAGATGAATTCACAGAACACTAAGCAGTTTCTCAGAAAGCTTCTTTCCAGATTTCATCTGAGGATATTTCCTTTTTCACCATAGCCCTCTATGGGCTTCCAAATATCACTTTGCCAATTCCACAAGAACTGTCTTAGCGAAAGGCTTCTTGAGGGGAAAGCTGTAACTCTGTGAGATGATTTCACAGAACACAAAGAAGTTTCTCAGAAAGCTTCTTTCTCTTTGTTATCGGAGGATATTTCCTATGGCCCTATGGTGTTCAAAGGGATGCGAAATATCTGTTCTCAGATTCCACAGAAAGAAGGCTAGCAAAGAGATTCACGAAATACAGACGTAACTCTGTGAGATGAATTCACAGAACACTAAGCAGTTTCTCAGAAAGCTTCTTTCCAGATTTCATCTGAGGATATTTCCTTTTTCACCAGAGCCCTCTAAGGGCTTCCAATTATCACTTTGCCAATTCCACAAGAACTGTCTTAGCGAAAGGCTTCTTGAGGGGAAAGCTGTAACTCTGTGAGATGATTTCACAGAACACAACGAAGTTTCTCAGAAAGCTTCTTTCTCTTTGTTATCGGAGGATATTTCCTTTGGCCCTATAGTCTTCAAAGGGATCCGAAATATCTGTTCTCAGATTCCACAGAAAGAAGGCTAGCAAAGAGATACACGAAATACAAATGTAACTCTGTGAGATGAATTCACAGAACACTAAGCAGTTTCTCAGAAAGCTTGTTTCCAGATTTCATCTGAGGATAATTCCTTTTTCACCATAGCCCTCTATGGGCTTCCAAATATCACTTTGCCAATTCCACAAGAACTGTCTTAGCGAAAGGCTTCTTGAGGGGAAAGCTGTAACTCTGTGAGATGATTTCACAGAACACAAAGAAATTTCTCAGAAAGCTTCTTTCTCTTTGTTATCGGAGGATATTTCCTATGGCCCTATGGTGTTCAAAGGGATGCGAAATATCTGTTCTCAGATTCCACAGAAAGAAGGCTAGCAAAGAGATGCACGAAATACAGATGTAACTCTGTGAGATGAATTCACAGAACACTAAGCAGTTTCTCAGAAAGCTTCTTTCTCTTTGTTATCGGAGGATATTTCCTTTGGCCCTATAGTCTTCAAAGGGATCCGAATATGTGTTCTCAGATTCCACAGAAATAAGGCTAGCAAAGAGATCTACGAAACACAGATGTAACTCTGTGAGATGAATTCACAGAACACTAAGCAGTTTCTCAGAAAGCTTCTTTCCAGATTTCATCTGAGGATATTTCCTTTTTCACCATAGCCCTCTATGGGCTTCCAAATATCACTTTGCCAATTCCACAAGAACTGTCATAGCGAAAGTCATCTTGAGGGGAAAGCTGTAACTCTGTGAGATGATTTCACAGAACACAAAGAAGTTTCTCAGAAAGCTTCTTTCTCTTTGTTATCGGAGGATATTTCCTTTGGCCCTATAGTCTTCAAAGGGATTTGAATATCTGTTCTCAGATTCCACAGAAATAAGGCTAGCAAAGAGATCTACGAAACACAGATGTAACTCTGTGAGATGAATTCACAGAACACTAAGCAGTTTCTCAGAAAGCTTCTTTCCAGATTTCATCTGAGGATATTTCCTTTTTCACCATAGCCCTCTATGGACTTCCAAATATCACTTTGCCAATTCCACAAGAACTGTCTTAGAGAAAGGCTTCTTGAGGGGAAAGCTGTAACTCTGTGAGATGATTTCACAGAACACAAAGAAGTTTCTCAGAAAGCTTCTTTCTCTTTGTTATCGGAGGATATTTCCTTTGGCCCTATGGTCTTCAAAGGGATGCGAAATATCTGTTCTCAGATTCCACAGAAAGAAGGCTAGCAAAGAGATCCACGAAATACAGATGTAACTCTGTGAGATGAATTCACAGAACACTAAGCAGTTTCTCAGAAAGCTTCTTTCCAGGTTTCATCTGAGGATATTTCCTTTTTCACCATAGCCCTCTATGGGCTTCCAAATATCACTTTGCCAATTCCACAAGAACTGTCTTAGCGAAAGGCTTCTTGAGGGGAAAGCTGTAACTCTGTGAGATGATTTCACAGAACACGAAGAAGTTTCTCAGAAAGCTTCTTTCTCTTTGTTATCGGAGGATATTTCCTTTGGCCCTATGGTCTTCAAAGGGATCCGAAATATCTGTTCTCAGATTCCACAGAAAGAAGGCTAGCAAAGAGATCTACGAAACACAGATGTAACTCTGTGAGATGAATTCACAGAACACTAAGCAGTTTCTCAGAAAGCTTCTTTCCAGATTTCATCTGAGGATATTTCCTTTTTCAACATAGCCCTCTATGGGCTTCCAAGTATCACTTTGCCAATTCCACAAGAACTGTCTTAGCGAAAGGCTTCTTGAGGGGAAAGCTGTAACTCTGTGAGATGATTTCACAGAACACAAAGAAGTTTCTCAGAAAGCTTCTTTCTCTTTGTTATCGGAGGATATTTCCTTTGGCCCTGTAGTCTTCAACGGGATCCGAAATATCTGTTCTCAGATTCCACAGAAAGAAGGCTAGCAAAGAGATCTACGAAACACAGATGTAACTCTGTGAGATGAATTCACAGAACACTAAGCAGTTTCTCAGAAAGCTTCTTTCCAGATTTCATCTGAGGATATTTCCTTTTTCACCATAGCCCTCTATGGACTTCCAAATATCACTTTGCCAATTCCACAAGAACTGTCTTAGCGAAAGGCTTCTTGAGGGGAAAGCTGTAACTCTGTGAGATGATTTCACAGAACACAAAGAAGTTTCTCAGAAAGCTTCTTTCTCTTTGTTATCGGAGGATATTTCCTTTGGCCCTACGGTCTTCAAAGGGATCCGAAATGTCTGTTCTCAGATTCCACAGAAAGAAGGCTAGCAAAGAGATCCACGAAATACAGATGTAACTCTGTGAGATGAATTCACAGAACACTAAGCAGTTTCTCAGAAAGCTTCTTTCCAGATTTCATCTGAGGATATTTCCTTTTTCACCATAGCCCTCTATGGGCTTCCAAATATCACTTTGCCAATTCCACAAGAACTGTCTTAGCGAAAGGCTTCTTGAGGGGAAAGCTGTAACTCTGTGAGATGATTTCACAGAACACAAAGAAGTTTCTCAGAAATCTTCTTTCTCTTCGTTATCGAGGGATATTTCCTTTGGCCCTATGGTCTTCAAAGGGATCCGAAATATCTGTTCTCAGATTCCACAGAAAGAAGGCTAGCAAAGAGATCCACGAAATACAGATGCAACTCTGTGAGATGAATTCACAGAACACTAAGCAGTTTCTCAGAAAGCTTCTTTCTCTTTGTTATCGGAGGATATTTCCTTTCGCCCTATAGTCTTCAAAGGGATCCGAAATATCTGTTTCACATTCCACAGAAATAAGGCTAGCAAAGAGATCCACGAATTACAGATGTAACTCTGTGAGATGAATTCACAGAACACTAAGCAGTTTCTCAGAAAGCTTCTTTCCAGATTTCATCTGAGGATATTTCCTTTTTCACCATAGCCCTCTATGGGCTTCCAAATATCACTTTGCCAATTCCACAAGAACTGTCTTAGCGAAAGGCTTCTTGAGGGGAAAGCTGTAACTCTGTGAGATGATTTCACAGAACACAAAGAAGTTTCTCAGAAAGCTTCTTTCTCTTTGTTATCGGAGGATATTTCCTTTCGCCCTATGGTCTTCAAAGGGATCCGAAATATCTGTTCTCAGATTCCACAGAAATAAGGCTAGCAAAGAGATCTACGAAACACAGATGTAACTCTGTGAGATGAATTCACAGAACACTAAGCAGTTTCTCAGAAAGCTTCTTTCCAGATTTCATCTGAGGATATTTCCTTTTTCACCATAGCCCTCTATGGGCTTCCAAATATCACTTTGCCAATTCCACAAGAACTGTCTTAGCGAAAGGCTTCTTGAGGGGAAAGCTGTAACTCTGTGAGATGATTTCACAGAACACAAAGAAGTTTCTCAGAAAGCTTCTTTCTCTTTGTTATCGGAGGATATTTCCTATGGCCCTATGGTGTTCAAAGGGATGCGAAATATCTGTTCTCAGATTCCACAGAAAGAAGGCTAGCAAAGAGATTCTCGAAATACAGATGTAACTCTGTGAGATGAATTCACAGAACACTAAGCAGTTTCTCAGAAAGCTTCTTTCCAGATTTCATCTGAGGATATTTCCTTTTTCACCAGAGCCCTCTAAGGGCTTCCAAATATCACTTTGCCAATTCCACAAGAACTGTCTTAGCGAAAGGCTTCTTGAGGGGAAAGCTGTAACTCTGTGAGATTATTTCACAGAACACAACGAAGTTTCTCAGAAAGCTTCTTTCTCTTTGTTATCGGAGGATATTTCCTTTGGCCCTATAGTCTTCAATGGGATCCGAAATATCTGTTCTCAGATTCCACAGAAAGAAGGCTAGCAAAGAGATACACGAAATACAGATGTAAGTCTGTGAGATGAATTCATAGAACACTAAGCAGTTTCTCAGAAAGCTTCTTTCCAGATTTCATCTGAGGATAATTCCTTTTTCACCATAGCCCTCTATGGGATTCCAAATATCACTTTGCCAATTACACAAGAACTGTCTTAGCGAAAGGCTTCTTGAGGGGAAAGCTGTAACTCTGTGAGATGATTTCACAGAACACAAAGAAGTTTCTCAGAAAGCTTCTTTCTCTTTGTTATCGGAGGATATTTCCTTTGGCCCTATAGTCTTCAACGGGATCCGAAATATCTGTTCTCAGATTCCACAGAAAGAAGGCTAGCAAAGAGATCTACGAAACACAGATGTAACTCTGTGAGATGAATTCACAGAACACTAAGCAGTTTCTCAGAAAGCTTCTTTCCAGATTTCATCTGAGGATATTTCCTTTTTCACCATAGCCCTCTATGGGCTTCCAAATATCACTTTGCCAATTCCACAAGAACTGTCTTAGCGAAAGGCTTCTTGAGGGGAAAGCTGTAATTCTGTGAGATGATTTCACAGAACACAAAGAAGTTTCTCAGAAAGCTTCCTTCTCTTTGTTATCGGAGGATATTTCCTATGGCCCTATGGTGTTCAAAGGGATGCGAAATATCTGTTCTCAGATTCCACAGAAAGAAGGCTAGCAAAGAGATTCTCGAAATACAGATGTAACTCTGTGAGATGAATTCACAGAACACTAAGCAGTTTCTCAGAAAGCTTCTTTCCAGATTTCATCTGAGGATATTTCCTTTTTCACCAGAGCCCTCTATGGGCTTCCAAATATCACTTTGCCAATTCCACAAGAACTGTCTTAGCGAAAGGCTTCTTGAGGGGAAAGCTGTAACTCTGTGAGATGATTTCACAGAACACAAAGAAGTTTCTCAGAAATCTTCTTTCTCTTCGTTATCGGAGGATATTTCCTTTGGCCCTATGGTCTTCAAAGGGATCCGAAATATCTGTTCTCAGATTCCACAGAAAGAAGGCTAGCAAAGAGATGCACGAAATACAGATGTAACTCTGTGAGATGAATTCACAGAACACTAAGCAGTTTCTCAGAAAGCTTCTTTCCAGATTTCATCTGAGGATATTTCCTTTTTCACCATAGCCCTCGATGGGCTTCCAATTATCACTTTGCCAATTCCACAAGAACTGTCTTAGCGAAAGGCTTCTTGAGGGGAAAGCTGTAACTCTGTGAGATGATTTCACAGAACACAAAGAAGTTTCTCAGAAAGCTTCTTTCTCTTTGTTATCGGAGGATATTTCCTTTGGCCCTATAATCTTCACAGGGATCCGAATATGTGTTCTCAGATTCCACAGAAATAAGGCTAGCAAAGAGATCTACGAAACACAGATTTAACTCTGTGAGATGAATTCACAGAACACTAAGCAGTTTCTCAGAAAGCTTCTTTCCAGATTTCATCTGAGGATATTTCCTTTTTCACCATAGCCCTCTATGGGCTTCCAAATATCACTTTGCCAATTCCACAAGAACTGTCATAGCGAAAGTCATCTTGAGGGGAAAGCTGTAATTCTGTGAGATGATTTCACAGAACACAAAGAAGTTTCTCAGAAAGCTTCTTTCTCTTTGTTATCGGAGGATATTTCCTTTGGCCCTATAGTCTTCAAAGGGATCTGAATATCTGTTCTCAGATTCCACAGAAATAAGGCTAGCAAAGAGATCTACGAAACACAGATGTAACTCTGTGAGATGAATTCACAGAACACTAAGCAGTTTCTCAGAAAGCTTCTTTCCAGATTTCATCTGAGGATATTTCCTTTTTCACCAGAGCCCTCTATGGACTTCCAAATATCACTTTGCCAATTCCACAAGAACTGTCTTAGCAAAAGGCTTCTTGAGGGGAAAGCTGTAACTCTGTGAGATGATTTCACAGAACACAAAGAAGTTTCTCAGAAAGCTTCTTTCTCTTTGTTATCGGAGGATATTTCCTTTGGCCCTATGGTCTTCAAAGGGATGCGAAATATCTGTTCTCAGATTCCACAGAAAGAAGGCTAGCAAAGAGATCCACGAAATACAGATGTAACTCTGTGAGATGAATTCACAGAACACTAAGCAGTTTCTCAGAAAGCTTCTTTCCAGATTTCATCTGAGGATATTTCCTTTTTCACCATAGCCCTCTATGGGCTTCCAAATATCACTTTGCCAATTCCACAAGAAGTGTCTTAGCGAAAGGCTTCTTGAGGGGAAAGCTGTAACTCTGTGAGATGATTTCACAGAACACAAAGAAGTTTCTCAGAAAGCTTCTTTCTCTTTGTTATCGGAGGATATTTCCTTTGGCCCTATGGTCTTCAAAGGGATCCGAAATATGTGTTCTCAGATTCCACAGAAATAAGGCTAGCAAAGAGATCTACGAAACACAGATGTAACTCTGTGAGATGAATTCACAGAACACTAAGCAGTTTCTCAGAAAGCTTCTTTCCAGATTTCATCTGAGGATATTTCCTTTTTCACCATAGCCCTCTATGGGCTTCCAAATATCACTTTGCCAATTCCACAAGAACTGTCTTAGCGAAAGGCTTCTTGAGGGGAAAGCTGTAACTCTGTGAGATGATTTCACAGAACACAAAGAAGTTTCTCAGAAAGCTTCTTTCTCTTTGTTATCGGAGGATATTTCCTTTGGCCCTATAGTCTTCAAAGGGATCCGAATATGTGTTCTCAGATTGAACAGAAATGAGGCTAGCAAACAGATCTACGAAACACAGATGTAACTCTGTGAGATGAATTCACAGAACACTAAGAAGTTTCTCAGAAAGCTTCTTTCCAGATTTCATCTGAGGATATTTCCTTTTTCACCGTAGCCCTCTATGGGCTTCCAAATATCACTTTGCCAATTCCACAAGAACTGTCTTAGCGAAAGGCTTCTTGAGGGGAAAGCTGTAACTCTGTGAGATGATTTCACAGAACACAAAGAAGTTTCTCAGAAAGCTTCTTTCTCTTTGTTATCGGAGGATATTTCCTTTGGCCCTATAGTCTTCAAAGGGATCCGAAATATCTGTTCTCAGATTCCACAGAAAGAAGGCTAGCAAAGAGATCTACGAAACACAGATGTAACTCTGTGAGATGAATTCACAGAACACTAAGCAGTTTCTCAGAAAGCTTCTTTCCAGATTTCATCTGAGGATATTTCCTTTTTCACCATAGCCCTCTATGTGCTTCCAAATATCACTTTGCCAATTCCACAAGAACTGTCTTAGCGAAAGGCTTCTTGAGGGGAAAGCTGTAACTCTGTGAGATGATTTCACAGAACACAAAGAAGTTTCTCAGAAAGCTTCCTTCTCTTTGTTATCGGAGGATATTTCCTTTGGCCCTATAGTCTTCAAAGGGATCCGAAATATCTGTTTCACATTCCACAGAAATAAGGCTAGCAAAGAGATCCAAGAATTACAGATGTAACTCTGTGAGATGAATTCACAGAACACTAAGCAGTTTCTCAGAAAGCTTCTTTCCAGATTTCATCTGAGGATATTTCCTTTTTCACCATAGCCCTCTATGGGCTTCCAAATATCACTTTGCCAATTCCACAAGAACTGTCTTAGCGAAAGGCTTCTTGAGGGGAAAGCTGTAACTCTGTGAGATGATTTCACAGAACACAAAGAAGTTTCTCAGAAATCTTCTTTCTCTTCGTTATCGAGGGATATTTCCTTTGGCCCTATGGTCTTCAAAGGGATCCGAAATATCTGTTCTCAGATTCCACAGAAAGAAGGCTAGCAAAGAGATCCACGAAATACAGATGTAACTCTGTGAGATGAATTCACAGAACACTAAGCAGTTTCTCAGAAAGCTTCTTTCTAGATTTCATCTGAGGATATTTCCTTTTTCACCATAGCCCTCGATGGTCTTCAAATTATCACTATGCCAATTCCACAAGAACTATCTTAGCGAAAGGCTTCTTGAGGGGAAAGCTGTAACTCTGTGAGATGATTTCACAGAACACAAAGAAGTTTCTCAGAAAGCTTCTTTCTCTTTGTTATCGGAGGATATTTCCTTTGGCCCTATAGTCTTCAAAGGGATCCGAATATGTGTTCTCAGATTGAACAGAAATAAGGCTAGCAAAGAGATCTACGAAACACAGATGTAACTCTGTGAGATGAATTCACAGAACACTAAGCAGTTTCTCAGAAAGCTTCTTTCCAGATTTCATCTGAGGATATTTCCTTTTTCACCGTAGCCCTCTATGGGCTTCCAAATATCACTTTGCCAATTCCACAAGAACTGTCTTAGCGAAAGGCTTCTTGAGGGGAAAGCTGTAACTCTGTGAGATGAGTTCACAGAACACAAAGAAGTTTCTCAGAAAGCTTCTTTCTCCTTGTTATCGGAGGATATTTCCTTTGGCCCTATAGTCTTCAAAGGGATCCGAAATATCTGTTCTCAGATTCCACAGAAAGAAGGCTAGCAAAGAGATCTACGAAACACAGATGTAACTCTGTGAGATGAATTCACAGAACACTAAGCAGTTTCTCAGAAAGCTTCTTTCCAGATTTCATCTGAGGATATTTCCTTTTTCACCATAGCCCTCTATGGGCTTCCAAATATCACTTTGCCAATTCCACAAGAACTGTCTTAGCGAAAGGCTTCTTGAGGGGAAAGCTGTAACTCTGTGAGATGATTTCACAGAACACAAAGAAGTTTCTCAGAAAGCTTCCTTCTCTTTGTTATCGGAGGATATTTCCTTTCGCCCTATAGTCTTCAAAGGGATCCGAAATATCTGTTTCACATTCCACAGAAGTAAGGCTAGCAAAGAGATCCACGAATTACAGATGTAACTCTGTGAGATGAATTCACAGAACACTAAGCAGTTTCTCAGAAAGCTTCTTTCCAGATTTCATCTGAGGATATTTCCTTTTTCACCATAGCCCTCTATGGGCTTCCAAATATCACTTTGCCAATTCCACAAGAACTGTCTTAGCGAAAGGCTTCTTGAGGTGAAAGCTGTAACTCTGTGAGATGATTTCACAGAACACAAAGAAGTTTCTCAGAAAGCTTCTTTCTCTTTGTTATCGGAGGATATTTCCTTTGGCCCTATGGTCTTCAAAGGAATCCGAAATATCTGTTCTAAGATTCCACAGAAAGAAGGCTAGCAAAGAGATCTACGAAACACAGATGTAACTCTGTGAGATGAATTCACAGAACACTAAGCAGTTTCTCAGAAAGCTTCTTTCCAGATTTCATCTGAGGATATTTCCTTTTTCACCATAGCCCTCTATGGGCTTCCAAATATCACTTTGCCAATTCCACAAGAACTGTCTTAGCGAAAGGCTTCTTGAGGGGAAAGCTGTAACTCTGTGAGATGATTTCACAGAACACAAAGAAGTTTCTCAGAAAGCTTCTTTCTCTTTGTTATCGGAGGATATTTCCTATGGCCCTATGGTGTTCAAAGGGATGCGAAATATCTGTTCTCAGATTCCACAGAAAGAAGGCTAGCAAAGAGATTCACGAAATACAGACGTAACTCTGTGAGATGAATTCACAGAACACTAAGCAGTTTCTCAGAAAGCTTCTTTCCAGATTTCATCTGAGGATATTTCCTTTTTCACCAGAGCCCTCTAAGGGCTTCCAATTATCACTTTGCCAATTCCACAAGAACTGTCTTAGCGAAAGGCTTCTTGAGGGGAAAGCTGTAACTCTGTGAGATGATTTCACAGAACACAACGAAGTTTCTCAGAAAGCTTCTTTCTCTTTGTTATCGGAGGATATTTCCTTTGGCCCTATAGTCTTCAAAGGGATCCGAAATATCTGTTCTCAGATTCCACAGAAAGAAGGCTAGCAAAGAGATACACGAAATACAAATGTAACTCTGTGAGATGAATTCACAGAACACTAAGCAGTTTCTCAGAAAGCTTGTTTCCAGATTTCATCTGAGGATAATTCCTTTTTCACCATAGCCCTCTATGGGCTTCCAAATATCAGTTTGCCAATTCCACAAGAACTGTCTTAGCGAAAGGCTTCTTGAGGGGAAAGCTGTAACTCTGTGAGATGATTTCACAGAACACAAAGAAATTTCTCAGAAAGCTTCTTTCTCTTTGTTATCGGAGGATATTTCCTATGGCCCTATGGTGTTCAAAGGGATGCGAAATATCTGTTCTCAGATTCCACAGAAAGAAGGCTAGCAAAGAGATGCACGAAATACAGATGTAACTCTGTGAGATGAATTCACAGAACACTAAGCAGTTTCTCAGAAAGCTTCTTTCCAGATTTCATCTGAGGATATTTCCTTTTTCACCATAGCCCTCGATGGGCTTCCAATTATCACTTTGCCAATTCCACAAGAACTGTCTTAGCGAAAGGCTTCTTGAGGGGAAAGCTGTAACTCTGTGAGATGATTTCACAGAACACAAAGAAGTTTCTCAGAAAGCTTCTTTCTCTTTGTTATCGGAGGATATTTCCTTTGGCCCTATAGTCTTCAAAGGGATCCGAATATGTGTTCTCAGATTCCACAGAAATAAGGCTAGCAAAGAGATCTACGAAACACAGATGTAACTCTGTGAGATGAATTCACAGAACACTAAGCAGTTTCTCAGAAAGCTTCTTTCCAGATTTCATCTGAGGATATTTCCTTTTTCACCATAGCCCTCTATGGGCTTCCAAATATCACTTTGCCAATTCCACAAGAACTGTCATAGCGAAAGTCATCTTGAGGGGAAAGCTGTAACTCTGTGAGATGATTTCACAGAACACAAAGAAGTTTCTCAGAAAGCTTCTTTCTCTTTGTTATCGGAGGATATTTCCTTTGGCCCTATAGTCTTCAAAGGGATCTGAATATCTGTTCTCAGATTCCACAGAAATAAGGCTAGCAAAGAGATCTACGAAACACAGATGTAACTCTGTGAGATGAATTCACAGAACACTAAGCAGTTTCTCAGAAAGCTTCTTTCCAGATTTCATCTGAGGATATTTCCTTTTTCACCATAGCCCTCTATGGACTTCCAAATATCACTTTGCCAATTCCACAAGAACTGTCTTAGAGAAAGGCTTCTTGAGGGGAAAGCTGTAACTCTGTGAGATGATTTCACAGAACACAAAGAAGTTTCTCAGAAAGCTTCTTTCTCTTTGTTATCGGAGGATATTTCCTTTGGCCCTATGGTCTTCAAAGGGATGCGAAATATCTGTTCTCAGATTCCACAGAAAGAAGGCTAGCAAAGAGATCCACGAAATACAGATGTAACTCTGTGAGATGAATTCACAGAACACTAAGCAGTTTCTCAGAAAGCTTCTATCCAGGTTTCATCTGAGGATATTTCCTTTTTCACCATAGCCCTCTATGGGCTTCCAAATATCACTTTGCCAATTCCACAAGAACTGTCTTAGCGAAAGGCTTCTTGAGGGGAAAGCTGTAACTCTGTGAGATGATTTCACAGAACACGAAGAAGTTTCTCAGAAAGCTTCTTTCTCTTTGTTATCGGAGGATATTTCCTTTGGCCCTATGGTCTTCAAAGGGATCCGAAATATCTGTTCTCAGATTCCACAGAAAGAAGGCTAGCAAAGAGATCCACGAAATACAGATGTAACTCTGTGAGATGAATTCACAGAACACTAAGCAGTTTCTCAGAAAGCTTCTTTCCAGATTTCATCTGAGGATATTTCCTTTTTCACCATAGCCCTCTATGGGCTTCCAAATATCACTTTGCCAATTCCACAAGAACTGTCTTAGCGAAAGGCTTCTTGAGGGGAAAGCTGTAACTCTGTGAGATGATTTCACAGAACACAAAGAAGTTTCTCAGAAATCTTCTTTCTCTTCGTTATCGAGGGATATTTCCTTTGGCCCTATGGTCTTCAAAGGGATCCGAAATATCTGTTCTCAGATTCCACAGAAAGAAGGCTAGCAAAGAGATCCACGAAATACAGATGCAACTCTGTGAGATGAATTCACAGAACACTAAGCAGTTTCTCAGAAAGCTTCTTTCTCTTTGTTATCGGAGGATATTTCCTTTCGCCCTATACTCTTCAAAGGGATCCGAAATATCTGTTTCACATTCCACAGAAATAAGGCTAGCAAAGAGATCCACGAATTACAGATGTAACTCTGTGAGATGAATTCACAGAACACTAAGCAGTTTCTCAGAAAGCTTCTTTCCAGATTTCATCTGAGGATATTTCCTTTTTCACCATAGCCCTCTATGGGCTTCCAAATATCACTTTGCCAATTCCACAAGAACTGTCTTAGCGAAAGGCTTCTTGAGGGGAAAGCTGTAACTCTGTGAGATGATTTCACAGAACACAAAGAAGTTTCTCAGAAAGCTTCTTTCTCTTTGTTATCGGAGGATATTTCCTTTCGCCCTATGGTCTTCAAAGGGATCCGAAATATCTGTTCTCAGATTCCACAGAAATAAGACTAGCAAAGAGATCTACGAAACACAGATGTAACTCTGTGAGATGAATTCACAGAACACTAAGCAGTTTCTCAGAAAGCTTCTTTCCAGATTTAATCTGAGGATATTTCCTTTTTCACCATAGCCCTCTATGGGCTTCCAAATATCACTTTGCCAATTCCACAAGAACTGTCTTAGCGAAAGGCTTCTTGAGGGGAAAGCTGTAACTCTGTGAGATGATTTCACAGAACACAAAGAAGTTTCTCAGAAAGCTTCTTTCTCTTTGTTATCGGAGGATATTTCCTATGGCCCTATGGTGTTCAAAGGGATGCGAAATATCTGTTCTCAGATTCCACAGAAAGAAGGCTAGCAAAGAGATTCTCGAAATACAGATGTAACTCTGTGAGATGAATTCACAGAACACTAAGCAGTTTCTCAGAAAGCTTCTTTCCAGATTTCATCTGAGGATATTTCCTTTTTCACCAGAGCCCTCTAAGGGCTTCCAAATATCACTTTGCCAATTCCACAAGAACTGTCTTAGCGAAAGGCTTCTTGAGGGGAAAGCTGTAACTCTGTGAGATTATTTCACAGAACACAACGAAGTTTCTCAGAAAGCTTCTTTCTCTTTGTTATCGGAGGATATTTCCTTTGGCCCTATAGTCTTCAATGGGATCCGAAATATCTGTTCTCAGATTCCACAGAAAGAAGGCTAGCAAAGAGATACACGAAATACAGATGTAAGTCTGTGAGATGAATTCATAGAACACTAAGCAGTTTCTCAGAAAGCTTCTTTCCAGATTTCATCTGAGGATAATTCCTTTTTCACCATAGCCCTCTATGGGATTCCAAATATCACTTTGCCAATTACACAAGAACTGTCTTAGCGAAAGGCTTCTTGAGGGGAAAGCTGTAACTCTGTGAGATGATTTCACAGAACACAAAGAAGTTTCTCAGAAAGCTTCTTTCTCTTTGTTATCGGAGGATATTTCCTTTGGCCCTATAGTCTTCAACGGGATCCGAAATATCTGTTCTCAGATTCCACAGAAAGAAGGCTAGCAAAGAGATCTACGAAACACAGATGTAACTCTGTGAGATGAATTCACAGAACACTAAGCAGTTTCTCAGAAAGCTTCTTTCCAGATTTCATCTGAGGATATTTCCTTTTTCACCATAGCCCTCTATGGGCTTCCAAATATCACTTTGCCAATTCCACAAGAACTGTCTTAGCGAAAGGCTTCTTGAGGGGAAAGCTGTAATTCTGTGAGATGATTTCACAGAACACAAAGAAGTTTCTCAGAAAGCTTCCTTCTCTTTGTTATCGGAGGATATTTCCTATGGCCCTATGGTGTTCAAAGGGATGCGAAATATCTGTTCTCAGATTCCACAGAAAGAAGGCTAGCAAAGAGATTCTCGAAATACAGATGTAACTCTGTGAGATGAATTCACAGAACACTAAGCAGTTTCTCAGAAAGCTTCTTTCCAGATTTCATCTGAGGATATTTCCTTTTTCACCAGAGCCCTCTATGGGCTTCCAAATATCACTTTGCCAATTCCACAAGAACTGTCTTAGCGAAAGGCTTCTTGAGGGGAAAGCTGTAACTCTGTGAGATGATTTCACAGAACACAAAGAAGTTTCTCAGAAATCTTCTTTCTCTTCGTTATCGGAGGATATTTCCTTTGGCCCTATGGTCTTCAAAGGGATCCGAAATATCTGTTCTCAGATTCCACAGAAAGAAGGCTAGCAAAGAGATGCACGAAATACAGATGTAACTCTGTGAGATGAATTCACAGAACACTAAGCAGTTTCTCAGAAAGCTTCTTTCCAGATTTCATCTGAGGATATTTCCTTTTTCACCATAGCCCTCGATGGGCTTCCAATTATCACTTTGCCAATTCCACAAGAACTGTCTTAGCGAAAGGCTTCTTGAGGGGAAAGCTGTAACTCTGTGAGATGATTTCACAGAACACAAAGAAGTTTCTCAGAAAGCTTCTTTCTCCTTGTTATCGGAGGATATTTCCTTTGGCCCTATAGTCTTCACAGGGATCCGAATATGTGTTCTCAGATTCCACAGAAATAAGGCTAGCAAAGAGATCTACGAAACACAGATTTAACTCTGTGAGATGAATTCACAGAACACTAAGCAGTTTCTCAGAAAGCTTCTTTCCAGATTTCATCTGAGGATATTTCCTTTTTCACCATAGCCCTCTATGGGCTTCCAAATATCACTTTGCCAATTCCACAAGAACTGTCATAGCGAAAGTCATCTTGAGGGGAAAGCTGTAATTCTGTGAGATGATTTCACAGAACACAAAGAAGTTTCTCAGAAAGCTTCTTTCTCTTTGTTATCGGAGGATATTTCCTTTGGCCCTATAGTCTTCAAAGGGATCTGAATATCTGTTCTCAGATTCCACAGAAATAAGGCTAGCAAAGAGATCTACGAAACACAGATGTAACTCTGTGAGATGAATTCACAGAACACTAAGCAGTTTCTCAGAAAGCTTCTTTCCAGATTTCATCTGAGGATATTTCCTTTTTCACCAGAGCCCTCTATGGACTTCCAAATATCACTTTGCCAATTCCACAAGAACTGTCTTAGCAAAAGGCTTCTTGAGGGGAAAGCTGTAACTCTGTGAGATGATTTCACAGAACACAAAGAAGTTTCTCAGAAAGCTTCTTTCTCTTTGTTATCGGAGGATATTTCCTTTGGCCCTATGGTCTTCAAAGGGATGCGAAATATCTGTTCTCAGATTCCACAGAAAGAAGGCTAGCAAAGAGATCCACGAAATACAGATGTAACTCTGTGAGATGAATTCACAGAACACTAAGCAGTTTCTCAGAAAGCTTCTTTCCAGATTTCATCTGAGGATATTTCCTTTTTCACCATAGCCCTCTATGGGCTTCCAAATATCACTTTGCCAATTCCACAAGAACTGTCTTAGCGAAAGGCTTCTTGAGGGGAAAGCTGTAACTCTGTGAGATGATTTCACAGAACACAAAGAAGTTTCTCAGAAAGCTTCTTTCTCTTTGTTATCGGAGGATATTTCCTTTGGCCCTATGGTCTTCAAAGGGATCCGAAATATCTGTTCTCAGATTCCACAGAAATAAGGCTAGCAAAGAGATCTACGAAACACAGATGTAACTCTGTGAGATGAATTCACAGGACACTAAGCAGTTTCTCAGAAAGCTTCTTTCCAGATTTCATCTGAGGATATTTCCTTTTTCACCATAGCCCTCTATGGGCTTCCAAATATCACTTTGCCAATTCCACAAGAACTGTCTTAGCGAAAGGCTTCTTGAGGGGAAAGCTGTAACTCTGTGAGATGATTTCACAGAACACAAAGAAGTTTCTCAGAAAGCTTCTTTCTCTTTGTTATCGGAGGATATTTCCTATGGCCCTATGGTGTTCAAAGGGATGCGAAATATCTGTTCTCAGATTCCACAGAAAGAAGGCTAGCAAAGAGATTCTCGAAATACAGATGTAAATCTGTGAGATGAATTCACAGAACACTAAGCAGTTTCTCAGAAAGCTTCTTTCCAGATTTCATCTGAGGATATTTCCTTTTTCACCAGAGCCCTCTAAGGGCTTCCAAATATCACTTTGCCAATTCCACGAGAACTGTCTTAGCGAAAGGCTTCTTGAGTGGAAAGCTGTAACTCTGTGAGATTATTTCACAGAACACAACGAAGTTTCTCAGAAAGCTTCTTTCTGTTTGTTATCGGAGGATATTTCCTTTGGCCCTATAGTCTTCAAAGGGATCCGAAATATCTGTTCTCAGATTCCACAGAAAGAAGGCTAGCAAAGAGATACACGAAATACAAATGTAACTCTGTGAGATGAATTCACAGAACACTAAGCAGTTTCTCAGAAACTTGTTTCCAGATTTCATCTGAGGATAATTCCTTTTTCACCATAGCCCTCTATGGGATTCCAAATATCACTTTGCCAATTCCACAAGAACTGTCTTAGCGAAAGGCTTCTTGAGGGGAAAGCTGTAACTCTGTGAGATGATTTCACAGAACACAAAGAAGTTTCTCAGAAAGCTTCTTTCTCTTTGTTATCGGAGGATATTTCCTTTGGCCCTGTAGTCTTCAACGGGATCCGAAATATCTGTTCTCAGATTCCACAGAAAGAAGGCTAGCAAAGAGATCTACGAAATACAGATGTAACTCTGTGAGATGAATTCACAGAACACTAAGCAGTTTCTCAGAAAGCTTCTTTCCAGATTTCATCTGGGGATATTTCCTTTTTCACCAGAGCCCTCTATGGGCTTCCAAATATCACTTTGCCAATTCCACAAGAACTGTCTTAGCGAAAGGCTTCTTGAGGGGAAAGCTGTAACTCTGTGAGATGATTTCACAGAACACAAAGAAGTTTCTCAGAAAGCTTCTTTCTCTTTGTTATCGGAGGATATTTCCTTTCGCCCTATGGTCTTCAAAGGGATCCGAAATATCTGTTCTCAGATTCCACAGAAATAAGGCTAGCAAAGAGATCTACGAAACACAGATGTAACTCTGTGAGATGAATTCACAGAACACTAAGCAGTTTCTCAGAAAGCTTCTTTCCAGATTTAATCTGAGGATATTTCCTTTTTCACCATAGCCCTCTATGGGCTTCCAAATATCACTTTGCCAATTCCACAAGAACTGTCTTAGCGAAAGGCTTCTTGAGGGGAAAGCTGTAACTCTGTGAGATGATTTCACAGAACACAAAGAAGTTTCTCAGAAAGCTTCTTTCTCTTTGTTATCGGAGGATATTTCCTATGGCCCTATGGTGTTCAAAGGGATGCGAAATATCTGTTCTCAGATTCCACAGAAAGAAGGCTAGCAAAGAGATTCTCGAAATACAGATGTAACTCTGTGAGATGAATTCACAGAACACTAAGCAGTTTCTCAGAAAGCTTCTTTCCAGATTTCATCTGAGGATATTTCCTTTTTCACCAGAGCCCTCTAAGGGCTTCCAAATATCACTTTGCCAATTCCACAAGAACTGTCTTAGCGAAAGGCTTCTTGAGGGGAAAGCTGTAACTCTGTGAGATTATTTCACAGAACACAACGAAGTTTCTCAGAAAGCTTCTTTCTCTTTGTTATCGGAGGATATTTCCTTTGGCCCCATAGTCTTCAATGGGATCCGAAATATCTGTTCTCAGATTCCACAGAAAGAAGGCTAGCAAAGAGATACACGAAATACAGATGTAAGTCTGTGAGATGAATTCATAGAACACTAAGCAGTTTCTCAGAAAGCTTCTTTCCAGATTTCATCTGAGGATAATTCCTTTTTCACCATAGCCCTCTATGGGATTCCAAATATCACTTTGCCAATTACACAAGAACTGTCTTAGCGAAAGGCTTCTTGAGGGGAAAGCTGTAACTCTGTGAGATGATTTCACAGAACACAAAGAAGTTTCTCAGAAAGCTTCTTTCTCTTTGTTATCGGAGGATATTTCCTTTGGCCCTATAGTCTTCAACGGGATCCGAAATATCTGTTCTCAGATTCCACAGAAAGAAGGCTAGCAAAGAGATCTACGAAACACAGATGTAACTCTGTGAGATGAATTCACAGAACACTAAGCAGTTTCTCAGAAAGCTTCTTTCCAGATTTCATCTGAGGATATTTCCTTTTTCACCATAGCCCTCTATGGGCTTCCAAATATCACTTTGCCAATTCCACAAGAACTGTCTTAGCGAAAGGCTTCTTGAGGGGAAAGCTGTAATTCTGTGAGATGATTTCACAGAACACAAAGAAGTTTCTCAGAAAGCTTCTTTCTCTTTGTTATCGGAGGATATTTCCTATGGCCCTATGGTGTTCAAAGGGATTCGAAATATCTGTTCTCAGATTCCACAGAAAGAAGGCTAGCAAAGAGATTCTCGAAATACAGATGTAACTCTGTGAGATGAATTCACAGAACACTAAGCAGTTTCTCAGAAAGCTTCTTTCCAGATTTCATCTGAGGATATTTCCTTTTTCACCAGAGCCCTCTATGGGCTTCCAAATATCACTTTGCCAATTCCACAAGAACTCTCTTAGCGAAAGGCTTCTTGAGGGGAAAGCTGTAACTCTGTGAGATGATTTCACAGAACACAAAGAAGTTTCTCAGAAATCTTCTTTCTCTTCGTTATCGGAGGATATTTCCTTTGGCCCTATGGTCTTCAAAGGGATCCGAAATATCTGTTCTCAGATTCCACAGAAAGAAGGCTAGCAAAGAGATGCACGAAATACAGATGTAACTCTGTGAGATGAATTCACAGAACACTAAGCAGTTTCTCAGAAAGCTTCTTTCCAGATTTCATCTGAGGATATTTCCTTTTTCACCATAGCCCTCGATGGGCTTCCAATTATCACTTTGCCAATTCCACAAGAACTGTCTTAGCGAAAGGCTTCTTGAGGGGAAAGCTGTAACTCTGTGAGATGATTTCACAGAACACAAAGAAGTTTCTCAGAAAGCTTCTTTCTCTTTGTTATCGGAGGATATTTCCTTTGGCCCTATAGTCTTCACAGGGATCCGAATATGTGTTCTCAGATTCCACAGAAATAAGGCTAGCAAAGAGATCTACGAAACACAGATGTAACTCTGTGAGATGAATTCACAGAACACTAAGCAGTTTCTCAGAAAGCTTCTTTCCAGATTTCATCTGAGGATATTTCCTTTTTCACCATAGCCCTCTATGGGCTTCCAAATATCACTTTGCCAATTCCACAAGAACTGTCATAGCGAAAGTCATCTTGAGGGGAAAGCTGTAATTCTGTGAGATGATTTCACAGAACACAAAGAAGTTTCTCAGAAAGCTTCTTTCTCTTTGTTATCGGAGGATATTTCCTTTCGCCCTATAGTCTTCAAAGGGATCTGAATATCTGTTCTCAGATTCCACAGAAATAAGGCTAGCAAAGAGATCTACGAAACACAGATGTAACTCTGTGAGATGAATTCACAGAACACTAAGCAGTTTCTGAGAAAGCTTCTTTCCAGATTTCATCTGAGGATATTTCCTTTTTCACCAGAGCCCTCTATGGACTTCCAAATATCACTTTGCCAACTCCACAAGAACTGTCTTAGCAAAAGGCTTCTTGAGGGGAAAGCTGTAACTCTGTGAGATGATTTCACAGAACACAAAGAAGTTTCTCAGAAAGCTTCTTTCTCTTTGTTATCGGAGGATATTTCCTTTGGCCCTATGGTCTTCAAAGGGATGCGAAATATCTGTTCTCAGATTCCACAGAAAGAAGGCTAGCAAAGAGATCCACGAAATACAGATGTAACTCTGTGAGATGAATTCACAGAACACTAAGCAGTTTCTCAGAAAGCTTCTTTCCAGATTTCATCTGAGGATATTTCCTTTTTCACCATAGCCCTCTATGGGCTTCCAAATATCACTTTGCCAATTCCACAAGAACTGTCTTAGCGAAAGGCTTCTTGAGGGGAAAGCTGTAACTCTGTGAGATGATTTCACAGAACACAAAGAAGTTTCTCAGAAAGCTTCTTTCTCTTTGTTATCGGAGGATATTTCCTTTGGCCCTATGGTCTTCAAAGGGATCCGAAATATCTGTTCTCAGATTCCACAGAAATAAGGCTAGCAAAGAGATCTACGAAACACAGATGTAACTCTGTGAGATGAATTCACAGAACACTAAGCAGTTTCTCAGAAAGCTTCTTTCCAGATTTCATCTGAGGATATTTCCTTTTTCACCATAGCCCTCTATGGGCTTCCAAATATCACTTTGCCAATTCCACAAGAACTGTCTTAGCGAAAGGCTTCTTGAGGGGAAAGCTGTAACTCTGTGAGATGATTTCACAGAACACAAAGAAGTTTCTCAGAAAGCTTCTTTCTCTTTGTTATCGGAGGATATTTCCTATGGCCCTATGGTGTTCAAAGGGATGCGAAATATCTGTTCTCAGATTCCACAGAAAGAAGGCTAGCAAAGAGATTCTCGAAATACAGATGTAACTCTGTGAGATGAATTCACAGAACACTAAGCAGTTTCTCAGAAAGCTTCTTTCCAGATTTCATCTGAGGATATTTCCTTTTTCACCAGAGCCCTCTAAGGGCTTCCAAATATCACTTTGCCAATTCCACGAGAACTGTCTTAGCGAAAGGCTTCTTGAGGGGAAAGCTGTAACTCTGTGAGATTATTTCACAGAACACAACGAAGTTTCTCAGAAAGCTTCTTTCTCTTTGTTATCGGAGGATATTTCCTTTGGCCCTATAGTCTTCAAAGGGATCCGAAATATCTGTTCTCAGATTCCACAGAAAGAAGGCTAGCAAAGAGATACACGAAATACAAATGTAACTCTGTGAGATGAATTCACAGAACACTAAGCAGTTTCTCAGAAACTTGTTTCCAGATTTCATCTGAGGATAATTCCTTTTTCACCATAGCCCTCTATGGGATTCCAAATATCACTTTGCCAATTCCACAAGAACTGTCTTAGCGAAAGGCTTCTTGAGGGGAAAGCTGTAACTCTGTGAGATGATTTCACAGAACACAAAGAAGTTTCTCAGAAAGCTTCTTTCTCTTTGTTATCGGAGGATATTTCCTTTGGCCCTGTAGTCTTCAACGGGATCCGAAATATCTGTTCTCAGATTCCACAGAAAGAAGGCTAGCAAAGAGATCTACGAAATACAGATGTAACTCTGTGAGATGAATTCACAGAACACTAAGCAGTTTCTCAGAAAGCTTCTTTCCAGATTTCATCTGGGGATATTTCCTTTTTCACCAGAGCCCTCTATGGGCTTCCAAATATCACTTTGCCAATTCCACAAGAACTCTCTTAGCGAAAGGCTTCTTGAGGGGAAAGCTGTAACTCTGTGAGATTATTTCACAGAACACAAAGAAGTTTCTCAGAAATCTTCTTTCTCTTGGTTATCGGAGGATATTTCCTTTGGCCCTATGGTCTTCAAAGGGATCCGAAATATCTGTTCTCAGATTCCACAGAAAGAAGGCTAGCAAAGAGATCCACGAAATACAGATGTAACTCTGTGAGATGAATTCACAGAACACTAAGCAGTTTCTCAGAAAGCTTCTTTCCAGATTTCATCTGAGGATATTTCCTTTTTCACCATAGCCCTCGATGGGCTTCCAATTATCACTTTGCCAATTCCACAAGAACTGTCTTAGCGAAAGGCTTCTTGAGGGGAAAGCTGTAACTCTGTGAGATGATTTCACAGAACACAAAGAAGTTTCTCAGAAAGCTTCTTTCTCTTTGTTATCGGAGGATATTTCCTTTGGCCCTATAGTCTTCACAGGGATCCGAATATGTGTTCTCAGATTCCACAGAAATAAGGCTAGCAAAGAGATCTACGAAACACAGATTTAACTCTGTGAGATGAATTCACAGAACACTAAGCAGTTTCTCAGAAAGCTTCTTTCCAGATTTCATCTGAGGATATTTCCTTTTTCACCATAGCCCTCTATGGGCTTCCAAATATCACTTTGCCAATTCCACAAGAACTGTCATAGCGAAAGTCATCTTGAGGGTAAAGCTGTAATTCTGTGAGATGATTTCACAGAACACAAAGAAGTTTCTCAGAAAGCTTCTTTCTCTTTGTTATCGGAGGATATTTCCTTTCGCCCTATAGTCTTCAAAGGGATCTGAATATCTGTTCTCAGATTCCACAGAAATAAGGCTAGCAAAGAGATCTACGAAACACAGATGTAACTCTGTGAGATGAATTCACAGAACACTAAGCAGTTTCTCAGAAAGCTTCTTTCCAGATTTCATCTGAGGATATTTCCTTTTTCACCAGAGCCCTCTATGGACTTCCAAATATCACTTTGCCAACTCCACAAGAACTGTCTTAGCAAAAGGCTTCTTGAGGGGAAAGCTGTAACTCTGTGAGATGATTTCACAGAACACAAAGAAGTTTCTCAGAAAGCTTCTTTCTCTTTGTTATCGGAGGATATTTCCTTTGGCCCTATGGTCTTCAAAGGGATGCGAAATATCTGTTCTCAGATTCCACAGAAAGAAGGCTAGCAAAGAGATCCACGAAATACAGATGTAACTCTGTGAGATGAATTCACAGAACACTAAGCAGTTTCTCAGAAAGCTTCTTTCCAGATTTCATCTGAGGATATTTCCTTTTTCACCATAGCCCTCTATGGGCTTCCAAATATCACTTTGCCAATTCCACAAGAACTGTCTTAGCGAAAGGCTTCTTGAGGGGAAAGCTGTAACTCTGTGAGATGATTTCACAGAACACAAAGAAGTTTCTCAGAAAGCTTCTTTCTCTTTGTTATCGGAGGATATTTCCTTTGGCCCTATGGTCTTCAAAGGGATCCGAAATATCTGTTCTCAGATTCCACAGAAATAAGGCTAGCAAAGAGATCTACGAAACACAGATGTAACTCTGTGAGATGAATTCACAGAACACTAAGCAGTTTCTCAGAAAGCTTCTTTCCAGATTTCATCTGAGGATATTTCCTTTTTCACCATAGCCCTCTATGGGCTTCCAAATATCACTTTGCCAATTCCACAAGAACTGTCTTAGCGAAAGGCTTCTTGAGGGGAAAGCTGTAACTCTGTGAGATGATTTCACAGAACACAAAGAAGTTTCTCAGAAAGCTTCTTTCTCTTTGTTATCGGAGGATATTTCCTATGGCCCTATGGTGTTCAAAGGGATGCGAAATATCTGTTCTCAGATTCCACAGAAAGAAGGCTAGCAAAGAGATTCTCGAAATACAGATGTAACTCTGTGAGATGAATTCACAGAACACTAAGCAGTTTCTCAGAAAGCTTCTTTCCAGATTTCATCTGAGGATATTTCCTTTTTCACCGGAGCCCTCTAAGGGCTTCCAAATATCACTTTGCCAATTCCACGAGAACTGTCTTAGCGAAAGGCTTCTTGAGGGGAAAGCTGTAACTCTGTGAGATTATTTCACAGAACACAACGAAGTTTCTCAGAAAGCTTCTTTCTCTTTGTTATCGGAGGATATTTCCTTTGGCCCTATAGTCTTCAAAGGGATCCGAAATATCTGTTCTCAGATTCCACAGAAAGAAGGCTAGCAAAGAGATACACGAAATACAAATGTAACTCTGTGAGATGAATTCACAGAACACTAAGCAGTTTCTCAGAAACTTGTTTCCAGATTTCATCTGAGGATAATTCCTTTTTCACCATAGCCCTCTATGGGATTCCAAATATCACTTTGCCAATTCCACAAGAACTGTCTTAGCGAAAGGCTTCTTGAGGGGAAAGCTGTAACTCTGTGAGATGATTTCACAGAACACAAAGAAGTTTCTCAGAAAGCTTCTTTCTCTTTGTTATCGGAGGATATTTCCTTTGGCCCTGTAGTCTTCAACGGGATCCGAAATATCTGTTCTCAGATTCCACAGAAAGAAGGCTAGCAAAGAGATCTACGAAATACAGATGTAACTCTGTGAGATGAATTCACAGAACACTAAGCAGTTTCTCAGAAAGCTTCTTTCCAGATTTCATCTGGGGATATTTCCTTTTTCACCAGAGCCCTCTATGGGCTTCCAAATATCACTTTGCCAATTCCACAAGAACTCTCTTAGCGAAAGGCTTCTTGAGGGGAAAGCTGTAACTCTGTGAGATGATTTCACAGAACACAAAGAAGTTTCTCAGAAATCTTCTTTCTCTTGGTTATCGGAGGATATTTCCTTTGGCCCTATGGTCTTCAAAGGGATCTGAAATATCTGTTCTCAGATTCCACAGAAAGAAGGCTAGCAAAGAGATGCACGAAATACAGATGTAACTCTGTGAGATGAATTCACAGAACACTAAGCAGTTTCTCAGAAAGCTTCTTTCCAGATTTCATCTGAAGATATTTCCTTTTTCACCATAGCCCTCGATGGGCTTCCAATTATCACTTTGCCAATTCCACAAGAACTGTCTTAGCGAAAGTCTTCTTGAGGGGAAAACTGTAACTCTGTGAGATGATTTCACAGAACACAAAGAAGTTTCTCAGAAAGCTTCTTTCTCTTTGTTATCGGAGGATATTTCCTTTGGCCCTATAGTCATCAAAGGGATGCGAATATGTGTTCTCAGATTCCACAGAAATAAGGCTAGCAAAGAGATCTACGAAACACAGATGTAACTCTGTGAGATGAATTCACAGAACACTAAGCAGTTTCTCAGAAAGCTTCTTTCCAGATTTCATCTGAGGATATTTCCTTTTTCACCATAGCCCTCTATGGGCTTCCAAATATCACTTTGCCAATTCCACAAGAACTGTCTTAGCGAAAGGCTTCTTGAGGGGAAAGCTGTAACTCTGTGAGATGATTTCACAGAACACAAAGAAGTTTCTCAGAAAGCTTCTTTCTCTTTGTTATCGGAGGATATTTCCTTTGGCCCTATGGTCTTCAAAGGGATCCGAAATATCTGTTCTCAGATTCCACAGAAATAAGGCTAGCAAAGAGATCTACGAAACACAGATGTAACTCTGTGAGATGAATTCACAGAACACTAAGCAGTTTCTCAGAAAGCTTCTTTCCAGATTTCATCTGAGGATATTTCCTTTTTCACCATAGCCCTCTATGGGCTTCCAAATATCACTTTGCCAATTCCACAAGAACTGTCTTAGCGAAAGGCTTCTTGAGGGGAAAGCTGTAACTCTGTGAGATGATTTCACAGAACACAAAGAAGTTTCTCAGAAAGCTTCTTTCTCTTTGTTATCGGAGGATATTTCCTATGGCACTATGGTGTTCAAAGGGATGCGAAATATCTGTTCTCAGATTCCACAGAAAGAAGGCTAGCAAAGAGATTCTCGAAATACAGATGTAACTCTGTGAGATGAATTCACAGAACACTAAGCAGTTTCTCAGAAAGCTTCTTTCCAGATTTCATCTGAGGATATTTCCTTTTTCACCAGAGCCCTCTAAGGGCTTCCAAATATCACTTTGCCAATTCCACAAGAACTGTCTTAGCGAAAGGATTCTTGAGGGGAAAGCTGTAACTCTGTGAGATGATTTCACAGAACACAAAGAAGTTTCTCAGAAAGCTTCTTTCCCTTTGTTATCGGAGGATATTTCCTTTGGCCCTGTAGTCTTCAACGGGATCCGAAATATCTGTTCTCAGATTCCACAGAAAGAAGGCTAGCAAAGAGATCTACGAAATACAGATGTAACTCTGTGAGATGAATTCACAGAACACTAAGCAGTTTCTCAGAAAGCTTCTTTCCAGATTTCATCTGGGGATATTTCCTTTTTCACCATAGCCCTCTAAGGGCTTCCAAATATCACTTTGCCAATTCCACAAGAACTGTCTTAGCGAAAGGCTTCTTGAGGGGAAAGCTGTAACTCTGTGAGATGATTTCACAGAACACAAAGAAGTTTCTCAGAAATCTTCTTTCTCTTGGTTATCGGAGGATATTTCCTTTGGCCCTATGGTCTTCAAAGGGATCCGAAATATCTGTTCTCAGATTCCACAGAAAGAAGGCTAGCAAAGAGATGCACGAAATACAGATGTAACTCTGTGAGATGAATTCACAGAAAACTAAGCAGTTTCTCAGAAAGCTTCTTTCCAGATTTCATCTGAAGATATTTCCTTTTTCACCATAGCCCTCGATGGGCTTCCAATTATCACTTTGCCAATTCCACAAGAACTGTCTTAGCGAAATTCTCCTTGAGGGGAAAACTGTAACTCTGTGAGATGATTTCACAGAACACAAAGAAGTTTCTCAGAAAGCTTCTTTCTCTTTGTTATCGGAGGATATTTCCTTTGGCCCTATAGTCTTCAAAGGGATCCGAATATGTGTTCTCAGATTCCACAGAAATAAGGCTAGCAAAGAGATCTACGAAACACAGATGTAACTCTGTGAGATGAATTCACAGAACACTAAGCAGTTTCTCAGAAAGCTTCTTTCCAGATTTCATCTGAGGATATTTCCTTTTTCACCATAGCCCTCCATGGACTTCCAAATATCACTTTGCCAATTCCACAAGAACTGTCTTAGCGAAAGGCTTCTTGAGGGGAAAGCTGTAACTCTGTGAGATGATTTCACAGAACACAAAGAAGTTTCTCAGAAAGCTTCTTTCCCTTTGTTATGGGAGGATATATCCTTTGGCCCTGTAGTCTTCAACGGGATCCGAAATATCTGTTCTCAGATTCCACAGAAAGAAGGCTAGCAAAGAGATCCACGAAATACAGATGTAACTCTGTGAGATGAATTAACAGAACACTAAGCAGTTTCTCAGAAAGCTTCTTTCCAGATTTCATCTGAGGTTATTTCCTTTTTCACCATAGCCCTCGTTGGGCTTCCAATTATCACTTTGTCAATTCCACAAGAACTGTCTTACCGAAAGGCTTCTTGAGGGGAAATCTGTAACTCTGTGAGATGATTTCACAGAACACAAAGAAGTTTCTCAGAAAGCTTCTTTCTCTTTGTTATCGGAGGATATTTCCTTTGGCCCTATAGTCTTCAAAGGGATCCGAAATATCTGTTCTCAGATTCCACAGAAATAAGGCTAGCAAAGAGATTTACGAAACACAGATGTAACTCTGTGAGATGAATTCACAGAACACTAAGCAGTTTCTCAGAAAGCTTCTTTCCAGATTTCATCTGAGGATATTTCCTTTTTCACCATAGCCCTCTATGGACTTCCAAATATCACTTTGCCAATTCCACAAGAACTGTCTTAGCGAAAGGCTTCTTCAGGGGAAAGCTATAACTCCGTGAGATGATTTCACAGAACACAAAGAAGTTTCTCAGAAAGCTTCTTTCTCTTTGTTTTCGGAGGATATTTCCTTTGGCCCTGTGGTCTTCAAAGGGATCCGAAATTTCTGCTCTCAGATTCCACAGAAAGAAGGCTAGCAAAGAGATCCACGAAATACAGATGTAACTCTGTGAGATGAATTCACAGAACACTAAGCAGTTTCTCAGAAAGCTTCTTTCCAGATTTCATCGGAGGATATTTCCTTTTTCACCGTAGCCCTCTATGGGCTTCCAAATATCACTTTGCCAAATCCACAAGAACTCTCTTAGCGAAAGGCTTCTTGAGGGGAAAGCTGTAACTCTGTGAGATGATTTCACAGAACACAAAGAAGTTTCTCAGAAAGCTTCTTTCTCTTTGTTATCGGAGGATATTTCCTTTGGCCCTATAGTCTTCAAAGGGATCCGAAATATCTGTTCTCAGATTCCACAGAAATAAGGCTAGCAAAGAGATCTACGAAACACAGATGTAACTCTGTGAGATGAATTCACAGAACACTAAGCAGTTTCTCAGAAAGCTTCTTTCCAGATTTTATCTGAGGATATTTCCTTTTTCACCATAGCCCTCCATGGGCTTCCAAATATCACTTTGCCAATTCCACAAGAACTGTCTTAGCGAAAGGATTCTTTAGGGGAAAGCTGTAACTCTGTGAGATGATTTCACAGAACACAAAGAAGTTTCTCAGAAAGCTTCCTTCTCTTTGTTATCGGAGGATATTTCCTTTGGCCCTATAGTCTTCAAAGGGATCCGAAATATCTGTTTCACATTCCACAGAAATAAGGCTAGCAAAGAGATCCACGAATTACAGATGTAACTCTGTGAGATGAATTCACAGAACACTAAGCAGTTTCTCAGAAAGCTTCTTTCCAGATTTCATCTGAGGATATTTCCTTTTTCACCATAGCCCTCTATGGGCTTCCAAATATCACTTTGCCAATTCCACAAGAACTGTCTTAGCGAAAGGCTTCTTGAGGGGAAAGCTGTAACTCTGTGAGATGATTTCACAGAACACAAAGAAGTTTCTCAGAAAGCTTCTTTCTCTTTGTTATCGGAGGATATTTCCTTTGGCCCTATAGTCTTCAAAGGGATCCGAAATATCTGTTCTCAGATTCCACAGAAAGAAGGCTAGCAAAGAGATCTACGAAACACAGATGTAACTCTGTGAGATGAATTCACAGAACACTAAGCAGTTTCTCAGAAAGCTTGTTTCCAGATTTCATCTGAGGATATTTCCTTTTTCACCAGAGCCCTCTATGGGCTTCCAAATATCACTTTGCCAATTCCACAAGAACTGTCTTAGAGAAAGGCTTCTTGAGGGGAAAGCTGTAACTCTGTGAGATGATTTCACAGAACACAAAGATGTTTCTCAGAAAGTTCTTTCTCTTTGTTATCGGAGGATATTTCCTTTGGCCCTATAGTCTTCAAAGGGATCTGAATATCTGTTCTCAGATTCCACAGAAATAAGGCTAGCAAAGAGATTTACGAAACACAGATGTAACTCTGTGAGATGAATTCACAGAACACTAAGCAGTTTCTCAGAAAGCTTCTTTCCAGATTTCATCTGAGGATATTTCCTTTTTCACCATAGCCCTCTATGGACTTCCAAATATCACTTTGCCAATTCCACAAGAACTGTCTTAGCGAAAGGCTTCTTCAGGGGAAAGCTATAACTCTGTGAGATGATTTCACAGAACACAAAGAAGTTTCTCAGAAAGCTTCTTTCTCTTTGTTATCGGAGGATATTTCCTTTGGCCCTATGGTCTTCAAAGGGATCCGAAATGTCTGCTCTCAGATTCCACAGAAAGAAGGCTAGCAAAGAGATCCACGAAATACAGATGTAACTCTGTGAGATAAATTCACAGAACACTAAGCAGTTTCTCAGAAAGCTTCTTTCCAGATTTCATCTGAGGATATTTCCTTTTTCACCATAGCCCTCTAGGGGCTTCCAAATATCACTTTGCCAATTCCACAAGAACTGTCTTAGCGAAAGGCTTCTTGAGGGGAAAGCTGTAACTCTGTGAGATGATTTCACAGAACACAAAGAAGTTTCTCAGAAATCTTCTTTCTCTTCGTTATCGAGGGATATTTCCTTTGGCCCTATGGTCTTCAAAGGGATCCGAAATATCTGTTCTCAGATTCCACAGAAAGAAGGCTAGCAAAGAGATCCACGAAATACAGATGTAACTCTGTGAGATGAATTCACAGAACACTAAGCAGTTTCTCAGAAAGCTTCTTTCTAGATTTCATCTGAGGATATTTCCTTTTTCACCATAGCCCTCGATGGTCTTCCAATTATCACTTTGCCAATTCCACAAGAACTATCTTACCGAAAGGCTTCTTGAGGGGAAAGCTGTAACTCTGTGAGATGATTTCACAGAACACAAAGAAGTTTCTCAGAAAGCTTCTTTCTCTTTGTTATCGGAGGATATTTCCTTTGGCCCTATAGTCTTCAAAGGGATCCGAATATGTGTTCTCAGATTGAACAGAAATAAGGCTAGCAAAGAGATCTACGAAACACAGATGTAACTCTGTGAGATGAATTCACAGAACACTAAGCAGTTTCTCAGAAAGCTTCTTTCCAGATTTCATCTGAGGATATTTCCTTTTTCACCATAGCCCTCTATGGGCTTCCAAATATCACTTTGCCAATTCCACAAGAACTGTCTTAGCGAAAGGCTTCTTGAGGGGAAAGCTGTAACTCTGTGAGATGATTTCACAGAACACAAAGAAGTTTCTCAGAAAGCTTCCTTCTCTTTGTTATCGGAGGATATTTCCTTTCGCCCTATAGTCTTCAAAGGGATCCGAAATATCTGTTTCACATTCCACAGAAATAAGGCTAGCAAAGAGATCCACGAATTACAGATGTAACTCTGTGAGATGAATTCACAGAACACTAAGCAGTTTCTCAGAAAGCTTCTTTCCAGATTTCATCTGAGGATATTTCCTTTTTCACCATAGCCCTCTAGGGGCTTCCAAATATCACTTTGCCAATTCCACAAGAACTGACTTAGCGAAAGGCTTCTTGAGGGGAAAGCTGTAACTCTGTGAGATGATTTCACAGAACACAAAGAAGTTTCTCAGAAAGCTTCTTTCTCTTTGTTATCGGAGGATATTTCCTTTGGCCCTATGGTCTTCAAAGGGATCCGAAATATCTGTTCTCAGATTCCACAGAAATAAGGCTAGCAAAGAGATCTACGAAACACAGATGTAACTCTGTGAGATGAATTCACAGAACACTAAGCAGTTTCTCAGAAAGCTTCTTTCCAGATTTCATCTGAGGATATTTCCTTTTTCACCAGAGCCCTCTATGGGCTTCAAAATATCACTTTGCCAATTCCACAAGAACTGTCTTAGCGAAAGGCTTCTTGAGGGGAAAGCTGTAACTCTGTGAGATGATTTCACAGAACACAAAGAAGTTTCTCAGAAAGCTTCTTTCTCTTTGTTATCGGAGGATATTTCCTATGGCCCTATGGTGTTCAAAGGGATGCGAAATATCTGTTCTCAGATTCCACAGAAAGAAGGCTAGCAAAGAGATTCTCGACATACAGATGTAACTCTGTGAGATGAATTCACAGAACACTAAGCAGTTTCTCAGAAAGCTTCTTTCCAGATTTCTTCTGAGGATATTTCCTTTTTCACCAGAGCCCTCTAAGGGCTTCCAAATATCACTTTGCCAATTCCACAAGAACTGTCTTAGCGAAAGGCTTCTTGAGGGAAAAGCTGTAACTCTGTGAGATTATTTCACAGAACACAACGAAGTTTCTCAGAAAGCTTCTTTCTCTTTGTTATCGGAGGATATTTCCTTTGGCCCTATAGTCTTCAAAGGGATCCGAAATATCTGTTCTCAGATTCCACAGAAAGAAGGCTAGCAAAGAGATACACGAAATACAAATGTAACTCTGTGAGATGAATTCACAGAACACTAAGCAGTTTCTCAGAAAGCTTCTTTCCAGATTTCATCTGAGGATAATTCCTTTTTCACCATAGCCCTCTATGGGATTCCAAATATCACTTTGCCAATTCCACAAGAACTGTCTTAGCGAAAGGCTTCTTGAGGGGAAAGCTGTAACTCTGTGAGATGATTTCACAGAACACAAAGAAGTTTCTCAGAAAGCTTCTTTCTCTTTGTTATCGGAGGATATTTCCTTTGGCCCTATAGTCTTCAACGGGATCCGAAATATCTGTTCTCAGATTCCACAGAAAGAAGGCTAGCAAAGAGATCTACGAAACACAGATGTAACTCTGTGAGATGAATTCACAGAACACTAAGCAGTTTCTCAGAAAGCTTCTTTCCAGATTTCATCTGAGGATATTTCCTTTTTCACCATAGCCCTCTATGGGCTTCCAAATATCACTTTGCCAATTCCACAAGAACTGTCTTAGCGAAAGGCTTCTTGAGGGGAAAGCTGTAACTCTGTGAGATGATTTCACAGAACACAAAGAAGTTTCTCAGAAAGCTTCTTTCTCTTTATTATCGGAGGATATTTCCTATGGCCCTATGGTGTTCAAAGGGATGCGAAATATCTGTTCTCAGATTCCACAGAAAGAAGGCTAGCAAAGAGATTCTCGAAATACAGATGTACCTCTGTGAGATGAATTCACAGAACACTAAGCAGTTTCTCAGAAAGCTTCTTTCCAGATTTCATCTGAGGATATTTCCTTTTTCACCATAGCCCTCGATGGTCTTCCAATTATCACTTTGCCAATTCCACAAGAACTATCTTAGCGAAAGGCTTCTTGAGGGGAAAGCTGTAACTCTGTGAGATGATTTCACAGAACACAAAGAAGTTTCTCAGAAAGCTTCTTTCTCTTTGTTATCGGAGGATATTTCCTTTGGCCCTATAGTCTTCAAAGGGATCCGAATATGTGTGCTGAGATTGAACAGAAATAAGGCTAGCAAAGAGATCTACGAAACACAGATGTAACTCTGTGAGATGAATTCACAGAACACTAAGCAGTTTCTCAGAAAGCTTCTTTCCAGATTTTATCTGAGGATATTTCCTTTTTCACCATAGCCCTCTATGGGCTTCCAAATATCACTTTGCCAATTCCACAAGAACTGTCTTAGCGAAAGGCTTCTTCAGGGGAAAGCTGTAACTCTGTGAGATGATTTCACAGAACACAAAGAAGTTTCTCAGAAAGCTTCCTTCTCTTTGTTATCGGAGGATATTTCCTTTGGCCCTATAGTCTTGAAAGGGATCCGAAATATCTGTTTCACATTCCACAGAAATAAGGCTAGCAAAGCGATCCACGAATTACAGATGTAACTCTGTGAGATGAATTCACAGAACACTAAGCAGTTTCTCAGAAAGCTTCTTTCCAGATTTCATCTGAGGATATTTCCTTTTTCACCATAGCCCTCTAGGGGCTTCCAAATATCACTTTGCCAATTCCACAAGAACTGTCTTAGCGAAAGGCTTCTTGAGGGGAAAGCTGTAACTCTGTGAGATGATTTCACAGAACACAAAGAAGTTTCTCAGAAAGCTTCCTTCTCTTTGTTATCGGAGGATATTTCCTTTCGCCCTATAGTCTTCAAAGGGATCCGAAATATCTGTTTCACATTCCACAGAAATAAGGCTAGCAAAGAGATCTACGAAACACAGATGTAACTCTGTGAGATGAATTCACAGAACACTAAGCAGTTTCTCAGAAAGCTTCTTTCCAGATTTCATCTGAGGATATTTCCTTTTTCACCATAGCCCTCTATGGGCTTCCAAATATCACTTTGCCAATTCCACAAGAACTGTCTTAGCGAAAGGCTTCTTGAGGGGAAAGCTGTAACTCTGTGAGATGATTTCACAGAACACAAAGAAGTTTCTCAGAAAGCTTCTTTCTCTTTGTTATCGGAGGATATTTCCTTTGGCACTATGGTCTTCAAAGGGATCCGAAATATCTGTTCTCAGATTCCACAGAAATAAGGCTAGCAAAAAGATCTACGAAACACAGATGTAACTCTGTGAGATGAATTCACAGAACACTAAGCAGTTTCTCAGAAAGCTTCTTTCCAGATTTCATCTGAGGATATTTCCTTTTTCACCATAGCCCTCTATGGGCTTCCAAATATCACTTTGCCAATTCCACAAGAACTGTCTTAGCGAAAGGCTTCTTAAGGGGAAAGCTGTAACTCTGTGAGATGATTTCACAGAACACAAAGAAGTTTCTCAGAAAGCTTCTTTCTCTTTGTTATCGGAGGATATTTCCTTTGGCCCTATGGTCTTCAAAGGGATCCGAAATGTCTGTTCTCAGATTCCACAGAAAGAAGGCTAGCAAAGAGATCCACGAAATACAGATGTAACTATGTGAGATGAATTCACAGAACACTAAGCAGTTTCTCAGAAAGCTTCTTTCCAGATTTCATCGGAGGATATTTCCTTTTTCACCGTAGCCCTCTATGGGCTTCCAAATATCACTTTGCCAATTCCACAAGAACTGTCTTAGCGAAAGGCTTCTTGAGGGGAAAGCTGTAACTCTGTGAGATGATTTCACAGAACACAAAGAAGTTTCTCAGAAAGCTTCTTTCTCTTTGTTATCAGAGGATATTTCCTTTGGCCCTATAGTCTTCAAAGGGATCCGAAATATCTGTTCTCAGATTCCACAGAAAGAAGGCTAGCAAAGAGATCTACGAAACACAGATGTAACTCTGTGAGATGAATTCACAGAACACTAAGCAGTTTCTCAGAAAGCTTCTTTCCAGATTTTATCTGAGGATATTTCCTTTTTCACCATAGCCCTCTATGGGCTTCCAAATATCACTTTGCCAATTCCACAAGAACTGTCTTAGCGAAAGGCTTCTTGAGGGGAAAGCTGTAACTCTGTGAGATGTTTTCACAGAACACAAAGAAGTTTCTCAGAAAGCTTCTTTCTCTTTGTTATCGGAGGATATTTCCTTTGGCCCTATGGTCTTCAAAGGGATCCGAATCTGTGTTCTCAGATTCCACAGAAAAAAGGCTAGCAAAGAGATCAACGAAACAAAGATGTAACTCTGTGAGATGAATTCACAGAACACTAAGAAGTTTCTCAGAAAGCTTCTTTCCAGATTTCATCTGAGGATATTTCCTTTTTCACCATAGCCCTCTATGGGCTTCCAAATATCACTTTGCCAATTCCACAAGAACTGTCTTAGCGAAAGGCTTCTTGAGGGGAAAGCTGTAACTCTGTGAGATGATTTCACAGAACACAAAGAAGTTTCTCAGAAAGCTTCTTTCTCTTTGTTATCGGAGGATATTTCCTTTGGCCCTATGGTCTTCAAAGGGATCCGAAATGTCTGTTCTCAGATTCCACAGAAAGAACGCTAACAAAGAAATCCACGAAATACAGATGTAACTCTGTGAGATGAATTCACAGAACACTAAGCAGTTTCTCAGAAAGCTTCTTTCCAGATTTCATCGGAGGATATTTCCTTTTTCACCATAGCCCTCTATGGGCTTCCAAATATCACTTTGCCAATTCCACAAGAACTGTCTTAGCGAAAGGCTTCTTGAGGGGAAAGCTGTAACTCTGTGAGATGATTTCACAGAACACAAAGAAGTTTCTCAGAAAGCTTCTTTCTCTTTGTTATCGGAGGATATTTCCTTTGGCCCTATAGTCTTCAAAGGGATCCGAAATATCTGTTCTCAGATTCCACAGAAAGAAGGCTAGCAAAGAGATCTACGAAACACAGATGTAACTCTGTGAGATGAATTCACAGAACACTAAGCAGTTTCTCAGAAAGCTTCTTTCCAGATTTTATCTGAGGATATTTCCTTTTTCACCATAGCCCTCTATGGGCTTCCAAATATCACTTTGCCAATTCCACAAGAACTGTCTTAGCGAAAGGCTTCTTGAGGGGAAAGCTGTAACTCTGTGAGATGATTTCACAGAACACAAAGAAGTTTCTCAGAAAGCTTCCTTCTCTTTGTTATCGGAGGATATTTCCTTTGGCCCTATAGTCTTCAAAGGGATCCGAAATATCTGTTTCACATTCCACAGAAAGAAGGCTAGCAAAGAGATCCACGAATTACAGATGTAACTCTGTGAGAAAAATTCACAGAACACTAAGCAGTTTCTCAGAAAGCTTCTTTCCAGATTTCATCTGAGGATATTTCCTTTTTCACCAGAGCCCTCTATGGGCTTCCAAATATCACTTTGCCAATTCCACAAGAACTGTCTTAGCGAAAGGCTTCTTGAGGGGAAAGCTGTAACTCTGTGAGATGATTTCACAGAACACAAAGAAGTTTCTCAGAAAGCTTCTTTCTCTTTGTTATCGAAGGATATTTCCTATGGCCCTATGGTGTTCAAAGGGATGCGAAATATCTGTTCTCAGATTCCACAGAAAGAAGGCTAGCAAAGAGATTCTCGAAATACAGATGTAACTCTGTGAGATGAATTCACAGAACACTAAGCAGTTTCTCAGAAAGCTTCTTTCCAGATTTCATCTGAGGATATTTCCTTTTTCACCAGAGCCCTCTAAGGGCTTCCAAATATCACTTTGCCAATTCCACAAGAACTGTCTTAGCGAAAGGCTTCTTGAGGGGAAAGCTGTAACTCTGTGAGATTATTTCACAGAACACAACGAAGTTTCTCAGAAAGCTTCTTTCTCTTTGTTATCGGAGGATATTTCCTTTGGCCCTATAGTCTTCAAAGGGATCCGAAATATCTGTTCTCAGATTCCACAGAAAGAAGGCTAGCAAAGAGATACACGAAATACAAATGTAAGTCTGTGAGATGAATTCACAGAACACTAAGCAGTTTCTCAGAAAGCTTCTTTCCAGATTTCATCTGAGGATAATTCCTTTTTCACCATAGCCCTCTATGGGATTCCAAATATCACTTTGCCAATTCCACAAGAACTGTCTTAGCGAAAGGCTTCTTGAGGGGAAAGCTGTAACTCTGTGACATGATTTCACAGAACACAAAGAAGTTTCTCAGAAAGCTTCTTTCTCTTTGTTATCGGAGGATATTTCCTTTGGCCCAATAGTCTTCAACGGGATCCGAAATATCTGTTCTCAGATTCCACAGAAAGAAGGCTAGCAAAGAGATCTACGAAACACAGATGTAACTCTGTGAGATGAATTCACAGAACACTAAGCAGTTTCTCAGAAAGCTTCTTTCCAGATTTCATCTGAGGATATTTCCTTTTTCACCATAGCCCTCGATGGTCTTCCAATTATCACTTTGCCAATTCCACAAGAACTATCTTAGCGAAAGGCTGCTTGAGGGGAAAGCTGTAACTCTGTGAGATGATTTCACAGAACACAAAGAAGTTTCTCAGAAAGCTTCTTTCTCTTTGTTATCGGAGGATATTTCCTTTGGCCCTATAGTCTTCAAAGGGATCCGAATATGTGTTCTCAGATTGAACAGAAATAAGGCTAGCAAAGAGATCTACGAAACACAGATGTAACTCTGTGAGATGAATTCACAGAACCCTAAGCAGTTTCTCAGAAAGCTTCTTTCCAGATTTCATCTGAGGATATTTCCTTTTTCACCGTAGCCCTGTATGGCCCTCCAAATATCACTTTGCCAATTCCACAAGAACTGTCTTAGCGAAAGGCTTCTTGAGGGGAAAGCTGTAACTCTGTGAGATGATTTCACAGAACACAAAGAAGTTTCTCAGAAAGCTTCTTTCTCTTTGTTATCGGAGGATATTTCCTTTGGCCCTATAGTCTTCAAAGGGATCCGAAATATCTGTTCTCAGATTCCACAGAAATAAGGCTAGCAAAGAGATCAACGAAACACAGATGTAACTCTGTCAGATGAATTCACAGAACACTAAGCAGTTTCTCAGTAAGCTTCTTTCCAGATTTCATCTGAGGATATTTCCTTTTTCACCATAGCCCTCTATGGGCTTCCAAATATCACTTTGCCAATTTCACAAGAACTGTCTTAGCGAAAGGCTTCTTGAGGGGAAAGCTGTAACTCTGTGAGATGATTTCACAGAACACAAAGAAGTTTCTCAGAAAGCTTCCTTCTCTTTGTTATCGGAGGATATTTCCTTTGGCCCTATAGTCTTCAAAGGGATCCGAAATATCTGTTTCACATTCCACAGAAATAAGGCTAGCAAAGAGATCCACGAATCACAGATGTAACTCTGTGAGATGAATTCACAGAACACTAAGCAGTTTCTCAGAAAGCTTCTTTCCAGATTTCATCTGAGGATATTTCCTTTTTCAAAATAGCCCTCTATGGGCTTCCAAATATCACTTTGCCAATTCCACAAGAACTGTCTTAGCGAAAGGCTTCTTGAGGGGAAAGCTGTAACTCTGTGAGATGATTTCACAGAACACAAAGAAGTTTCTCAGAAAGCTTCTTTCTCTTTGTTATCGGAGGATATTTCCTTTGGCCCTATGGTCTTCAAAGGGATCCGAAATATCTGTTCTCAGATTCCACAGAAATAAGGCTAGCAAAGAGATCTACGAAACACAGATGTAACTCTGTGAGATGAATTCACAGAACACTAAGCAGTTTCTCAGAAAGCTTCTTTCCAGATTTCATCGGAGGATATTTCCTTTTTCACCGTAGCCCTCTATGGGCTTCCAAATATCACTTTGCCAATTCCACAAGAACTCTCTTAGCGAAAGGCTTCTTGAGGGGAAAGCTGTAACTCTGTGAGATGATTTCACAGAACACAAAGAAGTTTCTCAGAAAGCTTCTTTCTCTTTGTTATCGGAGGATATTTCCTTTGGCCCTATAGTCTTCAAAGGGATCCGAAATATCTGTTCTCAGATTCCACAGAAAGAAGGCTAGCAAAGAGATCTACGAAACACAGATGTAACTCTGTGAGATGAATTCACAGAACACTAAGCAGTTTCTCAGAAAGCTTCTTTCCAGATTTCATCTGAGGATATTTCCTTTTTCACCATAGCCCTCTATGGGCTTCCAAATATCACTTTGCCAATTCCACAAGAACTGTCTTAGCGAAAGGCTTCTAGAGGGGAAAGCTGTAACTCTGTGAGATGATTTCACAGAACACAAAGAAGTTTCTCAGAAAGCTTCCTTCTCTTTGTTATCGGAGGATATTTCCTTTCGCCCTATAGTCTTCAAAGGGATCCGAAATATCTGTTTCACATTCCACAGAAATAAGGCTAGCAAAGAGATCCACGAATTACAGATGTAACTCTGTGAGATGAATTCACAGAACACTAAGCAGTTTCTCAGAAAGCTTCTTTCCAGATTTCATCTGAGGATATTTCCTTTTTCACCATAGCCCTCTATGGGCTTCCAAATATCACTTTGCCAATTCCACAAGAACTGTCTTAGCGAAAGGCTTCTTGAGGAGAAAGCTGTAACTCTGTGAGATGATTTCACAGAACACAAAGAAGTTTCTCAGAAAGCTTCTTTCCTTTTGTTATCGGAGGATATTTCCTTTGGCCCTATGGTCTTCAAAGGGATCCGAAATATCTGTTCTCAGATTCCACAGAAAAAAGGCTAGCAAAGAGATCTACGAAACACAGATGTAACTCTGTGAGATGAATTCACAGAACACTAAGAAGTTTCTCAGAAAGCTTCTTTCCAGATTTCATCTGAGGATATTTCCTTTTTCACCATAGCCCTCTATGGGCTTCCAAATATCACTTTGCCAATTCCACAAGAACTGTCTTAGCGAAAGTCTTCTTGAGGGGAAAGCTGTAACTCTGTGAGATGATTTCACAGAACACAAAGAAGTTTCTCAGAAAGCTTCTTTCTCTTTGTTATCGGAGGATATTTCCTTTGGCCCTATAGTCTTCAAAGGGATCCGAATATGTGTTCTCAGATTGAACAGAAATAAGGCTAGCAAAGAGATCTATGAAACACAGATGTAACTCTGTGAGATGAATTCACAGAACACTAAGCAGTTTCTCAGAAAGCTTCTTTCCAGATTTCATCTGAGGATATTTCCTTTTTCACCGTAGCCCTGTATGGCCCTCCAAATATCACTTTGCCAATTCCACAAGAACTGTCTTAGCGAAAGGCTTCTTGAGGGGAAAGCTGTAACTCTGTGAGATGATTTCACAGAACACAAAGAAGTTTCTCAGAAAGCTTCTTTCTCTTTGTTATCGGAGGATATTTCCTTTGGCCCTATAGTCTTCAAAGGGATCCGAAATATCTGTTCTCAGATTCCACAGAAATAAGGCTAGCAAAGAGATCAACGAAACACAGATGTAACTCTGTGACATGAATTCACAGAACACTAAGCAGTTTCTCAGAAAGCTTCTTTCCAGATTTCATCTGAGGATATTTCCTTTTTCACCATAGCCCTCTATGGGCTTCCAAATATCACTTTGCCAATTCCACAAGAACTGTCTTAGCGAAAGGCTTCTTGAGGGGAAAGCTGTAACTCTGTGAGATGATTTCACAGAACACAAAGAAGTTTCTCAGAAAGCTTCTTTCTCTTTGTTATCGGAGGATATTTCCTTTGGCCCTATGGTCTTCAAAGGGATCCGAAATATCTGTTCTCAGATTCCACAGAAATAAGGCTAGCAAAGAGATCTACGAAACACAGATGTAATTCTGTGAGATGAATTCACAGAACACTAAGCAGTTTCTCAGAAAGCTTCTTTCCAGATTTCATCGGAGGATATTTCCTTTTTCACCGTAGCCCTCTATGGGCTTCCAAATATCACTTTGCCAATTCCACAAGAACTCTCTTAGCGAAAGGCTTCTTGAGGGGAAAGCTGTAACTCTGTGAGATGATTTCACAGAACACAAAGAAGTTTCTCAGAAAGCTTCTTTCTCTTTGTTATCAGAGGATATTTCCTTTGACCCTATAGTCTTCAAAGGGATCCGAAATATCTGTTCTCAGATTCCACAGAAAGAAGGCTAGCAAAGAGATCTACGAAACACAGATGTAACTCTGTGAGATGAATTCACAGAACACTAAGCAGTTTCTCAGAAAGCTTCTTTCCAGATTTTATCTGAGGATATTTCCTTTTTCACCATAGCCCTCTATGGGCTTCCAAATATCACTTTGCCAATTCCACAAGAACTGTCTTAGCGAAAGGCTTCTTGAGGGGAAAGCTGTAACTCTGTGAGATGATTTCACAGAACACAAAGAAGTTTCTCAGAAAGCTTCCTTCTCTTTGTTATCGGAGGATATTTCCTTTGGCCCTATAGTCTTCAAAGGGATGCGAAATATCTGTTTCACATTCCACAGAAATAAGGCTAGCAAAGAGATCCACGAATTACAGATGTAACTCTGTGAGATGAATTCACAGAACACTAAGCAGTTTCTCAGAAAGCTTCTTTCCAGATTTCATCTGAGGATATTTCCTTTTTCACCATAGCCCTCTATGGGCTTCCAAATATCACTTTGCCAATTCCACAAGAACTGTCTTAGCGAAAGGCTTCTTGAGGGGAAAGCTGTAACTCTGTGAGATGATTTCACAGAACACAAAGAAGTTTCTCAGAAATCTTCTTTCTCTTCGTTATCGAGGGATATTTCCTTTGGCCCTATGGTCTTCAAAGGGATCCGAAATATCTGTTCTCAGATTCCACAGAAAGAAGGCTAGCAAAGAGATCCACGAAATACAGATGTAACTCTGTGAGATGAATTCACAGAACACTAAGCAGTTTCTCAGAAAGCTTCTTTCCAGATTTCATCTGAGGATATTTCCTTTTTCACCATAGCCCTCGATGGTCTTCCAATTATCACTTAGCCAATTCCACAAGAACTATCTTAGCGAAAGGCTTCTTGAGGGGAAAGCTGTAACTCTGTGAGATGATTTCACAGAACACAAAGAAGTTTCTCAGAAAGCTTCTTTCTCTTTGTTATCGGAGGATATTTCCTTTGGCCCTATAGTCTTCAAAGGGATCCGAATATGTGTTCTCAGATTGAACAGAAATAAGGCTAGCAAAGAGATCTACGAAACACAGATGTAACTCTGTGAGATGAATTCACAGAACACTAAGAAGTTTCTCAGAAAGCTTCTTTCCAGATTTCATCTGAGGATATTTCCTTTTTCACCGTAGCCCTCTATGGGCTTCCAAATATCACTTTGCCAATTCCACAAGAACTGTCTTAGCGAAAGGCTTCTTGAGGGGAAAGCTGTAACTCTGTGAGATGATTTCACAGAACACAAAGAAGTTTCTCAGAAAGCTTCTTTCTCTTTGTTATCGGAGGATATTTCCTTTGGCCCTATAGTCTTCAAAGGGATCCGAAATATCTGTTCTCAGATTCCACAGAAAGAAGGCTAGCAAAGAGATCTACGAAACACAGATGTAACTCTGTGAGATGAATTCACAGAACACTAAGCAGTTTCTCAGAAAGCTTCTTTCCAGATTTCATCTGAGGATATTTCCTTTTTCACCATAGCCCTCTATGGGCTTCCAAATATCACTTTGCCAATTCCACAAGAACTGTCTTAGCGAAAGGCTTCTAGAGGGGAAAGCTGTAACTCTGTGAGATGATTTCACAGAACACAAAGAAGTTTCTCAGAAAGCTTCCTTCTCTTTGTTATCGGAGGATATTTCCTTTCGCCCTATAGTCTTCAAAGGGATCCGAAATATCTGTTTCACATTCCACAGAAATAAGGCTAGCAAAGAGATCCACGAATTACAGATGTAACTCTGTGAGATGAATTCACAGAACACTAAGCAGTTTCTCAGAAAGCTTCTTTCCAGATTTCATCTGAGGATATTTCCTTTTTCACCATAGCCCTCTATGGGCTTCCAAATATCACTTTGCCAATTCCACAAGAACTGTCTTAGCGAAAGGCTTCTTGAGGAGAAAGCTGTAAGTCTGTGAGATGATTTCACAGAACACAAAGAAGTTTCTCAGAAAGCTTCTTTCTCTTTGTTATCGGAGGATATTTCCTTTGGCCCTATGGTCTTCAAAGGGATCCGAAATATCTGTTCTCAGATTCCACAGAAATAAGGCTAGCAAAGAGATCTACGAAACACAGATGTAACTCTGTGAGATGAATTCACAGAACACTAAGCAGTTTCTCAGAAAGCTTCTTTCCAGATTTCATCTGAGGATATTTCCTTTTTCACCAAAGCCCTCTATGGGCTTCCAAATATCACTTTGCCAATTCCACAAGAACTGTCTTAGCGAAAGGCTTCTTGAGGGGAAAGCTGTAACTCTGTGAGATGATTTCACAGAACACAAAGAAGTTTCTCAGAAAGCTTCTTTCTCTTTGTTATCGGAGGATATTTCCTATGGCCCTATGGTGTTCAAAGGGATGCGAAATATCTGTTCTCAGATTCCACAGAAAGAAGGCTAGCAAAGAGATTCTCGAAATACAGATGTAACTCTGTGAGATGAATTCACAGAACACTAAGCAGTTTCTCAGAAAGCTTCTTTCCAGATTTCATCTGAGGATATTTCCTTTTTCACCAGAGCCCTCTAAGGGCTTCCAAATATCACTTTGCCAATTCCACAAGAACTGTCTTAGCGAAAGGCTTCTTGAGGGGAAAGCTGTAACTCTGTGAGATTATTTCACAGAACGCAACGAAGTTTCTCAGAAAGCTTCTTTCTCTTTGTTTTCGGAGGATATTTCCTTTGGCCCTATAGTCTTCAAAGGGATCCGAAATATCTGTTCTCAGATTCCACAGAAAGAAGGCTAGCAAAGAGATAAACGAAATACAAATGTAAGTCTGTGAGATGAATTCACAGAACACTAAGCAGTTTCTCACAAAGCTTCTTTCCAGATTTTATCTGAGGATAATTCCTTTTTCACCATAGCCCTCTATGGGATTCCAAATATCACTTTGCCAATTCCACAAGAACTGTCTTAGCGAAAGGCTTCTTGAGGAGAAAGCTGTAACTCTGTGAGATGATTTCACAGAACACAAAGAAGTTTCTCAGAAAGCTTCTTTCTCTTTGTTATCGGAGGATATTTCCTTTGGCCCTATAGTCTTCAACGGGATCCGAAATAACTGTTCTCAGATTCCACAGAAAGAAGGCTAGCAAAGAGATCTACGAAACACAGATGTAACTCTGTGAGATGAATTCACAGAACACTAAGCAGTTTCTCAGAAAGCTTCTTTCCAGATTTCATCTGAGGATATTTCCTTTTTCACCATAGCCCTCTATGGGCTTCCAAATATCACTTTGCCAATTCCACAAGAACTGTCTTAGCGAAAGGCTTCTTGAGGGGAAAGCTGTAACTCTGTGAGATGATTTCACAGAACACAAAGAAGTTTCTCAGAAAGCTTCTTTCTCTTTGTTATCGGAGGATATTTCCTATGGCCCTATGGTGTTCAAAGGGATGCGAAATATCTGTTCTCAGATTCCACAGAAAGAAGGCTAGCAAAGAGATTCTCGAAATACAGATGTAACTCTGTGAGATGAATTCACAGAACACTAAGCAGTTTCTCAGAAAGCTTCTTTCCAGATTTCATCTGAGGATATTTCCTTTTTCACCAGAGCCCTCTATGGGCTTCCAAATATCACTTTGCCAATTCCACAAGAACTCTCTTAGCGAAAGGCTTCTTGAGGGGAAAGCTGTAACTCTGTGAGATGATTTCACAGAACACAAAGAAGTTTCTCAGAAATCTTCTTTCTCTTCGTTATCGGAGGATATTTCCTTTGGCCCTAAGGTCTTCAAAGGGATCCGAAATATCTGTTCTCAGATTCCACAGAAAGAAGGCTAGCAAAGAGATGCACGAAATACAGATGTAACTCTGTGAGATGAATTCACAGAACACTAAGCAGTTTCTCAGAAAGCTTCTTTCCAGATTTCATCTGAGGATATTTCCTTTTTCACCATAGCCCTCTATGGACTTCCAAATATCACTTTGCCAATTCCACAAGAACTGTCTTAGCAAAAGGCTTCTTGAGGGGAAAGCTGTAACTCTGTGAGATGATTTCACAGAACACAAAGAAGTTTCTCAGAAAGCTTCTTTCTCTTTGTTATCGGAGGATATTTCCTTTGGCCCTATGGTCTTCAAAGGGATGCGAAATATCTGTTCTCAGATTCCACACAAAGAAGGCTAGCAAAGAGATCCACGAAATACAGATGTAACTCTGTGAGATGAATTCACAGAACACTAAGCAGTTTCTCAGAAAGCTTCTTTCCAGATTTCATCTGAGGATATTTCCTTTTTCACCATAGCCCTCTATGGGCTTCCAAATATCACTTTGCCAATTCCACAAGAACTGTCTTAGCGAAAGGCTTCTTCAGGGGAAAGCTGTAACTCTGTGAGATGATTTCACAGAACACAAAGAAGTTTCTCAGAAAGCTTCTTTCTCTTTGTTATCGGAGGATATTTCCTTTGGCCCTATGGTCTTCAAAGGGATCCGAAATATCTGTTCTCAGATTCCACAGAAATAAGGCTAGCAAAGAGATCTACGAAACACAGATGTAACTCTGTGAGATGAATTCACAGAACACTAAGCAGTTTCTCAGAAAGCTTGTTTCCAGATTTCATCTGAGGATAATTCCTTTTTCACCATAGCCCTCTATGGGATTCCAAATATCACTTTGCCAATTCCACAAGAACTGTCTTAGCGAAAGGCTTCTTGAGGGGAAAGCTGTAACTCTGTGAGATGATTTCACAGAACACAAAGAAGTTTCTCAGAAAGCTTCTTTCTCTTTGTTATCGGAGGATATTTCCTTTGGCCCTGTAGTCTTCAACGGGATCCGAAATATCTGTTCTCAGATTCCACAGAAAGAAGGCTAGCAAAGAGATCTACGAAACACAGATGTAACTCTGTGAGATGAATTCACAGAACACTAAGCAGTTTCTCAGAAAGCTTCTTTCCAGATTTCATCTGAGGATATTTCCTTTTTCAGCATAGCCCTCTATGGACTTCCAAATATCACTTTGCCAATTCCACAAGAACTGTCTTAGCGAAAGGCTTCTTGAGGGGAAAGCTGTAACTCTGTGAGATGATTTCACAGAACACCAAGAAGTTTCTCAGAAATCTTCTTTCTCTTTGTTATCGGAGGATATTTCCTTTGGCCCTATGGTCTTCAAAGGGATCCGAAATGTCTGTTCTCAGATTCCACAGAAAGAAGGCTAGCAAAGAGATCCACGAAATACAGATGTAACTCTGTGAGATGAATTCACAGAACACTAAGCAGTTTCTCAGAAAGCTTCTTTCCAGATTTCATCTGAGGATATTTCCTTTTTCACCATAGCCCTCTATGGGCTTCCAAATATCACTTTGCCAATTCCACAAGAACTGTCTTAGCGAAAGGCTTCTTCAGGGGAAAGCTGTAACTCTGTGAGATGATTTCACAGAACACAAAGAAGTTTCTCAGAAAGCTTCTTTCTCTTTGTTATCGGAGGATATTTCCTTTGGCCCTATGGTCTTCAAAGGGATCCGAAATATCTGTTCTCAGATTCCACAGAAATAAGGCTAGCAAAGAGATCTACGAAACACAGATGTAACTCTGTGAGATGAATTCACAGAACACTAAGCAGTTTCTCAGAAAGCTTGTTTCCAGATTTCATCTGAGGATAATTCCTTTTTCACCATAGCCCTCTATGGGATTCCAAATATCACTTTGCCAATTCCACAAGAACTGTCTTAGCGAAAGGCTTCTTGAGGGGAAAGCTGTAACTCTGTGAGATGATTTCACAGAACACAAAGAAGTTTCTCAGAAAGCTTCTTTCTCTTTGTTATCGGAGGATATTTCCTTTGGCCCTGTAGTCTTCAACGGGATCCGAAATATCTGTTCTCAGATTCCACAGAAAGAAGGCTAGCAAAGAGATCTACGAAACACAGATGTAACTCTGTGAGATGAATTCACAGAACACTAAGCAGTTTCTCAGAAAGCTTCTTTCCAGATTTCATCTGAGGATATTTCCTTTTTCAGCATAGCCCTCTATGGACTTCCAAATATCACTTTGCCAATTCCACAAGAACTGTCTTAGCGAAAGGCTTCTTGAGGGGAAAGCTGTAACTCTGTGAGATGATTTCACAGAACACCAAGAAGTTTCTCAGAAATCTTCTTTCTCTTTGTTATCGGAGGATATTTCCTTTGGCCCTATGGTCTTCAAAGGGATCCGAAATGTCTGTTCTCAGATTCCACAGAAAGAAGGCTAGCAAAGAGATCCACGAAATACAGATGTAACTCTGTGAGATGAATTCACAGAACACTAAGCAGTTTATCAGAAAGCTTCTTTCCAGATTTCATCGGAGGATATTTCCTTTTTCACCGTAGCCCTCTAAGGGCTTCCAAATATCACTTTGCCAATTCCACAAGAACTGTCTTAGCGAAAGGCTTCTTGAGGGGAAAGCTGTAACTCTGTGAGATGATTTCACAGAACACAAGGAGTTTCTCAGAAAGCTTCTTTCTCTTTGTTATCAGAGGATATTTCCTTTGGCCCTATAGTCTTCAAAGGGATCCGAAATATCTGTTCTCAGATTCCACAGAAAGAAGGCTAGCAAAGAGATCTACGAAACACAGATGTAAATCTGTGAGATGAATTCACAGAACACTAAGCAGTTTCTCAGAAAGCTTCTTTCCAGATTTTATCTGAGGATATTTCCTTTTTCACCATAGCCCTCTATGGGCTTCCAAATATCACTTTGTCAATTCCACAAGAACTGTCTTAGCGAAAGGCTTCTTGAGGGGAAAGCTGTAACTCTGTGAGATGATTTCACAGAACACAAAGAAGTTTCTCAGAAAGCTTCCTTCTCTTTGTTATCGGAGGATATTTCCTTTGGCCCTATAGTCTTCAAAGGGATCCGAAATATCTGTTTCACATTCCACAGAAATAAGTCTAGCAAAGAGATCCACGAATTACAGATGTAACTCTGTGAGATGAATTCACAGAACACTAAGCAGTTTCTCAGAAAGCTTCTTTCCAGATTTCATCTGAGGATATTTCCTTTTTCACCATAGCCCTCTATGGGCCTCCAAATATCACTTTGCCAATTCCACAAGAACTGTCTTAGCGAAAGGCTTCTTGAGGGGAAAGCTGTAACTCTGTGAGATGATTTCACAGAACACAAAGAAGTTTCTCAGAAATCTTCTTTCTCTTCGTTATCGAGGGATATTTCCTTTGGCCCTATGGTCTTCAAAGGGATCCGAAATATCTGTTCTCAGATTCCACAGAAAGAAGGCTAGCAAAGAGATCCACGAAATACAGATGTAACTCTGTGAGATGAATTCACAGAACACTAAGCAGTTTCTCAGAAAGCTTCTTTCTCTTTGTTATCGGAGGATATTTCCTTTCGCCCTATAGTCTTCAAAGGGATCCGAAATATCTGTTTCACATTCCACAGAAATAAGGCTAGCAAAGAGATCCACGAATTACAGATGTAACTCTGTGAGATGAATTCACAGAACACTAAGCAGTTTCTCAGAAAGCTTCTTTCCAGATTTCATCTGAGGATATTTCCTTTTTCACCATAGCCCTCTATGGGCTTCCAAATATCACTTTGCCCATTCCACAAGAACTGTCTTAGCGAAAGGCTTCTTGAGGGGAAAGCTGTAACTCTGTGAGATGATTTCACAGAACACAAAGAAGTTTCTCAGAAAGCTTCTTTCTCTTTGTTATCGGAGGATATTTCCTTTGGCCCTATGGTCTTCAAAGGGATCCGAAATATCTGTTCTCAGATTCCACAGAAATAAGGCTAGCAAAGAGATCTACGAAACACAGATGTAACTCTGTGAGATGAATTCACAGAACACTAAGCAGTTTCTCAGAAAGCTTCTTTCCAGATTTCATCTGAGGATATTTCCTTTTTCACCATAGCCCTCTATGGGCTTCCAAATATCACTTTGCCAATTCCACAAGAACTGTCTTAGCGAAAGGCTTCTTGAGGGGAAAGCTGTAACTCTGTGAGATGATTTCACAGAACACAAAGAAGTCCTCAGAAAGCTTCTTTCTCTTTGTTATCGGAGGATATTTCCTATTGCCCTATGGTGTTCAAAGGGATGCGAAATATCTGTTCTCAGATTCCACAGAAAGAAGGCTAGCAAAGAGATTCTCGAAATACAGATGTAACTCTGTGAGATGAATTCACAGAACACTAAGCAGTTTCTCAGAAAGCTTCTTTCCAGATTTCATCTGAGGATATTTCCTTTTTCACCAGAGCCCTCTAAGGGCTTCCAAATATCACTTTGCCAATTCCACAAGAACTGTCTTAGCGAAAGGCTTCTTGAGGGGAAAGCTGTAACTCTGTGAGATTATTTCACAGAACACAACGAAGTTTCTCAGAAAGCTTCTTTCTCTTTGTTATCGGAGGATATTTCCTTTGGCCCTATAGTCTTCAAAGGGATCCGAAATATCTGTTCTCAGATTCCACAGAAAGAAGGCTAGCAAAGAGATACACGAAATACAGATGTAAGTCTCTGAGATGAATTCACAGAACACTAAGCAGTTTCTCAGAAAGCTTCTTTCCAGATTTCATCTGAGGATAATTCCTTTTTCACCATAGCCCTCTATGGGATTCCAAATATCACTTTGCCAATTCCACAAGAACTGTCTTAGCGAAAGGCTTCTTTAGGGGACAGCTGTAACTCTGTGAGATGATTTCACAGAACACAAAGAAGTTTCTCAGAAAGCTTCTTTCTCTTTGTTATCGGAGGATATTTCCTTTGGCCCTATAGTCTTCAACGGGATCCGAAATATCTGTTCTCAGATTCCACAGAAAGAAGGCTAGCAAAGAGATCTACGAAACACAGATGTAACTCTGTGAGATGAATTCACAGAACACTAAGCAGTTTCTCAGAAAGCTTCTTTCCAGATTTCATCTGAGGATATTTCCTTTTTCACCAGAGCCCTCTATGGGCTTCCAAATATCACTTTGCCAATTCCACAAGAACTGTCTTAGCGAAAGGCTTCTTGAGGGGAAAGCTGTATCTCTGTGAGATGATTTCACAGAACACAAAGAAGTTTCTCAGAAAGCTTCTTTCTCTTTGTTATCGGAGGATATTTCCTATGGCCCTATGGTGTTCAAAGGGATGCGAAATATCTGTTCTCAGATTCCACAGAAAGAAGGCTAGCAAAGAGATTCTCGAAATACAGATGTAACTCTGTGAGATGAATTCACAGAACACTAAGCAGTTTCTCAGAAAGCTTCTTTCCAGATTTCATCTGAGGATATTTCCTTTTTCACCAGAGCCCTCTATGGGCTTCCAAATATCACTTTGCCAATTCCACAAGAACTGTCTTAGCGAAAGTCTTCTTGAGGGGAAAGCTGTAACTCTGTGAGATGATTTCACAGAACACAAAGAAGTTTCTCAGAAATCTTCTTTCTCTTCGTTATCAGAGGATATTTCCTTTGGCCCTATGGTCTTCAAAGGGATCCGAAATATCTGTTCTCAGATTCCACAGAAAGAAGGCTAGCAAAGAGATGCACGAAATACAGATGTAACTCTGTGAGATGAATTCACAGAACACTAAGCAGTTTCTCAGAAAGCTTCTTTCCAGATTTCATCTGAGGATATTTCCTTTTTCACCATAGCCCTCGATGGGCTTCCAATTATCACTTTGCCAATTCCACAAGAACTGTCTTAGCGAAAGGCTTCTTGAGGGGAAACCTGTAATTCTGTGAGATGATTTCACAGAACACAAAGAAGTTTCTCAGAAAGCTTCTTTCTCTTTGTTATCGGAGGATATTTCCTTTGGCCCTATAGTCTTCAAAGGGATCCGAATATGTGTTCTCAGATTCCACAGAAATAAGGCTAGCAAAGAGATCTACGAAACACAGATGTAACTCTGTGAGATGAATTCACAGAACACTAAGCAGTTTCTCAGAAAGCTTCTTTCCAGATTTCATCTGAGGATATTTCCTTTTTCACCATAGCCCTCTATGGGCTTCCAAATATCACTTTGCCAATTCCACAAGAACTGTCATAGCGAAAGTCATCTTGAGGGGAAAGCTGTAACTCTGTGAGATGATTTCACAGAACACAACGAAGTTTCTCAGAAAGCTTCTTTCTCTTTGTTATCGGAGGATATTTCCTTTGGCCCTATAGTCTTCAAAGGGATCTGAATATCTGTTCTCAGATTCCACAGAAATAAGGCTAGCAAAGAGATCTACGAAACACAGATGTAACTCTGTGAGATGAATTCACAGAACACTAAGCAGTTTCTCAGAAAGCTTCTTTCCAGATTTCATCTGAGGATATTTCCTTTTTCACCATAGCCCTCTATGGACTTCCAAATATCACTTTGCCAATTCCACAAGAACTGTCTTAGCAAAAGGCTTCTTGAGGGGAAAGCTGTAACTCTGTGAGATGATTTCACAGAACACAAAGAAGTTTCTCAGAAAGCTTCTTTCTCTTTGTTATCGGAGGATATTTCCTTTGGCCCTATGGTCTTCAAAGGGATGCGAAATATCTGTTCTCAGATTCCACAGAAAGAAGGCTAGCAAAGAGATCCACGAAATACAGATGTAACTCTGTGAGATGAATTCACAGAACACTAAGCAGTTTCTCAGAAAGCTTCTTTCCAGATTTCATCTGAGGATATTTCCTTTTTCACCATAGCCCTCTATGGGCTTCCAAATATCACTTTGCCAATTCCACAAGAACTGTCTTAGCGAAAGGCTTCTTGAGGGGAAAGCTGTAACTCTGTGAGATGATTTCACAGAACACAAAGAAGTTTCTCAGAAAGCTTCTTTCTCTTTGTTATCGGAGGATATTTCCTTTGGCCCTATGGTCTTCAAAGGGATCCGAAATATCTGTTCTCAGATTCCACAGAAATAAGGCTAGCAAAGAGATCTACGAAACACAGATGTAACTCTGTGAGATGAATTCAGAGAACACTAAGCAGTTTCTCAGAAAGCTTCTTTCCAGATTTCATCTGGGGATAATTCCTTTTTCACCAGAGCCCTCTATGGGCTTCCAAATATCACTTTGCCAATTCCACAAGAACTGTCTTAGCGAAAGGCTTCTTGAGGGGAAAGCTGTAACTCTGTGAGATGATTTCACAGAACACAAAGAAGTTTCTCAGAAATCTTCTTTCTCTTTGTTATCGGAGGATATTTCCTTTGGCCCTATGGTCTTCAAAGGGATCCGAAATATCTGTTCTCAGATTCCACAGAAAGAAGGCTAGCAAAGAGATGCACGAAATACAGATGTAACTCTGTGAGATGAATTCACAGAACACTAAGCAGTTTCTCAGAAAGCTTCTTTCCAGATTTCATCTGAAGATATTTCCTTTTTCACCATAGCCCTCGATGGGCTTCCAATTATCACTTTGCCAATTCCACAAGAACTGTCTTAGCGAAAGTCTTCTTGAGGGGAAAACTGTAACTCTGTGAGATGATTTCACAGAACACAAAGAAGTTTCTCAGAAAGCTTCTTTCTCTTTGTTATCGGAGGATATTTCCTTTGGCCCTATAGTCTTCAAAGGGATCCGAATATGTGTTCTCAGATTCCACAGAAATAAGGCTAGCAAAGAGATCTACGAAACACAGATGTAACTCTGTGAGATGAATTCACAGAACACTAAGCAGTTTCTCAGAAAGCTTCTTTCCAGATTTCATCTGAGGATATTTCCTTTTTCACCATAGCCCTCTATGGACTTCCAAATATCACTTTGCCAATTCCACAAGAACTGTCTTAGCGAAAGGCTTCTTGAGGGGAAAGCTGTAACTCTGTGAGATGATTTCACAGAACACAAAGAAGTTTCTCAGAAAGCTTCTTTCTCTTTGTTATCGGAGGATATTTCCTTTGGCCCTATGGTCTTCAAAGGGATGCGAAATATCTGTTCTCAGATTCCACAGAAAGAAGGCTATCAAAGAGATCCACGAAATACAGATGTAACTCTGTGAGATGAATTCACAGAACACTAAGCAGTTTCTCAGAAAGCTTCTTTCCAGATTTCATCTGAGGATATTTCCTTTTTCACCATAGCCCTCTATGGGCTTCCAAATATCACTTTGCCAATTCCACAAGAACTGTCTTAGCGAAAGGCTTCTTGAGGGGAAAGCTGTAACTCTGTGAGATGATTTCACAGAACACAAAGAAGTTTCTCAGAAAGCTTCTTTCTCTTTGTTATCGGAGGATATTTCCTTTGGCCCTATAGTCTTCAAAGGGATCTGAATATCTGTTCTCAGATTCCACAGAAATAAGGCTAGCAAAGAGATCTACGAAACACAGATGTAACTCTGTGAGATGAATTCACAGAACACTAAGCAGTTTCTCAGAAAGCTTCTTTCCAGATTTCATCTGAGGATATTTCCTTTTTCACCATAGCCCTCTATGGACTTCCAAATATCACTTTGCCAATTCCACAAGAACTGTCTTAGCAAAAGGCTTCTTGAGGGGAAAGCTGTAACTCTGTGAGATGATTTCACAGAACACAAAGAAGTTTCTCAGAAAGCTTCTTTCTCTTTGTTATCGGAGGATATTTCCTTTGGCCCTATGGTCTTCAAAGGGATGCGAAGTATCTGTTCTCAGATACCACAGAAAGAAGGCTAGCAAAGAGATCCACGAAATACAGATGTAACTCTGTAAGATGAATTCACAGAACACTAAGCAGTTCCTCAGAAAGCTTCTTTCCAGATTTCATCTGAGGATATTTCCTTTTTCACCATAGCCCTCTATGGGCTTCCAAATATCACTTTGCCAATTCCACAAGAACTGTCTTAGCGAAAGGCTTCTTGAGGGGAAAGCTGTAACTCTGTGAGATGATTTCACAGAACACAAAGAAGTTTCTCAGAAAGCTTCTTTCTCTTTGTTATCGGAGGATATTTCCTTTGGCCCTATGGTCTTCAAAGGGATCCGAAATATCTGTTCTCAGATTCCACAGAAATAAGGCTAGCAAAGAGATCTACGAAACACAGATGTAACTCTGTGAGATGAATTCACAGAACACTAAGCAGTTTCTCAGAAAGCTTCTTTCCAGATTTCATCTGAGGATATTTCCTTTTTCACCAGAGCCCTCTAAGGGCTTCCAAATATCACTTTGCCAATTCCACAAGAACTGTCTTAGCGAAAGGCTTCTTGAGGGGAAAGCTGTAACTCTGTGAGATTATTTCACAGAACACAACGAAGTTTCTCAGAAAGCTTCTTTCTCTTTGTTATCGGAGCATATTTCCTTTGGCCCTATAGTCTTCAAAGGGATCCGAAATATCTGTTCTCAGATTCCACAGAAAGAAGGCTAGCAAAGAGATACACGAAATACAAATGTAACTCTGTGAGATGAATTCACAGAACACTAAGCAGTTTCTCAGAAAGATTGTTTCCAGATTTCATCTGAGGATAATTCCTTTTTCACCATAACCCTCTAAGGGATTCCAAATATCACTTTGCCAATTCCACAAGAACTGTCTTAGCGAAAGGCTTCTTGAGGGGAAAGCTGTAACTCTGTGAGATGATTTCACAGAACACAAAGAAGTTTCTCAGAAATCTTCTTTCTCTTGGTTATCGGAGGATATTTCCTTTGGCCCTATGGTCTTCAAAGGGATGCGAAATATCTGTTCTCAGATTCCACAGAAAGAAGGCTAGCAAAGAGATCCACGAAATACAGATGTAACTCTGTGAGATGAATTCACAGAACACTAAGCAGTTTCTCAGAAAGCTTCTTTCCAGATTTCATCTGAGGATATTTCCTTTTTCACCGTAGCCCTCTATGGGCTTCCAAATATCACTTTGCCAATTCCACAAGAACTGTCTTAGCGAAAGGCTTCTTGAGGGGAAAGCTGTAACTCTGTGAGATGATTTCACAGAACACAAAGAAGTTTCTCAGAAAGCTTCTTTCTCTTTGTTATCGGAGGATATTTCCTTTGGCCCTATAGTCTTCAAAGGGATCTGAATATCTGTTCTCAGATTCCACAGAAATAAGGCTAGCAAAGAGATCTACGAAACACAGATGTAACTCTGTGAGATGAATTCACAGAACACTAAGCAGTTTCTCAGAAAGCTTCTTTCCAGATTTCATCTGAGGATATTTCCTTTTTCACCATAGCCCTCTATGGACTTCCAAATATCACTTTGCCAATTCCACAAGAACTGTCTTAGCAAAAGGCTTCTTGAGGGGAAAGCTGTAACTCTGTGAGATGATTTCACAGAACACAAAGAAGTTTCTCAGAAAGCTTCTTTCTCTTTGTTATCGGAGGATATTTCCTTTGGCCCTATGGTCTTCAAAGGGATGCGAAATATCTGTTCTCAGATTCCACAGAAAGAAGGCTAGCAAAGAGATCCACGAAATACAGATGTAACTCTGTGAGATGAATTCACAGAACACTAAGCAGTTTCTCAGAAAGCTTCTTTCCAGATTTCATCTGAGGATATTTCCTTTTTCACCATAGCCCTCTATGGGCTTCCAAATATCACTTTGCCAATTCCACAAGAACTGTCTTAGCAAAAGGCTTCTTGAGGGGAAAGCTGTAACTCTGTGAGATGATTTCACAGAACACAAAGAAGTTTCTCAGAAAGCTTCTTTCTCTTTGTTATCGGAGGATATTTCCTTTGGCCCTAGGGTCTTCAAAGGGATCCGAAATATCTGTTCTCAGATTCCACAGAAAGAAGGCTAGCAAAGAGATCTACGAAACACAGATGTAACTCTGTGAGATGAATTCACAGAACACTAAGCAGTTTCTCAGAAAGCTTCTTTCCAGATTTCATCTGAGGATATTTCCTTTTTCACCATAGCCCTCTATGGGCTTCCAAATATCACTTTGCCAATTCCACAAGAACTGTCTTAGCGAAAGGCTTCTTGAGGGGAAAGCTGTAACTCTGTGAGATGATTTCACAGAACACAAAGAAGTTTCTCAGAAAGCTTCTTTCTCTTTGTTATCGGAGGATATTTCCTATGGCTCTATGGTGTTCAAAGGGATGCGAAATATCTGTTCTCAGATTCCACAGAAAGAAGGCTAGGAAAGAGATTCTCGAAATACAGATGTAACTCTGTGAGATGAATTCACAGAACACTAAGCAGTTTCTCAGAAAGCTTCTTTCCAGATTTCATCTGAGGATATTTCCTTTTTCACCAGAGCCCTCTAAGGGCTTCCAAATATCACTTTGCCAATTCCACAAGAACTGTCTTAGCGAAAGGCTTCTTGAGGGGAAAGCTGTAACTCTGTGAGATTATTTCACAGAACACAACGAAGTTTCTCAGAAAGCTTCTTTCTCTTTGTTATCGGAGGATATTTCCTTTGGCCCTATAGTCTTCAAAGGGATCCGAAATATCTGTTCTCAGATTCCACAGAAAGAAGGCTAGCAAAGAGATACACGAAATACAAATGTAACTCTGTGAGATGAATTCACAGAACACTAAGCAGTTTCTCAGAAAGCTTGTTTCCAGATTTCATCTGAGGAAAATTCCTTTTTCACCATAGCCCTCTATGGGATTCCAAATATCACTTTGCCAATTCCACAAGAACTGTCTTAGCGAAAGGCTTCTTGAGGGGAAAGCTGTAACTCTGTGAGATGATTTCACAGAACACAAAGAAGTTTCTCAGAAAGCTTCTTTCCCTTTGTTATCGGAGGATATTTCCTTTGGCCCTGTAGTCTTCAACGGGATCCGAAATATCTGTTCTCAGATTCCACAGAAAGAAGGCTAGCAAAGAGATCTACGAAATACAGATGTAACTCTGTGAGATGAATTCACAGAACACTAAGCAGTTTCTCAGAAAGCTTCTTTCCAGATTTCATCTGGGGATATTTCCTTTTTCACCAGAGCCCTCTATGGGCTTCCAAATATCACTTTGCCAATTCCACAAGAACTGTCTTAGCGAAAGGCTTCTTGAGGGGAAAGCTGTAACTCTGTGAGATGATTTCACAGAACACAAAGAAGTTTCTCAGAAATCTTCTTTCTCTTGGTTATCGGAGGATATTTCCTTTGGCCCTATGGTCTTCAAAGGGATCCGAAATATCTGTTCTCAGATTCCACAGAAAGAAGGCTAGCAAAGAGATGCACGAAATACAGATGTAACTCTGTGAGATGAATTCACAGAACACTAAGCAGTTTCTCAGAAAGCTTCTTTCCAGATTTCATCTGAAGATATTTCCTTTTTCACCATAGCCCTCGATGGGCTTCCAATTATCACTTTGCCAATTCCACAAGAACTGTCTTAGCGAAAGTCTTCTTCAGGGGAAAACTGTAACTCTGTGAGATGATTTCACAGAACACAAAGAAGTTTCTCAGAAAGCTTCTTTCTCTTTGTTATCGGAGGATATTTCCTTTGGCCCTATAGTCTTCAAAGGGATCCGAATATGTGTTCTCAGATTCCACAGATATAAGGCTAGCAAAGAGATCCACGAAATACAGATGTAACTCTGTGAGATGAATTCACAGAACACTAAGCAGTTCCTCAGAAAGCTTCTTTCCAGATTTCATCTGAGGATATTTCCTTTTTCACCATAGCCCTCTATGGGCTTCCAAATATCACTTTGCCAATTCCACAAGAACTGTCTTAGCGAAAGGCTTCTTGAGGGGAAAGCTGTAACTCTGTGAGATGATTTCACAGAACACAAAGAAGTTTCTCAGAAAGCTTCTTTCTCTTTGTTATCGGAGGATATTTCCTTTGGCCCTATGGTCTTCAAAGGGATCCGAAATATCTGTTCTCAGATTCCACAGAAATAAGGCTAGCAAAGAGATCTACGAAACACAGATGTAACTCTGTGAGATGAATTCACAGAACACTAAGCAGTTTCTCAGAAAGCTTCTTTCCAGATTTCATCTGAGGATATTTCCTTTTTCACCAGAGCCCTCTAAAGGCTTCCAAATATCACTTTGCCAATTCCACAAGAACTGTCTTAGCGAAAGGCTTCTTGAGGGGAAAGCTGTAACTCTGTGAGATTATTTCACAGAACACAACGAAGTTTCTCAGAAAGCTTCTTTCTCTTTGTTATCGGAGCATATTTCCTTTGGCCCTATAGTCTTCAAAGGGATCCGAAATATCTGTTCTCAGATTCCACAGAAAGAAGGCTAGCAAAGAGATACACGAAATACAAATGTAACTCTGTGAGATGAATTCACAGAACACTAAGCAGTTTCTCAGAAAGATTGTTTCCAGATTTCATCTGAGGATAATTCCTTTTTCACCATAACCCTCTAAGGGATTCCAAATATCACTTTGCCAATTCCACAAGAACTGTCTTAGCGAAAGGCTTCTTGAGGGGAAAGCTGTAACTCTGTGAGATGATTTCACAGAACACAAAGAAGTTTCTCAGAAATCTTCTTTCTCTTGGTTATCGGAGGATATTTCCTTTGGCCCTATGGTCTTCAAAGGGATGCGAAATATCTGTTCTCAGATTCCACAGAAAGAAGGCTAGCAAAGAGATCCACGAAATACAGATGTAACTCTGTGAGATGAATTCACAGAACACTAAGCAGTTTCTCAGAAAGCTTCTTTCCAGATTTCATCTGAGGATATTTCCTTTTTCACCGTAGCCCTCTATGGGCTTCCAAATATCACTTTGCCAATTCCACAAGAACTGTCTTAGCGAAAGGCTTCTTGAGGGGAAAGCTGTAACTCTGTGAGATGATTTCACAGAACACAAAGAAGTTTCTCAGAAAGCTTCTTTCTCTTTGTTATCGGAGGATATTTCCTTTGGCCCTATAGTCTTCAAAGGGATCTGAATATCTGTTCTCAGATTCCACAGAAATAAGGCTAGCAAAGAGATCTACGAAACACAGATGTAACTCTGTGAGATGAATTCACAGAACACTAAGCAGTTTCTCAGAAAGCTTCTTTCCAGATTTCATCTGAGGATATTTCCTTTTTCACCATAGCCCTCTATGGACTTCAAAATATCACTTTGCCAATTCCACAAGAACTGTCTTAGCAAAAGGCTTCTTGAGGGGAAAGCTGTAACTCTGTGAGATGATTTCACAGAACACAAAGAAGTTTCTCAGAAAGCTTCTTTCTCTTTGTTATCGGAGGATATTTCCTTTGGCCCTATGGTCTTCAAAGGGATGCGAAATATCTGTTCTCAGATTCCACAGAAAGAAGGCTAGCAAAGAGATCCACGAAATACAGATGTAACTCTGTGAGATGAATTCACAGAACACTAAGCAGTTTCTCAGAAAGCTTCTTTCCAGATTTCATCTGAGGATATTTCCTTTTTCACCATAGCCCTCTATGGGCTTCCAAATATCACTTTGCCAATTCCACAAGAACTGTCTTAGCGAAAGGCTTCTTGAGGGGAAAGCTGTAACTCTGTGAGATGATTTCACAGAACACAAAGAAGTTTCTCAGAAAGCTTCTTTCTCTTTGTTATCGGAGGATATTTCCTTTGGCCCTATGGTCTTCAAAGGGATCCGAAATATCTGTTCTCAGATTCCACAGAAAGAAGGCTAGCAAAGAGATCTACGAAACACAGATGTAACTCTGTGAGATGAATTCACAGAACACTAAGCAGTTTCTCAGAAAGCTTCTTTCCAGATTTCATCTGAGGATATTTCCTTTTTCACCATAGCCCTCTATGGGCTTCCAAATATCACTTTGCCAATTCCACAAGAACTGTCTTAGCGAAAGGCTTCTTGAGGGGAAAGCTGTAACTCTGTGAGATGATTTCACAGAACACAAAGAAGTTTCTCAGAAAGCTTCTTTCTCTTTGTTATCGGAGGATATTTCCTATGGCTCTATGGTGTTCAAAGGGATGCGAAATATCTGTTCTCAGATTCCACAGAAAGAAGGCTAGCAAAGAGATTCTCGAAATACAGATGTAACTCTGTGAGATGAATTCACAGAACACTAAGCAGTTTCTCAGAAAGCTTCTTTCCAGATTTCATCTGAGGATATTTCCTTTTTCACCAGAGCCCTCTAAGGGCTTCCAAATATCACTTTGCCAATTCCACAAGAACTGTCTTAGCGAAAGGCTTCTTGAGGGGAAAGCTGTAACTCAGTGAGATTATTTCACAGAACACAACGAAGTTTCTCAGAAAGCTTCTTTCTCTTTGTTATCGGAGGATATTTCCTTTGGCCCTATAGTCTTCAAAGGGATCCGAAATATCTGTTCTCAGATTCCACAGAAAGAAGGCTAGCAAAGAGATACACGAAATACAAATGTAACTCTGTGAGATGAATTCACAGAACACTAAGCAGTTTCTCAGAAAGCTTGTTTCCAGATTTCATCTGAGGAAAATTCCTTTTTCACCATAGCCCTCTATGGGATTCCAAATATCACTTTGCCAATTCCACAAGAACTGTCTTAGCGAAAGGCTTCTTGAGGGGAAAGCTGTAACTCTGTGAGATGATTTCACAGAACACAAAGAAGTTTCTCAGAAAGCTTCTTTCCCTTTGTTATCGGAGGATATTTCCTTTGGCCCTGTAGTCTTCAACGGGATGCGAAATATCTGTTCTCAGATTCCACAGAAAGAAGGCTAGCAAAGAGATCTACGAAATACAGATGTAACTCTGTGAGATGAATTCACAGAACACTAAGCAGTTTCTCAGAAAGCTTCTTTCCAGATTTCATCTGGGGATATTTCCTTTTTCACCAGAGCCCTCTATGGGCTTCCAAATATCACTTTGCCAATTCCACAAGAACTGTCTTAGCGAAAGGCTTCTTGAGGGGAAAGCTGTAACTCTGTGAGATGATTTCACAGAACACAAAGAAGTTTCTCAGAAATCTTCTTTCTCTTGGTTATCGGAGGATATTTCCTTTGGCCCTATGGTCTTCAAAGGGATCCGAAATATCTGTTCTCAGATTCCACAGAAAGAAGGCTAGCAAAGAGATGCACGAAATACAGATGTAACTCTGTGAGATGAATTCACAGAACACTAAGCAGTTTCTCAGAAAGCTTCTTTCCAGATTTCATCTGAAGATATTTCCTTTTTCACCATAGCCCTCGATGGGCTTCCAATTATCACTTTGCCAATTCCACAAGAACTGTCTTAGCGAAAGTCTTCTTCAGGGGAAAACTGTAACTCTGTGAGATGATTTCACAGAACACAAAGAAGTTTCTCAGAAAGCTTCTTTCTCTTTGTTATCGGAGGATATTTCCTTTGGCCCTATAGTCTTCAAAGGGATCCGAATATGTGTTCTCAGATTCCACAGATATAAGGCTAGCAAAGAGATCTACGAAACACAGATGTAACTCTGTGAGATAAATTCACAGAACACTAAGCAGTTTCTCAGAAAGCTTCTTTCCAGATTTCATCTGAGGATATTTCCTTTTTCACCATAGCCCTCTATGGACTTCCAAATATCACTTTGCCAATTCCACAAGAACTGTCTTAGCGAAAGGCTTCTTGAGGGGAAAGCTGTAACTCTGTGAGATGATTTCACAGAACACAAAGAAGTTTCTCAGAAAGCTTCTTTCTCTTTGTTATCGGAGGATATTTCCTTTGGCCCTATGGTCTTCAAAGGGATCCGAAATATCTGTTCTCAGATTCCACAGAAATAAGGCTAGCAAAGAGATCTACGAAACACAGATGTAACTCTGTGAGATGAATTCACAGAACACTAAGCAGTTTCTCAGAAAGCTTCTTTCCAGATTTCATCTGAGGATATTTCCTTTTTCACCAGAGCCCTCTATGGGCTTCCAAATATCACTTTGCCAATTCCACAAGAACTGTCTTAGCGAAAGGCTTCTTGAGGGGAAAGCTGTAACTCTGTGAGATTATTTCACAGAACACAACGAAGTTTCTCAGAAAGCTTCTTTCTCTTTGTTATCGGAGGATATTTCCTTTGGCCCTATAGTCTTCAAAGGGATCCGAAATATCTGTTCTCAGATTCCACAGAAAGAAGGCTAGCAAAGAGATACACGAAATACAGATGTAAGTCTCTGAGATGAATTCACAGAACACTAAGCAGTTTCTCAGAAAGCTTCTTTCCAGATTTCATCTGAGGATAATTCCTTTTTCACCATAGCCCTCTATGGGATTCCAAATATCACTTTGCCAATTCCACAAGAACTGTCTTAGCGAAAGGCTTCTTTAGGGGACAGCTGTAACTCTGTGAGATGATTTCATAGAACACAAAGAAGTTTCTCAGAAAGCTTCTTTCTCTTTGTTATCGGAGGATATTTCCTTTGGCCCTATAGTCTTCAACGGGATCCGAAATATCTGTTCTCAGATTCCACAGAAAGAAGGCTAGCAAAGAGATCTACGAAACACAGATGTAACTCTGTGAGATGAATTCACAGAACCCTAAGCAGTTTCTCAGAAAGCTTCTTTCCAGATTTCATCTGAGGATATTTCCTTTTTCACCAGAGCCCTCTATGGGCTTCCAAATATCACTTTGCCAATTCCACAAGAACTGTCTTAGCGAAAGGCTTCTTGAGGGGAAAGCTGTAACTCTGTGAGATGATTTCACAGAACACAAAGAAGTTTCTCAGAAAGCTTCTTTCTCTTTGTTATCGGAGGATATTTCCTATGGCCCTATGATGTTCAAAGGGATGCGAAATATCTGTTCTCAGATTCCACAGAAAGAAGGCTAGCAAAGAGATTCTCGAAACACAGATGTATCTCTGTGAGATGAATTCACAGAACACTAAGCAGTTTCTCAGAAAGCTTCTTTCCAGATTTCATCTGAGGATATTTCCTTTTTCACCAGAGCCCTCTATGGGCTTCCAAATATCACTTTGCCAATTCCACAAGAACTGTCTTAGCGAAAGTCTTCTTGAGGGGAAAGCTGTAACTCTGTGAGATGATTTCACAGAACACAAAGAAGTTTCTCAGAAATCTTCTTTCTCTTCGTTATCAGAGGATATTTCCTTTGGCCCTATGGTCTTCAAAGGGATCCGAAATATCTGTTCTCAGATTCCACAGAAAGAAGGCTAGCAAAGAGATGCACGAAATACAGATGTAACTCTGTGAGATGAATTCACAGAACACTAAGCAGTTTCTCAGAAAGCTTCTTTCCAGATTTCATCTGAGGATATTTCCTTTTTCACCATAGCCCTCGATGGGCTTCCAATTATCACTTTGCCAATTCCACAAGAACTGTCTTAGCGAAAGGCTTCTTGAGGGGAAACCTGTAATTCTGTGAGATGATTTCACAGAACACAAAGAAGTTTCTCAGAAAGCTTCTTTCTCTTTGTTATCGGAGGATATTTCCTTTGGCCCTATAGTCTTCAAAGGGATCCGAATATGTGTTCTCAGATTCCACAGAAATAAGGCTAGCAAAGAGATCTACGAAACACAGATGTAACTCTGTGAGATGAATTCACAGAACACTAAGCAGTTTCTCAGAAAGCTTCTTTCCAGATTTCATCTGAGGATATTTCCTTTTTCACCATAGCCCTCTATGGGCTTCCAAATATCACTTTGCCAATTCCACAAGAACTGTCATAGCGAAAGTCATCTTGAGGGGAAAGCTGTAACTCTGTGAGATGATTTCACAGAACACAACGAAGTTTCTCAGAAAGCTTCTTTCTCTTTGTTATCGGAGGATATTTCCTTTGGCCCTATAGTCTTCAAAGGGATCTGAATATCTGTTCTCAGATTCCACAGAAATAAGGCTAGCAAAGAGATCTACGAAACACAGATGTAACTCTGTGAGATGAATTCACAGAACACTAAGCAGTTTCTCAGAAAGCTTCTTTCCAGATTTCATCTGAGGATATTTCCTTTTTCACCATAGCCCTCTATGGACTTCCAAATATCACTTTGCCAATTCCACAAGAACTGTCTTAGCAAAAGGCTTCTTGAGGGGAAAGCTGTAACTCTGTGAGATGATTTCACAGAACACAAAGAAGTTTCTCAGAAAGCTTCTTTCTCTTTGTTATCGGAGGATATTTCCTTTGGCCCTATGGTCTTCAAAGGGATGCGAAATATCTGTTCTCAGATTCCACAGAAAGAAGGCTAGCAAAGAGATCCACGAAATACAGATGTAACTCTGTGAGATGAATTCACAGAACACTAAGCAGTTTCTCAGAAAGCTTCTTTCCAGATTTCATCTGAGGATATTTCCTTTTTCACCATAGCCCTCTATGGGCTTCCAAATATCACTTTGCCAATTCCACAAGAACTGTCTTACCGAAAGGCTTCTTGAGGGGAAAGCTGTAACTCTGTGAGATGATTTCACAGAACACAAAGAAGTTTCTCAGAAAGCTTCTTTCTCTTTGTTATCGGAGGATATTTCCTTTGGCCCTATGGTCTTCAAAGGGATCCGAAATATCTGTTCTCAGATTCCACAGAAATAAGGCTAGCAAAGAGATCTACGAAACACAGATGTAACTCTGTGAGATGAATTCACAGAACACTAAGCAGTTTCTCAGAAAGCTTCTTTCCAGATTTCATCTGGGGATAATTCCTTTTTCACCAGAGCCCTCTATGGGCTTCCAAATATCACTTTGCCAATTCCACAAGAACTGTCTTAGCGAAAGGCTTCTTGAGGGGAAAGCTGTAACTCTGTGAGATGATTTCACAGAACACAAAGAAGTTTCTCAGAAATCTTCTTTCTCTTGGTTATCGGAGGATATTTCCTTTGGCCCTATGGTCTTCAAAGGGATCCGAAATATCTGTTCTCAGATTCCACAGAAAGAAGGCTAGCAAAGAGATGCACGAAATACAGATGTAACTCTGTGAGATGAATTCACAGAACACTAAGCAGTTTCTCAGAAAGCTTCTTTCCAGATTTCATCTGAAGATATTTCCTTTTTCACCATAGCCCGCGATGGGCTTCCAATTATCACTTTGCCAATTCCACAAGAACTGTCTTACCGAAAGGCTTCTTGAGGGGAAAGCTGTAACTCTGTGAGATGATTTCACAGAACACAAAGAAGTTTCTCAGAAAGCTTCTTTCTCTTTGTTATCGGAGGATATTTCCTTTGGCCCTATAGTCTTCAAAGGGATCTGAATATCTGTTCTCAGATTCCACAGAAATAAGGCTAGCAAAGAGATCTACGAAACACAGATGTAACTCTGTGAGATGAATTCACAGAACACTAAGCAGTTTCTCAGAAAGCTTCTTTCCAGATTTCATCTGAGGATATTTCCTTTTTCACCATAGCCCTCTATGGACTTCCAAATATCACTTTGCCAATTCCACAAGAACTGTCTTAGCAAAAGGCTTCTTGAGGGGAAAGCTGTAACTCTGTGAGATGATTTCACAGAACACAAAGAAGTTTCTCAGAAAGCTTCTTTCTCTTTGTTATCGGAGGATATTTCCTTTGGCCCTATGGTCTTCAAAGGGATGCGAAGTATCTGTTCTCAGATACCACAGAAAGAAGGCTAGCAAAGAGATCCACGAAATACAGATGTAACTCTGTGAGATGAATTCACAGAACACTAAGCAGTTTCTCAGAAAGCTTCTTTCCAGATTTCATCTGAAGATATTTCCTTTTTCACCAGAGCCCTCTAAGGGCTTCCAAATATCACTTTGCCAATTCCACAAGAACTGTCTTAGCGAAAGGCTTCTTGAGGGGAAAGCTGTAACTCTGTGAGATTATTTCACAGAACACAACGAAGTTTCTCAGAAAGCTTCTTTCTCTTTGTTATCGGAGCATATTTCCTTTGGCCCTATAGTCTTCAAAGGGATCCGAAATATCTGTTCTCAGATTCCACAGAAAGAAGGCTAGCAAAGAGATACACGAAATACAAATGTAACTCTGTGAGATGAATTCACAGAACACTAAGCAGTTTCTCAGAAAGATTGTTTCCAGATTTCATCTGAGGATAATTCCTTTTTCACCATAACCCTCTAAGGGATTCCAAATATCACTTTGCCAATTCCACAAGAACTGTGTTAGCGAAAGGCTTCTTGAGGGGAAAGCTGTAACTCTGTGAGATGATTTCACAGAACACAAAGAAGTTTCTCAGAAATCTTCTTTCTCTTGGTTATCGGAGGATATTTCCTTTGGCCCTATGGTCTTCAAAGGGATGCGAAATATCTGTTCTCAGATTCCACAGAAAGAAGGCTAGCAAAGAGATCCACGAAATACAGATGTAACTCTGTGAGATGAATTCACAGAACACTAAGCAGTTTCTCAGAAAGCTTCTTTCCAGATTTCATCTGAGGATATTTCCTTTTTCACCGTAGCCCTCTATGGGCTTCCAAATATCACTTTGCCAATTCCACAAGAACTGTCTTAGCGAAAGGCTTCTTGAGGGGAAAGCTGTAACTCTGTGAGATGATTTCACAGAACACAAAGAAGTTTCTCAGAAAGCTTCTTTCTCTTTGTTATCGGAGGATATTTCCTTTGGCCCTATAGTCTTCAAAGGGATCTGAATATCTGTTCTCAGATTCCACAGAAATAAGGCTAGCAAAGAGATCTACGAAACACAGATGTAACTCTGTGAGATGAATTCACAGAACACTAAGCAGTTTCTCAGAAAGCTTCTTTCCAGATTTCATCTGAGGATATTTCCTTTTTCACCATAGCCCTCTATGGACTTCAAAATATCACTTTGCCAATTCCACAAGAACTGTCTTAGCAAAAGGCTTCTTGAGGGGAAAGCTGTAACTCTGTGAGATGATTTCACAGAACACAAAGAAGTTTCTCAGAAAGCTTCTTTCTCTTTGTTATCGGAGGATATTTCCTTTGGCCCTATGGTCTTCAAAGGGATGCGAAATATCTGTTCTCAGATTCCACAGAAAGAAGGCTAGCAAAGAGATCCACGAAATACAGATGTAACTCTGTGAGATGAATTCACAGAACACTAAGCAGTTTCTCAGAAATCTTCTTTCCAGATTTCATCTGAGGATATTTCCTTTTACACCATAGCCCTCTATGGGCTTCCAAATATCACTTTGCCAATTCCACAAGAACTGTCTTAGCGAAAGGCTTCTTGAGGGGAAAGCTGTAACTCTGTGAGATGATTTCACAGAACACAAAGAAGTTTCTCAGAAAGCTTCTTTCTCTTTGTTATCGGAGGATATTTCCTTTGGCCCTATGGTCTTCAAAGGGATCCGAAATATCTGTTCTCAGATTCCACAGAAAGAAGGCTAGCAAAGAGATCTACGAAACACAGATGTAACTCTGTGAGATGAATTCACAGAACACTAAGCAGTTTCTCAGAAAGCTTCTTTCCAGATTTCATCTGAGGATATTTCCTTTTTCACCATAGCCCTCTATGGGCTTCCAAATATCACTTTGCCAATTCCACAAGAACTGTCTTAGCGAAAGGCTTCTTGAGGGGAAAGCTGTAACTCTGTGAGATGATTTCACAGAACACAAAGAAGTTTCTCAGAAAGCTTCTTTCTCTTTGTTATCGGAGGATATTTCCTATGGCTCTATGGTGTTCAAAGGGATGCGAAATATCTGTTCTCAGATTCCACAGAAAGAAGGCTAGCAAAGAGATTCTCGAAATACAGATGTAACTCTGTGAGATGAATTCACAGAACACTAAGCAGTTTCTCAGAAAGCTTCTTTCCAGATTTCATCTGAGGATATTTCCTTTTTCACCAGAGCCCTCTAAGGGCTTCCAAATATCACTTTGCCAATTCCACAAGAACTGTCTTAGCGAAAGGCTTCTTGAGGGGAAAGCTGTAACTCTGTGAGATTATTTCACAGAACACAACGAAGTTTCTCAGAAAGCTTCTTTCTCTTTGTTATCGGAGGATATTTCCTTTGGCCCTATAGTCTTCAAAGGGATCCGAAATATCTGTTCTCAGATTCCACAGAAAGAAGGCTAGCAAAGAGATACACGAAATACAAATGTAACTCTGTGAGATGAATTCACAGAACACTAAGCAGTTTCTCAGAAAGCTTGTTTCCAGATTTCATCTGAGGAAAATTCCTTTTTCACCATAGCCCTCTATGGGATTCCAAATATCACTTTGCCAATTCCACAAGAACTGTCTTAGCGAAAGGCTTCTTGAGGGGAAAGCTGTAACTCTGTGAGATGATTTCACAGAACACAAAGAAGTTTCTCAGAAAGCTTCTTTCCCTTTGTTATCGGAGGATATTTCCTTTGGCCCTGTAGTCTTCAACGGGATCCGAAATATCTGTTCTCAGATTCCACAGAAAGAAGGCTAGCAAAGAGATCTACGAAATACAGATGTAACTCTGTGAGATGAATTCACAGAACACTAAGCAGTTTCGCAGAAAGCTTCTTTCCAGATTTCATCTGGGGATATTTCCTTTTTCACCAGAGCCCTCTATGGGCTTCCAAATATCACTTTGCCAATTCCACAAGAACTGTCTTAGCGAAAGGCTTCTTGAGGGGAAAGCTGTAACTCTGTGAGATGATTTCACAGAACACAAAGAAGTTTCTCAGAAATCTTCTTTCTCTTGGTTATCGGAGGATATTTCCTTTGGCCCTATGGTCTTCAAAGGGATCCGAAATATCTGTTCTCAGATTCCACAGAAAGAAGGCTAGCAAAGAGATGCACGAAATACAGATGTAACTCTGTGAGATGAATTCACAGAACACTAAGCAGTTTCTCAGAAAGCTTCTTTCCAGATTTCATCTGAAGATATTTCCTTTTTCACCATAGCCCTCGATGGGCTTCCAATTATCACTTTGCCAATTCCACAAGAACTGTCTTAGCGAAAGTCTTCTTCAGGGGAAAACTGTAACTCTGTGAGATGATTTCACAGAACACAAAGAAGTTTCTCAGAAAGCTTCTTTCTCTTTGTTATCGGAGGATATTTCCTTTGGCCCTATAGTCTTCAAAGGGATCCGAATATGTGTTCTCAGATTCCACAGATATAAGGCTAGCAAAGAGATCTACGAAACACAGATGTAACTCTGTGAGATAAATTCACAGAACACTAAGCAGTTTCTCAGAAAGCTTCTTTCCAGATTTCATCTGAGGATATTTCCTTTTTCACCATAGCCCTCTATGGACTTCCAAATATCACTTTGCCAATTCCACAAGAACTGTCTTAGCGAAAGGCTTCTTGAGGGGAAAGCTGTAACTCTGTGAGATGATTTCACAGAACACAAAGAAGTTTCTCAGAAAGCTTCTTTCTCTTTGTTATCGGAGGATATTTCCTTTGGCCCTATGGTCTTCAAAGGGATGCGAAATATCTGTTCTCAGATTCCACAGAAAGAAGGCTAGCAAAGAGATCCACGAAATACAGATGTAACTCTGTGAGATGAATTCACAGAACACTAAGCAGTTTCTCAGAAAGCTTCTTTCCAGATTTCATCTGAATATATTTCCTTTTTCACCGTAGCCCTCTATGGGCTTCCAAATATCACTTTGCCAATTCCACAAGAACTGTCTTAGCGAAAGGCTTCTTGAGGGGCAAGCTGTAACTCTGTGAGATGATTTCACAGAACACAAAGAAGTTTCTCAGAAATCTTCTTTCTCTTTGTTATCGGAGGATATTTCCGTTGGCCCTATGGTCTTCAAAGGGATGCGAAATATCTGTTCTCAGATTCCACAGAAAGAAGGCTAGCAAAGAGATCTACGAAACACAGATGTAACTCTGTGAGATGAATTCACAGAACAATAAGCAGTTTCTCAGAAAGCTTCTTTCCAGATTTCATCTGAGGATATTTCCTTTTTCACCATAGCCCTCTATGGGCTTCCAAATATCACTTTGCCAATTCCACAAGAACTGTCTTAGCGAAAGGCTTCTTGAGGGGAAAGCTGTAACTCTGTGAGATGATTTCACAGAACACAAAGAAGTTTCTCAGAAAGCTTCCTTCTCTTTGTTATCGGAGGATATTTCCTTTGGCCCTATAGTCTTCAAAGGGATCCGAAATATCTGTTTCACATTCCACAGAAATAAGGCTAGCAAAGAGATCCACGAATTACAGATGAAACACTGTGAGATGAATTCACAGAACACTAAGCAGTTTCTCAGAAATCTTCTTTCCAGATTTCATCTGAGGATATTTCCTTTTTCACCATAGCCCTCTATGGGCTTCCAAATATCACTTTGCCAATTCCACAAGAACTGTCTTAGCGAAAGTCTTCTTGAGGGGAAAGCTGTAACTCTGTGAGATGATTTCACAGAACACAAAGAAGTTTCTCAGAAAGCTTCTTTCTCTTTGTTATCGGAGGATATTTCTTTTGGCCCTATAGTCTTCAAAGGGATCCGAATATCTGTTCTCAGATTCCACAGAAAGAAGGCTAGCAAAGAGATTCTCGAAATACAGATGTAAGTCTGTGAGATGAATTCACAGAACACTAAGCAGTTTCTCAGAAAGCTTCTTTCCAGATTTCATCTGGGGATATTTCCTTTTTCACCAGAGTCCTCTATGGGTTTCCAAATATCACTTTTCCAATTCCACAAGAACTGTCTTAGCGAAAGGCTTCTTGAGGGGAAAGCTGTAACTCTGTGAGATGATTTCACAGAACACAAAGAAGTTTCTCAGAAATCTTCTTTCTCTTCGTTATCGGAGGGTATTTCATTTGGCCCTATGGTCTTCAAAGGGATCCGAAATATCTGTTCTCAGATTCCACAGAAAGAAGGCTAGCAAAGAGATGCACGAAATACAGATGTAACTCTGTGAGATGAATTCACAGAACACTAAGCAGTTTCTCAGAAAGCTTCTTTCCAGATTTCATCTGAGGATATTTCCTTTTTCACCATAGCCCTCGATGGGCTTCCAATTATCACTTTGCCAATTCCACAAAAACTGTCTTAGCGAAAGTCTTCTTGAGGGGAAAGCTGTAACGCTGTGAGATGATTTCACAGAACAAAAAGAAGTTTCTCAGAAAGCTTCTTTCTCTTTGTTATCGGAGGATATTTCCTTTGGCCCTATAGTCTTCAAAGGGATCCGAATATGTGTTCTCAGATTCCACAGAAAGAAGGCAAGCAAGGAGATCCACGAAATACAGGTGAAACTCTGTGAGATGAATTAACAGAACACTAAGCAGTTTCTCAGAAAGCTTCTTTCCAGATTTCATCTGAGGATATTTCCTTTTTCACCATAGCCCTCTATAGGCTTCCAAATATCACTTTGCCAATTCCACAAGAACTGTCTTAGCGAAAGGCTTCCTGAGGGGAAAGCTGTAACTCTGTGAGATGATTTCACAGAACACAAAGAAGTTTCTCAGAAAGCTTCTTTCTCTTTGTTATCGGAGGATATTTCCTTTGGCCCTATAGTCTTCAAAGGGATCCGAAATATCTGTTCTCAGATTCCACAGAAAAAAGGCTATCAAAGAGATCTAAGAAACACAGATGTAACTCTGTGAGATGAATTCACAGAACACTAAGCAGTTTCTCAGAAAGCTTCTTTCCAGATTTCATCTGAGGATATTTCCTTTTTCACCATAGCCCTCTATGGGCTTCCAAATATCACTTTGCCAATTCCACAAGAACTGTCTTAGCGAAAGGCTTCTTGAGGGGAAAGCTGTAACTCTGTGAGATGATTTCACAGAACACAAAGAGGTTTCTCAGAAAGCTTCTTTCTCTTTGTTATCGGAGGATATTTCCTATGGCCCTATGGTGTTCCAAGGGATGCGAAATATCTGTTCTCAGATTCCACAGAAAGAAGGCTAGCAAAGAGATTCTCGAAATACAGATGTAACTCTGTGAGATGAATTCACAGAACACTAAGCAGTTTCTCAGAAAGCTTCTTTCCAGATTTCATCGGGGGATATTTCCTTTTTCACCAGAGCCCTCTATGGGCTTCCAAATATCACTTTGCCAATTCCACAAGAACTGTCTTAGCGAAAGGCTTCTTGAGGGGAAAGCTGTAACTCTGTGAGATGATTTCACAGAACACAAAAAAGTTTCTCAGAAATCTTCTTTCTCTTCGTTATCGGAGGGTATTTCCTTTGGCCCTATGGTCTTCAAAGGGATCCGAAATATCTGTTCTCAGATTCCACAGAAAGAAGGCTAGCAAAGAGATGCACGAAATACAGATGTAACTCTGTGAGATGAATTCACAGAACACTAAGCAGTTTCTCAGAAATCTTCTTTCCAGATTTCATCTGAGGATATTTCCTTTTTCACCATAGCCCTCGATGGGCTTCCAATTATCACTTTGCCAATTCCACAAAAACTGTCTTAGCGAAAGTCTTCTTGAGGGGAAAGCTGTAACTCTGTGAGATGATTTCACAGAACAAAAAGAAGTTTCTCAGAAAGCTTCTTTCTCTTTGTTATCGGAGGATATTTCCTTTGGCCCTATAGTCTTCAAAGGGATCCGAATATGTGTTCTCAGATTCCACAGAAATAAGGCTAGCAAAGAGATCTACGAAACACAGATGTAACTCTGTGAGATGAATTCACAGAACACTAAGCAGTTTCTCAGAAAGCTTCTTTCCAGATTTCATCTGAGGATATTTCCTTTTTCACCATAGCCCTCTATGGACTTCCAAATATCACTTTGCCAATTCCACAAGAACTGTCTTAGCGAAAGGCTTCTTGAGGGGAAAGCTGTAACTCTGTGAGATGATTTCACAGAACACAAAGAAGTTTCTCAGAAAGCTTCTTTCTCTTTGTTATCGGAGGATATTTCCTTTGGCCCTATGGTCTTCAAAGGGATCCGAAATATCTGTTCTCAGATTCCACAGAAAGAAGGCTAGCAAAGAGATCCACGAAATACAGATGTAACTCTGTGAGATGAATTCACAGAACACTAAGCAGTTTCTCAGAAAGCTTCTTTCCAGATTTCATCTGAGGATATTTCCTATTTCACCTTAGCCCTCTATGGGCTTCCAAATATCACTTTGCCAATTCCACAAGAACTGTCTTAGCGAAAGGCTTCTTGAGGGGAAACCTGTAACTCTGTGAGATGATTTCACGGAACACAAAGAAGTTTCTCAGAAAGCTTCTTTCTCTTTGTTATCGGAGGATATTTCCTTTGGCCCTATGGTCTTCAAAGGGATCCGAAATATCTGTTCTCAGATTCCACAGAAAGAAGGCTAGCAAAGAGATCTACGAAACACAGATGTAACTCTGTGAGATGAATTCACAGAACACTAAGCAGTTTCTCAGAAAGCTTCTTTCCAGTTTTCATCTGAGGATATTTCCTTTTTCACCAGAGCCCTCTATGGGCTTCCAAATATCACTTTGCCAATTCCACAAGAACTGTCTTAGCGAAAGGCTTCTTGAGGGGAAAGCTGTAACTCTGTGAGATGATTTCACAGAACACAAAGAAGTTTCTCAGAAAGCTTCCTTCTCTTTGTTATCGGAGGATATTTCCTTTGGCCCTATAGTCTTCAAAGGGATCCGAAATATCTGTTTCACATTCCACAGAAATAAGGCTAGCAAAGAGATCCACGAATTACAGATGTAACTCTGTGAGATGAATTCACAGAACACTAAGCAGTTTCTCAGAAAGCTTCTTTTCAGATTTCATCTGAGGATATTTCCTTTTTCACCATAGCCCTCTATGGGCTTCCAAATATCACTTTGCCAATTCCACAAGAACTGTCTTAGCGAAAGGCTTCTTGAGGGGAAAGCTGTAACTCTGTGAGATGATTTCACAGAACACAAAGAGGTTTCTCAGAAAGCTTCTTTCTCTTTGTTATCGGAGGATATTTCCTTTGGCCCTATGGTCTTCAATGGGATCCGAAATATCTGTTCTCAGATTCCACAGAAAGAAGGCTAGCAAAGAGATCCTCGAAATAGAGATGTAACCCTGTGAGATGAATTAACAGAACACTAAGCAGTTTCTCAGAAAGCTTCTTTCCAGATTTCATCTGAGGGTATATCCTTTTTCACCATAGCCCTCTATGGGATTCCAGATATAACTTTGCCAATTCCACAAGAACTGTCTTAGTGAAAGGCTTCTTGAGGGGAAAGCTGTAACTCTGTGAGATGATTTCACAGAACACAAAGAAGTTTCTCAGAAAGCTTCTTTCTCTTTGTTATCGGAGGATATTTCCTTTGGCCCTATAGTCTTCAAAGGGATCCGAAATATCTGTTCTCAGATTCCACAGAAAAAAGGCTATCAAAGAGATCTACGAAACACAGATGTAACTCTGTGAGATGAATTCACAGAACACTAAGCAGTTTCTCAGAAAGCTTCTTTCCAGATTTCATCTGAGGATATTTCCTTTTTCACCAGAGCCCTCTAAGGGCTTCCAAATATCACTTTGCCGATTCCACAAGAACTGTCTTAGCGAAAGGCTTCTTGAGGGGAAAGCTGTAACTCTGTGAGATGATTTAACAGAACACAAAGAAGTTTCTCAGAAAGCTTCTTTCTCTTTGTTATCGGAGGATATTTCCTTTGGCCCTATAGTCTTCAAAGGGATCCGAAATATCTGTTCTCAGATTCCACAGAAAGTAGGCTAGCAAAGAGATACACGAAATACAAATGTAACTCTGTGAGATGAATTCACAGAACACTAAGCAGTTTCTCAGAAAGCTTCTTTCCATATTTCATCTGAGGATATTTCCTTTTTCACCATAGCCCTCTATTGGCTTCCAAATATCACTTTGCCAATTCCACAAGAACTGTCTTAGCGAAAGGCATCTTGAGGGGAAAGCTGTAACTCTGTGAGATGATTTCACAGAACACAAAGAAGTTTCTCAGAAAGCTTCTTTCTCTTTGTTATCGGAGGATATTTCCTATGGCTCTATGGTGTTCAAAGGGAAGCGAAATATCTGTTCTCAGATTCCCCAGAAAGAAGGCGAGCAAAGAGATTCTCGAAATACAGATGTAACTCTGTGAGATGAATTCACAGAACACTAAGCAGTTTCTCAGAAAGCTTCTTTCCAGATTTCATCTGAGGATATTTCCTTTTTCACCAGAGCCCTCTATGGGCTTCCAAATATCACTTTGCCAATTCCACAAGAACTGTCTTAGCGAAAGGCTTCTTGAGGGGAAAGCTGTAACTCTGTGAGATGATTTCACAGAACACAAAGAAGTTTCTCAGAAATCTTCTTTCTCTTCGTTATCGGAGGATATTTCCTTTGGCCCTATGGTCTTCAAATGGATCCGAAATATCTGTTCTCAGATTCCACAGAAAGAAGGCTAGCAAAGAGATCCACGAAATACAGATGTAACTCTGTGAGATGAATTCACAGAACACTAAGCAGTTTCTCAGAAAGCTTCTTTCCAGATTTCATCTGAGGATATTTCCTTTTTCACCATAGCCCTCGATGGGCTTCCAATTATCACTTTGCAAATTCCACAAGAACTGTCTTAGCGAAAGGCTTCTTGAGGGGAAAGCTGTAACTCTGTGAGATGATTTCACAGAACACAAAGAAGTTTCTCAGAAAGCTTCTTTCTCTTTGTTATCGGAGGATATTTCCTTTGGCCCTATAGTCTTCAAAGGGATCCGAATATGTGTTCTCAGATTCCACAGAAATAAGGCTAGCAAAGAGATCTACGAAACACAGATGTAACTCTGTGAGATGAATTCACAGAACACTAAGCAGTTTCTCAGAAAGCTTCTTTCCAGATTTCATCTGAGGATATTTCCTTTTTCACCATAGCCCTCTATGGGCTTCCAAATATCACTTTGCCAATTCCACAAGAACTGTCTTAGCGAAAGTCTTCTTGAGGGGAAAGCTGTAACTCTGTGAGATGATTTCACAGAACACAAAGAAGTTTCTCAGAAAGCTTCTTTCTCTTTGTTATCGGAGGATATTTCCTTTGGCCCTATAGTCTTCAAAGGGATCTGAATATCTGTTCTCAGATTCCACAGAAATAAGGCTAGCAAAGAGATCTACGAAACACAGATGTAACTCTGTGAGATGAATTCACAGAACACTAAGCAGTTTCTCAGAAAGCTTCTTTCCAGATTTCATCTGAGGATATTTCCTTTTTCACCAGAGCCCTCTAAGGGCTTCCAAATATCACTTTGCCAATTCCACAAGAACTCTCTTAGCGAAAGGCTTCTTGAGGGGAAAGCTGTAACTCTGTGAGATTATTTCACGGAACACAACGAAGTTTCTCAGAAAGCTTCTTTCTCTTTGTTATCGGAGGATATTTCCTTTGGCCCTATAGTCTTCAAAGGGATCCGAAATATCTGTTCTCAGATTCCACAGAAAGAAGGCTAGCAAAGAGATCTACGAAACGCAGATGTAACTCTGTGAGATGAATTCACAGAACACTAAGCAGTTTCTCAGAAAGCTTCTTTCCAGATTTCATCTGAGGATATTTCCTTTTTCACCATAGCCCTCTATGGGCTTCCAAATATCACTTTGCCAATTCCACAAGAACTGTCTTAGCGAAAGGCTTCTTGAGGGGAACGCTGTAACTCTGTGAGATGATTTCACAGAACACAAAGAGGTTTCTCAGAAATCTTCTTTCTCTTTGTTATCGGAGGATATTTCCTTTGGCCATATAGTCTTCAAAGGAATCTGAAATATCTGTTCTCAGATTCCACAGAAATAAGGCTAGCAAAGAGATCTATGAAACACAGATGTAACTCTGTGTGATGAATTCACAGAACACTAAGCAGTTTCTCAGAAAGCTTCTTTCCAGATTTCATCTGAGGATATTTCCTTTTTCACCATAGCCCTCTATGTGCTTCCAAATATCACTTTGCCAATTCCACAAGAACTGTCTTAGCGAAAGGCTTCTTGAGGGGAAAGCTGTAACTCCGTGAGATGATTTCACAGAACACAAAGAACTTTCTCAGAAAGCTTCTTTCTCTTTGTTATCGGAGGATATTTCCTTTGGCCCTATGGTCTTCAAATGGATCCGAAATATCTGTTCTCAGATTCCACAGAAAGAAGGCTAGCAAAGAGATCCTCGAAATACAGATGTAACTCTGTGAGATGAATTAACAGAACACTAAGCAGTTTCTCAGAAACCTTTTTTCCAGATTTCATCTGAGGATATATCCTTTTTCACCATAGCCCTCTATGGGATTCCAGATATAACTTTGCCAATTCCACAAGAACTGTCTTAGCGAAAGGCTTCTTGAGGGGAAAGCTGTAACTCTGTGAGATGATTTCACAGAACACAAAGAAGTTTCTCAGAAAGCTTCTTTCTCTTTGTTATCGGAGGATATTTCCTTGACCCTATGGTCTTCAAAGGGATCCGAAATATCTGTTCTCAGATTCCACAGAAAGAAGGCTAGCAAAGAGATCCTCGAAATAGAGATGTAACCATGTGAGATGAATTAACAGAACACTAAGCAGTTTCTCAGAAAGCTTCTTTCCAGATTTCATCTGAGGATATATCCTTTTTCACCATAGCCGTCTATGGGATTCCAGATATAACTTTGCCAATTCCACAAAAACTGTCTTAGCGAAAGGCTTCTTGAGGGGAAAGCTGTAACTCTGTGAGATGATTTCACAGAACAAAAAGAAGTTTCTCAGAAAGCTTCTTTCTCTTTGTTATCGGAGGATATTTCCTTTGGCCCTATAGTCTTCAAAGGGATCCGAATATGTGTTCTCAGATTCCACAGAAATAAGGCTAGCAAAGAGATCTACGAAACACAGATGTAACTCTGTGAGATGAATTCACAGAACACTAAGCAGTTTCTCAGAAAGCTTCTTTCCAGATTTCATCTGAGGATATTTCCTTTTTCACCATAGCCCTCTATGGACTTCCAAATATCACTTTGCCAATTCCACAAGAACTGTCTTAGCGAAAGGCTTCTTGAGGGGAAAGCTGTAACTCTGTGAGATGATTTCACAGAACACAAAGAAGTTTCTCAGAAAGCTTCTTTCTCTTTGTTATCGGAGGATATTTCCTTTGGCCCTATGGTCTTCAAAGGGATCCGAAATATCTGTTCTCAGATTCCACAGAAAGAAGGCTAGCAAAGAGATCCACGAAATACAGATGTAACTCTGTGAGATGAATTCACAGAACACTAAGCAGTTTCTCAGAAATCTTCTTTCCAGATTTCATCTGAGGATATTTCCTTTTTCACCGTAGCCCTCTATGGGCTTCCAAATATCACTTTGCCAATTCCACAAGAACTGTCTTAGCGAAAGGCTTCTTGAGGGGAAAGCTGTAACTCTGTGAGATGATTTCACGGAACACAAAGAAGTTTCTCAGAAAGCTTCTTTCTCTTTGTTATCGGAGGATATTTCCTTTGGCCCTATGGTCTTCAAAGGGATCCGAAATATCTGTTCTCAGATTCCACAGAAAGAAGGCTAGCAAAGAGATCTAGGAAACACAGATGTAACTCTGTGAGATGAATTCACAGAACACTAAGCAGTTTCTCAGAAAGCTTCTTTCCAGATTTCATCTGAGGATATTTCCTTTTTCACCATAGCCCTCTATGGGCTTCCAAATATCACTTTGCCAATTCCACAAGAACTGTCTTAGCGAAAGTCTTCTTGAGGGGAAAGCTGTAACTCTGTGAGATGATCTCACAGAACACAAAGAAGTTTCTCAGAAAGCTTCTTTCTCTTTGTTATCGGAGGATATTTCCTTTGGCCCTATAGTCTTCAAAGTGATCTGAATATCTGTTCTCAGATTCCACAGAAATAAGGCTAGCAAAGAGATCTACGAAACACAGATGTAACTCTGTGAGATGAATTCACAGGACACTAAGCAGTTTCTCAGAAAGCTTCTTTCCAGATTTCATCTGAGGATATTTCCTTTTTCACCAGAGCCCTCTAAGGGCTTCCAAATATCACTTTGCCGATTCCACAAGAACTGTCTTAGCGAAAGGCTTCTTGAGGGGAAAGCTGTAACTCTGTGAGATGATTTAACAGAACACAAAGAAGTTTCTCAGAAAGCTTCTTTCTCTTTGTTATCGGAGGATATTTCCTTTGGCCCTATAGTCTTCAAAGGGATCCGAAATATCTGTTCTCAGATTCCACAGAAAGTAGGCTAGCAAAGAGATACACGAAATACAAATGTAACTCTGTGAGATGAATTCACAGAACACTAAGCAGTTTCTCAGAAAGCTTCTTTCCATATTTCATCTGAGGATATTTCCTTTTTCACCATAGCCCTCTATTGGCTTCCAAATATCACTTTGCCAATTCCACAGGAACTGTCTTAGCGAAAGGCATCTTGAGGGGAAAGCTGTAACTCTGTGAGATGATTTCACAGAACACAAAGAAGTTTCTCAGAAAGCTTCTTTCTCTTTGTTATCGGAGGATATTTCCTATGGCCCTATGGTGTTCAAAGGGATGCGAAATATCTCTTCTCAGATTCCACAGAAAGGAGGCGAGCAAAGAGATTCTCGAAATACAGATGTAACTCTGTGAGATGAATTCACAGAACACTAAGCAGTTTCTCAGAAAGCTTCTTTCCAGATTTCATCTGAGGATATTTCCTTTTTCACCAGAGCCCTCTATGGGCTTCCAAATATCACTTTGCCAATTCCACAAGAACTGTCTTAGCGAAAGGCTTCTTGAGGGGAAAGCTGTAACTCTGTGAGATGATTTCACAGAACACAAAGAAGTTTCTCAGAAATCTTCTTTCTCTTCGTTATCGGAGGATATTTCCTTTGGCCCTATGGTCTTCAAATGGATCCGAAATATCTGTTCTCAGATTCCACAGAAAGAAGGCTAGCAAAGAGATCCACGAAATACAGATGTAACTCTGTGAGATGAATTCACAGAACACTAAGCAGTTTCTCAGAAAGCTTCTTTCCAGATTTCATCTGAGGATATTTCCTTTTTCACCATAGCCCTCTATGGGCTTCCAATTATCACTTTGCCAATTCCACAAGAACTGTCTTAGCGAAAGGCTTCTTGAGGGGAAAGCTGTAACTCTGTGAGATGATTTCACAGAACACAAAGAAGTTTCTCAGAAAGCTTCTTTCTCTTTGTTATCGGAGGATATTTCCTTTGGCCCTATAGTCTTCAAAGGGATCCGAATATGTGTTCTCAGATTCCACAGAAATAAGGCTAGCAAAGAGATCTACGAAACACAGATGTAACTCTGTGAGATGACTTCACAGAACACTAAGCAGTTTCTCAGAAAGCTTCTTTCCAGATTTCATCTGAGGATATTTCCTTTTTCACCATAGCCCTCTATGGGCTTCCAAATATCACTTTGCCAATTCCACAAGAACTGTCTTAGCGAAAGTCTTCTTGAGGGGAAAGCTGTAACTCTGTGAGATGATTTCACAGAACACAAAGAAGTTTCTCAGAAAGCTTCTTTCTCTTTGTTATCGGAGGATATTTCCTTTGGCCCTATAGTCTTCAAAGGGATCTGAATATCTGTTCTCAGATTCCACAGAAATAAGGCTAGCAAAGAGATCTACGAAACACAGATGTAACTCTGTGAGATGAATTCACAGAACACTAAGCAGTTTCTCAGAAAGCTTCTTTCCAGATTTCATCTGAGGATATTTCCTTTTTCACCAGAGCCCTCTAAGGGCTTCCAAATATCACTTTGCCAATTCCACAAGAACTCTCTTAGCGAAAGGCTTCTTGAGGGGAAAGCTGTAACTCTGTGAGATTATTTCACGGAACACAACGAAGTTTCTCAGAAAGCTTCTTTCTCTTTGTTATCGGAGGATATTTCCTTTGCCCCTATAGTCTTCAAAGGGATCCGAAATATCTGTTCTCAGATTCCACAGAAAGAAGGCTAGCAAAGAGATACACGAAATACAAATGTAACTCTGTGAGATGAATTCACAGAACACTAAGCAGTTTCTCAGAAAGCTTCTTTCCAGATTTCATCTGAGGATATTTCCTTTTTCACCATAGCCCTCTATGGGCTTCCAAATATCACTTTGCCAATTCCACAAGAACTGTCTTAGCGAAAGGCTTCTTGAGGGGAACGCTGTAACTCTGTGAGATGATTTCACAGAACACAAAGAGGTTTCTCAGAAAGCTTCTTTCTCTTTGTTATCGGAGGATATTTCCTTTGGCCCTATGGTGTTCAAAGGGATGCGAAATATCTGTTCTCAGATTCCACAGAAAGAAGTCTAGCAAAGAGATTCTCGAAATACAGATGTAACTCTGTGAGATGAATTCACAGAACACTAAGCAGTTTCTCAGAAAGCTTCTTTCCAGATTTCATCTGAGGATATTTCCTTTTTCACCATAGCCCTCTATGGGCTTCCAAATATCACTTTGCCAATTCCACAAGAACTGTCTTAGCGAAAGGCTTCTTGAGGGGAAAGCTGTAACTCTGTGAGATGATTTCACAGAACACAAAGAAGTTTCTCAGAAATCTTCTTTCTCTTCGTTATCGGAGGATATTTCCTTTGGCCCTATGGTCTTCAAAGGGATTGGAAATATCTGTTCTCAGATTCCACAGAAAGAAGGCTAGCAAAGAGATCCACGAAATACAGATGTAACTCTGTGAGATGAATTCACAGAACACTAAGCAGTTTCTCAGAAAGCTTCTTTCCAGATTTCATCTGAGGATATTTCCTTTTTCACCATTGCCCTCGATGGACTTCCAATTATCACTTTGCCAATTCCACAAGAACTGTCTTAGCGAAAGGCTTCTTGAGGGGAAAGCTGTAACTCTGTGAGATGATTTCACAGAACACAAAGAAGTTTCTCAGAAAGCTTCTTTCTCTTTGTTATCGGAGGATATTTCCTTTGGCCATATAGTCTTCAAAGGAATCTGAAATATCTGTTCTCAGATTCCACAGAAAGAAGGCTAGCAAAGAGATCTATGAAACACAGATGTAACTCTGTGAGATGAATTCACAGAACACTAAGCAGTTTCTCAGAAAGCTTCTTTCCAGATTTCATCTGAGGATATTTCCTTTTTCACCATAGCCCTCTATGAGTTTCCAAATATCACTTTGCCAATTCCACAAGAACTGTCTTAGCGAAAGGCTTCTTGAGGGGAAAGCTGTAACACTGTGAGATGATTTCACAGAACACAAAGAAGTTTCTCAGAAAGCTTCCTTCTCTTTGTTATCGGAGGATATTTCCTTTGGCCCTATAGTCTTCAAAGGGATCCGAAATACCTGTTTCACATTCCACAGAAATAAGGCTAGCAAAGAGATACACGAATTACAGATGTAACTCTGTGAGATGAATTCACAGAACACTAAGCAGTTTCTCAGAAAGTTTCTTTCCAGTTTTCATCTGAGGATATTTCCTTTTTCACCATAGCCCTCTATGTGCTTCCAAATATCACTTTGCCAATTCCACAAGAACTGTCTTAGCGAAAGGCTTCTTGAGGGGAAAGCTGTAACTCTGTGAGATGATTTCACAGAACACAAAGAAGTTTCTCAGAAAGCTTCTTTCTCTTTGTTATCGGAGGATATTTCCTTTGGCCCTATGGTCTTCAAATGGATCCGAAATATCTGTTCTCAGATTCCACAGAAAGAAGGCTAGCAAAGAGATCCTCGAAATACAGATGTAACTCTGTGAGATGAATTAACAGAACACTAAGCAGTTTCTCAGAAACCTTTTTTCCAGATTTCATCTGAGGATATATCCTTTTTCACCATAGCCCTCTATGGGATTCCAGATATAACTTTGCCAATTCCACAAGAACTGTCTTAGCGAAAGGCTTCTTGAGGGGAAAGCTGTAACTCTGTGAGATGATTTCACAGAACACAAAGAAGTTTCTCAGAAAGCTTCTTTCTCTTTGTTATCGGAGGATATTTCCTTTGGCCCTATAGTCTTCAAAGGGTTTCGAAAAATCTGTTCTCAGATTCCACAGAAAGAAGGCTAGCAAAGAGATCCACGAAATACAGATGTAACTCTGTGAGATGAATTCACAGAACACTAAGCAGTTTCTCAGAAAGCTTCTTTCCAGATTTCATCTGAGGATATTTCCTTTTTCACCATAGCCCTCTATAGGCTTCCAAATATCACTTTGCCAATTCCACAAGAACTGTCTTAGCGAAAGGCTTCTTGAGGGGAAAGCTGTAACTCTGTGAGATGATTTCACAGAACACAAAAAAGTTTCTCAGAAATCTTCTTTCTCTTCTTTATCGGAGGGTATTTCCTTTGGCCCTATGGTCTTCAAAGGGATCCGAAATATCTGTTCTCAGATTCCACAGAAAGAAGGCTAGCAAAGAGATGCACGAAATACAGATGTAACTCTGTGAGATGAATTCACAGAACACTAAGCAGTTTCTCAGAAAGCTTCTTTCCAGATTTCATCTGAGGATATTTCCTTTTTCACCATAGCCCTCGATGGGCTTCCAATTATCACTTTGCCAATTCCACAAAAACTGTCTTAGCGAAAGTCTTCTTGAGGGGAAAGCTCTAACTCTGTGAGATGATTTCACAGAACAAAAAGAAGTTTCTCAGAAAGCTTCTTTCTCTTTGTTATCGGAGGATATTTCCTTTGGCCCTATAGTCTTCAAAGGGATCCGAATATGTGTTCTCAGATTCCACAGAAATAAGGCTAGCAAAGAGATCTACGAAACACAGATGTAACTCTGTGAGATGAATTCACAGAACACTAAGCAGTTTCTCAGAAAGCTTCTTTCCAGATTTCATCTGAGGATATTTCCTTTTTCACCATAGCCCTCTATGGACTTCCAAATATCACTTTGCCAATTCCACAAGAACTGTCTTAGCGAAAGGCTTCTTGAGGGGAAAGCTGTAACTCTGTGAGATGATTTCACAGAACACAAAGAAGTTTCTCAGAAAGCTTCTTTCTCTTTGTTATCGGAGGATATTTCCTTTGGCCCTATGGTCTTCAAAGGCATCCGAAATATCTGTTCTCAGATTCCACAGAAAGAAGGCTAGCAAAGAGATGTACGAAACACAGATGTAACTCTGTGAGATGAATTCACAGAACACTAAGCAGTTTCTCAGAAAGCTTCTTTCCAGTTTTCATCTGAGGATATTTCCTTTTTCACCATAGCCCTCTATGGGCTTCCAAATATCACTTTGCCAATTCCACAAGAACTGTCTTAGCGAAAGGCTTCTTGAGGGGAAAGCTGTAACTCTGTGAGATGATTTCACAGAACACAAAGAAGTTTCTCAGAAAGCTTCCTTCTCTTTGTTATCGGAGGATATTTCCTTTGGCCCTATAGTCTTCAAAGGGATCCGAAATATCTGTTTCACATTCCACAGAAATAAGGCTAGCAAAGAGATCCACGAATTACAGATGTAACTCTGTGAGATGAATTCACAGAACACTAAGCAGTTTCTCAGAAAGCTTCTTTCCAGATTTCATCTGAGGATATTTCCTTTTTCACCATAGCCCTCTATGGGCTTCCAAATATCACTTTGCCAATTCCACAAGAACTGTCTTAGCGAAAGGCTTCTTGAGGGGAAAGTTGTAACTCTGTGAGATGATTTCACAGAACACAAAGAAGTTTCTCAGAAAGCTTCTTTCTCTTTGTTATCGGAGGATATTTCCTTTGGCCCTATGGTCTTCAAAGGGATCCGAAATATCTGTTCTCAGATTCCACAGAAAGAAGGCTAGCAAAGAGATCCTCGAAATAGAGATGTAACCCTGTGAGATGAATTCACAGAACACTAAGCAGTTTCTCAGAAAGCTTCTTTCCAGATTTCATCTGAGGATATATCCTTTTTCACCATAGCCCTCTATGGGATTCCAGATATAACTTTGCCAATTCCACAAGAACTGTCTTAGCGAAAGGCTTCTTGAGGGGAAAGCTGTAACTCTGTGAGATGATTTCACAGAACACAAAGAAGTTTCTCAGAAAGCTTCTTTCTCTTTGTTATCGGAGGATATTTCCTTTGGCCCTATAGTCTTCAAAGGGATCCGAAATATCTGTTCTCAGATTCCACAGAAAAAAGGCTATCAAAGAGATCTACGAAACACAGATGTAACTCTGTGAGATGAATTCACAGAACACTAAGCAGTTTCTCAGAAAGCTTCTTTCCAGATTTCATCTGAGGATATTTCCTTTTTCACCATAGCCCTCTATGGGCTTCCAAATATCACTTTGCCAATTCCACAAGAACTGTCTTAGCGAAAGTCTTCTTGAGGGGAAAGCTGTAACTCTGTGAGATGATCTCACATAACACAAAGAAGTTTCTCAGAAAGCTTCTTTCTCTTTGTTGTCGGAGGATATTTCCTTTGGCCCTATAGTCTTCAAAGGGATCTGAATATCTGTTCTCAGATTCCACAGAAATAAGGCTAGCAAAGAGATCTACGAAACACAGATGTAACTCTGTGAGATGAATTCACAGGACACTAAGCAGTTTCTCAGAAAGCTTCTTTCCAGATTTCATCTGAGGATATTTCCTTTTTCACCAGAGCCCTCTAAGGGCTTCCAAATATCACTTTGCCAATTCCACAAGAACTGTCTTAGCGAAAGGCTTCTTGAGGGGAAACCTGTAACTCTGTGAGATGATTTAACAGAACACAAAGAAGTTTCTCAGAAAGCTTCTTTCTCTTTGTTATCAGAGGATATTTCCTTTGGCCCTATAGTCTTCAAAGGGATCCGAAATATCTGTTCTCAGATTCCACAGAAAGTAGGCTAGCAAAGAGATACAGGAAATACAAATGAAACTCTGTGAGATGAATTCACAGAACACTAAGCAGTTTCTCAGAAAGCTTCTTTCCATATTTCATCTGAGGATATTTCCTTTTTCACCATAGCCCTCTATTGGCTTCCAAATATCACTTTGCCAATTCCACAAGAACTGTCTTAGCGAAAGGCATCTTGAGGGGAAAGCTGTAACTCTGTGAGATGATTTCACAGAACACAAAGAAGTTTCTCAGAAAGCTTCTTTCTCTTTGTTATCGGAGGATATTTCCTATGGCCCTATGGTGTTCAAAGGGATGCGAAATATCTGTTCTCAGATTCCACAGAAAGAAGGCGAGCAAAGAGATTCTCGAAATACAGATGTAACTCTGTGAGATGAATTCACATAACACTAAGCAGTTTCTCAGAAAGCTTCTTTCCAGATTTCATCTGAGGATATTTCCTTTTTCACCAGAGCCCTCTATGGGCTTCCAAATATCACTTTGCCAATTCCACAAGAACTGTCTTAGCGAAAGGCTTCTTGAGGGGAAAGCTGTAACTCTGTGAGATGATTTCACAGAACACAAAGAAGTTTCTCAGAAATCTTCTTTCTCTTCGTTATCGGAGGATATTTCCTTTGGCCCTATGGTCTTCAAATGGATCCGAAATATCTGTTCTCAGATTCCACAGAAAGAAGGCTAGCAAAGAGATCCACGAAATACAGATGTAACTCTGTGAGATGAATTCACAGAACACTAAGCAGTTTCTCAGAAAGCTTCTTTCCAGATTTCATCTGAGGATATTTCCTTTTTCACCATAGCCCTCGATGGGCTTCCAATTATCACTTTGCCAATTCCACAAGAACTGTCTTAGCGAAAGGCTTCTTGAGGGGAAAGCTGTAACTCTGTGAGATGATTTCACAGAACACAAAGAAGTTTCTCAGAAAGCTTCTTTCTCTTTGTTATCGGAGGATATTTCCTTTGGCCCTATAGTCTTCAAAGGGATCCGAATATGTGTTCTCAGATTCCACAGAAATAAGGCTAGCAAAGAGATCTACGAAACACAGATGTAACTCTGTGAGATGAATTCACAGAACACTAAGCAGTTTCTCAGAAATCTTCTTTCCAGATTTCATCTGAGGATATTTCCTTTTTCACCATAGCCCTCTATGGGCTTCCAAATATCACTTTGCCAATTCCACAAGAACTGTCTTAGCGAAAGTCTTCTTGAGGGGAAAGCTGTAACTCTGTGAGATGATTTCACAGAACACAAAGAAGTTTCTCAGAAAGCTTCTTTCTCTTTGTTATCGGAGGATATTTCCTTTGGCCCTATAGTCTTCAAAGGGATCTGAATATCTGTTCTCAGATTCCACAGAAATAAGGCTAGCAAAGAGATCTACGAAACACAGATGTAACTCTGTGAGATGAATTCACAGAACACTAAGCAGTTTCTCAGAAAGCTTCTTTCCAGATTTCATCTGAGGATATTTCCTTTTTCACCATAGCCCTCTACGGGCTTCCAAATATCACTTTGCCAATTCCACAAGAACTCTCTTAGCGAAAGGCTTCTTGAGGGGAAAGCTGTAACTCTGTGAGATTATTTCACGGAACACAACGAAGTTTCTCAGAAAGCTTCTTTCTCTTTGTTATCGGAGGATATTTCCTTTGGCCCTATAGTCTTCAAAGGGATCCGAAATATCTGTTCTCAGATTCCACAGAAAGAAGGCTAGCAAAGAGATACACGAAATACAAATGTAACTCTGTGAGATGAATTCACAGAACACTAAGCAGTTTCTCAGAAAGCTTCTTTCCAGATTTCATCTGAGGATAATTCCTTTTTCACCATAGCCCTCTATGGGATTCCAAATATCACTTCGCCAATTCCACAAGAACTGTCTTAGCGAAAGGCTTCTTGAGGGGAAAGCTGTAACTCTGTGAGATGATTTCACAGAACACAAAGAAGTTTCTCAGAAAGCTTCTTTCTCTTTGTTATCGGAGGATATTTCCTTTGGCCCTAGAGTCTTCAACGGGATCCGAAATATCTGTTCTCAGATTCCACAGAAAGAAGGCTAGCAAAGAGATCTACGAAAAACAGATGTAACTCTGTGAGATGAATTCACAGAACACTAAGCAGTTTCTCAGAAAGCTTCTTTCCAGATTTCATCTGAGGATATTTCCTTTTTCACCATAGCCCTCTATGGGCTTCCAAATATCACTTTGCCAATTCCACAAGAACTGTCTTAGCGAAAGGCTTCTTGAGGGGAACGCTGTAACTCTGTGAGATGATTTCACAGAACACAAAGAGGTTTCTCAGAAAGCTTCTTTCTCTTTGTTATCGGAGGATATTTCCTTTGGCCCTATAGTCTTCAAAGGGATCAGAAATATCTGTTTCACATTCCACAGAAATAAGGCTAGCAAAGAGATCCACGAATTACAGATGTAACTCTGTGAGATGAATTCACAGAACACTAAGCAGTTTCTCAGAAAGCTTCTTTCCAGATTTCATCTGAGGATATTTCCTTTTTCACCAGAGCCCTCTATGGGCTTCCAAACATCACTTTGCCAATTCCACAAGAACTGTCTTAGCGAAAGGCTTCTTGAGGGGAAAGCTGTAACTCTGTGAGATGATTTCACAGAACACAAAGAAGTTTCTCAGAAATCTTCTTTCTCTTCGTTATCGGAGGATATTTCCTTTGGCCCTATGGTCTTCAAAGGGATCGGAAATATCTGTTCTCAGATTCCACAGAAAGAAGGCTAGCAAAGAGATCCACGAAATACAGATGTAACTCTGTGAGATGAATTCACAGAACACTAAGCAGTTTCTCAGAAAGCTTCTTTCCAGATTTCATCTGAGGATATTTCCTTTTTCACCATTGCCCTCGATGGGCTTCCAATTATCACTTTGCCAATTCCACAAGGACTGTCTTAGCGAAAGGCTTCTTGAGGGGAAAGCTGTAACTCTGTGAGATGATTTCACAGAACACAAAGAAGTTTCTCAGAAAGCTTCTTTCTCTTTGTTATCGGAGGATATTTCCTTTGGCCATATAGTCTTCAAAGGAATCTGAAATATCTGTTCTCAGATTCCACAGAAAGAAGGCTAGCAAAGAGATCTATGAAACACAGATGTAACTCTGTGAGATGAATTCACAGAACACTAAGCAGTTTCTCAGAAAGCTTCTTTCCAGATTTCATCTGAGGATATTTCCTTTTTCACCATAGCCCTCTATGAGCTTCCAAATATCACTTTGCCAATTCCACAAGAACTGTCTTAGCGAAAGGCTTCTTGAGGGGAAAGCTGTAACACTGTGAGATGATTTCACAGAACACAAAGAAGTTTCTCAGAAAGCTTCCTTCTCTTTGTTATCGGAGGATATTTCCTTTGGCCCTATAGTCTTCAAAGGGATCCGAAATACCTGTTTCACATTCCACAGAAATAAGGCTAGCAAAGAGATACACGAAACACAGATGTAACTCTGTGAGATGAATTCACAGAACACTAAGCAGTTTCTCAGAAAGCTTCTTTCCAGATTTCATCTGAGGATATTTCCTTTTTCACCATAGCCCTCTATGTGCTTCCAAATATCACTTTGCCAATTCCACAAGAACTGTCTTAGCGAAAGGCTTCTTGAGGGGAAAGCTGTAACTCTGTGAGATGATTTCACAGAACACAAAGAAGTTTCTCAGAAAGCTTCTTTCTCTTTGTTATCGGAGGATATTTCCTATGGCCCTATGGTGTTCAAAGGGATGCGAAATATCTGTTCTCAGATTCCACAGAAAGAAGGCTAGCAAAGAGATTCTCGAAATACAGATGTAACTCTGTGAGATGAATTCACAGAACACTAAGCAGTTTCTCAGAAAGCTTCTTTCCAGATTTCATCTGAGGATATTTCCTTTTTCACCAGAGCCCTCTAAGGGCTTCCAAATATCACTTTGCCAATTCCACAAGAACTGTCTTAGCGAAAGGCTTCTTGAGCGGAAAGCTGTAACTCTGTGAGATTATTTCACAGAACACAACGAAGTTTCTCAGAAAACTTCTTTCTCTTTGTTATCGGAGGATGTTTCCTTTGGCCCTATAGACTTCAAAGGGATCCTAAATATCTGTTCTCATATTCCACAGAAAGAAGGCTAGCAAAGAGATCTACGAAACACATATGTAACTCTGTGAGATGAATTCACAGAACACTAAGCAGTTTCTCAGAAAGCTTCTTTCCAGATTTCATCTGAGGATATTTCCTTTTTCACCATAGCCCTCTATGGGCTTCCAAATATCACTTTGCCAATTCCACAAGAACTGTCTTAGCGAAAGGCTTCTTGAGGGGAAAGCTGTAACTCTGTGAGATGATTTCACAGAACACAAAGAAGTTTCTCAGAAAGCTTCTTTCTCTTTTTTATCGGAGGATATTTCCTATGGCCCTATGGTGTTCAAAGGTATGCGAAATATCTGTTCTCAGATTCCACAGAAAGAAGGCTAGCAAAGAGATTCTCGAAATACAGATGTAACTCTGTGAGATGAATTCACAGAACACTAAGCAGTTTCTCAGAAAGCTTCTTTCCAGATTTCATCTGAGGATATTTCCTTTTTCACCAGAGCCCTCTAAGGGCTTCCAAATATCACTTTGCCAATTCCACAAGAACTGTCTTAGCGAAAGGCTTCTTGAGGGGAAAGCTGTAACTCTGTGAGATGATTTCACAGAACACAAAGAAGTTTCTCAGAAAGCTTCTTTCTCTTTGTTATCGGAGGATATTTCCTATGGCCCTATGGTGTTCAAAGGGATACGAAATATCTGTTCTCAGATTCCACAGAAAGAAGGCTAGCAAAGAGATCCACGAAATACAGATGTAACTCTGTGAGATGAATTCACAGAACACTAAGCAGTTTCTCAGAAAGCTTCTTTCCAGATTTCATCTGAGGATATTTCCTCTTTCACCAGAGCCCTCTAAGGGCTTCCAAATATCACTTTGCCAATTCCACAAGAACTGTCTTAGCGAAAGGATTCTTGAGGGGAAAGCTGTAACTCTGTGACATTATTTCACAGAACACAACGAAGTTTCTCAGAAAGCTTCTTTCTCTTTGATATCGGAGGATATTTCCTTTGGCCCTATAGTCTTCAAAGGGATCCGAAATATCTGTTCTCAGATTCCACAGAAAGAAGGATAGCAAAGAGATACACGAAATACAGATGTAACTCTGTGAGATGAGTTAACAGTACACTAAGCAGTTTCTCAGAAAGCTTCTTTCCAGATTTCATCTGAGGATATTTCCTTTTTCACCATAGCCCTCTTTGGGCTTCCAAATATCACTTTGCCAATTCCACAAGAACTGTCTTAGCGAAAGGCTTCTTCAGGGGAAAGCTGTAACTCTGTGAGATGATTTCACAGAACACAAAGAAGTTTCTAAGAAAGCTTCTTTCTCTTTGTTATCGGAGGATATTTCCTTTGGCCCTATAGTCTTCAAATGGATCCCAAATATCTGTTCTCAGATTCCAGAGAAATAAGACTAGCAAAGAGATCTACGAGACACAGATGTAACTCTGTGAGATGAATTAACAGAACACTAAGCAGTTTCTCAGACAGCTTCTTTCCAGATTTCATCTGAGGATATTTCCTTTTTCACCATAGCCCTCTTTGGGCTTCCAAATATCACTTTGCCAATTCCACAAGAACTGTCTTAGCGAAAGGCTTCTTCAGGGGAAAGCTGTAACTCTGTGAGATGATTTCACAGAACACAAAGAAGTTTCTCAGAAAGCTTCTTTCTCTTTGTTATCGGAGGATATTTCCTTTGGCCCTATAGTCTTCAAAGGGATCCGAAATATCTGTTCTCAGATTCCAGAGAAATAAGACTAGCAAAGAGATCTACGAGACACAGATGTAACTCTGTGAGATGAATTAACAGAACACTAAGCAGTTTCTCAGAAAGCTTCTTTCCAGATTTCAACTGAGGATATTTCCTTTTTCACCATAGCCCTCTAAGGGCTTCCAAATATCACTTTGCCAATTCCACAAGAACTGTCTTAGCGAAAGGCTTCTTGAGGGGAAAGCTGTAACTCTCTGAGATGATTTCACAGAAGACAAAGAATTTTCTCAGAAAGCTTCTTTCTCTTTGTTATCGGAGGATATTTCCTTTGGCTCTATAGTCTTCAAAGGGATCCGAAATATCTGTTCTCAGATTCCACAGAAAGAAGGCTAGCAAAGAGATACACGAAATACAAATGTCACTCTGTGAGATGAATTCACAGAACACTAAGCAGTTTCTCAGAAAGCTTCTTTCCAGAATTCATCTGAGGATAATTCCTTTTTCACCATATCCCTCTATGGGATTCCAAATATCACTTTGCCAATAGCACAAGAACTGTCTTATCGAAAGGCTTCTTGAGGGGAAAGCTGTAACTCTGTGAGATGATTTCACAGAACACAAAGAAGTTTCTCAGAAAGCTTCTTTCTCTTTGTTATAGGAGGATATTTCCTTTGGCCCTATAGTCTTCAACGGGATCCGAAAAATCTCTTCTCAGATTCCACAGAAAGAAGGCTAGCAAGGAGATCCACGAAACACAGATGTAACTCTGTGAGATGAATTCACAGAACACTAAGCAGTTTCTCAGAAAGCTTCTTTCCAGATTTCATCTGAGGATATTTCCTTTTTCACCACAGCACTCTATGGGCTTCCAAATATCACTTTGCCAATTCCACAAGAACTGTCTTAGCGAAAGGCTTCTTCAGGGGAAAGCTGTAACTCTGTGAGATGATTTCACAGAACACAAAGAATTTTCTCAGAAAGCTTCTTTCTTTTTGTTATCGGAGGATATTTCCTTTGGCCCTATAGTCTTCAAAGGGATCAGAAATATCTGTTCTCAGATTCCACAGAAAGAAGGCTAGCAAAGAGATCCTCAAAATACAGATGTAACTCTGTGAGATGAATTCACAGAACACTAAGCAGTTTCTCAGAAAGCTTCTTTCCAGATTTCATCTGAGGATATTTCCTTTTTCACCATAGCCCTCTAAGGTCTTCCAAATATCACTTTGCCAATTCCACAAGAACTGTCTTAGCGAAAGGCTTCTTGAGGGGAAAGCTGTAACTCTCTGAGATGATTTCACAGAAGACAAAGAAGTTTCTCAGAAAGCTTCCTTCTCTTTGTTATCGGAGGATATTTCCTTTGGCTCTATACTCTTCAAAGGGATCCGAAATATCTGTTCTCAGATTCCACAGAAAGAAGGCTAGCAAAGAGATACACGAAATACAAATGTAACTCTGTGAGATGAATTCACAGAACACTAAACAGTTTCTCAGAAAGCTTCTTTCCAGAATTCATCTGAGGATAATTCCTTTTTCACCATATCTCTCTATGGGATTCCAAATATCACTTTGCCAATAGCACAAGAACTGTCTTATCGAAAGGCTTCTTGAGGGGAAAGCTGGAACTCTGTGAGATGATTTCACAGAACACAAAGAAGTTTCTCAGAAAGCTTCTTTCTCTTTGTTATCGGAGGATATTTCCTTTGGCCCTATAGTCTTCAAAGGGATTCGAAAAATCTGTTCTCAGATTCCACAGAAAGAAGGCTAGCAAAGAGATCCACGAAATACAGATGTAACTCTGTGAGATGAATTAACAGAACACTAAGCAGTTTCTCAGAAAGCTTCTTTCCAGATTTCATCTGAGGATATTTCCTTTTTCACCATAGCCCTCTATAGGCTTCCAAATATCACTTTGCCAATTCCACAAGAACTGTCTTAGCGAAAGGCTTCCTGAGGGGAAAGCTGTAACTCTGTGAGATGATTTCACAGAACACAAAGAAGTTTCTCAGAAAGCTTCTTTCTCTTTGTTATCGGAGGATATTTCCTTTGGCCCTATAGTCTTCAAAGGGATCCGAAATATCTGTTCTCAGATTCCACAGAAATAAGGCTAGCAAAGAGATCTACGAAACACAGATGTAACTCTGTGAGATGAATTCACAGAACATTAAGCAGTTTCTCAGAAAGCTTCTTTCCAGATTTCATCTGAGGATATTTCCTTTTTCACCATAGCCCTCTATGGGCTTCCAAATATCACTTTGCCAATTCCACAAGAACTGTCTTAGCGAAAGGCTTCTTGAGGGGAAAGCTTTAACTCTGTGAGATGATTTCACAGAACACAAAGAAGTTTCTCAGAAAGCTTCTTTCTCTTTGTTATCGGAGGATATTTCCTTTGGCCCTATGGTGTTCAAAGGTATGCGAAATATCTGTTCTCAGATTCCACAGAAAGAAGGCTAGCAAAGAGATTCTCGAAATACAGATGTAACTCTGTGAGATGAATTCACAGAACACTAAGCAGTTTCTCAGAAAGCTTCTTTCCAGATTTCATCTGAGGATATTTCCTTTTTCACCATAGCCCTCTATGGGCTTCCAAATATCACTTTGCCAATTCCACAAGAACTGTCTTAGCGAAAGGCTTCTTGAGGGGAAAGCTGTAACTCTGTGAGATGATTTCACAGAACACAAAGAAGTTTCTCAGAAAGCTTCTTTCTCTTTGTTATCGGAGGATATTTCCTATGGCCCTATGGTGTTCAAAGGGATGCGAAATATCTGTTCTCAGATTCCACAGAAAGAAGGCTAGCAAAGAGATTCTCGAAATACAGATGTAACTCTGTGAGATGAATTCACAGAACACTAAGCAGTTTCTCAGAAAGCTTCTTTCCAGATTTCATCTGAGGATATTTCCTCTTTCACCAGAGCCCTCTAAGAGCTTCCAAATATCACTTTGCCAATTCCACAAGAACTGTCTTAGCGAAAGGCTTCTTGAGGGGAAAGCTGTAACTCTGTGAGATTATTTCACAGAACACAACGAAGTTTCTCAGAAAGCTTCTTTCTCTTTGATATCGGAGGATATTTCCTTTGGCCCTATAGTCTTCAAAGGGATCCGAAAAATCTGTTCTCAGATTCCACAGAAAGAAGGCTAGCAAAGAGATCCACGAAACACAAATGTAACTCTGTGAGATGAATTCACAGAACACTAAGCAGTTTCTCAGAAAGCTTCTTTCCAGATTTCATCTGAGGATATTTCCTTTTTCACCATAGCACTCTATGGGCTTCCAAATATCACTTTGCCAATTCCACAAGAACTGTCTTAGCGAAAGGCTTCTTCAGGGGAAAGCTGTAACTCTGTGAGATGATTTCACAGAACACAAAGAATTTTCTCAGAAAGCTTCTTTCTTTTTGTTATCGGAGGATATTCCCTTTGGCCCTATAGTCTTCAAAGGAGTCTGAAATATCTGTTCTCAGATTCCACAGAAATAAGGCTAGCAAAGAGATCTACGAAACACAGATGTAACTCTGTGAGATGAATTCACAGAACACTAAGCAGTTTCTCAGAAAGCTTCTTTCCAGATTTCATCTGAGGATATTTCCTTTTTCACCAGAGCCCTCTAAGGGCTTCCAAATATCACTTTGCCAATTCCACAAGAACTGTCTTAGCGAAAGGTTTCTTGAGGGGAAAGCTGTAACTCTGTGAGATGATTTCACAGATCACAAAGAAGTTTCTCAGAAAGCTTCTTTCTCTTTGTTATCGGAGGATATTTCCTATGGCCCTTTGGTGTTCAAAGGGATGCGAAATATCTGTTCTCAGATTCCACAGAAAGAAGGCTAGCAAAGAGATTCTCGAAATACAGATGTAACTCTGTGAGATGAATTCACAGAACACTAAGCAGTTTCTCGGAAAGCTTCTTGCCAGATTTCATCTGAGGATATTTCCTCTTTCACCAGAGCCCTCTAAGGGCTTCCAAATATCACTTTGCCAATTCCACAAGAACTGTCTTAGCGAAAGGCTTCTTGAGGGGAAAGCTGTAACTCTGTGAGATTATTTCACAGAACACAACGAAGTTTCTCAGAAAGCTTCTTTCTCTTTGATATCGGAGGATATTTCCTTTGGCCCTATAGTCTTCAAAGGGATCCGAAATATCTGTTCTCAGATTCCACAGAAAGAAGGATAGCAAAGAGATACACGAAATACAGATGTAACTCTGTGAGATGAGTTAACAGTACACTAAGCAGTTTCTCAGAAAGCTTCTTTCCAGATTTCATCTGAGGATATTTCCTTTTTCACCATAGCCCTCTTTGGGCTTCCAAATATCACTTTGCCAATTCCACAAGAAATGTCTTAGCGAAAGGATTCTTCAGGGGAAAGCTGTAACTCTCTGAGATGATTTCACAGAAGACAAAGAAGTTTCTCAGAAAGCTTCTTTCTCTTTGTTATCGGAGGATATTTCCATTGGCCCTATAGTCTTCAAAGGGATCCTAAATATCTGTTCTCAGATTCCACAGAAAGAAGGCTAGCAAAGAGATACACGAAATACAAATGTAACTCTGTGAGATGAATGCACAGAACACTAAGCAGTTTCTCAGAAAGCTTCTTTCCAGAATTCATCTGAGGATAATTCCTTTTTCACCATATCCCTCTATGGGATTCCAAATATCACTTTGCCAATTCCACAAGAACTGTCTTATCGAAAGGCTTCTTGAGGGGAAAGCTGTAACTTTGTGAGATGATTTCACAGAACACAAAGAAGTTTCTCAGAAAGCTTCTTTCTCTTTGTTATAGGAGGATATTTCCTTTGGCCCTATAGTCTTCAATGGGATCCGAAAAATCTGTTCTCAGATTCCACAGAAAGAAGGCTAGCAAAGAGATCCACGAAACACAGATGTAACTCGGTGAGATGAATTCACAGAACACTAAGCAGTTTCTCAGAAAGCTTCTTTCCAGATTTCATCTGAGGATATTTCCTTTTTCACCATAGCACTCTATGGGCTTCCAAATATCACTTTGCCAATTCCACAAGAACTGTCTTAGCGAAAGGCTTCTTGAGGGGAAAGCTGTAACTCTGTGAGATGATTTCACAGAACACAAAGAATTTTCTCAGAAAGCTTCTTTCTTTTTGTTATCGGAGGATATTTCCTTTGGCTCTATAGTCTTCAAAGGGATCCGAAATATCTGTTCTCAGATTCCACAGAAATAAGGCTAGCAAAGAGATCCTCGAAATACAGATGTAACTCTGTGAGATGAATTAACAGAACACTAAGCAGTTTCACAGAAAGCTTTTTTCCAGATTTCATCTGAGGATATATCCTTTTTCACCATAGCCCTCTATGGGATTCCAGATATAACTTTGCCAATTCCACAAGAACTGTCTTAGCGAAAGGCTTCTTGAAGGGAAAGCTGTAACTCTGTGAGATGATTTCACAGAACACAAAGAAGTTTCTCAGAAAGCTTCTTTCTCTTTGTTATCGGAGGATATTCCCTTTGGCCCTATAGTCTTCAAAGGAGTCTGAAATATCTGTTCTCAGATTCCACAGAAATAAGGTTAGCAAAGAGATCTACGAAACACAGATGTAACTCTGTGAGATGAATTCACAGAACACTAAGCAGTTTCTCAGAAAGCTTCTTTCCAGATTTCATCTGAGGATATTTCCTTTTTCACCAGAGCCCTCTAAGGGCTTCCAAATATCACTTTGCCAATTCCACAAGAACTGTCTTAGCGAAAGGTTTCTTGAGGGGAAAGCTGTAACTCTGTGAGATGATTTCACAGATCACAAAGAAGTTTCTCAGAAAGCTTCTTTCTCTTTGTTATCGGAGGATATTTCCTATGGCCCTTTGGTGTTCAAAGGGATGCGAAATATCTGTTCTCAGATTCCACAGAAAGAAGGCTAGCAAAGAGATTCTCGAAATACAGATGTAACTCTGTGAGATGAATTCACAGAACACTAAGCAGTTTCTCAGAAAGCTTCTTGCCAGATTTCATCTGAGGATATTTCCTCTTTCACCAGAGCCCTCTAAGGGCTTCCAAATATCACTTTGCCAATTCCACAAGAACTGTCTTAGCGAAAGGCTTCTTGAGGGGAAAGCTGTAACTCTGTGAGATTATTTCACAGAACACAACGAAGTTTCTCAGAAAGCTTCTTTCTCTTTGATATCGGAGGATATTTCCTTTGGCCCTATAGTCTTCAAAGGGATCCGAAATATCTGTTCTCAGATTCCACAGAAAGAAGGATAGCAAAGAGATACACGAAATACAGATGTAACTCTGTGAGATGAGTTAACAGTACACTAAGCAGTTTCTCAGAAAGCTTCTTTCCAGATTTCATCTGAGGATATTTCCTTTTTCACCATAGCCCTCTTTGGGCTTCCAAATATCACTTTGCCAATTCCACAAGAAATGTCTTAGCGAAAGGATTCTTCAGGGGAAAGCTGTAACTCTCTGAGATGATTTCACAGAAGACAAAGAAGTTTCTCAGAAAGCTTCTTTCTCTTTGTTATCGGAGGATATTTCCATTGGCCCTATAGTCTTCAAAGGGATCCTAAATATCTGTTCTCAGATTCCACAGAAAGAAGGCTAGCAAAGAGATACACGAAATACAAATGTAACTCTGTGAGATGAATGCACAGAACACTAAGCAGTTTCTCAGAAAGCTTCTTTCCAGAATTCATCTGAGGATAATTCCTTTTTCACCATATCCCTCTATGGGATTCCAAATATCACTTTGCCAATTCCACAAGAACTGTCTTATCGAAAGGCTTCTTGAGGGGAAAGCTGTAACTTTGTGAGATGATTTCACAGAACACAAAGAAGTTTCTCAGAAAGCTTCTTTCTCTTTGTTATAGGAGGATATTTCCTTTGGCCCTATAGTCTTCAATGGGATCCGAAAAATCTGTTCTCAGATTCCACAGAAAGAAGGCTAGCAAAGAGATCCACGAAACACAGATGTAACTCGGTGAGATGAATTCACAGAACACTAAGCAGTTTCTCAGAAAGCTTCTTTCCAGATTTCATCTGAGGATATTTCCTTTTTCACCATAGCACTCTATGGGCTTCCAAATATCACTTTGCCAATTCCACAAGAACTGTCTTAGCGAAAGGCTTCTTGAGGGGAAAGCTGTAACTCTGTGAGATGATTTCACAGAACACAAAGAATTTTCTCAGAAAGCTTCTTTCTTTTTGTTATCGGAGGATATTTCCTTTGGCTCTATAGTCTTCAAAGGGATCCGAAATATCTGTTCTCAGATTCCACAGAAATAAGGCTAGCAAAGAGATCCTCGAAATACAGATGTAACTCTGTGAGATGAATTAACAGAACACTAAGCAGTTTCACAGAAAGCTTTTTTCCAGATTTCATCTGAGGATATATCCTTTTTCACCATAGCCCTCTATGGGATTCCAGATATAACTTTGCCAATTCCACAAGAACTGTCTTAGCGAAAGGCTTCTTGAAGGGAAAGCTGTAACTCTGTGAGATGATTTCACAGAACACAAAGAAGTTTCTCAGAAAGCTTCTTTCTCTTTGTTATCGGAGGATATTCCCTTTGGCCCTATAGTCTTCAAAGGAGTCTGAAATATCTGTTCTCAGATTCCACAGAAATAAGGCTAGCAAAGAGATCTACGAAACACACATGTAACTCTGTGAGATGAATTCACAGAACACTAAGCAGTTTCTCAGAAAGCTTCTTTCCAGATTTCATCTGAGGATATTTCCTTTTTCACCAGAGCCCTCTAAGGGCTTCCAAATATCACTTTGCCAATTCCACAAGAACTGTCTTAGCGAAAGGTTTCTTGAGGGGAAAGCTGTAACTCTGTGAGATGATTTCACAGATCACAAAGAAGTTTCTCAGAAAGCTTCTTTCTCTTTGTTATCGGAGGATATTTCCTATGGCCCTTTGGTGTTCAAAGGGATGCGAAATATCTGTTCTCAGATTCCACAGAAAGAAGGCTAGCAAAGAGATTCTCGAAATACAGATGTAACTCTGTGAGATGAATTCACAGAACACTAAGCAGTTTCTCAGAAAGCTTCTTGCCAGATTTCATCTGAGGATATTTCCTCTTTCACCAGAGCCCTCTAAGGGCTTCCAAATATCACTTTGCCAATTCCACAAGAACTGTCTTAGCGAAAGGCTTCTTGAGGGGAAAGCTGTAACTCTGTGAGATTATTTCACAGAACACAACGAAGTTTCTCAGAAAGCTTCTTTCTCTTTGATATCGGAGGATATTTCCTTTGGCCCTATAGTCTTCAAAGGGATCCGAAATATCTGTTCTCAGATTCCACAGAAAGAAGGATAGCAAAGAGATACACGAAATACAGATGTAACTCTGTGAGATGAGTTAACAGTACACTAAGCAGTTTCTCAGAAAGCTTCTTTCCAGATTTCATCTGAGGATATTTCCTTTTTCACCATAGCCCTCTTTGGGCTTCCAAATATCACTTTGCCAATTCCACAAGAAATGTCTTAGCGAAAGGATTCTTCAGGGGAAAGCTGTAACTCTCTGAGATGATTTCACAGAAGACAAAGAAGTTTCTCAGAAAGCTTCTTTCTCTTTGTTATCGGAGGATATTTCCATTGGCCCTATAGTCTTCAAAGGGATCCTAAATATCTGTTCTCAGATTCCACAGAAAGAAGGCTAGCAAAGAGATACACGAAATACAAATGTAACTCTGTGAGATGAATGCACAGAACACTAAGCAGTTTCTCAGAAAGCTTCTTTCCAGAATTCATCTGAGGATAATTCCTTTTTCACCATATCCCTCTATGGGATTCCAAATATCACTTTGCCAATTCCACAAGAACTGTCTTATCGAAAGGCTTCTTGAGGGGAAAGCTGTAACTTTGTGAGATGATTTCACAGAACACAAAGAAGTTTCTCAGAAAGCTTCTTTCTCTTTGTTATAGGAGGATATTTCCTTTGGCCCTATAGTCTTCAATGGGATCCGAAAAATCTGTTCTCAGATTCCACAGAAAGAAGGCTAGCAAAGAGATCCACGAAACACAGATGTAACTCGGTGAGATGAATTCACAGAACACTAAGCAGTTTCTCAGAAAGCTTCTTTCCAGATTTCATCTGAGGATATTTCCTTTTTCACCATAGCACTCTATGGGCTTCCAAATATCACTTTGCCAATTCCACAAGAACTGTCTTAGCGAAAGGCTTCTTGAGGGGAAAGCTGTAACTCTGTGAGATGATTTCACAGAACACAAAGAATTTTCTCAGAAAGCTTCTTTCTTTTTGTTATCGGAGGATATTTCCTTTGGCTCTATAGTCTTCAAAGGGATCCGAAATATCTGTTCTCAGATTCCACAGAAATAAGGCTAGCAAAGAGATCCTCGAAATACAGATGTAACTCTGTGAGATGAATTAACAGAACACTAAGCAGTTTCACAGAAAGCTTTTTTCCAGATTTCATCTGAGGATATATCCTTTTTCACCATAGCCCTCTATGGGATTCCAGATATAACTTTGCCAATTCCACAAGAACTGTCTTAGCGAAAGGCTTCTTGAAGGGAAAGCTGTAACTCTGTGAGATGATTTCACAGAACACAAAGAAGTTTCTCAGAAAGCTTCTTTCTCTTTGTTATCGGAGGATATTCCCTTTGGCCCTATAGTCTTCAAAGGAGTCTGAAATATCTGTTCTCAGATTCCACAGAAATAAGGCTAGCAAAGAGATCTACGAAACACAGATGTAACTCTGTGAGATGAATTCACAGAACACTAAGCAGTTTCTCAGAAAGCTTCTTTCCAGATTTCATCTGAGGATATTTCCTTTTTCACCAGAGCCCTCTAAGGGCTTCCAAATATCACTTTGCCAATTCCACAAGAACTGTCTTAGCGAAAGGTTTCTTGAGGGGAAAGCTGTAACTCTGTGAGATGATTTCACAGATCACAAAGAAGTTTCTCAGAAAGCTTCTTTCTCTTTGTTATCGGAGGATATTTCCTATGGCCCTTTGGTGTTCAAAGGGATGCGAAATATCTGTTCTCAGATTCCACAGAAAGAAGGCTAGCAAAGAGATTCTCGAAATACAGATGTAACTCTGTGAGATGAATTCACAGAACACTAAGCAGTTTCTCAGAAAGCTTCTTGCCAGATTTCATCTGAGGATATTTCCTCTTTCACCAGAGCCCTCTAAGGGCTTCCAAATATCACTTTGCCAATTCCACAAGAACTGTCTTAGCGAAAGGCTTCTTGAGGGGAAAGCTGTAACTCTGTGAGATTATTTCACAGAACACAACGAAGTTTCTCAGAAAGCTTCTTTCTCTTTGATATCGGAGGATATTTCCTTTGGCCCTATAGTCTTCAAAGGGATCCGAAATATCTGTTCTCAGATTCCACAGAAAGAAGGATAGCAAAGAGATACACGAAATACAGATGTAACTCTGTGAGATGAGTTAACAGTACACTAAGCAGTTTCTCAGAAAGCTTCTTTCCAGATTTCATCTGAGGATATTTCCTTTTTCACCATAGCCCTCTTTGGGCTTCCAAATATCACTTTGCCAATTCCACAAGAAATGTCTTAGCGAAAGGATTCTTCAGGGGAAAGCTGTAACTCTCTGAGATGATTTCACAGAAGACAAAGAAGTTTCTCAGAAAGCTTCTTTCTCTTTGTTATCGGAGGATATTTCCATTGGCCCTATAGTCTTCAAAGGGATCCTAAATATCTGTTCTCAGATTCCACAGAAAGAAGGCTAGCAAAGAGATACACGAAATACAAATGTAACTCTGTGAGATGAATGCACAGAACACTAAGCAGTTTCTCAGAAAGCTTCTTTCCAGAATTCATCTGAGGATAATTCCTTTTTCACCATATCCCTCTATGGGATTCCAAATATCACTTTGCCAATTCCACAAGAACTGTCTTATCGAAAGGCTTCTTGAGGGGAAAGCTGTAACTTTGTGAGATGATTTCACAGAACACAAAGAAGTTTCTCAGAAAGCTTCTTTCTCTTTGTTATAGGAGGATATTTCCTTTGGCCCTATAGTCTTCAATGGGATCCGAAAAATCTGTTCTCGGATTCCACAGAAAGAAGGCTAGCAAAGAGATCCACGAAACACAGATGTAACTCGGTGAGATGAATTCACAGAACACTAAGCAGTTTCTCAGAAAGCTTCTTTCCAGATTTCATCTGAGGATATTTCCTTTTTCACCATAGCACTCTATGGGCTTCCAAATATCACTTTGCCAATTCCACAAGAACTGTCTTAGCGAAAGGCTTCTTGAGGGGAAAGCTGTAACTCTGTGAGATGATTTCACAGAACACAAAGAATTTTCTCAGAAAGCTTCTTTCTTTTTGTTATCGGAGGATATTTCCTTTGGCTCTATAGTCTTCAAAGGGATCCGAAATATCTGTTCTCAGATTCCACAGAAATAAGGCTAGCAAAGAGATCCTCGAAATACAGATGTAACTCTGTGAGATGAATTAACAGAACACTAAGCAGTTTCACAGAAAGCTTTTTTCCAGATTTCATCTGAGGATATATCCTTTTTCACCATAGCCCTCTATGGGATTCCAGATATAACTTTGCCAATTCCACAAGAACTGTCTTAGCGAAAGGCTTCTTGAAGGGAAAGCTGTAACTCTGTGAGATGATTTCACAGAACACAAAGAAGTTTCTCAGAAAGCTTCTTTCTCTTTGTTATCGGAGGATATTCCCTTTGGCCCTATAGTCTTCAAAGGAGTCTGAAATATCTGTTCTCAGATTCCACAGAAATAAGGCTAGCAAAGAGATCTACGAAACACAGATGTAACTCTGTGAGATGAATTCACAGAACACTAAGCAGTTTCTCAGAAAGCTTCTTTCCAGATTTCATCTGAGGATATTTCCTTTTTCACCTTAGCCCTCTACGGTCTTCCAAATATCACTTTGCCAATTCCACAAGAACTGTCTTAGCGAAAGGCTTCTTGAGGGGAAAGCTGTAACACTGTGAGATGATTTCACAGAACACAAAGAAGTTTCTCAGAAAGCTTCCTTCTCTTTGTTATCGGAGGATATTTCCTTTGGCCCTATAGTCTTCAAAGGGATCCGAAATATCTGTTTCACATTCCACAGAAATAAGGCTAGCAAAGAGATCCACGAATTACAGATGTAACTCTGTGAGATGAATTCACAGAACACTAAGCAGTTTCTCAGAAAGCTTCTTTCCAGATTTCATCTGAGGATATTTAATTTTTCACCATAGCCCTCTTTGGGCTTCCAAATATCACTTTGCCAATTCCACAAGAACTGTCTTACCGAAAGGCTTCTTGAGGGGAAAGCTGTAACTCTGTGAGATGATTTCACAGAACACAAAGAAGTTTCTCAGAAAGCTTCTTTCTCTTTGTTATCGGAGGATATTTCCTTTGGCCCTATGGTGTTCAAAGGTATGCGAAATATCTGTTCTCAGATTCCACAGAAAGAAGGCTAGCAAAGAGATTCTCGAAATACAGATGTAACTCTGTGAGATGAATTCACAGAACACTAAGCAGTTTCTCAGAAAGCTTCTTTCCAGATTTCATCTGAGGATATTTCCTTTTTCACCATAGCCCTCTATGGACTTCCAAATATCACTTTGCCAATTCCACAAGAACTGTCTTAGCGAAAGGCTTCTTGAGGGGAAAGCTGTAACTCTGTGAGATGATTTCACAGAACACAAAGAAGTTTCTCAGAAAGCTTCTTTCTCTTTGTTATCGGAGGATATTTCCTATGGCCCTATGGTGTTCAAAGGGTTGCGAAATATCTGTTCTCAGATTCCACAGAAAGAAGGCTAGCAAAGAGATTCTCGAAATACAGATGTAACTCTGTGAGATGAATTCACAGAACACTAAGCAGTTTCTCAGAAATCTTCTTTCCAGATTTCATCTGAGGATATTTCCTCTTTCACCAGAGCCCTCTAAGAGCTTCCAAATATCACTTTGCCAATTCCACAAGAACTGTCTTAGCGAAAGGCTTCTTGAGGGGAAAGCTGTAACTCTGTGAGATTATTTCACAGAACACAACGAAGTTTCTCAGAAAGCTTCTTTCTCTTTGATATCGGAGGATATTTCCTTTGGCCCTATAGTCTTCAAAGGGATCCGAAATATCTGTTCTCAGATTCCACAGAAAGAAAGATAGCAAATAGATACACGAAATACAGATGTAACTCTGTGAGATGAGTTAACAGTACACTAAGCAGTTTCTCAGAAAGCTTCTTTCCAGATTTCATCTGAGGATATTTCCTTTTTCAACATAGCCCTCTTTGGGCTTCCAAATATCACTTTGACAATTCCACAAGATGTGTCTTAGCGAAAGGATTCTTCAGGGGAAAGCTGTAACTCTCTGAGATGATTTCACAGAAGACAAAGAAGTTTCTCAGAAAGCTTCTTTCTCTTTGTTATCGGAGGATATTTCCATTGGCCCCATAGTCTTCAAAGGGATCCTAAATATCTGTTCTCAGATTCCACAGAAAGAAGGCTAGCAAAGAGATCCACGAAATACAAATGTAACTATGTGAGATGAATTCACAGAACACTAAGCAGTTTCTCAGAAAGCTTCTTTCCAGAATTCATCTGAGGATAATTCCTTTTTCACCATATCCCTCGATGGGATTCCAAATATCACTTTGCCAATTCCACAAGAACTGTCTTAGCGAAAGGCTTCTGGAGGGGCAAGCTGTAACTCTGTGAGATGATTTCACAGAACACAAAGAATTTTCTCAGAAAGCTTCTTTCTTTTTGTTATCGGAGGATATTTCCTTTGGCTCTATAGTCTTCAAAGGGATCCGAAATATCTGTTCTCAGATTCCACAGAAATAAGGCTAGCAAAGAGATCCTCGAAATACAGATGTAACTCTGTGAGATGAATTAACAGAACACTAAGCAGTTTCACAGAAAGCTTTTTTCCAGATTTCATCTGAGGATATATCCTTTTTCACCATAGCCCTCTATGGGATTCCAGATATAACTTTGCCAATTCCACAAGAACTGTCTTAGCGAAAGGCTTCTTGAAGGGAAAGCTGTAACTCTGTGAGATGATTTCACAGAACACAAAGAAGTTTCTCAGAAAGCTTCTTTCTCTTTGTTATCGGAGGATATTCCCTTTGGCCCTATAGTCTTCAAAGGAGTCTGAAATATCTGTTCTCAGATTCCACAGAAATAAGGTTAGCAAAGAGATCTACGAAACACAGATGTAACTCTGTGAGATGAATTCACAGAACACTAAGCAGTTTCTCAGAAAGCTTCTTTCCAGATTTCATCTGAGGATATTTCCTTTTTCACCAGAGCCCTCTAAGGGCTTCCAAATATCACTTTGCCAATTCCACAAGAACTGTCTTAGCGAAAGGTTTCTTGAGGGGAAAGCTGTAACTCTGTGAGATGATTTCACAGATCACAAAGAAGTTTCTCAGAAAGCTTCTTTCTCTTTGTTATCGGAGGATATTTCCTATGGCCCTTTGGTGTTCAAAGGGATGCGAAATATCTGTTCTCAGATTCCACAGAAAGAAGGCTAGCAAAGAGATTCTCGAAATACAGATGTAACTCTGTGAGATGAATTCACAGAACACTAAGCAGTTTCTCAGAAAGCTTCTTGCCAGATTTCATCTGAGGATATTTCCTCTTTCACCAGAGCCCTCTAAGGGCTTCCAAATATCACTTTGCCAATTCCACAAGAACTGTCTTAGCGAAAGGCTTCTTGAGGGGAAAGCTGTAACTCTGTGAGATTATTTCACAGAACACAACGAAGTTTCTCAGAAAGCTTCTTTCTCTTTGATATCGGAGGATATTTCCTTTGGCCCTATAGTCTTCAAAGGGATCCGAAATATCTGTTCTCAGATTCCACAGAAAGAAGGATAGCAAAGAGATACACGAAATACAGATGTAACTCTGTGAGATGAGTTAACAGTACACTAAGCAGTTTCTCAGAAAGCTTCTTTCCAGATTTCATCTGAGGATATTTCCTTTTTCACCATAGCCCTCTTTGGGCTTCCAAATATCACTTTGCCCATTCCACAAGAAATGTCTTAGCGAAAGGATTCTTCAGGGGAAAGCTGTAACTCTCTGAGATGATTTCACAGAAGACAAAGAAGTTTCTCAGAAAGCTTCTTTCTCTTTGTTATCGGAGGATATTTCCATTGGCCCTATAGTCTTCAAAGGGATCCTAAATATCTGTTCTCAGATTCCACAGAAAGAAGGCTAGCAAAGAGATACACGAAATACAAATGTAACTCTGTGAGATGAATGCACAGAACACTAAGCAGTTTCTCAGAAAGCTTCTTTCCAGAATTCATCTGAGGATAATTCCTTTTTCACCATATCCCTCTATGGGATTCCAAATATCACTTTGCCAATTCCACAAGAACTGTCTTATCGAAAGGCTTCTTGAGGGGAAAGCTGTAACTTTGTGAGATGATTTCACAGAACACAAAGAAGTTTCTCAGAAAGCTTCTTTCTCTTTGTTATAGGAGGATATTTCCTTTGGCCCTATAGTCTTCAATGGGATCCGAAAAATCTGTTCTCAGATTCCACAGAAAGAAGGCTAGCAAAGAGATCCACGAAACACAGATGTAACTCGGTGAGATGAATTCACAGAACACTAAGCAGTTTCTCAGAAAGCTTCTTTCCAGATTTCATCTGAGGATATTTCCTTTTTCACCATAGCACTCTATGGGCTTCCAAATATCACTTTGCCAATTCCACAAGAACTGTCTTAGCGAAAGGCTTCTTGAGGGGAAAGCTGTAACTCTGTGAGATGATTTCACAGAACACAAAGAATTTTCTCAGAAAGCTTCTTTCTTTTTGTTATCGGAGGATATTTCCTTTGGCTCTATAGTCTTCAAAGGGATCCGAAATATCTGTTCTCAGATTCCACAGAAATAAGGCTAGCAAAGAGATCCTCGAAATACAGATGTAACTCTGTGAGATGAATTAACAGAACACTAAGCAGTTTCACAGAAAGCTTTTTTCCAGATTTCATCTGAGGATATATCCTTTTTCACCATAGCCCTCTATGGGATTCCAGATATAACTTTGCCAATTCCACAAGAACTGTCTTAGCGAAAGGCTTCTTGAAGGGAAAGCTGTAACTCTGTGAGATGATTTCACAGAACACAAAGAAGTTTCTCAGAAAGCTTCTTTCTCTTTGTTATCGGAGGATATTCCCTTTGGCCCTATAGTCTTCAAAGGAGTCTGAAATATCTGTTCTCAGATTCCACAGAAAGAAGGCTAGCAAAGAGATCTACGAAACACAGATGTAACTCTGTGAGATGAATTCACAGAACACTAAGCAGTTTCTCAGAAAGCTTCTTTCCAGATTTCATCTGAGGATATTTCCTTTTTCACCAGAGCCCTCTAAGGGCTTCCAAATATCACTTTGCCAATTCCACAAGAACTGTCTTAGCGAAAGGTTTCTTGAGGGGAAAGCTGTAACTCTGTGAGATGATTTCACAGATCACAAAGAAGTTTCTCAGAAAGCTTCTTTCTCTTTGTTATCGGAGGATATTTCCTATGGCCCTTTGGTGTTCAAAGGGATGCGAAATATCTGTTCTCAGATTCCACAGAAAGAAGGCTAGCAAAGAGATTCTCGAAATACAGATGTAACTCTGTGAGATGAATTCACAGAACACTAAGCAGTTTCTCAGAAAGCTTCTTGCCAGATTTCATCTGAGGATATTTCCTCTTTCACCAGAGCCCTCTAAGGGCTTCCAAATATCACTTTGCCAATTCCACAAGAACTGTCTTAGCGAAAGGCTTCTTGAGGGGAAAGCTGTAACTCTGTGAGATTATTTCACAGAACACAACGAAGTTTCTCAGAAAGCTTCTTTCTCTTTGATATCGGAGGATATTTCCTTTGGCCCTATAGTCTTCAAAGGGATCCGAAATATCTGTTCTCAGATTCCACAGAAAGAAGGATAGCAAAGAGATACACGAAATACAGATGTAACTCTGTGAGATGAGTTAACAGTACACTAAGCAGTTTCTCAGAAAGCTTCTTTCCAGATTTCATCTGAGGATATTTCCTTTTTCACCATAGCCCTCTTTGGGCTTCCAAATATCACTTTGCCAATTCCACAAGAAATGTCTTAGCGAAAGGATTCTTCAGGGGAAAGCTGTAACTCTCTGAGATGATTTCACAGAAGACAAAGAAGTTTCTCAGAAAGCTTCTTTCTCTTTGTTATCGGAGGATATTTCCATTGGCCCTATAGTCTTCAAAGGGATCCTAAATATCTGTTCTCAGATTCCACAGAAAGAAGGCTAGCAAAGAGATACACGAAATACAAATGTAACTCTGTGAGATGAATGCACAGAACACTAAGCAGTTTCTCAGAAAGCTTCTTTCCAGAATTCATCTGAGGATAATTCCTTTTTCACCATATCCCTCTATGGGATTCCAAATATCACTTTGCCAATTCCACAAGAACTGTCTTATCGAAAGGCTTCTTGAGGGGAAAGCTGTAACTTTGTGAGATGATTTCACAGAACACAAAGAAGTTTCTCAGAAAGCTTCTTTCTCTTTGTTATAGGAGGATATTTCCTTTGGCCCTATAGTCTTCAATGGGATCCGAAAAATCTGTTCTCGGATTCCACAGAAAGAAGGCTAGCAAAGAGATCCACGAAACACAGATGTAACTCGGTGAGATGAATTCACAGAACACTAAGCAGTTTCTCAGAAAGCTTCTTTCCAGATTTCATCTGAGGATATTTCCTTTTTCACCATAGCACTCTATGGGCTTCCAAATATCACTTTGCCAATTCCACAAGAACTGTCTTAGCGAAAGGCTTCTTGAGGGGAAAGCTGTAACTCTGTGAGATGATTTCACAGAACACAAAGAATTTTCTCAGAAAGCTTCTTTCTTTTTGTTATCGGAGGATATTTCCTTTGGCTCTATAGTCTTCAAAGGGATCCGAAATATCTGTTCTCAGATTCCACAGAAATAAGGCTAGCAAAGAGATCCTCGAAATACAGATGTAACTCTGTGAGATGAATTAACAGAACACTAAGCAGTTTCACAGAAAGCTTTTTTCCAGATTTCATCTGAGGATATATCCTTTTTCACCATAGCCCTCTATGGGATTCCAGATATAACTTTGCCAATTCCACAAGAACTGTCTTAGCGAAAGGCTTCTTGAAGGGAAAGCTGTAACTCTGTGAGATGATTTCACAGAACACAAAGAAGTTTCTCAGAAAGCTTCTTTCTCTTTGTTATCGGAGGATATTCCCTTTGGCCCTATAGTCTTCAAAGGAGTCTGAAATATCTGTTCTCAGATTCCACAGAAATAAGGCTAGCAAAGAGATCTACGAAACACAGATGTAACTCTGTGAGATGAATTCACAGAACACTAAGCAGTTTCTCAGAAAGCTTCTTTCCAGATTTCATCTGAGGATATTTCCTTTTTCACCTTAGCCCTCTACGGTCTTCCAAATATCACTTTGCCAATTCCACAAGAACTGTCTTAGCGAAAGGCTTCTTGAGGGGAAAGCTGTAACACTGTGAGATGATTTCACAGAACACAAAGAAGTTTCTCAGAAAGCTTCCTTCTCTTTGTTATCGGAGGATATTTCCTTTGGCCCTATAGTCTTCAAAGGGATCCGAAATATCTGTTTCACATTCCACAGAAATAAGGCTAGCAAAGAGATCCACGAATTACAGATGTAACTCTGTGAGATGAATTCACAGAACACTAAGCAGTTTCTCAGAAAGCTTCTTTCCAGATTTCATCTGAGGATATTTCCTTTTTCACCATAGCCCTCTTTGGGCTTCCAAATATCACTTTGCCAATTCCACAAGAACTGTCTTACCGAAAGGCTTCTTGAGGGGAAAGCTGTAACTCTGTGAGATGATTTCACAGAACACAAAGAAGTTTCTCAGAAAGCTTCTTTCTCTTTGTTATCGGAGGATATTTCCTTTGGCCCTATGGTGTTCAAAGGTATGCGAAATATCTGTTCTCAGATTCCACAGAAAGAAGGCTAGCAAAGAGATTCTCGAAATACAGATGTAACTCTGTGAGATGAATTCACAGAACACTAAGCAGTTTCTCAGAAAGCTTCTTTCCAGATTTCATCTGAGGATATTTCCTTTTTCACCATAGCCCTCTATGGACTTCCAAATATCACTTTGCCAATTCCACAAGAACTGTCTTAGCGAAAGGCTTCTTGAGGGGAAAGCTGTAACTCTGTGAGATGATTTCACAGAACACAAAGAAGTTTCTCAGAAAGCTTCTTTCTCTTTGTTATCGGAGGATATTTCCTATGGCCCTATGGTGTTCAAAGGGTTGCGAAATATCTGTTCTCAGATTCCACAGAAAGAAGGCTAGCAAAGAGATTCTCGAAATACAGATGTAACTCTGTGAGATGAATTCACAGAACACTAAGCAGTTTCTCAGAAATCTTCTTTCCAGATTTCATCTGAGGATATTTCCTCTTTCACCAGAGCCCTCTAAGAGCTTCCAAATATCACTTTGCCAATTCCACAAGAACTGTCTTAGCGAAAGGCTTCTTGAGGGGAAAGCTGTAACTCTGTGAGATTATTTCACAGAACACAACGAAGTTTCTCAGAAAGCTTCTTTCTCTTTGATATCGGAGGATATTTCCTTTGGCCCTATAGTCTTCAAAGGGATCCGAAATATCTGTTCTCAGATTCCACAGAAAGAAAGATAGCAAATAGATACACGAAATACAGATGTAACTCTGTGAGATGAGTTAACAGTACACTAAGCAGTTTCTCAGAAAGCTTCTTTCCAGATTTCATCTGAGGATATTTCCTTTTTCAACATAGCCCTCTTTGGGCTTCCAAATATCACTTTGACAATTCCACAAGATGTGTCTTAGCGAAAGGATTCTTCAGGGGAAAGCTGTAACTCTCTGAGATGATTTCACAGAAGACAAAGAAGTTTCTCAGAAAGCTTCTTTCTCTTTGTTATCGGAGGATATTTCCATTGGCCCCATAGTCTTCAAAGGGATCCTAAATATCTGTTCTCAGATTCCACAGAAAGAAGGCTAGCAAAGAGATCCACGAAATACAAATGTAACTATGTGAGATGAATTCACAGAACACTAAGCAGTTTCTCAGAAAGCTTCTTTCCAGAATTCATCTGAGGATAATTCCTTTTTCACCATATCCCTCGATGGGATTCCAAATATCACTTTGCCAATTCCACAAGAACTGTCTTAGCGAAAGGCTTCTTGAGGGGAAAGCTGTAACTCTGTGAGATGATTTCACAGAACACAAAGAAGTTTCTCAGAAAGCTTCTTTCTCTTTGTTATAGGAGGATATTTCCTTTGGCCCTATAGTCTTCAACGGGATCCGAAAAATCTGTTCTCAGATTCCACAGAAAGAAGGCTAGCAAAGAGATCCACGAAACACAGATGTAACTCTGTGAGATGAATTCACAGAACACTAAGCAGTTTCTCAGAAAGCTTCTTTCCAGATTTCATCTGAGGATATTTCCTTTTTCACCATAGCACTCTATGGGCTTCCAAATATCACTTTGCCAATTCCACAAGAACTGTCTTAGCGAAAGGCTTCTTCAGGGGAAAGCTGTAACTCTGTGAGATGATTTCACAGAACACAAAGAATTTTCTCAGAAAGCTTCTTTCTTTTTGTTATCGGAGGATATTTCCTTTGGCCCTATAGTCTTCAAAGGGATCCGAAATATCTGCTCTAAGATTCCACAGAAATAAGGCTAGCAAAGAGATCCTCGAAATACAGATGTAACTCTGTGAGATGAATTAACAGAACACTAAGCAGTTTCACAGAAAGCTTTTTTCCAGATTTCATCTGAGGATATATCCTTTTTCACCATAGCCCTCTATGGGATTCCAGATATAACTTTGCGAATTCCACAAGAACTGTCTTAGCGAAAGGCTTCTTGAAGGGAAAGCTGTAACTCTGTGAGATGATTTCACAGAACACAAAGAAGTTTCTCAGAAAGCTTCTTTCTCTTTGATATCGGAGGATATTTCCTTTGGCCCTATAGTCTTCAAAGGGATCCGAAATATCTGTTCTCTGATTCCTCAGAAAGAAAGATAGCAAATAGATACACGAAATACACATGTAACTCTGTGAGATGAGTTAACAGTACACTAAGCAGTTTCTCAGAAAGCTTCTTTCCAGATTTCATCTGAGGATATTTCCTTTTTCACCATAGCCCTCTTTGGGCTTCCAAATATCACTTTGACAATTCCACAAGATGTGTCTTAGCGAAAGGATTCTTCAGGGGAAAGCTGTAACTCTCTGAGATGATTTCACAGAAGACAAAGAAGTTTCTCAGAAAGCTTCTTTCTCTTTGTTATCGGAGGATATTTCCATTGGCCCCATAGTCTTCAAAGGGATCCTAAATATCTGTTCTCAGATTCCACAGAAAGAAGGCTAGCAAAGAGATCCACGAAATACAAATGTAACTATGTGAGATGAATTCACAGAACACTAAGCAGTTTCTCAGAAAGCTTCTTTCCAGAATTCATCTGAGGATAATTCCTTTTTCACCATATCCCTCGATGGGATTCCAAATATCACTTTGCCAATTCCACAAGAACTGTCTTAGCGAAAGGCTTCTTGAGGGGAAAGCTGTAACTCTGTGAGATGATTTCACAGAACACAAAGAAGTTTCTCAGAAAGCTTCTTTCTCTTTGTTATAGGAGGATATTTCCTTTGGCCCTATAGTCTTCAACGGGATCCGAAAAATCTGTTCTCAGATTCCACAGAAAGAAGGCTAGCAAAGAGATCCACGAAACACAGATGTAACTCTGTGAGATGAATTCACAGAACACTAAGCAGTTTCTCAGAAAGCTTCTTTCCAGATTTCATCTGAGGATATTTCCTTTTTCACCAGAGCCCTCTATGGGCTTCCAAATATCACTTTGCCAATTCCACAAGAACTGTCTTAGCGAAAGGTTTCTTGAGGGGAAAGCTGTAACTCTGTGAGATGATTTCACAGATCACAAAGAAGTTTCTCAGAATGCTTCTTTCTCTTTGTTATCGGAGGATATTTCCTATGGCCCTTTGGTGTTCAAAGGGATGCGAAATATCTGTTCTCAGATTCCACAGAAAGAAGGCTAGCAAAGAGATTCTCGAAATACGGATGTAACTCTGTGAGATGAATTCACAGAACACTAAGCAGTTTCTCAGAAAGCTTCTTGCCAGATTTCATCTGAGGATATTTCCTCTTTCACCAGAGCCATCTAAGGGCTTCCAAATATCACTTTGCCAATTCCACAAGAACTGTCTTAGCGAAAGGCTTCTTGAGGGGAAAGCTGTAACTCTGTGAGATTATTTCACAGAACACAACGAAGTTTCTCAGAAAGCTTCTTTCTCTTTGATATCGGAGGATATTTCCTTTGGCCCTATAGTCTTCAAAGGGATCCGAAATATCTGTTCTCAGATTCCACAGAAAGAAGGATAGCAAAGAGATACACGAAATACAGATGTAACTCTGTGAGATGAGTTAACAGTACACTAAGCAGTTTCTCAGAAAGCTTCTTTCCAGATTTCATCTGAGGATATTTCCTTTTTCACCATAGCCCTCTTTGGGCTTCCAAATATCACTTTGCCAATTCCACAAGAAATGTCTTAGCGAAAGGATTCTTCAGGGGAAAGCTGTAACTCTCTGAGATGATTTCACAGAAGACAAAGAAGTTTCTCAGAAAGCTTCTTTCTCTTTGTTATCGGAGGATATTTCCATTGGCCCTATAGTCTTCAAAGGGATCCTAAATATCTGTTCTCAGATTCCACAGAAAAAGGCTAGCAAAGAGATACACGAAATACAAATGTAACTCTGTGAGATGAATTCACAGAACACTAAGCAGTTTCTCAGAAAGCTTCTTTCCAGAATTCATCTGAGGATAATTCCTTTTTCACCATATCCCTCTATGGGATTCCAAATATCACTTTGCCAATTCCACAAGAACTGTCTTATCGAAAGGCTTCTTGAGGGGAAAGCTGTAACTCTGTGAGATGATTTCACAGAACACAAAGAAGTTTCTCAGAAAGCTTCTTTCTCTTTGTTATAGGAGGATATTTCCTTTGGCCCTATAGTCTTCAACGGGATCCGAAAAATCTGTTCTCAGATTCCACAGAAAGAAGGCTAGCAAAGAGATCCACGAAACACAGATGTAACTCGGTGAGATGAATTCACAGAACACTAAGCAGTTTCTCAGAAAGCTTCTTTCCAGATTTCATCTGAGGATATTTCCTTTTTCACCATAGCACTCTATGGGCTTCCAAATATCACTTTGCCAATTCCACAAGAACTGTCTTAGCGAAAGGCTTCTTGAGGGGAAAGCTGTAACTCTGTGAGATGATTTCACAGAACACAAAGAATTTTCTCAGAAAGCTTCTTTCTTTTTGTTATCGGAGGATATTTCCTTTGGCCCTATAGTCTTCAAAGGGATCCGAAATATCTGTTCTCAGATTCCACAGAAATAAGGCTAGCAAAGGGATCCTCGAAATACAGATGTAACTCTGTGAGATGAATTAACAGAACACTAAGCAGTTTCACAGAAAGCTTTTTTCCAGATTTCATCTGAGGATATATCCCTTTTCACCATAGCCCTCTATGGGATTCCAGATATAACTTTGCCAATTCCACAAGAACTGTCTTAGCGAAAGGCTTCTTGAAGGGAAAGCTGTAACTCTGTGAGATGATTTCACAGAACACAAAGAAGTTTCTCAGAAAGCTTCTTTCTCTTTGTTATCGGAGGATATTCCCTTTGGCCCTATAGTCTTCAAAGGAGTCTGAAATATCTGTTCTCAGATTCCACAGAAATAAGGCTAGCAAAGAGATCTACGAAACACAGATGTAACTCTGTGAGATGAATTCACAGAACACTAAGCAGTTTTTCAGAAAGCTTCTTTCCAGATTTCATCTGAGGATATTTCCTTTTTCACCTTAGCCCTCTACGGGCTTCCGAATATCACTTTGCCAATTCCACAAGAATTGTCTTAGCGAAAGGCTTCTTGAGGGGAAAGCTGTAACTCTGTGAGATGATTTCACAGAACACAAAGAAGTTTCTCAGAAAGCTTCCTTCTCTTTGTTATCGGAGGATATTTCCTTTGGCCCTATAGTCTTCAAAGGGATCCGAAATATTTGTTTCACATTCCACAGAAATAAGGCTAGCAAAGAGATCCACGAATTACAGATGTAACTCTGTGAGATGAATTCACAGAACACTAAGCAGTTTCTCAGAAAGCTTCTTTCCAGATTTCATCTGAGGATATTTCCTTTTTCACCATAGCCCTCTATGGGCTTCCAAATATCACTTTGCCAATTCCACAAGAACTGTCTTAGCGAAAGGCTTCTTGAGGGGAAAGCTGTAACTCTGTGAGATGATTTCACAGAACACAAAGAAGTTTCTCAGAAAGCTTCTTTCTCTTTGTTATCGGAGGATATTTCCTTTGGCCCTATGGTCTTCAAAGGGATCCGAAATATCTGTTTTCAGATTCCACAGAAAGAAGGCTAGCAAAGAGATCCTCGAAATACAGATGTAACTCTGTGAGATGAATTCACAGAACACTAAGCAGTTTCTCAGAAAGCTTCTTTCCAGATTTCATCTGAGGATATTTCCTTTTTCACCATAGCCCTCTATGGGCTTCCAAATATCACTTTGCCAATTCCACAAGAACTGTCTTACCGAAAGGCTTCTTGAGGGGAAAGCTGTAACTCTGTGAGATGATTTCACAGAACACAAAGAAGTTTCTCAGAAAGCTTCTTTCTCTTTGTTATCGGAGGATATTTCCTTTGGCCCTATGGTGTTCAAAGGTATGCGAAATATCTGTTCTCAGATTCCACAGAAAGAAGGCTAGCAAAGAGATTCTCGAAATACAGATGTAACTCTGTGAGATGAATTCACAGAACACTAAGCAGTTTCTCAGAAAGCTTCTTTCCAGATTTCATCTGAGGATATTTCCTTTTTCACCATAGCCCTCTATGGGCTTCCAAATATCACTTTGCCAATTCCACAAGAACTGTCTTAGCGAAAGGCTTCTTGAGGGGAAAGCTGTAACACTGTGAGATGATTTCACAGAACACAAAGAAGTTTCTCAGAAAGCTTCTTTCTCTTTGTTATCGGAGGATATTTCCTATGGCCCTATGGTGTTCAAAGGGATGCGAAATATCTGTTCTCAGATTCCACAGAAAGAAGGCTAGCAAAGAGATTCTCGAAATACAGATGTAACTCTGTGAGATGAATTCACAGAACACTAAGCAGTTTCTCAGAAAGCTTCTTTCCAGATTTCATCTGAGGATATTTCCTCTTTCACCAGAGCCCTCTAAGAGCTTCCAAATATCACTTTGCCAATTCCACAAGAACTGTCTTAGCGAAAGGCTTCTTGAGGGGAAAGCTGTAACTCTGTGAGATTATTTCACAGAACACAACGAAGTTTCTCAGAAAGCTTCTTTCTCTTTGATATCGGAGGATATTTCCTTTGGCCCTATAGTCTTCAAAGGGATCCGAAATATCTGTTCTCAGATTCCACAGAAAGAAAGATAGCAAATAGATACACGAAATACAGATGTAACTCTGTGAGATGAGTTAACAGTACACTAAGCAGTTTCTCAGAAAGCTTCTTTCCAGATTTCATCTGAGGATATTTCCTTTTTCACCATAGCCTTCTTTGGGCTTCCAAATATCACTTTGACAATTCCACAAGATGTGTCTTAGCGAAAGGATTCTTCAGGGGAAAGCTGTAACTCTCTGAGATGATTTCACAGAAGACAAAGAAGTTTCTCAGAAAGCTTCTTTCTCTTTGTTATCGGAGGATATTTCCATTGGCCCTATAGTCTTCAAAGGGATCCTAAATATCTGTTCTCAGATTCCACAGAAAGAAGGCTAGCAAAGAGATACACGAAATACAAATGTAACTATGTGAGATGAATTCACAGAACACTAAGCAGTTTCTCAGAAAGCTTCTTTCCAGAATTCATCTGAGGATAATTCCTTTTTCACCATATCCCTCGATGGGATTCCAAATATCACTTTGCCAATTCCACAAGAACTGTCTTAGCGAAAGGCTTCTTGAGGGGAAAGCTGTAACTCTGTGAGATGATTTCACAGAACACAAAGAAGTTTCTCAGAAAGCTTCTTTCTCTTTGTTATAGGAGGATATTTCCTTTGGCCCTATAGTCTTCAACGGGATCCGAAAAATCTGTTCTCCGATTCCACAGAAAGAAGGCTAGCAAAGAGATCCACGAAACACAGATGTAACTCTGTGAGATGAATTCACAGAACACTAAGCAGTTTCTCAGAAAGCTTCTTTCCAGATTTCATCTGAGGATATTTCCTTTTTCACCATAGCACTCTATGGGCTTCCAAATATCACTTTGCCAATTCCACAAGAACTGTCTTAGCGAAAGGCTTCTTGAGGGGAAAGCTGTAACTCTGTGAGATGATTTCACAGAACACAAAGAATTTTCTCAGAAAGCTTCTTTCTTTTTGTTATCGGAGGATATTTCCTTTGGCCCTATAGTCTTCAAAGGGATCCGAAATATCTGCTCTAAGATTCCACAGAAATAAGGCTAGCAAAGAGATCCTCGAAATACAGATGTAACTCTGTGAGATGAATTAACAGAACACTAAGCAGTTTCACAGAAAGCTTTTTTCCAGATTTCATCTGAGGATATATCCTTTTTCACCGTAGCCCTCTATGGGATTCCAGATATAACTTTGCGAATTCCACAAGAACTGTCTTAGCGAAAGGCTTCTTGAAGGGAAAGCTGTAACTCTGTGAGATGATTTCACAGAACACAAAGAAGTTTCTCAGAAAGCTTCTATCTCTTTGTTATCGGAGGATATTTCCTTTGGCCCTATAGTCTTCAAAGGGATCAGAAATATCTGTTTCACATTCCACAGAAATAAGGCTAGCAAAGAGATCCACGAATTACAGATGTAACTCTGTGAGATGAATTCACAGAACACTAAGCAGTTTCTCAGAAAGCTTCTTTCCAGATTTCATCTGAGGATATTTCCTTTTTCACCAGAGCCCTCTAAGGGCTTCCAAATATCACTTTGCCAATTCCACAAGAACTGTCTTAGCGAAAGGTTTCTTGAGGGGAAAGCTGTAACTCTGTGAGATGATTTCACAGATCACAAAGAAGTTTCTCAGAAAGCTTCTTTCTCTTTGTTATCGGAGGATATTTCCTATGGCCCTTTGGTGTTCAAAGGGATGCGAAATATCTGTTCTCAGATTCCACAGAAAGAAGGCTAGCAAAGAGATTCTCGAAATACAGATGTAACTCTGTGAGATGAATTCACAGAACACTAAGCAGTTTCTCGGAAAGCTTCTTGCCAGATTTCATCTGAGGATATTTCCTCTTTCACCAGAGCCCTCTAAGGGCTTCCAAATATCACTTTGCCAATTCCACAAGAACTGTCTTAGCGAAAGGCTTCTTGAGGGGAAAGCTGTAACTCTGTGAGATTATTTCACAGAACACAACGAAGTTTCTCAGAAAGCTTCTTTCTCTTTGATATCGGAGGATATTTCCTTTGGCCCTATAGTCTTCAAAGGGATCCGAAATATCTGTTCTCAGATTCCACAGAAAGAAGGATAGCAAAGAGATACACGAAATACAGATGTAACTCTATGAGATGAGTTAACAGTACACTAAGCAGTTTCTCAGAAAGCTTCTTTCCAGATTTCATCTGAGGATATTTCCTTTTTCACCATAGCCCTCTTTGGGCTTCCAAATATCACTTTGCCAATTCCACAAGAAATGTCTTAGCGAAAGGATTCTTCAGGGGAAAGCTGTAACTCTCTGAGATGATTTCACAGAAGACAAAGAAGTTTCTCAGAAAGCTTCTTTCTCTTTGTTATCGGAGGATATTTCCATTGGCCCTATAGTCTTCAAAGGGATCCTAAATATCTGTTCTCAGATTCCACAGAAAGAAGGCTAGCAAAGAGATACACGAAATACAAATGTAACTCTGTGAGATGAATTCACAGAACACTAAGCAGTTTCTCAGAAAGCTTCTTTCCAGAATTCATCTGAGGATAATTCCTTTTTCACCATATCCCTCTATGGGATTCCAAATATCACTTTGCCAATTCCACAAGAACTGTCTTATCGAAAGGCTTCTTGAGGGGAAAGCTGTAACTCTGTGAGATGATTTCACAGAACACAAAGAAGTTTCTCAGAAAGCTTCTTTCTCTTTGTTATCGGAGGATATTTCCTTTGGCCCTATAGTCTTCAACGGGATCCGAAAAATCTGTTCTCAGATTCCACAGAAAGAAGGCTAGCAAAGAGATCCACGAAACACAGATGTAACTCGGTGAGATGAATTCACAGAACACTAAGCAGTTTCTCAGAAAGCTTCTTTCCAGATTTCATCTGAGGATATTTCCTTTTTCACCATAGCACTCTATGGGCTTCCAAATATCACTTTGCCAATTCCACAAGAACTGTCTTAGCGAAAGGCTTCTTGAGGGGAAAGCTGTAACTCTGTGAGATGATTTCACAGAACACAAAGAATTTTCTCAGAAAGCTTCTTTCTTTTTGTTATCGGAGGATATTTCCTTTGGCCCTATAGTCTTCAAAGGGATCCGAAATATCTGTTCTCAGATTCCACAGAAATAAGGCTAGCAAAGAGATCCTCGAAATACAGATGTAACTCTGTGAGATGAATTAACAGAACACTAAGCAGTTTCACAGAAAGCTTTTTTCCAGATTTCATCTGAGGATATATCCTTTTTCACCATAGCCCTCTATGGGATTCCAGATATAACTTTGCCAATTCCACAAGAACTGTCTTAGCGAAAGGCTTCTTGAAGGGAAAGCTGTAACTCTGTGAGATGATTTCACAGAACACAAAGAAGTTTCTCAGAAAGCTTCTTTCTCTTTGTTATCGGAGGATATTCCCTTTGGCCCTATAGTCTTCAAAGGAGTCTGAAATATCTGTTCTCAGATTCCACAGAAATAAGGCTAGCAAAGAGATCTACGAAACACAGATGTAACTCTGTGAGATGAATTCACAGAACACTAAGCAGTTTCTCAGAAAGCTTCTTTCCAGATTTCATCTGAGGATATTTCCTTTTTCACCTTAGCCCTCTACGGGCTTCCAAATATCACTTTGCCAATTCCACAAGAACTGTCTTAGCGAAAGGCTTCTTGAGGGGAAAGCTGTAACTCTGTGAGATGATTTCACAGAACACAAAGAAGTTTCTCAGAAAGCTTCCTTCTCTTTGTTATCGGAGGATATTTCCTTTGGCCCTATAGTCTTCAAAGGGATCCGAAATATCTGTTTCACATTCCACAGAAATAAGGCTAGCAAAGAGATCCACGAATTACAGATGTAACTCTGTGAGATGAATTCACAGAACACTAAGCAGTTTCTCAGAAAGCTTCTTTCCAGATTTCATCTGAGGATATTTCCTTTTTCACCATAGCCCTCTATGGGCTTCCAAATATCACTTTGCCAATTCCACAAGAACTGTCTTAGCGAAAGGCTTCTTGAGGGGAAAGCTGTAACTCTGTGAGATGATTTCACAGAACACAAAGAAGTTTCTCAGAAAGCTTCTTTCTCTTTGTTATCGGAGGATATTTCCTTTTGCCCTATAATCTTCAAAGAGATCCGAAATATCTGTTCTCAGATTCCACAGAAAGAAGGCTAGCAAAGAGATTCTCGAAATACAGATGTAACTCTGTGAGATGAATTCACAGAACACTAAGCAGTTTCTCAGAAAGCTTCTTGCCAGATTTCATCTGAGGATATTTCCTTTTTCACCATAGCCCTCTATGGGCTTCCAAATATCACTTTGCCAATTCCACAAGAACTGTCTTAGCGAAAGGCTTCTTGAGGGGAAAGCTGTAACTCTGTGAGATGATTTCACAGAACACAAAGAAGTTTCTCAGAAAGCTTCTTTCTCTTTGTTATCGGAGGATATTTCCTATGGCCCTATGGTGTTCAAAGGGATGCGAAATATCTGTTCTCAGATTCCACAGAAAGAAGGCTAGCAAAGAGATTCTCGAAATACAGATGTAACTCTGTGAGATGAATTCACAGAACACTAAGCAGTTTCTCAGAAAGCTTCTTTCCAGATTTCATCTGAGGATATTTCCTCTTTCACCAGAGCCCTCTAAGAGCTTCCAAATATCACTTTGCCAATTCCACAAGAACTGTCTTAGCGAAAGGCTTCTTGAGGGGAAAGCTGTAACTCTGTGAGATTATTTCACAGAACACAACGAAGTTTCTCAGAAAGCTTCTTTCTCTTTGATATCGGAGGATATTTCCTTTGGCCCTATAGTCTTCAAAGGGATCCGAAATATCTGTTCTCAGATTCCACAGAAAGAAAGATAGCAAATAGATACACGAAATACAGATGTAACTCTGTGAGATGAGTTAACAGTACACTAAGCAGTTTCTCAGAAAGCTTCTTTCCAGATTTCATCTGAGGATATTTCCTTTTTCACCATAGCCCTCTTTGGGCTTCCAAATATCACTTTGACAATTCCACAAGATGTGTCTTAGCGAAAGGATTCTTCAGGGGAAAGCTGTAACTCTCTGAGATGATTTCACAGAAGACAAAGAAGTTTCTCAGAAAGCTTCTTTCTCTTTGTTATCGGAGGATATTTCCATTGGCCCTATAGTCTTCAAAGGGATCCTAAATATCTGTTCTCAGATTCCACAGAAAGAAGGCTAGCAAAGAGATCCACGAAATACAAATGTAACTATGTGAGATGAATTCACAGAACACTAAGCAGTTTCTCAGAAAGCTTCTTTCCAGAATTCATCTGAGGATAATTCCTTTTTCACCATATCCCTCGATGGGATTCCAAATATCACTTTGCCAATTCCACAAGAACTGTCTTAGCGAAAGGCTTCTTGAGGGGAAAGCTGTAACTCTGTGAGATGATTTCACAGAACACAAAGAAGTTTCTCAGAAAGCTTCTTTCTCTTTGGTATAGGAGGATATTTCCTTTGGCCCTATAGTCTTCAACGGGATCCGAAAAATCTGTTCTCAGATTCCACAGAAAGAAGGCTAGCAAAGAGATCCACGAAACACAGATGTAACTCTGTGAGATGAATTCACAGAACACTAAGCAGTTTCTCAGAAAGCTTCTTTCCAGATTTCATCTGAGGATATTTCCTTTTTCACCATAGCACTCTATGGGCTTCCAAATATCACTTTGCCAATTCCACAAGAACTGTCTTAGCGAAAGGCTTCTTCAGGGGAAAGCTGTAACTCTGTGAGATGATTTCACAGAACACAAAGAATTTTCTCAGAAAGCTTCTTTCATTTTGTTATCGGAGGATATTTCCTTTGGCCCTATAGTCTTCAAAGGGATCCGAAATATCTGCTCTAAGATTCCACAGAAATAAGGCTAGCAAAGAGATCCTCGAAATACAGATGTAACTCTGTGAGATGAATTAACAGAACACTAAGCAGTTTCACAGAAAGCTTTTTTCCAGATTTCATCTGAGGATATATCCTTTTTCACCATAGCCCTCTATGGGATTCCAGATATAACTTTGCGAATTCCACAAGAACTGTCTTAGCGAAAGGCTTCTTGAAGGGAAAGCTGTAACTCTGTGAGATGATTTCACAGAACACAAAGAAGTTTCTCAGAAAGCTTCTATCTCTTTGTTATCGGAGGATATTTCCTTTGGCCCTATAGTCTTCAAAGGGATCAGAAATATCTGTTTCACATTCCACAGAAATAAGGCTAGCAAAGAGATCCACGAATTACAGATGTAACTCTGTGAGATGAATTCACAGAACACTAAGCAGTTTCTCAGAAAGCTTCTTTCCAGATTTCATCTGAGGTTATTTCCTTTTTCACCAGAGCCCTCTAAGGGCTTCCAAATATCACTTTGCCAATTCCACAAGAACTGTCTTAGCGAAAGGTTTCTTGAGGGGAAAGCTGTAACTCTGTGAGATGATTTCACAGATCACAAAGAAGTTTCTCAGAAAGCTTCTTTCTCTTTGTTATCGGAGGATATTTCCTATGGCCCTTTGGTGTTCAAAGGGATGCGAAATATCTGTTCTCAGATTCCACAGAAAGAAGGCTAGCAAAGAGATTCTCGAAATACAGATGTAACTCTGTGAGATGAATTCACAGAACACTAAGCAGTTTCTCAGAAAGCTTCTTGCCAGATTTCATCTGAGGATATTTCCTCTTTCACCAGAGCCCTCTAAGGGCTTCCAAATATCACTTTGCCAATTCCACAAGAACTGTCTTAGCGAAAGGCTTCTTGAGGGGAAAGCTGTAACTCTGTGAGATTATTTCACAGAACACAACGAAGTTTCTCAGAAAACTTCTTTCTCTTTGATATCGGAGGATATTTCCTTTGGCCCTATAGTCTTCAAAGGGATCCGAAATATCTGTTCTCAGATTCCACAGAAAGAAGGATAGCAAAGAGATACACGAAATACAGATGTAACTCTGTGAGATGAGTTAACAGTACCCTAAGCAGTTTCTCAGAAAGCTTCTTTCCAGATTTCATCTGAGGATATTTCCTTTTTCACCATAGCCCTCTTTGGGCTTCCAAATATCACTTTGACAATTCCACAAGAAATGTCTTAGCGAAAGGATTCTTCAGGGGAAAGCTGTAACTCTCTGAGATGATTTCACAGAAGACAAAGAAGTTTCTCAGAAAGCTTCTTTCTCTTTGTTATCGGAGGATATTTCCATTGGCCCTATAGTCTTCAAAGGGATCCGAAATATCTGTTCTCAGATTCCACAGAAAGAAGGATAGCAAAGAGATACACGAAATACAGATGTAACTCTGTGACATGAGTTAACAGACCACTAAGCAGTTTCTCAGAAAGCTTCTTTCCAGATTTCATCTGAGGATATTTCCTTTTTCACCATAGCCCTCGATGGGCTTCCAATTATCATTTTGCCAATTCCACAAGAACTGTCTTAGCGAAAGGCTTCTTGAGGGGAAAGCTCTAACTCTCTGAGATGATTTCACAGAACACAAAGAAGTTTCTCAGAAAGCTTCTTTCTCTTTGTTATCGGAGGATATTTCCTTTGGCCCTATGGCCTTCAAAGGGATCCGAAATATCTGTTCTCAGATTCCACAGAAAGAAGGCTAGCAAAGAGATCCACGAAATACAGATGTAACTCTGTGAGATGAATTCACAGAACACTAAGCAGTTTCTCAGAAAGCTTCTTTCCAGATTTCATCTGAGGATATTTCCTTTTTCACCATAGCCCTCTATGGGCTTCCAAATATCACTTTGCCAATTCCACAAGAACTGTCTTAGCGAAAGGCTTCTTGAGGGGAAAGCTGTAACTCTGTGAGATGATTTCACAGAACACAAAGAAGTTTCTCAGAAAGCTTCCTTCTCTTTGTTATCGGAGGATATTTCCTTTGGCCCTATAGTCTTCAAAGGGATCAGAAATATCTGTTTCACATTCCACAGAAATAAGGCTAGCAAAGAGATCCACGAATTACAGGTGTAACTCTGTGAGATGAATTCACAGAACACTAAGCAGTTTCTCAGAAAGCTTCTTTCCAGATTTCATCTGAGGATATTTCCTTTTTCACCATAGCCCTCTATGGGCTTCCAAATATCACTTTGCCAATTCCACAAGAACTGTCTTAGCGAAAGGCTTCTTGAGGGGAAAACTGTAACTCTGTGAGATGATTTCACAGAACACAACGAAGTTTCTCAGAAAGCTTCTTTCTCTTTGTTATCGGAGGATATTTCCTTTGGCCCTATGGCCTTCAAAGGAATCCGAAATATCTGTTCTCAGATTCCACAGAAAGAAGGCTAGCAAAGAGATCCACGAAATACAGATGTAACTCTGTGAGATGAATTCACAGAACACTAAGCAGTTTCTCAGAAAGCTTCTTTCCAGATTTCATCTGAGGATATTTCCTTTTTCACCATAGCCCTCTATGGGCTTCCAAATATCACTTTGCCAATTCCACAAGAACTGTCTTAGCGAAAGGCTTCTTGAGGGGAAAGCTGTAACTCTGTGAGATGATTTCACAGAACACAAAGAAGTTTCTCAGAAAGCTTCCTTCTCTTTGTTATCGGAGGATATTTCCTTTGGCCCTATAGTCTTCAAAGGGATCAGAAATATCTGTTTCACATTCCACATAAATAAGGCTAGCAAAGAGATCCACGAATTACAGGTGTAACTCTGTGAGATGAATTCACAGAACACTAAGCAGTTTCTCAGAAAGCTTCTTTCCAGATTTCATCTGAGGATATTTCCTTTTTCACCATAGCACTCTATGGGCTTCCAAATATCACTTTGCCAATTCCACAAGAACTGTCTTAGCGAAAGGCTTCTTCAGGGGAAAGCTGTAACTCTGTGAGATGATTTCACAGAACACAAAGAATTTTCTCAGAAAGCTTCTTTCTTTTTGTTATCGGAGGATATTTCCTTTGGCCCTATAGTCTTCAAAGGGATCCGAAATATCTGCTCTAAGATTCCACAGAAATAAGGCTAGCAAAGAGATCCTCGAAATACAGATGTAACTCTGTGAGATGAATTAACAGAACACTAAGCAGTTTCACAGAAAGCTTTTTTCCAGATTTCATCTGAGGATATATCCTTTTTCACCATAGCCCTCTATGGGATTCCAGATATAACTTTGCGAATTCCACAAGAACTGTCTTAGCGAAAGGCTTCTTGAAGGGAAAGCTGTAACTCTGTGAGATGATTTCACAGAACACAAAGAAGTTTCTCAGAAAGCTTCTATCTCTTTGTTATCGGAGGATATTTCCTTTGGCCCTATAGTCTTCAAAGGGATCAGAAATATCTGTTTCACATTCCACAGAAATAAGGCTAGCAAAGAGATCCACGAATTACAGATTTAACTCTGTGAGATGAATTCACAGAACACTAAGCAGTTTCTCAGAAAGCTTCTTTCCAGATTTCATCTGAGGATATTTCCTTTTTCACCAGAGCCCTCTAAGGGCTTCCAAATATCACTTTGCCAATTCCACAAGAACTGTCTTAGCGAAAGGTTTCTTGAGGGGAAAGCTGTAACTCTGTGAGATGATTTCACAGATCACAAAGAAGTTTCTCAGAAAGCTTCTTTCTCTTTGTTATCGGAGGATATTTCCTATGGCCCTTTGGTGTTCAAAGGGATGCGAAATATCTGTTCTCAGATTCCACAGAAAGAAGGCTAGCAAAGAGATTCTCGAAATACAGATGTAACTCTGTGAGATGAATTCACAGAACACTAAGCAGTTTCTCAGAAAGCTTCTTGCCAGATTTCATCTGAGGATATTTCCTCTTTCACCAGAGCCCTCTAAGGGCTTCCAAATATCACTTTGCCAATTCCACAAGAACTGTCTTAGCGAAAGGCTTCTTGAGGGGAAAGCTGTAACTCTGTGAGATTATTTCACACAACACAACGAAGTTTCTCAGAAAGCTTCTTTCTCTTTGATATCGGAGGATATTTCCTTTGGCCCTATAGTCTTCAAAGGGATCCGAAATATCTGTTCTCAGATTCCACAGAAAGAAGGATAGCAAAGAGATACACGAAATACAGATGTAACTCTGTGAGATGAGTTAACAGTACACTAAGCAGTTTCTCAGAAAGCTTCTTTCCAGATTTCATCTGAGGATATTTCCTTTTTCACCATAGCCCTCTTTGGGCTTCCAAATATCACTTTGCCAATTCCACAAGAAATGTCTTAGCGAAAGGATTCTTCAGGGGAAAGCTGTAACTCTCTGAGATGATTTCACAGAAGACAAAGAAATTTCTCAGAAAGCTTCTTTCTCTTTGTTATCGGAGGATATTTCCATTGGCCCTATAGTCTTCAAAGGGATCCTAAATATCTGTTCTCAGATTCCACAGAAAGAAGGCTAGCAAAGAGATACACGAAATACAAATGTAACTCTGTGAGATGAATTCACAGAACACTAAGCAGTTTCTCAGAAAGCTTCTTTCCAGAATTCATCTGAGGATAATTCCTTTTTCACCATATCCCTCTATGGGATTCCAAATATCACTTTGCCAATTCCACAAGAACTGTCTTATCGAAAGGCTTCTTGAGGGGAAAGCTGTAACTCTGTGAGATGATTTCACAGAACACAAAGAAGTTTCTCAGAAAGCTTCTTTCTCTTTGTTATAGGAGGATATTTCCTTTGGCCCTATAGTCTTCAACGGGATCCGAAAAATCTGTTCTCAGATTCCACAGAAAGAAGGCTAGCAAAGAGATCCACGAAACACAGATGTAACTCGGTGAGATGAATTCACAGAACACTAAGCAGTTTCTCAGAAAGCTTCTTTCCAGATTTCATCTGAGGATATTTCCTTTTTCACCATAGCACTCTATGGGCTTCCAAATATCACTTTGCCAATTCCACAAGAACTGTCTTAGCGAAAGGCTTCTTGAGGGGAAAGCTGTAACTCTGTGAGATGATTTCACAGAACACAAAGAATTTTCTCAGAAAGCTTCTTTCTTTTTGTTATCGGAGGATATTTCCTTTGGCCCTATAGTCTTCAAAGGGATCCGAAATATCTGTTTTCAGATTCCACAGAAATAAGGCTAGCAAAGAGATCCTCGAAATACAGATGTAACTCTGTGAGATGAATTAACAGAACACTAAGCAGTTTCACAGAAAGCTTTTTTCCAGATTTCATCTGAGGATATATCCTTTTTCACCATAGCCCTCTATGGGATTCCAGATATAACTTTGCCAATTCCACAAGAACTGTCTTAGCGAAAGGCTTCTTGAAGGGAAAGCTGTAACTCTGTGAGATGATTTCACAGAACACAAAGAAGTTTCTCAGAAAGCTTCTTTCTCTTTGTTATCGGAGGATATTCCCTTTGGCCCTATAGTCTTCAAAGGAGTCTGAAATATCTGTTCTCAGATTCCACAGAAATAAGGCTAGCAAAGAGATCTACGAAACACAGATGTAACTCTGTGAGATGAATTCACAGAACACTAAGCAGTTTCTCAGAAAGCTTCTTTCCAGATTTCATCTGAGGATATTTCCTTTTTCACCTTAGCCCTCTACGGGCTTCCAAATATCACTTTGCCAATTCCACAAGAACTGTCTTAGCGAAAGGCTTCTTGAGGGGAAAGCTGTAACTCTGTGAGATGATTTCACAGAACACAAAGAAGTTTCTCAGAAAGCTTCTTTCTCTTTGTTATCGGAGGATATTTCCTTTGGCCCTATGGTCTTCAAAGGGATCCGAAATATCTGTTCTCAGATTCCACAGAAAGAAGGCTAGCAAAGAGATCCTCGAAATACAGATGTAACTCTGTGAGATGAATTCACAGAACACTAAGCAGTTTCTCAGAAAGCTTCTTTCCAGATTTCATCTGAGGATATTTCCTTTTTCACCATAGCCCTCTATGGGCTTCCAAATATCACTTTGCCAATTCCACAAGAACTGTCTTAGCGAAAGGCTTCTTGAGGGGAAAGCTGTAACTCTGTGAGATGATTTCACAGAACACAAAGAAGTTTCTCAGAAAGCTTCTTTCTCTTTGTTATCGGAGGATATTTCCTTTGGCCCTATGGTCTTCAAAGGGATCCGAAATATCTGTTCTCAGATTCCACAGAAAGAAGGCTAGCAAAGAGATCCTCGAAATACAGATGTAACTCTGTGAGATGAATTCACAGAACACTAAGCAGTTTCTCAGAAAGCTTCTTTCCAGATTTCATCTGAGGATATTTCCTTTTTCACCATAGCCCTCTATGGGCTTCCAAATATCACTTTGCCAATTCCACAAGAACTGTCTTACCGAAAGGCTTCTTGAGGGGAAAGCTGTAACTCTGTGAGATGATTTCACAGAACACAAAGAAGTTTCTCAGAAAGCTTCTTTCTCTTTGTTATCGGAGGATATTTCCTTTGGCCCTATGGTGTTCAAAGGTATGCGAAATATCTGTTCTCAGATTCCACAGAAAGAAGGCTAGCAAAGAGATTCTCGAAATACAGATGTAACTCTGTGAGATGAATTCACAGAACACTAAGCAGTTTCTCAGAAAGCTTCTTTCCAGATTTCATCTGAGGATATTTCCTTTTTCACCATAGCCCTCTATGGGCTTCCAAATATCACTTTGCCAATTCCACAAGAACTGTCTTAGCGAAAGGCTTCTTCAGGGGAAAGCTGTAACTCTGTGAGATGATTTCACAGAACACAAAGAAGTTTCTCAGAAAGCTTCTTTCTCTTTGTTATCGGAGGATATTTCCTATGGCCCTATGGTGTTCAAAGGGATGCGAAATATCTGTTCTCAGATTCCACAGAAAGAAGGCTAGCAAAGAGATTCTCGAAATACAGATGTAACTCTGTGAGATGAATTCACAGAACACTAAGCAGTTTCTCAGAAAGCTTCTTTCCAGATTTCATCTGAGGATATTTCCTTTTTCACCATAGCACTCTATGGGCTTCCAAATATCACTTTGCCAATTCCACAAGAACTGTCTTAGCGAAAGGCTTCTTCAGGGGAAAGCTGTAACTCTGTGAGATGATTTCACAGAACACAAAGAATTTTCTCAGAAAGCTTCTTTCTTTTTGTTATCGGAGGATATTTCCTTTGGCCCTATAGTCTTCAAAGGGATCCGAAATATCTGCTCTAAGATTCCACAGAAATAAGGCTAGCAAAGAGATCCTCGAAATACAGATGTAACTCTGTGAGATGAATTAACAGAACACTAAGCAGTTTCACAGAAAGCTTTTTTCCAGATTTCATCTGAGGATATATCCTTTTTCACCATAGCCCTCTATGGGATTCCAGATATAACTTTGCGAATTCCACAAGAACTGTCTTAGCGAAAGGCTTCTTGAGGGGAAAGCTGTAACTCTGTGAGATGATTTCACAGAACACAAAGAAGTTTCTCAGAAAGCTTCCTTCTCTTTGTTATCGGAGGATATTTCCTTTGGCCCTATAGTCTTCAAAGGGATCAGAAATATCTGTTTCACATTCCACAGAAATAAGGCTAGCAAAGAGATCCACGAATTACAGGTGTAACTCTGTGAGATGAATTCACAGAACACTAAGCAGTTTCTCAGAAAGCTTCTTTCCAGATTTCATCTGAGGATATTTCCTTTTTCACCATAGCCCTCTATGGGCTTCCAAATATCACTTTGCCAATTCCACAAGAACTGTCTTAGCGAAAGGCTTCTTGAGGGGAAAACTGTAACTCTGTGAGATTATTTCACAGAACACAACGAAGTTTCTCAGAAAGCTTCTTTCTCTTTGTTATCGGAGGATATTTCCTTTGGCCCTATGGCCTTCAAAGGGATCCGAAATATCTGTTCTCAGATTCCACAGAAAGAAGGCTAGCAAAGAGATCCACGAAATACAGATGTAACTCTGTGAGATGAATTCACAGAACACTAAGCAGTTTCTCAGAAAGCTTCTTTCCAGATTTCATCTGAGGATATTTCCTTTTTCACCATAGCCCTCTTTGGGCTTCCAAATATCACTTTGCCAATTCCACAAGAACTGTCTTAGCGAAAGGCTTCTTGAGGGGAAAGCTGTAACTCTGTGAGATGATTTCACAGAACACAAAGAAGTTTCTCAGAAAGCTTCCTTCTCTTTGTTATCGGAGGATATTTCCTTTGGCCCTATAGTCTTCAAAGGGATCAGAAATATCTGTTTCACATTCCACAGAAATAAGGCTAGCAAAGAGATCCACGAATTACAGGTGTAACTCTGTGAGATGAATTCACAGAACACTAAGCAGTTTCTCAGAAAGCTTCTTTCCAGATTTCATCTGAGGATATTTCCTTTTTCACCATAGCCCTCTATGGGCTTCCAAATATCACTTTGCCAATTCCACAAGAACTGTCTTAGCGAAAGGCTTCTTGAGGGGAAAACTGTAACTCTGTGAGATGATTTCACAGAACATAAAGAAGTTTCTCTGAAAGCTTCTTTCTCTTTGTTATCGGAGGATATTTCCTTTGGCCCTATGGTCTTCAAAGGGATCCGAAATATCTGTTCTCAGATTCCACAGAAAGAAGGCTAGCAAAGGGATCCTCGAAATACAGATGTAACTCTGTGAGATGAATTAACAGAACACTAAGCAGTTTCTCAGAAAGCTTTTTTCCAGATTTCATCTGAGGATATATCCTTTTTCACCATAGCCCTCTATGGGATTCCATATATAACTTTGACAATTCCACAAGAACTGTCTTAGCGAAAGGCTTCTTGAGGGGAAAGCTGTAACTCTGTGAGATGATTTCACAGAACACAAAGAAGTTTTTCAGAAAGCTTCTTTCTCTTTGTTATCGGAGGATATTTCCTTTGGCCCTATAGTCTTCAAAGGGATTCGAAAAATCTGTTCTCAGATTCCACAGAAAGAAGGCTAGCAAAGAGATTCTCGAAATACAGATGTAACTCTGTGAGATGAATTCACAGAACACTAAGCAGTTTCTCAGAAAGCTTCTTTCCAGATTTCATCTGAGGATATTTCCTTTTTCACCAGAGCCCTCTAAGGGCTTCCAAATATCACTTTGCCAATTCCACAAGAACTGTCTTAGCGAAAGGCTTCTTGAGGGGAAAGCTGTAACTCTGTGAGATTATTTCACAGAACACAACGAAGTTTCTCAGAAAGCTTCTTTCTCTTTGTTATCGGAGGATATTTCCTTTGGCCCTGTAGTCTTCAAAGGGTTCCGAAATATCTGTTCTCAGATTCCACAGAAAGAAAGATAGCAAAGAGATACACGAAATACAGATGTAACTCTGTGAGATGAGTTAACAGAACACTAAGCAGTTTCTCAGAAAGCTTCTTTAAAGATTTCATCTGAGGATATTTCCTTTTTCACCATAGCCCTCTATGGGCTTCCAAATATCACTTTGCCAATTCCACAAGAACTGTCTTAGCGAAAGGCTTCTTGAGGGGAAAGCTGTAACTCTGTGAGATGATTTCACAGAACACAACGAAGTTTCTCAGAAAGCTTCTTTCTCTTTGTTATCGGAGGATATTTCTTTTGGCCCTATAGTCTTCAAAGGGATCCGAAATATCTGTTCTCAGATTCCAGAGAAATAAGGCTAGCAAAGAGATCTACGAAACACAGATGTAACTCTGTGAGATGAATTCACAGAACACTAAGCAGTTTCTCAGAAAGCTTCTTTCCAGATTTCATCTGAGGATATTTCCTTTTTCACCATAGCCCTCTAAGGGCTTCCAAATATCACTTTGCCAATTCCACAAGAACTGTCTTAGAGAAAGGCTTCTTGAGGGGAAAGCTGTAACTCTCTGAGATGATTTCACAGAATACAAAGAAGTTTCTCAGAAAGCTTCTTTCTCTTTGTTATCGGAGGATATTTCCTTTGGCCCTATGGTGTTCAAAGGTATGCGAAATATCTGTTCTCAGATTCCACAGAAAGAAGGCTAGCAAAGAGATTCTCGAAATACAGATGTAACTCTGTGAGATGAATTCACAGAACACTAAGCAGTTTCTCAGAAAGCTTCTTTCCAGATTTCATCTGAGGATATTTCCTTTTTCACCATAGCCCTCTATGGGCTTCCAAATATCACTTTGCCAATTCCACAAGAACTGTCTTAGCGAAAGGCTTCTTCAGGGGAAAGCTGTAACTCTGTGAGATGATTTCACAGAACACAAAGAAGTTTCTCAGAAAGCTTCTTTCTCTTTGTTATCGGAGGATATTTCCTATGGCCCTATGGTGTTCAAAGGGATGCGAAATATCTGTTCTCAGATTCCACAGAAAGAAGGCTAGCAAAGAGATTCTCGAAATACAGATGTAACTCTGTGAGATGAATTCACAGAACACTAAGCAGTTTCTCAGAAAGCTTCTTTCCAGATTTCATCTGAGGATATTTCCTTTTTCACCATAGCACTCTATGGGCTTCCAAATATCACTTTGCCAATTCCACAAGAACTGTCTTAGCGAAAGGCTTCTTCAGGGGAAAGCTGTAACTCTGTGAGATGATTTCACAGAACACAAAGAATTTTCTCAGAAAGCTTCTTTCTTTTTGTTATCGGAGGATATTTCCTTTGGCCCTATAGTCTTCAAAGGGATCCGAAATATCTGCTCTAAGATTCCACAGAAATAAGGCTAGCAAAGAGATCCTCGAAATACAGATGTAACTCTGTGAGATGAATTAACAGAACACTAAGCAGTTTCACAGAAAGCTTTTTTCCAGATTTCATCTGAGGATATATCCTTTTTCACCATAGCCCTCTATGGGATTCCAGATATAACTTTGCGAATTCCACAAGAACTGTCTTAGCGAAAGGCTTCTTGAGGGGAAAGCTGTAACTCTGTGAGATGATTTCACAGAACACAAAGAAGTTTCTCAGAAAGCTTCCTTCTCTTTGTTATCGGAGGATATTTCCTTTGGCCCTATAGTCTTCAAAGGGATCAGAAATATCTGTTTCACATTCCACAGAAATAAGGCTAGCAAAGAGATCCACGAATTACAGGTGTAACTCTGTGAGATGAATTCACAGAACACTAAGCAGTTTCTCAGAAAGCTTCTTTCCAGATTTCATCTGAGGATATTTCCTTTTTCACCATAGCCCTCTATGGGCTTCCAAATATCACTTTGCCAATTCCACAAGAACTGTCTTAGCGAAAGGCTTCTTGAGGGGAAAACTGTAACTCTGTGAGATTATTTCACAGAACACAACGAAGTTTCTCAGAAAGCTTCTTTCTCTTTGTTATCGGAGGATATTTCCTTTGGCCCTATGGCCTTCAAAGGGATCCGAAATATCTGTTCTCAGATTCCACAGAAAGAAGGCTAGCAAAGAGATCCACGAAATACAGATGTAACTCTGTGAGATGAATTCACAGAACACTAAGCAGTTTCTCAGAAAGCTTCTTTCCAGATTTCATCTGAGGATATTTCCTTTTTCACCATAGCCCTCTTTGGGCTTCCAAATATCACTTTGCCAATTCCACAAGAACTGTCTTAGCGAAAGGCTTCTTGAGGGGAAAGCTGTAACTCTGTGAGATGATTTCACAGAACACAAAGAAGTTTCTCAGAAAGCTTCCTTCTCTTTGTTATCGGAGGATATTTCCTTTGGCCCTATAGTCTTCAAAGGGATCAGAAATATCTGTTTCACATTCCACAGAAATAAGGCTAGCAAAGAGATCCACGAATTACAGGTGTAACTCTGTGAGATGAATTCACAGAACACTAAGCAGTTTCTCAGAAAGCTTCTTTCCAGATTTCATCTGAGGATATTTCCTTTTTCACCATAGCCCTCTATGGGCTTCCAAATATCACTTTGCCAATTCCACAAGAACTGTCTTAGCGAAAGGCTTCTTGAGGGGAAAACTGTAACTCTGTGAGATGATTTCACAGAACACAAAGAAGTTTCTCTGAAAGCTTCTTTCTCTTTGTTATCGGAGGATATTTCCTTTGGCCCTATGGTCTTCAAAGGGATCCGAAATATCTGTTCTCAGATTCCACAGAAAGAAGGCTAGCAAAGGGATCCTCGAAATACAGATGTAACTCTGTGAGATGAATTAACAGAACACTAAGCAGTTTCTCAGAAAGCTTTTTTCCAGATTTCATCTGAGGATATATCCTTTTTCACCATAGCCCTCTATGGGATTCCATATATAACTTTGACAATTCCACAAGAACTGTCTTAGCGAAAGGCTTCTTGAGGGGAAAGCTGTAACTCTGTGAGATGATTTCACAGAACACAAAGAAGTTTTTCAGAAAGCTTCTTTCTCTTTGTTATCGGAGGATATTTCCTTTGGCCCTATAGTCTTCAAAGGGATTCGAAAAATCTGTTCTCAGATTCCACAGAAAGAAGGCTAGCAAAGAGATTCTCGAAATACAGATGTAACTCTGTGAGATGAATTCACAGAACACTAAGCAGTTTCTCAGAAAGCTTCTTTCCAGATTTCATCTGAGGATATTTCCTTTTTCACCAGAGCCCTCTAAGGGCTTCCAAATATCACTTTGCCAATTCCACAAGAACTGTCTTAGCGAAAGGCTTCTTGAGGGGAAAGCTGTAACTCTGTGAGATTATTTCACAGAACACAACGAAGTTTCTCAGAAAGCTTCTTTCTCTTTGTTATCGGAGGATATTTCCTTTGGCCCTGTAGTCTTCAAAGGGTTCCGAAATATCTGTTCTCAGATTCCACAGAAAGAAAGATAGCAAAGAGATACACGAAATACAGATGTAACTCTGTGAGATGAGTTAACAGAACACTAAGCAGTTTCTCAGAAAGCTTCTTTAAAGATTTCATCTGAGGATATTTCCTTTTTCACCATAGCCCTCTATGGGCTTCCAAATATCACTTTGCCAATTCCACAAGAACTGTCTTAGCGAAAGGCTTCTTGAGGGGAAAGCTGTAACTCTGTGAGATGATTTCACAGAACACAACGAAGTTTCTCAGAAAGCTTCTTTCTCTTTGTTATCGGAGGATATTTCTTTTGGCCCTATAGTCTTCAAAGGGATCCGAAATATCTGTTCTCAGATTCCAGAGAAATAAGGCTAGCAAAGAGATCTACGAAACACAGATGTAACTCTGTGAGATGAATTCACAGAACACTAAGCAGTTTCTCAGAAAGCTTCTTTCCAGATTTCATCTGAGGATATTTCCTTTTTCACCATAGCCCTCTAAGGGCTTCCAAATATCACTTTGCCAATTCCACAAGAACTGTCTTAGAGAAAGGCTTCTTGAGGGGAAAGCTGTAACTCTCTGAGATGATTTCACAGAATACAAAGAAGTTTCTCAGAAAGCTTCTTTCTCTTTGTTATCGGAGGATATTTCCTTTGGCCCTATAGTCTTCAAAGGGATCCGAAATATCTGTTCTCAGATTCCACAGAAAGAAGGCTAGCAAAGAGATACACGAAATACAAATGTAACTCTGTGAGATGAATTCACAGAACACTAAGCAGTTTCTCAGAAAGCTTCTTTCCAGATTTCATCTGAGGATAATTCCTTTTTCACCAGAGCCCTCTATGGGATTCCAAATATCACTTTGCCAATTCCACAAGAACTGTCTTAGCGAAAGGCTTCTTGAGGGGAAAGCTGTAACTCTTTGAGATGATTTCACAGAACACAAAGAAGTTTCTCAGAAAGCTTCTTTCTCTTTGTTATCGGAGGATATTTCCTTTGGCCCTATAGTCTTCAAAGGAATCTGAAATATCTGTTCTCAGATTCCACAGAAAGAAGGCTAGCAAAGAGATCTATGAAACACAGATGTAACTCTGTGAGATGAATTAACAGAACACTAAGCAGTTTCTCAGAAAGCTTCTTTCCAGATTTCATCTGAGGATATTTCCTTTTTCACCATAGCCCTCTATGGGCTTCCAAATATCACTTTGCCAATTCCACAAGAACTGTCTTAGCGAAAGGCTTCTTGAGGGGAAAGCTGTAACTCTGTGAGATGATTTCACAGAACACAAAGAAGTTTCTCAGAAAGCTTCCTTCTCTTTGTTATCGGAGGATATTTCCTTTGGCCCTATAGTCTTCAAAGGGATCCGAAATATCTGTTTCACATTCCACAGAAATAAGGTAGCAAAGAGATCCACGAATTACAGATGTAACTCTGTGAGATGAATTCACAGAACACTAAGCAGTTTCTCAGAAAGCTTCTTTCCAGATTTCATCTGAGGATATTTCCTTTTTCACCATAGCCCTCTATGGGATTCCAAATATCACTTTGCCAATTCCACAAGAACTGTCTTAGCGAAAGGCTTCTTGAGGGGAAAACTGTAACTCTGTGAGATGATTTCACAGAACACGAAGAAGTTTCTCAGAAAGCTTCTTTCTCTTTGTTATCGGAGGATATTTCCTTTGGCCCTATAGTCTTCAAAGGGATTCGAAAAATCTGTTCTCAGATTCCACCGAAAGAAGGCTAGCAAGGAGATTCTCGAAATACAGATGTAACTCTGTGAGATGAATTCACAGAACACTAAGCAGTTTCTCAGAAAGCTTCTTTCCAGATTTCATCTGAGGATATTTCCTTTTTCACCAGAGCCCTCTAAGGGCTTCCAAATATCACTTTGCCAATTCCACAAGTACTGTCTTAGCGAAAGGCTTCTTGAGGGGAAAGCTGTAACTCTGTGAGATTATTTCACAGAACACAACGAAGTTTCTCAGAAAGCTTCTTTCTCTTTGTTATCGGAGGATATTTCCTTTGGCCCTGTAGTCTTCAAAGGGTTCCGAAATATCTGTTGTCAGATTCCACAGAAAGAAGGATAGCAAAGAGATACACGAAATACAGATGTAACTCTGTGAGATGAGTTAACAGAACACTAAGCAGTTTCTCAGAAAGCTTCTTTCCAGATTTCATCTGAGGATATTTCCTTTTTCACCATAGCCCTCTATGGGCTTCCAAATATCACTTTGCCAATTCCACAAGAACTGTCTAAGCGAAAGTCTTCTTGAGGGGAAAGCTGTAACTCTGTGAGATTATTTCACAGAACACAAAGAAGTTTCTCAGAAAGCTTCTTTCTCTTTGTTATCGGAGGATATTTCTTTTGGCCCTATAGTCTTCAAAGGGATCAGAAATATCTGTTCTCAGATTCCAGAGAAATAAGGCTAGCAAAGAGATCTACGAAACACAGATGTAATTCTGTGAGATGAATTAACAGAACACTAAGCAGTTTCTCAGAAAGCTTTTTTCCAGATTTCATCTGAGGATATTTCCTTTTTCACCATAGCCCTCTATGGGCTTCCAAATAGCACTTTGCCAATTCCACAAGAACTGTCTTAGCGAAAGGCTTCTTGAGGGGAAAGCTGTAACTCTCTGAGATGATTTCACAGAACACAAAGAAGTTTCTCAGAAAGCTTCCTTCTCTTTGTTATCGGAGGATATTTCCTTTGGCCCTATGGCCTTCAAAGGGATCCGAATATGTGTTCTCAGATTCCACAGAAATAAGGTTAGCAAAGAGATCTACGAAACACAGATGTAACTCTGTGAGATGAATTCACAGAACACTAAGCAGTTTCTCAGAAAGCTTCTTTCCAGATTTCATCTGAGGATATTTCCTTTTTCACCATAGCCCTCTATGGGCTTCCAAATATCACTTTGCCAATTCCACAAGAACTGTCTTAGCGAAAGGCTTCTTCAGGGGAAAGCTGTAACTCTGTGAGATGATTTCACAGAACACAACGAAGTTTCTCAGAAAGCTTCTTTCTCTTTGTTATCGGAGGATATTTCTTTTGGCCCTATAGTCTTCAAAGGGATCCGAAATATCTGTTCTCAGATTCCAGAGAAATAAGGCTAGCAAAGAGATCTACGAAACACAGATGTAACTCTGTGAGACGAATTAACAGAACACTAAGCAGTTTCTCAGAAAGCTTCTTTCCAGATTTCATCTGAGGATATTTCCTTTTTCACCATAGCCCTCTAAGGGCTTCCAAATATCACTTTGCCAATTCCACAAGAACTGTCTTAGAGAAAGGCTTCTTGAGGGGAAAGCTGTAACTCTCTGAGATGATTTCACAGAACACAAAGAAGTTTCTCAGAAAGCTTCTTTCTCTTTGTTATCGGAGGATATTTCCTTTGGCCCTATAGTCTTCAAAGGGATCCGAAATATCTGTTCTCAGATTCCACAGAAAGAAGGCTAGCAAAGAGATACACGAAATACAAATGTAACTCTGTGAGATGAATTCACAGGACACTAAGCAGTTTCTCAGAAAGCTTCTTTCCAGATTTCATCTGAGGATAATTCCTTTTTCACCAGAGCCCTCTATGGGATTCCAAATATCACTTTGCCAATTCCACAAGAACTGTCTTAGCGAAAGGCTTCTTGAGGGGAAAGCTGTAACTCTTTGAGATGATTTCACAGAACACAAAGAAGTTTCTCAGAAAGCTTCTTTCTCTTTGTTATCGGAGGATATTTCCTTTGGCCCTATAGTCTTCAAAGGAATCTGAAATATCTGTTCTCAGATTCCACAGAAAGAAGGCTAGCAAAGAGATCTATGAAACACAGATGTAACTCTGTGAGATGAATTAACAGAACACTAAGCAGTTTCTCAGAAAGCTTCTTTCCAGATTTCATCTGAGGATATTTCCTTTTTCACCATAGCCCTCTATGGGCTTCCAAATATCACTTTGCCAATTCCACAAGAACTGTCTTAGCGAAAGGCTTCTTGAGGGGAAAGCTGTAACTCTGTGAGATGATTTCACAGAACACAAAGAAGTTTCTCAGAAAGCTTCCTTCTCTTTGTTATCGGAGGATATTTCCTTTGGCCCTATAGTCTTCAAAGGGATCCGAAATATCTGTTTCACATTCCACAGAAATAAGGCTAGCAAAGAGATCCACGAATTACAGATGTAACTCTGTGAGATGAATTCACAGAACACTAAGCAGTTTCTCAGAAAGCTTCTTTCCAGATTTCATCTGAGGATATTTACTTTTTCACCATAGCCCTCTATGGGCTTCCAAATATCACTTTGCCAATTCCACAAGAACTGTCTTAGCGAAAGGCTTCTTGAGGGGAAAGCTGTAACTCTGTGAGATTATTTCACAGAACACAACGAAGTTTCTCAGAAAGCTTCTTTCTCTTTGTTATCGGAGGATATTTCCTTTGGCCCTGTAGTCTTCAAAGGGTTCCGAAATATCTGTTGTCAGATTCCACAGAAAGAAGGATAGCAAAGAGATACACGAAATACAGATGTAACTCTGTGAGATGAGTTAACAGAACACTAAGCAGTTTCTCAGAAAGCTTCTTTCCAGATTTCATCTGAGGATATTTCCTTTTTCACCATAGCCCTCTATGGGCTTCCAAATATCACTTTGCCAATTCCACAAGAACTGTCTAAGCGAAAGTCTTCTTGAGGGGAAAGCTGTAACTCTGTGAGATTATTTCACAGAACACAAAGAAGTTTCTCAGAAAGCTTCTTTCTCTTTGTTATCGGAGGATATTTCTTTTGGCCCTATAGTCTTCAAAGGGATCCGAAATATCTGTTCTCAGATTCCAGAGAAATAAGGCTAGCAAAGAGATCTACGAAACACAGATGTAATTCTGTGAGATGAATTAACAGAACACTAAGCAGTTTCTCAGAAAGCTTCTTTCCAGATTTCATCTGAGGATATTTCCTTTTTCACCATAGCCCTCTATGGGCTTCCAAATAGCACTTTGCCAATTCCACAAGAACTGTCTTAGCGAAAGGCTTCTTGAGGGGAAAGCTGTAACTCTGTGAGATGATTTCACAGAACACAAAGAAGTTTCTCAGAAAGCTTCCTTCTCTTTGTTATCGGAGGATATTTCCTTTGGCCCTATGGCCTTCAAAGGGATCCGAATATGTGTTCTCAGATTCCACAGAAATAAGGTTAGCCAAGAGATCTACGAAACACAGATGTAACTCTGTGAGATGAATTCACAGAACACTAAGCAGTTTCTCAGAAAGCTTCTTTCCAGATTTCATCTGAGGATATTTCCTTTTTCACCATAGCCCTCTATGGGCTTCCAAATATCACTTTGCCAATTCCACAAGAACTGTCTTAGCGAAAGGCTTCTTCAGGGGAAAGCTGTAACTCTGTGAGATGATTTCACAGAACACAAAGAAGTTTCTCAGAAAGCTTCTTTCTCTTTGTTATCGGAGGATATTTCCTTTGGCCCTATAGTCTTCAAAGGAATCTCAAATATCTGTTCTCAGATTCCACAGAAAGAAGGCTAGCAAAGAGATCTACGAAACACAGATGTAACTCTGTGAGATGAATTAACAGAACACTAAGCAGTTTCTCAGAAAGCTTCTTTCCAGATTTCATCTGAGGATATTTCCTTTTTCACCATAGCCCTCTAAGGGCTTCCAAATATAACTTTGCCAATTCCACAAGAACTGTCTTAGCGAAAGGCTTCTTGAGGGGAAAGCTGTAACTCTGTGAGATGATTTCACAGAACACAAAGAAGTTTCTCAGAAGGCTTCCTTCTCTTTGTTATCGGAGGATATTTCCTTTGGCCCTATAGTCTTCAAAGGGATCAGAAATATCTGTTTCACATTCCACAGAAATAAGGCTAGCAAAGAGATCCACGAATTACAGATGTAACTCTGTGAGATGAATTCACAGAACGCTAAGCAGTTTCTCAGAAAGCTTCTTTCCAGATTTCATCTGAGGATATTTCCTTTTTCACCATAGCCCTCTATGGGCTTCCAAATATCACTTTGCCTATTCCACAAGAACTGTCTTAGCGAAAGGCTTCTTGAGGGGAAAACTGTAACTCTGTGAGATGATTTCACAGAACACAAAGAAGTTTCTCAGAAAGCTTCTTTCTCTTTGTTATCAGAGGATATTTCCTTTGGCCCTATGGTCTTCAAAGGGAACCGAAATATCTGTTCTCAGATTCCACAGAAAGAAGGATAGCAAAGAGATACACGAAATACAGATGTAAGTCTGTGACATGAGTTAACAGAACACTAAGCAGTTTCTCAGAAAGCTTCTTTCCAGATTTCATCTGAGGATATTTCCTTTTTCACCATAGCCCTCTATGTGCTTCCAAATATCACTTTGCCAATTCCACAAGAACTGTCTTAGCGAAAGGCTTCTTGAGGGGAAAGCTGTAACTCTGTGAGATGATTTCACAGAACACAAAGAAGTTTCTCAGAAAGCTTCTTTCTCTTTGTTATCGGAGGATATTTCTTTTGGCCCTATAGTCTTCAAAGGGATCCGAAATATCTGTTCTCAGATTCCAGAGAAATAAGGCTAGCAAAGAGATCTACGAAACACAGATGTAACTCTGTGAGATGAATTAACAGAACACTAAGCAGTTTCTCAGAAAGCTTCTTTCCAGATTTCATCTGAGGATATTTCCTTTTTCACCATAGCCCTCTAAGGGCTTCCAAATATCACTTTGCCAATTCCACAAGAACTGTCTTAGAGAAAGGCTTCTTGAGGGGAAAGCTGTAACTCTGTGAGATGATTTCACAGAACACAAAGAAGTTTCTCAGAAAGCTTCCTTCTCTTTGTTATCGGAGGATATTTCCTTTGGCCCTATAGTCTTCAAAGGGATCAGAAATATCTGTTTCACATTCCACAGAAATAAGGCTAGCAAAGAGATCCACGAATTACAGATGTAACTCTGTGAGATGATTTCACAGAACACAAAGAAGTTTCTCAGAAAGCTTCTTTCTCTTTGTTATCGGAGGATATTTCCTTTGGCCCTATAGTCTTCAAAGGGATTCGAAAAATCTATTCTCAGATTCCACAGAAAGAAGGCTAGCAAAGAGATTCTCGAAATACAGATGTAACTCTGTGAGATGAATTCACAGAACACTAAGCAGTTTCTCAGAAAGCTTCTTTCCAGATTTCATCTGAGGATATTTCGTTTTTCACCAGAGCCCTCTAAGGGCTTCCAAATATCACTTTGCCAATTCCACAAGTACTGTCTTAGCGAAAGGCTTCTTGAGGGGAAAGCTGTAACTCTGTGAGATTATTTCACAGAACACAACGAAGTTTCTCAGAAAGCTTCTTTCTCTTTGTTATCGGAGGATATTTCCTTTGGCCCTGTAGTCTTCAAAGGGTTCCGAAATATCTGTTCTCAGATTCCACAGAAAGAAGGATAGCAAAGAGATACACGAAATACAGATGTAACTCTGTGACATGAGTTAACAGAACACTAAGCAGTTTCTCAGAAAGCTTCTTTCCAGATTTCATCTGAGGATATTTCCTTTTTCACCATAGCCCTCAATGGGCTTCCAAATATCACTTTGCCAATTCCACAAGAACTGTCTTAGCGAAAGGCTTCTTGAGGGGAAAGCTGTAACTCTGTGAGATGATTTCGCAGAACACAAAGAAGTTTCTCAGAAAGCTTCCTTCTCTTTGTTATCGGAGGATATTTCCTTTGGCCCTATAGTCTTCAAAGGGATCAGAAATATCTGTTTCACATTCCACAGAAATAAGTCTAGCAAAGAGTTCCACGAATTACAGATGTAACTCTGTGAGATGAATTCACAGAACACTAAGCAGTTTCTCAGAAAGCTTCTTTCCAGATATCATCTGAGGATATTTCCTTTTTCACCATAGCCCTCTATGGGCTTCCAAATATCACTTTGCCAATTCCACAAGAACTGTCTTAGCGAAAGGCTTCTTGAGGGGAAAACTGTAACTCTGTGAGATGATTTCACAGAACACAAAGAAGTTTCTCAGAAAGCTTCTTTCTCTTTGTTATCGGAGGATATTTCCTTTGGCCCTATGGTCTTCAAAGGGATCCGAAATATCTGTTCTCAGATTCCACAGAAAGAAGGCTAGCAAAGAGATCCTCGAAATACAGATGTAACTCTGTGAGATGAATTAACAGAACACTAAGCAGTTTCTCAGAAAGCTTTTTTCCAGATTTCATCTGAGGATATATCCTTTTTCACCATAGCCCTCTATGGGATTCCAGATATAACTTTGCCAATTCGACAAGAACTGTCTTAGCGAAAGGCTTCTTGAGGGGAAAGCTGTAACTCTGTGAGATGATTTCACAGAACACAAAGAAGTTTCTCAGAAAGCTTCTTTCTCTTTGTTATCGGAGGATATTTCCTTTGGCCCTATAGTCTTCAAAGGGATTCGAAAAATCTGTTCTCAGATTCCACAGAAAGAAGGCTAGCAAAGAGATTCTCGAAACACCGATGTAACTCTGTGAGATGAATTAACAGAACACTAAGCAGTTTCTCAGAAAGCTTCTTTCAAGATTTCATCTGAGGATATTTCCTTTTTCACCATAGCCCTCTAAGGGCTTCCAAATATCACTTTGCCAATTCCACAAGAACTGTCTTAGCGAAAGGCTTCTTGAGGGGAAAGCTGTAACTCTGTGAGATGATTTCACAGAACACAAAGAAGTTTCTCAGAAAGCTTCTTTCTCTTTGTTATCGGAGGATATTTCCTTTGGCCCTATAGTCTTCAAAGGGATTCGAAAAATCTGTTCTCAGATTCCACAGAAAGAAGGCTAGCAAAGAGATTCTCGAAATACAGATGTAACTCTGTGAGATGAATTCACAGAACACTAAGCAGTTTCTCAGAAAGCTTCTTTCCAGATTTCATCTGAGGATATTTCCTTTTTCACCAGAGCCCTCTAAGGGCTTCCAAATATCACTTAGCCAATTCCACAAGAACTGTCTTAGCGAAAGGCTACTTGAGGGGAAAGCTGTAACTCTGTGAGATTATTTCAAAGAACACAACGAAGTTTCTCAGAAAGCTTCTTTCTCTTTGTTATCGGAGGATATTTCCTTTGGCCCTGTAGTCTTCAAAGGGTTCCGAAATATCTGTTCTCAGATTCCACAGAAAGAAGGATAGCAAAGAGATACACGAAATACAGATGTAATTCTGTGAGATGAGTTAACAGAACACTAAGCAGTTTCTCAGAAAGCTTTTTTACAGATTTCATCTGAGGATATATCCTTTTTCACCATAGCCCTCTATGGGATTCCAGATATAACTTTGCCAATTCCACAAGAACTGTCTTAGCGAAAGGCTTCTTGAGGGGAAAGCTGTAACTCTGTGAGATGATTTCACAGAACACAAAGAAGTTTCTCAGAAAGCTTCTTTCTCTTTGTTATCGGATGATATTTCCTTTGGCCCTATAGTCTTCAAAGGGATTCGAAAAATCTGTTCTCAGATTCCACAGAAAGAAGGCTAGCAAAGAGATTCTCGAAATACAGATGTAACTCTGTGAGATGAATTCACAGAACACTAAGCAGTTTCTCAGAAAGCTTCTTTCCAGATTTCATCTGAGGATATTTCCTTTTTCACCAGAGCCCTCTAAGGGCTTCCAAATATCACTTTGCCAATTCCACAAGAACTGTCTTAGCGAAAGGCTTCTTGAGGGGAACGCTGTAACTCTGTGAGATTATTTCACAGAACACAACGAAGTTTCTCAGAAAGCTTCTTTCTCTTTGTTATCGGAGGATATTTCCTTTGGCCCTGTAGTCTTCAAAGGGTTCCGAAATATCTGTTCTCAGATTCCACAGAAAGAAGGATAGCAAAGAGATACACGAAATACAGATGTAACTCTGTGACATGAGTTAACAGAACACTAAGCAGTTTCTCAGAAAGCTTCTTTCCAGATTTCATCTGAGGATATTTCCTTTTTCACCATAGCCCTCAATGTGCTTCCAAATATCACTTTGCCAATTCCACAAGAACTGTCTTAGCGAAAGGCTTCTTGAGGGGAAAGCTGTAACTCTGTGAGATGATTTCACAGAACACAAAGAAGTTTCTCAGAAAGCTTCTTTCTCTTTGTTATCGGAGGATATTTCTTTTGGCCCTATAGTCTTCAAAGGGATCCGAAATATCTGTTCTCAGATTCCAGAGAAATAAGGCTAGCAAGGAGATCTACGAAACACAGATGTAACTCTGTGAGATGAATTCACAGAACACTAAGCAGTTTCTCAGAAAGCTTCTTTCCAGATTTCATCTGAGGATATTTCCTTTTTCACCATAGCCCTCTAAGGGCTTCCAAATATCACTTTGCCAATTCCACAAGAACTGTCTTAGAGAAAGGCTTCTTGAGGGGAAAGCTGTAACTCTGTGAGATGATTTCACAGAACACAAAGAAGTTTCTCAGAAAGCTTCCTTCTCTTTGTTATCGGAGGATATTTCCTTTGGCCCTATAGTCTTCAAAGGGATCAGAAATATCTGTTTCACATTCCACAGAAATAAGGCTAGCAAAGAGATCCACGAATTACAGATGTAACTCTGTGAGATGATTTCACAGAACACAAAGAAGTTTCTCAGAAAGCTTCTTTCTCTTTGTTATCGGAGGATATTTCCTTTGGCCCTATAGTCTTCAAAGGGATTCGAAAAATCTATTCTCAGATTCCACAGAAAGAAGGCTAGCAAAGAGATTCTCGAAATACAGATGTAACTCTGTGAGATGAATTCACAGAACACTAAGCAGTTTCTCAGAAAGCTTCTTTCCAGATTTCATCTGAGGATATTTCCTTTTTCACCAGAGCCCTCTAAGGGCTTCCAAATATCACTTTGCCAATTCCACAAGTACTGTCTTAGCGAAAGGCTTCTTGAGGGGAAAGCTGTAACTCTGTGAGATTATTTCACAGAACACAACGAAGTTTCTCAGAAAGCTTCTTTCTCTTTGTTATCGGAGGATATTTCCTTTGGCCCTGTAGTCTTCAAAGGGTTCCGAAATATCTGTTCTCAGATTCCACAGAAAGAAGGATAGCAAAGAGATACACGAAATACAGATGTAACTCTGTGACATGAGTTAACAGAACACTAAGCAGTTTCTCAGAAAGCTTCTTTCCAGATTTCATCTGAGGATATTTCCTTTTTCACCATAGCCCTCTATGGGCTTCCAAATATCACTTTGCCAATTCCACAAGAACTGTCTTAGCGAAAGGCTTCTTGAGGGGAAAGCTGTAACTCTGTGAGATTATTTCACAGAACACAAAGAAGTTTCTCAGAAAGCTTCTTTCTCTTTGTTATCGGAGGATATTTCTTTTGGCCCTATAGTCTTCAAAGGGATCCGAAATATCTGTTCTCAGATTCCAGAGAAATAAGGCTAGCAAAGAGATCTACGAAACACAGATGTAACTCTGTGAGATGAATTAACAGAACACTAAGCAGTTTCTCAGAAAGCTTCTTTCCAGATTTCATCTGAGGATATTTCCTTTTTCACCATAGCCCTCTATGGGCTTCCAAATATCACTTTGCCAATTCCACAAAAACTGTCTTAGAGAAAGGCTTCTTGAGGGGAAAGCTGTAACTCTCTGAGATGATTTCACAGAACACAAAGAAGTTTCTCAGAAAGCTTCTTTCTCTTTGTTATCGGAGGATATTTCCTTTGGCCCTATAGTCTTCAAAGGGATCCGAAGTATCTGTTCTCAGATTCCACAGAAAGAAGGCTAGCAAAGAGATACACGAAATACAAATGTAACTCTGTGAGATTAATTCACAGAACACTAAGCAGTTTCTCAGAAAGCTTCTTTCCAGATTTCATCTGAGGATAATTCCTTTTTCACCAGAGCCCTCTATGGGATTCCAAATATCACTTTGCCAATTCCACAAGAACTGTCTTAGCGAAAGGCTTCTTGAGGGGAAAGCTGTAACTCTGTGAGATGATTTCACAGAACACAAAGAAGTTTCTCAGAAAGCTTCTTTCTCTTTGTTATCGGAGGATATTTCCTTTGGCCCTATAGTCTTCAACGGGATCCGAAATATCTGTTCTCAGATTCCACAGAAAGAAGGCTGGCAAAGAGATCTACGAAACACAGATGTAACTCTGTGAGATGAATTCACAGAACACTAAGCAGTTTCTCAGAAAGCTTCTTTCCAGATTTCATCTGAGGATATTTCCTTTTTCACCATAGCCCTCAATGGGCTTCCAAATATCACTTTGCCAATTCCACAAGAACTGTCTTAGCGAAAGGCTTCTTGAGGGGAAAGCTGTAACTCTGTGAGATGATTTCACAGAACACAAAGAAGTTTCTCAGAAAGCTTCTTTCTCTTTGTTATTGGAGGATATTTCCTATGGCCCTATGGTGTTCAAAGGGATGCGAAATATCTGTTCTCAGATTCCACAGAAAGAAGGCTAGCAAAGAGATTCTCGAAATACAGATGTAACTCTGTGAGATGAATTCACAGAACACTAAGCAGTTTCTCAGAAAGCTTCTTTCCAGATTTCATCTGAGGATATTTCCTTTTTCACCAGAGCCCTCTAAGGGCTTCCAAATATCACTTTGCCAATTCCACAAGAACTGTCTTAGTGAAAGGCTTCTTGAGGGGAAAGCTGTAACTCTCTGAGATGATTTCACAGAACACAGAGAAGTTTCTCAGAAAGCTTCTTTCTCTTTGTTATCGGAGGATATTTCCTTTGGCCCTATAGTCTTCAAAGGGATCCGAAATATCTGTTCTCAGATTCCACAGAAAGAAGGCTAGCAAAGAGATAAACGAAATACAAATGTAACTCTGTGAGATGAATTCACAGAACACTAAGCAGTTTCTCAGAAAGCTTCTTTCCAGATTTCATCTGAGGATAATTCCTTTTTCACCATAGCCCTCTATGGGATTCCAAATATCACTTTGCCAATTCCACAAGAACTGTCTTAGCGAAAGGCTTCTTGATGGGAAAGCTGTAACTCTGTGAGATGATTTCACAGAACACAAAGAAGTTTCTCAGAAAGCTTCTTTCTCTTTGTTATCGGAGGATATTTCCTTTGGCCCTATAGTCTTCAACGGGATCCGAAATATCTGTTCTCAGATTCCACAGAAAGAAGGCTAGCAAAGAGATCCACGAAACACAGATGTAACTCTGTGAGATGAATTCACAGAACACTAAGCAGTTTCTCAGAAAGCTTTTTTCCAGATTTCATCTGAGGATATATCCTTTTTCACCATAGCCCTCTATGGGATTCCAGATATAACTTTGCCAATTCCACAAGAACTGTCTTAGCGAAAGGCTTCTTGAAGGGAAAGCTGTAACTCTGTGAGATGATTTCACAGAACACAAAGAAGTTTCTCAGAAAGCTTCTTTCTCTTTGTTATCGGAGGATATTTCCTGTGGCCCTATAGTCTTCAAAGGGATCCGAAAAATCTGTTCTCAGATTCCACAGAAAGAAGGCTAGCAAAGAGATTCTCGAAACACAGATGTAACTCTGTGAGATGAATTAACGGAACACTAAGCAGTTTCTCACAAAGCTTCTTTCCACATTTCATCTGAGGATATTTCCTTTTTCACCATAGCCCTCTATGGGCTTCCAAATATCACTTTGCCAATTCCACAAGAACTGTCTTAGCGAAAGGCTTCTTGAGGGGAAAGCTGTAACTCTGTGAGATGATTTCACAGAACACAAAGAAGTTTCTCAGAAAGCTTCCTTCTCTTTGTTATCGGAGGATATTTCTTTTGGCCCTATAGTCTTCAAAGGGATCAGAAATATCTGTTTCACATTCCACAGAAATAAGGCTAGCAATGAGATCCACGAATTACAGATGTAACTCTGTGAGATGAATTCACAGAACACTAAGCAGTTTCTCAGAAAGCTTCTTTCCAGATTTCATCTGAGGATATTTACTTTTTCACCATAGCCCTCTATGGGCTTCCAAATATCACTTTGCCAATTCCACAAGAACTGTCTTAGCGAAAGGCTTCTTGAGGGGAAAACTGTAACTCTGTGAGATGATTTCACAGAACACAAAGAAGTTTCTCAGAAAGCTTCTTTCTCTTTGTTATCGGAGGATATTTCCTTTGGCCCTATGGTCTTCAAAGGGATCCGAAATATCTGTTCTCAGATTCCACAGAAAGAAGGCTAGCAAAGGGATCCTCGAAATACAGATGTAACTCTGTGAGATGAATTAACAGAACACTAAGCAGTTTCTCAGAAAGCTTTTTTCCAGATTTCATCTGAGGATATATCCTTTTTCACCATAGCCCTCTATGTGATTCCAGATATAACTTTGCCAATTCCACAAGAACTGTCTTAGCGAAAGGCTTCTTGAGGGGAAAGCTGTAACTCTGTGAGATGATTTCACAGAACACAAAGAAGTTTCTCAGAAAGCTTCTTTCTCTTTGTTATCGGAGGATATTTCCTTTGGCCCTATAGTCTTCAAAGGGATTCGAAAAATCTATTCTCAGATTCCACAGAAAGAAGGCTAGCAAAGAGATTCTCGAAATACAGATGTATCTCTGTGAGATGAATTCACAGAACACTAAGCAGTTTCTCAGAAAGCTTCTTTCCAGATTTCATCTGAGGATATTTCCTTTTTCACCAGAGCCCTCTAAGGGCTTCCAAATATCACTTTGCCAATTCCACAAGAACTGTCTTAGCGAAAGGCTTCTTGAGGGGAAAGCTGTAACTCTGTGAGATTATTTCACAGAACACAACGAAGTTTCTCAGAAAGCTTCTTTCTCTTTGTTATCGGAGGATATTTCCTTTGGCCCTGTAGTCTTCAAAGGGTTCCGAAATATCTGTTCTCAGATTCCACAGAAAGAAGGATAGCAAAGAGATACACGAAATACAGATGTAACTCTGTGACATGAGTGAACAGAACACTAAGCAGTTTCTCAGAAAGCTTTTTTCCAGATTTCATCTGAGGATATATCCTTTTTCACCATAGCCCTCTATGGGATTCCAGATATAACTTTGCCAATTCCACAAGAACTGTCTTAGCGAAAGGCTTCTTGAGGGGAAAGCTGTAACTCTGTGAGATGATTTCACAGAACACAAAGAAGTTTCTCAGAAAGCTTCTTTCTCTTTGTTATCGGAGGATATTTCCTTTGGCCCTATAGTCTTCAAAGGGATTCGAAAAATCTGTTCTCAGATTCCACAGAAAGAAGGCTAGCAAAGAGATTCTCGAAATACAGATGTAACTCTGTGAGATGAATTCACAGAACACTAAGCAGTTTCTCAGAAAGCTTCTTTCCAGATTTCATCTGAGGATATTTCCTTTTTCATCATAGCCCTCTATGGGCTTCCAAATATCACTTTGCCAATTCCACAAGAACTGTCTTAGCGAAAGGCTTTTGAGGGGAAAGCTGTAACTCTGTGAGATGATTTCACAGAACACAAAGAAGTTTCTCAGAAAGCTTCCTTCTCTTTGTTATCGGAGGATATTTCCTTTGGCCCTATAGTCTTCAAAGGGATCAGAAATATCTGTTTCACATTCCACAGAAATAAGGCTAGCAAAGAGATCCAGGAATTACAGATGTAACTCTGTGAGATGAATTCACAGAACACTAAGCAGTTTCTCAGAAAGCTTCTTTCCAGATTTCATCTGAGGATATTTCCTTTTTCACCATAGCCCTCTATGGGCTTCCAAATATCACTTTGCCAATTCCACAAGAACTGTCTTAGCGAAAGGCTTCTTGAGGGGAAAACTGTAACTCTGTGAGATGATTTCACAGAACACAAAGAAGTTTCTCAGAAAGCTTCTTTCTCTTTGTTATCGGAGGATATTTCCTTTGGCCCTATGGTCTTCAAAGGGATCCGAAATATCTGTTCTCAGATTCCACAGAAAGAAGGCTAGCAAAGGGATCCTCGAAATACAGATGTAACTCTGTGAGATGAATTAACAGAACACTAAGCAGTTTCTCAGAAAGCTTTTTTCCAGATTTCATCTGAGGATATATCCTTTTTCACCATAGCCCTCTATGGGATTCCAGATATAACTTTGCCAATTCCACAAGAACTGTCTTAGCGAAAGGCTTCTTGAGGGGAAAGCTGTAACTCTGTGAGATGATTTCACAGAACACAAAGAAGTTTCTCAGAAAGCTTCTTTCTCTTTGTTATCGGAGGATATTTCCTTTGGCCCTATAGTCTTCAAAGGGATTCGAAAAATCTGTTCTCAGATTCCACAGAAAGAAGGCTAGCAAAGAGATTCTCGAAATACAGATGTAACTCTGTGAGATGAATTCACAGAACACTAAGCAGTTTCTCAGAAAGCTTCTTTCCAGATTTCATCTGAGGATATTTCCTTTTTCACCAGAGCCCTCCAAGGGCTTCCAAATATCACTTTGCCAATTCCACAAGAACTGTCTTAGCGAAAGGCTTCTTGAGGGGAAAGCTGTAACTCTCTGAGATGATTTCACAGAACACAACGAAGTTTCTCAGAAAGCTTCTTTCTCTTTGTTATCGGAGGATATTTCCTTTGGCCCTGTAGTCTTCAAAGGGTTCCGAAATATCTGTTCTCAGATTCCACAGAAAGAAGGATAGCAAAGAGATACACGAAATACAGATGTAACTCTGTGACATGAGTTAACAGAACACTAAGCAGTTTCTCAGAAAGCTTTTTTCCAGATTTCATCTGAGGATATATCCTTTTTCACCATAGCCCTCTATGGGATTCCAGATATAACTTTGCCAATTCCACAAGAACTGTCTTAGCGAAAGGCTTCTTGAGGGGAAAGCTGTAACTCTGTGAGATGATTTCACAGAACACAAAGAAGTTTCTCAGAAAGCTTCCTTCTCTTTGTTATCGGAGGATATTTCCTTTGGCCCTATAGTCTTCAAAGGGATTCGAAAAATCTGTTCTCAGATTCCACAGAAAGAAGGCTAGCAAAGAGATTCTCGAAACACAGATGTAACTCTGTGAGATGAATTAACAGAACACTAAGCAGTTTCTCAGAAAGCTTCTTTCAAGATTTCATCTGAGGATATTTCCTTTTTCACCATAGCCCTCTAAGGGCTTCCAAATATCACTTTGCCAATTCCACAAGAACTGTCTTAGTGAAAGGCTTCTTGAGGGGAAAGCTGTAACTCTGTGAGATGATTTCACAGAACACAAAGAAGTTTCTCAGAAAGCTTCTTTCTCTTTGTTATCGGAGGATATTTCCTTTGGCCCTATAGTCTTCAAAGGGATTCGAAAAATCTGTTCTCAGATTCCACAGAAAGAAGGCTAGCAAAGAGATTCTCGAAATACAGATGTAACTCTGTGAGATGAATTCACAGAACACTAAGCAGTTTCTCAGAAAGCTTCTTTCCAGATTTCATCTGAGGATATTTCCTTTTTCACCAGAGCCCTCTAAGGGCTTCCAAATATCACTTTGCCAATTCCACAAGAACTGTCTTAGCGAAAGGCTTCTTGAGGGGAAAGCTGTAACTCTCTGAGATTATTTCACAGAACACAACGAAGTTTCTCAGAAAGCTTCTTTCTCTTTGTTATCGGAGGATATTTCCTTTGGCCCTGTAGTCTTCAAAGGGTTCCGAAATATCTGTTCTCAGATTCCACAGAAAGAAGGATAGCAAAGAGATACACGAAATACAGATGTAACTCTGTGACATGAGTTAACAGAACACTAAGCAGTTTCTCAGAAAGCTTCTTTCCAGATTTCATCTGAGGATATTTCCTTTTTCACCATAGCCCTCTATGTGCTTCCAAATATCACTTTGCCAATTCCACAAGAACTGTCTTAGCGAAAGGCTTCTTGAGGGGAAAGCTGTAACTCTGTGAGATGATTTCACAGAACACAAAGAAGTTTCTCAGAAAGCTTCTTTCTCTTTGTTATCGGAGGATATTTCTTTTGGCCCTATAGTCTTCAAAGGGATCCGAAATATCTGTTCTCAGATTCCAGAGAAATAAGGCTAGCAAGGAGATCTACGAAACACAGATGTAACTCTGTGAGATGAATTCACAGAACACTAAGCAGTTTCTCAGAAAGCTTCTTTCCAGATTTCATCTGAGGATATTTCCTTTTTCACCATAGCCCTCTAAGGGCTTCCAAATATCACTTTGCCAATTCCACAAGAACTGTCTTAGAGAAAGGCTTCTTGAGGGGAAAGCTGTAACTCTGTGAGATGATTTCACAGAACACAAAGAAGTTTCTCAGAAAGCTTCCTTCTCTTTGTTATCGGAGGATATTTCCTTTGGCCCTATAGTCTTCAAAGGGATCAGAAATATCTGTTTCACATTCCACAGAAATAAGGCTAGCAAAGAGATCCACGAATTACAGATGTAACTCTGTGAGATGGATTCACAGAACACTAAGCAGTTTCTCAGAAAGCTTCTTTCCAGATTTCATCTGAGGATATTTCCTTTTTCACCATAGCCCTCTATGGGCTTCCAAATATCACTTTGCCAATTCCACAAGAACTGTCTTAGCGAAAGGCTTCTTGAGGGGAAAACTGTAACTCTGTGAGATGATTTCACAGAACACAAAGAAGTTTCTCAGAAAGCTTCTTTCTCTTTGTTATCGGAGGATATTTCCTTTGGCCCTATAGTCTTCAAAGGGATTCGAAAAATCTGTTCTCAGATTCCACAGAAAGAAGGCTAGCAAAGAGATTCTCGAAATACAGATGTAACTCTGTGAGATGAATTCACAGAACACTAAGCAGTTTCTCAGAAAGCTTCTTTCCAGATTTCATCTGAGGATATTTCCTTTTTCACCAGAGCCCTCTAAGGGCTTCCAAATATCACTTTGCCAATTCCACAAGTACTGTCTTAGCGAAAGGCTTCTTGAGGGGAAAGCTGTAACTCTGTGAGATTATTTCACAGAACACAACGAAGTTTCTCAGAAAGCTTCTTTCTCTTTGTTATCGGAGGATATTTCCTTTGGCCCTGTAGTCTTCAAAGGGTTCCGAAATATCTGTTCTCAGATTCCACAGAAAGAAGGATAGCAAAGAGATACACGAAATACAGATGTAACTCTGTGACATGAGTTAACAGAACACTAAGCAGTTTCTCAGAAAGCTTCTTTCCAGATTTCATCTGAGGATATTTCCTTTTTCACCATAGCCCTCTATGGGCTTCCAAATATCACTTTGCCAATTCCACAAGAACTGTCTTAGCGAAAGGCTTCTTGAGGGGAAAGCTGTAACTCTGTGAGATGATTTCACAGAACACAAAGAAGTTTCTCAGAAAGCTTCTTTCTCTTTGTTATCGGAGGATATTTCTTTTGGCCCTATAGTCTTCAAAGGGATCCGAAATATCTGTTCTCAGATTCCAGAGAAATAAGGCTAGCAAAGAGATCTACGAAACACAGATGTAACTCTGTGAGATGAATTAACAGAACACTAAGCAGTTTCTCAGAAAGCTTCTTTCCAGATTTCATCTGAGGATATTTCCTTTTTCACCATAGCCCTCTATGGGCTTCCAAATATCACTTTGCCAATTCCACAAGAACTGTCTTAGAGAAAGGCTTCTTGAGGGGAAAGCTGTAACTCTCTGAGATGATTTCACAGAACACAAAGAAGTTTCTCAGAAAGCTTCTTTCTCATTGTTATCGGAGGATATTTCCTTTGGCCCTATAGTCTTCAAAGGGATCCGAAGTATCTGTTCTCAGATTCCACAGAAAGAAGGCTAGCAAAGAGATACACGAAATACAAATGTAACTCTGTGAGATTAATTCACAGAACACTAAGCAGTTTCTCAGAAAGCTTCTTTCCAGATTTCATCTGAGGATAATTCCTTTTTCACCAGAGCCCTCTATGGGATTCCAAATATCACTTTGCCAATTCCACAAGAACTGTCTTAGCGAAAGGCTTCTTGAGGGGAAAGCTGTAACTCTTTGAGATGATTTCACAGAACACAAAGAAGTTTCTCAGAAAGCTTCTTTCTCTTTGTTATCGGAGGATATTTCCTTTGGCCCTATAGTCTTCAACGGGATCCGAAATATCTGTTCTCAGATTCCACAGAAAGAAGGCTGGCAAAGAGATCTACGAAACACAGATGTAACTCTGTGAGATGAATTCACAGAACACTAAGCAGTTTCTCAGAAATCTTCTTTCCAGATTTCATCTGAGGATATTTCCTTTTTCACCATAGCCCTCAATGGGCTTCCAAATATCACTTTGCCAATTCCACAAGAACTGTCTTAGCGAAAGGCTTCTTGAGGGGAAAGCTGTAACTCTGTGAGATGATTTCACAGAACACAAAGAAGTTTCTCAGAAAGCTTCTTTCTCTTTGTTATTGGAGGATATTTCCTATGGCCCTATGGTGTTCAAAGCGATGCGAAATATCTGTTCTCAGATTCCACAGAAAGAAGGCTAGCAAAGAGATTCTCGAAATACAGATGTAACTCTGTGAGATGAATTCACAGAACACTAAGCAGTTTCTCAGAAAGCTTCTTTCCAGATTTCATCTGAGGATATTTCCTTTTTCACCAGAGCCCTCTAAGGGCTTCCAAATATCACTTTGCCAATTCCACAAGAACTGTCTTAGCGAAAGGCTTCTTGAGGGGAAAGCTGTAACTCTCTGAGATGATTTCACAGAACACAGAGAAGTTTCTCAGAAAGCTTCTTTCTCTTTGTTATCGGAGGATATTTCCTTTGGCCCTATAGTCTTCAAAGGGATCCGAAGTATCTGTTCTCAGATTCCACAGAAAGAAGGCTAGCAAAGAGATACACGAAATACAAATGTAACTCTGTGAGATTAATTCACAGAACACTAAGCAGTTTCTCAGAAAGCTTCTTTCCAGATTTCATCTGAGGATAATTCCTTTTTCACCAGAGCCCTCTATGGGATTCCAAATATCACTTTGCCAATTCCACAAGAACTGTCTTAGCGAAAGGCTTCTTGAGGGGAAAGCTGTAACTCTTTGAGATGATTTCACAGAACACAAAGAAGTTTCTCAGAAAGCTTCTTTCTCTTTGTTATCGGAGGATATTTCCTTTGGCCCTATAGTCTTCAACGGGATCCGAAATATCTGTTCTCAGATTCCACAGAAAGAAGGCTGGCAAAGAGATCTACGAAACACAGATGTAACTCTGTGAGATGAATTCACAGAACACTAAGCAGTTTCTCAGAAAGCTTCTTTCCAGATTTCATCTGAGGATATTTCCTTTTTCACCATAGCCCTCAATGGGCTTCCAAATATCACTTTGCCAATTCCACAAGAACTGTCTTAGCGAAAGGCTTCTTGAGGGGAAAGCTGTAACTCTGTGAGATGATTTCACAGAACACAAAGAAGTTTCTCAGAAAGCTTCTTTCTCTTTGTTATTGGAGGATATTTCCTATGGCCCTATGGTGTTCAAAGGGATGCGAAATATCTGTTCTCAGATTCCACAGAAAGAAGGCTAGCAAAGAGATTGTCGAAATACAGATGTAACTCTGTGAGATGAATTCACAGAACACTAAGCAGTTTCTCAGAAAGCTTCTTTCCAGATTTCATCTGAGGATATTTCCTTTTTCACCAGAGCCCTCTAAGGGCTTCCAAATATCACTTTGCCAATTCCACAAGAACTGTCTTAGCGAAAGGCTTCTTGAGGGGAAAGCTGTAACTCTCTGAGATGATTTCACAGAACACAGAGAAGTTTCTCAGAAAGCTTCTTTCTCTTTGTTATCGGAGGATATTTCCTTTGGCCCTATAGTCTTCAACGGGATCCGAAATATCTGTTCTCAGATTCCACAGAAAGAAGGCTAGCAAAGAGATCCACGAAACACAGATGTAACTCTGTGAGATGAATTCACAGAACACTAAGCAGTTTCTCAGAAAGCTTTTTTCCAGATTTCATCTGAGGATATATCCTTTTTCACCATAGCCCTCTATGGGATTCCAGATATAACTTTGCCAATTCCACAAGAACTGTCTTAGCGAAAGGCTTCTTGAAGGGAAAGCTGTAACTCTGTGAGATGATTTCACAGAACACAAAGAAGTTTCTCAGAAAGCTTCTTTCTCTTTGTTATCGGAGGATATTTCCTGTGGCCCTATAGTCTTCAAAGGGATCCGAAAAATCTGTTCTCAGATTCCACAGAAAGAAGGCTAGCAAAGAGATTCTCGAAACACAGATGTAACTCTGTGAGATGAATTAACAGAACACTAAGCAGTTTCTCAGAAAGCTTCTTTCCAGATTTCATCTGAGGATATTTCCTTTTTCACCATAGCCCTCTATGGGCTTCCAAATATCACTTTGCCAATTCCACAAGAACTGTCTTAGCGAAAGGCTTCTTGAGGGGAAAGCTGTAACTCTGTGAGATGATTTCACAGAACACAAAGAAGTTTCTCAGAAAGCTTCCTTCTCTTTGTTATCGGAGGATATTTCCTTTGGCCCTATAGTCTTCAAAGGGATCAGAAATATCTGTTTCACATTCCACAGAAATAAGGCTAGCAAAGAGATCCACGAATTACAGATGTAACTCTGTGAGATGAATTCACAGAACACTAAGCAGTTTCTCAGAAAGCTTCTTTCCAGATTTCATCTGAGGATATTTCCTTTTTCACCATAGCCCTCTATGGGCTTCCAAATATCACTTTGCCAATTCCACAAGAACTGTCTTAGCGAAAGGCCTCTTGAGGGGAAAACTGTAACTCTGTGAGATGATTTCACAGAACACAAAGAAGTTTCTCAGAAAGCTTCTTTCTCTTTGTTATCGGAGGATATTTCCTTTGGCCCTATGGTCTTCAAAGGGATCCGAAATATCTGTTCTCAGATTCCACAGAAAGAAGGCTAGCAAAGGGATCCTCGAAATACAGATGTAACTCTGTGAGATGAATTAACAGAACACTAAGCAGTTTCTCAGAAAGCTTTTTTCCAGATTTCATCTGAGGATATATCCTTTTTCACCATAGCCCTCTATGGGATTCCAGATATAACTTTGCCAATTCCACAAGAACTGTCTTAGCGAAAGGCTTCTTGAGGGGAAAGCTGTAACTCTGTGAGATGATTTCACAGAACACAAAGAAGTTTCTCAGAAAGCTTCTTTCTCTTTGTTATCGGAGGATATTTCCTTTGGCCCTATAGTCTTCAAAGGGATTCGAAAAATCTATTCTCAGATTCCACAGAAAGAAGGCTAGCAAAGAGATTCTCGAAATACAGATGTATCTCTGTGAGATGAATTCACAGAACACTAAGCAATTTCTCAGAAAGCTTCTTTCCAGATTTCATCTGAGGATATTTCCTTTTTCACCAGAGCCCTCTAAGGGCTTCCAAATATCACTTTGCCAATTCCACAAGAACTGTCTTAGCGAAAGGCTTCTTGAGGGGAAAGCTGTAACTCTGTGAGATGATTTCACAGAACACAACGAAGTTTCTCAGAAAGCTTCTTTCTCTTTGTTATCGGAGGATATTTCCTTTGGCCCTGTAGTCTTCAAAGGGTTCCGAAATATCTGTTCTCAGATTCCACAGAAAGAAGGATAGCAAAGAGATACACGAAATACAGATGTAACTCTGTGACATGAGTGAACAGAACACTAAGCAGTTTCTCAGAAAGCTTTTTTCCAGATTTCATCTGAGGATATATCCTTTTTCACCATAGCCCTCTATGGGATTCCAGATATAACTTTGCCAATTCCACAAGAACTGTCTTAGCGAAAGGCTTCTTGAGGGGAAAGCTGTAACTCTGTGAGATGATTTCACAGAACACAAAGAAGTTTCTCAGAAAGCTTCTTTCTCTTTGTTATCGGAGGATATTTCCTTTGGCCCTATAGTCTTCAAAGGGATTCGAAAAATCTGTTCTCAGATTCCACAGAAAGAAGGCTAGCAAAGAGATTCTCGAAATACAGATGTAACTCTGTGAGATGAATTCACAGAACACTAAGCAGTTTCTCAGAAAGCTTCTTTCCAGATTTCATCTGAGGATATTTCCTTTTTCATCATAGCCCTCTATGGGCTTCCAAATATCATTTTGCCAATTCCACAAGAACTGTCTTAGCGAAAGGCTTTTGAGGGGAAAGCTGTAACTCTGTGAGATGATTTCACAGAACACAAAGAAGTTTCTCAGAAAGCTTCCTTCTCTTTGTTATCGGAGGATATTTCCTTTGGCCCTATAGTCTTCAAAGGGATCAGAAATATCTGTTTCACATTCCACAGAAATAAGGCTAGCAAAGAGATCCACGAATTACAGATGTAACTCTGTGAGATGAATTCACAGAACACTAAGCAGTTTCTCAGAAATCTTCTTTCCAGATTTCATCTGAGGATATTTCCTTTTTCACCAGAGCCCTCTAAGGGCTTCCAAATATCACTTTACCAATTCCACAAGAACTGTCTTAGCGAAAGGCTTCTTGAGGGGAAAACTGTAACTCTGTGAGATGATTTCACAGAACACAAAGAAGTTTCTCAGAAAGCTTCTTTCTCTTTGTTATCGGAGGATATTTCCTTTGGCCCTATGGTCTTCAAAGGGATCCGAAATATCTGTTCTCAGATTCCACAGAAAGAAGGCTAGCAAAGGGATCCTCGAAATACAGATGTAACTCTGTGAGATGAATTAACAGAACACTAAGCAGTTTCTCAGAAAGCTTTTTTCCAGATTTCATCTGAGGATATATCCTTTTTCACCATAGCCCTCTATGGGATTCCAGATATAACTTTGCCAATTCCACAAGAACTGTCTTAGCGAAAGGCTTCTTGAGGGGAAAGCTGTAACTCTGTGAGATGATTTCACAGAACACAAAGAAGTTTCTCAGAAAGCTTCTTTCTCTTTGTTATCGGAGGATATTTCCTTTGGCCCTATAGTCTTCAAAGGGATTCGAAAAATCTGTTCTCAGATTCCACAGAAAGAAGGCTAGCAAAGAGATTCTCGAAATACAGATGTAACTCTGTGAGATGAATTCACAGAACACTAAGCAGTTTCTCAGAAAGCTTCTTTCCAGATTTCATCTGAGGATATTTCCTTTTTCACCAGAGCCCTCTAAGGGCTTCCAAATATCACTTTGCCAATTCCACAAGAACTGTCTTAGCGAAAGGCTTCTTGAGGGGAAAGCTGTAACTCTGTGAGATTATTTCACAGAACACAACGAAGTTTCTCAGAAAGCTTCTTTCTCTTTGTTATCGGAGGATATTTCCTTTGGCCCTGTAGTCTTCAAAGGGTTCCGAAATATCTGTTCTCAGATTCCACAGAAAGAAGGATAGCAAAGAGATCCACGAAATACAGATGTAACTCTGTGACATGAGTGAACAGAACACTAAGCAGTTTCTCAGAAAGCTTTTTTCCAGATTTCATCTGAGGATATATCCTTTCTCACCATAGCCCTCTATGGGATTCCAGATATAACTTTGCCAATTCCACAAGAACTGTCTTAGCGAAAGGCTTCTTGAGGGGAAAGCTGTAACTCTGTGAGATGATTTCACAGAACACAAAGAAGTTTCTCAGAAAGCTTCCTTCTCTTTGTTATCGGAGGATATTTCCTTTGGCCCTATAGTCTTCAAAGGGATTCGAAAAATCTGTTCTCAGATTCCACAGAAAGAAGGCTAGCAAAGAGATTCTCGAAATACAGATGTAACTCTGTGAGATGAATTCACAGAACACTAAGCAGTTTCTCAGAAAGCTTCTTTCCAGATTTCATCTGAGGATATTTCCTTTTTCACCAGAGCCCTCTAAGGGCTTCCAAATATCACTTTGCCAATTCCACAAGAACTGTCTTAGCGAAAGGCTTCTTGAGGGGAAAGCTGTAACTCTCTGAGATGATTTCACAGAACACAGAGAAGTTTCTCAGAAAGCTTCTTTCTCTTTGTTATCGGAGGATATTTCCTTTGGCCCTATAGTCTTCAAAGGGATCCGAAATATCTGTTCTCAGATTCCACAGAAAGAAGGCTAGCAAAGAGATAAACGAAATACAAATGTAACACTGTGAGATGAATTCACAGAACACTAAGCAGTTTCTCAGAAAGCTTCTTTCCAGATTTCATCTGAGGATAATTCCTTTTTCACCATAGCCCTCTATGGGATTCCAAATATCACTTTGCCAATTCCACAAGAACTGTCTTAGCGAAAGGCTTCTTGAGGGGAAAGCTGTAACTCTGTGAGATGATTTCACAGAACACAAAGAAGTTTCTCAGAAAGCTTCTTTCTCTTTGTTATCGGAGGATATTTCCTTTGGCCCTATAGTCTTCAACGGGATCCGAAATATCTGTTCTCAGATTCCACAGAAAGAAGGCTAGCAAAGAGATCCACGAAACACAGATGTAACTCTGTGAGATGAATTCACAGAACACTAAGCAGTTTCTCAGAAAGCTTTTTTCCAGATTTCATCTGAGGATATATCCTTTTTCACCATAGCCCTCTATGGGATTCCAGATATAACTTTGCCAATTCCACAAGAACTGTCTTAGCGAAAGGCTTCTTGAAGGGAAAGCTGTAACTCTGTGAGATGATTTCACAGAACACAAAGAAGTTTCTCAGAAAGCTTCTTTCTCTTTGTTATCGGAGGATATTTCCTGTGGCCCTATAGTCTTCAAAGGGATCCGAAAAATCTGTTCTCAGATTCCACAGAAAGAAGGCTAGCAAAGAGATTCTCGAAACACAGATGTAACTCTGTGAGATGAATTAACAGAACACTAAGCAGTTTCTCAGAAAGCTTCTTTCCAGATTTCATCTGAGGATATTTCCTTTTTCACCATAGCCCTCTATGGGCTTCCAAATATCACTTTGCCAATTCCACAAGAACTGTCTTAGCGAAAGGCTTCTTGAGGGGAAAGCTGTAACTCTGTGAGATGATTTCACAGAACACAAAGAAGTTTCTCAGAAAGCTTCCTTCTCTTTGTTATCGGAGGATATTTCCTTTGGCCCTATAGTCTTCAAAGGGATCAGAAATATCTGTTTCACATTCCACAGAAATAAGGCTAGCAAAGAGATCCACGAATTACAGATGTAACTCTGTGAGATGAATTCACAGAACACTAAGCAGTTTCTCAGAAAGCTTCTTTCCAGATTTCATCTGAGGATATTTCCTTTTTCACCATAGCCCTCTATGGGCTTCCAAATATCACTTTGCCAATTCCACAAGAACTGTCTTAGCGAAAGGCCTCTTGAGGGGAAAACTGTAACTCTGTGAGATGATTTCACAGAACACAAAGAAGTTTCTCAGAAAGCTTCTTTCTCTTTGTTATCGGAGGATATTTCCTTTGGCCCTATGGTCTTCAAAGGGATCCGAAATATCTGTTCTCAGATTCCACAGAAAGAAGGCTAGCAAAGGGATCCTCGAAATACAGATGTAACTCTGTGAGATGAATTAACAGAACACTAAGCAGTTTCTCAGAAAGCTTTTTTCCAGATTTCATCTGAGGATATATCCTTTTTCACCATAGCCCTCTATGGGATTCCAGATATAACTTTGCCAATTCCACAAGAACTGTCTTAGCGAAAGGCTTCTTGAGGGGAAAGCTGTAACTCTGTGAGATGATTTCACAGAACACAAAGAAGTTTCTCAGAAAGCTTCTTTCTCTTTGTTATCGGAGGATATTTCCTTTGGCCCTATAGTCTTCAAAGGGATTCGAAAAATCTATTCTCAGATTCCACAGAAAGAAGGCTAGCAAAGAGATTCTCGAAATACAGATGTATCTATGTGAGATGAATTCACAGAACACTAAGCAGTTTCTCAGAAAGCTTCTTTCCAGATTTCATCTGAGGATATTTCCTTTTTCACCAGAGCCCTCTAAGGGCTTCCAAATATCACTTTGCCAATTCCACAAGAACTGTCTTAGCGAAAGGCTTCTTGAGGGGAAAGCTGTAACTCTGTGAGATTATTTCACAGAACACAACGAAGTTTCTCAGAAAGCTTCTTTCTCTTTGTTATCGGAGGATATTTCCTTTGGCACTGTAGTCTTCAAAGGGTTCCGAAATATCTGTTCTCAGATTCCACAGAAAGAAGGATAGCAAAGAGATACACGAAATACAGATGTAACTCTGTGACATGAGTGAACAGAACACTAAGCAGTTTCTCAGAAAGCTTTTTTCCAGATTTCATCTGAGGATATATCCTTTTTCACCATAGCCCTCTATGGGATTCCAGATATAACTTTGCCAATTCCACAAGAACTGTCTTAGCGAAAGGCTTCTTGAGGGGAAAGCTGTAACTCTGTGAGATGATTTCACAGAACACAAAGAAGTTTCTCAGAAAGCTTCTTTCTCTTTGTTATCGGAGGATATTTCCTTTGGCCCTATAGTCTTCAAAGGGATTCGAAAAATCTGTTCTCAGATTCCACAGAAAGAAGGCTAGCAAAGAGATTCTCGAAATACAGATGTAACTCTGTGAGATGAATTCACAGAACACTAAGCAGTTTCTCAGAAAGCTTCTTTCCAGATTTCATCTGAGGATATTTCCTTTTTCATCATAGCCCTCTATGGGCTTCCAAATATCACTTTGCCAATTCCACAAGAACTGTCTTAGCGAAAGGCTTTTGAGGGGAAAGCTGTAACTCTGTGAGATGATTTCACAGAACACAAAGAAGTTTCTCAGAAAGCTTCCTTCTCTTTGTTATCGGAGGATATTTCCTTTGGCCCTATAGTCTTCAAAGGGATCAGAAATATCTGTTTCACATTCCACAGAAATAAGGCTAGCAAAGAGATCCACGAATTACAGATGTAACTCTGTGAGATGAATTCACAGAACACTAAGCAGTTTCTCAGAAAGCTTCTTTCCAGATTTCATCTGAGGATATTTCCTTTTTCACCAGAGCCCTCTAAGGGCTTCCAAATATCACTTTGCCAATTCCACAAGAACTGTCTTAGAGAAAGGCTTCTTGAGGGGAAAACTGTAACTCTGTGAGATGATTTCACAGAACACAAAGAAGTTTCTCAGAAAGCTTCTTTCTCTTTGTTATCGGAGGATATTTCCTTTGGCCCTATGGTCTTCAAAGGGATCCGAAATATCTGTTCTCAGATTCCACAGAAAGAAGGCTAGCAAAGGGATCCTCGAAATACAGATGTAACTCTGTGAGATGAATTAACAGAACACTAAGCAGTTTCTCAGAAAGCTTTTTTCCAGATTTCATCTGAGGATATATCCTTTTTCACCATAGCCCTCTATGGGATTCCAGATATAACTTTGCCAATTCCACAAGAACTGTCTTAGCGAAAGGCTTCTTGAGGGGAAAGCTGTAACTCTGTGAGATGATTTCACAGAACACAAAGAAGTTTCTCAGAAAGCTTCTTTCTCTTTGTTATCGGAGGATATTTCCTTTGGCCCTATAGTCTTCAAAGGGATTCGAAAAATCTGTTCTCAGATTCCACAGAAAGAAGGCTAGCAAAGAGATTCTCGAAATACAGATGTAACTCTGTGAGATGAATTCACAGAACACTAAGCAGTTTCTCAGAAAGCTTCTTTCCAGATTTCATCTGAGGATATTTCCTTTTTCACCAGAGCCCTCTAAGGGCTTCCAAATATCACTTTGCCAATTCCACAAGAACTGTCTTAGCGAAAGGCTTCTTGAGGGGAAAGCTGTAACTCTGTGAGATTATTTCACAGAACACAACGAAGTTTCTCAGAAAGCTTCTTTCTCTTTGTTATCGGAGGATATTTCCTTTGGGCCTGTAGTCTTCAAAGGGTTCCGAAATATCTGTTCTCAGATTCCACAGAAAGAAGGATAGCAAAGAGATACACGAAATACAGATGTAACTCTGTGACATGAGTTAACAGAACACTAAGCAGTTTCTCAGAAAGCTTTTTTCCAGATTTCATCTGAGGATATATCCTTTCTCACCATAGCCCTCTATGGGATTCCAGATATAACTTTGCCAATTCCACAAGAACTGTCTTAGCGAAAGGCTTCTTGAGGGGAAAGCTGTAACTCTGTGAGATGATTTCACAGAACACAAAGAAGTTTCTCAGAAAGCTTCCTTCTCTTTGTTATCGGAGGATATTTCCTTTGGCCCTATAGTCTTCAAAGGGATTCGAAAAATCTGTTCTCAGATTCCACAGAAAGAAGGCTAGCAAAGAGATTCTCGAAATACAGATGTAACTCTGTGAGATGAATTCACAGAACACTAAGCAGTTTCTCAGAAAGCTTCTTTCCAGATTTCATCTGAGGATATTTCCTTTTTCACCAGAGCCCTCTAAGGGCTTCCAAATATCACTTTGCCAATTCCACAAGAACTGTCTTAGCGAAAGGCTTCTTGAGGGGAAAGCTGTAACTCTGTGAGATTACTTCACAGAACACAACGAAGTTTCTCAGAAAGCTTCTTTCTCTTTGTTATCGGAGGATATTTCCTTTGGCCCTGTAGTCTTCAAAGGGTTCCGAAATATCTGTTCTCAGATTCCACACAAAGAAGGATAGCAAAGAGATACACGAAATACAGATGTAACTCTGTGATATGAGTGAACAGAACACTAAGCAGTTTCTCAGAAAGCTTCTTTCCAGATTTCATCTGAGGATATTTCCTTTTTCACCATAGCCCTCTATGTGCTTCCAAATATCACTTTGCCAATTCCACAAGAACTGTCTTAGCGAAAGGCTTCTTGAGGGGAAAGCTGTAACTCTGTGAGATGATTTCACAGAACACAAAGAAGTTTCTCAGAAAGCTTCTTTCTCTTTGTTATCGGAGGATATTTCTTTTGGCCCTATAGTCTTCAAAGGGATCTGAAATATCTGTTCTCAGATTCCAGAGAAATAAGGCTAGCAAAGAGATCTACGAAACACAGATGTAACTCTGTGAGATGAATTAACAGAACACTAAGCAGTTTCTCAGAAAACTTCTTTCCAGATTTCATCTGAGGATATTTCCTTTTTCACCAGAGCCCTCTAAGGGCTTCCAAATATCACTTTGCCAATTCCACAAGAACTGTCTTAGAGAAAGGCTTCTTGAGGGGAAAGCTGTAACTCTGTGAGATGATTTCACAGAACACAAAGAAGTTTCTCAGAAAGCTTCCTTCTCTTTGTTATCGGAGGATATTTCCTTTGGCCCTATAGTCTTCAAAGGGGTCAGAAATATCTGTTTCACATTCCACAGAAATAAGGCTAGCAAAGAGATCCACGAATTACAGATGTAACTCTGTGAGATGAATTCACAGAACACTAAGCAGTTTCTCAGAAAGCTTCTTTCCAGATTTCATCTGAGGATATTTCCTTTTTCACCATAGCCCTCTATGGACTTCCAAATATAACTTTGCCAATTCCACAAGAACTGTCTTAGCGAAAGGCTTCTTGAGGGGAAAACTTTAACTCTGTGAGATGATTTCACAGAACACAAAGAAGTTTCTCAGAAAGCTTCTTTCTCTTTGTTATCGGAGGATATTTCCTTTGGCCCTATAGTCTTCAAAGGGATTCGAAAAATCTGTTCTCAGATTCCACGGAAAGAAGGCTAGCAAAGAGATTCTCGAAATACAGATGTAACTCAGTGAGATGAATTCACAGAACACTAAGCAGTTTCTCAGAAAGCTTCTTTCCAGATTTCATCTGAGGATATTTCCTTTTTCACCAGAGCCCTCTAAGGGCTTCCAAATATCACTTTGCCAATTCCACAAGTACTGTCTTAGCGAAAGGCTTCTTGAGGGGAAAGCTGTAACTCTGTGAGATTATTTCACAGAACACAACGAAGTTTCTCAGAAAGCTTCTTTCTCTTTGTTATCGGAGGATATTTCCTTTGGCCCTGTAGTCTTCAAAGGGTTCCGAAATATCTGTTGTCAGATTCCACAGAAAGAAGGATAGCAAAGAGATGCACGAAATACAGATGTAACTCTGTGAGATGAGTTAACAGAACACTAAGCAGTTTCTCAGAAAGCTTCTTTCCAGATTTCATCTGAGGATATTTCCTTTTTCACCATAGCCCTCTATGGGCTTCCAAATATCACTTTGCCAATTCCACAAGAACTGTCTTAGCGAAAGTCTTCTTGAGGGGAAAGCTGTAACTCTGTGAGATTATTTCACAGAACACAAAGAAGTTTCTCAGAAAGCTTCTTTCTCTTTGTTATCGGAGGATATTTCTTTTGGCCCTATAGTCTTCAACGGGATCCGAAATATCTGTTCTCAGATTCCAGAGAAATAAGGCTAGCAAAGAGATCTACGAAACACAGATGTAACTCTGTGAGATGAATTAACAGAACACTAAGCAGTTTCTCAGAAAGCTTCTTTCCAGATTTCATCTGAGGATATTTCCTTTTTCACCATAGCCCTCTATGGGCTTCCAAATATCACTTTGCCAATTCCACAAGAACTGTCTTAGCGAAAGGCTTCTTGAGGGGAAAGCTGTAACTCTCTGAGATGATTTCACAGAACTCAAAGAAGTTTCTCAGAAAGCTTCTTTCTCTTTGTTATCGGAGGATATTTCCTTTGGCCCTATAGTCTTCAAAGGGATCCGAAGTATCTGATCTCAGATTCCACAGAAAGAAGGCTAGCAAAGAGATACACGAAATACAAATGTAACTCTGTGAGATTAATTCACAGAACACTAAGCAGTTTCTCAGAAAGCTTCTTTCCAGATTTCATCTGAGGATAATTCCTTTTTCACCAGAGCCCTCTATGGGATTCCAAATATCACTTTGCCAATTCCACAAGAACTGTCTTAGCGAAAGGCTTCTTGAGGGGAAAGCTGTAACTCTTTGAGATGATTTCACAGAACACAAAGAAGTTTCTCAGAAAGCTTCTTTCTCTTTGTTATCGGAGGATATTTCCTTTGGCCCTATAGTCTTCAACGGGATCCGAAATATCTGTTCTCAGATTCCACAGAAAGAAGGCTGGCAAAGAGATCTACGAAACACAGATGTAACTCTGTGAGATGAATTCACAGAACACTAAGCAGTTTCTCAGAAAGCTTCTTTCCAGATTTCATCTGAGGATATTTCCTTTTTCACCATAGCCCTCAATGGGCTTCCAAATATCACTTTGCCAATTCCACAAGAACTGTCTTAGCGAAAGGCTTCTTGAGGGGAAAGCTGTAACTCTGTGAGATGATTTCACAGAACACAAAGAAGTTTCTCAGAAAGCTTCTTTCTCTTTGTTATTGGAGAATATTTCCTATGGCCCTATGGTGTTCAAAGGGATGCGAAATATCTGTTCTCAGATTCCACAGAAAGAAGGCTAGCAAAGAGATTCTCGAAATACAGATGTAACTCTGTGAGATGAATTCACAGAACACTAAGCAGTTTCTCAGAAAGCTTCTTTCCAGATTTCATCTGAGGATATTTCCTTTTTCACCAGAGCCCTCTAAGGGCTTCCAAATATCACTTTGCCAATTCCACAAGAACTGTCTTAGCGAAAGGCTTCTTGAGGGGAAAGCTGTAACTCTCTGAGATGATTTCACAGAACACAGAGAAGTTTCTCAGAAAGCTTCTTTCTCTATGTTATCGGAGGATATTTCCTTTGGCCCTATAGTCTTCAAAGGGATCCGAAATATCTGTTCTCAGATTCCACAGAAAGAAGGCTAGCAAAGAGATCCACGAAACACAGATGTAACTCTGTGAGATGAATTCACAGAACACTAAGCAGTTTCTCAGAAAGCTTTTTTCCAGATTTCATCTGAGGATATATCCTTTTTCACCATAGCCCTCTATGGGATTCCAGATATAACTTTGCCAATTCCACAAGAACTGTCTTAGCGAAAGGCTTCTTGAAGGGAAAGCTGTAACTCTGTGAGATGATTTCACAGAACACAAAGAAGTTTCTCAGAAAGCTTCTTTCTCTTTGTTATCGGAGGATATTTCCTGTGGCCCTATAGTCTTCAAAGGGATCCGAAAAATCTGTTCTCAGATTCCACAGAAAGAAGGCTAGCAAAGAGATCCACGAAATACAGATGTAACTCTGTGAGATGAATTAACAGAACACTAAGCAGTTTCTCAGAAAGCTTCTTTCCAGATTTCATCAGAGGATATTTCCTTTTTCACCATAGCCCTCTATGTTCTTCCAAATATCACTTTGCCAATTCCACAAGAACTGTCTTAGCGAAAGGCTTCTTGAGGGGAAAGCTGTAACTCTGTGAGATGATTTCACAGAACACAAAGAAGTTTCTCAGAAAGATTCTTTCTCTTTGTTATCGGAGGATATTTCCTTTGGCCCTATAGTCTTCAAAGGGATCAGAAATATCTGTTTCACATTCCACAGAAAAAAGGCTAGCAAAGCGATCCACGAATTACAGATGTAACTCTGTGAGATGAATTCACAGAACACTAAGCAGTTTCTCAGAAAGCTTCTTTCCAGATTTCATCTGAGGATATTTCCTTTTTCACCATAGCCCTCTATGGGCTTCCAAATATCAATTTGCCAATTCCACAAGAACTGTCTTAGCGAAAGGCTTCTTGAGGGGAAAACTGTAACTCTGTGAGATGATTTCACAGAACACAAAGAAGTTTCTCAGAAAGCTTCTTTCTCTTTGTTATCGGAGGATATTTCCTTTGGCCCTATGGTCTTCAAAGGGATCCGAAATATCTGTTCTCAGATTCCACAGAAAGAAGGCTAGCAAAGAGATCCTCGAAATACAGATGTAACTCTGTGAGATGAATTTACAGAACACTAAGCAGTTTCGCAGAAAGCTTTTTTACAGATTTCATCTGAGGATATATCCTTTTTCACCATAGCCCTCTATGGGATTCCAGATATAACTTTGCCAATTCCACAAGAACTGTCTTAGCGAAAGGCTTCTTGAGGGGAAAGCTGTAACTCTGTGAGATGATTTCACAGAACACAAAGAAGTTTCTCAGAAAGCTTCTTTCTCTTTGTTATCGGAGGATACTTCCTTTGGCCCTATAGTCTTCAAAGGGATTCGAAGAATCTGTTCTCAGATTCCACAGAAAGAAGGCTAGCAAAGAGATTCTCGAAATACAGATGTAACTCTGTGAGATGAATTCACAGAACACTAAGCAGTTTCTCAGAAAGCTTCTTTCCAGATTTCATCTGAGGATATTTCCTTTTTCACCAGAGCCCTCTAAGGGCTTCCAAATATCACTTTGCCAATTCCACAAGAACTGTCTTAGCGAAAGGCTTCTTGAGGGGAAAGCTGTAACTCTCTGAGATGATTTCACAGAACACAGAGAAGTTTCTCAGAAAGCTTCTTTCTCTTTGTTATCGGAGGATATTTCCTTTGGCCCTATAGTCTTCAAAGGGATCCGAAATATCTGTTCTCAGATTCCACAGAAAGAAGGCTAGCAAAGAGATACACGAAATACAAATGTAACTCTGTGAGATGAATTCACAGAACACTAAGCAGTTTCTCAGAAAGCTTCTTTCCAGATTTCATCTGAGGATAATTCCTTTTTCACCATAGCCCTCTATGGGATTCCAAATATCACTTTGCCAATTCCACAAGAACTGTCTTAGCGAAAGGCTTCTTGAGGGGAAAGCTGTATCTCTGTGAGATGATTTCACAGAACACAAAGAAGTTTCTCAGAAAGCTTCTTTCTCTTTGTTATCGGAGGATATTTCCTGTGGCCCTATAGTCTTCAAAGGGATCCGAAAAATCTGTTCTCAGATTCCACAGAAAGAAGGCTAGCAAAGAGATCCACGAAATACAGATGTAACTCTGTGAGATGAATTCACAGAACACTAAGCAGTTTCTCAGAAAGCTTCTTTCCAGATTTCATCAGAGGATATTTCCTTTTTCACCATAGCCCTCTATGGGCTTCCAAATATCACTTTGCCAATTCCACAAGAACTGTCTTAGCGAAAGGCTTCTTGAGGGGAAAGCTGTAACTCTGTGAGATGATTTCACAGAACACAAAGAAGTTTCTCAGAAAGATTCTTTCTCTTTGTTATCGGAGGATATTTCCTTTGGCCCTATAGTCTTCAAAGGGATCAGAAATATCTGTTTCACATTCCACAGAAAAAAGGCTAGCAAAGCGATCCACGAATTACAGATGTAACTCTGTGAGATGAATTCACAGAACACTAAGCAGTTTCTCAGAAAGCTTCTTTCCAGATTTCATCTGAGGATATTTCCTTTTTCACCATAGCCCTCTATGGGCTTCCAAATATCAATTTGCCAATTCCACAAGAACTGTCTTAGCGAAAGGCTTCTTGAGGGGAAAACTGTAACTCTGTGAGATGATTTCACAGAACACAAAGAAGTTTCTCAGAAAGCTTCTTTCTCTTTGTTATCGGAGGATATTTCCTTTGGCCCTATGGTCTTCAAAGGGATCCGAAATATCTGTTCTCAGATTCCACAGAAAGAAGGCTAGCAAAGAGATCCTCGAAATACAGATGTAACTCTGTGAGATGAATTAACAGAACACTAAGCAGTTTCGCAGAAAGCTTTTTTCCAGATTTCATCTGAGGATATATCCTTTTTCACCATAGCCCTCTATGGGATTCCAGATATAACTTTGCCAATTCCACAAGAACTGTCTTAGCGAAAGGCTTCTTGAGGGGAAAGCTGTAACTCTCTGAGATGATTTCAGGGAACACAAAGAAGTTTCTCAGAAAGCTTCTTTCTCTTTGTTATCCGAGGATATTTCCTTTGGCCCTATAGTCTTCAAAGGGATCCGAAGTATCTGTTCTCAGATTCCACAGAAAGAAGGCTAGCAAAGAGATACACGAAATACAAATGTAACTCTGTGAGATTAATTCACAGAACACTAAGCAGTTTCTCAGAAAGCTTCTTTCCAGATTTCATCTGAGGATAATTCCTTTTTCACCAGAGCCCTCTATGGGATTCCAAATATCACTTTGCCAATTCCACAAGAACTGTCTTAGCGAAAGGCTTCTTGAGGGGAAAGCTGTAACTCTTTGAGATGATTTCACAGAACACAAAGAAGTTTCTCAGAAAGCTTCTTTCTCTTTGTTATCGGAGGATATTTCCTTTGGCCCTATAGTCTTCAACGGGATCCGAAATATCTGTTCTCAGATTCCACAGAAAGAAGGCTGGCAAAGAGATCTACGAAACACAGATGTAACTCTGTGAAATGAATTCACAGAACACTAAGCAGTTTCTCAGAAAGCTTCTTTCCAGATTTCATCTGAGGATATTTCCTTTTTCACCATAGCCCTCAATGGGCTTCCAAATATCACTTTGCCAATTCCACAAGAACTGTCTTAGCGAAAGGCTTCTTGAGGGGAAAGCTGTAACTCTGTGAGATGATTTCACAGAACACAAAGAAGTTTCTCAGAAAGCTTCTTTCTCTTTGTTATTGGAGGATATTTCCTATGGCCCTATGGTGTTCAAAGGGATGCGAAATATCTGTTCTCAGATTCCACAGAAAGAAGGCTAGCAAAGAGATTCTCGAAATACAGATGTAACTCTGTGAGATGAATTCACAGAACACTAAGCAGTTTCTCAGAAAGCTTCTTTCCAGATTTCATCTGAGGATATTTCCTTTTTCAGCAGAGCCTTCTAAGGGCTTCCAAATATCACTTTGCCAATTCCACAAGAACTGTCTTAGCGAAAGGCTTCTTGAGGGGAAAGCTGTAACTCTCTGAGATGATTTCACAGAACACAGAGAAGTTTCTCAGAAAGCTTCTTTCTTTTTGTTATCGGAGGATATTTCCTTTGGCCCTATAGTCTTCAAAGGGATCCGAAATATCTGTTCTCAGATTCCACAGAAAGAAGGCTAGCAAAGAGATACACGAAACACAAATGTAACTCTTTGAGATGAATTCACAGAACACTAAGCAGTTTCTCAGAAAGCTTCTTTCCAGATTTCATCTGAGGATAATTCCTTTTTCACCATAGCCCTCTATGGGATTCCAAATATCACTTTGCCAATTCCACAAGAACTGTCTTAGCGAAAGGCTTCTTGAGGGGAAAGCTGTAACTCTGTGAGATGATTTCACAGAACACAAAGAAGTTTCTCAGAAAGCTTCTTTCTCTTTGTTATCGGAGGATATTTCCTTTGGCCCTATAGTCTTCAACGGGATCCGAAATATCTGTTCTCAGATTCCACAGAAAGAAGGCTAGCAAAGAGATCCACGAAACACAGATGTAACTCTGTGAGATGAATTCACAGAACACTAAGCAGTTTCTCAGAAAGCTTTTTTCCAGATTTCATCTGAGGATATATCCTTTTTCACCATAGCCCTCTATGGGATTCCAGATATAACTTTGCCAATTCCACAAGAACTGTCTTAGCGAAAGGCTTATTGAAGGGAAAGCTGTAACTCTGTGAGATGATTTCACAGAACACAAAGAAGGTTCTCAGAAAGCTTCTTTCTCTTTGTTATCGGAGGATATTTCCTGTGGCCCTATAGTCTTCAAAGGGATCCGAAAAATCTGTTCTCAGATTCCACAGAAAGAAGGCTAGCAAAGAGATCCACGAAATACAGATGTAACTCTGTGAGATGAATTAACAGAACACTAAGCAGTTTCTCAGAAAGCTTCTTTCCAGATTTCATCAGAGGATATTTCCTTTTTCACCATAGCCCTCTATGGGCTTCCAAATATCACTTTGCCAATTCCACAAGAACTGTCTTAGCGAAAGGCTTCTTGAGGGGAAAGCTGTAACTCTGTGAGATGATTTCACAGAACACAAAGAAGTTTCTCAGAAAGATTCTTTCTCTTTGTTATCGGAGGATATTTCCTTTGGCCCTATAGTCTTCAAAGGGATCAGAAATATCTGTTTCACATTCCACAGAAAAACGGCTAGCAAAGCGATCCACGAATTACAGATGTAACTCTGTGAGATGAATTCACAGAACACTAAGCAGTTTCTCAGAAAGCTTCTTTCCAGATTTCATCTGAGGATATTTCCTTTTTCACCATAGCCCTCTATGGGTTTCCAAATATCAATTTGCCAATTCCACAAGAACTGTCTTAGCGAAAGGCTTCTTGAGGGGAAAACTGTAACTCTGTGAGATGATTTCACAGAACACAAAGAAGTTTCTCAGAAAGCTTCTTTCTCTTTGTTATCGGAGGATATTTCCTTTGGCCCTATGGTCTTCAAAGGGATCCGAAATATCTGTTCTCAGATTCCACAGAAAGAAGGCTAGCAAAGAGATCCTCGAAATACAGATGTAACTCTGTGAGATGAATTAACAGAACACTAAGCAGTTTCGCAGAAAGCTTTTTTACAGATTTCATCTGAGGATATATCCTTTTTCACCATAGCCCTCTATGGGATTCCAGATATAACTTTGCCAATTCCACAAGAACTGTCTTAGCGAAAGGCTTCTTGAGGGGAAAGCTGTAACTCTGTGAGATGATTTCACAGAACACAAAGAAGTTTCTCAGAAAGCTTCTTTCTCTTTGTTATCGGAGGATATTTCCTTTGGCCCTATAGTCTTCAAAGGGATTCGAAGAATCTGTTCTCAGATTCCACAGAAAGAAGGCTAGCAAAGAGATTCTCGAAATACAGATGTAACTCTGTGAGATGAATTCACAGAACACTAAGCAGTTTCTCAGAAAGCTTCTTTCCAGATTTCATCTGAGGATATTTCCTTTTTCACCAGAGCCCTCTAAGGGCTTCCAAATATCACTTTGCCAATTCCACAAGAACTGTCTTAGCGAAAGGCTTCTTGAGGGGAAAGCTGTAACTCTCTGAGATGATTTCACAGAACACAGAGAAGTTTCTCAGAAAGCTTCTTTCTCTTTGTTATCGGAGGATATTTCCTTTGGCCCTATAGTCTTCAAAGGGATCCGAAATATCTGTTCTCAGATTCCACAGAAAGAAGGCTAGCAAAGAGATACACGAAATACAAATGTAACTCTGTGAGATGAATTCACAGAACACTAAGCAGTTTCTCAGAAAGCTTCTTTCCAGATTTCATCTGAGGATAATTCCTTTTTCACCATAGCCCTCTATGGGATTCCAAATATCACTTTGCCAATTCCACAAGAACTGTCTTAGCGAAAGGCTTCTTGAGGGGAAAGCTGTAACTCTGTGAGATGATTTCACAGAACACAAAGAAGTTTCTCAGAAAGCTTCTTTCTCTTTGTTATCGGAGGATATTTCCTTTGGCCCTATAGTCTTCAACGGGATCCGAAATATCTGTTCTCAGATTCCACAGAAAGAAGGCTAGCAAAGAGATCCACGAAACACAGATGTAACTCTGTGAGATGAATTCACAGAACACTAAGCAGTTTCTCAGAAAGCTTTTTTCCAGATTTCATCTGAGGATATATCCTTTTTCACCATAGCCCTCTATGGGATTCCAGATATAACTTTGCCAATTCCACAAGAACTGTCTTAGCGAAAGGCTTCTTGAAGGGAAAGCTGTAACTCTGTGAGATGATTTCACAGAACACAAAGAAGTTTCTCAGAAAGCTTCTTTCTCTTTGTTATCGGAGGATATTTCCTGTGGCCCTATAGTCTTCAAAGGGATCCGAAAAATCTGTTCTCAGATTCCACAGAAAGAAGGCTAGCAAAGAGATCCACGAAATACAGATGTAACTCTGTGAGATGAATTAACAGAACACTAAGCAGTTTCTCAGAAAGCTTCTTTCCAGATTTCATCAGAGGATATTTCCTTTTTCACCATAGCCCTCTATGTTCTTCCAAATATCACTTTGCCAATTCCACAAGAACTGTCTTATCGAAAGGCTTCTTGAGGGGAAAGCTGTAACTCTGTGAGATGATTTCACAGAACACAAAGAAGTTTCTCAGAAAGATTCTTTCTCTTTGTTATCGGAGGATATTTCCTTTGGCCCTATAGTCTTCAAAGGGATCAGAAATATCTGTTTCACATTCCACAGAAAAAAGGCTAGCAAAGCGATCCACGAATTACAGATGTAACTCTGTGAGATGAATTCACAGAACACTAAGCAGTTTCTCAGAAAGCTTCTTTCCAGATTTCATCTGAGGATATTTCCTTTTTCACCATAGCCCTCTATGGGCTTCCAAATATCAATTTGCCAATTCCACAAGAACTGTCTTAGCGAAAGGCTTCTTGAGGGGAAAACTGTAACTCTGTGAGATGATTTCACAGAACACAAAGAAGTTTCTCAGAAAGCTTCTTTCTCTTTGTTATCGGAGGATATTTCCTTTGGCCCTATGGTCTTCAAAGGGATCCGAAATATCTGTTCTCAGATTCCACAGAAAGAAGGCTAGCAAAGAGATCCTCGAAATACAGATGTAACTCTGTGAGATGAAATAACAGAACACTAAGCAGTTTCGCAGAAAGCTTTTTTACAGATTTCATCTGAGGATATATCCTTTTTCACCATAGCCCTCTATGGGATTCCAGATATAACTTTGCCAATTCCACAAGAACTGTCTTAGCGAAAGGCTTCTTGAGGGGAAAGCTGTAACTCTGTGAGATGATTTCACAGAACACAAAGAAGTTTCTCAGAAAGCTTCTTTCTCTTTGTTATCGGAGGATACTTCCTTTGGCCCTATAGTCTTCAAAGGGATTCGAAGAATCTGTTCTCAGATTCCACAGAAAGAAGGCTAGCAAAGAGATTCTCGAAATACAGATGTAACTCTGTGAGATGAATTCACAGAACACTAAGCAGTTTCTCAGAAAGCTTCTTTCCAGATTTCATCTGAGGATATTTCCTTTTTCACCAGAGCCCTCTAAGGGCTTCCAAATATCACTTTGCCAATTCCACAAGAACTGTCTTAGCGAAAGGCTTCTTGAGGGGAAAGCTGTAACTCTCTGAGATGATTTCACAGAACACAGAGAAGTTTCTCAGAAAGCTTCTTTCTCTTTGTTATCGGAGGATATTTCCTTTGGCCCTATAGTCTTCAAAGGGATCCGAAATATCTGTTCTCAGATTCCACAGAAAGAAGGCTAGCAAAGAGATACACGAAATACAAATGTAACTCTGTGAGATGAATTCACAGAACACTAAGCAGTTTCTCAGAAAGCTTCTTTCCAGATTTCATCTGAGGATAATTCCTTTTTCACCATAGCCCTCTATGGGATTCCAAATATCACTTTGCCAATTCCACAAGAACTGTCTTAGCGAAAGGCTTCTTGAGGGGAAAGCTGTAACTCTGTGAGATGATTTCACAGAACACAAAGAAGTTTCTCAGAAAGCTTCTTTCTCTTTGTTATCGGAGGATATTTCCTGTGGCCCTATAGTCTTCAAAGGGATCCGAAAAATCTGTTCTCAGATTCCACAGAAAGAAGGCTAGCAAAGAGATCCACGAAATACAGATGTAACTCTGTGAGATGAATTCACAGAACACTAAGCAGTTTCTCAGAAAGCTTCTTTCCAGATTTCATCAGAGGATATTTCCTTTTTCACCATAGCCCTCTATGGGCTTCCAAATATCACTTTGCCAATTCCACAAGAACTGTCTTAGCGAAAGGCTTCTTGAGGGGAAAGCTGTAACTCTGTGAGATGATTTCACAGAACACAAAGAAGTTTCTCAGAAAGATTCTTTCTCTTTGTTATCGGAGGATATTTCCTTTGGCCCTATAGTCTTCAACGGGATCCGAAATATCTGTTTCACATTCCACAGAAAAAAGGCTAGCAAAGCGATCCACGAATTACAGATGTAACTCTGTGAGATGAATTCACAGAACACTAAGCAGTTTCTCAGAAAGCTTCTTTCCAGATTTCATCTGAGGATATTTCCTTTTTCACCATAGCCCTCTATGGGCTTCCAAATATCAATTTGCCAATTCCACAAGAACTGTCTTAGCGAAAGGCTTCTTGAGGGGAAAACTGTAACTCTGTGAGATGATTTCACAGAACACAAAGAAGTTTCTCAGAAAGCTTCTTTCTCTTTGTTATCGGAGGATATTTCCTTTGGCCCTATGGTCTTCAAAGGGATCCGAAATATCTGTTCTCAGATTCCACAGAAAGAAGGCTAGCAAAGAGATCCTCGAAATACAGATGTAACTCTGTGAGATGAATTAACAGAACACTAAGCAGTTTCGCAGAAAGCTTTTTTCCAGATTTCATCTGAGGATATATCCTTTTTCACCATAGCCCTCTATGGGATTCCAGATATAACTTTGCCAATTCCACAAGAACTGTCTTAGCGAAAGGCTTCTTGAGGGGAAAGCTGTAACTCTCTGAGATGATTTCAGGGAACACAAAGAAGTTTCTCAGAAAGCTTCTTTCTCTTTGTTATCCGAGGATATTTCCTTTGGCCCTATAGTCTTCAAAGGGATCCGAAGTATCTGTTCTCAGATTCCACAGAAAGAAGGCTAGCAAAGAGATACACGAAATACAAATGTAACTCTGTGAGATTAATTCACAGAACACTAAGCAGTTTCTCAGAAAGCTTCTTTCCAGATTTCATCTGAGGATAATTCCTTTTTCACCAGAGCCCTCTATGGGATTCCAAATATCACTTTGCCAATTCCACAAGAACTGTCTTAGCGAAAGGCTTCTTGAGGGGAAAGCTGTAACTCTTTGAGATGATTTCACAGAACACAAAGAAGTTTCTCAGAAAGCTTCTTTCTCTTTGTTATCGGAGGATATTTCCTTTGGCCCTATAGTCTTCAACGGGATCCGAAATATCTGTTCTCAGATTCCACAGAAAGAAGGCTGGCAAAGAGATCTACGAAACACAGATGTAACTCTGTGAAATGAATTCACAGAACACTAAGCAGTTTCTCAGAAAGCTTCTTTCCAGATTTCATCTGAGGATATTTCCTTTTTCACCATAGCCCTCAATGGGCTTCCAAATATCACTTTGCCAATTCCACAAGAACTGTCTTAGCGAAAGGCTTCTTGAGGGGAAAGCTGTAACTCTGTGAGATGATTTCACAGAACACAAAGAAGTTTCTCAGAAAGCTTCTTTCTCTTTGTTATTGGAGGATATTTCCTATGGCCCTATGGTGTTCAAAGGGATGCGAAATATCTGTTCTCAGATTCCACAGAAAGAAGGCTAGCAAAGAGATTCTCGAAATACAGATGTAACTCTGTGAGATGAATTCACAGAACACTAAGCAGTTTCTCAGAAAGCTTCTTTCCAGATTTCATCTGAGGATATTTCCTTTTTCAGCAGAGCCTTCTAAGGGCTTCCAAATATCACTTTGCCAATTCCACAAGAACTGTCTTAGCGAAAGGCTTCTTGAGGGGAAAGCTGTAACTCTCTGAGATGATTTCACAGAACACAGAGAAGTTTCTCAGAAAGCTTCTTTCTCTTTGTTATCGGAGGATATTTCCTTTGGCCCTATAGTCTTCAAAGGGATCCGAAATATCTGTTCTCAGATTCCACAGAAAGAAGGCTAGCAAAGAGATACACGAAACACAAATGTAACTCTTTGAGATGAATTCACAGAACACTAAGCAGTTTCTCAGAAAGCTTCTTTCCAGATTTCATCTGAGGATAATTCCTTTTTCACCATAGCCCTCTATGGGATTCCAAATATCACTTTGCCAATTCCACAAGAACTGTCTTAGCGAAAGGCTTCTTGAGGGGAAAGCTGTAACTCTGTGAGATGATTTCACAGAACACAAAGAAGTTTCTCAGAAAGCTTCTTTCTCTTTGTTATCGGAGGATATTTCCTTTGGCCCTATAGTCTTCAACGGGATCCGAAATATCTGTTCTCAGATTCCACAGAAAGAAGGCTAGCAAAGAGATCCACGAAACACAGATGTAACTCTGTGAGATGAATTCACAGAACACTAAGCAGTTTCTCAGAAAGCTTTTTTCCAGATTTCATCTGAGGATATATCCTTTTTCACCATAGCCCTCTATGGGATTCCAGATATAACTTTGCCAATTCCACAAGAACTGTCTTAGCGAAAGGCTTATTGAAGGGAAAGCTGTAACTCTGTGAGATGATTTCACAGAACACAAAGAAGGTTCTCAGAAAGCTTCTTTCTCTTTGTTATCGGAGGATATTTCCTGTGGCCCTATAGTCTTCAAAGGGATCCGAAAAATCTGTTCTCAGATTCCACAGAAAGAAGGCTAGCAAAGAGATCCACGAAATGCAGATGTAACTCTGTGAGATGAATTAACAGAACACTAAGCAGTTTCTCAGAAAGCTTCTTTCCAGATTTCATCAGAGGATATTTCCTTTTTCACCATCGCCCTCTATGGGCTTCCAAATATCACTTTGCCAATTCCACAAGAACTGTCTTAGCGAAAGGCTTCTTGAGGGGAAAGCTGTAACTCTGTGAGATGATTTCACAGAACACAAAGAAGTTTCTCAGAAAGATTCTTTCTCTTTGTTATCGGAGGATATTTCCTTTGGCCCTATAGTCTTCAAAGGGATCAGAAATATCTGTTTCACATTCCACAGAAAAACGGCTAGCAAAGCGATCCACGAATTACAGATGTAACTCTGTGAGATGAATTCACAGAACACTAAGCAGTTTCTCAGAAAGCTTCTTTCCAGATTTCATCTGAGGATATTTCCTTTTTCACCATAGCCCTCTATGGGTTTCCAAATATCAATTTGCCAATTCCACAAGAACTGTCTTAGCGAAAGGCTTCTTGAGGGGAAAACTGTAACTCTGTGAGATGATTTCACAGAACACAAAGAAGTTTCTCAGAAAGCTTCTTTCTCTTTGTTATCGGAGGATATTTCCTTTGGCCCTATGGTCTTCAAAGGGATCCGAAATATCTGTTCTCAGATTCCACAGAAAGAAGGCTAGCAAAGAGATCCTCGAAATAGAGATGTAACTCTGTGAGATGAATTAACAGAACACTAAGCAGTTTCGCAGAAAGCTTTTTTACAGATTTCATCTGAGGATATATCCTTTTTCACCATAGCCCTCTATGGGATTCCAGATATAACTTTGCCAATTCCACAAGAACTGTCTTAGCGAAAGGCTTCTTGAGGGGAAAGCTGTAACTCTGTGAGATGATTTCACAGAACACAAAGAAGTTTCTCAGAAAGCTTCTTTCTCTTTGTTATCGGAGGATATTTCCTTTGGCCCTATAGTCTTCAAAGGGATTCGAAGAATCTGTTCTCAGATTCCACAGAAAGAAGGCTAGCAAAGAGATTCTCGAAATACAGATGTAACTCTGTGAGATGAATTCACAGAACACTAAGCAGTTTCTCAGAAAGCTTCTTTCCAGATTTCATCTGAGGATATTTCCTTTTTCACCAGAGCCCTCTAAGGGCTTCCAAATATCACTTTGCCAATTCCACAAGAACTGTCTTAGCGAAAGGCTTCTTGAGGGGAAAGCTGTAACTCTCTGAGATGATTTCACAGAACACAGAGAAGTTTCTCAGAAAACTTCTTTCTCTTTGTTATCGGAGGATATTTCCTTTGGCCCTATAGTCTTCAAAGGGATCCGAAATATCTGTTCTCAGATTCCACAGAAAGAAGGCTAGCAAAGAGATACACGAAATACAAATGTAACTCTGTGAGATGAATTCACAGAACACTAAGCAGTTTCTCAGAAAGCTTCTTTCCAGATTTCATCTGAGGATAATTCCTTTTTCACCATAGCCCTCTATGGGATTCCAAATATCACTTTGCCAATTCCACAAGAACTGTCTTAGCGAAAGGCTTCTTGAGGGGAAAGCTGTAACTCTGTGAGATGATTTCACAGAACACAAAGAAGTTTCTCAGAAAGCTTCTTTCTCTTTGTTATCGGAGGATATTTCCTTTGGCCCTATAGTCTTCAACGGGATCCGAAATATCTGTTCTCAGATTCCACAGAAAGAAGGCTAGCAAAGAGATCCACGAAACACAGATGTAACTCTGTGAGATGAATTCACAGAACACTAAGCAGTTTCTCAGAAAGCTTTTTTCCAGATTTCATCTGAGGATATATCCTTTTTCACCATAGCCCTCTATGGGATTCCAGATATAACTTTGCCAATTCCACAAGAACTGTCTTAGCGAAAGGCTTCTTGAAGGGAAAGCTGTAACTCTGTGAGATGATTTCACAGAACACAAAGAAGTTTCTCAGAAAGCTTCTTTCTCTTTGTTATCGGAGGATATTTCCTGTGGCCCTATAGTCTTCAAAGGGATCCGAAAAATCTGTTCTCAGATTCCACAGAAAGAAGGCTAGCAAAGAGATCCACGAAATACAGATGTAACTCTGTGAGATGAATTAACAGAACACTAAGCAGTTTCTCAGAAAGCTTCTTTCCAGATTTCATCAGAGGATATTTCCTTTTTCACCATAGCCCTCTATGGGCTTCCAAATATCACTTTGCCAATTCCACAAGAACTGTCTTAGCGAAAGGCTTCTTGAGGGGAAAGCTGTAACTCTGTGAGATGATTTCACAGAACACAAAGAAGTTTCTCAGAAAGATTCTTTCTCTTTGTTATCGGAGGATATTTCCTTTGGCCCTATAGTCTTCAAAGGGATCAGAAATATCTGTTTCACATTCCACAGAAAAAAGGCTAGCAAAGCGATCCACGAATTACAGATGTAACTCTGTGAGATGAATTCACAGAACACTAAGCAGTTTCTCAGAAAGCTTCTTTCCAGATTTCATCTGAGGATATTTCCTTTTTCACCATAGCCCTCTATGGGCTTCCAAATATCACTTTGCCAATTCCACAAGAACTGTCTTAGCGAAAGGCTTCTTGAGGGGAAAACTGTAACTCTGTGAGATGATTTCACAGAACACAAAGAAGTTTCTCAGAAAGCTTCTTTCTCTTTGTTATCGGAGGATATGTCCTTTGGCCCTATAGTCTTCAACGGGATCCGAAATATCTGTTCTCAGATTCCACAGAAAGAAGGCTAGCAAAGAGATCCACGAAACACAGATGTAACTCTGTGAGATGAATTCACAGAACACTAAGCAGTTTCTCAGAAAGCTTTTTTCCAGATTTCATCTGAGGATATATCCTTTTTCACCATAGCCCTCTATGGGATTCCAGATATAACTTTGCCAATTCCACAAGAACTGTCTTAGCGAAAGGCTTCTTGAAGGGAAAGCTGTAACTCTGTGAGATGATTTCACAGAACACAAAGAAGTTTCTCAGAAAGCTTCTTTCTCTTTGTTATCGGAGGATATTTCCTGTGGCCCTATAGTCTTCAAAGGGATCCGAAAAATCTGTTCTCAGATTCCACAGAAAGAAGGCTAGCAAAGAGATCCACGAAATACAGATGTAACTCTGTGAGATGAATTAACAGAACACTAAGCAGTTTCTCAGAAAGCTTCTTTCCAGATTTCATCAGAGGATATTTCCTTTTTCACCATAGCCCTCTATGGGCTTCCAAATATCACTTTGCCAATTCCACAAGAACTGTCTTAGCGAAAGGCTTCTTGAGGGGAAAGCTGTAACTCTGTGAGATGATTTCACAGAACACAAAGAAGTTTCTCAGAAAGATTCTTTCTCTTTGTTATCGGAGGATATTTCCTTTGGCCCTATAGTCTTCAAAGGGATCAGAAATATCTGTTTCACATTCCACAGAAAAAAGGCTAGCAAAGCGATCCACGAATTACAGATGTAACTCTGTGAGATGAATTCACAGAACACTAAGCAGTTTCTCAGAAAGCTTCTTTCCAGATTTCATCTGAGGATATTTCCTTTTTCACCATAGCCCTCTATGGGATTCCAGATATAACTTTGCCAATTCCACAAGAACTGTCTTAGCGAAAGGCTTCTTGAAGGGAAAGCTGTAACTCTTTGAGATGATTTCACAGAACACAAAGAAGTTTCTCAGAAAGCTTCTTTCTCTTTGTTATCGGAGGATATTTCCTTTGGCCCTATAGTCTTCAACGGGATCCGAAATATCTGTTCTCAGATTCCACAGAAAGAAGGCTGGCAAAGAGATCTACGAAACACAGATGTAACTCTGTGAAATGAATTCACAGAACACTAAGCAGTTTCTCAGAAAGCTTCTTTCCAGATTTCATCTGAGGATATTTCCTTTTTCACCATAGCCCTCAATGGGCTTCCAAATATCACTTTGCCAATTCCACAAGAACTGTCTTAGCGAAAGGCTTCTTGAGGGGAAAGCTGTAACTCTGTGAGATGATTTCACAGAACACAAAGAAGTTTCTCAGAAAGCTTCTTTCTCTTTGTTATTGGAGGATATTTCCTATGGCCCTATGGTGTTCAAAGGGATGCGAAATATCTGTTCTCAGATTCCACAGAAAGAAGGCTAGCAAAGAGATTCTCGAAATACAGATGTAACTCTGTGAGATGAATTCACAGAACACTAAGCAGTTTCTCAGAAAGCTTCTTTCCAGATTTCATCTGAGGATATTTCCTTTTTCACCAGAGCCTTCTAAGGGCTTCCAAATATCACTTTGCCAATTCCACAAGAACTGTCTTAGCGAAAGGCTTCTTGAGGGGAAAGCTGTAACTCTCTGAGATGATTTCACAGAACACAGAGAAGTTTCTCAGAAAGCTTCTTTCTCTTTGTTATCGGAGGATATTTCCTTTGGCCCTATAGTCTTCAAAGGGATCCGAAATATCTGTTCTCAGATTCCACAGAAAGAAGGCTAGCAAAGAGATACACGAAACACAAATGTAACTCTTTGAGATGAATTCACAGAACACTAAGCAGTTTCTCAGAAAGCTTCTTTCCAGATTTCATCTGAGGATATTTCCTTTTTCACCATAGCCCTCTATGGGATTCCAAATATCACTTTGCCAATTCCACAAGAACTGTCTTAGCCAAAGGCTTCTTGAGGGGAAAGCTGTAACTCTGTGAGATGATTTCAGAGAACACAAAGAAGTTTCTCAGAAAGCTTCTTTCTCTTTGTTATCGGAGGATATTTCCTTTGGCCCTATAGTCTTCAACGGGATCCGAAATATCTGTTCTCAGATTCCACAGAAAGAAGGCTAGCAAAGAGATCCTCGAAATACAGATGTAACTCTGTGAGATGAATTCACAGAACACTAAGCAGTTTCTCAGAAAGCTTTTTTCCAGATTTCATCTGAGGATATATCCTTTTTCACCATAGCCCTCTATGGGATTCCAGATATAACTTTGCCAATTCCACAAGAACTGTCTTAGCGAAAGGCTTATTGAAGGGAAAGCTGTAACTCTGTGAGATGATTTCACAGAACACAAAGAAGGTTCTCAGAAAGCTTCTTTCTCTTTGTTATCGGAGGATATTTCCTGTGGCCCTATAGTCTTCAAAGGGATCCGAAAAATCTGTTCTCAGATTCCACAGAAAGAAGGCTAGCAAAGAGATCCACGAAATACAGATGTAACTCTGTGAGATGAATTAACAGAACACTAAGCAGTTTCTCAGAAAGCTTCTTTCCAGATTTCATCAGAGGATATTTCCTTTTTCACCATAGCCCTCTATGGGCTTCCAAATATCACTTTGCCAATTCCACAAGAACTGTCTTAGCGAAAGGCTTCTTGAGGGGAAAGCTGTAACTCTGTGAGATGATTTCACAGAACACAAAGAAGTTTCTCAGAAAGATTCTTTCTCTTTGTTATCGGAGGATATTTCCTTTGGCCCTATAGTCTTCAAAGGGATCAGAAATATCTGTTTCACATTCCACAGAAAAAAGGCTAGCAAAGCGATCCACGAATTACAGATGTAACTCTGTGAGATGAATTCACAGAACACTAAGCAGTTTCTCAGAAAGCTTCTTTCCAGATTTCATCTGAGGATATTTCCTTTTTCACCATAGCCCTCTATGGGCTTCCAAATATCAATTTGCCAATTCCACAAGAACTGTCTTAGCGAAAGGCTTCTTGAGGGGAAAACTGTAACTCTGTGAGATGATTTCACAGAACACAAAGAAGTTTCTCAGAAAGCTTCTTTCTCTTTGTTATCGGAGGATATTTCCTTTGGCCCTATGGTCTTCAAAGGGATCCGAAATATCTGTTCTCAGATTCCACAGAAAGAAGGCTAGCAAAGAGATCCTCGAAATACAGATGTAACTCTGTGAGATGAATTAACAGAACACTAAGCAGTTTCGCAGAAAGCTTTTTTCCAGATTTCATCTGAGGATATATCCTTTTTCACCATAGCCCTCTATGGGATTCCAGATATCACTTTGCCAATTCCACAAGAACTGTCTTAGCGAAAGGCTTCTTGAGGGGAAAGCTGTAACTCTGTGAGATGATTTCACAGAACACAAAGAAGTTTCTAAGAAAGCTTCTTTCTCTTTGTTATCGGAGGATATTTCCTTTGGCCCTATAGTCTTCAAAGGGATTCGAAGAATCTGTTCTCAGATTCCACAGAAAGAAGGCTAGCAAAGAGATTCTCGAAATACAGATGTAACTCTGTGAGATGAATTCACAGAACACTAAGCAGTTTCTCAGAAAGCTTCTTTCCAGATTTCATCTGAGGATATTTCCTTTTTCACCAGAGCCCTCTAAGGGCTTCCAAATATCACTTTGCCAATTCCACAAGAACTGTCTTAGCGAAAGGCTTCTTGAGGGGAAAGCTGTAACTCTCTGAGATGATTTCACAGAACACAGAGAAGTTTCTCAGAAAGCTTCTTTCTCTTTGTTATCGGAGGATATTTCCTTTGGCCCTATAGTCTTCAAAGGGATCCGAAATATCTGTTCTCAGATTCCACAGAAAGAAGGCTAGCAAAGAGATACACGAAATACAAATGTAACTCTGTGAGATGAATTCACAGAACACCAAGCAGTTTCTCAGAAAGCTTCTTTCCAGATTTCATCTGAGGATAATTCCTTTTTCACCATAGCCCTCTATGGGATTCCAAATATCACTTTGCCAATTCCACAAGAACTGTCTTAGCGAAAGGCTTCTTGAGGGGAAAGCTGTAACTCTGTGAGATGATTTCACAGAACACAAAGAAGTTTCTCAGAAAGCTTCTTTCTCTTTGTTATCGGAGGATATTTCCTTTGGCCCTATAGTCTTCAACGGGATCCGAAATATCTGTTCTCAGATTCCACAGAAAGAAGGCTAGCAAAGAGATCCACGAAACACAGATGTAACTCTGTGAGATGAATTCACAGAACACTAAGCAGTTTCTCAGAAAGCTTTTTTCCAGATTTCATCTGAGGATATATCCTTTTTCACCATAGCCCTCTATGGGATTCCAGATATAACTTTGCCAATTCCACAAGAACTGTCTTAGCGAAAGGCTTCTTGAAGGGAAAGCTGTAACTCTGTGAGATGATTTCACAGAACACAAAGAAGTTTCTCAGAAAGCTTCTTTCTCTTTGTTATCGGAGGATATTTCCTGTGGCCCTATAGTCTTCAAAGGGATCCGAAAAATCTGTTCTCAGATTCCACAGAAAGAAGGCTAGCAAAGAGATCCACGAAATACAGATGTAACTCTGTGAGATGAATTAACAGAACACTAAGCAGTTTCTCAGAAAGCTTCTTTCCAGATTTCATCAGAGGATATTTCCTTTTTCACCATAGCCCTCTATGGGCTTCCAAATATAACTTTGCCAATTCCACAAGAACTGTCTTAGCGAAAGGCTTCTTGAGGGGAAAGCTGTAACTCTGTGAGAAGATTTCACAGAACACAAAGAAGTTTCTCAGAAAGATTCTTTCTCTTTGTTATCGGAGGATATTTCCTTTGGCCCTATAGTCTTCAAAGGGATCAGAAATATCTGTTTCACATTCCACAGAAAAAAGGCTAGCAAAGCGATCCACGAATTACAGATGTAACTCTGTGAGATGAATTCACAGAACACTAAGCAGTTTCTCAGAAAGCTTCTTTCCAGATTTCATCTGAGGATATTTCCTTTTTCACCATAGCCCTCTATGGGCTTCCAAATATCACTTTGCCAATTCCACAAGAACTGTCTTAGCGAAAGGCTTCTTGAGGGGAAAACTGTAACTCTGTGAGATGATTTCACAGAACACAAAGAAGTTTCTCAGAAAGCTTCTTTCTCTTTGTTATCGGAGGATATTTCCTTTGGCCCTATGGTCTTCGAAGGGATCCGAAATATCTGTTCTCAGATTCCACAGAAAGAAGGCTAGCAAAGAGATCCTCGAAATACAGATGTAACTCTGTGAGATGAATTAACAGAACACTAAGCAGTTTCGCAGAAAGCTTTTTTCCAGATTTCATCTGAGGATATATCCTTTTCACCATAGCCCTCTATGGGATTCCAGATATAACTTTGCCAATTCCACAAGAACTGTCTTAGCTAAAGGCTTCTTGAGGGGAAAGCTGTAACTCTCTGAGATGATTTCACAGAACACAAAGAAGTATCTCAGAAAGCTTCTTTCTCTTTGTTATCGGAGGATATGTCCTTTGGCCCTATAGTCTTCAAAGGGATCCGAAGTATCTGTTCTCAGATTCCACAGAAAGAAGGCTAGCAAAGAGATACACGAAATACAAATGTAACTCTGTGAGATTAATTCACAGAACACTAAGCAGTTTCTCAGAAAGCTTCTTTCCAGATTTCATCTGAGGATAATTACTTTTTCACCAGAGCCCTCTATGGGATTCCAAATATCACTTTGCCAATTCCACAAGAACTGTCTTAGCGAAAGGCTTCTTGAGGGGAAAGCTGTAACTCTTTGAGATGATTTCACAGAACCCAGAGAAGTTTCTCAGAAAGCTTCTTTCTCTTTGTTATCGGAGGATATTTCCTTTGGCCCTATAGTCTTCAACGGGATCCGAAATATCTGTTCTCAGATTCCACAGAAAGAAGGCTGGCAAAGAGATCTACGAAACACAGATGTAACTCTGTGAGATGAATTCACAGAACACTAAGCAGTTTCTCAGAAAGCTTCTTTCCAGATTTCATCTGAGGATATATCCTTTTTCACCATAGCCCTCTATGGGATTCCAGATATAACTTTGCCAATTCCACAAGAACTGTCTTAGCGAAAGGCTTCTTGAAGGGAAAGCTGTAACTCTGTGAGATGATTTCACAGAACACAAAGAAGTTTCTCAGAAAGCTTCTTTCTCTTTGTTATCGGAGGATATTTCCTGTGGCCCTATAGTCTTCAAAGGGATCCGAAAAATCTGTTCTCAGATTCCACAGAAAGAAGGCTAGCAAAGAGATCCACGAAATACAGATGTAACTCTGTGAGATGAATTAACAGAACACTAAGCAGTTTCTCAGAAAGCTTCTTTCCAGATTTCATCAGAGGATATTTCCTTTTTCACCATAGCTCTCTATGGGCTTCCAAATATCACTTTGCCAATTCCACAAGAACTGTCTTAGCGAAAGGCTTCTTGAGGGGAAAGCTGTAACTCTGTGAGATGATTTCACAGAACACAAAGAAGTTTCTCAGAAAGATTCTTTCTCTTTGTTATCGGAGGATATTTCCTTTGGCCCTATAGTCTTCAAAGGGATCAGAAATATCTGTTTCACATTCCACAGAAAAAAGGCTAGCAAAGCGATCCACGAATTACAGATGTAACTCTGTGAGATGAATTCACAGAACACTAAGCAGTTTCTCAGAAAGCTTCTTTCCAGATTTCATCTGAGGATATTTCCTTTTTCACCATAGCCCTCTATGGGCTTCCAAATATCACTTTGCCAATTCCACAAGAACTGTCTTAGCGAAAGGCTTCTTGAGGGGAAAACTGTAACTCTGTGAGATGATTTCACAGAACACAAAGAAGTTTCTCAGAAAGCTTCTTTCTCTTGGTTATCGGAGGATATTTCCTTTGGCCCTATGGTCTTCAAAGGGATCCGAAATATCTGTTCTCAGATTCCACAGAAAGAAGGCTAGCAAAGAGATCCTCGAAATACAGATGTAACTCTGTGAGATGAATTAACAGAACACTAAGCAGTTTCGCAGAAAGCTTTTTTCCAGATTTCATCTGAGGATATATCCTTTTTCACCATAGCCCTCTATGGGATTCCAGATATAACTTTGCCAATTCCACAAGAACTGTCTTAGCGAAAGGCTTCTTGAGGGGAAAGCTGTAACTCTGTGAGATGATTTCACAGAACACAAAGAAGTTTCTCAGAAAGCTTCTTTCTCTTTGTTATCGGAGGATATTTCCTTTGGCCCTATAGTCTTCAAAGGGATTCGAAGAATCTGTTCTCAGATTCCACAGAAAGAAGGCTGGCAAAGAGATTCTCGAAATACAGATGTAACTCTTTGAGATGAATTAACAGAACACAAAGCAGTTTCTCAGAAAGCTTCTTTCCAGATTTCATCTGAGGATATTTCCTTTTTCACCAGAGCCCTCTAAGGGCTTCCAAATATCACTTTGCCAATTCCACAAGAACTGTCTTAGCGAAAGGCTTCTTGAGGGGAAAACTGTAACTCTGTGAGATTATTTCACAGAACACAACGAAGTTTCTCAGAAAGCTTCTTTCTCTTTGTTATTGGAGGATATTTCCTTTTGCCCTATAGTCTTCAAAGGGATCCGAAATATCTGTTCTCAGATTCCACAGAAAGAAGGATAGCAAAGAGATACACGAAATACAGATGTAAATCTGTGAGATGAGTTAACAGAACACTAAGCAGTTTCTCAGAAAGCTTCTTTCCAGATTTCATCTGAGAATATTTCCTTTTTCACCATAGCCCTCGATGGGCTTCCAATTATCATTTTGCCAATTCCACAAGAACTGTTTTAGCGAAAGGCTTCTTGAGGGGAAAGCTGTAACTCTGTGAGATGATTTCACAGAACACAAAGAAGTTTCTCAGAAAGCTTCTTTCTCTTTGTTATCGGAGGATATTTCCTTTGTCCCTATAGTCTTCAAAGGGATCCGAATATGTGTTCTCAGATTCCACAGAAATAAGGCTAGCAAAGTGATCTACGAAACACAGATGTAACTCTGTGAGATTAATTCACAGAACACTAAGCAGTTTCTCAGAAAGCTTCTTTCCAGATTTCATCTGAGGATAATTCCTTTTTCACCATAGCCCTCTATGGGATTCCAAATATCACTTTGCCAATTCCACAAGAACTGTCTTAGCGAAAGGCTTCTTGGGGGGAAAGCTGTAACTCTGTGAGATGATTTCACAGAACACAAAGAAGTTTCTCAGAAAGGTTCTTTCTCTTTGTTATCGGAGGATATTTCCTTTGGCCCTATGGCCTTCAAAGGGATCCGAAATATCTGTTCTCAGATTCCACAGAAAGAAGGCTAGCAAAGAGATCCACGAAATACAGATGTAACTCTGTGAGATGAATTCACAGAACACTAAGCAGTTTCTCAGAAAGCTTCTTTCCAGATTTCATCTGAGGATAATTCCTTTTTCACCAGAGCCCTCTATGGGAATCCAAATATCACTTTGCCAATTCCACAAGAACTGTCTTAGCGAAAGGCTTCTTGAGGGGAAAGCTGTAACTCTTTGAGATGATTTCACAGAACACAAAGAAGTTTCTCAGAAAGCTTCTTTCTCTTTGTTATCGGAGGATATTTCCTTTGGCCCTATAGTCTTCAAAGGAATCTGAAATATCTGTTCTCAGATTCCACAGAAAGAAGGCTAGCAAAGAGATCTACGAAACACAGATGTAACTCTGTGAGATGAATTAACAGAACACTAAGCAGTTTCTCAGAAAGCTTCTTTCCAGATTTCATCTGAGGATATTTCCTTTTTCACCATAGCCCTCTATGGGCTTCCAAATATCACTTTGCCAATTCCACAAGAACTGTCTTTGCGAAAGGCTTCTTGAGGGGAAAGCTGTAACTCTGTGAGATGATTTCACAGAACACAAAGAAGTTTCTCAGAAAGCTTCCTTCTCTTTGTTATCGGAGGATATTTCCTTTGGCACTATAGTCTTCAAAGGGATCAGAAATATCTGTTTCACATTCCACAGAAATAAGTCTAGCAAAGAGATCCACGAATTACATATATAACTCTGTGAGATGAATTCACAGAACACTAAGCAGTTTCTCAGAAAGCTTCTTTCCAGATTTCATCTGAGGATATTTCCTTTTTCACCATAGCCCTCTATGGGCTTCCAAATATCACTTTGCCAATTCCACAAGAACTGTCTTAGCGAAAGGCTTCTTGAGGGGAAAACTGTAACTCTGTGAGATGATTTCACAGAACACAAAGAAGTTTCTCAGAAAGCTTCTTTCTCTTTGTTATCGGAGGATATTTCCTTTGGCCTATGGTCTTCAAAGGGATCCGAAATATCTGTTCTCTGATTCCACAGAAAGAAGGCTAGCAAAGAGATACTCGAAATACAGATGTAACTCTGTGAGATGAATTAACAGAACACTAAGCAGTTTCTCAGAAAGCTTTTTTCCAGATTTCATCTGAGGATATATCCTTTTTCACCATAGCCCTCTATGGGATTCCAGATATAACTTTGCCAATTCCACAAGAACTGTCTTAGCGAAAGGCTTCTTGAGGGGAAAGCTGTAACTCTGTGAGATGATTTCACAGAACACAAAGAAGTTTCTCAGAAAGCTTCTTTCTCTTTGTTATCGGAGGATATTTCCTTTGGCCCTATAGTCTTCAAAGGGATCAGATATATCTGTTTCACATTCCACAGAAATAAGGCTAGCAAAGAGATCCACGAATTACAGATGTAACTCTGTGAGATGAATTCACAGAACACTAAGCAGTTTCTCAGAAAGCTTCTTTCCAGATTTCATCTGAGGATATATCCTTTTTCACCATAGCCCTCTATGGTATTCCAGATATAACTTTGCCAATTCCACAAGAACTGTCTTAGCGAAAGGCTTCTTGAGGGGAAAGCTGTAACTCTGTGAGATGATTTCACAGAACACAAAGAAGTTTCTCAGAAAGCTTCTTTCTCTTTGTTATCGGAGGATATTTCCTTTGGCCCTATAGTCTTCAAAGGGATTCGAAAAATCTGTTCTCAGATTCCACAGAAAGAAGGCTAGCAAAGAGATTCTCGAAATACAGATGTAACTCTGTGAGATGAATTCACAGAACACTAAGCAGTTTCTCAGAAAGCTTCTTTCCAGATTTCATCTGAGGATATTTCCTTTTTCACCATAGCCCTCTATTGGCTTCCAAATATCACTTTGCCAATTCCACAAGAACTGTCTTAGCGAAAGGCTTCTTGAGGGGAAAGCTGTAACTCTGTGAGATTATTTCACAGAACACAACGAAGTTTCTCAGAAAGCTTCTTTCTCTTTGTTATCGGAGAATATTTCCTTTGGCCCTGTAGTCTTCAAAGGGTTCCGAAATATCTGTTCTCAGATTCCACAGAAAGAAGGATAGCAAAGAGATACACGAAATACAGATGTAACTCTGTGACATGAGTTAACAGAACACTAAGCAGTTTCTCAGAAAGCTTCTTTCCAGATTTCATCTGAGGATATTTCCTTTTTCACCATAGCCCTCTATGTGCTTCCAAATATTACTTTGCCAATTCCACAAGAACTGTCTTAGCGAAAGGCTTCTTGAGGGGAAAGCTGTAACTCTGTGAGATGATTTCACAGAACACAAAGAAGTTTCTCAGAAAGCTTCTTTCTTTTTGTTATCGGAGGATATTTCTTTTGGCCCTATAGTCTTCAAAGGGATCCGAAATATCTGTTCTCAGATTCCAGAGAAATAAGGCTAGCAAAGAGATCTACGAAACACAGATGTAACTCTGTGAGATGAATTAACAGAACACTAAGCAGTTTCTCAGAAAGCTTCTTTGCAGATTTCATCTGAGGATATTTCCTTTTTCACCATAGCCCTCTAAGGGCTTCCAAATATCACTTTGCCAATTCCACAAGAACTGTCTTAGAGAAAGGCTTCTTGAGGGGAAAGCTGTAACTCTCTGAGATGATTTCACAGAACACAAAGAAGTTTCTCAGAAAGCTTCTTTCTCTTTGTTATCGGAGGATATTTCCTTTGGCCCTATAGTCTTCAAAGGGATCCGAAATATCTGTTCTCAGATTCCACAGAAAGAAGGCTAGCAAAGAGATACACGAAATACAAATGTAACTCTGTGAGATGAATTCACAGAACACTAAGCAGTTTCTCAGAAAGCTTCTTTCCAGATTTCATCTGAGGATAATTCCTTTTTCACCAGAGCCCTCTATGGGATTCCAAATATCACTTTGCCAATTCCACAAGAACTGTCTTAGCGAAAGGCTTCTTGAGGGGAAAGCTGTAACTCTTTGAGATGATTTCACAGAACACAAAGAAGTTTCTCAGAAAGCTTCTTTCTCTTTGTTATCGGAAGATATTTCCTTTGGCCCTATAGTCTTCAAAGGAATCTGAAATATCTGTTCTCAGATTCCACAGAAAGAAGGCTAGCAAAGAGATCTACGAAACACAGATGTAACTCTGTGAGATGAATTAACAGAACACTAAGCAGTTTCTCAGAAAGCTTCTTTCCAGATTTCATCTGAGGATATTTCCTTTTTCACCATAGCCCTCTATGGGCTTCCAAATATCACTTTGCCAATTCCACAAGAACTGTCTTAGCGAAAGGCTTCTTGAGGGGAAAGCTGTAACTCTGTGAGATGATTTCACAGAACACAACGAAGTTTCTCAGAAAGCTTCCTTCTCTTTGTTATCGGAGGATATTTCCTTTGGCCCTATAGTCTTCAAAGGGATCAGAAATATCTGTTTCACATTCCACAGAAATAAGTCTAGCAAAGAGATCCACGAATTACAGATGTAACTCTGTGAGATGAATTCACAGAACACTAAGCAGTTTCTCAGAAAGCTTCTTTCCAGATTTCATCTGAGGATATTTCCTTTTTCACCATATCCCTCTATGGGCTTCCAAATATCACTTTGCCAATTCCACAAGAACTGTCTTAGCGAAAGGCTTCTTGAGGGGAAAACTGTAACTCTGTGAGATGATTTCACAGAACACAAAGAAGTTTCTCAGAAAGCTTCTTTCTCTTTGTTATCGGAGGATATTTCCTTTGGCCCTATGGTCTTCAAAGGGATCGGAAATATCTGTTCTCAGATTCCACAGAAAGAAGGCTAGCAAAGAGATCCGCGAAATACAGATGTAACTCTGTGAGATGAATTAACAGAACACTAAGCAGTTTCTCAGAAAGCTTTTTTCCAGATTTCATCTGAGGATATATCCTTTTTCACCATAGCCCTCTATGGGATTCCAGATATAACTTTGCCAATTCCACAAGAACTGTCTTAGCGAAAGGCTTCTTGAGGGGAAAGCTGTAACTCTGTGAGATGATTTCACAGAACACAAAGAAGTTTCTCAGAAAGCTTCTTTCTCTTTGTTATCGGATGATATTTCCTTTGGCCCTATAGTCTTCAAAGGGATTCGAAAAATCTGTTCTCAGATTCCACAGAAAGAAGGCTAGCAAAGAGATTCTCGAAATACAGATGTAACTCTGTGAGATGAATTCACAGAACACTAAGCAGTTTCTCAGAAAGCTTCTTTCCAGATTTCATCTGAGGATATTTCCTTTTTCACCAGAGCCCTCTAAGGGCTTCCAAATATCACTTTGCCAATTCCACAAGAACTGTCTTAGCGAAAGGCTTCTTGAGGGGAAAGCTGTAACTCTGTGAGATTATTTCACAGAACACAACGAAGTTTCTCAGAAAGCTTCTTTCTCTTTGTTATCGGAGGATATTTCCTTTGGCCCTGTAGTCTTCAAAGGTTTCCGAAATATCTGTTCTCAGATTCCACAGAAAGAAGGATAGCAAAGAGATACACGAAATACAGATGTAACTCTGTGAGATGAGTTAACAGAACACTAAGCAGTTTCTCAGAAAACTTCTTTCCAGATTTCATCTGAGGATATTTCCTTTTTCACCATAGCCCTCTATGGGCTTCCAAATATCACTTTGCCAATTCCACAAGAACTGTCTTAGCGAAAGGCTTCTTGAGGGGAAAGCTGTAACTCTGTGAGATGATTTCACAGAACACAAAGAAGTTTCTCAGAAAGCTTCTTTCTCTTTGTTATCGGAGGATATTTCTTTTGGCCCTATAGTCTTCAAAGGGATCCGAAATATCTGTTCTCAGATTCCAGAGAAATAAGGCTAGCAAAGAGATCTACGAAACACAGATGTAACTCTGTGAGATGAATTCACAGAACACTAAGCAGTTTCTCAGAAAGCTTCTTTCCAGATTTCATCTGAGGATATTTCCTTTTTCACCATAGCCCTCTATGGGCTTCCAAATATCACTTTGCCAATTCCAGAAGAACTGTCTTAGCGAAAGGCTTCTTGAGGGGAAAACTGTAACTCTGTGAGATGATTTCACAGAACACAAAGAAGTTTCTCAGAAAGCTTCTTTCTCTTTGTTATCGGAGGATATTTCCTTTGGCCCTATGGTCTTCAAAGGGATCCGAAATATCTGTTCCCAGATTCCACAGAAAGAAGGCTAGCAAAGAGATCCGCGAAATACAGATGTAACTCTGTGAGATGAATTCACAGAACACAAAGAAGTTTCTCAGAAAGCTTCTTTCTCTTTGTTATCGGAGGATATTTCCTTTGGCCCTATAGTCTTCAAAGGGATTCGAAAAATCTGTTCTCAGATTCCACAGAAAGAAGGCTAGCAAAGAGATTCTCGAAATACAGATGTAACTCTGTGAGATGAATTCACAGAACACTAAGCAGTTTCTCAGAAAGCTTCTTTCCAGATTTCATCTGAGGATATTTCCTTTTTCACCAGAGCCCTCTAAGGGCTTCCAAATATCACTTTGCCAATTCCACAAGAACTGTCTTAGCGAAAGGCTTCTTGAGGGGAAAGCTGTAACTCTGTGAGATTATTTCACAGAACACAACGAAGTTTGTCAGAAAGCTTCTTTCTCTTTGTTATCGGAGGATATTTCCTTTGGCCCTGTAGTCTTCAAAGGTTTCCGAAATATCTGTTCTCAGATTCCACAGAAAGAAGGATAGCAAAGAGATACACGAAATACAGATGTAACTCTGTGAGATGAGTTAACAGAACACTAAGCAGTTTCTCAGAAAGCTTCTTTCCAGATTTCATCTGAGGATATTTCCTTTTTCACCATAGCCCTCTATGGGCTTCCAAATATCACTTTGCCAATTCCACAAGAACTGTCTTAGCGAAAGGCTTCTTGAGGGGAAAGCTGTAACTCTGTGAGATGATTTCACAGAACACAAAGAAGTTTCTCAGAAAGCTTCTTTCTCTTTGTTATCGGAGGATATTTCTTTTGGCCCTATAGTCTTCAAAGGGATCCGAAATATCTGTTCTCAGATTCCAGAGAAATAAGGCTAGCAAAGAGATCTACGAAACACAGATGTAACTCTGTGAGATGAATTCACAGAACACTAAGCAGTTTCTCAGAAAGCTTCTTTCCAGATTTCATCTGAGGATATTTCCTTTTTCACCATAGCCCTCTAAGGGCTTCCAAATATCACTTTGCCAATTCCACAAGAACTGTCTTAGAGAAAGGCTTCTTGAGGGGAAAGATGTAACTCTCTGAGATGATTTCACAGAACACAAAGAAGTTTCTCAGAAAGCTTCTTTCTCTTTGTTATCGGAGGATATTTCCTTTGGCCCTATAGTCTTCAAAGGGATCCGAAATATCTCTTCTCAGATTCCACAGAAAGAAGGCTAGCAAAGAGATACACGAAATACAATTGTAACTCTGTGAGATGAATTCACAGAACACTAAGCAGTTTCTCAGAAAGCTTCTTTCCAGATTTCATCTGAGGATAATTCCTTTTTCACCAGAGCCCTCTATGGGATTCCAAATATCACTTTGCCAATTCCACAAGAACTGTCTTAGCGAAAGGCTTCTTGAGGGGAAAGCTGTAACTCTTTGAGATGATTTCACAGAACACAAAGAAGTTTCTCAGAAAGCTTCTTTCTCTTTGTTATCGGAGGATATTTCCTATGGCCCTATGGTGTTCAAAGGGATGCGAAATATCTGTTCTCAGATTCCACAGAAAGAAGGCTAGCAAAGAGATTCTCGAAATACAGATGTAACTCTGTGAGATGAATTCACAGAACACTAAGCAGTTTCTCAGAAAGCTTCTTTCCAGATTTCATCTGAGGATAATTCCTTTTTCACCAGAGCCCTCTAAGGGCTTCCAAATATCACTTTGCCAATTCCACAAGAACTGTCTTAGGGAAAGGCTTCTTGTGGGGAAAGCTGTAACTCTCTGAGATGATTTCACAGAACACAGAGAAGTTTCTCAGAAAGCTTCTTTCTCTTTGTTATCGGAGGATATTTCCTTTGGCCCTATAGTCTTCAAAGGGATCCGAAATATCTGTTCTCAGATTCCACAGAAAGAAGGCTAGAAAAGAGATACACGAAATACAAATGTAACTCTGTGAGATGAATTCACAGAACACTAAGCAGTTTCTCAGAAAGCTTCTTTCCAGATTTCATCTGAGGATAATTCCTTTTTCACCATAGCCCTCTATGGGCTTCCAAATATCACTTTGCCAATTCCACAAGAACTGTCTTAGCAAAAGGCTTCTTGAGGGGAAAGCTGTAACTCTGTGAGATGATTTCACAGAACACAAAGAAGTTTCTCAGAAAGCTTCTTTCTCTTTGTTATCGGAGGATATTTCCTATGGCCCTATGGTGTTCAAAGGGATGCGAAATATCTGTTCTCAGATTCCACAGAAAGAAGGCTAGCAAAGAAATTCTCGAAATACAGATGTAACTCTGTGAGATGAATTCACAGAACACTAAGCAGTTTCTCAGAAAGCTTCTTTCCAGATTTCATCTGAGGATATTTCCTTTTTCACCAGAGCCCTCTAAGGGCTTCCAAATATCACTTTGCCAATTCCACAAGAACTGTCTTAGCAAAAGGCTTCTTGAGGGGAAAGCTGTAACTCTCTGAGATGATTTCACAGAACACAGAGAAGTTTCTCAGAAAGCTTCTTTCTCTTTGTTATCGGAGGATATTTCCTTTGGCCCTATAGTCTTCAAAGGGATCCGAAATATCTGTTCTCAGATTCCACAGAAAGAAGGCTAGCAAAGAGATACAAGAAATACAAATGTGACTCTGTGAGATGAATTCACAGAACACTAAGCAGTTTCTCAGAAAGCTTCTTTCCAGATTTCATCTGAGGATAATTCCTTTTTCACCATAGCCCTCTATGGGATTCCAAATATCACTTTGCCAATTCCACAAGAACTGTCTTAGCGAAAGGCTTCTTGAGGGGAAAGCTGTAACTCTGTGAGATGATTTCACAGAACACAAAGAAGTTTCTCAGAAAGCTTCTTTCTCTTTGTTATCGGAGGATATTTCCTTTGGCCCTACAGTCTTCAACGGGATCCTAAATATCTGTTCTCAGATTCCACAGAAAGAAGGCTAGCAAAGAGATACACGGAACACAGATGTAACACTGTGAGATGAATTCACAGAACACTAAGCAGTTTCTCAGAAAGCTTTTTTCCAGATTTCATCTGAGGATATATCCTTTTTCACCATAGCCCTCTATGGGATTCCAGATATAACATTGCCAATTCCACAAGAACTGTCTTAGCGAGAGGCTTCTTGAGGGGAAAGCTGTAACTCTGTGAGATGATTTCACAGAACACAAAGAAGTTTCTCAGAAAGCTTCTTTCTCTTTGTTATCGGAGGATATTTCCTTTGGCCCTATAGTCTTCAAAGGGATTAGAAATATCTGTTCTCAGATTCCACAGAAAGAAGGCTAGCAAAGAGATTCTCGAAATACAGATGTAACTCTGTGAGATGAATTCACAGAACACTAAGCAGTTTCTCAGAAAGCTTCTTTCCAGATTTCATCTGAGGATATTTCCTTTTTCACCAGAGCCCTCTAAGGGCTTCCAAATATCACTTTGCCAATTCCACAAGAACTGTCTTAGCGAAAGGCTTCTTGAGGGGAAAGCTGTAACTCTCTGAGATGATTTCACAGAACACAGAGAAGTTTCTCAGAAAGCTTCTTTCTCTTTGTTATCGGAGGATATTTCCTTTAGCCCTATAGTCTTCAAAGGGATCCGAAATATCTGTTCTCAGATTCCACAGAAAGAAGGCTACCAAAGAGATACACGAAATACAAATGTAACTCTGTGAGATGAATTCACAGAACACTAAGCAGTTTCTCAGAAAGCTTCTTTCCAGATTTCATCTGAGGATAATTCCTTTTTCACCATAGCCCTCTATGGGATTCCAAATATCACTTTGCCAATTCCACAAGAACTGTCTTAGCGAAAGGCTTCTGGAAGGGAAAGCTGTAACTCTGTGAGATGATTTCACAGAACACAAAGAAGTTTCTCAGAAAGCTTCTTTCTCTTTGTTATCGGAGGATATTTCCTTTGGCCCTATAGTCTTCAACGGGATCCGAAATATCTGTTCTCAGATTCCACAGAAAGAAGGCTAGCAAAGAGATACACGAAACACAAATGTAACACTGTGAGATGAATTCACAGAACACTAAGCAGTTTCTCAGAAAGCTTTTTTCCAGATTTCATCTGAGGATATATCTTTTTTCACCATAGCCCTCAATGGGATTCCAGATATAACTTTGCCAGTTCCACAAGAACTGTCTTTGCGAAAGGCTTCTTGAGGGGAAAGCTGTAACTCTGTGAGATGATTTCACAGAACACAAAGAAGTTTCTCAGAAAGCTTCTTTCTCTTTGTTATCGGAGGATATTTCCTTTGGCCCTATAGTCTTCAAAGGGATCCGAAATATCTGTTCTCAGATTCCAGAAAAATAAGGCTAGCAAAGAGATCTACGAAACACAGATGTAACTCTGTGAGATGAATTCACAGAACACTAAGCAGTTTCTTAGAAAGCTTCTTTCCAGATTTCATCTGAGGATATTTCCTTTTTCACCATAGCCCTCTAAGGGCTTCCAAATATCACTTTGCCAATTCCACAAGAACTGTTTTAGAGAAAGGCTTCTAGAGGGGAAAGCTATAACTCTCTGAGGTGATTTCACAGAACACAAAGAAGTTTCTCAGAAAGCTTCTTTCTCTTTGTTATCGGAGGATATTTCCTTTGGCCCTATAGTCTTCAAAGGGATCCGAAATATCTGTTCTCAGATTCCACAGAAAGAAGGCTAGCAAAGAGATACACGAAATACAAATGTAACTCTGTGAGATGAATTCACAGAACACTAAGCAGTTTCTCAGAAAGCTTCTTTCCAGATTTCATCTGAGGATAATTCCTTTTTCACCAGAGCCGTCTATGGGATTCCAAATATCACTTTGCCAATTCCACAAGAACTGTCTTAGCGAAAGGCTTCTTGAGGGGAAAGCTGTAACTCTTTGAGATGATTTCACAGAACACAAAGAAGTTTCTCAGAAAGCTTCTTTCTCTTTGTTATCGGAGGATATTTCCTTTGGCCCTATAGTCTTCAACGGGATCCGAAATATCTGTTCTCAGATTCCACAGAAAGAAGGCTAGAAAAGAGATCTACGAAACACAGATGTAACTCTGTGAGATGAATTCACAGAACACTAAGCAGTTTCTCAGAAAGCTTCTTTCCAGATTTCATCTGAGGATATTTCCTTTTTCACCGTAGCCCTCTATGGGCTTCCAAATATCACTTTGCCAATTCCACAAGAACTGTCTTAGCGAAAGGCTTCTTGAGGGGAAAGCTGTAACTCTGTGAGATGATTTCACAGAACACAAAGAAGTTTCTCAGAAAGCTTCTTTCTCTTTGTTATCGGAGGATATTTCCAATGCCCTATGGTGTTCAAAGGGATGCGAAATATCTGTTCTCAGATTCCACAGAAAGAAGGCTAGCAAAGAGATTCTCGAAATACAGATGTAACTCTGTGAGATGAATTCACAGAACACTAAGCAGTTTCTCAGAAAGCTTCTTTCCAGATTTCATCTGAGGATATTTCCTTTTTCACCAGAGCCCTCTAAGGGCTTCCAAATATCACTTTGCCAATTCCACAAGAACTGTCTTAGCGAAAGGCTTCTTGAGGGGAAAGCTGTAACTCTCTGTGATGATTTCACAGAACACAGAGAAGTTTCTCAGAAAGCTTCTTTCTCTTTGTTATCGGAGGATATTTCCTTTGGCCCTATAGTCTTCAAAGGGATCCGAAATATCTGTTCTCAGATTCCACAGAAAGAAGGGTAGCAAAGAGATCTACGAAACACAGATGTAACTCTATGAGATGAATTCACAGAACACTAAGCAGTTTCTCAGAAAGCTTCTTTCCAGATTTCATCTGAGGATATTTCCTTTTTCACCATAGCCCTCTATGGGCTTCCAAATATCACTTTGCCAATTCCACAAGAACTGTCTTAGCGAAAGGCTTCTTGAGGGGAAAGCTGTAACTCTGTGAGATGATTTCACAGAACACAAAGAAGTCTCTCAGAAAGCTTCCTTCTCTTTGTTATCGGAGGATATTTCCTTTGGCCCTATAGTCTTCAAAGGGATCCGAAAAATCTGTTCTCAGATTCCACAGAAAGAAGGCTAGCAAAGAGATCCACGAAATACATATGTAACTCTGTGAGATGAATTAACAGAACACTAAGCAGTTTCTCAGAAAGCTTCTTTCCAGATTTCATCTGAGGATATTTCCTTTTTCACCATAGCCCTCTATAGGCTTCCAAATATCACTTTGCCAATTACACAAGAACTGTCTTAGCGAAAGGCTTCCCGAGGGGAAAGCTGTAACTCTGTGAGATGATTTCACAGAACACAAAGAAGTTTCTCAGAAAGCTTCTTTCTCTTTGTTATCGGAGGATATTTCCATTGGCCCTATAGTCTTCAAAGGGATCCGAAATATCTATTCTCAGATTCCACAGAAATAAGGCTAGCAAAGAGATCTACGAAACACAGATGTAACTCTGTGAGATGAATTCACAGAACACTAAGCAGTTTCTCAGAAAGCTTCTTTCCAGATTTCATCTGAGGATATTTCCTTTTTTACCATAGCCCTCTATGGGCTTCCAAATATCACTTTGCCAATTCCACAAGAACTGTCTTAGCGAAAGTCTTCTTGAGGGGAAAGCTGTAACTCTGTGAGATGATTTCACAGAACACAAAGAAGTTTCTCAGAAAGCTTCTTTCTCTTTGTTATCGGAGGATATTTCCTTTGGCCCTATAGTCTTCAAAGGGATCTGAATATCTGTTCTCAGATTCCACAGAAATAAGGCTAGCAAAGAGATCTACGAAACACAGATGTAACTCTGTGAGATGAATTCACAGAACACTAAGCAGTTTCTCAGAAAGCTTCTTTCCAGATTTCATCTGAGGATATTTCCTATTTCACCATAGCCCTCTATGGGCTTCCAAATATCACTTTGCCAATTCCACAAGAATTGTCTTAGCGAAAGTCTTCATGAGGGGAAAGCTGTAACTCTTTGAGATGATTTCACAGAACACAAAGAAGTTTCTCAGAAAGCTTCTTTCTCTTTGTTATCGGAGGATATTTCTTTTGGCCCTATAGTCTTCAAAGGGATCCGAATATCTGTTTTCAGATTCCACAGAAAGAAGGCTAGCAAAGAGATCTACGAAACACAGATGTAACTCTGTGAGATGAATTCACAGAACACTAAGCAGTTTCTCAGAAAGCTTCTTTCCAGATTTCATCTGAGGATATTTCCTTTTTCACCATAGCCCTCGATGGGCTTCCAATTATCACTTTGCCAATTCCACAAGAACTGTCTTAGCGAAAGGCTTCTTGAGGGGAAAGCTGTAACTCTGTGAGATGATTTCACAGAACACAAAGAAGTTTCTCAGAAAGCTTCTTTCTCTTTGTTATCGGAGGATATTTCCTTTGGCCCTATGGTCTTCAAAGGGATCCGAAATATCTGTTCTCAGATTCCACAGAAAGAAGGCTGGCAAAGAGATTCTCGAAATACAGATGTAACTCTGTGAGATGAATTCACAGAACACTAAGCAGTTTCTCAGAAAGCTTCTTTCCGGATTTCATCTGAGGATAATTCCTTTTTCACCAGAGCCCTCTAAGGGCTTCCAAATATCACTTTGCCAATTCCACAAGAACTGTCTTAGCGAAAGGCTTCTTGAGGGGAAAGCTGTAACTCTGTGAGATGATTTCACAGAACACAAAGAAGTTTCTCAGAAAGCTTCTCTCTCTTTGTTATCGGAGGATATTTCCTTTGGCCCTATTGTCTTCAAAGGGATCCGAAATATCTGTTCTCAGATTCCACAGAAAGAAGGATAGCAAAGAGATACAAGAAATACAGATGTAACTCTGTGAGATGAGTTAACAGAACACTAAGCAGTTTCTCAGAAAGCTTCTTTCCAGATTTCATCTGAGGATATTTCCTTTTTCACCATAGCCCTCTATGGGCTTCCAAATATCACTTTGCCAATTCCACAAGAACTGTCTTTGCGAAAGGCTTCTTGAGGGGAAAGCTGTAACTCTGTGAGATGATTTCACAGAACACAAAGAAGTTTCTCAGAAAGCTTCTTTCTCTTTGTTATCGGAGGATATTTCCTTTGGCCCTATAGTCTTCAAAGGGATCCGAAATATCTGTTCTCAGATTCCACAGTAAGTAGGCTAGCAAAGAGATACACGAAATACAAATGTAACTCTGTGAGATGAATTCACAGAACAATAAGCAGTTTCTCAGAAAGCTTCTTTCCAGATTTCATCTGAGGATAATTCCTTTTTCACCATAGCCCTCTATGGGATTCCAAATATCACTTTGCCAATTCCACAAGAACTGTCTTAGCGAAAGGCTTCTTGAGGGGAAAGGTGTAACTCTGTGAGATGATTTCACAGAACACAAAGAAGTTTCTCAGAAAGCTTCTTTCTCTTTGTTATCGGAGGATATTTCCTTTGGCCCTATAGTCTTCAACGGGATCCGAAATATCTGTTCTCAGATTCCACAGAAAGAAGGCTAGCAAAGATATCCACGAAACACAGATTTAACTCTGTGAGATGAATTCACAGAACACTAAGCAGTTTCTCAGAAAGCTTTTTTCCAGATTTCATCTGAGGATATATCCTTTTTCACCATAGCCCTCTATGGGATTCCAGATATAACTTTGCCAATTCCACAAGAACTGTCTTAGCGAAAGGCTTCTTGAAGGGAAAGCTGCAACTCTGTGAGATGATTTCACAGAACACAAAGAAGTTTCTCAGAAAGCTTCTTTCTCTTTGTTATCGGAGGATATTTCCTTTGGCCCTATAGTCTTCAAAGGAATCTGAAATATCTGTTCTCAGATTCCACAGAAAGAAGGCTAGCAAAGAGATCTACGAAACACAGATGTAACTCTGTGAGATGAATTCACAGAACACTAAGCAGTTTCTCAGAAAGCTTCTTTCCAGATTTCATCTGAGGATATTTCCCCTTTCACCATAGCCCTCTAAGGGCTTCCAAATATCACTTTGCCAATTCCACAAGAACTGTCTTAGCGAAAGGCTTCCTGAGGGGAAAGCTGTAACTCTGTGAGATGATTTCACAGAACACAAAGAAGTTTCTCAGAAAGCTTCTTTCTCTTTGTTATCGGAGGATATTTCCTTTGGCCCTATGGTCTTCAAAGGGATCCGAAATATCTGTTCTCAGATTCCACAGAAAGAAGGCTAGCAAAGAGATCTTCGAAATACAGATGTAACTCTGTTGGATGAATTAAGAGAACACTAAGCAGTATCTCAGAAAGCTTCTTTCCAGATTTCATCTGAGGATATTTCCTTTTTCACCATAGCCCTCTATGGGCTTCCAAATATCACTTTGCCAATTCCACAAGAACTGTCTTAGCGAAAGTCTTCTTGAGGTGAAAGCTGTAACTCTGTGAGATGATTTCACAGAACACAAAGAAGTTTCTCAGAAAGCTTCTTTCTCTTTGTTATCGGAGGATATTTCCTTTGGCCCTATAGTCTTCAAAGGGATCTGAATATCTGTTCACAGATTCCACAGAAATAAGGCTAGCAAAGAGATCTACGAAACACAGATGTAACTCTGTGAGATGAATTCACAGAACACTAAGCAGTTTCTCAGAAAGCTTCTTTCCAGATTTCATCTGAGGTAATTTCCTATTTCACCATAGCCCTCTATGGGCTTCCAAATATCACTTTGCCAATTCCACAAGAATTGTCTTAGCGAAAGGCTTCATGAGGGGAAAGCTGTAACTCTGTGAGATGATTTCACAGAACACAAAGAAGTTTCTCAGAAAGCTTCTTTCTCTTTGTTATCGGAGGATATTTCTTTTGGCCCTATAGTCTTCAAAGGGATCCGAATATCTGTTCTCAGATTCCACAGAAAGAAGGCTAGCAAAGAGATCTACGAAACACAGATGTAACTCTGTGAGATGAATTCACAGAACACTAAGCAGTTTCTCAGAAAGCTTCTTTCCAGATTTCATCTGAGGATATTTCCTTTTTCACCATAGCCCTCGATGGGCTTCCAATTATCACTTTGCCAATTCCACAAGAACTGTCTTAGCGAAAGGCTTCTTGAGGGGAAAGCTGTAACTCTGTGAGATGATTTCACAGAACACAAAGAAGTTTCTCAGAAAGCTTCTTTCTCTTTGTTATCGGAGGATATTTCCTTTGGCCCTATGGTCTTCAAAGGGATCCGAAATATCTGTTCTCAGATTCCACAGAAAGAAGGCTGGCAAAGAGATTCTCGAAATACAGATGTAACTCTGTGAGATGAATTCACAGAACACTAAGCAGTTTCTCAGAAAGCTTCTTTCCGGATTTCATCTGAGGATAATTCCTTTTTCACCAGAGCCCTCTAAGGGCTTCCAAATATCACTTTGCCAATTCCACAAGAACTGTCTTAGCGAAAGGCTTCTTGAGGGGAAAGCTGTAACTCTGTGAGATGATTTCACAGAACACAAAGAAGTTTCTCAGAAAGCTTCTCTCTCTTTGTTATCGGAGGATATTTCCTTTGGCCCTATTGTCTTCAAAGGGATCCGAAATATCTGTTCTCAGATTCCACAGAAAGAAGGATAGCAAAGAGATACACGAAATACAGATGTAACTCTGTGAGATGAGTTAACAGAACACTAAGCAGTTTCTCAGAAAGCTTCTTTCCAGATTTCATCTGAGGATATTTCCTTTTTCACCATAGCCCTCTATGGGCTTCCAAATATCACTTTGCCAATTCCACAAGAACTGTCTTTGCGAAAGGCTTCTTGAGGGGAAAGCTGTAACTCTGTGAGATGATTTCACAGAACACAAAGAAGTTTCTCAGAAAGCTTCTTTCTCTTTGTTATCGGAGGATATTTCCTTTGGCCCTATAGTCTTCAAAGGGATCCGAAATATCTGTTCTCAGATTCCACAGAAAGTAGGCTAGCAAAGAGATACACGAAATACAAATGTAACTCTGTGAGATGAATTCACAGAACAATAAGCAGTTTCTCAGAAAGCTTCTTTCCAGATTTCATCTGAGGATATTTCCTTTTTCACCATAGCCCTCTATGGGATTCCAAATATCACTTTGCCAATTCCACAAGAACTGTCTTAGCGAAAGGCTTCTTGAGGGGAAAGCTGTAACTCTGTGAGATGATTTCACAGAACACAAAGAAGTTTCTCAGAAAGCTTCTTTCTCTTTGTTATCGGAGGATATTTCCTTTGGCCCTATAGTCTTCAACGGGATCCGAAATATCTGTTCTCAGATTCCACAGAAAGAAGGCTAGCAAAGATATCCACGAAACACAGATTTATCTCTGTGAGATGAATTCACAGAACACTAAGCAGTTTCTCAGAAAGCTTTTTTCCAGATTTCATCTGAGGATATATCCTTTTTCACCATAGCCCTCTATGGGATTCCAGATATAACTTTGCCAATTCCACAAGAACTGTCTTAGCGAAAGGCTTCTTGAAGGGAAAGCTGCAACTCTGTGAGATGATTTCACAGAACACAAAGAAGTTTCTCAGAAAGCTTCTTTCTCTTTGTTATCGGAGGATATTTCCTTTGGCCCTATAGTCTTCAAAGGAATCTGAAATATCTGTTCTCAGATTCCACAGAAAGAAGGCTAGCAAAGAGATCTACGAAACACAGATGTAACTCTGTGAGATGAATTCACAGAACACTAAGCAGTTTCTCAGAAAGCTTCTTTCCAGATTTCATCTGAGGATATTTCCCCTTTCACCATAGCCCTCTAATGGCTTCCAAATATCACTTTGCCAATTCCACAAGAACTGTCTTAGCGAAAGGCTTCCTGAGGGGAAAGCTGTAACTCTGTGAGATGATTTCACAGAACACAAAGAAGTTTCTCAGAAAGCTTCTTTCTCTTTGTTATCGGAGGATATTTCCTTTGGCCCTATGGTCTTCAAAGGGATCCGAAATATCTGTTCTCAGATTCCACAGAAAGAAGGCTAGCAAAGAGATCTTCGAAATACAGATGTAACTCTGTTGGATGAATTAAGAGAACACTAAGCAGTTTCTCAGAAAGCTTCTTTCCAGATTTCATCTGAGGATATTTCCTTTTTCACCATAGCCCTCTATGGGCTTCCAAATATCACTTTGCCAATTCCACAAGAACTGTCTTAGCGAAAGTTTTTTGAGGTGAAAGCTGTAACTCTGTGAGATGATTTCACAGAACACAAAGAAGTTTCTCAGAAAGCTTCTTTCTCTTTGTTATCGGAGGATATTTCCTTTGGCCCTATAGTCTTCAAAGGGATCTGAATATCTGTTCACAGATTCCACAGAAATAAGGCTAGCAAAGAGATCTACGAAACACAGATGTAACTCTGTGAGATGAATTCACAGAACACTAAGCAGTTTCTCAGAAAGCTTCTTTCCAGATTTCATCTGAGGTTATTTCCTATTTCACCATAGCCCTCTATGGGCTTCCAAATATCACTTTGCCAATTCCACAAGAATTGTCTTAGCGAAAGGCTTCATGAGGGGAAAGCTGTAACTCTGTGAGATGATATCACAGAACACAAAGAAGTTTCTCAGAAAGCTTCTTTCTCTTTGTTATCGGAGGATATTTCTTTTGGCCCTATAGTCTTCAAAGGGATCCGAATATCTGTTCTCAGATTCCACAGAAAGAAGGCTAGCAAAGAGATCTACGAAACACAGATGTAACTCTGTGAGATGAATTCACAGAACACTAAGCAGTTTCTCAGAAAGCTTCTTTCCAGATTTCATCTGAGGATATTTCCTTTTTCACCATAGCCCTCGATGGGCTTCCAATTATCACTTTGCCAATTCCACAAGAACTGTCTTAGCGAAAGGCTTCTTGAGGGGAAAGCTGTAACTCTGTGAGATGATTTCACAGAACACAAAGAAGTTTCTCAGAAAGGTTCTTTCTCTTTGATATCGGAGGATATTTCCTTTGGCCCTATGGTCTTCAAAGGGATCCGAAATATCTGTTCTCAGATTCCACAGAAAGAAGGCTAGCAAAGAGATTCTCGAAATACAGATGTAACTCTGTGAGATGAATTCACAGAACACTAAGCAGTTTCTCAGAAAGCTTCTTTCCGGATTTCATCTGAGGATATTTCCTTTTTCACCAGAGCCCTCTAAGGGCTTCCAAATATCACTTTGCCAATTCCACAAGAACTGTCTTAGCGAAAGGCTTCTTGAGGGGAAAGCTGTAACTCTGTGAGATGATTTCACAGAACACAAAGAAGTTTCTCAGAAAGCTTCTCTCTCTTTGTTATCGGAGGATATTTCCTTTGGCCCTATAGTCTTCAAAGGGATCCGAAATATCTGTTCTCAGATTCCACAGAAAGTAGGCTAGCAAAGAGATACACGAAATACAAATGTAACTCTGTGAGATGAATTCACAGAACACTAAGCAGTTTCTCAGAAAGTTTCTTTCCAGATTTCATCTGAGGATAATTCCTTTTTCACCATAGCCCTCTATGGGATTCCAAATATCACTTTGCCAATTCCACAAGAACTGTCTTAGCGAAAGGCTTCTTGAGGGGAAAGCTGTAACTCTGTGAGATGATTTCACAGAACACAAAGAAGTTTCTCAGAAAGCTTCTTTCTCTTTGTTATCGGAGGATATTTCCTTTGGCTCCATAGTCTTCAACGGGATCCGAAATATCTGTTCTCAGATTCCACAGAAAGAAGGCTAGCAAAGATATCCACGAAACACAGATTTAACTCTGTGAGATGAATTCACAGAACACTAAGCAGTTTCTCAGAAAGCTTTTTTCCAGATTTCATCTGAGGATATATCCTTTTTCACCATAGCCCTCTACGGGATTCCAGATATAACTTTGCCAATTCCACAAGAACTGTCTTAGCGAAAGGCTTCTTGAAGGGAAAGCTGCAACTCTGTGAGATGATTTCACAGAACACAAAGAAGTTTCTCAGAAAGCTTCTTTCTCTTTGTTATCGGAGGATATTTCCTTTGGCCCTATAGTCTTCAAAGGAATCTGAAATATCTGTTCTCAGATTCCACAGAAAGAAGGCTAGCAAAGAGATCTACGAAACACAGATGTAACTCTGTGAGGTGAATTCACAGAACACTAAGCAGTTTCTCAGAAAGCTTCTTTCCAGATTTCATCTGAGGATATTTCCTTTTTCACCATAGCCCTCTATGGGCTTCCAAATATCACTTTGCCAATTCCACAAGAACTGTCTTAGCGAAAGTCTTCTTGAGGTGAAAGCTGTAACTCTGTGAGATGATTTCACAGAACACAAAGAAGTTTCTCAGAAAGCTTCTTTCTCTTTGTTATCGGAGGATATTTCCTTTGGCCCTATAGTCTTCAAAGGGATCTGAATATCTGTTCACAGATTCCACAGAAATAAGGCTAGCAAAGAGATCTACGAAACACAGATGTAACTCTGTGAGGTGAATTCACAGAACACTAAGCAGTTTCTCAGAAAGCTTCTTTCCAGATTTCATCTGAGGATATTTCCTTTTTCACCATAGCCCTCTAAGGGCTTCCAAATATCACTTTGCCAATTCCACAAGAACTGTCTTAGCGAAAGGCTTCTTGAGGGGAAAGCTGTAACTCTGTGAGATGATTTCACAGAACACAAAGAAGTTTCTCAGAAAGCTTCCTTCTCTTTGTTATCGGAGGATATTTCCTTTGGCCCTATAGTCTTCAAAGGGATCCGAAAAATCTGTTCTCAGATTCCACAGAAAGAAGGCTAGCAAAGAGATCCACGAAATACATATGTAACTCTGTGAGATGAATTAACAGAACACTAAGCAGTTTCTCAGAAAGCTTCTTTCCAGATTTCATCTGAGGATATTTCCTTTTTCACCATAGCCCTCTATAGGCTTCCAAATATAACATTGCCAATTCCACAAGAACTGTCTTAGCGAAAGGCTTCCTGAGGGGAAAGCTGTAACTCTGTGAGATGATTTCACAGAACACAAAGAAGTTTCTCAGAAAGCTTCTTTCTCTTTGTTATCGGAGGATATTTCCTTTGGCCCTATGGTCTTCAAAGGGATCCGAAATATCTGTTCTCAGATTCCACAGAAAGAAGGCTAGCAAAGAGATCCTCGAAATACAGATGTAACTCTGTTGGATGAATTAAGAGAACACTAAGCAGTTTCTCAGAAAGCTTCTTTCCAGATTTCATCTGAGGATATTTCCTTTTTCACCATAGCCCTCTATGGGCTTCCAAATATCACTTTGCCAATTCCACAAGAACTGTCTTAGCGAAAGGCTTCTTGAGGGGAAAGCTGTAACTCTGTGAGATGATTTCACAGAACACAAAGAAGTTTCTCAGAAAGCTTCTTTCTCTTTGTTATCGGAGGATATTTCCTTTGGCCCTATAGTCTTCAAATGGATCCGAAATATCTGTTCTCAGATTCCACAGAAAGAAGGCTAGCAAACAGATCCACGAAATACAGATGTAATTCTGTGAGATGAATTAACAGAACACTAAGCAGTTTCTCAGAAAGCTTCTTTCCAGATTTCATCTGAGGATATTTCCTTTTTCACCATAGCCCTCTAAGGGCTTCCAAATATCACTTTGCCAATTCCACAAGAACTGTCTTAGCGAAAGGCTTCTGAGGGGAAAGTTGTAACTCAGTGAGATGATTTCACAGAACACAAAGAAGTTTCTCAGAAAGCTTCTTTCTCTTTGTTATCGGAGGATATTTCCTTTGGCCCTATAGTCTTCAAAGGGATCCGAAATATCTGTTCTCAGATTCCACAGAAAGAAGGCTAGCAAAGAGATCCACGAAACACTGATGTAACTCTGTGAGATGAATTAACAGAACACTAAGCAGTTTCTAAGAAAGCTTCTTTCCAGATTTCATCTGAGGATATTTCCTTTTTCACCATAGCCCTCTATGGGCTTCCAAATATCACTTTGCCAATTCCACAAGAACTGTCTTAGCGAAAGGCTTCTTGAAGGAAAAGCTGTAACTCTGTGAGATGATTTCACAGAACACAAAGAAGTTTCTCAGAAAGCTTCTTTCTCTTTGTTATCGGAGGATATTTCCATTGGCCCTATAGTCTTCAAAGGGATCCGAAATATCTGTTCTCAGATTCCACAGAAATAAGGCTAGCAAAGAGATCTACGAAACACAGATGTAACTCTGTGAGATGAATTCACAGAACACTAAGCATTTTCTCAGAAAGCTTCTTTCCAGATTTCATCTGAGGATATTTTCTTTTTCACCATAGCCCTCTCTGGGCTTCCAAATATCACTTTGCCAATTCCACAAGAACTGTCTTAGCGAAAGTCTTCTTGAGGGGAAAGCTGTAACTCTGTGAGATGATTTCACAGAACACAAAGAAGTTTCTCAGAAAGCTTCTTTCTCTTTGTTATCGGAGGATATTTCCTTTGGCCCTATAGTCTTCAAAGGGATCTGAATATCTGTTCTCAGATTCCACAGAAATAAGGCTAGCAAAGAGATCTACGAAACAAAGATGTAACTCTGTGAGATGAATTCACAGAACACTAAGCAGTTTCTCAGAAAGCTTCTTTCCAGATTTCATCTGAGGATATTTCCTTTTTCACCATAGCCCTCTATGGGCTTCCAAATATCACTTTGCCAATTCCACAAGAACTGTCTTAGCGAAAGGCTTCTTGAGGGGAAAGCTGTAACTCTGTGAGATGATTTCACAGAACACAAAGAAGTTTCTCAGAAAGCTTCTTTCTCTTTGTTATCAGAGGATATTTCCTTTGGCCCTATGGTCTTCAAAGGGATCCGAAATATCTGTTCTCAGATTCCACAGAAAGAAGGCTAGCAAAGAGATCCACGAAATACAGATGTAACTCTGTGAGATGAATTCACAGAACACTAAGCAGTTTCTCAGAAAGCTTCTTTACGGATTTCATCTGAGGATATTTCCTTTTTCACCAGAGCCCTCTAAGGGCTTCCAAATATCACTTTGCCAATTCCACAAGAACTGTCTTAGCGAAAGGCTTCTTGAGGGGAAAGCTGTAACTCTGTGAGATGATTTCACAGAACACAAAGAAGTTTCTCAGAAAGCTTCTTTCTCTTTGTTATCGGAGGATATTTCCTTTGGCCCTATAGTCTTCAAAGGGATCCGAAATATCTGTTCTCAGATTCCACAGAAAGAAGGCTAGCAAAGAGATACACGAAATACAGATGTAACTCTGTGAGATGAGTTAACAGAACACTAAGCAGTTTCTCAGAAAGCTTCTTTCCAGATTTCATCTGAGGATATTTCCTTTTTCACCATAGCCCTCTATGGGCTTCCAAATATCACTTTGCCAATTCCACAAGAACTGTCTTAGCGAAAGGCTTCTTGAGGGGAAAGCTGTAACTCTGTGAGATGATTTCACAGAACACAAAGAAGTTTCTCAGAAAGCTTCTTTCTCTTTGTTATCGGAGGATATTTCCTTTGGCCCTACAGTCTTCAAAGGGATCCGAAATATCTGTTCTCAGATTCCACAGAAAGTAGGCTAGCAAAGAGATACACGAATTACAAATGTAATTCTGTGAGATGAATTCACAGAACACTAAGCAGTTTCTCAGAAAGCTTATTTCCAGATTTCATCTGAGGATAATTCCTTTTTCACCATAGCCCTCTATGGGATTCCAAATATCACTTTGCCAATTCCACAAGAACTGTCTTAGCGAAAGGCTTCTTGAGGGGAAAGCTGTAACTCTGTGAGATGATTTCACAGAACACAAAGAAGTTTCTCAGAAAGCTTCTTTCTCTTTCTTATCGGAGGATATTTCCTTTGGCCCTATAGTCTTCAACGGGATCCGAAATATCTGTTCTCAGATTCCACAGAAAGAATGCTAGCAAAGATATCCACGAAACACAGATTTAACTCTGTGAGATGAATTCACAGAACACTAAGCAGTTTCTCAGAAAGCTTTTTTCCAGATTTCATCTGAGGATATATCCTTTTTCACCATAGCCCTCTACGGGATTCCAGATATAACTTTGCCAATTCCACAAGAACTGTCTTAGCGAAAGGCTTCTTGAAAGGAAAGCTGCAACTCTGTGAGATGATTTCACAGAACACAAAGAAGTTTCTCAGAAAGCTTCTTTCTCTTTGTTATCGGAGGATATTTCCTTTGGCCCTATAGTCTTCAAAGGAATCTGAAATATCTGTTCTCAGATTCCACAGAAAGAAGGCTAGCAAAGAGATCTACGAAACACAGATGTAACTCTGTGAGGTGAATTCACAGAACACTAAGCAGTTTCTCAGAAAGCTTCTTTCCAGATTTCATCTGAGGATATTTCCTATTTCACCATAGCCCTCTATGGGCTTCCAAATATCACTTTGCCAATTCCACAAGAACTGTCTTAGCGAAAGGCTTCTTGAGGGGAAAGCTGTAACTCAGTGAGATGATTTCACAGAACACAAAGAAGTCTCTCAGAAAGCTTCTTTCTCTTTGTTATCAGAGGATATTTCCTTTGGCCCTATGGTCTTCAAAGGGATCCGAAATATCTGTTCTCAGATTCCACAGAAAGAAGGCTAGCAAAGAGATCCACGAAATACAGATGTAACTCTGTGAGATGAATTCACAGAACACTAAGCAGTTTCTCAGAAAACTTCTTGCCAGATTTCATCTGAGGATATTTCCTTTTTCACCATAGCCCTCTATGGGCATCCAAATATCAATTTGCCAATTCCACAAGAACTGTCTTAGCGAAAGTCTTCTGGAGGGAAAAGCTGTAACTCTGTGAGATGATTTCACAGAACACAAAGAAGTTTCTCAGAAAGTTTCTTTCTCTTTGTTATCGGAGGATATTTCTTTTGGCCCTATAGTCTTCAAAGGGATCCGAATATCTGTTCTCAGATTCCACAGAAAGAAGGCTAGCAAAGAGATCTACGAAACACAGATGTAACTCTGTGAGATGAATTCACAGAACACTAAGCAGTTTCTCAGAAAGCTTCTTTCCAGATTTCATCTGAGGATATTTCCTTTTTCACCATAGCCCTCTATGGGCTTCCAAATATCACTTTGCCAATTCCACAAGAACTGTCTTAGCGAAAGGCTTCTTGAGGGGAAAGCTGTAACTCTGTGAGATGATTTCACAGAACACAAAGAAGTTTCTCAGAAATCTTCTTTCTCTTCGTTATCGGAGGATATTTCCTTTGGCCCTGTGGTCTTCAAAGGGATCCGAAATATCTGTTCTCAGATTCCACAGAAAGAAGGCTAGCAAAGAGATCCACGAAATACAGATGTAACCCTGTGAGATGAATTCACAGAACACTAAGCAGTTTCTCAGAAAGCTTCTTTCCAGATTTCATCTGAGGATATTTCCTTTTTCACCATAGCCCTCGATGGGCTTCCAATTATCACTTTGCCAATTCCACAAGAACCGTCTTAGCGAAAGGCTTCTTGAGGGGAAAGCTGTAACTCTGTGAGATGATTTCACAGAACACAAAGAAGTTTCTCAGAAAGCTTCTTTCTCTTTGTTATCGGAGGATATTTCCTTTGGCCCTATAGTCTTCAAAGGGATCCGAAATATCTGTTCTCAGATTCCAGAGAAATAAGGCTAGCAAAGAGATCTACGAAACAAAGATGTAACTCTGTGAGATGAATTAACAGAACACTAAGCAGTTTCTCAGAAAGCTTCTTTCCAGATTTCATCGAGGATATTCCCTTTTTCACCATAGCCCTCTAAGGGCTTCCAAATATCACTTTGCCAATTCCACAAGAACTGTCTTAGCGAAAGGCTTCTTGAGGGGAAAGCTGTAACTCTCTGAGACGATTTCACAGAACACAAAGAAGTTTCTCAGAAAGCTTCTTTCTCTTTGTTATCGGAGGATATTTCCTATGGCCCTATAGTCTTCAAAGGGATCCGAAATATCTGTTCTCAGATTCCACAGAAAGAAGGCTAGCAAAGAGATACACGAAATACAAATGTAACTCTGTGAGATGAATTCACAGAACACTAAGCAGTTTCTCAGAAAGCTTCTTTCCAGATTTCATCTGAGGATAATTCCTTTTTCACCATAGCCCTCTATGGGATTCCAAATATCACTTTGCCAATTCCACAAGAACTGTCTTAGCGAAAGGCTTCTTGAGGGGAAAGCTGTAACTCTGTGAGATGATTTCACAGAACACAAAGAAGTTTCTCAGAAAGCTTCTTTCTCTTTGTTATCGGAGGATATTTCCTTTGGCCCTATGGTCTTCAACGGGATCCGAAATATCTGTTCTCAGATTCCACAGAAAGAAGGCTAGCAAAGAGATCTACGAAACAAAGATGTAACTCTGTGAGATGAATTCACAGAACACTAAGCAGTTTCTCAGAAAGCTTCTTTCCAGATTTCATCTGAGGATATTTCCTTTTTCACCATAGCCCTCTAAGGGCTTCCAAATATCACTTTGCCAATTCCACAAGAACTGTCTTAGCGAAAGGCTTCTGAGGGGAAAGTTGTAACTCAGTGAGATGATTTCACAGAACACAAAGAAGTTTCTCAGAAAGCTTCTTTCTCTTTGTTATCGGAGGATATTTCCTTTGGCCCTATAGTCTTCAAAGGGATCCGAAATATCTGTTCTCAGATTCCACAGAAAGAAGGCTAGCAAAGAGATTCTCGAAATACAGATGTAACTCTGTGAGATGAATTAACAGAACACTAAGCAGTTTCTCAGAAAGCTTCTTTCCAGATTTCATCTGAGGATATTTCCTTTTTCACCATAGCCCTCTATGGGCTTCCAAATATCACTTTGCCAATTCCACAAGAACTGTCTTAGCGAAAGGCTTCTTGAAGAAAAAGCTGTAACTCTGTGAGATGATTTCACAGAACACAAAGAAGTTTCTCAGAAAGCTTCTTTCTCTTTGTTATCGGAGGATATTTCCATTGGCCCTATAGTCTTCAAAGGGATCCGAAATATCTGTTCTCAGATTCCACAGAAATAAGGCTAGCAAAGAGATCTACGAAACACAGATGTAACTCTGTGAGATGAATTCACAGAACACTAAGCATTTTCTCAGAAAGCTTCTTTCCAGATTTCATCTGAGGATATTTCCTTTTTCACCATAGCCCTCTCTGGGCTTCCAAATATCACTTTGCCAATTCCACAAGAACTGTCTTAGCGAAAGTCTTCTTGAGGGGAAAGCTGTAACTCTGTGAGATGATTTCACAGAACACAAAGAAGTTTCTCAGAAAGCTTCTTTCTCTTTGTTATCGGAGGATATTTCCTTTGGCCCTATAGTCTTCAAAGGGATCTGAATATCTGTTCTCAGATTCCACAGAAATAAGGCTAGCAAAGAGATCTACGAAACAAAGATGTAACTCTGTGAGATGAATTCACAGAACACTAAGCAGTTTCTCAGAAAGCTTCTTTCCAGATTTCATCTGAGGATATTTCCTTTTTCACCATAGCCCTCTATGGGCTTCCGAATATCACTTTGCCAATTCCACAAGAACTGTCTTAGCGAAAGGCTTCTTGAGGGGAAAGCTGTAACTCAGTGAGATGATTTCACAGAACACAAAGAAGTTTCTCAGAAAGCTTCTTTCTCTTTGTTATCAGAGGATATTTCCTTTGGCCCTATGGTCTTCAAAGGGATCCGAAATATCTGTTCTCAGATTCCACAGAAAGAAGGCTAGCAAAGAGATCCACGAAATACAGATGTAACTCTGTGAGATGAATTCACAGAACACTAAGCAGTTTCTCAGAAAGCTTCTTTCCGGATTTCTTCTGAGGATATTTCCTTTTTCACCAGAGCCCTCTAAGGGCTTCCAAATATCACTTTGCCAATTCCACAAGAACTGTCTTAGCGAAAGGCTTCTTGAGGGGAAAGCTGTAACTCTGTGAGATGATTTCACAGAACACAAAGAAGTTTCTCAGAAAGCTTCTTTCTCTTTGTTATCGGAGGATATTTCCTTTGGCCCTATAGTCTTCAAAGGGATCCGAAATATCTGTTCTCAGATTCCACAGAAAGAAGGATAGCAAAGAGATACACGAAATACAGATGTAACTCTGTGAGATGAATTCACAGAACACTAAGCAGTTTCTCAGAAAGCTTCTTTCCAGATTTCATCTGAGGATATTTCCTTTTTCACCATAGCCCTCTATGGGCTTCCAAATATCACTTTGCCAATTTCACAAGAACTGTCTTAGCGAAAGGCTTCTTGAGGGGAAAGCTGTAACTCTGTGAGATGATTTCACAGAACACAAAGAAGTTTCTCAGAAAGCTTCTTTCTCTTTGTTATCGGAGGATATTTCCTTTGGCCCTATGGTCTTCAAAGGGATCCGAAATATCTGTTCTCAGATTCCACAGAAAGTAGGCTAGCAAAGAGATACACGAAATACAAATGTAACTCTGTGAGATGAATTCACAGAACACTAAGCAGTTTCTCAGAAAGCTTCTTTCCAGATTTCATCTGAGGATAATTCCTTTTTCACCATAGCCCTCTGGGATTCCAAATATCACCTTGCCAATTCCACAAGAACTGTCTTAGCGAAAGGCTTCTTGAGGGGAAAGCTGTAACTCTGTGAGATGATTTCACAGAACACAAAGAAGTTTCTCAGAAAGCTTCTTTCTCTTTGTTATCGGAGGATATTTCCTTTGGCCCTATAGTCTTCAACGGGATCCGAAATATCTGTTCTCAGATTCCACAGAAAGAAGGCTAGCAAAGATATCCACGAAACACAGATTTAACTCTGTGAGATGAATTCACAGAACACTAAGCAGTTTCTCAGAAAGCTTTTTTCCAGATTTCATCTGAGGATATATCCTTTTTCACCATAGCCCTCTATGGGATTCCAGATATAACTTTGCCAATTCCACAAGAACTGTCTTAGCGAAAGGCTTCTTGAAGGGAAAGCTGCAACTCTGTGAGATGATTTCACAGAACACAAAGAAGTTTCTCAGAAAGCTTCTTTCTCTTTGTTATCGGAGGATATTTCCTTTGGCCCTATAGTCTTCAAAGGAATCTGAAATATCTGTTCTCAGATTCCACAGAAAGAAGGCTAGCAAAGAGATCTACGAAACACAGATGTAACTCTGTGAGGTGAATTCACAGAACACTAAGCAGTTTCTCAGAAAGCTTCTTTCCAGATTTCATCTGAGGATATTTCCTTTTTCACCATAGCCCTCTAAGGGCTTCCAAATATCACTTTGCCAATTCCACAAGAACTGTCTTAGCGAAAGGCTTCTTGAGGGGAAAGCTGTAACTCTGTGAGATGATTTCACAGAACACAAAGAAGTTTCTCAGAAAGCTTCCTTCTCTTTGTTATCGGAGGATATTTCCTTTGGCCCTATAGTCTTCAAAGGGATCCGAAAAATCGGTTCTCAGATTCCACAGAAAGAAGGCTAGCAAAGAGATCCACGAAATACATATGTAACTCTGTGAGATGAATTAACAGAACACTAAGCAGTTTCTCAGAAAGCTTCTTTCCAGATTTCATCTGAGGATATTTCCTTTTTCACCATAGCCCTCTATAGGCTTCCAAATATAACTTTGCCAATTCCACAAGAACTGTCTTAGCGAAAGGCTTCCTGAGGGGAAAGCTGTAACTCTGTGAGATGATTTCACAGAACACAAAGAAGTTTCTCAGAAAGCTTCTTTCTCTTTTTTATCGGAGGATATTTCCTTTGGCCCTATGGTCTTCAAAGGGATCCGAAATATCTGTTCTCAGATTCCACAGAAAGAAGGCTAGCAAAGAGATCCTCGAAATACAGATGTAACTCTGTTGGATGAATTAAGAGAACACTAAGCAGTTTCTCAGAAAGCTTCTTTCCAGATTTCATCTGAGGATATTTCCTTTTTCACCATAGCCCTCTATGGGCTTCCAAATATCACTTTGCCAATTCCACAAGAACTGTCTTAGCGAAAGGCTTCTTGAGGGGAAAGCCGTAACTCTGTGAGATGATTTCACAGAACACAAAGAAGTTTCTCAGAAAGCTTCTTTCTCTTTGTTATCGGAGGATATTTCCTTTGGCCCTATAGTCTTCAAAGGGATCCGAAATATCTGTTCTCAGATTCCAGAGAAATAAGGCTAGCAAAGAGATCTACGAAACAAAGATGTAACTCTGTGAGATGAATTAACAGAACACTAAGCAGTTTCTCAGAAAGCTTCTTTCCAGATTTCATCGAGGATATTCCCTTTTTCACCATAGCCCTCTAAGGGCTTCCAAATATCACTTTGCCAATTCCACAAGAACTGTCTTAGCGAAAGGCTTCTTGAGGGGAAAGCTGTAACTCTCTGAGATGATTTCACAGAACACAAAGAAGTTTCTCAGAAAGCTTCTTTCTCTTTGTTATCGGAGGATATTTCCTATGGCCCTATAGTCTTCAAAGGGATCCGAAATATCTGTTCTCAGATTCCACAGAAAGAAGGCTAGCAAAGAGATACACGAAATACAAATGTAACTCTGTGAGATGAATTCACAGAACACTAAGCAGTTTCTCAGAAAGCTTCTTTCCAGATTTCATCTGAGGATAATTCCTTTTTCACCATAGCCCTCTATGGGATTCCAAATATCACTTTGCCAATTCCACAAGAACTGTCTTAGCGAAAGGCTTCTTGAGGGGAAAGCTGTAACTCTGTGAGATGATTTCACAGAACACAAAGAAGTTTCTCAGAAAGCTTCTTTCTCTTTGTTATCGGAGGATATTTCCTTTGGCCCTATGGTCTTCAACGGGATCCGAAATATCTGTTCTCAGATTCCACAGAAAGAAGGCTAGCAAAGAGATCTACGAAACACAGATGTAACTCTGTGAGATGAATTCACAGAACACTAAGCAGTTTCTCAGAAAGCTTCTTTCCAGATTTCATCTGAGGATATTTCCTTTTTCACCATAGCCCTCTATGGGCTTCCAAATATCACTTTGCCAATTCCACAAGAACTGTCTTAGCGAAAGGCTTCTTGAGGGGAAAGCTGTAACTCTGTGAGATGATTTCACAGAACACAAAGAAGTTTCTCAGAAAGCTTCTTTCTCTTTGTTATCGGAGGATATTTCCTATGGCCCTATGGTGTTCAAAGGGATGCGAAATATCTGTTCTCAGATTCCACAGAAAGAAGGCTAGCAAAGAGATTCTCGAAATACAGATGTAACTCTGTGAGATGAATTCACAGAACACTAAGCAGTTTCTCAGAAAGCTTCTTTCCAGATTTCATCTGAGGATATTTCCTTTTTCACCAGAGCCCTCTAAGGGCTTCCAAATATCACTTTGCCAATTCCACAAAAACTGTCTTAGCGAAAGGCTTCTTGAGGGGAAAGCTGTAACTCTGTGAGATTATTTCACAGAACACAAAGAAGTTTCTCAGAAAGCTTCTTTCTCTTTGTTATCGGAGGATATTTCCTTTGGCCCTATAGTCTTCAAAGGGATCCGAAATATCTGTTCTCAGATTCCACAGAAAGAAGGATAGCAAAGAGATACACGAAATACAGATGAAACTCTGTGAGATGAGTTAACAGAACACTAAGCAGTTTCTCAGAAAGCTTCTTTCCAGATTTCATCTGAGGATATTTCCTTTTTCACCATAGCCCTCTATGGGCTTCCAAATATCACTTTGCCAATTCCACAAGAACTGTCTTAGCGAAAGGCTTCTTGAGGGGAAAGCTGTAACTCTGTGAGATTATTTCACAGAACACAAAGAAGTTTCTCAGAAAGCTTCTTTCTCTTTGTTATCGGAGGATATTTCCTTTGGCCCTATGATCTTAAAAGGGATCCGAAATATCTGTTCTCAGATTCCACAGAAAGAAGGCTAGCAAAGAGATCTACGAAACACAGATGTAACTCTGTGAGATGAATTCACAGAACACTAAGCAGTTTCTCAGAAAGCTTCTTTCCAGATTTCATCTGAGGATATTTCCTTTTTCACCATAGCCCTCTATGGGCTTCCAAATATCACTTTGCCAATTCCACAAGAACTGTCTTAGCGAAAGGCTTCTTGAGGGGAAAGCTGTAACTCTGTGAGATGATTTCACAGAACACAAAGAAGTTTCTCAGAAAGCTTCTTTCTCTTTGTTATCAGAGGATATTTCCTATGGCCCTATGGTGTTCAAAGGGATGCGAAATATCTGTTCTCATATTCCACAGAAAGAAGGCTAGCAAAGAGATTCTCGAAATACAGATGTAACTCTGTGAGATGAATTCACAGAACAATAAGCAGTTTCTCAGAAAGCTTCTTTCCAGATTTCATCTGAGGATATTTCCTTTTTCACCAGAGCCCTCTAAGGGCTTCCAAATATCACTTTGCCAATTCCACAAGAACTGTCTTAGCGAAAGGCTTCTTGAGGGGAAAGCTGTAACTCTGTGAGATGATTTCACAGAACACAAAGAAGTTTCTCAGAAAGCTTCTTTCTCTTTGTTATCAGAGGATATTTCCTTTGGCCCTATGGTCTTCAAAGGGATCCGAAATATCTGTTCTCAGATTCCACAGAAAGAAGGCTAGCAAAGAGATCCACGAAATACAGATGTAACTCTGTGAGATGAATTCACAGAACACTAAGCAGTTTCTCAGAAAGCTTCTTTCCGGATTTCATCTGAGGATATTTCCTTTTTCACCAGAGCCCTCTAAGGGCTTCCAAATATCACTTTGCCAATTCCACAAGAACTGTCTTAGCGAAAGGCTTCTTGAGGGGAAAGCTGTAACTCTGTGAGATGATTTCACAGAACACAAAGAAGTTTCTCAGAAAGCTTCTTTCTCTTTGTTATCGGAGGATATTTCCTTTGGCCCTATAGTCTTCAAAGGGATCCGAAATATCTGTTCTCAGATTCCACAGAAAGAAGGATAGCAAAGAGATACACGAAATACAGATGTAACTCTGTGAGATGAGTTAACAGAACACTAAGCAGTTTCTCAGAAAGCTTCTTTCCAGATTTCATCTGAGGATATTTCCTTTTTCACCATAGCCCTCTATGGGCTTCCAAATATCACTTTGCCAATTTCACAAGAACTGTCTTAGCGAAAGGCTTCTTGAGGGGAAAGCTGTAACTCTGTGAGATGATTTCACAGAACACAAAGAAGTTTCTCAGAAAGCTTCTTTCTCTTTGTTATCGGAGGATATTTCCTTTGGCCCTATGGTCTTCAAAGGGATCCGAAATATCTGTTCTCAGATTCCACAGAAAGTAGGCTAGCAAAGAGATACACGAAATACAAATGTAACTCTGTGAGATGAATTCACAGAACACTAAGCAGTTTCTCAGAAAGCTTCTTTCCAGATTTCATCTGAGGATAATTCCTTTTTCACCATAGCCCTCAATGGGATTCCAAATATCACTTTGCCAATTCCACAAGAACTGTCTTAGCGAAAGGCTTCTTGAGGGGAAAGCTGTAACTCTGTGAGATGATTTCACAGAACACAAAGAAGTTTCTCAGAAAGCTTCTTTCTCTTTGTTATCGGAGGATATTTCCTTTGGCCCTATAGTCTTCAACGGGATCCGAAATATCTGTTCTCAGATTCCACAGAAAGAAGGCTAGCAAAGATATCCACGAAACACAGATTTAACTCTGTGAGATGAATTCACAGAACACTAAGCAGTTTCTCAGAAAGCTTTTTTCCAGATTTCATCTGAGGATATATCCTTTTTCACCATAGCCCTCTATGGGATTCCAGATATAACTTTGCCAATTCCACAAGAACTGTCTTAGCGAAAGGCTTCTTGAAGGGAAAGCTGCAACTCTGTGAGATGATTTCACAGAACACAAAGAAGTTTCTCAGAAAGCTTCTTTCTCTTTGTTATCGGAGGATATTTCCTTTGGCCCTATAGTCTTCAAAGGAATCTGAAATATCTGTTCTCAGATTCCACAGAAAGAAGGCTAGCAAAGAGATCTACGAAACACAGATGTAACTCTGTGAGGTGAATTCACAGAACACTAAGCAGTTTCTCAGAAAGCTTCTTTCCAGATTTCATCTGAGGATATTTCCTTTTTCACCATAGCCCTCTAAGGGCTTCCAAATATCACTTTGCCAATTCCACAAGAACTGTCTTAGCGAAAGGCTTCTTGAGGGGAAAGCTGTAACTCTGTGAGATGATTTCACAGAACACAAAGAAGTTTCTCAGAAAGCTTCCTTCTCTTTGTTATCGGAGGATATTTCCTTTGGCCCTATAGTCTTCAAAGGGATCCGAAAAATCGGTTCTCAGATTCCACAGAAAGAAGGCTAGCAAAGAGATCCACGAAATACATATGTAACTCTGTGAGATGAATTAACAGAACACTAAGCAGTTTCTCAGAAAGCTTCTTTCCAGATTTCATCTGAGGATATTTCCTTTTTCACCATAGCCCTCTATAGGCTTCCAAATATAACTTTGCCAATTCCACAAGAACTGTCTTAGCGAAAGGCTTCCTGAGGGGAAAGCTGTAACTCTGTGAGATGATTTCACAGAACACAAAGAAGTTTCTCAGAAAGCTTCTTTCTCTTTGTTATCGGAGGATATTTCCTTTGGCCCTATGGTCTTCAAAGGGATCCGAAATATCTGTTCTCAGATTCCACAGAAAGAAGGCTAGCAAAGAGATCCTCGAAATACAGATGTAACTCTGTTGGATGAATTAAGAGAACACTAAGCAGTTTCTCAGAAAGCTTCTTTCCAGATTTCATCTGAGGATATTTCCTTTTTCACCATAGCCCTCTATGGGCTTCCAAATATCACTTTGCCAATTCCACAAGAACTGTCTTAGCGAAAGGCTTCTTGAGGGGAAAGCCGTAACTCTGTGAGATGATTTCACAGAACACAAAGAAGTTTCTCAGAAAGCTTCTTTCTCTTTGTTATCGGAGGATATTTCCTTTGGCCCTATAGTCTTCAAAGGGATCCGAAATATCTGTTCTCAGATTCCAGAGAAATAAGGCTAGCAAAGAGATCTACGAAACAAAGATGTAACTCTGTGAGATGAATTAACAGAACACTAAGCAGTTTCTCAGAAAGCTTCTTTCCAGATTTCATCGAGGATATTCCCTTTTTCACCATAGCCCTCTAAGGGCTTCCAAATATCACTTTGCCAATTCCACAAGAACTGTCTTAGCGAAAGGCTTCTTGAGGGGAAAGCTGTAACTCTCTGAGATGATTTCACAGAACACAAAGAAGTTTCTCAGAAAGCTTCTTTCTCTTTGTTATCGGAGGTATTTCCTATGGCCCTATAGTCTTCAAAGGGATCCGAAATATCTGTTCTCAGATTCCACAGAAAGAAGGCTAGCAAAGAGATACACGAAATACAAATGTAACTCTGTGAGATGAATTCACAGAACACTAAGCAGTTTCTCAGAAAGCTTCTTTCCAGATTTCATCTGAGGATAATTCCTTTTTCACCATAGCCCTCTATGGGATTCCAAATATCACTTTGCCAATTCCACAAGAACTGTCTTAGCGAAAGGCTTCTTGAGGGGAAAGCTGTAACTCTGTGAGATGATTTCACAGAACACAAAGAAGTTTCTCAGAAAGCTTCTTTCTCTTTGTTATCGGAGGATATTTCCTTTGGCCCTATGGTCTTCAACGGGATCCGAAATATCTGTTCTCAGATTCCACAGAAAGAAGGCTAGCAAAGAGATCTACGAAACACAGATGTAACTCTGTGAGATGAATTCACAGAACACTAAGCAGTTTCTCAGAAAGCTTTTTTCCAGATTTCATCTGAGGATATTTCCTTTTTCACCATAGCCCTCTATGGGCTTCCAAATATCACTTTGCCAATTCCACAAGAACTGTCTTAGCGAAAGGCTTCTTGAGAGGAAAGCTGTAACTCTGTGAGATGATTTCACAGAACACAAAGAAGTTTCTCAGAAAGCTTCTTTCTCTTTGTTATCGGAGGATATTTCCTATGGCCCTATGGTGTTCAAAGGGATGCGAAATATCTGTTCTCAGATTCCACAGAAAGAAGGCTAGCAAAGAGATTCTCGAAATACAGATGTAACTCTGTGAGATGAATTCACAGAACACTAAGCAGTTTCTCAGAAAGCTTCTTTCCAGATTTCATCTGAGGATATTTCCTTTTTCACCAGAGCCCTCTAAGGGCTTCCAAATATCACTTTGCCAATTCCACAAAAACTGTCTTAGCGAAAGGCTTCTTGAGGGGAAAGCTGTAACTCTGTGAGATTATTTCACAGAACACAAAGAAGTTTCTCAGAAAGCTTCTTTCTCTTTGTTATCGGAGGATATTTCCTTTGGCCCTATAGTCTTCAAAGGGATCCGAAATATCTGTTCTCAGATTCCACAGAAAGAAGGATAGCAAAGAGATACACGAAATACAGATGAAACTCTGTGAGATGAGTTAACAGAACACTAAGCAGTTTCTCAGAAAGCTTCTTTCCAGATTTCATCTGAGGATATTTCCTTTTTCACCATAGCCCTCTATGGGCTTCCAAATATCACTTTGCCAATTCCACAAGAACTGTCTTAGCGAAAGGCTTCTTGAGGGGAAAGCTGTAACTCTGTGAGATTATTTCACAGAACACAAAGAAGTTTCTCAGAAAGCTTCTTTCTCTTTGTTATCGGAGGATATTTCCTTTGGCCCTATGATCTTAAAAGGGATCCGAAATATCTGTTCTCAGATTCCACAGAAAGAAGGCTAGCAAAGAGATCTACGAAACACAGATGTAACTCTGTGAGATGAATTCACAGAACACTAAGCAGTTTCTCAGAAAGCTTCTTTCCAGATTTCATCTGAGGATATTTCCTTTTTCACCATAGCCCTCTATGGGCTTCCAAATATCACTTTGCCAATTCCACAAGAACTGTCTTAGCGAAAGGCTTCTTGAGGGGAAAGCTGTAACTCTGTGAGATGATTTCACAGAACACAAAGAAGTTTCTCAGAAAGCTTCTTTCTCTTTGTTATCAGAGGATATTTCCTATGGCCCTATGGTGTTCAAAGGGATGCGAAATATCTGTTCTCATATTCCACAGAAAGAAGGCTAGCAAAGAGATTCTCGAAATACAGATGTAACTCTGTGAGATGAATTCACAGAACAATAAGCAGTTTCTCAGAAAGCTTCTTTCCAGATTTCATCTGAGGATATTTCCTTTTTCACCAGAGCCCTCTAAGGGCTTCCAAATATCACTTTGCCAATTCCACAAGAACTGTCTTAGCGAAAGGCTTCTTGAGGGGAAAGCTGTAACTCTGTGAGATGATTTCACAGAACACAAAGAAGTTTCTCAGAAAGCTTCTTTCTCTTTGTTATCGGAGGATATTCCCTATGGCCCTATGGTGTTCAAAGGGATGCGGAATATCTGTTCTCAGATTCCACAGAAAGAAGGCTAGCAAAGAGATTCTCGAAATACAGATGTAACTCTGTGAGATGAATTCACAGAACACTAAGCAGTTTCTCAGAAAGCTTCTTTCCAGATTTCATCTGAGGATATTTCCTTTTTCACCAGAGCCCTCTAAGGGCTTCCAAATATCACTTTGCCAATTCCACAAGAACTGTCTTAGCGAAAGGCTTCTTGAGGGGAAAGCTGTAACTCTGTGAGATGATTTCACAGAACACAAAGAAGTTTCTCAGAAAGCTTTTTTCTCTTTGTTATCGGAGGATATTTCCTTTGGCCTTATAGTCTTCAACGGGATCCGAAATATCTGTTCTCAGATTCCACAGAAAGAAGGATAGCAAAGAGATACACGAAATACAGATGTAACTCTGTGAGATGAGTTAACAGAACACTAAGCAGTTTCTCAGAAAGCTTCTTTCCAGATTTCATCTGAGGATATTTCCTTTTTCACCATAGCCCTCTATGGGCTTCCAAATATCACTTTGCCAATTCCACAAGAACTGTCTTAGCGAAAGGCTTCTTGAGGGGAAAGCTGTAACTCTGTGAGATGATTTCACAGAACACAAAGAAGTTTCTCAGAAAGCTTCTTTCTCTTTGTCATCGGAGGATATTTCCTTTGGCCCTATAGTCTTCAACGGGATCCGAAATATCTGTTCTCAGATTCCACAGAAAGAAGGCTAGCAAAGAGATACACGAAATACAAATGTAACTCTGTGAGATGAATTCACAGAACACTAAGCAGTTTCTCAGAAAGCTTCCTTCCAGATTTCATCTGAGGATAATTCCTTTTTCACCTTAGCCCTCTATGGGATACCAAATATCACTTTGCCAATTCCACAAGAACTGTCTTAGCGAAAGGCTTCTTGAGGGGAAAGCTGTAACTCTGTGAGATGATTTCACAGAACACAAAGAAGTTTCTCAGAAAGCTTCTTTCTCTTTGTTATCGGAGGATATTTCCTATGGCCCTATAGTCTTCAACGGGATCCGAAATATCTGTTCTCAGATTCCACAGAAAGAAGGCTAGCAAAGAGATCCACGAAACACAGATGTAACTCTGTGAGATGAATTCACAGAACACTAAGCAGTTTCTCAGAAAGCTTTTTTCCAGATTTCATCTGAGGATATATCCTTTTTCACCATAGCCCTCTATGGGATTCCAGATATAACTTTGCCAATTCCACAAGAACTGTCTTAGCGAAAGTCTTCTTGAGGGGAAAGCTGTAACTCTGTGAGATGATTTCACAGAACACAAAGAAGTTTCTCAGAAAGCTTCTTTCTCTTTGTTATCGGAGGATATTTCCTTTGGCCCTGTAGTCTTCAAAGGGATCAGAAAAACCTGTTCTCAGATTCCACACAAAGAAGGCTAGCAAAGAGATCTACGAAACACAGATGTAACTCTGTGAGATGAATTCACAGAACACTAAGCAGTTTCTCAGAAAGCTTCTTTCCAGATTTCATCTGAGGATAATTCCTTTTTCACCATAGCCCTCTATGGGCTTCCAAATATCACTTTGCCAATTCCACAAGAACTGTCTTAGCGAAAGGCTTCTTGAGGGGAAAACTGTAACTCTGTGAGATGATTTCACAGAACACAAAGAAGTTTCTCAGAAAGCTTCTTTCTCTTTGTTATCGGAGGATATTTCCTATGGCCCTAAGGTGTTCAAAGGGATGCGAAATATCTGTTCTCAGATTCCACAGAAAGAAGGATAGCAAAGAGATTCTCGAAATACAGATGTAACTCTGTGAGATGAATTCACAGAACACTAAGCAGTTTCTCAGAAAGCTTCTTTCCAGATTTCATCTGAGGATATTTCCTTTTTCACCAGAGCCCTCTAAGAGCTTCCAAATATCACTTTGCCAATTCCACAAGAACTGTCTTAGCGAAAGGCTTCTTGAGGGGAAAGCTGTAACTCTGTGAGATTATTTCACAGAACACTACGAAGTTTCTCAGAAAGCTTCTTTCTCTTTGTTATCGGAGGATATTTCCTTTGGCCCTATAGTCTTCAAAGGGATCCGAAATATCTGTTCTCAGATTCCACAGAAAGAAGGCTAGCAAAGAGATACACGAAATACAGATGTAACTCTGTGAGATGAGTTAACAGAACACTAAGCAGTTTCTCAGAAAGCTTCTTTCCAGATTTCATCTGAGGATATTTCCTTTTTTACCATAGCCCTCTATGGGCTTCCAAATATGACTTTGCCAATTCCACAAGAACTGTCTTAGCGAAAGGCTTCTTGAGGGGAAAGCTGTAACTCTGTGAGATGATTTCACAGAACACAAAGAAGTTTCTCAGAAAGCTTCTTTCTCTTTGTTATCAGAGGATATTTCCTATGGCCCTATGGTGTTCAAAGGGATGCGAAATATCTGTTCTCAGATTCCACAGAAAGAAGGCTAGCAAAGAGATTCTCGAAATACAGATGTAACTCTGTGAGATGAATTCACAGAACACTAAGCAGTTTCTCAGAAAGCTTCTTTCCAGATTTCATCTGAGGATATTTCCTTTTTCACCAGAGCCCTCTAAGGGCTTCCAAATATTACTTTGCCAATTCCACAAGAACTGTCTTAGCGAAAGGCTTCTTGAGGGGAAAGCTGTAACTCTGTGAGATGATTTCACAGAACACAAAGAAGTTTCTCAGAAAGCTTCTTTCTCTTTGTTATCGGAGGATATTTCCTATGGCCCTATGGTGTTCAGAGGGATGCGAAATATCTGTTCTCAGATTCCACAGAAAGAAGGCTAGCAAAGAGATTCTCGAAATACAGATGTAACTCTGTGAGATGAATTCACAGAACAATAAGCAGTTTCTCAGAAAGCTTCTTTCCAGATTTCATCTGAGGATATTTCCTTTTTCACCAGAGCCCTCTAAGGGCTTCCAAATATCACTTTGCCAATTCCACAAGAACTGTCTTAGCGAAAGGCTTCTTGAGGGGAAAGCTGTAACTCTGTGAGATTATTTCACAGAACACAAAGAAGTTTCTCAGAAAGCTTCTCTCTCTTTGTTATCGGAGGATATTTCCTTTGGCCCTATAGTCTTCAACGGGATCCGAAATATCTGTTCTCAGATTCCACAGAAAGAAGGCTAGCAAAGAGATACACGAAATACAGATGTAACTCTGTGAGATGAGTTAACAGAACACTAAGCAGTTTCTCAGAAAGCTTCTTTCCAGATTTCATCTGAGGATATTTCCTTTTTCACCATAGCCCTCTATGGGCTTCCAAATATCACTTTGCCAATTCCACAAGAACTGTCTTAGCGAAAGGCTTCTTGAGGGGAAAGCTGTAACTCTGTGAGATGATTTCACAGAACACAAAGAAGTTTCTCAGAAAGCTTCTTTCTCTTTGTTATCGGAGGATATTTCCTTTGGCCCTATAGTCTTCAACGGGATCCGAAATATCTGTTCTCAGATTCCACAGAAAGAAGGCTAGCAAAGAGATACACGAAATACAAATGTAACTCTGTGAGATGAATTCACAGAACACTAAGCAGTTTCTCAGAAAGCTTCCTTCCAGATTTCATCTGAGGATAATTCCTTTTTCACCATAGCCCTCTATGGGATTCCAAATATCACTTTGCCAATTCCACAAGAACTGTCTTAGCGAAAGTCTTCTTGAGGGGAAAGCTGTAACTCTGTGAGATGATTTCACAGAACACAAAGAAGTTTCTCAGAAAGCTTCTTTCTCTTTGTTATCGGAGGATATTTCCTTTGGCCCTATAGTCTTCAACGGGATCCGAAATATCTGTTCTCAGATTCCACAGAAAGAAGGCTAGCAAAGAGATCCACGAAACACAGATGTAACTCTGTGAGATGAATTAACAGAACACTAAGCAGTTTCTCAGAAAGCTTTTTTCCAGATTTCATCTGAGGATATATCCTTTTTCACCATAGCCCTCTATGGGATTCCAGATATAACTTTGCCAATTCCACAGGAACTGTCTTAGCGAAAGTCTTCTTGAGGGGAAAGCTGTAACTCTGTGAGATGATTTCACAGAACACAAAGAAGTTTCTCAGAAAGCTTCTTTCTCTTTGTTATCGGAGGATATTTCCTTTGGCCCTATAGTCTTCAAAGGGATCCGAAATATCTGTTCTCAGATTCCACAGAAAGAAGGATAGCAAAGAGATACACGAAATACAGATGTAACTCTGTGAGATGAGTTAACAGAACACTAAGCAGTTTCTCAGAAAGCTTCTTTCCAGATTTCATCTGAGGATATTTCCTTTTTCACCATAGCCCTCTATGGGCTTCCAAATATCAATTTGCCAATTCCACAAGAACTGTCTTAGCGAAAGGCTTCTTGAGGGGAAAGCTGTAACTCTCTGAGATGATTTCACAGAACACAAAGAAGTTTCTCAGAAAGCTTCTTTCTCTTTGTTATCGGAGGATATTTCCTATGGCCCTATGGTGTTCAGAGGGATGCGAAATATCTGTTCTCAGATTCCACAGAAAGAAGGCTAGCAAAGAGATTCTCGAAATACAGATGTAACTCTGTGAGATGAATTCACAGAACAATAAGCAGTTTCTCAGAAAGCTTCTTTCCAGATTTCATCTGAGGATATTTCCTTTTTCACCAGAGCCCTCTAAGGGCTTCCAAATATCACTTTGCCAATTCCACAAGAACTGTCTTAGCGAAAGGCTTCTTGAGGGGAAAGCTGTAACTCTGTGAGATGATTTCACAGAACACAAAGAAGTTTCTCAGAAAGCTTCTTTCTCTTTGTTATCGGAGGATATTTCCTTTGGCCCTATAGTCTTCAAAGGGATCCGAAATATCTGTTCTCAGATTCCACAGAAAGAAGGCTAGCAAAGAGATCCACGAAACACAGATGTAACTCTGTGAGATGAATTAACAGAACACTAAGCAGTTTCTCAGAAAGCTTTTTTCCAGATTTCATCTGAGGATATATCCTTTTTCACCATAGCCCTCTATGGGATTCCAGATATAACTTTGCCAATTCCACAGGAACTGTCTTAGCGAAAGTCTTCTTGAGGGGAAAGCTGTAACTCTGTGAGATGATTTCACAGAACACAAAGAAGTTTCTCAGAAATCTTCTTTCTCTTTGTTATCGGAGGATATTTCCTTTGGCCCTGTGGTCTTCAAAGGGATCCGAAAAACCTGTTCTCAGATTCCACACAAAGAAGGCTAGCAAAGAGATCCACGAAATACAGATGTAACTCTGTGAGATGAATTAACAGAACACTAAGTAGTTTCTCAGAAAGCTTCTTTCCAGATTTCATCGAGGATATTTCCTTTTTCACCATAGCCCTCTAAGGGCTTCCAAATATCACTTTGCCAATTCCACAAGAACTGTCTTAGCGAAAGGCTTCTTGAGGGGAAAGCTGTAACTCTCTGAGATGATTTCACAGAACACAAAGAAGTTTCTCAGAAAGCTTCTTTCTCTTTGTTATCGGAGGATATTTCCTTTGGCCCTATAGTCTTCAAAGGGATCCGAAATATCTGTTCTCAGATTCCACAGAAATAAGGCTAGCAAAGAGATCTACGAAACACAGATGTAACTCTGTGAGATGAATTCACAGAACACTAAGCAGTTTCTCAGAAAGCTTCTTTCCAGATTTCATCTGAGGATAATTCCTTTTTCACCATAGCCCTCTATGGGCTTCCAAATATCACTTTGCCAATTCCACAAGAACTGTCTTAGCGAAAGGCTTCTTGAGGGGAAAACTGTAACTCTGTGAGATGATTTCACAGAACACAAAGAAGTTTCTCAGAAAGCTTCTTTCTATTTGTTATCGGAGGATATTTCCTATGGCCCTAAGGTGTTCAAAGGGATGCGAAATATCTGTTCTCAGATACCACAGAAAGAAGGATAGCAAAGAGATTCTCGAAATACAGATGTAACTCTGTGAGATGAATTCACAGAACACTAAGCAGTTTCTCAGAAAGCTTCTTTCCAGATTTCATCTGAGGATATTTCCTTTTTCACCAGAGCCCTCTAAGAGCTTCCAAATATCACTTTGCCAATTCCACAAGAACTGTCTTAGCGAAAGGCTTCTTGAGGGGAAAGCTGTAACTCTGTGAGATGATTTCACAGAACACAAAGAAGTTTCTCAGAAAGCTTCTTTCTCTTTGTTATCGGAGGATATTTCCTTTGGCCCTATAGTCTTCAACGGGATCCGAAATATCTGTTCTCAGATTCCACAGAAAGAAGGCTAGCAAAGAGATACACGAAATACAAATGTAACTCTGTGAGATGAATTCACAGAACACTAAGCAGTTTCTCAGAAAGCTTCCTTCCAGATTTCATCTGAGGATAATTCCTTTTTCACCATAGCCCTCTATGGGCTTCCAAATATCACTTTGCCAATTCCACAAGAACCGTCTTAGCGAAAGGCTTCTTGAGGGGAAAGCTGTAACTCTGTGAGATGATTTCACAGAACACAAAGAAGTTTCTCAGAAAGCTTCTTTCTCTTTGTTATCGGAGGATATTTCCTATGGCCCTATAGTCTTCAACGGGATCCGAAATATCTGTTCTCAGATTCCACAGAAAGAAGGCTAGCAAAGAGATCCACGAAACACAGATGTAACTCTGTGAGATGAAATAACAGAACACTAAGCAGTTTCTCAGAAAGCTTTTTTCCAGATTTCATCTGAGGATATATCCTTTTTCACCATAGCCCTCTATGAGATTCCAGATATAACTTTGCCAATTCCACAAGAACTGTCTTAGCGAAAGTCTTCTTGATGGGAAAGCTGTAACTCTGTGAGATGATTTCACAGAACACAAAGAAGTTTCTCAGAAAGCTTTTTTCTCTTTGTTATCGGAGGATATTTCCTTTGGCCCTGTAGTCTTCAAAGGGATCCGAAAAACCTGTTCTCAGATTCCACACAAAGAAGGCTAGCAAAGAGATCCACGAAATACAGATGTAACTCTGTGAGATGAATTAACAGAACACTAAGCAGTTTCTCAGAAAGCTTCTTTCCAGATTTCATCGAGGATATTTCCTTTTTCACCATAGCCCTCTAAGGGCTTCCAAATATCACTTTGCCAATTCCACAAGAACTGTCTTAGCGAAAGGATTCTTGAGGGGAAAGCTGTAACTCTCTGAGATGATTTCACAGAACACAAAGAAGTTTCTCAGAAAGCTTCTTTCTCTTTGTTATCGGAGGATATTTCCTTTGGCCCTAGAGTCTTCAAAGGGATCCGAAATATCTGTTCTCAGATTCCACAGAAATAAGGCTAGCAAAGAGATCTACGAAACACAGATGTAACTCTGTGAGATGAATTCACAGAACACTAAGCAGTTTCTCAGAAATCTTCTTTCCAGATTTCATCTGAGGATAATTCCTTTTTCACCATAGCCCTCTATGGGCTTCCAAATATCACTTTGCCAATTCCACAAGAACTGTCTTAGCGAAAGGCTTCTTGAGGGGAAAACTGTAACTCTGTGAGATGATTTCACAGAACACAAAGAAGTTTCTCAGAAAGCTTCTTTCTCTTTGTTATCGGAGGATATTTCCCATGGCCCTAAGGTGTTCAAAGGGATGCGAAATATCTGTTCTCAGATTCCACAGAAAGAAGGATAGCAAAGAGATTCTCGAAATACAGATGTAACTCTGTGAGATGAATTCACAGAACACTAAGCAGTTTCTCAGAAAGCTTCTTTCCAGATTTCATCTGAGGATATTTCCTTTTTCACCAGAGCCCTCTAAGAGCTTCCAAATATCACTTTGCCAATTCCACAAGAACTGTCTTAGCGAAAGGCTTCTTGAGGGGAAAGCTGTAACTCTGTGAGATTATTTCACAGAACACAACGAAGTTTCTCAGAAAGCTTCTTTCTCTTTGTTATCGGAGGACATTTCCTTTGGCCCTATAGACTTCAAAGGGATCCGAAATATCTGTTCTCAGATTCCACAGAAAGAAGGCTAGCAAAGAGATACACGAAATACAGATGTAACTCTGTGAGATGAGTTAACAGAACACTAAGCAGTTTCTCAGAAAGCTTCTTTCCAGATTTCATCTGAGGATATTTCCTTTTTTACCATAGCCCTCTATGGGCTTCCAAATATGACTTTGCCAATTCCACAAGAACTGTCTTAGCGAAAGGCTTCTTGAGGGGAAAGCTGTAACTCTGTGAGATGATTTCACAGAACACAAAGAAGTTTCTCAGAAAGCTTCTTTCTCTTTGTTATCAGAGGATATTTCCTATGGCCCTATGGTGTTCAAAGGGATGCGAAATATCTGTTCTCAGATTCCACAGAAAGAAGGCTAGCAAAGAGATTCTCGAAATACAGATGTAACTCTGTGAGATGAATTCACAGAACACTAAGCAGTTTCTCAGAAAGCTTCTTTCCAGATTTCATCTGAGGATATTTCCTTTTTCACCAGAGCCCTCTAAGGGCTTCCAAATATCACTTTGCCAATTCCACAAGAACTGTCTTAGCGAAAGGCTTCTTGAGGGGAAAGCTGTAACTCTGTGAGATGATTTCACAGAACACAAAGAAGTTTCTCAGAAAGCTTCTTTCTCTTTGTTATCGGAGGATATTTCCTTTGGCCCTATAGTCTTCAAAGGGATCCGAAATATCTGTTCTCAGATTCCACAGAAAGAAGGCTAGCAAAGAGATTCTCGAAATACGGATGTAACTCTGTGAGATGAATTCACAGAACACTAAGCAGTTTCTCAGAAAGCTTCTTTCCAGATTTCATCTGAGGATATTTCCTTTTTCACCAGAGCCCTCTAAGGGCTTCCAAATATCACTTTGCCAATTCCACAAGAACTGTCTTAGCGAAAGGCTTCTTGAGGGGAAAGCTGTAACTCTGTGAGATTATTTCACAGAACACAAAGAAGTTTCTCAGAAAGCTTCTTTCTCTTTGTTATCGGAGGATATTTCCTTTGGCCCTATAGTCTTCAAAGGGATCCGAAATATCTGTTCTCAGATTCCACAGAAAGAAGGATAGCAAAGAGATACACGAAATACAGATGTAACTCTGTGAGATGAGTTAACAGAACACTAAGCAGTTTCTCAGAAAGCTTCTTTCCAGATTTCATCTGAGGATATTTCCTTTTTCACCGTAGCCCTCTATGGGCTTCCAAATATCACTTTGCCAATTCCACAAGAACTGTCTTAGCGAAAGTCTTCTTGAGGGGAAAGCTGTAACTCTGTGAGATGATTTCACAGAACACAAAGAAGTTTCTCAGAAAGCTTCTTTCTCTTTGTTATCGGAGGATATTTCCTATGGCCCTATGGTGTTCAGAGGGATGCGAAATATCTGTTCTCAGATTCCACAGAAAGAAGGCTAGCAAAGAGATTCTCGAAATACAGATGTAACTCTGTGAGATGAATTCACAGAACAATAAGCAGTTTCTCAGAAAGCTTCTTTCCAGATTTCATCTGAGGATATTTCCTTTTTCACCAGAGCCCTCTAAGGGCTTCCAAATATCACTTTGCCAATTCCACAAGAACTGTCTTAGCGAAAGGCTTCTTGAGGGGAAAGCTGTAACTCTGTGAGATGATTTCACAGAACACAAAGAAGTTTCTCAGAAAGCTTCTTTCTCTTTGTTATCGGAGGATATTCCCTATGGCCCTATGGTGTTCAAAGGGATGCGAAATATCTGTTCTCAGATTCCACAGAAAGAAGGCTAGCAAAGAGATTCTCGAAATACAGATGTAACTCTGTGAGATGAATTCACAGAACACTAAGCAGTTTCTCAGAAAGCTTCTTTCCAGATTTCATCTGAGGATATTTCCTTTTTCACCAGAGCCCTCTAAGTGCTTCCAAATATCACTTTGCCAATTCCACAAGAACTGTCTTAGCGAAAGGCTTCTTGAGGGGAAAGCTGTAACTCTGTGAGATTATTTCACAGAACACAAAGAAGTTTCTCAGAAAGCTTCTTTCTCTTTGTTATCGGAGGATATTTCCTTTGGCCCTATAGTCTTCAACGGGATCCGAAATATCTGTTCTCAGATTCCACAGAAAGAAGGATAGCAAAGAGATACACGAAATACAGATGTAACTCTGTGAGATGAGTTAACAGAACACTAAGCAGTTTCTCAGAAAGCTTCTTTCCAGATTTCATCTGAGGATATTTCCTTCTTCACCATAGCCCTCTATGGGCTTCCAAATATCACTTTGCCAATTCCACAAGAACTGTCTTAGCGAAAGGCTTCTTGAGGGGAAAGCTGTAACTCTGTGAGATGATTTCACAGAACACAAAGAAGTTTCTCAGAAAGCTTCTTTCTCTTTGTTATCGGAGGATATTTCCTTTGGCCCTATAGTCTTCAACGGGATCCGAAATATCTGTTCTCAGATTCCACAGAAAGAAGGCTAGCAAAGAGATACACGAAATACAAATGTAACTCTGTGAGATGAATTCACAGAACACTAAGCAGTTTCTCAGAAAGCTTCCTTCCAGATTTCATCTGAGGATAATTCCTTTTTCACCATAGCCCTCTATGGGATTCCAAATATCACTTTGCCAATTCCACAAGAACTGTCTTAGCGAAAGGCTTCTTGAGGGGAAAGCTGTAACTCTGTGAGATGATTTCACAGAACACAAAGAAGTTTTTCAGAAAGCTTCTTTCTCTTTGTTATCGGAGGATATTTCCTTTGGCCCTATAGTCTTCAACGGGATCCGAAATATCTGTTCTCAGATTCCACAGAAAGAAGGCTAGCAAAGAGATCCACGAAACACAGATGTAACTCTGTGAGATGAATTAACAGAACACTAAGCAGTTTCTCAGAAAGCTTTTTTCCAGATTTCATCTGAGGATATATCCTTTTTCACCATAGCCCTCTATGGGATTCCAGATATAACTTTGCCAATTCCACAAGAACTGTCTTAGCGAAAGTCTTCTTGAGGGGAAAGCTGTAACTCTGTGAGATGATTTCACAGAACACAAAGAAGTTTCTCAGAAAGCTTCTTTCTCTTTGTTATCGGAGGATATTTCCTTTGGCCCTGTAGTCTTCAAAGGGATCCGAAAAACCTGTTCTCAGATTCCACACGAAGAAGGCTAGCAAAGAAATTCACGAAATACAGATGTAACTCTGTGAGATGAGTTAACAGAACACTAAGCAGTTTCTCAGAAAGCTTCTTTCCAGATTTCATCTGAGGATATTTCCTTTTTCACCAGAGCCCTCTAAGAGCTTCCAAATATCACTTTGCCAATTCCACAAGAACTGTCTTAGCGAAAGGCTTCTTGAGGGGAAAGCTGTAACTCTGTGAGATTATTTCACAGAACACAACGAAGTTTCTCAGAAAGCTTCTTTCTCTTTGTTATCGGAGGATATTTCCTTTGGCCCTATAGTCTTCAAAGGGATCCGAAATATCTGTTCTCAGATTCCACAGAAAGAAGGCTAGCAAAGAGATACACGAAATACAGATGTAACTCTGTGAGATGAGTTAACAGAACACTAAGCAGTTTCTCAGAAATCTTCTTTCCAGATTTCATCTGAGGATATTTCCTTTTTTACCATAGCCCTCTATGGGCTTCCAAATATGACTTTGCCAATTCCACAAGAACTGTCTTAGCGAAAGGCTTCTTGAGGGGAAAGCTGTAACTCTGTGAGATGATTTCACAGAACACAAAGAAGTTTCTCAGAAAGCTTCTTTCTCTTTGTTATCAGAGGATATTTCCTATGGCCCTATGGTGTTCAAAGGGATGCGAAATATCTGTTCTCAGATTCCACAGAAAGAAGGCTAGCAAAGAGATTCTCGAAATACAGATGTAACTCTGTGAGATGAATTCACAGAACACTAAGCAGTTTCTCAGAAAGCTTCTTTCCAGATTTCATCTGAGGATATTTCCTTTTTCACCAGAGCCCTCTAAGGGCTTCCAAATATCACTATGCCAATTCCACAAGAACTGTCTTAGCGAAAGGCTTCTTGAGGGGAAAGCTGTAACTCTGTGAGATGATTTCACAGAACACAAAGAAGTTTCTCAGAAAGCTTCTTTCTCTTTGTTATAGGAGGATATTTCCTATGGCCCTATGGTGTTCAAAGGGATGCGAAATATCTGTTCTCAGATTCCACAGAAAGAAGGCTAGCAAAGAGATTCTCGAAATACAGATGTAACTCTGTGAGATGAATTCACAGAACACTAAGCAGTTTCTCAGAAAGCTTCTTTCCAGATTTCATCTGAGGATATTTCCTTTTTCACCAGAGCCCTCTAAGGGCTTCCAAATATCACTTTGCCAATTCCACAAGAACTGTCTTAGCGAAAGGCTTCTTGAGGGGAAAGCTGTAACTCTGTGAGATTATTTCACAGAACACAAAGAAGTTTCTCAGAAAGCTTCTTTCTCTTTGTTATCGGAGGATATTTCCTTTGGCCCTATAGTCTTCAAAGGGATCCGAAATATCTGTTCTCAGATTCCACAGAAAGAAGGCTAGCAAAGAGATCCACGAAATACAGATGTAACTCTGTGAGATGAATTCACAGAACACTAAGCAGTTTCTCAGAAAGCTTCTTTCCAGATTTCATCTGAGGATATTTCCTTTTTCACCATAGCCCTCTATGGGCTTCCAAATATCACTTTGCCAATTCCACAAGAACTGTCTTAGCGAAAGGCTTCTTGAGGGGAAAGCTGTAACTCTGTGAGATGATTTCACAGAACACAAAGAAGTTTCTCAGAAAGCTTCTTTCTCTTTTTTATCGGAGGATATTTCCTATGGCCCTATGGTGTTCAGAGGGATGCGAAATATCTGTTCTCAGATTCCACAGAAAGAAGGCTAGCAAAGAGATCCAGGAAATACAGATGTAACTCCGTGAGATGAATTAAGAGAACACTAAGCAGTTTCTCAGAAAGCTTCTTTCCAGATTTCATCTGAGGATATTTCCTTTTTCACCAGAGCCCTCTAAGGGCTTCCAAATATCACTTTGCCAATTCCACAAGAACTGCCTTAGTGAAAGGCTTCTTGAGGGGAAAGCTGTAACTCTGTGAGATTATTTCACAGAACACAACGAAGTTTCTCAGAAAGCTTCTTTCTCTTTGTTATCGGAGGATATTTCCTTTGGCCCTATAGTCTTCAAAGGGATCCGAAATATCTGTTCTCAGATTCCACAGAAAAAAGGATAGCAAAGAGATACACGAAATACAGATGAAACTCTGTGAGATGAGTTAACAGAACACTAAGCAGTTTCTCAGAAAGCTTCTTTCCAGATTTCATCTGAGGATATTTCCTTTTTCACCATAGCCCTCTATGGGATTCCAAATATCACTTTGCCAATTCCACAAGAACTGTCTTAGCGAAAGGCTTCTTGAGGGGAAAGCTGTAACTCTGTGAGATGATTTAACAGAACACAAAGAAGTTTCTCAGAAAGCTTCTTTCTCTTTGTTATCGGAGGATATTTCCTTTGGCCCTATGGTCTTCAACGGGATCCGAAATATCTGTTCTCAGATTCCACAGAAAGAAGGCTAGCAAAGAGATCTACGAAACACAGATGTAACTCTGTGAGATGAATTCACAGAACACTAAGCAGTTTCTCAGAAAGCTTCTTTCCAGATTTCATCTGAGGATATTTCCTTTTTCACCATAGCCCTCTATGGGCTTCCAAATATCACTTTGCCAATTCCACAAGAACTGTCTTAGCGAAAGGCTTCTTGAGGGGAAAGCTGTAACTCTGTGAGATGATTTCACAGAACACAAAGAAGTTTCTCAGAAAGCTTCTTTCTCTTTGTTATCGGAGGATATTTCCTATGGCCCTATGGTGTTCAAAGGGATGCGAAATATCTGTATTCAGATTCCACAGAAAGAAGGCTAGCAAAGAGATTCTCGAAATACAGATGTAACTCTGTGAGATGAATTCACAGAACACTAAGCAGTTTCTCAGAAAGCTTCTTTCCAGATTTCATCTGAGGATATTTCCTTTTTCACCAGAGCCCTCTAAGGGCTTCCAAATATCACTTTGCCAATTCCACAAGAACTGTCTTAGCGAAAGGCTTCTTGAGGGGAAAGCTGTAGCTCTGTGAGATTATTTCACAGAACACAACGAAGTTTCTCAGAAAGCTTCTTTCTCTTTGTTATCGGAGGATATTTCCTTTGGCCCTATAGTCTTCAAAGGGATCCGAAATATCTGTTCTCAGATTCCACAGAAAGAAGGATAGCAAAGAGATACACGAAATACAGATGAAACTCTGTGAGATGAGTTAACAGAACACTAAGCAGTTTCTCAGAAAGCTTCTTTCCAGATTTCATCTGAGGATATTTCCTTTTTCACCATAGCCCTCTATGGGCTTCCAAATATCACTTTGCCAATTCCACAAGAACTGTCTTAGCGAAAGGCTTCTTGAGGGGAAAGCTGTAACTCTGTGAGATGATTTCACAGAACACAAAGAAGTTTCTCAGAAAGCTTCTTTCTCTTTGTTATCGGAGGATATTTCCTTTGGCCCTATGATCTTAAAAGGGATCCGAAATATCTGTTCTCAGATTCCACAGAAAGAAGGCTAGCAAAGACATCTACGAAACACAGATGTAACTCTGTGAGATGAATTCACAGAACACTAAGCAGTTTCTCAGAAAGCTTCTTTCCAGATTTCATCTGAGGATATTTCCTTTTTCACCATAGCCCTCTATGGGCTTCCAAATATCACTTTGCCAATTCCACAAGAACTGTCTTAGCGAAAGGCTTCTTGAGGGGAAAGCTGTAACTCTGTGAGATGATTTCACAGAACACAAAGAAGTTTCTCAGAAAGCTTCTTTCTCTTTGTTATCGGAGGATATTTCCTATGGCCCTATAGTCTTCAACGGGATCCGAAATATCTGTTCTCAGATTCCACAGAAAGAAGGCTAGCAAAGAGATCCACGAAACACAGATGTAACTCTGTGAGATGAATTAACAGAACACTAAGCAGTTTCTCAGAAAGCTTTTTTCCAGATTTCATCTGAGGATATATCCTTTTTCACCATAGCCCTCTATGGGATTCCAGATATAACTTTGCCAATTCCACAAGAACTGTCTTAGCGAAAGTCTTCTTGAGGGGAAAGCTGTAACTCTGTGAGATGATTTCACAGAACACAAAGAAGTTTCTCAGAAAGCTTCTTTCTCTTTGTTATCGGAGGATATTTCCTTTGGCCCTGTAGTCTTCAAAGGGATCCGAAAAACCTGTTCTCAGATTCCACACAAAGAAGGCTAGCAAAGAGATCCACGAAATACAGATGTAACACTGTGAGATGAATTAACAGAACACTAAGCAGTTTCTCAGAAAGCTTCTTTCCAGATTTCATCGAGGATATTTCCTTTTTCACCATAGCCCTCTAAGGGCTTCCAAATATCACTTTGCCAATTCCACAAGAACTGTCTTAGCGAAAGGATTCTTGAGGGGAAAGCTGTAACTCTCTGAGATGATTTCACAGAACACAAAGAAGTTTCTCAGAAAGCTTCTTTCTCTTTGTTATCGGAGGATATTTCCTTTGGCCCTATAGTCTTCAAAGGGATCCGAAATATCTGTTCTCAGATTCCACAGAAATAAGGCTAGCAAAGAGATCTACGAAACACAGATGTAACTCTGTGAGATGAATTCACAGAACACTAAGCAGTTTCTCAGAAAGCTTCTTTCCAGATTTCATCTGAGGATAATTCCTTTTTCACCATAGCCCTCTATGGGCTTCCAAATATCACTTTGCCAATTCCACAAGAACTGTCTTAGCGAAAGGCTTCTTGAGGGGAAAACTGTAACTCTGTGAGATGATTTCACAGAACACAAAGAAGTTTCTCAGAAAGCTTCTTTCTCTTTGTTATCGGAGGATATTTCCTATGGCCCTAAGGTGTTCAAAGGGATGCGAAATATCTGTTCTCAGATTCCACAGAAAGAAGGATAGCAAAGAGATTCTCGAAATACAGATGTAACTCTGTGAGATGAATTCACAGAACACTAAGCAGTTTCTCAGAAAGCTTCTTTCCAGATTTCATCTGAGGATATTTCCTTTTTCACCAGAGCCCTCTAAGAGCTTCCAAATATCACTTTGCCAATTCCACAAGAACTGTCTTAGCGAAAGGCTTCTTGAGGGGAAAGCTGTAACTCTGTGAGATTATTTCACAGAACACTACGAAGTTTCTCAGAAAGCTTCTTTCTCTTTGTTATCGGAGGATATTTCCTTTGGCCCTATAGTCTTCAAAGGGATCCGAAATATCTGTTCTCAGATTCCACAGAAAGAAGGCTAGCAAAGAGATACACGAAATACAGATGTAACTCTGTGAGATGAGTTAACAGAACACTAAGCAGTTTCTCAGAAAGCTTCTTTCCAGATTTCATCTGAGGATATTTCCTTTTTTACCATAGCCCTCTATGGGCTTCCAAATATGACTTTGCCAATTCCACAAGAACTGTCTTAGCGAAAGGCTTCTTGAGGGGAAAGCTGTAACTCTGTGAGATGATTTCACAGAACACAAAGAAGTTTCTCAGAAAGCTTCTTTCTCTTTGTTATCAGAGGATATTTCCTATGGCCCTATGGTGTTCAAAGGGATGCGAAATATCTGTTCTCAGATTCCACAGAAAGAAGGCTAGCAAAGAGATTCTCGAAATACAGATGTAACTCTGTGAGATGAATTCACAGAACACTAAGCAGTTTCTCAGAAAGCTTCTTTCCAGATTTCATCTGAGGATATTTCCTTTTTCACCAGAGCCCTCTAAGGGCTTCCAAATATCACTTTGCCAATTCCACAAGAACTGTCTTAGCGAAAGGCTTCTTGAGGGGAAAGCTGTAACTCTGTGAGATGATTTCACAGAACACAAAGAAGTTTCTCAGAAAGCTTCTTTCTCTTTGTTATCGGAGGATATTTCCTATGGCCCTATGGTGTTCAGAGGGATGCGAAATATCTGTTCTCAGATTCCACAGAAAGAAGGCTAGCAAAGAGATTCTCGAAATACAGATGTAACTCTGTGAGATGAATTCACAGAACAATAAGCAGTTTCTCAGAAAGCTTCTTTCCAAATTTCATCTGAGGATATTTCCTTTTTCACCAGAGCCCTCTAAGGGCTTCCAAATATCACTTTGCCAATTCCACAAGAACTGTCTTAGCGAAAGGCTTCTTGAGGGGAAAGCTGTAACTCTGTGAGATGATTTCACAGAACACAAAGAAGTTTCTCAGAAAGCTTCTTTCTCTTTGTTATCGGAGGATATTCCCTATGGCCCTATGGTGTTCAAAGGGATGCGAAATATCTGTTCTCAGATTCCACAGAAAGAAGGCTAGCAAAGAGATTCTCGAAATACAGATGTAACTCTGTGAGATGAATTCACAGAACACTAAGCAGTTTCTCAGAAAGCTTCTTTCCAGATTTCATCTGAGGATATTTCCTTTTTCACCAGAGCCCTCTAAGGGCTTCCAAATATCACACTGCCAATTCCACAAGAACTGTCTTAGCGAAAGGCTTCTTGAGGGGAAAGCTGTAACTCTGTGAGATGATTTCACAGAACACAAAGAAGTTTCTCAGAAAGCTTCTTTCTCTTTGTTATCGGAGGATATTTCCTTTGGCCCTATAGTCTTCTAAGGGATCCGAAATATCTGTTCTCAGATTCCACAGAAATAAGGCTAGCAAAGAGATCCACGAAATACACGTGTACATCTGTGAGATGAATTCACAGAACACTAAGCAGTTTATCAGAAAGCTTCTTTCCAGATTTCATCTGAGGATATTTCCTTTTTCACCATAGCCCTCTATGGGCTTCCAAATATCACTTTGCCAATTCCACAAGAACTGTCTTAGCGAAATGCTTCTTGAGGGGAAAGCTGTAACTCTGTGAGATGATTTCACAGAACACAAAGAAGTTTCTCAGAAAGCTTCTTTCTCTTTGTTATCGGAGGATATTTCCTTTGGCCCTATAGTCTTCAACGGGATCCGAAATATCTGTTCTCAGATTCCACAGAAAGAAGGCTAGAAAAGAGATACACGAAATACAAATGTAACTCTGTGAGATGAATTCACAGAACACTAAGCAGTTTCTCAGAAAGCTTCCTTCCAGATTTCATCAGAGGATAATTCCTTTTTCACCATAGCCCTCTATGGGATTCCAAATATCACTTTGCCAATTCCACAAGAACTGTCTTAGCGAAAGTCTTCTTGAGGGGAAAGCTGTAACTCTGTGAGATGATTTCACAGAACACAAAGAAGTTTCTCAGAAAGCTTCTTTCTCTTTGTTATCGGAGGATATTTCCTTTGGCCCTGTGGTCTTCAAAGGGATCCGAAATATCTGTTCTCAGATTCCACAGAAAGAAGGCTAGCAAAGAGATTCTCGAAATACAGATGTAACTCTGTGAGATGAATTCACAGAACAATAAGCAGTTTCTCAGAAAGCTTCTTTCCAGATTTCATCTGAGGATATTTCCTTTTTCACCAGAGCCCTCTAAGGGCTTCCAAATATCACTTTGCCAATTCCACAAGAACTGTCTTAGCGAAAGGCTTCTTGAGGGGAAAGCTGTAACACTGTGAGATGATTTCACAGAACACAAAGAAGTTTCTCAGAAAGCTTCTTTCTCTTTGTTATCGGAGGATATTTCCTTTGGCCCTATAGTCTTCAACGGGATCCGAAATATCTGTTCTCAGATTCCACAGAAAGAAGGCTAGCAAAGAGATCCACGAAACACAGATGTAACTCTGTGAGATGAATTAACAGAACACTAAGCAGTTTCTCAGAAAGCTTTTTTCCAGATTTCATCTGAGGATATATCCTTTTTCACCATAGCCCTCTATGGGATTCCAGATATAACTTTGCCAATTCCGCAGGAACTGTCTTAGCGAAAGTCTTCTTGAGGGGAAAACTGTAACTCTGTGAGATGATTTCACAGAACACAAAGAAGTTTCTCAGAAAGCTTCTTTCTCTTTGTTATCGGAGGATATTTCCTTTGGCCCTGTGGTCTTCAAAGGGATCCGAAAAACCTGTTCTCAGATTCCACACAAAGAAGGCTAGCAAAGAGATCAACGAAATACAGATGTAACTCTGTGAGATGAATTAACAGAACACTAAGTAGTTTCTCAGAAAGCTTCTTTCCAGATTTCATCGAGGATATTTCCTTTTTCACCATAGCCCTCTAAGGGCTTCCAAATATCACTTTGCCAATTCCACAAGAACTGTCTTAGCGAAAGGCTTCTTGAGGGGAAAGCTGTAACTCTCTGAGATGATTTCACAGAACACAAAGAAGTTTCTCAGAAAGCTTCTTTCTCTTTGTTATCGGAGGATATTTCCTTTGGCCCTATAGTCTTCAAAGGGATCCGAAATATCTGTTCTCAGATTCCACAGAAATAAGGCTAGCAAAAAGATCTACGAAACACAGATGTAACTCTGTGAGATGAATTCACAGAACACTAAGCAGTTTCTCAGAAAGCTTCTTTCCAGATTTCATCTGAGGATAATTCCTTTTTCACCATAGCCCTCTATGGGATTCCAAATATCACTTTGCCAATTCCACAAGAACTGTCTTAGCGAAAGGCTTCTTGAGGGGAAAACTGTAACTCTGTGAGATGATTTCACAGAACACAAAGAAGTTTCTCAGAAAGCTTCTTTCTCTTTGTTATCGGAGGATATTTCCTATGGCCCTAAGGTGTTCAAAGGGATGCGAAATATCTGTTCTCAGATTCCACAGAAAGAAGGATAGCAAAGAGATTCTCGAAATACAGATGTAACTCTGTGAGATGAATTCACAGAACACTAAGCAGTTTCTCAGAAAGCTTCTTTCCAGATTTCATCTGAGGATATTTCCTTTTTCACCAGAGCCCTCTAAGAGCTTCCAAATATCACTTTGCCAATTCCACAAGAACTGTCTTAGCGAAAGGCTTCTTGAGGGGAAAGCTGTAACTCTGTGAGATTATTTCACAGAACACAACGAAGTTTCTCAGAAAGCTTCTTTCTCTTTGTTATCGGAGGACATTTCCTTTGGCCCTATAGACTTCAAAGGGATCCGAAATATCTGTTCTCAGATTCCACAGAAAGAAGGCTAGCAAAGAGATACACGAAATACAGATGTAACTCTGTGAGATGAGTTAACAGAACACTAAGCAGTTTCTCAGAAAGCTTCTTTCCAGATTTCATCTGAGGATATTTCCTTTTTTACCATAGCCCTCTATGGGCTTCCAAATATGACTTTGCCAATTCCACAAGAACTGTCTTAGCGAAAGGCTTCTTGAGGGGAAAGCTGTAACTCTGTGAGATGATTTCACAGAACACAAAGAAGTTTCTCAGAAAGCTTCTTTCTCTTTGTTATCAGAGGATATTTCCTATGGCCCTATGGTGTTCAAAGGGATGCGAAATATCTGTTCTCAGATTCCACAGAAAGAAGGCTAGCAAAGAGATTCTCGAAATACAGATGTAACTCTGTGAGATGAATTCACAGAACACTAAGCAGTTTCTCAGAAAGCTTCTTTCCAGATTTCATCTGAGGATATTTCCTTTTTCACCAGAGCCCTCTAAGGGCTTCCAAATATCACTTTGCCAATTCCACAAGAACTGTCTTAGCGAAAGGCTTCTTGAGGGGAAAGCTGTAACTCTGTGAGATGATTTCACAGAACACAAAGAAGTTTCTCAGAAAGCTTCTTTCTCTTTGTTATCGGAGGATATTTCCTTTGGCCCTATAGTCTTCAAAGGGATCCGAAATATCTGTTCTCAGATTCCACAGAAAGAAGGCTAGCAAAGAGATTCTCGAAATACGGATGTAACTCTGTGAGATGAATTCACAGAACACTAAGCAGTTTCTCAGAAAGCTTCTTTCCAGATTTCATCTGAGGATATTTCCTTTTTCACCAGAGCCCTCTAAGGGCTTCCAAATATCACTTTGCCAATTCCACAAGAACTGTCTTAGCGAAAGGCTTCTTGAGGGGAAAGCTGTAACTCTGTGAGATTATTTCACAGAACACAAAGAAGTTTCTCAGAAAGCTTCTTTCTCTTTGTTATCGGAGGATATTTCCTTTGGCCCTATAGTCTTCAAAGGGATCCGAAATATCTGTTCTCAGATTCCACAGAAAGAAGGATAGCAAAGAGATACACGAAATACAGATGTAACTCTGTGAGATGAGTTAACAGAACACTAAGCAGTTTCTCAGAAAGCTTCTTTCCAGATTTCATCTGAGGATATTTCCTTTTTCACCATAGCCCTCTATGGGCTTCCAAATATCACTTTGCCAATTCCACAAGAACTGTCTTAGCGAAAGGCTTCTTGAGGGGAAAGCTGTAACTCTGTGAGATGATTTCACAGAACACAAAGAAGTTTCTCAGAAAGCTTCTTTCTCTTTGTTATCGGAGGATATTTCCTATGGCCCTATGGTGTTCAGAGGGATGCGAAATATCTGTTCTCAGATTCCACAGAAAGAAGGCTAGCAAAGAGATTCTCGAAATACAGATGTAACTCTGTGAGATGAATTCACAGAACAATAAGCAGTTTCTCAGAAAGCTTCTTTCCAGATTTCATCTGAGGATATTTCCTTTTTCACCAGAGCCCTCTAAGGGCTTCCAAATATCACTTTGCCAATTCCACAAGAACTGTCTTAGCGAAAGGCTTCTTGAGGAGAAAGCTGTAACTCTGTGAGATGATTTCACAGAACACAAAGAAGTTTCTCAGAAAGCTTCTTTCTCTTTGTTATCGGAGGATATTCCCTATGGCCCTATGGTGTTCAAAGGGATGCGAAATATCTGTTCTCAGATTCCACAGAAAGAAGTCTAGCAAAGAGATTCTCGAAATACAGATGTAACTCTGTGAGATGAATTCACAGAACACTAAGCAGTTTCTCAGAAAGCTTCTTTCCAGATTTCATCTGAGGATATTTCCTTTTTCACCAGAGCCCTCTAAGGGCTTCCAAATATCACTTTGCCAATTCCACAAGAACTGTCTTAGCGAAAGGCTTCTTGAGGGGAAAGCTGTAACTCTGTGAGATTATTTCACAGAACACAAAGAAGTTTCTCAGAAAGCTTCTTTCTCTTTGTTATCGGAGGATATTTCCTTTGGCCCTATAGTCTTCAACGGGATCCGAAATATCTGTTCTCAGATTCCACAGAAAGAAGGATAGCAAAGAGATACACGAAATACAGATGTAACTCTGTGAGATGAGTTAACAGAACACTAAGCAGTTTCTCAGAAAGCTTCTTTCCAGATTTCATCTGAGGATATTTCCTTCTTCACCATAGCCCTCTATGGGCTTCCAAATATCACTTTGCCAATTCCACAAGAACTGTCTTAGCGAAAGGCTTCTTGAGGGGAAAGCTGTAACTCTGTGAGATGATTTCACAGAACACAAAGAAGTTTCTCAGAAAGCTTCTTTCTCTTTGTTATCGGAGGATATTTCCTTTGGCCCTATAGTCTTCAACGGGATCCGAAATATCTGTTCTCAGATTCCACAGAAAGAAGGCTAGCAAAGAGATACACGAAATACAAATGTAACTCTGTGAGATGAATTCACAGAACACTAAGCAGTTTCTCAGAAAGCTTCCTTCCAGATTTCATCTGAGGATAATTCCTTTTTCACCATAGCCCTCTATGGGATTCCAAATATCACTTTGCCAATTCCACAAGAACTGTCTTAGCGAAAGGCTTCTTGAGGGGAAAGCTGTAACTCTGTGAGATGATTTCACAGAACACAAAGAAGTTTTTCAGAAAGCTTCTTTCTCTTTGTTATCGGAGGATATTTCCTTTGGCCCTATAGTCTTCAACGGGATCCGAAATATCTGTTCTCAGATTCCACAGAAAGAAGGCTAGCAAAGAGATCCACGAAACACAGATGTAACTCTGTGAGATGAATTAACAGAACACTAAGCAGTTTCTCAGAAAGCTTTTTTCCAGATTTCATCTGAGGATATATCCTTTTTCACCATAGCCCTCTATGGGATTCCAGATATAACTTTGCCAATTCCACAAGAACTGTCTTAGCGAAAGTCTTCTTGAGGGGAAAGCTGTAACTCTGTGAGATGATTTCACAGAACACAAAGAAGTTTCTCAGAAAGCTTCTTTCTCTTTGTTATCGGAGGATATTTCCTTTGGCCCTGTAATCTTCAAAGGGATCCGAAAAACCTGTTCTCAGATTCCACACAAAGAAGGCTAGCAAAGAGATCCACGAAATACAGATGTAACTCTGTGAGATGAGTTAACAGAACACTAAGCAGTTTCTCAGAAAGCTTCTTTCCAGATTTCATCGAGGATATTTCCTTTTTCACCATAGCCCTCTAAGGGCTTCCAAATATCACTTTGCCAATTCCACAAGAACTGTCTTAGCGAAAGGCTTCTTGAGGGGAAAGCTGTAATTCTCTGAGATGATTTCACAGAACACAAAGAAGTTTCTCAGAAAGTTTCTTTCTCTTTGTTATCGGAGGATATTTCCTTTGGCCCTATAGTCTTCAAAGGGATCCGAAATATCTGTTCTCAGATTCCACAGAAATAAGGCTAGCAAAGAGATCTACGAAACACAGATGTAACTCTGTGAGATGAATTCACAGAACACTAAGCAGTTTCTCAGAAAGCTTCTTTCCAGATTTCATCTGAGGATAATTCCTTTTTCACCATAGCCCTCTATGGGCTTCCAAATATCACTTTGCCAATTCCACAAGAACTGTCTTAGCGAAAGGCTTCTTGAGGGGAAAACTGTAACTCTGTGAGATGATTTCACAGAACACAAAGAAGTTTCTCAGAAAGCTTCTTTCTCTTTGTAATCGGAGGATATTTCCTATGGCCCTAAGGTGTTCAAAGGGATGCGAAATATCTGTTCTCAGATTCCACGGAAAGAAGGATAGCAAAGAGATTCTCGAAATACAGATGTAACTCTGTGAGATGAATTCACAGAACACTAAGCAGTTTCTCAGAAAGCTTCTTTCCAGATTTCATCTGAGGATATTTCCTTTTTCACCAGAGCCCTCTAAGAGCTTCCAAATATCACTTTGCCAATTCCACAAGAACTGTCTTAGCGAAAGGCTTCTTGAGGGGAAAGCTGTAACTCTGTGAGATTATTTCACAGAACACAACGAAGTTTCTCAGAAAGCTTCTTTCTCTTTGTTATCGGAGGATATTTCCTTTGGCCCTATAGTCTTCAAAGGGATCCGAAATATCTGTTCTCAGATTCCACAGAAAGAAGGCTAGGAAAGAGATACACGAAATACAGATGTAACTCTGTGAGATGAGTTAACAGAACACTAAGCAGTTTCTCAGAAAGCTTCTTTCCAGATTTCATCTGAGGATATTTCCTTTTTTACCATAGCCCTCTATGGGCTTCCAAATATGACTTTGCCAATTCCACAAGAACTGTCTTAGCGAAAGGCTTCTTGAGGGGAAAGCTGTAACTCTGTGATATGATTTCACAGAACACAAAGAAGTTTCTCAGAAAGCTTCTTTCTCTTTGTTATCGGAGGATATTTCCTTTGGCCCTATAGTCTTCAACGGGATCCGAAATATCTGTTCTCAGATTCCACAGAAAGAAGGCTAGCAAAGAGATACACGAAATACAAATGTAACTCTGTGAGATGAATTCACAGAACACTAAGCAGTTTCTCAGAAAGCTTCCTTCCAGATTTCATCAGAGGATAATTCCTTTTTCACCATAGCCCTCTATGGGATTCCAAATATCACTTTGCCAATTCCACAAGAACTGTCTTAGCGAAAGTCTTCTTGAGGGGAAAGCTGTAACTCTGTGAGATGATTTCACAGAACACAAAGAAGTTTCTCAGAAAGCTTCTTTCTCTTTGTTATCGGAGGATATTTCCTTTGGCCCTGTGGTCTTCAAAGGGATCCGAAATATCTGTTCTCAGATTCCACAGAAAGAAGGCTAGCAAAGAGATTCTCGAAATACAGATGTAACTCTGTGAGATGAATTCACAGAACAATAAGCAGTTTCTCAGAAAGCTTCTTTCCAGATTTCATCTGAGGATATTTCCTTTTTCACCAGAGCCCTCTAAGGGCTTCCAAATATCACTTTGCCAATTCCACAAGAACTGTCTTAGCGAAAGGCTTCTTGAGGGGAAAGCTGTAACACTGTGAGATGATTTCACAGAACACAAAGAAGTTTCTCAGAAAGCTTCTTTCTCTTTGTTATCGGAGGATATTTCCTTTGGCCCTGTAGTCTTCAACGGGATCCGAAATATCTGTTCTCAGATTCCACAGAAAGAAGGCTAGCAAAGAGATCCACGAAACACAGATGTAACTCTGTGAGATGAATTAACAGAACACTAAGCAGTTTCTCAGAAAGCTTTTTTCCAGATTTCATCTGAGGATATATCCTTTTTCACCATAGCCCTCTATGGGATTCCAGATATAACTTTGCCAATTCCGCAGGAACTGTCTTAGCGAAAGTCTTCTTGAGGGGAAAACTGTAACTCTGTGAGATGATTTCACAGAACACAAAGAAGTTTCTCAGAAAGCTTCTTTCTCTTTGTTATCGGAGGATATTTCCTTTGGCCCTGTGGTCTTCAAAGGGATCCGAAAAACCTGTTCTCAGATTCCACACAAAGAAGGCTAGCAAAGAGATCCACGAAATACAGATGTAACTCTGTGAGATGAGTTAACAGAACACTAAGCAGTTTCTCAGAAAGCTTCTTTCCAGATTTCATCGAGGATATTTCCTTTTTCACCATAGCCCTCTAAGGGCTTCCAAATATCACTTTGCCAATTCCACAAGAACTGTCTTAGCGAAAGGCTTCTTGAGGGGAAAGCTGTAATTCTCTGAGATGATTTCACAGAACACAAAGAAGTTTCTCAGAAAGTTTCTTTCTCTTTGTTATCGGAGGATATTTCCTTTGGCCCTATAGTCTTCAAAGGGATCCGAAATATCTGTTCTCAGATTCCACAGAAATAAGGCTAGCAAAGAGATCTACGAAACACAGATGTAACTCTGTGAGATGAATTCACAGAACACTAAGCAGTTTCTCAGAAAGCTTCTTTCCAGATTTCATCTGAGGATAATTCCTTTTTCACCATAGCCCTCTATGGGCTTCCAAATATCACTTTGCCAATTCCACAAGAACTGTCTTAGCGAAAGGCTTCTTGAGGGGAAAACTGTAACTCTGTGAGATGATTTCACAGAACACAAAGAAGTTTCTCAGAAAGCTTCTTTCTCTTTGTAATCGGAGGATATTTCCTATGGCCCTAAGGTGTTCAAAGGGATGCGAAATATCTGTTCTCAGATTCCACGGAAAGAAGGATAGCAAAGAGATTCTCGAAATACAGATGTAACTCTGTGAGATGAATTCACAGAACACTAAGCAGTTTCTCAGAAAGCTTCTTTCCAGATTTCATCTGAGGATATTTCCTTTTTCACCAGAGCCCTCTAAGAGCTTCCAAATATCACTTTGCCAATTCCACAAGAACTGTCTTAGCGAAAGGCTTCTTGAGGGGAAAGCTGTAACTCTGTGAGATTATTTCACAGAACACAACGAAGTTTCTCAGAAAGCTTCTTTCTCTTTGTTATCGGAGGATATTTCCTTTGGCCCTATAGTCTTCAAAGGGATCCGAAATATCTGTTCTCAGATTCCACAGAAAGAAGGCTAGGAAAGAGATACACGAAATACAGATGTAACTCTGTGAGATGAGTTAACAGAACACTAAGCAGTTTCTCAGAAAGCTTCTTTCCAGATTTCATCTGAGGATATTTCCTTTTTTACCATAGCCCTCTATGGGCTTCCAAATATGACTTTGCCAATTCCACAAGAACTGTCTTAGCGAAAGGCTTCTTGAGGGGAAAGCTGTAACTCTGTGATATGATTTCACAGAACACAAAGAAGTTTCTCAGAAAGCTTCTTTCTCTTTGTTATCGGAGGATATTTCCTTTGGCCCTATAGTCTTCAACGGGATCCGAAATATCTGTTCTCAGATTCCACAGAAAGAAGGCTAGCAAAGAGATACACGAAATACAAATGTAACTCTGTGAGATGAATTCACAGAACACTAAGCAGTTTCTCAGAAAGCTTCCTTCCAGATTTCATCAGAGGATAATTCCTTTTTCACCATAGCCCTCTATGGGATTCCAAATATCACTTTGCCAATTCCACAAGAACTGTCTTAGCGAAAGTCTTCTTGAGGGGAAAGCTGTAACTCTGTGAGATGATTTCACAGAACACAAAGAAGTTTCTCAGAAAGCTTCTTTCTCTTTGTTATCGGAGGATATTTCCTTTGGCCCTGTGGTCTTCAAAGGGATCCGAAATATCTGTTCTCAGATTCCACAGAAAGAAGGCTAGCAAAGAGATTCTCGAAATACAGATGTAACTCTGTGAGATGAATTCACAGAACAATAAGCAGTTTCTCAGAAAGCTTCTTTCCAGATTTCATCTGAGGATATTTCCTTTTTCACCAGAGCCCTCTAAGGGCTTCCAAATATCACTTTGCCAATTCCACAAGAACTGTCTTAGCGAAAGGCTTCTTGAGGGGAAAGCTGTAACACTGTGAGATGATTTCACAGAACACAAAGAAGTTTCTCAGAAAGCTTCTTTCTCTTTGTTATCGGAGGATATTTCCTTTGGCCCTGTAGTCTTCAACGGGATCCGAAATATCTGTTCTCAGATTCCACAGAAAGAAGGCTAGCAAAGAGATCCACGAAACACAGATGTAACTCTGTGAGATGAATTAACAGAACACTAAGCAGTTTCTCAGAAAGCTTTTTTCCAGATTTCATCTGAGGATATATCCTTTTTCACCATAGCCCTCTATGGGATTCCAGATATAACTTTGCCAATTCCGCAGGAACTGTCTTAGCGAAAGTCTTCTTGAGGGGAAAACTGTAACTCTGTGAGATGATTTCACAGAACACAAAGAAGTTTCTCAGAAAGCTTCTTTCTCTTTGTTATCGGAGGATATTTCCTTTGGCCCTGTGGTCTTCAAAGGGATCCGAAAAACCTGTTCTCAGATTCCACACAAAGAAGGCTAGCAAAGAGATCAACGAAATACAGATGTAACTCTGTGAGATGAATTAACAGAACACTAAGTAGTTTCTCAGAAAGCTTCTTTCCAGATTTCATCGAGGATATTTCCTTTTTCACCATAGCCCTCTAAGGGCTTCCAAATATCACTTTGCCAATTCCACAAGAACTGTCTTAGCGAAAGGCTTCTTGAGGGGAAAGCTGTAACTCTCTGAGATGATTTCACAGAACACAAAGAAGTTTCTCAGAAAGCTTCTTTCTCTTTGTTATCGGAGGATATTTCCTTTGGCCCTATAGTCTTCAAAGGGATCCGAAATATCTGTTCTCAGATTCCACAGAAATAAGGCTAGCAAAGAGATCTACGAAACACAGATGTAACTCTGTGAGATGAATTCACAGAACACTAAGCAGTTTCTCAGAAAGCTTCTTTCCAGATTTCATCTGAGGATAATTCCTTTTTCACCATAGCCCTCTATGGGATTCCAAATATCACTTTGCCAATTCCACAAGAACTGTCTTAGCGAAAGGCTTCTTGAGGGGAAAACTGTAACTCTGTGAGATGATTTCACAGAACACAAAGAAGTTTCTCAGAAAGCTTCTTTCTCTTTGTTATCGGAGGATATTTCCTATGGCCCTAAGGTGTTCAAAGGGATGCGAAATATCTGTTCTCAGATTCCACAGAAAGAAGGATAGCAAAGAGATTCTCGAAATACAGATGTAACTCTGTGAGATGAATTCACAGAACACTAAGCAGTTTCTCAGAAAGCTTCTTTCCAGATTTCATCTGAGGATATTTCCTTTTTCACCAGAGCCCTCTAAGAGCTTCCAAATATCACTTTGCCAATTCCACAAGAACTGTCTTAGCGAAAGGCTTCTTGAGGGGAAAGCTGTAACTCTGTGAGATTATTTCACAGAACACAACGAAGTTTCTCAGAAAGCTTCTTTCTCTTTGTTATCGGAGGACATTTCCTTTGGCCCTATAGACTTCAAAGGGATCCGAAATATCTGTTCTCAGATTCCACAGAAAGAAGGCTAGCAAAGAGATACACGAAATACAGATGTAACTCTGTGAGATGAGTTAACAGAACACTAAGCAGTTTCTCAGAAAGCTTCTTTCCAGATTTCATCTGAGGATATTTCCTTTTTTACCATAGCCCTCTATGGGCTTCCAAATATGACTTTGCCAATTCCACAAGAACTGTCTTAGCGAAAGGCTTCTTGAGGGGAAAGCTGTAACTCTGTGAGATGATTTCACAGAACACAAAGAAGTTTCTCAGAAAGCTTCTTTCTCTTTGTTATCAGAGGATATTTCCTATGGCCCTATGGTGTTCAAAGGGATGCGAAATATCTGTTCTCAGATTCCACAGAAAGAAGGCTAGCAAAGAGATTCTCGAAATACAGATGTAACTCTGTGAGATGAATTCACAGAACACTAAGCAGTTTCTCAGAAAGCTTCTTTCCAGATTTCATCTGAGGATATTTCCTTTTTCACCAGAGCCCTCTAAGGGCTTCCAAATATCACTTTGCCAATTCCACAAGAACTGTCTTAGCGAAAGGCTTCTTGAGGGGAAAGCTGTAACTCTGTGAGATGATTTCACAGAACACAAAGAAGTTTCTCAGAAAGCTTCTTTCTCTTTGTTATCGGAGGATATTTCCTTTGGCCCTATAGTCTTCAAAGGGATCCGAAATATCTGTTCTCAGATTCCACAGAAAGAAGGCTAGCAAAGAGATTCTCGAAATACGGATGTAACTCTGTGAGATGAATTCACAGAACACTAAGCAGTTTCTCAGAAAGCTTCTTTCCAGATTTCATCTGAGGATATTTCCTTTTTCACCAGAGCCCTCTAAGGGCTTCCAAATATCACTTTGCCAATTCCACAAGAACTGTCTTAGCGAAAGGCTTCTTGAGGGGAAAGCTGTAACTCTGTGAGATTATTTCACAGAACACAAAGAAGTTTCTCAGAAAGCTTCTTTCTCTTTGTTATCGGAGGATATTTCCTTTGGCCCTATAGTCTTCAAAGGGATCCGAAATATCTGTTCTCAGATTCCACAGAAAGAAGGATAGCAAAGAGATACACGAAATACAGATGTAACTCTGTGAGATGAGTTAACAGAACACTAAGCAGTTTCTCAGAAAGCTTCTTTCCAGATTTCATCTGAGGATATTTCCTTTTTCACCATAGCCCTCTATGGGCTTCCAAATATCACTTTGCCAATTCCACAAGAACTGTCTTAGCGAAAGGCTTCTTGAGGGGAAAGCTGTAACTCTGTGAGATGATTTCACAGAACACAAAGAAGTTTCTCAGAAAGCTTCTTTCTCTTTGTTATCGGAGGATATTTCCTATGGCCCTATGGTGTTCAGAGGGATGCGAAATATCTGTTCTCAGATTCCACAGAAAGAAGGCTAGCAAAGAGATTCTCGAAATACAGATGTAACTCTGTGAGATGAATTCACAGAACAATAAGCAGTTTCTCAGAAAGCTTCTTTCCAGATTTCATCTGAGGATATTTCCTTTTTCACCAGAGCCCTCTAAGGGCTTCCAAATATCACTTTGCCAATTCCACAAGAACTGTCTTAGCGAAAGGCTTCTTGAGGAGAAAGCTGTAACTCTGTGAGATGATTTCACAGAACACAAAGAAGTTTCTCAGAAAGCTTCTTTCTCTTTGTTATCGGAGGATATTCCCTATGGCCCTATGGTGTTCAAAGGGATGCGAAATATCTGTTCTCAGATTCCACAGAAAGAATTCTAGCAAAGAGATTCTCGAAATACAGATGTAACTCTGTGAGATGAATTCACAGAACACTAAGCAGTTTCTCAGAAAGCTTCTTTCCAGATTTCATCTGAGGATATTTCCTTTTTCACCAGAGCCCTCTAAGGGCTTCCAAATATCACTTTGCCAATTCCACAAGAACTGTCTTAGCGAAAGGCTTCTTGAGGGGAAAGCTGTAACTCTGTGAGATTATTTCACAGAACACAAAGAAGTTTCTCAGAAAGCTTCTTTCTCTTTGTTATCGGAGGATATTTCCTTTGGCCCTATAGTCTTCAAAGGGATCCGAAATATCTGTTCTCAGATTCCACAGAAAGAAGGATAGCAAAGAGATACACGAAATACAGATGTAACTCTGTGAGATGAGTTAACAGAACACTAAGCAGTTTCTCAGAAAGCTTCTTTCCAGATTTCATCTGAGGATATTTCCTTCTTCACCATAGCCCTCTATGGGCTTCCAAATATCACTTTGCCAATTCCACAAGAACTGTCTTAGCGAAAGGCTTCTTGAGGGGAAAGCTGTAACTCTGTGAGATGATTTCACAGAACACAAAGAAGTTTCTCAGAAAGCTTCTTTCTCTTTGTTATCGGAGGATATTTCCTTTGGCCCTATAGTCTTCAACGGGATCCGAAATATCTGTTCTCAGATTCCACAGAAAGAAGGCTAGCAAAGAGATACACGAAATACAAATGTAACTCTGTGAGATGAATTCACAGAACACTAAGCAGTTTCTCAGAAAGCTTCCTTCCAGATTTCATCTGAGGATAATTCCTTTTTCACCATAGCCCTCTAAGGGATTCCAAATATCACTTTGCCAATTCCACAAGAACTGTCTTAGCGAAAGGCTTCTTGAGGGGAAAGCTGTAACTCTGTGAGATGATTTCACAGAACACAAAGAAGTTTTTCAGAAAGCTTCTTTCTCTTTGTTATCGGAGGATATTTCCTTTGGCCCTATAGTCTTCAACGGGATCCGAAATATCTGTTCTCAGATTCCACAGAAAGAAGGCTAGCAAAGAGATCCACGAAACACAGATGTAACTCTGTGAGATGAATTAACAGAACACTAAGCAGTTTCTCAGAAAGCTTTTTTCCAGATTTCATCTGAGGATATATCCTTTTTCACCATAGCCCTCTATGGGATTCCAGATATAACTTTGCCAATTCCACAAGAACTGTCTTAGCCAAAGTCTTCTTGAGGGGAAAGCTGTAACTCTGTGAGATGATTTCACAGAACACAAAGAAGTTTCTCAGAAAGCTTCTTTCTCTTTGTTATCGGAGGATATTTCCTTTGGCCCTGTAATCTTCAAAGGGATCCGAAAAACCTGTTCTCAGATTCCACACAAAGAAGGCTAGCAAAGAGATCCACGAAATACAGATGTAACTCTGTGAGATGAGTTAACAGAACACTAAGCAGTTTCTCAGAAAGCTTCTTTCCAGATTTCATCGAGGATATTTCCTTTTTCACCATAGCCCTCTAAGGGCTTCCAAATATCACTTTGCCAATTCCACAAGAACTGTCTTAGCGAAAGGCTTCTTGAGGGGAAAGCTGTAATTCTCTGAGATGATTTCACAGAACACAAAGAAGTTTCTCAGAAAGTTTCTTTCTCTTTGTTATCGGAGGATATTTCCTTTGGCCCTATAGTCTTCAAAGGGATCCGAAATATCTGTTCTCAGATTCCACAGAAATAAGGCTAGCAAAGAGATCTACGAAACACAGATGTAACTCTGTGAGATGAATTCACAGAACACTAAGCAGTTTCTCAGAAAGCTTCTTTCCAGATTTCATCTGAGGATAATTCCTTTTTCACCATAGCCCTCTATGGGCTTCCAAATATCACTTTGCCAATTCCACAAGAACTGTCTTAGCGAAAGGCTTCTTGAGGGGAAAACTGTAACTCTGTGAGATGATTTCACAGAACACAAAGAAGTTTCTCAGAAAGCTTCTTTCTCTTTGTAATCGGAGGATATTTCCTATGGCCCTAAGGTGTTCAAAGGGATGCGAAATATCTGTTCTCAGATTCCACAGAAAGAAGGATAGCAAAGAGATTCTCGAAATACAGATGTAACTCTGTGAGATGAATTCACAGAACACTAAGCAGTTTCTCAGAAAGCTTCTTTCCAGATTTCATCTGAGGATATTTCCTTTTTCACCAGAGCCCTCTAAGAGCTTCCAAATATCACTTTGCCAATTCCACAAGAACTGTCTTAGCGAAAGGCTTCTTGAGGGGAAAGCTGTAACTCTGTGAGATTATTTCACAGAACACAACGAAGTTTCTCAGAAAGCTTCTTTCTCTTTGTTATCGGAGGATATTTCCTTTGGCCCTATAGTCTTCAAAGGGATCCGAAATATCTGTTCTCAGATTCCACAGAAAGAAGGCTAGGAAAGAGATACACGAAATACAGATGTAACTCTGTGAGATGAGTTAACAGAACACTAAGCAGTTTCTCAGAAAGCTTCTTTCCAGATTTCATCTGAGGATATTTCCTTTTTTACCATAGCCCTCTATGGGCTTCCAAATATGACTTTGCCAATTCCACAAGAACTGTCTTAGCGAAAGGCTTCTTGAGGGGAAAGCTGTAACTCTGTGATATGATTTCACAGAACACAAAGAAGTTTCTCAGAAAGCTTCTTTCTCTTTGTTATCAGAGGATATTTCCTATGGCCCTATGGTGTTCAAAGGGATGCGAAATATCTGTTCTCAGATTCCACAGAAAGAAGGCTAGCAAAGAGATTCTCGAAATACAGATGTAACTCTGTGAGATGAATTCACAGAACACTAAGCAGTTTCTCAGAAAGCTTCTTTCCAGATTTCATCTGAGGATATTTCCTTTTTCACCAGAGCCCTCTAAGGGCTTCCAAATATCACTTTGCCAATTCCACAAGAACTGTCTTAGCGAAAGGCTTCTTGAGGGGAAAGCTGTAACTCTGTGAGATGATTTCACAGAACACAAAGAAGTTTCTCAGAAAGCTTCTTTCTCTTTGTTATCGGAGGATATTTCCTATGGCCCTATGGTGTTCAAAGGGATGCGAAATATCTGTTCTCAGATTCCACAGAAAGAAGGCTAGCAAAGAGATTCTCGAAATACAGATGTAACTCTGTGAGATGAATTCACAGAACACTAAGCAGTTTCTCAGAAAGCTTCTTTCCAGATTTCATCTGAGGATATTTCCTTTTTCACCAGAGCCCTCTAAGGGCTTCCAAATATCACTTTGCCAATTCCACAAGAACTGTCTTAGCGAAAGGCTTCTTGAGGGGAAAGCTGTAACTCTGTGAGATTATTTCACAGAACACAAAGAAGTTTCTCAGAAAGCTTCTTTCTCTTTGTTATCGGAGGATATTTCCTTTGGCCCTATAGTCTTCAAAGGGATCCGAAATATCTGTTCTCAGATTCCACAGAAAGAAGGCTAGCAAAGAGATCCACGAAATACAGATGTAACTCTGTGAGATGAGTTAACAGAACACTAAGCAGTTTCTCAGAAAGCTTCTTTCCAGATTTCATCTGAGGATATTTCCTTTTTCACCATAGCCCTCTATGGGCTTCCAAATATCACTTTGCCAATTCCACAAGAACTGTCTTAGCGAAAGGCTTCTTGAGGGGAAAGCTGTAACTCTGTGAGATGATTTCACAGAACACAAAGAAGTTTCTCAGAAAGCTTCTTTCTCTTTTTTATCGGAGGATATTTCCTATGGCCCTATGGTGTTCAGAGGGATGCGAAATATCTGTTCTCAGATTCCACAGAAAGAAGGCTAGCAAAGAGATCCAGGAAATACAGATGTAACTCCGTGAGATGAATTAACAGAACACTAAGCAGTTTCTCAGAAAGCTTTTTTCCAGATTTCATCTGAGGATATTTCCTTTTTCACCAGAGCCCTCTAAGGGCTTCCAAATATCACTTTGCCAATTCCACAAGAACTGTCTTAGCGAAAGGCTTCTTGAGGGGAAAGCTGTAACTCTGTGAGATTATTTCACAGAACACAAAGAAGTTTCTCAGAAAGCTTCTTTCTCTTTGTTATCGGAGGATATTTCCTTTGGCCCTATAGTCTTCTAGGGGATCCGAAATATCTGTTCTCAGATTCCACAGAAAGAAGGATAGCAAAGAGATACACGAAATACAGATGTAACTCTGTGAGATGAGTTAACAGAACACTAAGCAGTTTCTCAGAAAGCTTCTATCCAGATTTCATCTGAGGATATTTCCTTTTTCACCATAGCCCTCTATGGGCTTCCAAATATGACTTTGCCAATTCCACAAGAACTGTCTTAGCGAAAGGCTTCTTGAGGGGAAAGCTGTAACTCTGTGAGATGATTTCACAGAACACAAAGAAGTTTCTCAGAAAGCTTCTTTCTCTTTGTTATCAGAGGATATTTCCTATGGCCCTATGGTGTTCAAAGGGATGCGAAATATCTGTTCTCAGATTCCACAGAAAGAAGGCTAGCAAAGAGATTCTCGAAATACAGATATAACTCTGTGAGATGAATTCACAGAACACTAAGCAGTTTCTCAGAAAGCTTCTTTCCAGATTTCATCTGAGGATATTTCCTTTTTCACCAGAGCCCTCTAAGGGCTTCCAAATATCACTTTGCCAATTCCACAAGAACTGTCTTAGCGAAAGGCTTCTTGAGGGGAAAGCTGTAACTCTGTGAGATGATTTCACAGAACACAAAGAAGTTTCTCAGAAAGCTTCTTTCTCTTTGTTATCGGAGGATATTTCCTATGGCCCTATGGTGTTCAAAGAGATGCGAAATATCTGTTCTCAGATTCCACAGAAAGAAGGCTAGCAAAGAGATTCTCGAAATACAGATGTAACTCTGTGAGATGAATTCACAGAACACTAAGCAGTTTCTCAGAAAGCTTCTTTCCAGATTTCATCTGAGGATATTTCCTTTTTCACCAGAGCCCTCTAAGGGCTTCCAAATATCACTTTGCCAATTCCACAAGAACTGTCTTAGCGAAAGGCTTCTTGAGGGGAAAGCTGTAACTCTGTGAGATTATTTCACAGAACACAAAGAAGTTTCTCAGAAAGCTTCTTTCTCTTTGTTATCGGAGGATATTTCCTTTGGCCCTATAGTCTTCAACGGGATCCGAAATATCTGTTCTCAGATTCCACAGAAAGAAGGCTAGCAAAGAGATCCACGAAACACAGATGTAACTCTGTGAGATGAATTAACAGAACACTAAGCAGTTTCTCAGAAAGCTTTTTTCCAGATTTCATCTGAGGATATATCCTTTTTCACCATAGCCCTCTATGGGATTCCAGATATAACTTTGCCAATTCCACAAGAACTGTCTTAGCGAAAGTCTTCTTGAGGGGAAAGCTGTAACTCTGTGAGATGATTTCACAGAACACAAAGAAGTTTCTCAGAAAGCTTCTTTCTCTTTGTTATCGGAGGATATTTCCTTTGGCCCTGTAATCTTCAAAGGGATCCGAAAAACCTGTTCTCAGATTCCACACAAAGAAGGCTAGCAAAGAGATCCACGAAATACAGATGTAACTCTGTGAGATGAGTTAACAGAACACTAAGCAGTTTCTCAGAAAGCTTCTTTCCAGATTTCATCGAGGATATTTCCTTTTTCACCATAGCCCTCTAAGGGCTTCCAAATATCACTTTGCCAATTCCACAAGAACTGTCTTAGCGAAAGGCTTCTTGAGGGGAAAGCTGTAATTCTCTGAGATGATTTCACAGAACACAAAGAAGTTTCTCAGAAAGTTTCTTTCTCTTTGTTATCGGAGGATATTTCCTTTGGCCCTATAGTCTTCAAAGGGATCCGAAATATCTGTTCTCAGATTCCACAGAAATAAGGCTAGCAAAGAGATCTACGAAACACAGATGTAACTCTGTGAGATGAATTCACAGAACACTAAGCAGTTTCTCAGAAAGCTTCTTTCCAGATTTCATCTGAGGATAATTCCTTTTTCACCATAGCCCTCTATGGGCTTCCAAATATCACTTTGCCAATTCCACAAGAACTGTCTTAGCGAAAGGCTTCTTGAGGGGAAAACTGTAACTCTGTGAGATGATTTCACAGAACACAAAGAAGTTTCTCAGAAAGCTTCTTTCTCTTTGTAATCGGAGGATATTTCCTATGGCCCTAAGGTGTTCAAAGGGATGCGAAATATCTGTTCTCAGATTCCACAGAAAGAAGGATAGCAAAGAGATTCTCGAAATACAGATGTAACTCTGTGAGATGAATTCACAGAACACTAAGCAGTTTCTCAGAAAGCTTCTTTCCAGATTTCATCTGAGGATATTTCCTTTTTCACCAGAGCCCTCTAAGAGCTTCCAAATATCACTTTGCCAATTCCACAAGAACTGTCTTAGCGAAAGGCTTCTTGAGGGGAAAGCTGTAACTCTGTGAGATTATTTCACAGAACACAACGAAGTTTCTCAGAAAGCTTCTTTCTCTTTGTTATCGGAGGATATTTCCTTTGGCCCTATAGTCTTCAAAGGGATCCGAAATATCTGTTCTCAGATTCCACAGAAAGAAGGCTAGGAAAGAGATACACGAAATACAGATGTAACTCTGTGAGATGAGTTAACAGAACACTAAGCAGTTTCTCAGAAAGCTTCTTTCCAGATTTCATCTGAGGATATTTCCTTTTTTACCATAGCCCTCTATGGGCTTCCAAATATGACTTTGCCAATTCCACAAGAACTGTCTTAGCGAAAGGCTTCTTGAGGGGAAAGCTGAAACTCTGTGATATGATTTCACAGAACACAAAGAAGTTTCTCAGAAAGCTTCTTTCTCTTTGTTATCAGAGGATATTTCCTATGGCCCTATGGTGTTCAAAGGGATGCGAAATATCTGTTCTCAGATTCCACAGAAAGAAGGCTAGCAAAGAGATTCTCGAAATACAGATGTAACTCTGTGAGATGAATTCACAGAACACTAAGCAGTTTCTCAGAAAGCTTCTTTCCAGATTTCATCTGAGGATATTTCCTTTTTCACCAGAGCCCTCTAAGGGCTTCCAAATATCACTTTGCCAATTCCACAAGAACTGTCTTAGCGAAAGGCTTCTTGAGGGGAAAGCTGTAACTCTGTGAGATGATTTCACAGAACACAAAGAAGTTTCTCAGAAAGCTTCTTTCTCTTTGTTATCGGAGGATATTTCCTATGGCCCTATGGTGTTCAAAGGGATGCGAAATATCTGTTCTCAGATTCCACAGAAAGAAGGCTAGCAAAGAGATTCTCGAAATACAGATGTAACTCTGTGAGATGAATTCACAGAACACTAAGCAGTTTCTCAGAAAGCTTCTTTCCAGATTTCATCTGAGGATATTTCCTTTTTCACCAGAGCCCTCTAAGGGCTTCCAAATATCACTTTGCCAATTCCACAAGAACTGTCTTAGCGAAAGGCTTCTTGAGGGGAAAGCTGTAACTCTGTGAGATTATTTCACAGAACACAAAGAAGTTTCTCAGAAAGCTTCTTTCTCTTTGTTATCGGAGGATATTTCCTTTGGCCCTATAGTCTTCAAAGGGATCCGAAATATCTGTTCTCAGATTCCACAGAAAGAAGGCTAGCAAAGAGATCCACGAAATACAGATGTAACTCTGTGAGATGAGTTAACAGAACACTAAGCAGTTTCTCAGAAAGCTTCTTTCCAGATTTCATCTGAGGATATTTCCTTTTTCACCATAGCCCTCTATGGGCTTCCAAATATCACTTTGCCAATTCCACAAGAACTGTCTTAGCGAAAGGCTTCTTGAGGGGAAAGCTGTAACTCTGTGAGATGATTTCACAGAACACAAAGAAGTTTCTCAGAAAGCTTCTTTCTCTTTTTTATCGGAGGATATTTCCTATGGCCCTATGGTGTTCAGAGGGATGCGAAATATCTGTTCTCAGATTCCACAGAAAGAAGGCTAGCAAAGAGATCCAGGAAATACAGATGTAACTCCGTGAGATGAATTAACAGAACACTAAGCAGTTTCTCAGAAAGCTTTTTTCCAGATTTCATCTGAGGATATTTCCTTTTTCACCAGAGCCCTCTAAGGGCTTCCAAATATCACTTTGCCAATTCCACAAGAACTGTCTTAGCGAAAGGCTTCTTGAGGGGAAAGCTGTAACTCTGTGAGATTATTTCACAGAACACAAAGAAGTTTCTCAGAAAGCTTCTTTCTCTTTGTTATCGGAGGATATTTCCTTTGGCCCTATAGTCTTCTAGGGGATCCGAAATATCTGTTCTCAGATTCCACAGAAAGAAGGATAGCAAAGAGATACACGAAATACAGATGTAACTCTGTGAGATGAGTTAACAGAACACTAAGCAGTTTCTCAGAAAGCTTCTATCCAGATTTCATCTGAGGATATTTCCTTTTTCACCATAGCCCTCTATGGGCTTCCAAATATGACTTTGCCAATTCCACAAGAACTGTCTTAGCGAAAGGCTTCTTGAGGGGAAAGCTGTAACTCTGTGAGATGATTTCACAGAACACAAAGAAGTTTCTCAGAAAGCTTCTTTCTCTTTGTTATCAGAGGATATTTCCTATGGCCCTATGGTGTTCAAAGGGATGCGAAATATCTGTTCTCAGATTCCACAGAAAGAAGGCTAGCAAAGAGATTCTCGAAATACAGATGTAACTCTGTGAGATGAATTCACAGAACACTAAGCAGTTTCTCAGAAAGCTTCTTTCCAGATTTCATCTGAGGATATTTCCTTTTTCACCAGAGCCCTCTAAGGGCTTCCAAATATCACTTTGCCAATTCCACAAGAACTGTCTTAGCGAAAGGCTTCTTGAGGGGAAAGCTGTAACTCTGTGAGATGATTTCACAGAACACAAAGAAGTTTCTCAGAAAGCTTCTTTCTCTTTGTTATCGGAGGATATTTCCTATGGCCCTATGGTGTTCAAAGAGATGCGAAATATCTGTTCTCAGATTCCACAGAAAGAAGGCTAGCAAAGAGATTCTCGAAATACAGATGTAACTCTGTGAGATGAATTCACAGAACACTAAGCAGTTTCTCAGAAAGCTTCTTTCCAGATTTCATCTGAGGATATTTCCTTTTTCACCAGAGCCCTCTAAGGGCTTCCAAATATCACTTTGCCAATTCCACAAGAACTGTCTTAGCGAAAGGCTTCTTGAGGGGAAAGCTGTAACTCTGTGAGATTATTTCACAGAACACAAAGAAGTTTCTCAGAAAGCTTCTTTCTCTTTGTTATCGGAGGATATTTCCTTTGGCCCTATAGTCTTCAACGGGATCCGAAATATCTGTTCTCAGATTCCACAGAAAGAAGGCTAGCAAAGAGATCCACGAAATACAGATGTAACTCTGTGAGATGAGTTAACAGAACACTAAGCAGTTTCTCAGAAAGCTTCTTTCCAGATTTCATCTGAGGATATTTCCTTTTTCACCATAGACCTCTATGGGCTTCCAAATATCACTTTGCCAATTCCACAAGAACTGTCTTAGCGAAAGGCTTCTTGAGGGGAAAGCTGTAACTCTGTGAGATGATTTCACAGAACACAAAGAAGTTTCTCAGAAAGCTTCTTTCTCTTTTTTATCGGAGGATATTTCCTATGGCCCTATGGTGTTCAGAGGGATGCGAAATATCTGTTCTCAGATTCCACAGAAAGAAGGCTAGCAAAGAGATCCAGGAAATACAGATGTAACTCCGTGAGATGAATTAACAGAACACTAAGCAGTTTCTCAGAAAGCTTCTTTCCAGATTTCATCTGAGGATATTTCCTTTTTCACCAGAGCCCTCTAAGGGCTTCCAAATATCACTTTGCCAATTCCACAAGAACTGTCTTAGCGAAAGGCTTCTTGAGGGGAAAGCTGTAACTCTGTGAGATTATTTCACAGAACACAACGAAGTTTCTCAGAAAGCTTCTTTCTCTTTGTTATCGGAGGATATTTCCTTTGGCCCTATAGTCTTCAAAGGGATCCGAAATATCTGTTCTCAGATTCCACAGAAAAAAGGATAGCAAAGAGATACACGAAATACAGATGAAACTCTGTGAGATGAGTTAACAGAACACTAAGCAGTTTCTCAGAAAGCTTCTTTCCAGATTTCATCTGAGGATATTTCCTTTTTCACCATAGCCCTCTATGGGCTTACAAATATCACTTTGCCAATTCCACAAGAACTGTCTTAGCGAAAGGCTTCTTGAGGGGAAAGCTGTAACTCTGTGAGATGATTTCACAGAACACAAAGAAGTTTCTCAGAAAGCTTCTTTCTCTTTGTTATCAGAGGATATTTCCTATGGCCCTATGGTGTTCAAACGGATGCGAAATATCTGTTCTCAGATTCCACAGAAAGAAGGCTAGCAAAGAGATTCTCGAAATACAGATGTAACTCTGTGAGATGAATTCACAGAACAATAAGCAGTTTCTCAGAAAGCTTCTTTCCAGATGTCATCTGAGGATATTTCCTTTTTCACCAGAGCCCTCTAAGGGCTTCCAAATATCACTTTGCCAATTCCACAAGAACTGTCTTAGCGAAAGGCTTCTTGAGGGGAAAGCTGTAACTCTGTGAGATGATTTCACAGAACACAAAGAAGTTTCTCAGAAAGCTTCTTTCTCTTTGTTATCAGAGGATATTCCCTATGGCCCTATGGTGTTCAAAGGGATGCGAAATATCTGTTCTCAGATTCCACAGAAAGAAGGCTAGCAAAGAGATTCTCGAAATACAGATGTAACTCTGTGAGATGAATTCACAGAACACTAAGCAGTTTCTCAGAAATCTTCTTTCCAGATTTCATCTGAGGATATTTCCTTTTTCACCAGAGCCCTCTAAGGGCTTCCAAATATCACTTTGCCAATTCCACAAGAACTGTCTTAGCGAAAGGCTTCTTGAGGGGAAAGCTGTAACTCTGTGAGATGATTTCACAGAACACAAAGAAGTTTCTCAGAAAGCTTCTTTCTCTTTGTTATCGGAGGATATTTCCTTTGGCCCTATAGTCTTCAAGGGGATCCGAAATATCTGTTCTCAGATTCCACAGAAAGAAGGATAGCAAAGAGATACACGAAATACAGATGTAACTCTGTGAGATGAGTTCACAGAACACTAAGCAGTTTCTCAGAAAGCTTCTTTCCAGATTTCATCTGAGGATATTTCCTTTTTCACCATAGCCCTCTATGGGCTTCCAAATATCACTTTGCCAATTCCACAAGAACTGTCTTAGCGAAAGGCTTCTTGAGGGGAAAGCTGTAACTCTGTGAGATGATTTCACAGAACACAAAGAAGTTTCTCAGAAAGCTTCTTTCTCTTTGTTATCGGAGGATATTTCCTTTGGCCCTATAGTCTTCAACGGGATCCGAAATATCTGTTCTCAGATTCCACAGAAAGAAGGCTAGCAAAGAGATCCACGAAACACAGATGTAACTCTGTGAGATGAATTAACAGAACACTAAGCAGTTTCTCAGAAAGCTTTTTTCCAGATTTCATCTGAGGATATATCCTTTTTCACCATAGCCCTCTATGAGATTCCCGATATAACTTTGCCAATTCCACAAGAACTGTCTTAGCGAAAGTCTTCTTGAGGGGAAAGCTGTAACTCTGTGAGATGATTTCACAGAACACAAAGAAGTTTCTCAGAAAGCTTCTTTCTCTTTGTTATCGGAGGATATTTCCTTTGGCCCTGTAGTCTTCAAAGGGATCCGAAAAACCTGTTCTCAGATTCCACACAAAGAAGGCTAGCAAAGAGATCTACGAAACACAGATGTAACTCTGTGAGATGAATTCACAGAACACTAAGCAGTTTCTCAGAAAGCTTCTTTCCAGATTTCATCTGAGGATATTTCCTTTTTCACCATAGCCCTCTATGGGCTTCCAAATATCACTTTGCCAATTCCACAAGAACTGTCTTAGCGAAAGGCTTCTTGAGGGGAAAGCTGTAACTCTGTGAGATGATTTCACAGAACACAAAGAAGTTTCTCAGAAAGCTTCCTTCTCTTTGTTATCGGAGGATATTTCCTTTGGCCCTATAGTCTTCAACGGGATCCGAAAAATCTGTTCTCAGATTCCACAGAAAGAAGGCTAGCAAAGAGATCCACGAAACACAGATGTAACTCTGTGAGATGAATTCACAGAACACTAAGCAGTTTCTCAGAAAGCTTCTTTCCAGATTTCATCTGAGGATATTTCCTTTTTCACCATAGCACTCTATGGGCTTCCAAATATCACTTTGCCAATTCCACAGGAACTGTCTTAGCGAAAGGCTTCTTGAGGGGAAAGCTGTAACTCTGTGAGATGATTTCACAGAACACAAAGAATTTTCTCAGAAAGCTTCTTTCTTTTTGTTATCGGAGGATATTTCCTTTGGCCCTATAGTCTTCAAAGGGATCTGAAATATCTGTTCTCAGATTCCACAGAAAGAAGGCTAGCAAAGAGATCCTCAAAAAACAGATGTAACTCTGTGAGATGAATTCACAGAACACTAAGCAGTTTCTCAGAAAGCTTCTGTCCAGATTTCATCTGAGGATATTTCCTTTTTCACCATAGCCCTCTATGGGATTCCAGATATAACTTTGCCAATTCCACAAGAACTGTCTTAGCGAAAGGCTTCTTGAGGGGAAAGCTGTAACTCTGTGAGATGATTTCACAGAACACAAAGAAGTTTCTCAGAAAGCTTCTTTCTCTTTGTTATCGGAGGATATTTCCTTTGGCCCTATGGTCTTCAAAGGGATCCGAAATATCTGTTCTCAGATTCCACAGAAAGAAGGCTAGCAAAGAGATCCTCGAAATACAGATGTAACTCTGTGAGATGAATTAACAGAACACTAAGCAGTTTCTCAGAAAGCTTTTTTCCAGATTTCATCTGAGGATATATCCTTTTTCACCATAGCCCTCTATGGGATTCCAGATATAACTTTGCCAATTCCACAAGAACTGTCTTAGCGAAAGGCTTCTTGAGGGGAAAGCTGTAACTCTGTGAGATGATTTCACAGAACACAAAGAAGTTTCTCAGAAAGCTTCTTTCTCTTTGTTATCGGAGGATATTTCCTTTGGCCCTATAGTCTTCAAAGGGATTCGAAAAATCTGTTCTCAGATTCCACAGAAAGAAGGCTAGCAAAGAGATCCACGAAATACAGATGTAACTCTGTGAGATGAATTAACAGAACACTAAGCAGTTTCTCAGAAAGCTTCTTTCCAGATTTCATCTGAGGATATTTCCTTTTTCACCCTAGCCCTCTATAGGCTTCCAAATATCACTTTGCCAATTCCACAAGAACTGTCTTAGCGAAAGGCTTCCTGAGGGGAAAGCTGTAACTCTGAGAGATGATTTCACAGAACACAAAGAAGTTTCTCAGAAAGCTTCTTTCTCTTTGTTATCGGAGGATATTTCCTTCGGCCCTATAGTCTTCAAAGGGATCCGAAATATCTGTTCTCAGATTCCACAGAAATAAGGCTAGCAAAGAGATCTACGAAACACAGATGTAACTCTGTGAGATGAATTCACAGAACATTAAGCAGTTTCTCAGAAAGCTTCTTTCCAGATTTCATCTGAGGATATTTCCTTTTTCACCATAGCCCTCTATGGGCTTCCAAATATCACTTTGCCAATTCCACAAGAACTGTCTTAGCGAAAGGCTTCTTGAGGGGAAAGCTTTAACTCTGTGAGATGATTTCACAGAACACAAAGAAGTTTCTCAGAAAGCTTCTTTCTCTTTGTTATCGGAGGATATTTCCTTTGGCCCTATGGTGTTCAAAGGGATGCGAAATATCTGTTCTCAGATTCCACAGAAAGAAGGCTAGCAAAGAGATTCTCGAAATACAGATGTAACTCTGTGAGATGAATTCACAGAACACTAAGCAGTTTCTCAGCAAGCTTCTTTCCAGATTTCATCTGAGGATATTTCCTTTTTCACCAGAGCCCTCTAAGGGCTTCCAAATATCACTTTGCCAATTCCACAAGAACTGTCTTAGCGAAAGGCTTCTTGAGGGGAAAGCTGTAACTCTGTGAGATTATTTCACAGAACACAACGAAGTTTCTCAGAAAGCTTCTTTCTCTTTGTTATCGGAGGATATTTCCTTTGGCCCTATGGTCTTCAAAGGGATCCGAAATATCTGTTCTCAGATTCCACAGAAAGAAGGCTAGCAAAGAGATCCACGAAATACAGATGTAACTCTGTGAGATGAATTAACAGAACACTAAGCAGTTTCTCAGAAAGCTTCTTTCCAGATTTCATCTGAGGATATTTCCTTTTTCACCAGAGCCCTCTAAGGGCTTCCAAATATCACTTTGCCAATTCCACAAGAACTGTCTTAGCGAAAGGCTTCTTGAGGGGAAAGCTGTAACTCTGTGAGATGATTTCACAGAACACAAAGAAGTTTCTCAGAAAGCTTCTTTCTCTTTGTTATCGGAGGATATTTCCTTTGGCCCTGTAGTCTTCAAAGGGATCCGAAAAATCTGTTCTCAGATTCCACAGAAAGAAGGCTAACAAAGAGATCTACGAAACACAGATGTAACTCTGTGAGATGAATTCACAGAACACTAAGCAGTTTCTCAGAAAGCTTCTTTCCAGATTTCATCTGAGGATATTTCCTTTTTCACCATAGCCCTCCTTGGGCTTCCAAATATCACTTTGCCAATTCCACAAGAACTGTCTTAGCGAAAGGCTTCTTGAGGGGAAAGCTGTAACTCTGTGAGATGATTTCACAGAACACAAAGAAGTTTCTCAGAAAGCTTCTTTCTCTTTGTTATCAGAGGATATTTCCTATGGCCCTATGGTGTTCAAAGGGATGCGAAATATCTGTTCTCAGATTCCACAGTAAGAAGGCTAGCAAAGAGATTCTCGAAATACAGATGTAACTCTGTGAGATGAATTCACAGAACACTAAGCAGTTTCTCAGAAAGCTTCTTTCCAGATTTCATCTGAGGATGTTTCCTTTTTCACCATAGCCCTCTATGGGCTTCCAAATATCACTTTGCCAATTCCACAAGAACTGTCTTAGCGAAAGGCTTCTTGAGGGGAAAGCTGTAACTCTGTGAGATGATTTCACAGAACACAAAGAAGTTTCTCAGAAAGCTTCTTTCTCTTTGTTATCGGAGGATATTTCCTATGGCCCTATGGTGTTCAAAGGGATGTGAAATATCTGTTCTCAGATTCCTCAGAAAGAAGGCTAGCAAAGAGATTCTCGAAATACAGATGTAACTCTGTGAGATGAATTCACAGAACACTAAGCAGTTTCTCAGAAAGCTTCTTTCCAGATTTCATCTGAGGATATTTCCTTTTTCACCAGAGCCCTCTAAGGGCTTCCAAATATCACTTTGCCAATTCCACAAGAACTGTCTTAGCGAAAGGCTTCTTGAGGGGAAAGCTGTAACTCTGTGAGATGATTTCACAGAACACAAAGAAGTTTCTCAGAAAGCTTCTTTCTCTTTGTTATCGGAGGATATTTCCTTTGGCCCTGTAGTCTTCAAAGGGATCCGAAAAATCTGTTCTCAGATTCCACAGAAAGAAGGCTAGCAAAGAGATCCACGAAACACAGATGTAACTCTGCGAGATGAATTAACAGACCACTAAGAAGTTTCTCAGAAAGCTTCTTTCCAGATTTCATCTGAGGATATTTCCTTTTTCACCATAGCCCTCTAAGGGCTTCCAAATATCACTTTGCCAATTCCACAAGAACTGTCTTAGCGAAGGGCTTCTTGAGGGGAAAGCTGTAACTCTATGAGATGATTTCACAGAACACAAAGAAGTTTCTCAGAAAGCTTCTTTCTCTTTGTTATCGGAGGATATTTCCTTTGGCCCTATAGTCTTCAAAGGGATCCGAAAAATCTGTTCTCAGATTCCACAGAAAGAAGGCTAGCAAAGAGATCTACGATACACAGATGTAACTCTGTGAGATGAATTAACAGAACACTAAGCAGTTTCTCAGAAAGCTTCTTTCCAGATTTCATCGAGGATATTTCCTTTTTCACCATAGCCCTCTAAGGGCTTCCAAATATCACTTTGCCAATTCCACAAGAACTGTCTTAGCGAAAGGCTTCTTGAGGGGAAAGCTGTAACTCTCTGAGATGATTTCACAGAACACAAAGAAGTTTCTCAGAAAGCTTCTTTCTCTTTGTTATCGGAGGATATTTCCTTTGGCCCTATAGTCTTCAAAGGGATCCGAAATATCTGTTCTCAGATTCCACAGAAAGAAGGCTAGCAAAGAGATACAGGAAATGCAAATGTAACTCTGAGAGATGAATTCACAGAACACTAAGCAGTTTCTCAGAAAGCTTCTTTCCAGATTTCATCTGAGGATAATTCCTTTTTCACCATAGCCCTCTAAGGGCTTCCAAATATCACTTTGCCAATTCCACAAGAACTGTCTTAGCGAAAGGCTTCTTGAGGGGAAAGCTGTAACTCTGTGAGATGATTTCACAGAACACAAAGAAGTTTCTCAGAAAGCTTCTTTCTCTTTGTTATCGGAGGATATTTCCTTTGGCCCTATAGTCTTCAATGGGATCCGAAATATCTGTTCTCATATTCCACAGAAAGAAGGCTAGCAAAGAGATACAGGAAATACAAATGTAACTCTGTGAGATGAATTCACAGAACACTAAGCAGTTTCTCAGAAAGCTTCTTTCCAGATTTCATCTGAGGATAATTCCTTTTTCACCATAGCCCTCTATGGGCTTCCAAATATCACTTTGCCAATTCCACAAGAACTGTCTTAGCGAAAGGCTTCTTGAGGGGAAAGCTGTAACTCTGTGAGATGATTTCACAGAACACAAAGAAGTTTCTCAGAAAGCTTCTTTCTCTTTGTTATCGGAGGATATTTCCTTTGGCCCTATAGTCTTCAACGGGATCCGAAATATCTGTTCTCAGATTCCACAGAAAGAAGGCTAGCAAAGAGATTCTCGAAATACAGATGTAACTCTGTGAGATGAATTCACAGAACACTAAGCAGTTTCTCAGAAAGCTTAATTCCTGATTTCATCTGAGGATATTTCCTTTTTCACCAGAGCCCTCTAAGGGCTTCCAAATATCACTTTGCCAATTCCACAAGAACTGTCTTAGCGAAAGGCTTCTTGAGGGGAAAGCTGTAACTCTGTGAGATGATTTCACAGAACACAAAGAAGTTTCTCAGAAAGCTTCTTTCTCTTTGTTATCGGAGGATATTTCCTATGGCCCTATGGTGTTCAAAGGGATGCGAAACATCTGTTCTCAGATTCCTCAGAAAGAAGGCTAGCAAAGAGATTCTCGAAATACAGATGTAACTCTGTGAGATGAATTCACAGAACACTAAGCAGTTTCTCAGAAAGCTTCTTTCCAGATTTCATCTGAGGATATTTCCTTTTTCACCAGAGCCCTCTAAGGGCTTCCAAATATCACTTTGCCAATTCCACAAGAACTGTCTTAGCGAAAGTCTTCTTGAGGGGAAAGCTGTAACTCTGTGAGATGATTTCACAGAACACAAAGAAGTTTCTCAGAAAGCTTCTTTCTCTTTGTTATCGGAGGATATTTCCTTTGGCCCTATAGTCTTCAAAGGGATCCGAAATACCTGTTCTCAGATTCCACAGAAAGAAGGATAGCAAAGAGATACACGAAATACAGATGTAACTCTGTGAGATGAGTTAACAGAACACTAAGCAGTTTCTCAGAAAGCGTCTTTCCAGATTTCATCTGAGGATATTCCTTTTTCAACATAGCCCTCTATGGGCTTCCAAATATCACTTTGCCAATTCCACAAGAACTGTCTTAGCGAAAGGCTTCTTGAGGGGAAAGCTGTAACTCTGTGAGATGATTTCACAGAACACAAAGAAGTTTCTCAGAAAGCTTCTTTCTCTTTGTTATCGGAGGATATTTCCTTTGGCCCTATAGTCTTCAACGGGATCCGAAATATCTGTTCTCAGATTCCACAGAAAGAAGGCTAGCAAAGAGATCCACGAAACACAGATGTAACTCTGTGAGATGAATTCAAAGAACACTAAGCAGTTTCTCAGAAAGCTTTTTTTAGATTTCATCTGAGGATATATCCTTTTTCACCATAGCCCTCTATGGGATTCCAGATATAACTTTGCCAATTCCACAAGAACTGTCTTAGCGAAAGGCTTCTTGAAGGGAAAGCTATAACTCTGTGAGATGATTTCACAGAACACAAAGAAGTTTCTCAGAAAGCTTCTTTCTCTTTGTTATCGGAGGATATTTCCTTTGGCCCTATAGACTTCAAAGGGTTCCGAAAAATCTGTTCTCAGATTCCACAGAAAGAAGGCTAGCAAAGAGATCCACGAAATACAGATGTAACTCTGTGAGATGAATTAACAGAACACTAAGCAGTTTCTCAGAAAGCTTCTTTCCAGATTTCATCTGAGGATATTTCCTTTTTCACCATAGCCCTCTAAGGGCTTCCACATATCACTTTGCCAATTCCACAAGAACTGTCTTAGCGAAAGGCTTCTTGAGCGGAAAGCTGTAACTCTCTGAGATGATTTCACAGAACACAAAGAAGTTTCTCAGAAAGCTTCTTTCTCTTTGTTATCGGAGGATATTTCCTTTGTCCCTATAGTCTTCAAAGGAATCTGAAATATCTGTTCTCAGATTCCACAGGAAGAAGGCTAGCAAAGAGATCAACGAAACACAGATGTAACTCTGTGAGATGAATTCACAGAACACTAAGCAGTTTCTCAGAAAGCTTCTTTCCAGATTTCATCTGAGGATATTTCCTTTTTCACCATAGCAATCTATGGGCTTCCAAATATCACTTTGCCAATTCCACAAGAACTGTCTTAGCGAAAGGCTTCTTGAGGGGAAAGCTGTAACTCTGTGAGATGATTTCACAGAACACAAAGAAGTTTCTCAGAAAGCTTCCTTCTCTTTGTTATCGGAGGATATTTCCTTTGGCCCTATAGTCTTCAAAGGGATCCGAAATATCTGTTTCACATTCCACAGAAATAAGGATAGCAAAGAGATCCACGAATTACAGATGTAACTCTGTGAGATAAATTCACAGAACACTAAGCAGTTTCTCAGAAAGCTTCTTTCCAGATTTCATCTGAGGATATTTCCTTTTTCACAATAGCCCTCTATGGGCTTCCAAATATCACTTTGCCAATTCCACAAGAACTGTCTTAGCGAAAGGCTTCTTGAGGGGAAAGCTGTAACTCTGTGAGATGATTTCACAGAACATAAAGAAGTTTCTCAGAAAGCTTCTTTCTCTTTGTTATCGGAGGATATTTCCTTTGGCCCTATGGTCTTCAAAGGGATCCGAAATATCTGTTCTCAGATTCCACAGAAATAAGGCTAGCAAAGAGATCCACGAAATACAGATGTAACTCTGTGAGATGAATTCACAGAACACTAAGCAGTTTCTCAGAAAGCTTCTTTCCAGATTTCATCTGAGGATATTTCCTTTTTCACCATAGACCTCTATGGGCTTCCAAATATCACTTTGCCAATTCCACAAGAACTGTCTTAGCGAAAGGCTTCTTGAGGGGAAAGCTGTAACTCTGTGAGATGATTTCACAGAACACAAAGAAGTTTCTCAGAAAGCTTCTTTCTCTCTGTTATCGGAGGATATTTCCTTTGGCCCTATAGTCTTCAAAGGGATCCGAAATATCTTTTCTCAGATTCCACAGAAAGAAGGCTAGCAAAGAGATCCACGAAATACAGATGTAACTCTGTGAGATGAATTCACAGAACACTAAGCAGTTTCTCAGAAAGCTTCTTTCCAGATTTCATCTGAGGATATTTCCTTTTTCACCATAGCCCTCTATGGGCTTCCAAATATCACTTTGCCAATTCCACAAGAACTGTCTTAGCGAAAGGCTTCTTGAGGAGAAAGTTGTAACTCTGTGAGATGATTTCACAGAACACAAAGAAGTTTCTCAGAAAGCTTCTTTCTCTTTGTTATCGGAGGATATTTCCTTTGGCCCTATAGTCTTCAAAGGGATCCGAAATATCTGTTCTCAGATTCCACAGAAAGAAGGCTAGCAAAGAGATCCACGAAATACTGATGTAACTCTGTGAGATGAATTAACAGAACAATAAGCAGTTTCTCATAAAGCTTCTTTCCAGATTTCATCTGAGGATATTTCCTTTTTCACCATAGCCCTCTATGGGCTCCCAAATATCACTTTGCCAATTCCACAAGAACTGTCTTAGCGAAAGGCTTCTTGAGGGGAAAGCTGTAACTCTGTGAGATGATTTCACAGAACACAAAGAAGTTTCTCAGAAAGCTTCTTTCTCTTTGTTATCGGAGGATATTTCCTTTGGCCCTATAGTCTTCAAAGGGATCCGAAATATCTGTTCTCAGATTCCACAGAAAGAAGGCTAGCAAAGAGATCCACGAAATACAGATGTAACTCTGTGAGATGAATTCACAGAACACTAAGCAGTTTCTCAGAAAGCTTCTTTCCAGATTTCATCTGATGATATTTGCTTTTTCACCATAGCCCTCTATGGGCTTCCAAATATCACTTTGCCAATTCCACAAGAACTGTCTTAGCGAAAGGCTTCTTGAGAGGAAAGTTGTAACTCTGTGAGATGATTTCACAGAACACAAAGAAGTTTCTCAGAAAGCTTCTTTCTCTTTGTTATCGGAGGATATTTCCTTTGGCCCTATAGTCTTCAAAGGGATCCGAAATATCTATTCTCAGATTCCACAGAAAGAAGGCTAGCAAAGAGATCCACGAAATACAGATGTAACTCTGTGAGATGAATTAACAGAACACTAAGCAGTTTCTCAGAAAGCTTCTTTCCAGATTTCATCTGAGGATATTTCCTTTTTCACCATAGCCCTCTATGGGCTTCCAAATATCACTTTGCCAATTCCACAAGAACTGTCTTAGCGAAAGGCTTCTTTAAGGAAAAGCTGTAACTCTGTGAGATGATTTCACAGAACACAAAGAAGTTTCTCAGAAAGCTTCTTTCTCTTTGTTATCGGAGGATATTTCCATTGGCCCTATAGTCTTCAAAGGGATCCGAAATATCTGTTCTCAGATTCCACAGAAAGAAGGCTAGCAAAGAGATCTACGAAACACAGATGTAACTCTGTGAGATGAATTCACAGAACACTAAGCATTTTCTCAGAAAGCTTCTTTCCAGATTTCATCTGAGGATATTTGCTTTTTCACCATAGCCCTCTATGGGCTTCCAAATATCACTTTGCCAATTCCACAAGAACTGTCTTAGCGAAAGGCTTCTTGAGGGGAAAGCTGTAACTCTGTGAGATGATTTCACAGAACACAAAGAAGTTTCTCAGAAAGCTTCTTTCTCTTTGTTATCGGAGGATATTTCCTTTGGCCCTATAGTCTTCAAAGGGATCTGAATATCTGTTTTCAGATTCCACAGAAATAAGGCTAGCAAAGAGATCTACGAAACACAGATGTAACTCCGTGAGATGAATTCACAGAACACTAAGCAGTTTCTCAGAAAGCTTCTTTCCAGATTTCATCTGAGGATATTTCCTTTTTCACCATAGCCCTCTATGGGCTTCCAAATATCACTTTGCCAATTCCACAAGAACTGTCTTAGCGAAAGGCTTCTTGAGGGGAAAGCTGTAACTCTGTGAGATGATTTCACAGAACACAAAGAAGTTTCTCAGAAAGCTTCCTTCTCTTTGTTATCGGAGGATATTTCCTTTGGCCCTATAGTCTTCAAAGGGATCCGAAATATCTGTTTCACATTCCACAGAAATAAGGATAGCAAAGAGATCCACGAATTACAGATGTAACTCTGTGAGATAAATTCACAGAACACTAAGCAGTTTCTCAGAAAGCTTCTTTCCAGATTTCATCTGAGGATATTTCCTTTTTCACAATAGCCCTCTATGGGCTTCCAAATATCACTTTGCCAATTCCACAAGAACTGTCTTAGCGAAAGGCTTCTTGAGGGGAAAGCTGTAACTCTGTGAGATGATTTCACAGAACATAAAGAAGTTTCTCAGAAAGCTTCTTTCTCTTTGTTATCGGAGGATATTTCCTTTGGCCCTATGGTCTTCAAAGGGATCCGAAATATCTGTTCTCAGATTCCACAGAAATAAGGCTAGCAAAGAGATCCACGAAATACAGATGTAACTCTGTGAGATGAATTCACAGAACACTAAGCAGTTTCTCAGAAAGCTTCTTTCCAGATTTCATCTGAGGATATTTCCTTTTTCACCATAGACCTCTATGGGCTTCCAAATATCACTTTGCCAATTCCACAAGAACTGTCTTAGCGAAAGGCTTCTTGAGGGGAAAGCTGTAACTCTGTGAGATGATTTCACAGAACACAAAGAAGTTTCTCAGAAAGCTTCTTTCTCTCTGTTATCGGAGGATATTTCCTTTGGCCCTATAGTCTTCAAAGGGATCCGAAATATCTTTTCTCAGATTCCACAGAAAGAAGGCTAGCAAAGAGATCCACGAAATACAGATGTAACTCTGTGAGATGAATTCACAGAACACTAAGCAGTTTCTCAGAAAGCTTCTTTCCAGATTTCATCTGAGGATATTTCCTTTTTCACCATAGCCCTCTATGGGCTTCCAAATATCACTTTGCCAATTCCACAAGAACTGTCTTAGCGAAAGGCTTCTTGAGGAGAAAGTTGTAACTCTGTGAGATGATTTCACAGAACACAAAGAAGTTTCTCAGAAAGCTTCTTTCTCTTTGTTATCGGAGGATATTTCCTTTGGCCCTATAGTCTTCAAAGGGATCCGAAATATCTGTTCTCAGATTCCACAGAAAGAAGGCTAGCAAAGAGATCCACGAAATACTGATGTAACTCTGTGAGATGAATTAACAGAACAATAAGCAGTTTCTCATAAAGCTTCTTTCCAGATTTCATCTGAGGATATTTCCTTTTTCACCATAGCCCTCTATGGGCTTCCAAATATCACTTTGCCAATTCCACAAGAACTGTCTTAGCGAAAGGCTTCTTGAGGGGAAAGCTGTAACTCTGTGAGATGATTTCACAGAACACAAAGAAGTTTCTCAGAAAGCTTCTTTCTCTTTGTTATCGGAGGATATTTCCTTTGGCCCTATAGTCTTCAAAGGGATCCGAAATATCTGTTCTCAGATTCCACAGAAAGAAGGCTAGCAAAGAGATCCACGAAATACAGATGTAACTCTGTGAGATGAATTCACAGAACACTAAGCAGTTTCTCAGAAAGCTTCTTTCCAGATTTCATCTGATGATATTTGCTTTTTCACCATAGCCCTCTATGGGCTTCCAAATATCACTTTGCCAATTCCACAAGAACTGTCTTAGCGAAAGGCTTCTTGAGAGGAAAGTTGTAACTCTGTGAGATGATTTCACAGAACACAAAGAAGTTTCTCAGAAAGCTTCTTTCTCTTTGTTATCGGAGGATATTTCCTTTGGCCCTATAGTCTTCAAAGGGATCCGAAATATCTATTCTCAGATTCCACAGAAAGAAGGCTAGCAAAGAGATCCACGAAATACTGATGTAACTCTGTGAGATGAATTAACAGAACACTAAGCAGTTTCTCAGAAAGCTTCTTTCCAGATTTCATCTGAGGATATTTCCTTTTTCACCATAGCCCTCTATGGGCTTCCAAATATCACTTTGCCAATTCCACAAGAACTGTCTTAGCGAAAGGCTTCTTTAAGGAAAAGCTGTAACTCTGTGAGATGATTTCACAGAACACAAAGAAGTTTCTCAGAAAGCTTCTTTCTCTTTGTTATCGGAGGATATTTCCATTGGCCCTATAGTCTTCAAAGGGATCCGAAATATCTGTTCTCAGATTCCACAGAAAGAAGGCTAGCAAAGAGATCTACGAAACACAGATGTAACTCTGTGAGATGAATTCACAGAACACTAAGCATTTTCTCAGAAAGCTTCTTTCCAGATTTCATCTGAGGATATTTGCTTTTTCACCATAGCCCTCTATGGGCTTCCAAATATCACTTTGCCAATTCCACAAGAACTGTCTTAGCGAAAGGCTTCTTGAGGGGAAAGCTGTAACTCTGTGAGATGATTTCACAGAACACAAAGAAGTTTCTCAGAAAGCTTCTTTCTCTTTGTTATCGGAGGATATTTCCTTTGGCCCTATAGTCTTCAAAGGGATCTGAATATCTGTTTTCAGATTCCACAGAAATAAGGCTAGCAAAGAGATCTACGAAACACAGATGTAACTCCGTGAGATGAATTCACAGAACACTAAGCAGTTTCTCAGAAAGCTTCTTTCCTGATTTCATCTGAGGATATTTCCTTTTTCACCATAGCCCTCTATGGGCTTCCAAATATCACTTTGCCAATTCCACAAGAACTGTCTTAGCGAAAGGCTTCTTGAGGGGTAAGCTGTAACTCTGTGAGATGATTTCACAGAACACAAAGAAGTTTCTCAGAAATCTTCTTTCTCTTCGTTATCGGAGGATATTTCCTTTGCCCCTATGGTCTTCAAAGGGATCCGAAATATCTGTTCTCAGATTCCACAGAAAGAAGGCTAGCAAAGAGATCTACGAAACACAGATGTAACTCTGTGAGATGAATTCACAGAACACTAAGCAGTTTCTCAGAAAGCTTCTTTCCAGATTTCATCTGAGGATATTTCCTTTTTCACCATAGCCCTCTATGGGCTTCCAAATATCACTTTGCCAATTCCACAAGAACTGTCTAAGCGAAAGGCTTCTTGAGGGGAAGCTGTAACTCTGTGAGATGATTTCACAGAACACAAAGAAGTTTCTCAGAAAGCTTCTTTCTCTTTGTTATCGGAGGATATTTCCTTTGGCCCTATAGTCTTCAAAGGGATCCGAAATATCTGTTCTCAGATTCCACAGAAATAAGGCTAGCAAAGAGATCTACGAAACACAAATGTAACTCTGTGAGATGAATTCACAGAACACTAAGCAGTTTCTCAGAAAGCTTCTTTCCAGATTTCATCTGAGGATATTTCCTTTTTCACCATAGCCCTCTATGGGCTTCCAAATATCACTTTGCCAATTCCACAAGAACTGTCTTAGCGAAAGGCTTCTTGAGGGGAAAGCTGTAACTCTGTGAGATGATTTCACAGAACACAAATAAGTTTCTCAGAAAGCTTCTTTCTCTTTGTTATCGGAGGATATTTCCTATGGCCCTATGGTGTTCAAAGGGATGCGAAATATCTGTTCTTAGATTCCACAGAAAGAAGGCTACCAAAGAGATTCTCGAAATACAGATGTAACTCTGTGAGATGAATTCACAGAATACTAAGCAGTTTCTCAGAAAGCTTCTTTCCAGATTTCATCTGAGGATATTTCCTTTTTCAACAGAGCCCTCAAAGGGCTTCCAAATATCACTTTGACAATTCCACAAGAACTGTCTTAGCGAAAGGCTTCTTGAGGGGAAAGCTGTAACTCTGTGAGATGATTTCATAGAACACAACGAAGTTTCTCAGAAAGCTTCTTTCTCTTTGTTATCGGAGGATATTTCCTTTGGCCCTATAGTCTTCAAAGGGATACGAAATATCTGTTCTCAGATTCCACAGAAAGAAGGATAGCAAAGAGATACACGAAATACAGATGTAACTCTGTGAGATGAGTTAACAGAACACTAAGCAGTTTCTCAGAAAACTTCTTTCCAGATTTCATCTGAGGATATTTCCTTTTTCACCATAGCCCTCTATGGGCTTCCAAATATCACTTTGCCAATTCCACAAGAACTGTCTTAGCGAAAGGCTTCTTGAGGGGAAAGCTGTAACTCTGTGAGATGATTTCACAGAACACAAAGAAGTTTCTCAGAAAGCTTCTTTCTCTTTGTTATCGGAGGATATTTCCTTTGTCCCTATAGTCTTCAAAGGAATCTGAAATATCTGTTCTCAGATTCCACAGGAAGAAGTCTAGCAAAGAGATCAACGAAACACAGATGTAACTCTGTGAGATGAATTCACAGAACACTAAGCAGTTTCTCAGAAAGCTTCTTTCCAGATTTCATCTGAGGATATTTCCTTTTTCACCATAGCAATCTATGGGCTTCCAAATATCACTTTGCCAATTCCACAAGAACTGTCTTAGCGAAAGGCTTCTTGAGGGGAAAGCTGTAACTCTGTGAGATGATTTCACAGAACACAAAGAAGTTTCTCAGAAAGCTTCCTTCTCTTTGTTATCGGAGGATATTTCCTTTGGCCCTATACTCTTCAAAGGGATCCGAAATATCTGTTTCACATTCCACAGAAATAAGGATAGCAAAGAGATCCACGAATTACAGATGTAACTCTGTGAGATAAATTCACAGAACACTAAGCAGTTTCTCAGAAAGCTTCTTTCCAGATTTCATCTGAGGATATTTCCTTTTTCACAATAGCCCTCTATGGGCTTCCAAATATCACTTTGCCAATTCCACAAGAACTGTCTTAGCGAAAGGCTTCTTGAGGGGAAAGCTGTAACTCTGTGAGATGATTTCACAGAACATAAAGAAGTTTCTCAGAAAGCTTCTTTCTCTTTGTTATCGGAGGATATTTCCTTTGGCCCTATGGTCTTCAAAGGGATCCGAAATATCTGTTCTCAGATTCCACAGAAATAAGGCTAGCAAAGAGATCCACGAAATACAGATGTAACTCTGTGAGATGAATTCACAGAACACTAAGCAGTTTCTCAGAAAGCTTCTTTCCAGATTTCATCTGAGGATATTTCCTTTTTCACCATAGACCTCTATGGGCTTCCAAATATCACTTTGCCAATTCCACAAGAACTGTCTTAGCGAAAGGCTTCTTGAGGGGAAAGCTGTAACTCTGTGAGATGATTTCACAGAACACAAAGAAGTTTCTCAGAAAGCTTCTTTCTCTCTGTTATCGGAGGATATTTCCTTTGGCCCTATAGTCTTCAAAGGGATCCGAAATATCTTTTCTCAGATTCCACAGAAAGAAGGCTAGCAAAGAGATCCACGAAATACAGATGTAACTCTGTGAGATGAATTCACAGAACACTAAGCAGTTTCTCAGAAAGCTTCTTTCCAGATTTCATCTGAGGATATTTCCTTTTTCACCATAGCCCTCTATGGGCTTCCAAATATCACTTTGCCAATTCCACAAGAACTGTCTTAGCGAAAGGCTTCTTGAGGAGAAAGTTGTAACTCTGTGAGATGATTTCACAGAACACAAAGAAGTTTCTCAGAAAGCTTCTTTCTCTTTGTTATCGGAGGATATTTCCTTTGGCCCTATAGTCTTCAAAGGGATCCGAAATATCTGTTCTCAGATTCCACAGAAAGAAGGCTAGCAAAGAGATCCACGAAATACTGATGTAACTCTGTGAGATGAATTAACAGAACAATAAGCAGTTTCTCATAAAGCTTCTTTCCAGATTTCATCTGAGGATATTTCCTTTTTCACCATAGCCCTCTATGGGCTTCCAAATATCACTTTGCCAATTCCACAAGAACTGTATTAGCGAAAGGCTTCTTGAGGGGAAAGCTGTAACTCTGTGAGATGATTTCACAGAACACAAAGAAGTTTCTCAGAAAGCTTCTTTCTCTTTGTTATCGGAGGATATTTCCTTTGGCCCTATAGTCTTCAAAGGGATCCGAAATATCTGTTCTCAGATTCCACAGAAAGAAGGCTAGCAAAGAGATCCACGAAATACAGATGTAACTCTGTGAGATGAATTCACAGAACACTAAGCAGTTTCTCAGAAAGCTTCTTTCCAGATTTCATCTGATGATATTTGCTTTTTCACCATAGCCCTCTATGGGCTTCCAAATATCACTTTGCCAATTCCACAAGAACTGTCTTAGCGAAAGGCTTCTTGAGAGGAAAGTTGTAACTCTGTGAGATGATTTCACAGAACACAAAGAAGTTTCTCAGAAAGCTTCTTTCTCTTTGTTATCGGAGGATATTTCCTTTGGCCCTATAGTCTTCAAAGGGATCCGAAATATCTATTCTCAGATTCCACAGAAAGAAGGCTAGCAAAGAGATCCACGAAATACTGATGTAACTCTGTGAGATGAATTAACAGAACACTAAGCAGTTTCTCAGAAAGCTTCTTTCCAGATTTCATCTGAGGATATTTCCTTTTTCACCATAGCCCTCTATGGGCTTCCAAATATCACTTTGCCAATTCCACAAGAACTGTCTTAGCGAAAGGCTTCTTTAAGGAAAAGCTGTAACTCTGTGAGATGATTTCACAGAACACAAAGAAGTTTCTCAGAAAGCTTCTTTCTCTTTGTTATCGGAGGATATTTCCATTGGCCCTATAGTCTTCAAAGGGATCCGAAATATCTGTTCTCAGATTCCACAGAAAGAAGGCTAGCAAAGAGATCTACGAAACACAGATGTAACTCTGTGAGATGAATTCACAGAACACTAAGCAGTTTCTCAGAAAGCTTCTTTCCAGATTTCATCTGAGGATATTTCCTTTTTCACCATAGCCCTCTATGGGCTTCCAAATATCACTTTGCCAATTCCACAAGAACTGTCTTAGCGAAAGGCTTCTTGAGGGGAAAGCTGTAACTCTGTGAGATGATTTCACAGAACACAAAGAAGTTTCTCAGAAAGCTTCCTTCTCTTTGTTATCGGAGGATATTTCCTTTGGCCCTATAGTCTTCAAAGGGATCCGAAATATCTGTTTCACATTCCACAGAAATAAGGATAGCAAAGAGATCCACGAATTACAGATGTAACTCTGTGAGATAAATTCACAGAACACTAAGCAGTTTCTCAGAAAGCTTCTTTCCAGATTTCATCTGAGGATATTTCCTTTTTCACAATAGCCCTCTATGGGCTTCCAAATATCACTTTGCCAATTCCACAAGAACTGTCTTAGCGAAAGGCTTCTTGAGGGGAAAGCTGTAACTCTGTGAGATGATTTCACAGAACATAAAGAAGTTTCTCAGAAAGCTTCTTTCTCTTTGTTATCGGAGGATATTTCCTTTGGCCCTATGGTCTTCAAAGGGATCCGAAATATCTGTTCTCAGATTCCACAGAAATAAGGCTAGCAAAGAGATCCACGAAATACAGATGTAACTCTGTGAGATGAATTCACAGAACACTAAGCAGTTTCTCAGAAAGCTTCTTTCCAGATTTCATCTGAGGATATTTCCTTTTTCACCATAGACCTCTATGGGCTTCCAAATATCACTTTGCCAATTCCACAAGAACTGTCTTAGCGAAAGGCTTCTTGAGGGGAAAGCTGTAACTCTGTGAGATGATTTCACAGAACACAAAGAAGTTTCTCAGAAAGCTTCTTTCTCTCTGTTATCGGAGGATATTTCCTTTGGCCCTATAGTCTTCAAAGGGATCCGAAATATCTTTTCTCAGATTCCACAGAAAGAAGGCTAGCAAAGAGATCCACGAAATGCAGATGTAACTCTGTGAGATGAATTCACAGAACACTAAGCAGTTTCTCAGAAAGCTTCTTTCCAGATTTCATCTGAGGATATTTCCTTTTTCACCATAGCCCTCTATGGGCTTCCAAATATCACTTTGCCAATTCCACAAGAACTGTCTTAGCGAAAGGCTTCTTGAGGGGAAAGCTGTAACTCTGTGAGATGATTTCACAGAACACAAAGAAGTTTCTCAGAAAGCTTCTTTCTCTTTGTTATCGGAGGATATTTCCTTTGGCCCTATAGTCTTCAAAGGGATCCGAAATATCTGTTCTCAGATTCCACAGAAAGAAGGCTAGCAAAGAGATCCACGAAATACAGATGTAACTCTGTGAGATGAATTCACAGAACACTAAGCAGTTTCTCAGAAAGCTTCTTTCCAGATTTCATCTGATGATATTTGCTTTTTCACCATAGCCCTCTATGGGCTTCCAAATATCACTTTGCCAATTCCACAAGAACTGTCTTAGCGAAAGGCTTCTTGAGAGGAAAGTTGTAACTCTGTGAGATGATTTCACAGAACACAAAGAAGTTTCTCAGAAAGCTTCTTTCTCTTTGTTATCGGAGGATATTTCCTTTGGCCCTATAGTCTTCAAAGGGATCCGAAATATCTATTCTCAGATTCCACAGAAAGAAGGCTAGCAAAGAGATCCACGAAATACTGATGTAACTCTGTGAGATGAATTAACAGAACACTAAGCAGTTTCTCAGAAAGCTTCTTTCCAGATTTCATCTGAGGATATTTCCTTTTTCACCATAGCCCTCTATGGGCTTCCAAATATCACTTTGCCAATTCCACAAGAACTGTCTTAGCGAAAGGCTTCTTTAAGGAAAAGCTGTAACTCTGTGAGATGATTTCACAGAACACAAAGAAGTTTCTCAGAAAGCTTCTTTCTCTTTGTTATCGGAGGATATTTCCATTGGCCCTATAGTCTTCAAAGGGATCCGAAATATCTGTTCTCAGATTCCACAGAAAGAAGGCTAGCAAAGAGATCTACGAAACACAGATGTAACTCTGTGAGATGAATTCACAGAACACTAAGCATTTTCTCAGAAAGCTTCTTTCCAGATTTCATCTGAGGATATTTGCTTTTTCACCATAGCCCTCTATGGGCTTCCAAATATCACTTTGCCAATTCCACAAGAACTGTCTTAGCGAAAGGCTTCTTGAGGGGAAAGCTGTAACTCTGTGAGATGATTTCACAGAACACAAAGAAGTTTCTCAGAAAGCTTCTTTCTCTTTGTTATCGGAGGATATTTCCTTTGGCCCTATAGTCTTCAAAGGGATCTGAATATCTGTTTTCAGATTCCACAGAAATAAGGCTAGCAAAGAGATCTACGAAACACAGATGTAACTCCGTGAGATGAATTCACAGAACACTAAGCAGTTTCTCAGAAAGCTTCTTTCCTGATTTCATCTGAGGATATTTCCTTTTTCACCATAGCCCTCTATGGGCTTCCAAATATCACTTTGCCAATTCCACAAGAACTGTCTTAGCGAAAGGCTTCTTGAGGGGTAAGCTGTAACTCTGTGAGATGATTTCACAGAACACAAAGAAGTTTCTCAGAAATCTTCTTTCTCTTCGTTATCGGAGGATATTTCCTTTGGCCCTATGGTCTTCAAAGGGATCCGAAATATCTGTTCTCAGATTCCACAGAAAGAAGGCTAGCAAAGAGATCTACGAAACACAGATGTAACTCTGTGAGATGAATTCACAGAACACTAAGCAGTTTCTCAGAAAGCTTCTTTCCAGATTTCATCTGAGGATATTTCCTTTTTCACCATAGCCCTCTATGGGCTTCCAAATATCACTTTGCCAATTCCACAAGAACTGTCTAAGCGAAAGGCTTCTTGAGGGGAAGCTGTAACTCTGTGAGATGATTTCACAGAACACAAAGAAGTTTCTCAGAAAGCTTCTTTCTCTTTGTTATCGGAGGATATTTCCTTTGGCCCTATAGTCTTCAAAGGGATCCGAAATATCTGTTCTCAGATTCCACAGAAATAAGGCTAGCAAAGAGATCTACGAAACACAAATGTAACTCTGTGAGATGAATTCACAGAACACTAAGCAGTTTCTCAGAAAGCTTCTTTCCAGATTTCATCTGAGGATATTTCCTTTTTCACCATAGCCCTCTATGGGCTTCCAAATATCACTTTGCCAATTCCACAAGAACTGTCTTAGCGAAAGGCTTCTTGAGGGGAAAGCTGTAACTCTGTGAGATGATTTCACAGAACACAAATAAGTTTCTCAGAAAGCTTCTTTCTCTTTGTTATCGGAGGATATTTCCTATGGCCCTATGGTGTTCAAAGGGATGCGAAATATCTGTTCTTAGATTCCACAGAAAGAAGGCTACCAAAGAGATTCTCGAAATACAGATGTAACTCTGTGAGATGAATTCACAGAATACTAAGCAGTTTCTCAGAAAGCTTCTTTCCAGATTTCATCTGAGGATATTTCCTTTTTCAACAGAGCCCTCAAAGGGCTTCCAAATATCACTTTGACAATTCCACAAGAACTGTCTTAGCGAAAGGCTTCTTGAGGGGAAAGCTGTAACTCTGTGAGATGATTTCATAGAACACAACGAAGTTTCTCAGAAAGCTTCTTTCTCTTTGTTATCGGAGGATATTTCCTTTGGCCCTATAGTCTTCAAAGGGATACGAAATATCTGTTCTCAGATTCCACAGAAAGAAGGATAGCAAAGAGATACACGAAATACAGATGTAACTTTGTGAGATGAGTTAACAGAACACTAAGCAGTTTCTCAGAAAACTTCTTTCCAGATTTCATCTGAGGATATTTCCTTTTTCACCATAGCCCTCTATGGGCTTCCAAATATCACTTTGCCAATTCCACAAGAACTGTCTTAGCGAAAGGCTTCTTGAGGGGAAAGCTGTAACTCTGTGAGATGATTTCACAGAACACAAAGAAGTTTCTCAGAAAGCTTCTTTCTCTTTGTTATCGGAGGATATTTCCTTTGGCCCTATAGTCTTCAAAGGGATCCGAAATATCTGTTCTCAGATTCCAGAGAAATAAGGCTAGCAAAGAGATCTACGAAACACAGATGTAACTCTGTGAGATGAATTAACAGAACACTAAGCAGTTTCTCAGAAAGCTTCTTTCCAGATTTCATCTGAGGAGATTTCCTTTTTCACCATAGCCCTCTAAGGGCTTACAAATATCACTTTGCCAATTCCACAAGAAATGTCTTAGCGAAAGGCTTCTTGAGGGGAAAGCTGTATCTCTCTGAGATGATTTCACAGAACACAAAGAAGTTTCTCAGAAAGCTTCTTTCTCTTTGTTATCGGAGGATATTTCCTTTGGCCCTATAGTCTTCAACGGTATCCGAAATATCTGTTCTCAGATTCCACAGAAAGAAGGCTAGCAAAGAGATCTACGAAACACAGATGTAACTCTGTGAGATGAATTCACAGAACACTAAGCAGTTTCTCAGAAAGCTTCTTTCCAGATTTCATCTGAGGATATTTCCTTTTTCACCATAGCCCTCTATGGGCTTCCAAATATCACTTTGCCAATTCCACAAGAACTGTCTTAGCGAAAGGCTTCTTGAGGGGAAAGCTGTAACTCTGTGAGATGATTTCACAGAACACAAAGAAGTTTCTCAGAAAACTTCCTTCTCTTTGTTATCGGAGGATATTTCCTTTGGCCCTATAGTCTTCAAAGGGATCCGAAATATCTGTTTCACATTCCACAGAAATAAGGCTAGCAAAGAGATCCACGAATTACAGATGTAACTCTGTGAGATGAATTCACAGAACACTAAGCAGTTTCTCAGAAAGCTTCTTTCCAGATTTCATCTGAGGATATTTCCTTTTTCACCATAGCCCTCTATGGGCTTCCAAATATCACTTTGCCAATTCCACAAGAACTGTCTTAGCGAAAGGCTTCTTGAGGGGAAAGCTGTAACTCTGTGAGATGATTTCACAGAACACAAAGAAGTTTCTCAGAAAGCTTCTTTCTCTTTGTTATCGGAGGATATTTCCTTTGGCCCTATGGTCTTCAAAGGGATCCGAAATATCTGTTCTCAGATTCCACAGAAAGAAGGCTAGCAAAGAGATCCTCGAAATACAGATGTAACTCTGTGAGATGAATTAACAGAACACTAAGCAGTTTCGCAGAAAGCTTTTTTCCAGATTTCATCTGAGGATATATCCTTTTTCACCATAGCCCTCTATGGGATTCCAGATATAACTTTGCCAATTCCACAAGAACTGTCTTAGCGAAAGGCTTCTTGAGGGGAAAGCTGTAACTCTGTGAGATGATTTCACAGAACACAAAGAAGTTTCTCAGAAAGCTTCTTTCTCTTTGTTATCGGAGGATATTTCCTTTGGCCCTATGGTCTTCAAAGGGATCCGAAATATCTGTTCTCAGATTCCACAGAAAGAAGGCTAGCAAAGAGATCCTCGAAATACAGATGTAACTCTGTGAGATGAATTAACATAACACTAAGCAGTTTCTCAGAAAGCTTTTTTCCAGATTTCATCTGAGGATATATCCTTTTTCACCATAGCCCTCTATGGGATTCCAGATATAACTTTGCCAATTCCACAAGAACTGTCTTAGCGAAAGGCTTCTTGAGGGGAAAGCTGTAACTCTGTGAGATGATTTCACAGAACACAAAGAAGTTTCTCAGAAAGATTCTTTCTCTTTGTTATCGGAGGATATTTCCTTTGGCCCTATAGTCTTCAAAGGGATCCGAAATATCTTTTCTCAGATTCCACAGAAAGAAGGCTAGCAAAGAGATCCACGAAATACAGATGTAACTCTGTGAGATGAATTCACAGAACACTAAGCAGTTTCTCAGAAAGCTTCTTTCCATATTTCATCTAAGGATATTTCCTTTTTCACTATAGCCCTCTATGGGCTTCCAAATATCACTTTGCCAATTCCACAAGAACTGTCTTAGCGAAAGGCTTCTTGAGGAGAAAGTTGTAACTCTGTGAGATGATTTCACAGAACACAAAGAAGTTTCTCAGAAAGCTTCTTTCTCTTTGTTATCGGAGGATATTTCCATTGGCCCTATAGTCTTCAAAGGGATCCGAAATATCTGTTCTCAGATTCCACAGAAAGAAGGCTAGCGAAGAGATCTACGAAACACAGATGTAACTCTGTGAGATGAATTCACAGAACACTAAGCAGTTTCTCAGAAAGCTTCTTTCCAGATTTCATCTGAGGATATTTGCTTTTTCACCATAGCCCTCTATGGGCTTCCAAATATCACTTTGCCAATTCCACAAGAACTGTCTTAGCGAAAGTCTTCTTGAGTGGAAAGCTGTAACTCTGTGAGATGATTTCACAGAACACAAAGAATTTTCTCAGAAAGCTTCTTTCTCTTTATTATCGGAGGATATTTCCTTTGGCCCTATAGTCTTCAAAGGGATCTGAATATCTGTTTTCAGATTCCACAGAAATAAGGCTAGCAATGAGATCTATGAAACACAGATGTAACTCTGTGAGATGAATTCACAGAACAGTAAGCAGTTTCTCAGAAAGTTTCTTTCCTGATTTCATCTGAGGATATTTCCTTTTTCACCATAGCCCTCTATGGGCTTCCAAATATCACTTTGCCAATTCCACAAGAACTGTCTTAGCGAAAGGCTTCTTGAGGGGTAAGCTGTAACTCTGTGAGATGATTTCACAGAACACAAAGAAGTTTCTCAGAAAGCTTCTTTCTCTTTGTTATCGGAGGATATTTCCTTTGGCCCTATGGTCTTCAAAGGGATCCGAAATATCTGTTCTCAGATTCCACAGAAAGAAGGCTAGCAAAGAGATCCACGAAACACAGATGTAACTCTGTGAGATGAATTCACAGAACACTAAGCAGTTTCTCAGAAAGCTTCTTTCCAGATTTCATCTGAGGATATTTCCTTTTTCACCATAGCCCTCTATGGGCTTCCAAATATCACTTTGCCAATTCCACAAGAACTGTCTTAGCGAAAGTCTTCTTGAGGGGAAAGCTGTAACTCTGTGAGATGATTTCACAGAACACAAATAAGTTTCTCAGAAAGCTTCTTTCTCTTTGTTATCGGAGGATATTTCCTATGGCCCTATGGTGTTCAAAGGGATGCGAAATATCTGTTCTCAGATTCCACAGAAAGAAGGCTACCAAAGAGATTCTCGAAATACAGATGTAACTCTGTGAGATGAATTCACAGAACACTAAGCAGTTTCTCAGAAAGCTTCTTTCCAGATTTCATCTGAGGATATTTCCTTTTTCAACAGAGCCCTCAAAGGGCTTCCAAATATCACTTTGACAATTCCACAAGAACTGTCTTAGCGAAAGGCTTCTTGAGGGGAAAGCTGTAACTCTGTGAGATGATTTCATAGAACACAACGAAGTTTCTCAGAAAGCTTCTTTCTCTTTGTTATCGGAGGATATTTCCTTTGGCCCTATAGTCTTCAAAGGGATACGAAATATCTGTTCTCAGATTCCACAGAAAGAAGGATAGCAAAGAGATACACGAAATACAGATGTAACTCTGTGAGATGAGTTAACAGAACACTAAGCAGTTTCTCAGAAAACTTCTTTCCAGATTTCCTCTGAGGATATTTCCTTTTTCACCATAGCCCTCTATGGGCTTCCAAATATCACTTTGCCAATTCCACTAGAACTGTCTTAGCGAAAGGCTTCTTGAGGGGAAAGCTGTAACTCTGTGAGATGATTTCACAGAACACAAAGAAGTTTCTCAGAAAGCTTCTTTCTCCTTGTTATCGGAGGATATTTCCTTTGGCCCTATAGTCTTCAAAGGGATCCGAAATATCTGTTCTCAGATTCCAGAGAAATAAGGCTAGCAAAGAGATCTACGAAACACAGATGTAACTCTGTGAGATGAATTAACAGAACACTAAGCAGTTTCTCAGAACTTCTTACCAGATTTCATCTGAGGAGATTTCCTTTTTCACCATAGCCCTCTAAGGGCTTACAAATATCACTTTGCCAATTCCACAAGAACTGTCTTAGCGAAAGGCTTCTTGAGGGGAAAGCTGTATCTCTCTGAGATGATTTCACAGAACACAAAGAAGTTTCTCAGAAAGCTTCTTTCTCTTTGTTATCGGAGGATATTTCCTTTGGCCCTATAGTCTTCAAAGGGATCCGAAATATCTGTTCTCAGATTCCACAGAAAGAAGGCTAGCAAAGAGATACACGAAATACAAATGTTACTCTGTGAGATGAATTCACAGAACACCAAGCAGTTTCTCAGAAAGTTTCTTTCCAGATTTAATCTGAGGATAATTCCTTTTTCACCATAGCCCTCTATGGGCTTCCAAATATCACTTTGCCAATTCCACAAGAACTGTCTTACCGAAAGGCTTCTTGAGGGGAAAGCTGTAACTCTGTGAGATGATTTCACAGAACACAAAGAAGTTTCTCAGAAAGCTTCTTTCTCTTTGTTATCGGAGGATATTTCCTTTGGCCCTATAGTCTTCAACGGTATCCGAAATATCTGTTCTCAGATTCCACAGAAAGAAGGCTAGCAAAGAGATCTACGAAACACAGATGTAACTCTGTGAGATGAATTCACAGAACACTAAGCAGTTTCTCAGAAAGCTTCTTTCCAGATTTCATCTGAGGATATTTCCTTTTTCACCATAGCCCTCTATGGGCTTCCAAATATCACTTTGCCAATTCCACAAGAACTGTCTTAGCTAAAGGCTTCTTGAGGGGAAACCTGTAACTCTGTGAGATGATTTCACAGAACACAAAGAAGTTTCTCAGAAAACTTCCTTCTCTTTGTTATCGGAGGATATTTCCTTTGGCCCTATAGTCTTCAAAGGGATCCGAAATATCTGTTTCACATTCCACAGAAATAAGGCTAGCAAAGAGATCCACGAATTACAGATGTAACTCTGTGAGATGAATTCACAGAACACTAAGCAGTTTCTCAGAAAGCTTCTTTCCAGATTTCATCTGAGGATATTTCCTTTTTCACCATAGCCCTCTATGGGCTTCCAAATATCACTTTGCCTATTCCACAAGAACTGTCTTAGCGAAAGGCTTCTTGAGGGGAAAGCTGTAACTCTGTGAGATGATTTCACAGAACACAAAAAAGTTTCTCAGAAAGCTTCTTTCTCTTTGTTATCGGAGGATATTTCCTTTGGCCCTATGGTCTTCAAAGGGATCCGAAATATCTGTTCTCAGATTCCACAGAAAGAAGGCTAGCAAAGAGATCCTCGAAATACAGATGTAACTCTGTGAGATGAATTAACATAACACTAAGCAGTTTCTCAGAAAGCTTTTTTCCAGATTTCATCTGAGGATATATCCTTTTTCACCATAGCCCTCTATGGGATTCCAGATATAACTTTGCCAATTCCACAAGAACTGTCTTAGCGAAAGGCTTCTTGAGGGGAAAGCTGTAACTCTGTGAGATGATTTCACAGAACACAAACAAGTTTCTCAGAAAGCTTCTTTCTCTTTGTTATCGGAGGATATTTCCTTTGGCCCTATGGTCTTCAAAGGGATCCGAAATATCTGTTCTCAGATTCCACAGAAAGAAGGCTAGCAAAGAGATCCTCGAAATACAGATGTAACTCTGTGAGGTGAATTAACAGAACACTAAGCAGTTTCTGAGAAAGCTTTTTTCCAGATTTCATCTGAGGATATATCCTTTTTCACCATAGCCCTCTATGGGATTCCAGATATAACTTTGCAAATTCCACACAACTGTCTTAGCGAAAGGCTTCTTGAGGGGAAAGCTGTAACTCTGTGAGATGATTTCACAAAACACAAAGAAGTTTCTCAGAAAGCTTCTTTCTCTTTGTTATCGGAGGATATTTCCTTTGGCCCTATAGTCTTCAAAGGGATTCGAAAAATCTGTTCTCAGATTCCATAGAAAGAAGGCTAGCAAAGAGATCCTCGAAATACAGATGTAACTCTGTGAGATGAATTAACAGAACACTAAGCAGTTTCTCAGAAAGCTTCTTTCCAGATTTCATCTGAGGATATTTCCTTTTTCACCATACCCCTCTATAGGCTTCCAAATATCACTTTGCCAATTCCACAAGAACTGTCTTAGCGAACAGCTTCCTGAGGGGAAAGCTGTAACTCTGTGAGATGATTTCACAGAACACAAAGAAGTTTCTCAGAAAGCTTATTTCTCTTTGTTATCGGAGGATATTTCCTTTGGCCCTATAGTCTTCAAAGGGATGCGAAATATCTGTTTCACATTCCACAGAAATAAGGCTAGCAAAGAGATCCACGAAATACAGATGTAACTCTGTGAGATGAATTCACAGAACACTAAGCAGTTTCTCAGAAAGCTTCTTTCCAGATTTCATTTGAGGATATTTCCTTTTTCACCATAGCCCTCTATGGGCTTCCAAATATCACTTTGCCAATTCCACAAGAACTGTCTTAGCGAAAGGCTTCTTGAGGGGAAAGCTGTAACTCTGTGAGATGATTTCACAGAACACAAAGAAGTTTCTCAGAAAGCTTCTTTCTCTTTGTTATCGGAGGATATTTCCTTTGGCCCTATAGTCTTCAAAGGGATCCGAAATATCTGTTCTAAGATTCCACAGAAATAAGGCTAGCAAAGAGATCCTCGAAATACAGATGTAACTCTGTGAGATGAATTAACAGAACACGAAGAGGTTTCTCAGAAAGCTTTTTTCCAGATTTCATCTGAGGATATATCCTTTTTCACCATAGCCCTCTATGGGATTCCAGATATAACTTTGCCAATTCCACAAGAACTGTCTTAGCGAAAGGCTTCTTGAAGGGAAAGCTGTAACTCTGTGAGATGATTTCACAGAACACAAAGAAGTTTCTCAGAAAGCTTCTTTCTCTTTGTTATCGGAGGATATTTCCTTTGGCCCTATAGTCTTCAAAGGGATCCGAAAAATCTGTTCTCAGATTCCACAGAAAAAAGGCTAGCAAAGAGATCCACGAAATACAGATGTAACTCTGTGAGATGAATTAACAGAACACTAAGCAGTTTCTCAGAAAGCTTCTTTCCAGATTTCGTTTGAGGATATTTCCTTTTTCACCATAGCCCTCTATGGGCTTCCAAATATCACTTTGCCATTTCCACAAGAACTGTCTTAGCAAAAGGCTTCTTGAGGGGAAAGATGTAACTCTGTGAGATGATTTCACAGAACACAAAGAAGTTTCTCAGAAAGCTTCTTTCTCTTTGTTATCGGAGGATATTTCCTTTGGCCCTATAGTCTTCGAAGGAATCTGAAATATCTGTTCTCAGATTCCACAGAAAGAAGGCTAGCAAAGAGATCTACGAAACACAGATGTAACTCTGTGAGATGAATTCACAGAACACTAAGCAGTTTCTCAGAAAGCTTCTTTCCAGATTTCATCTGAGGATATTTCCTTTTTCACCATAGCCCTCTATGGGCTTCCAAATATCACTTTGCCAATTCCACAAGAACTGTCTTTGCGAAAGGCTTCTTGAGGGGAAAGCTGTAACTCTGTGAGATGATTTCACAGAACACAACGAAGTTTCTCAGAAAGCTTCCTTCTCTTTGTTATCGGAGGATATTTCCTTTGGCCCTATAGTCTTCAAAGGGATCCGAAATATCTGTTTCACATTCCACAGAAATAAGGCTAGCAAAGAGATGCACGAATTACAGATGTAACTCTGTGAGATGAATTAACAGAACACTAAGCAGTTTCTCAGAAAGCTTCTTTCCAGATTTCATCTGAGGATATTTCCTTTTTCACCATAGCCCTCTATGGGCTTCCAAATATCACTTTGCCAATTCCACAAGAACTGTCTTAGCGAAAGGCTTCTTGAGGGGAAAGCTGTAACTCTGTGAGATGATTTCACAGAACACAAAGAAGTTTCTCAGAAAGCTTCTTTCTCTTTGTTATCGGAGGATATTTCCTTTGGCCCTATGGTCTTCAAAGGGATCCGAAATATCTGTTCTCAGATTCCACAGAAAGAAGGCTAGCAAAGAGATCCTCGAAATACAGATGTAACTCTGTTGGATGAATTAACAGAACACTAAGCAGTTTCTCAGAAAGCTTCTTTCCAGATTTCATCTGAGGATATTTCCTTTTTCACCATAGCCCTCTATGGGCTCCCAAATATCACTTTGCCAATTCCACAAGAACTGTCTTAGCGAAAGGCTTCTTGAGGGGAAAGCTGTAACTCTGTGTGATGATTTCACAGAACACAAAGAAGTTTCTCAGAAAGCTTCTTTCTCTTTGTTATCGGAGGATATTTCCTTTGGCCCTATAGTCTTCAAAGGGATCCGAAATATCTGTTCTCAGATTCCACAGAAATAAGGCTAGCAAAGAGATTCTCAAAATACAGATGTATCTCTGTGAGATGAATTCACAGAACACTAAGCAGTTTCTCAGAAAGCTTCTTTCCAGATTTCATCTGAGGATATTTCCTTTTTCACCAGAGCCCTCTAAGGGCTTCCAAATATCACTTTGCCATTTCCACAAGAACTGTCTTAGCGAAAGGCTTCTTGAGGGGAAAGCTGTAACCGTGTGAGATTATTTCACAGAACACAAAGAAGTTTCTCAGAAAGCTTCTTTCTCTTTGTTATCGGAGTATATTTCCTTTGGCCCTATAGTCTTCAAAGGGATCCGAAATATCTGTTCTCAGATTCCACAGAAAGAAGGATAGCAAAGAGATACACGAAATACAGACGTAACTCTGTGAGATGAGTTAACAGAAAACTAAGCAGTTTCTCAGAAAGCTTCTTTCCAGATTTCATCTGAAGATATTTCCTTTTTCACCATAGCCCTCTATGGGCTTCCAAATATCACTTTGCCAATTCCACAAGAACTGTCTTAGCGAAAGGCTTCTTGATGGGAAAGCTGTAACTCTGTGAGATGATTTCACAGAACACAAAGAAGTTTCTCAGAAAGCTTCTTTCTCTTTGTTATCGGAGGATATTTCCTTTGGCCCTATAGTCTTCAAAGGGATCCGAAATATCTGTTCTCAGATTCCACAGAAAGAAGGCTAGCAAAGAGATACACGAAATACAAATGTAACTCTGTGAGATGAATTCACAGAACACTAAGCAGTTTCTCAGAAAGCTTCTTTCCAGATTTCATCTGAGGATATTTCCTTTTTCAACAGAGCCCTCTAAGGGCTTCCAAATATCACTTTGCCAATTCCACAAGAACTGTCTTAGGGAAAGGCTTCTTGATGGGAAAGCTGAAACTCTGTGAGATGATTTCACAGAACACAAAGAAGTTTCTCAGAAAGCTTCTTTCTCTTTGTTATCGGAGGATATTTCCTTTGGCCCTATAGTCTTCAAAGGGATCCGAAATATCTGTTTTCAGATTCCACAGAAAGAAGGCTAGCAAAGAGATACACGAAATACAAATGTAACTCTGTGAGATGAATTCACAGAACACTAAGCAGTTTCTCAGAAAGCTTCTTTCCAGATTTCATCTGAGGATATTTCCTTTTTCAACAGAGCCCTCTAAGGGCTTCCAAATATCACTTTGCCAATTCCACAAGAACTGTCTTAGGGAAAGGCTTCTTGAGGGGAAAGCTGTAACTCTCTGAGATGATTTCACAGAACACAGAGAAGTTTCTCAGAAAGCTTCTTTCTCTTTGTTATCGGAGGATATTTCCTTTGGTCCTATAGTCTTCAAAGGGATCCGAAATATCTGTTCTCAGATTCCACAGAAAGAAGGCTAGCAAAGAGATACACGAAATACAAATGTAACTCTGTGAGATGAATTCACAGAACACTAAGCAGTTTCTCAGAAAGCTTGTTTCCAGATTTCATCTGAGGATAATTCCTTTTTCACCATAGCCCTCTAGGGGATTCCAAATATCACTTTGCCAATTCCACAAGAACTGTCTTAGCGAAAGGCTTCTTGAGGGGAAAGCTGTAACTCTGTGAGATGATTTCACAGAACACAAAGAATTTTCTCAGAAAGCTTCTTTCTTTTTGTTATCGGAGGATATTTCCTTTGGCCCTATAGTCTTCAAAGGGATCCGAAATATCTGTTCTCAGATTCCACAGAAATAAGGCTGGCAAAGAGATCCTCGAAATACAGGTGTAACTCTGTGAGATGATTTAACAGAACACTAAGCAGTTTCTCAGAAAGCTTTTTTCCAGATTTCATCTGAGGATATATCCTTTTTCACCATAGCCCTCTATGGGATTCCAGATATAACTTTGCCAATTCCACAAGAACTGTCTTAGCGAAAGGCTTCTTGAAGGGAAAGCTGTAACTCTGTGAGATGATTTCACAGAACACAACGAAGTTTCTCAGAAAGCTTCCTTCTCTTTGTTATCGGAGGATATTTCCTTTGGCCCTATAGTCTTCAAAGGGATGCGAAATATCTGTTTCACATTCCACAGAAATAAGGCTAGCAAAGAGATCCACGAAATACAGATGTAACTCTGTGAGATGAATTCACAGAACACTAAGCAGTTTCTCAGAAAACTTCTTTCCAGATTTCATTTGAGGATATTTCCTTCTTCACCATAGCCCTCTAAGGGCTTCCAAATATCACTTTGCCAATTCCACAAGAACTGTCTTAGCGAAAGGCTTCTTGAGGGGAAAGCTGTAACTCTGTGAGATGATTTCACAGAACACAAAGAAGTTTCTCAGAAAGCTTCTTTCTCTTTGTTATCGGAGGATATTTCCTTTGGCCCTATAGTCTTCAAAGGGATCCGAAATATCTGTTCTAAGATTCCACAGAAATAAGGCTAGCAAAGAGATCCTCGAAATACAGATGTAACTCTGTGAGATGAATTAACAGAACACGAAGAGGTTTCTCAGAAAGCTTTTTTCCAGATTTCATCTGAGGATATATCCTTTTTCACCATAGCCCTCTATGGGATTCCAGATATAACTTTGCCAATTCCACAAGAACTGCTTTAGCGAAAGGCTTCTTGAAGGGAAAGCTGTAACTCTGTGAGATGATTTCACAGAACACAAAGAAGTTTCTCAGAAAGCTTCTTTCTCTTTGTTATCGGAGGATATTTCCTTTGGCCCTATAGTCTTCAAAGGGATCCGAAAAATCTGTTCTCAGATTCCACAGAAAAAAGGCTAGCAAAGAGATCCACGAAATACAGATGTAACTCTGTGAGATGAATTAACAGAACACTAAGCAGTTTCTCAGAAAGCTTCTTTCCAGATTTCGTTTGAGGATATTTCCTTTTTCACCATAGCCCTCTATGGGATTCCAAATATCACTTTGCCAATTCCACAAGAACTGTCTTAGCGAAAGGCTTCTTGAGGGGAAAGCTGTAACTCTGTGAGATGATTTCACAGAACACAAAGAAGTTTCTCAGAAAGCTTCTTTCTCTTTGTTATCGGAGGATATTTCCTTTGGCCCTATAGTCTTCGAAGGAATCTGAAATATCTGTTCTCAGATTCCACAGAAAGAAGGCTAGCAAAGAGATCTACGAAACACAGATGTAACTCTGTGAGATGAATTCACAGAACACTAAGCAGTTTCTCAGAAAGCTTCTTTCCAGATTTCATCTGAGGATATTTCCTTTTTCACCATAGCCCTCTATGGGCTTCCAAATATCACTTTGCCAATTCCACAAGAACTGTCTTAGCGAAAGGCTTCTTGAGGGGAAAGCTGTAACTCCGTGAGATGATTTCACAGAACACAACGAAGTTTCTCAGAAAGCTTCCTTCTCTTTGTTATCGGAGGATATTTCCTTTGGCCCTATAGTCTTCAAAGGGATCCGAAATATCTGTTTCACATTCCACAGAAATAAGGCTAGCAAAGAGATGCACGAATTACAGATGTAACTCTGTGAGATGAATTCACAGAACACTAAGCAGTTTCTCAGAAAGCTTCTTTCCAGATTTCATCTGAGGATATTTCCTTTTTCACCATAGCCCTCTATGGGCTTCCAAATATCACTTTGCCAATTCCACAAGAACTGTCTTAGCGAAAGGCTTCTTGAGGGGAAAGCTGTAACTCTGTGAGATGATTTCACAGAACACAAAGAAGTTTCTCAGAAAGCTTCTTTCTCTTTGTTATCGGAGGATATTTCCTTTGGCCCTATGGTCTTCAAAGGGATCCGAAATATCTGTTCTCAGATTCCACAGAAAGAAGGCTAGCAAAGAGATCCTCGAAATACAGATGTAACTCTGTGAGATGAATTCACAGAACACTAAGCAGTTTCTCAGAAAGCTTCTTTCCAGATTTCATCTGAGGATATTTCCTTTTTCACCATAGCCCTCTATGGGCTTCCAAATATCACTTTGCCAATTCCACAAGAACTGTCTTAGCGAAAGGCTTCTTGAGGGGAAAGCTGTAACTCGGTGAGATGATTTCACAGAACACAAAGAAGTTTCTCAGAAAGCTTCTTTCTCTTTGTTATCGGAGGATATTTCCTTTGGCCCTATGGTCTTCAAAGGGATCCGAAATATCTGTTCTCAGATTCCACAGAAAGAAGGCTAGCAAAGAGATCCTCGAAATACAGATGTAACTCTGTTGGATGAATTAACAGAACACTAAGCAGTTTCTCAGAAGGCTTCTTTCCAGATTTCATCTGAGGATATTTCCTTTTTCACCATAGCCCTCTATGGGCTTCCAAATATCACTTTGCCAATTCCACAAGAACTGTCTTAGCGAAAGGCTTCTTGAGGGGAAAGCTGTAACTCTGTGAGATGATTTCACAGAACACAAAGAAGTTTCTCAGAAAGCTTCTTTCTCTTTGTTATCGGAGGATATTTCCTTTGGCCCTATAGTCTTCAAAGGGATCCGAAATATCTGTTCTCAGATTCCACAGAAAGAAGGCTAGCAAAGAGATTCTCAAAATACAGATGTATCTCTGTGAGATGAATTCACAGAACACTAAGCAGTTTCTCAGAAAGCTTCTTTCCAGATTTCATCTGAGGATATTTCCTTTTTCACCAGAGCCCTCTAAGGGCTTCCAAATATCACTTTGCCATTTCCACAAGAACTGTCTTAGCGAAAGGCTTCTTGAGGGGAAAGCTGTAACCGGGTGAGATTATTTCACAGAACACAAAGAAGTTTCTCAGAAAGCTTCTTTCTCTTTGTTATCGGAGTATATTTCTTTTGGCCCTATAGTCTTCAAAGGGATCCGAAATATCTGTTCTCAGATTCCACAGAAAGAAGGATAGCAAAGAGATACACGAAATACAGATGTAACTCTGTGAGATGAGTTAACAGAACAATAAGCAGTTTCTCAGAAAGCTTCTTTCCAGATTTCATCTGAAGATATTTCCTTTTCCACCATAGCCCTCTATGGGCTTCCAAATATCACTTTGCCAATTCCACAAGAACTGTCTTAGCGAAAGGCTTCTTGATGGGAAAGCTGTAACTCTGTGAGATGATTTCACAGAACACAAAGAAGTTTCTCAGAAAGCTTCTTTCTCTTTGTTATCGGAGGATATTTCCTTTGGCCCTATAGTCTTCAAAGGGATCCGAAATATCTGTTCTCAGATTCCACAGAAAGAAGGCTAGCAAAGAGATACACGAAATACAAATGTAACTCTGTGAGGTGAATTCACAGAACACTAAGCAGTTTCTCAGAAAGCTTCTTTCCAGATTTCATCTGAGGATATTTCCTTTTTCACCATAGCCCTCTAAGGGCTTCCAAATATCACTTTGCCAATTCCACAAGAACTGTCTTAGGGAAAGGCTTCTTGAGGGGAAAGCTGTAACTCGGTGAGATGATTTCACAGAACACAAAGAAGTTTCTCAGAAAGCTTCTTTCTCTTTGTTATCGGAGGATATTTCCTTTGGCCCTATAGTCTTCAAAGGGATCCGAAATATCTGTTTTCAGATTCCACAGAAAGAAGGCTAGCAAAGAGATACACGAAATACAAATGTAACTCTGTGAGATGAATTCACAGAACACTAAGCAGTTTCTCAGAAAGCTTCTTTCCAGATTTCATCTGAGGATATTTCCTTTTTCACCATAGCCCTCTAAGGGCTTCCAAATATCACTTTGCCAATTCCACAAGAACTGTCTTAGGGAAAGGCTTCTTGAGGGGAAAGCTGTAACTCTCTGAGATGATTTCACAGAACACAGAGAAGTTTCTCAGAAAGCTTCTTTCTCTTTGTTATCGGAGGATATTTCCTTTGGTCCTATAGTCTTCAAAGGGATCCGAAATATCTGTTCTCAGATTCCACAGAAAGAAGGCTAGCAAAGAGATACACGAAATACAAATGTAACTCTGTGAGATGAATTCACAGAACACTAAGCAGTTTCTCAGAAAGCTTGTTTCCAGATTTCATCTGAGGATAATTCCTTTTTCACCATAGCCCTCTATGGGATTCCAAATATCACTTTGCCAATTCCACAAGAACTGTCTTAGCGAAAGGCTTCTTCAGGGGAAAGCTGTAACTCTGTGAGATGATTTCACAGAACACAAAGAATTTTCTCAGAAAGCTTCTTTCTTTTTGTTATCGGAGGATATTTCCTTTGGCCCTATAGTCTTCAAAGGGATCCGAAATATCTGTTCTCAGATTCCACAGAAATAAGGCTAGCAAAGAGATCCTCGAAATACAGGTGTAACTCTGTGAGATGATTTAACAGAACACTAAGCAGTTTCTCAGAAAGCTTTTTTCCAGATTTCATCTGAGGATATATCCTTTTTCACCATAGCCCTCTATGGGATTCCAGATATAACTTTGCCAATTCCACAAGAACTGTCTTAGCGAAAGGCTTCTTGAGGGGAAAGCTGTAACTCTGTGAGATGATTTCACAGAACACAACGAAGTTTCTCAGAAAGCTTCCTTCTCTTTGTTATCGGAGGATATTTCCTTTGGCCCTATAGTCTTCAAAGGGATGCGAAATATCTGTTTCACATTCCACAGAAATAAGGCTAGCAAAGAGATCCACGAAATACAGATGTAACTCTGTGAGATGAATTCACAGAACACTAAGCAGTTTCTCAGAAAGCTTCTTTCCAGATTTCATTTGAGGATATTTCCTTTTTCACCATAGCCCTCTATGGGCTTCCAAATATCACTTTGCCAATTCCACAAGAACTGTCTTAGCGAAAGGCTTCTTGAGGGGAAAGCTGTAACTCTGTGAGATGATTTCACAGAACACAAAGAAGTTTCTCAGAAAGCTTCTTTCTCTTTGTTATCGGAGGATATTTCCTTTGGCCCTATAGTCTTCAAAGGGATCCGAAATATCTGTTCTAAGATTCCACAGAAATAAGGCTAGCAAAGAGATCCTCGAAATACAGATGTAACTCTGTGAGATGAATTAACAGAACACGAAGAGGTTTCTCAGAAAGCTTTTTTCCAGATTTCATCTGAGGATATATCCTTTTTCACCATAGCCCTCTATGGGATTCCAGATATAACTTTGCCAATTCCACAAGAACTGTCTTAGCGAAAGGCTTCTTGAAGGGAAAGCTGTAACTCTGTGATATGATTTCACAGAACACAAAGAAGTTTCTCAGAAAGCTTCTTTCTCTTTGTTATCGGAGGATATTTCCTTTGGCCCTATAGTCTTCAAAAGGATCCGAAAAATCTGTTCTCAGATTCCACAGAAAAAAGGCTAGCAAAGAGATCCACGAAATACAGATGTAACTCTGTGAGATGAATTAACAGAACACTAAGCAGTTTCTCAGAAAGCTTCTTTCCAGATTTCGTTTGAGGATATTTCCTTTTTCACCATAGCCCTCTATGGGCTTCCAAATATCACTTTGCCAATTCCACAAGAACTGTCTTAGCAAAAGGCTTCTTGAGGGGAAAGATGTAACTCTGTGAGATGATTTCACAGAACACAAAGAAGTTTCTCAGAAAGCTTCTTTCTCTTTGTTATCGGAGGATATTTCCTTTGGCCCTATAGTCTTCGAAGGAATCTGAAATATCTGTTCTCAGATTCCACAGAAAGAAGGCTAGCAAAGAGATCCTCGAAATACAGATGTAACTCTGTGAGATGAATTAACAGAACACTAAGCAGTTTCTCAGAAAGCTTCTTTCCAGATTTCATCTGAGGATATTTCCTTTTTCACCATAGCCCTCTATGGGCTTCCAAATATCACTTTGCCAATTCCACAAGAACTGTCTTAGCGAAAGGCTTCTTGATGGGAAAGCTGTAACTCTGTGAGATGATTTCACAGAACACAAAGAAGTTTCTCAGACAGCTTCTTTCTCTTTGTTATCGGAGGATATTTCCTTTGGCCCTATAGTCTTCAAAGGGATCCGAAATATCTGTTCTCAGATTCCACAGAAAGAAGGCTAGCAAAGAGATACACGAAATACAAATGTAACTCTGTGAGATGAATTCACAGAACACTAAGCAGTTTCTCAGAAAGCTTCTTTCCAGATTTCATCTGAGGATATTTCCTTTTTCACCATAGCCCTCTAAGGGCTTCCAAATATCACTTTGCCAATTCCACAAGAACTGTCTTAGGGAAAGGCTTCTTGATGGGAAAGCTGAAACTCTGTGAGATGATTTCACAGAACACAAAGAAGTTTCTCAGAAAGCTTCTTTCTCTTTGTTATCGGAGGATATTTCCTTTGGCCCTATAGTCTTCAAAGGGATCCGAAATATCTGTTTTCAGATTCCACAGAAAGAAGGCTAGCAAAGAGATACACGAAATACAAATGTAACTCTGTGAGATGAATTCACAGAACACTAAGCAGTTTCTCAGAAAGCTTCTTTCCAGATTTCATCTGAGGATATTTCCTTTTTCACCATAGCCCTCTAAGGGCTTCCAAATATCACTTTGCCAATTCCACAAGAACTGTCTTAGGGAAAGGCTTCTTGAGGGGAAAGCTGTAACTCTCTGAGATGATTTCACAGAACACAGAGAAGTTTCTCAGAAAGCTTCTTTCTCTTTGTTATCGGAGGATATTTCCTTTGGTCCTATAGTCTTCAAAGGGATCCGAAATATCTGTTCTCAGATTCCACAGAAAGAAGGATAGCAAAGAGATACACGAAATACAAATGTAACTCTGTGAGATGAATTCACAGAACACTAAGCAGTTTCTCAGAAAGCTTCTTTCCAGATTTCATCTGAGGATAATTCCTTTTTCACCATAGCCCTCTATGGGATTCCAAATATCACTTTGCCAATTCCACAAGAACTGTCTTAGCGAAAGGCATCTTCAGGGGAAAGCTGTAATTCAGTGAGATGATTTCACAGAACACAAAGAATTTTCTCAGAAAGCTTCTTTCTTTTTGTTATCGGAGGATATTTCCTTTGGCCCTATAGTCTTCAAAGGGATCCGAAATATCTGTTCTCAGATTCCACAGAAATAAGGCTAGCAAAGAGATCCTCGAAATACAGGTGTAACTCTGTGAGATGATTTAACAGAACACTAAGCAGTTTCTCAGAAAGCTTTTTTCCAGATTTCATCTGAGGATATATCCTTTTTCACCATAGCCCTCTATGGGATTCCAGATATAACTTTGCCAATTCCACAAGAACTGTCTTAGCGAAAGGCTTCTTGAAGGGAAAGCTGTAACTCTGTGAGATGATTTCACAGAACACAACGAAGTTTCTCAGAAAGCTTCCTTCTCTTTGTTATCGGAGGATATTTCCTTTGGCCCTATAGTCTTCAAAGGGATGCGAAATATCTGTTTCACATTCCACAGAAATAAGGCTAGCAAAGAGATCCACGAAAAACAGATGTAACTCTGTGAGATGAATTCACAGAACACTAAGCAGTTTCTCAGAAAGCTTCTTTCCAGATTTCATTAGAGGATATTTCCTTTTTCACCATAGCCCTCTATGGGCTTCCAAATATCACTTTGCCAATTCCCCAAGAACTGTCTTAGCGAAAGGCTTCTTGAGGGGAAAGCTGTAACTCTGTGAGATGATTTCACAGAACACAAAGAAGTTTCTCAGAAAGCTTCTTTCCCTTTGTTATCGGAGGATATTTCCTTTGGCCCTATAGTCTTCAAAGGGATCCGAAATATCTGTTCTCAGATTCCACAGAAAGAAGGCTAGCAAAGAGATCCACGAAATACAGATGTAACTCTGTGAGATGAATTCACAGAACACTAAGCAGTTTCTCAGAAAGCTTCTTTCCAGATTTCATCTGAGGATATTTCCTTTTTCACCATAGCCCTCTTAGGGCTTCCAAATATCACTTTGCCAATTCCACAAGAACTGTCTTAGCGAAAGACTTCTTGAGGGGAAAGCTGTAACTCTGTGAGATGATTTCACAGAACACAAAGAAGTTTCTCAGAAAGCTTCTTTCTCTTTGTTATCGGAGGATATTTCCTTTGGCCCTATAGTCTTCAAAGGGATCCGAAATATCTGTTCTCAGATTCCACAGACAGAAGGCTAGCAAAGAGATCCACGAAACACAGATGTAACTCTGTGAGATGAATTCACAGAACACTAAGCAATTTCTCAGAAAGCTTCTTTCCAGATTTCATCTGAGGATATTTCCTTTTTCACCATAGCACTCAATGGGCTTCCAAATATCACTTTGCCAATTCCACAAGAACTGTCTTAGCGAAAGGCTTCTTGAGGGGAAAGCTGTAACTCTCTGAGATGATTTCACCGAACACAAAGAAGTTTCTCAGAAAGCTTCTTTCTCTTTGTTATCGGAGGATATCTCCTTTGGCCCTATAGTCTTCAAAGGCATCCGAAATATCTGTTCTCAGATTCCACAGAAAGAAGGCTAGCAAAGAGATACACGAAATACAAATGTAACTCTGTGAGATGAATTCACAGAACACTAAGCAGTTTCTCACAAAGCTTCTTTCCAGATTTCATCTGAGGATAATTCCTTTTTCAACATAGCCCTCTATGGGATTCCAAATATCACTTTGCCAATTCCACAAGAACTGTCTTAGCGAAAGGCTTCTTGAGGGGAAAGCTGTAACTCTGTGAGATGATTTCACAGAACACAAAGAAGTTTCTCAGAAAGCTTCTTTCTCTTTGTTATCGGAGGATATTTCCTTTGGCCCTATAGTCTTCGAAGGAATCTGAAATATCTGTTCTCAGATTCCACAGAAAGAAGGCTAGCAAAGAGATCTACGAAACACAGATGTAACTCTGTGAGATGAATTCACAGAACACTAAGCAGTTTCTCAGAAAGCTTCTTTCCAGATTTCATCTGAGGATATTTCCTTTTTCACCATAGCCCTCTAAGGGCTTCCAAATATCACTTTGCCAATTCCACAAGAACTGTCTTAGCGAAAGGCTTCTTGAGGGGAAAGCTGTAACTCTGTGAGATGATTTCACAGAACACAATGAAGTTTCTCAGAAAGCTTCCTTCTCTTTGTTATCGGAGGATATTTCCTTTGGCCCTATAGTCTTCAAAGGGATCCGAAATATCTGTTTCACATTCCACAGAAATAAGGCTAGCAAAGAGATCCACGAATTACAGATGTAACTCTGTGAGATGAATTCACAGAACACTAAGCAGTTTCTCAGAAAGCTTTTTTCCAGATTTCATCTGAGGATATATCCTTTTTCACCATAGCTCTCTATGGGATTCCAGATATAACTTTGCCAATTCCACAAGAACTGTCTTAGCGAAAGGCTTCTTGAAGGGAAAGCTGTAGCTCTGTGAGATGATTTCACAGAACACAAAGAAGATTCTCAGAAAGCTTCTTTCTCTTTGTTATCGGAGGATATTTCCTTTGGCCCTATAGTCTTCAAAGGGATCCGAAAAATCTGTTCTCAGATTCCACAGAAAGAATGCTAGCAAAGAGATCCACGAAATACAGATGTAACTCTGTGAGATGAATTAACAGAACACTAAGCAGTTTCTCAGAAAGCTTCTTTCCAGATTTCATTTGAGGATATTTCCTTTTTCACCATAGCCCTCTATGGGCTTCCAAATATCACTTTGCCAATTCCACAAGAACTGTCTTAGCGAAAGGCTTCTTGAGGGGAAAGCTGTAACTCTGTGAGATGATTTCACAGAACACAAAGAAGTTTCTCAGAAAGCTTCTTTCTCTTTGTTATCGGAGGATATTTCCTATGGCCCTATGGTTTTCAAAGGGATGCGAAATATCTGTTCTCAGATTCCACAGAAAGAAGGCTAGCAAAGAGATTCTCGAAATACAGATGTAACTCTGTGAGATGAATTCACAGAACACTAAGCAGTTTCTCAGAAAGCTTCTTTCCAGATTTCATCTGAGGATATTTCCTTTTTTACCAGAGCCCTCTAAGGGCTTCCAAATATCACTTTGCCAATTCCACAAGAACTGTCTTAGCGAAAGGCTTCTTGAGGGGAAAGCTGTAACCGTGTGAGATTATTTCACAGAACACAAAGAAGTTTCTCAGAAAGCTTCTTTCTCTTTGTTATCGGAGGATATTTCCTTTGGCCCTATAGTCTTCAAAGGGATCCGAAATATCTGTTCTCAGATTCCACAGAAAGAAGGATAGCAAAGAGATACGCGAAATTCAGATGTAACTCTGTGAGATGAGTTAACAGAACACTAAGCAGTTTCTCAGAAAGCTTCTTTCCAGATTTCATCTGAAGATATTTCCTTTTTCACCATAGCCCTCTATGGGCTTCCAAATATCACTTTGCCAATTCCACAAGAACTGTCTTAGCGAAAGGCTTCTTGAGGGGAAAGCTGTAACTCTGTGAGATGATTTCACAGAACACAAAGAAGTTTCTCAGAAAGCTTCTTTCTCTTTGTTATCGGAGGATATTTCCTTTGGCCCTATAGTCTTCAAAGGGATCCGAAATATCTGTTCTCAGATTCCACAGAAAGAAGGCTAGCAAAGAGATACACGAAATACAAATGTAACTCCGTGAGATGAATTCACAGAACACTAAGCAGTTTCTCAGAAAGCTTCTTTCCAGATTTCATCTGAGGATATTTCCTTTTTCACCATAGCACTCTATGGGTTTCCAAATATCACTTTGCCAATTCCACAAGAACTGTCTTAGCGAAAGGTTTCTTCAGGGGAAAGCTGTAACTCTGTGAGATGATTTCACAGAACACAAAGAATTTTCTCAGAAAGCTTCTTTCTTTTTGTTATCGGAGGATATTTCCTTTGGCCCTATAGTCTTCAAAGGGATCCGAAATATCTGTTCTAAGATTCCACAGAAAGAAGGCTAGCAAAGAAATCCTCGAAATACAGATGTAACTCTGTGAGATGAATTAACAGAACACTAAGCAGTTTCTCAGAAAGCTTTTTTCCAGATTTCATCTGAGGATATATCCTTTTTCACCCTAGCCCTCTATGGGATTCCAGATATAACTTTGCCAATTCCACAAGAACTGTCTTAGCGAAAGGCTTCTTGAAGGGAAAGCTGTAACTCTGTGAGATGATTTCACAGAACACAAAGAAGTTTCTCAGAAAGCATCTTTCTCTTTGTTATCGGAGGATATTTCCTTTGGCCCTATAGTCTTCAAAGGGATCCGAAAAATCTGTTCTCAGATTCCACAGAAATAAGGCTAGCAAAGAGATCCACGAAAAACAGATGTAACTCTGTGAGATGAATTAACAGAACACTAAGCAGTTTCTCAGAAAGCTTCTTTCCAGATTTCATTTGAGGATATTTCCTTTTTCACCATAGCCCTCTATGGGCTTCCAAATATCACTTTGCCAATTCCACAAGAACTGTCTTAGCAAAAGCCTTCTTGAGGGGAAAGATGTAACTCTGTGAGATGATTTCACAGAACACAAAGAAGTTTCTCAGAAAGCTTCTTTCTCTTTGTTATCGGAGGATATTTCCTTTGGTCCTATAGTCTTCGAAGGAATCTGAAATATCTGTTCTCAGATTCCACAGAAATAAGGCTAGCAAAGAGATCCTCGAAATACAGATGTAACTCTGTTGGATGAATTAACAGAACACTAAGCAGTTTCTCAGAAAGCTTCTTTCCAGATTTCATCTGAGGATATTTCCTTTTTCACCATAGCCCTCTAGGGGCTTCCAAATATCACTTTGCCAATTCCACAAGAACTCTCTTAGCGAAAGGCTTCTTGAGGGGAAAGCTGTAACTCTGTGAGATGATTTCACAGAACACAAAGAAGTTTCTCAGAAAGCTTCTTTCTCTTTGTTATCGGAGGATATTTCCTTTGGCCCTATAGTCTTCAAAGGGATCCGAAATATCTGTTCTCAGATTCCACAGAAAGAAGGCTAGCAAAGAGATTCTCAAAATACAGATGTATCTCTGTGAGATGAATTCACAGAACACTAAGCAGTTTCTCAGAAAGCTTCTTTCCAGATTTCATCTGAGGATATTTCCTTTTTCACCAGAGCCCTCTAAGGGCTTCCAAATATCACTTTGCCATTTCCACAAGAACTGTCTTAGCGAAAGGCTTCTTGAGGGGAAAGCTGTAACCGTGTGAGATTATTTCACAGAACACAAAGAAGTTTCTCAGAAAGCTTCTTTCTCTTTGTTATCGGAGTATATTTCCTTTGGCCCTATAGTCTTCAAAGGGATCCGAAATATCTGTTCTCAGATTCCACAGAAAGAAGGATAGCAAAGAGATACACGAAATACAGATGTAACTCTGTGAGATGAGTTAACAGAACAATAAGCAGTTTCTCAGAAAGCTTCTTTCCAGATTTCATCTGAAGATATTTCCTTTTTCACCATAGCCCTCTATGGGCTTCCAAATATCACTTTGCCAATTCCACAAGAACTGTCTTAGCGAAAGGATTCTTGATGGGAAAGCTGTAACTCTGTGAGATGATTTCACAGAACACAAAGAAGTTTCTCAGAAAGCTTCTTTCTCTTTGTTATCGGAGGATATTTCCTTTGGCCCTATAGTCTTCAAAGGGATCCGAAATATCTGTTCTCAGATTCCACAGAAAGAAGGCTAGCAAAGAGATACACGAAATACAAATGTAACTCTGTGAGGTGAATTCACAGAACACTAAGCAGTTTCTCAGAAAGCTTCTTTCCAGATTTCATCTGAGGATATTTCCTTTTTCACCATAGCCCTCTAAGGGCTTCCAAATATCACTTTGCCAATTCCACAAGAACTGTCTTAGGGAAAGGCTTCTTGATGGGAAAGCTGAAACTCTGTGAGATGATTTCACAGAACACAAAGAAGTTTCTCAGAAAGCTTCTTTCTCTTTGTTATCGGAGGATATTTCCTTTGGTCCTATAGTCTTCAAAGGGATCCGAAATATCTGTTCTCAGATTCCACAGAAAGAAGGCTAGCAAAGAGATACACGAAATACAAATGTAACTCTGTGAGATGAATTCACAGAACACTAAGCAGTTTCTCAGAAAGCTTCTTTCCACATTTCATCTGAGGATAATTCCTTTTTCACCATAGCCCTCTATGGGATTCCAAATATCACTTTGCCAATTCCACAAGAACTGTCTTAGCGAAAGGCTTCTTCAGGGGAAAGCTGTAACTCTGTGAGATGATTTCACAGAACACAAAGAATTTTCTCAGAAAGCTTCTTTCTGTTTGTTATCGGAGGATATTTCCTTTGGCCCTATAGTCTTCAAAGGGATCCGAAATATCTGTTCTCAGATTCCACAGAAATAAGGCTAGCAAAGTGATCCTCGAAATACAGGTGTAACTCTGTGAGATGATTTAACAGAACACTAAGCAGTTTCTCAGAAAGCTTTTTTCCAGATTTCATCTGAGGATATATCCTTTTTCACCATAGCCCTCTATGGGATTCCAGATATAACTTTGCCAATTCCACAAGAACTGTCTTAGCGAAAGGCTTCTTGAAGGGAAAGCTGTAACTCTGTGAAATGATTTCACAGAACACAACGAAGTTTCTCAGAAAGCTTCCTTCTCTTTGTTATCGGAGGATATTTCCTTTGGCCCTATAGTCTTCAAAGGGATGCGAAATATCTGTTTCACATTCCACAGAAATAAGGCTAGCAAAGAGATCCACGAAATACAGATGTAACTCTGTGAGATGAATTCACAGAACACTAAGCAGTTTCTCAGAAAGCTTCTTTCCATATTTCATTTGAGGATATTTCCTTTTTCACCATAGCCCTCTATGGGCTTCCAAATATCACTTTGCCAATTCCACAAGAACTGTCTTAGCGAAACGCTTCTTGAGGGGAAAGCTGTAACTCGGTGAGATGATTTCACAGAACACAAAGAAGTTTCTCAGAAAGCTTCTTTCTCTTTGTTATCGGAGGATATTTCCTTTGGCCCTATAGTCTTCAAAGGGATCCGAAATATCTGTTCTCAGATTCCACAGAAAGAAGGCTAGCAAAGAGATCCACGAAATACAGATGTAACTCTCTGAGATGAATTCACAGAACACTAAGCAGTTTCTCAGAAAGCTTCTTTCCAGATTTCATCTGAGGATATTTCCTTTTTCACCATAGCCCTCTTAGGGCTTCCAAATATCACTTTGCCATTTCCACAAGAACTGTCTTAGCGAAAGGCTTCTTGAGGGGAAAGCTGTAACCGTGTGAGTTTATTTCACAGAACACAAAGAAGTTTCTCAGAAAGCTTCTTTCTCTTTGTTATCGGAGTATATTTCCTTTGGCCCTATAGTCTTCAAAGGGATCCGAAATATCTGTTCTCAGATTCCACAGAAAGAAGGATAGCAAAGAGATACACGAAATACAGATGTAACTCTGTGAGATGAGTTAACAGAACACTAAGCAGTTTCTCAGAAAGCTTCTTTCCAGATTTCATCTGAAGATATTTCCTTTTTCACCATAGCCCTCTATGGGCTTCCAAATATCACTTTGCCAATTCCACAAGAACTGTCTTAGCGAAAGGCTTCTTGATGGGAAAGCTGTAACTCTGTGAGATGATTTCACAGAACACAAAGAAGTTTCTCAGACAGCTTCTTTCTCTTTGTTATCGGAGGATATTTCCTTTGGCCCTATAGTCTTCAAAGGGATCCGAAATATCTGTTCTCAGATTCCACAGAAAGAAGGCTAGCAAAGAGATACACGAAATACAAATGTAACTCTGTGAGATGAATTCACAGAACACTAAGCAGTTTCTCAGAAAGCTTCTTTCCAGATTTCATCTGAGGATATTTCCTTTTTCACCATAGCCCTCTAAGGGCTTCCAAATATCACTTTGCCAATTCCACAAGAACTGTCTTAGGGAAAGGCTTCTTGATGGGAAAGCTGAAACTCTGTGAGATGATTTCACAGAACACAAAGAAGTTTCTCAGAAAGCTTCTTTCTCTTTGTTATCGGAGGATATTTCCTTTGGCCCTATAGTCTTCAAAGGGATCCGAAATATCTGTTTTCAGATTCCACAGAAAGAAGGCTAGCAAAGAGATACACGAAATACAAATGTAACTCTGTGAGATGAATTCACAGAACACTAAGCAGTTTCTCAGAAAGCTTCTTTCCAGATTTCATCTGAGGATATTTCCTTTTTCACCATAGCCCTCTAAGGGCTTCCAAATATCACTTTGCCAATTCCACAAGAACTGTCTTAGGGAAAGGCTTCTTGAGGGGAAAGCTGTAACTCTCTGAGATGATTTCACAGAACACAGAGAAGTTTCTCAGAAAGCTTCTTTCTCTTTGTTATCGGAGGATATTTCCTTTGGTCCTATAGTCTTCAAAGGGATCCGAAATATCTGTTCTCAGATTCCACAGAAAGAAGGCTAGCAAAGAGATACACGAAATACAAATGTAACTCTGTGAGATGAATTCACAGAACACTAAGTAGTTTCTCAGAAAGCTTCTTTCCAGATTTCATCTGAGGATAATTCCTTTTTCACCATAGCCCTCTATGGGATTCCAAATATCACTTTGCCAATTCCACAAGAACTGTCTTAGCGAAAGGCATCTTCAGGGGAAAGCTGTAATTCTGTGAGATGATTTCACAGAACACAAAGAATTTTCTCAGAAAGCTTCTTTCTTTTTGTTATCGGAGGATATTTCCTTTGGCCCTATAGTCTTCAAAGGGATCCGAAATATCTGTTCTCAGATTCCACAGAAATAAGGCTAGCAAAGAGATCCTCGAAATACAGGTGTAACTCTGTGAGATGATTTAACAGAACACTAAGCAGTTTCTCAGAAAGCTTTTTTCCAGATTTCATCTGAGGATATATCCTTTTTCACCATAGCCCTCTATGGGATTCCAGATATAACTTTGCCAATTCCACAAGAACTGTCTTAGCGAAAGGCTTCTTGAAGGGAAAGCTGTAACTCTGTGAGATGATTTCACAGAACACAACGAAGTTTCTCAGAAAGCTTCCTTCTCTTTGTTATCGGAGGATATTTCCTTTGGCCCTATAGTCTTCAAAGGGATGCGAAATATCTGTTTCACATTCCACAGAAATAAGGCTAGCAAAGAGATCCACGAAAAACAGATGTAACTCTGTGAGATGAATTCACAGAACACTAAGCAGTTTCTCAGAAAGCTTCTTTCCAGATTTCATTAGAGGATATTTCCTTTTTCACCATAGCCCTCTATGGGCTTCCAAATATCACTTTGCCAATTCCCCAAGAACTGTCTTAGCGAAAGGCTTCTTGAGGGGAAAGCTGTAACTCTGTGAGATGATTTCACAGAACACAAAGAAGTTTCTCAGAAAGCTTCTTTCTCTTTGTTATCGGAGGATATTTCCTTTGGCCCTATAGTCTTCAAAGGGATCCGAAATATCTGTTCTCAGATTCCACAGAAAGAAGGCTAGCAAAGAGATCCACGAAATACAGATGTAACTCTGTGAGATGAATTCACAGAACACTAAGCAGTTTCTCAGAAAGCTTCTTTCCAGATTTCATCTGAGGATATTTCCTTTTTCACCATAGCCCTCTTAGGGCTTCCAAATATCACTTTGCCAATTCCACAAGAACTGTCTTAGCGAAAGACTTCTTGAGGGGAAAGCTGTAACTCTGTGAGATGATTTCACAGAACACAAAGAAGTTTCTCAGAAAGCTTCTTTCTCTTTGTTATCGGAGGATATTTCCTTTGGCCCTATAGTCTTCAAAGGGATCCGAAATATCTGTTCTCAGATTCCACAGACAGAAGGCTAGCAAAGAGATCCACGAAACACAGATGTAACTCTGTGAGATGAATTCACAGAACACTAAGCAATTTCTCAGAAAGCTTCTTTCCAGATTTCATCTGAGGATATTTCCTTTTTCACCATAGCACTCAATGGGCTTCCAAATATCACTTTGCCAATTCCACAAGAACTGTCTTAGCGAAAGGCTTCTTGAGGGGAAAGCTGTAACTCTCTGAGATGATTTCACCGAACACAAAGAAGTTTCTCAGAAAGCTTCTTTCTCTTTGTTATCGGAGGATATCTCCTTTGGCCCTATAGTCTTCAAAGGCATCCGAAATATCTGTTCTCAGATTCCACAGAAAGAAGGCTAGCAAAGAGATACACGAAATACAAATGTAACTCTGTGAGATGAATTCACAGAACACTAAGCAGTTTCTCACAAAGCTTCTTTCCAGATTTCATCTGAGGATAATTCCTTTTTCAACATAGCCCTCTATGGGATTCCAAATATCACTTTGCCAATTCCACAAGAACTGTCTTAGCGAAAGGCTTCTTGAGGGGAAAGCTGTAACTCTGTGAGATGATTTCACAGAACACAAAGAAGTTTCTCAGAAAGCTTCTTTCTCTTTGTTATCGGAGGATATTTCCTTTGGCCCTATAGTCTTCGAAGGAATCTGAAATATCTGTTCTCAGATTCCACAGAAAGAAGGCTAGCAAAGAGATCTACGAAACACAGATGTAACTCTGTGAGATGAATTCACAGAACACTAAGCAGTTTCTCAGAAAGCTTCTTTCCAGATTTCATCTGAGGATATTTCCTTTTTCACCATAGCCCTCTAAGGGCTTCCAAATATCACTTTGCCAATTCCACAAGAACTGTCTTAGCGAAAGGCTTCTTGAGGGGAAAGCTGTAACTCTGTGAGATGATTTCACAGAACACAATGAAGTTTCTCAGAAAGCTTCCTTCTCTTTGTTATCGGAGGATATTTCCTTTGGCCCTATAGTCTTCAAAGGGATCCGAAATATCTGTTTCACATTCCACAGAAATAAGGCTAGCAAAGAGATCCACGAATTACAGATGTAACTCTGTGAGATGAATTCACAGAACACTAAGCAGTTTCTCAGAAAGCTTTTTTCCAGATTTCATCTGAGGATATATCCTTTTTCACCATAGCTCTCTATGGGATTCCAGATATAACTTTGCCAATTCCACAAGAACTGTCTTAGCGAAAGGCTTCTTGAAGGGAAAGCTGTAGCTCTGTGAGATGATTTCACAGAACACAAAGAAGATTCTCAGAAAGCTTCTTTCTCTTTGTTATCGGAGGATATTTCCTTTGGCCCTATAGTCTTCAAAGGGATCCGAAAAATCTGTTCTCAGATTCCACAGAAAGAATGCTAGCAAAGAGATCCACGAAATACAGATGTAACTCTGTGAGATGAATTAACAGAACACTAAGCAGTTTCTCAGAAAGCTTCTTTCCAGATTTCATTTGAGGATATTTCCTTTTTCACCATAGCCCTCTATGGGCTTCCAAATATCACTTTGCCAATTCCACAAGAACTGTCTTAGCGAAAGGCTTCTTGAGGGGAAAGCTGTAACTCTGTGAGATGATTTCACAGAACACAAAGAAGTTTCTCAGAAAGCTTCTTTCTCTTTGTTATCGGAGGATATTTCCTATGGCCCTATGGTTTTCAAAGGGATGCGAAATATCTGTTCTCAGATTCCACAGAAAGAAGACTAGCAAAGAGATTCTCGAAATACAGATGTAACTCTGTGAGATGAATTCACAGAACACTAAGCAGTTTCTCAGAAAGCTTCTTTCCAGATTTCATCTGAGGATATTTCCTTTTTTACCAGAGCCCTCTAAGGGCTTCCAAATATCACTTTGCCAATTCCACAAGAACTGTCTTAGCGAAAGGCTTCTTGAGGGGAAAGCTGTAACCGTGTGAGATTATTTCACAGAACACAAAGAAGTTTCTCAGAAAGCTTCTTTCTCTTTGTTATCGGAGGATATTTCCTTTGGCCCTATAGTCTTCAAAGGGATCCGAAATATCTGTTCTCAGATTCCACAGAAAGAAGGATAGCAAAGAGATACGCGAAATTCAGATGTAACTCTGTGAGATGAGTTAACAGAACACTAAGCAGTTTCTCAGAAAGCTTCTTTCCAGATTTCATCTGAAGATATTTCCTTTTTCACCATAGCCCTCTATGGGCTTCCAAATATCACTTTGCCAATTCCACAAGAACTGTCTTAGCGAAAGGCTTCTTGAGGGGAAAGCTGTAACTCTGTGAGATGATTTCACAGAACACAAAGAAGTTTCTCAGAAAGCTTCTTTCTCTTTGTTATCGGAGGATATTTCCTTTGGCCCTATAGTCTTCAAAGGGATCCGAAATATCTGTTCTCAGATTCCACAGAAAGAAGGCTAGCAAAGAGATACACGAAATACAAATGTAACTCCGTGAGATGAATTCACAGAACACTAAGCAGTTTCTCAGAAAGCTTCTTTCCAGATTTCATCTGAGGATATTTCCTTTTTCACCATAGCACTCTATGGGTTTCCAAATATCACTTTGCCAATTCCACAAGAACTGTCTTAGCGAAAGGTTTCTTCAGGGGAAAGCTGTAACTCTGTGAGATGATTTCACAGAACACAAAGAATTTTCTCAGAAAGCTTCTTTCTTTTTGTTATCGGAGGATATTTCCTTTGGCCCTATAGTCTTCAAAGGGATCCGAAATATCTGTTCTAAGATTCCACAGAAAGAAGGCTAGCAAAGAGATCCTCGAAATACAGATGTAACTCTGTGAGATGAATTAACAGAACACTAAGCAGTTTCTCAGAAAGCTTTTTTCCAGATTTCATCTGAGGATATATCCTTTTTCACCCTAGCCCTCTATGGGATTCCAGATATAACTTTGCCAATTCCACAAGAACTGTCTTAGCGAAAGGCTTCTTGAAGGGAAAGCTGTAACTCTGTGAGATGATTTCACAGAACACAAAGAAGTTTCTCAGAAAGCATCTTTCTCTTTGTTATCGGAGGATATTTCCTTTGGCCCTATAGTCTTCAAAGGGATCCGAAAAATCTGTTCTCAGATTCCACAGAAATAAGGCTAGCAAAGAGATCCACGAAAAACAGATGTAACTCTGTGAGATGAATTAACAGAACACTAAGCAGTTTCTCAGAAAGCTTCTTTCCAGATTTCATTTGAGGATATTTCCTTTTTCACCATAGCCCTCTATGGGCTTCCAAATATCACTTTGCCAATTCCACAAGAACTGTCTTAGCAAAAGCCTTCTTGAGGGGAAAGATGTAACTCTGTGAGATGATTTCACAGAACACAAAGAAGTTTCTCAGAAAGCTTCTTTCTCTTTGTTATCGGAGGATATTTCCTTTGGTCCTATAGTCTTCGAAGGAATCTGAAATATCTGTTCTCAGATTCCACAGAAAGAAGGCTAGCAAAGAGATCTACGAAACACAGATGTAACTCTGTGAGATGAATTCACAGAACACTAAGCAGTTTCTCAGAAAGCTTCTTTCCAGATTTCATCTGAGGATATTTCCTTTTTCACCATAGCCCTCTATGGGCTTCCAAATATCACTTTGCCAATTCCACAAGAACTGTCTTAGCGAAAGGCTTCTTGAGGGGAAAGCTGTAACTCTGTGAGATGATTTCACAGAACATAACGAAGTTTCTCAGAAAGCTTCCTTCTCTTTGTTATCAGAGGATATTTCCTTTGGCCCTATAGTCTTCAAAGGGATCCGAAATATCTGTTCTCAGATTCCACAGAAATAAGGCTAGCAAAGAGATCCACGAATTACAGATGTAACTCTGTGAGATGAATTCACAGAACACTAAGCAGTTTCTCAGAAAGCTTCTTTCCAGATTTCATCTGAGGATATTTCCTTTTTCACCATAGCCCTGTAAGGGCTTCCAAATATCACTTTGCCAATTCCACAAGAACTGTCTTAGCGAAAGGCTTCTTGAGGGGAAAGCTGTAACTCGGTGAGATGATTTCACAGAACACAAAGAAGTTTCTCAGAAAGCTTCTTTCTCTTTGTTATCGGAGGATATTTCCTTTGGCCCTATGGTCTTCAAAGGGATCCGAAATATCTGTTCTCAGATTCCACAGAAATAAGGCTAGCAAAGAGATCCTCGAAATACAGATGTAACTCTGTTGGATGAATTAACAGAACACTAAGCAGTTTCTCAGAAAGCTTCTTTCCAGATTTCATCTGAGGATATTTCCTTTTTCACCATAGCCCTCTAGGGGCTTCCAAATATCACTTTGCCAATTCCACAAGAACTGTCTTAGCGAAAGGCTTCTTGAGGGGAAAGCTGTAACTCTGTGAGATGATTTCACAGAACACAAAGAAGTTTCTCAGAAAGCTTCTTTCTCTTTGTTATCGGAGGATATTTCCTTTGGCCCTATAGTCTTCAAAGGGATCCGAAATATCTGTTCTCAGATTCCACAGAAAGAAGGCTAGCAAAGAGATTCTCAAAATACAGATGTATCTCTGTGAGATGAATTCACAGAACACTAAGCAGTTTCTCAGAAAGCTTCTTTCCAGATTTCATCTGAGGATATTTCCTTTTTCACCAGAGCCCTCTAAGGGCTTCCAAATATCACTTTGCCATTTCCACAAGAACTGTCTTAGCGAAAGGCTTCTTGAGGGGAAAGCTGTAACCGTGTGAGATTATTTCACAGAACACAAAGAAGTTTCTCAGAAAGCTTCTTTCTCTTTGTTATCGGAGTATATTTCCTTTGGCCCTATAGTCTTCAAAGGGATCCGAAATATCTGTTCTCAGATTCCACAGAAAGAAGGATAGCAAAGAGATACACGAAATACAGATGTAACTCTGTGAGATGAGTTAACAGAACAATAAGCAGTTTCTCAGAAAGCTTCTTTCCAGATTTCATCTGAAGATATTTCCTTTTTCACCATAGCCCTCTATGGGCTTCCAAATATCACTTTGCCAATTCCACAAGAACTGTCTTAGCGAAAGGATTCTTGATGGGAAAGCTGTAACTCTGTGAGATGATTTCACAGAACACAAAGAAGTTTCTCAGAAAGCTTCTTTCTCTTTGTTATCGGAGGATATTTCCTTTGGCCCTATAGTCTTCAAAGGGATCCGAAATATCTGTTCTCAGATTCCACAGAAAGAAGGCTAGCAAAGAGATACACGAAATACAAATGTAACTCTGTGAGGTGAATTCACAGAACACTAAGCAGTTTCTCAGAAAGCTTCTTTCCAGATTTCATCTGAGGATATTTCCTTTTTCACCATAGCCCTCTAAGGGCTTCCAAATATCACTTTGCCAATTCCACAAGAACTGTCTTAGGGAAAGGCTTCTTGATGGGAAAGCTGAAACTCTGTGAGATGATTTCACAGAACACAAAGAAGTTTCTCAGAAAGCTTCTTTCTCTTTGTTATCGGAGGATATTTCCTTTGGTCCTATAGTCTTCAAAGGGATCCGAAATATCTGTTCTCAGATTCCACAGAAAGAAGGCTAGCAAAGAGATACACGAAATACAAATGTAACTCTGTGAGATGAATTCACAGAACACTAAGCAGTTTCTCAGAAAGCTTCTTTCCACATTTCATCTGAGGATAATTCCTTTTTCACCATAGCCCTCTATGGGATTCCAAATATCACTTTGCCAATTCCACAAGAACTGTCTTAGCGAAAGGCTTCTTCAGGGGAAAGCTGTAACTCTGTGAGATGATTTCACAGAACACAAAGAATTTTCTCAGAAAGCTTCTTTCTGTTTGTTATCGGAGGATATTTCCTTTGGCCCTATAGTCTTCAAAGGGATCCGAAATATCTGTTCTCAGATTCCACAGAAATAAGGCTAGCAAAGTGATACTCGAAATACAGGTGTAACTCTGTGAGATGATTTAACAGAACACTAAGCAGTTTCTCAGAAAGCTTTTTTCCAGATTTCATCTGAGGATATATCCTTTTTCACCATAGCCCTCTATGGGATTCCAGATATAACTTTGCCAATTCCACAAGAACTGTCTTAGCGAAAGGCTTCTTGAAGGGAAAGCTGTAACTCTGTGAAATGATTTCACAGAACACAACGAAGTTTCTCAGAAAGCTTCCTTCTCTTTGTTATCGGAGGATATTTCCTTTGGCCCTATAGTCTTCAAAGGGATGCGAAATATCTGTTTCACATTCCACAGAAATAAGGCTAGCAAAGAGATCCACGAAATACAGATGTAACTCTGTGAGATGAATTCACAGAACACTAAGCAGTTTCTCAGAAAGCTTCTTTCCATATTTCATTTGAGGATATTTCCTTTTTCACCATAGCCCTCTATGGGCTTCCAAATATCACTTTGCCAATTCCACAAGAACTGTCTTAGCGAAAGGCTTCTTGAGGGGAAAGCTGTAACTCGGTGAGATGATTTCACAGAACACAAAGAAGTTTCTCAGAAAGCTTCTTTCTCTTTGTTATCGGAGGATATTTCCTTTGGCCCTATAGTCTTCAAAGGGATCCGAAATATCTGTTCTCAGATTCCACAGAAAGAAGGCTAGCAAAGAGATCCACGAAATACAGATGTAACTCTCTGAGATGAATTCACAGAACACTAAGCAGTTTCTCAGAAAGCTTCTTTCCAGATTTCATCTGAGGATATTTCCTTTTTCACCATAGCCCTCTTAGGGCTTCCAAATATCACTTTGCCATTTCCACAAGAACTGTCTTAGCGAAAGGCTTCTTGAGGGGAAAGCTGTAACCGTGTGAGTTTATTTCACAGAACACAAAGAAGTTTCTCAGAAAGCTTCTTTCTCTTTGTTATCGGAGTATATTTCCTTTGGCCCTATAGTCTTCAAAGGGATCCGAAATATCTGTTCTCAGATTCCACAGAAAGAAGGATAGCAAAGAGATACACGAAATACAGATGTAACTCTGTGAGATGAGTTAACAGAACACTAAGCAGTTTCTCAGAAAGCTTCTTTCCAGATTTCATCTGAAGATATTTCCTTTTTCACCATAGCCCTCTATGGGCTTCCAAATATCACTTTGCCAATTCCACAAGAACTGTCTTAGCGAAAGGCTTCTTGATGGGAAAGCTGTAACTCTGTGAGATGATTTCACAGAACACGAAGAAGTTTCTCAGACAGCTTCTTTCTCTTTGTTATCGGAGGATATTTCCTTTGGCCCTATAGTCTTCAAAGGGATCCGAAATATCTGTTCTCAGATTCCACAGAAAGAAGGCTAGCAAAGAGATACACGAAATACAAATGTAACTCTGTGAGATGAATTCACAGAACACTAAGCAGTTTCTCAGAAAGCTTCTTTCCAGATTTCATCTGAGGATATTTCCTTTTTCACCATAGCCCTCTAAGGGCTTCCAAATATCACTTTGCCAATTCCACAAGAACTGTCTTAGGGAAAGGCTTCTTGATGGGAAAGCTGAAACTCTGTGAGATGATTTCACAGAACACAAAGAAGTTTCTCAGAAAGCTTCTTTCTCTTTGTTATCGGAGGATATTTCCTTTGGCCCTATAGTCTTCAAAGGGATCCGAAATATCTGTTTTCAGATTCCACAGAAAGAAGGCTAGCAAAGAGATACACGAAATACAAATGTAACTCTGTGAGATGAATTCACAGAACACTAAGCAGTTTCTCAGAAAGCTTCTTTCCAGATTTCATCTGAGGATATTTCCTTTTTCACCATAGCCCTCTAAGGGCTTCCAAATATCACTTTGCCAATTCCACAAGAACTGTCTTAGGGAAAGGCTTCTTGAGGGGAAAGCTGTAACTCTCTGAGATGATTTCACAGAACACAGAGAAGTTTCTCAGAAAGCTTCTTTCTCTTTGTTATCGGAGGATATTTCCTTTGGTCCTATAGTCTTCAAAGGGATCCGAAATATCTGTTCTCAGATTCCACAGAAAGAAGGCTAGCAAAGAGATACACGAAATACAAATGTAACTCTGTGAGATGAATTCACAGAACACTAAGTAGTTTCTCAGAAAGCTTCTTTCCAGATTTCATCTGAGGATAATTCCTTTTTCACCATAGCCCTCTATGGGATTCCAAATATCACTTTGCCAATTCCACAAGAACTGTCTTAGCGAAAGGCATCTTCAGGGGAAAGCTGTAATTCTGTGAGATGATTTCACAGAACACAAAGAATTTTCTCAGAAAGCTTCTTTCTTTTTGTTATCGGAGGATATTTCCTTTGGCCCTATAGTCTTCAAAGGGATCCGAAATATCTGTTCTCAGATTCCACAGAAATAAGGCTAGCAAAGAGATCCTCGAAATACAGGTGTAACTCTGTGAGATGATTTAACAGAACACTAAGCAGTTTCTCAGAAAGCTTTTTTCCAGATTTCATCTGAGGATATATCCTTTTTCACCATAGCCCTCTATGGGATTCCAGATATAACTTTGCCAATTCCACAAGAACTGTCTTAGCGAAAGGCTTCTTGAAGGGAAAGCTGTAACTCTGTGAGATGATTTCACAGAACACAACGAAGTTTCTCAGAAAGCTTCCTTCTCTTTGTTATCGGAGGATATTTCCTTTGGCCCTATAGTCTTCAAAGGGATGCGAAATATCTGTTTCACATTCCAGAGAAATAAGGCTAGCAAAGAGATCCACGAAAAACAGATGTAACTCTGTGAGATGAATTCACAGAACACTAAGCAGTTTCTCAGAAAGCTTCTTTCCAGATTTCATTAGAGGATATTTCCTTTTTCACCATAGCCCTCTATGGGCTTCCAAATATCACTTTGCCAATTCCACAAGAACTGTCTTAGCGAAAGGCTTCTTGAGGGGAAAGCTGTAACTCTGTGAGATGATTTCACAGAACACAAAGAAGTTTCTCAGAAAGCTTCTTTCTCTTTGTTATCGGAGGATATTTCCTTTGGCCCTATAGTCTTCAAAGGGATCCGAAATATCTGTTCTCAGATTCCACAGAAAGAAGGCTAGCAAAGAGATCCACGAAATACAGATGTAACTCTGTGAGATGAATTCACAGAACACTAAGCAGTTTCTCAGAAAGCTTCTTTCCAGATTTCATCTGAGGATATTTCCTTTTTCACCATAGCCCTCTTAGGGCTTCCAAATATCACTTTGCCAATTCCACAAGAACTGTCTTAGCGAAAGACTTCTTGAGGGGAAAGCTGTAACTCTGTGAGATGATTTCACAGAACACAAAGAAGTTTCTCAGAAAGCTTCTTTCTCTTTGTTATCGGAGGATATTTCCTTTGGCCCTATAGTCTTCAAAGGGATCCGAAATATCTGTTCTCAGATTCCACAGACAGAAGGCTAGCAAAGAGATCCACGAAACACAGATGTAACTCTGTGAGATGAATTCACAGAACACTAAGCAATTTCTCAGAAAGCTTCTTTCCAGATTTCATCTGAGGATATTTCCTTTTTCACCATAGCACTCAATGGGCTATCAAATATCACTTTGCCAATTCCACAAGAACTGTCTTAGCGAAAGGCTTCTTGAGGGGAAAGCTGTAACTCTCTGAGATGATTTCACAGAACACAAAGAAGTTTCTCAGAAAGCTTCCTTCTCTTTGTTATCGGAGGATATTTCCTTTGGCCCTATAGTCTTCAAAGGGATCCGAAATATCTGTTTCACATTCCACAGAAATAAGGCTAGCAAAGAGATCCACGAATTACAGATGTAACTCTGTGAGATGAATTCACAGAACACTAAGCAGTTTCTCAGAAAGCTTTTTTCCAGATTTCATCTGAGGATATATCCTTTTTCACCATAGCTCTCTATGGGATTCCAGATATAACTTTGCCAATTCCACAAGAACTGTCTTAGCGAAAGGCTTCTTGAAGGGAAAGCTGTAGCTCTGTGAGATGATTTCACAGAACACAAAGAAGATTCTCAGAAAGCTTCTTTCTCTTTGTTATCGGAGGATATTTCCTTTGGCCCTATAGTCTTCAAAGGGATCCGAAAAATCTGTTCTCAGATTCCACAGAAAGAATGCTAGCAAAGAGATCCACGAAATACAGATGTAACTCTGTGAGATGAATTAACAGAACACTAAGCAGTTTCTCAGAATGCTTCTTTCCAGATTTCATTTGAGGATATTTGCTTTTTCACCATAGCCCTCTATGGGCTTCCAAATATCACTTTGCCAATTCCACAAGAACTGTCTTAGCGAAAGGCTTCTTGAGGGGAAAGCTGTAACTCTGTGAGATGATTTCACAGAACACAAAGAATTTTCTCAGAAAGCTTCTTTCTCTTTGTTATCGGAGGATATTTCCTATGGCCCTATGGTTTTCAAAGGGATGCGAAATATCTGTTCTCAGATTCCACAGAAAGAAGGCTAGCAAAGAGATTCTCGAAATACAGATGTAACTCTGTGAGATGAATTCACAGAACACTAAGCAGTTTCTCAGAAAGCTTCTTTCCAGATTTCATCTAAGGATATTTCCTTTTTTACCAGAGCCCTCTAAGGGCTTCCAAATATCACTTTGCCAATTCCACAAGAACTGTCTTAGCGAAAGGCTTCTTGAGGGGAAAGCTGTAACCGTGTGAGATTATTTCACAGAACACAAAGAAGTTTCTCAGAAAGCTTCTTTCTCTTTGTTATCGGAGGATATTTCCTTTGGCCCTATAGTCTTCAAAGGGATCCGAAATATCTGTTCTCAGATTCCACAGAAAGAAGGATAGCAAAGAGATACGCGAAATTCAGATGTAACTCTGTGAGATGAGTTAACAGAACACTAAGCAGTTTCTCAGAAAGCTTCTTTCCAGATTTCATCTGAAGATATTTCCTTTTTCACCATAGCCCTCTATGGGCTTCCAAATATCACTTTGCCAATTCCACAAGAACTGTCTTAGCGAAAGGCTTCTTGAGGGGAAAGCTGTAACTCTGTGAGATGATTTCACAGAACACAAAGAAGTTTCTCAGAAAGCTTCTTTCTCTTTGTTATCGGAGGATATTTCCTTTGGCCCTATAGTCTTCAAAGGGATCCGAAATATCTGTTCTCAGATTCCACAGAAAGAAGGCTAGCAAAGAGATACACGAAATACAAATGTAACTCCGTGAGATGAATTCACAGAACACTAAGCAGTTTCTCAGAAAGCTTCTTTCCAGATTTCATCTGAGGATAATTCCTTTTTCAACATAGCCCTCTATGGGATTCCAAATATCACTTTGCCAATTCCACAAGAACTGTCTTAGCGAAAGGCTTCTTGAGGGGAAAGCTGTAACTCTGTGAGATGATTTCACAGAACACAAAGAAGTTTCTCAGAAAGCTTCTTTCTCTTTGTTATCGGAGGATATTTCCTTTGGCCCTATAGTCTTCAACGGGATCCGAAATATCTGTTCTCAGATTCCACAGAACGAAGGCTAGCATAGAGATCCACGAAACACATATGTAACTCTGTGAGATGAATTCACAGAACACTAAGCAGTTTCTCAGAAAGCTTCTTTCCAGATTTCATCTGAGGATATTTCCTTTTTCACCATAGCACTCTATGGGTTTCCAAATATCACTTTGCCATTTCCACAAGAACTGTCTTAGCGAAAGGTTTCTTCAGGGGAAAGCTGTAACTCTGTGAGATGATTTCACAGAACACAAAGAATTTTCTCAGAAAGCTTCTTTCTTTTTGTTATCGGAGGATATTTCCTTTGGCCCTATAGTCTTCAAAGGGATCCGAAATATCTGTTCTAAGATTCCACAGAAAGAAGGCTAGCAAAGAGATCCTCGAAATACAGATGTAACTCTGTGAGATGAATTAACAGAACACTAAGCAGTTTCTCAGAAAGCTTTTTTCCAGATTTCATCTGAGGATATATCCTTTTTCACCCTAGCCCTCTATGGGATTCCAGATATAACTTTGCCAATTCCACAAGAACTGTCTTAGCGAAAGGCTTCTTGAAGGGAAAGCTGTAACTCTCTGAGATGATTTCACAGAACACAAAGAAGTTTCTCAGAAAGCTTCTTTCTCTTTGTTATCGGAGGATATTTCCTTTGGCCCTATAGTCTTCAAAGGGATCCGAAAAATCTGTTCTCAGATTCCACAGAAATAAGGCTAGCAAAGAGATCCACGAAATACAGATGTAACTCTGTGAGATGAATTAACAGAACACTAAGCAGTTTCTCAGAAAGCTTCTTTCCAGATTTCATTTGAGGATATTTCCTTTTTCACCATAGCCCTCTATGGGCTTCCAAATATCACTTTGCCAATTCCACAAGAACTGTCTTAGCAAAAGCCTTCTTGAGGGGAAAGATGTAACTCTGTGAGATGATTTCACAGAACACAAAGAAGTTTCTCAGAAAGCTTCTTTCTCTTTGTTATCGGAGGATATTTCCTTTGGTCCTATAGTCTTCGAAGGAATCTGAAATATCTGTTCTCAGATTCCACAGAAAGAAGGCTAGCAAAGAGATCTACGAAACACAGATGTAACTCTGTGAGATGAATTCACAGAACACTAAGCAGTTTCTCAGAAAGCTTCTTTCCAGATTTCATCTGAGGATATTTCCTTTTTCACCATAGCCCTCTATGGGCTTCCAAATATCACTTTGCCAATTCCACAAGAACTGTCTTAGCGAAAGGCTTCTTGAGGGGAAAGCTGTAACTCTGTGAGATGATTTCACAGAACTTAACGAAGTTTCTCAGAAAGCTTCCTTCTCTTTGTTATCAGAGGATATTTCCTTTGGCCCTATAGTCTTCAAAGGGATCCGAAATATCTGTTTCACATTCCACAGAAATAAGGCTAGCAAAGAGATCCACGAATTACAGATGTAACTCTGTGAGATGAATTCACAGAACACTAAGCAGTTTCTCAGAAAGCTTCTTTCCAGATTTCATCTGAGGATATTTCCTTTTTCACCATAGCCCTGTAAGGGCTTCCAAATATCACTTTGCCAATTCCACAAGAACTGTCTTAGCGAAAGGCTTCTTGAGGTGAAAGCTGTAACTCTCTGAGATGATTCCACAGAACACAAAGAAGTTTCTCAGAAAGCTTCTTTCTCTTTTTATCGGAGGATATTTCCTTTGGCCCTATAGTCTTCAAAGGGATCCGAAATATCTGTTCTCAGATTCCACAGAAAGAAGGCTAGCAAAGAGATACACGAAATACAAATGTAACTCTGTGAGATGAATTCACAGAACACTAAGCAGTTTCTCAGAAAGCTTCTTTCCAGATTTCATCTGAGGATAATTCCTTTTTCACCATAGCCCTCTATGGGATCCAAATATCACTTTGCCAATTCCACAAGAACTGTCTTAGCGAAAGGCTTCTTGAGGGGAAAGCTGTAACTCTGTGAGATGATTTCACAGAACACAAAGAAGTTTCTCACAAAGCTTCTTTCTCTTTGTTATCGGAGGATATTTCCTTTGGCCCTATAGTCTTCAACGGGATCCGAAATATTTGTTCTCAGATACCACAGAAAGAAGGCTAGCAAAGAGATCCACGAAACACAGATGTTACTCTGTGAGATGAATTTACAGAACACTAAGCAGTTTCTCAGAAAGCTTCTTTCCAGATTTCATCTGAGGATATTTCCTTTTTCACCATAGCACTCTATGTGCTTCCAAATATCACTTTGCCAATTCCACAAGAACTGTCTTAGCGAAAGGCTTTTTGAGGGGAAAGCTGTAACTCTGTGAGATGATTTCACAGAACACAAAGAAGTTTCTCAGAAAGCTTCTTTCTCTTTGTTATCGGAGGATATTTCCTTTGGCCCTTTGGTCTTCAAAGGGATCTGAAATATCTGTTCTCAGATTCCACAGAAAGAAGGCTAGCAAAGAGATCCTCGAAATACAGATGTAACTCTGTTGGATGAATTAACAGAACACTAAGCAGTTTCTCAGAAAGCTTCTTTCCAGATTTCATCTGAGGATATTTCCTTTTTCACCATAGACCTCTATGGGCTTCCAAATATCACTTTGCCAATTCCACAGGAACTGTCTTAGCGAAAGGCTTCTTGAGGGGAAAGCTGTAACTCTGTGAGATGATTTCACAGAACACAAAGAAGTTTCTCAGAAAGCTTCTTTCTCTTTGTTATCGGAGGATATTTCCTTTGGCCCTATAGTCTTCAAAGGGATCCGAAATATCTGTTCTCAGATTCCACAGAAAGAAGGCTAGCAAAGAGATTCTCAAAATACAGATGTATCTCTGTGAGATGGATTCATAGAACACTAAGCAGTTTCTCAGAAAGCTTCTTTCCAGATTTCATCTGAGGATATTTCCTTTTTCACCAGAGCCCTCTAAGGGCTTCCAAATATCACTTTGCCAATTCCACAAGAACTGTCTTAGCGAAAGGCTTCTTGACGGGAAAGCTGTAACCGTGTGAGATTATTTAACAGAACACAAAGAAGTTTCTCAGAAAGCTTCTTTCTCTTTGTTATCGGAGGATATTTCCTTTGGCCCTATAGTCTTCAAAGGGATCCGAAATATCTGTTCTCAGATTCCACAGAAAGAAGGATAGCAAAGAGATACACGAAATCCAGATGTAACTCTGTGAGATGAGTTAACAGAACACTAAGCAGTTTCTCAGAAAGCTTCTTTCCAGATTTCATCTGAAGATATTTCCATTTTCACCATAGCCCTCTATGGGCTTCCAAATATCACTTTGCCAATTCCACAAGAACTGTCTTAGCGAAAGGCTTCTTGAGGGGAAAGCTGTAACTCTGTGAGATGATTTCACAGAACACAAAGAAGTTTCTCAGAAAGCTTCTTTCTCTTTGTTATCGGAGGATATTTCCTTTGGCCCTATAGTCTTCAAAGGGATCCGAAATATCTGTTCTCAGATTCCACAGAAAGAAGGCTAGCAAAGAGATACACGAAATACAAATGTAACTCTGTGAGATGAATTCACAGAACACTAAGCAGTTTCTCAGAAAGCTTCTTTCCAGATTTCATCTGAGGATAATTCCTTTTTCAACATAGCCCTCTATGGGATTCCAAATATCACTTTGCCAATTCCACAAGAACTGTCTTAGCGAAAGGCTTCTTGAGGGGAAAGCTGTAACTCTGTGAGATGATTTCACAGAACACAAAGAAGTTTCTCAGAAAGCTTCTTTCTCTTTGTTATCAGAGGATATTTCCTTTGGCCCTATAGTCTTCAAAGGTATCCGAAAAATCTGTTCTCAGATTCCACAGAAAGAAGGCTAGCAAAGAGATCCACGAAATACAGATGTAACTCTGTGAGATGAATTAACAGAACACTAAGCAGTTTCTCAGAAAGCTTCTTTCCAGATTTCATTTGAGGATATTTCGTTTTTCACCATAACCCTCTATGGGCTTCCAAATATCACTTTGCCAATTCCACAAGAACTGTCTTAGCGAAAGGCTTCTTGAGGGGAAAGATGGAACTCTGTGAGATGATTTCACAGAACACAAAGAAGTTTCTCAGAAAGCTTCTTTCTCTTTGTTATCGGAGCATATTTCCTTTGGCCCTATAGTCTTCGAAGGAATCTGAAATATCTGTTCTCAGATTCCACAGAAATAAGGCTAGCACAGAGATCCTCGAAATACAGATGTAACTCTGTGAGATGAATTAAGAGAACACTAAGCAGTTTCTCAGAAAGCTTTTTTCCAGATTTCATCTGAGGATATATCCTTTTTCACCATAGCTCTCTATGGGATTCCAGATATAACTTTGCCAATTCCACAAGAACTGTCTTAGCGAAAGGCTTCTTGAAGGGAAAGCTGTAGCTCTGTGAGATGATTTCACAGAACACAAAGAAGATTCTCAGAAAGCTTCTTTCTCTTTGTTATCGGAGGATATTTCCTTTGGCCCTATAGTCTTCAAAGGGATCCGAAAAATCTGTTCTCAGATTCCACAGAAAGAATGCTAGCAAAGAGATCCACGAAATACAGATGTAACTCTGTGAGATGAATTAACAGAACACTAAGCAGTTTCTCAAAAAGCTTCTTTCCAGATTTCATCTGAGGATAATTCCTTTTTCACCATAGCCCTCTATGGGATTCCAAATATCACTTTGCCAATTCCACAAGAACTGTCTTAGCGAAAGTCTTCTTGAGGGGAAAGCTGTAACTCTGTGAGATGATTTCACAGAACACAAAGAAGTTTCTCAGAAAGCTTCTTTCTCTTTGTTATCGGAGGATATTTCCTTTGGCCCTATAGTCTTCAACGGGATCCGAAATATTTGTTCTCAGATACCACAGAAAGAAGGCTAGCAAAGAGATCCACGAAACACAGATGTAACTCTGTGAGATGAATTTACAGAACACTAAGCAGTTTCTCAGAAAGCTTCCTTCCAGATTTCATCTGAGGATATTTCCTTTTTCACCATAGCACTCTAAGGGCTTCCAAATATCACTTTGCCAATTCCACAAGAACTGTCTTAGCGAAAGGCTTCTTGAGGGGAAAGCTGTAACTCTGTGAGATAATTTCACAGAACACAAAGAAGTTTCTCAGAAAGCTTCTTTCTCTTTGTTATCGGAGGATATTTCCTTTGGCCCTATGGTCTTCAAAGGGATCCGAAATATCTGTTCTCAGATTCCACAGAAAGAAGGCTAGCAAAGAGATCCTCGAAATACAGATGTAACTCTGTTGGATGAATTAACAGAACACTAAGCAGTTTCTCAGAAAGCTTCTTTCCAGATTTCATCTGAGGATATTTCCTTTTTCACCATAGCCCTCTATGGGCTTCCAAATATCACTTTGCCAATTCCACAAGAACTGTCTTAGCGAAAGGCTTCTTGAGGAGAAAGCTGTAACTCTGTGAGATGATTTCACAGAACACAAAGAAGTTTCTCAGAAAGCTTCTTTCTCTTTGTTATCGGAGGATATTTCCTTTGGCCCTATAGTCTTCAAAGGGATCCGAAATATCTGTTCTCAGATTCCACAGAAAGAAGGCTAGCAAAGAGATTCTCAAAATACAGATGTATCTCTGTGAGATGAATTCACAGAACACTAAGCAGTTTCTCAGAAAGCTTCTTTCCAGATTTCATCTGAGGATAATTCCTTTTTCAACATAGCCCTCTATGGGATTCCAAATATCACTTTGCCAATTCCACAAGAACTGTCTTAGCGAAAGGCTTCTTGAGGGGAAAGCTGTAACTCTGTGAGATGATTTCAGAGAACACAAAGAAGTTTCTCAGAAAGCTTCTTTCTCTTTGTTATCGGAGGATATTTCCTTTGGCCCTATAATCTTCAACGGGATACGAAATATCTGTTCTCAGATACCACAGAAAGAAGGCTAGCAAAGAGATCCACGAAACACAGATGTAACTCTGTGAGATGAATTTACAGAACACTAAGCAGTTTCTCAGAAAGCTTCTTTCCAGATTTCATCTGAGGATATTTCCTTTTTCACCATAGCACTCTATGGGCTTCCAAATATCACTTTTCCAATTCCACAAGAACTGTCTTAGCGAAAGGCTTCTTCAGGGGAAAGCTGTAACTCTGTGAGATGATTTCACAGAACACAAAGAATTTTCTCATAAAGCTTCTTTATTTTTGTTATCGGAGGATATTTCCTTTGGCCCTATAGTCTTCAAAGGGATCCGAAATATCTGTTCTCAGATTCCACAGAAATAAGGCTAGCACAGAGATCCTCGAAATACAGATGTAACTCTGTGAGATGAATTAACAGAACACTAAGCAGTTTCTCAGAAAGCTTCTTTCCAGATTTCATTTGAGGATATTTCCTTTTTCACCATAGCCCTCTATGGGCTTCCAAATATCACTTTGCCAATTCCACAAGAACTGTCTTAGCGAAAGGCTTCTTGAGGGGAAAGCTGTAACTCTGTGAGATGATTTCACAGAACACAAAGAATTTTCTCAGAAAGCTTCTTTCTTTTTGTTATCGGAGGATATTTTCTTTGGCCCTATAGTCTTCAAAGGGATCCGAAATATCTGTTCTAAGATTCCACAGAAAGAAGGCTAGCAAAGAGATCCTCGAAATACAGATGTAACTCTGTGAGATGTATTCACAGAACACTAAGCAGTTTCTCAGAAAGCTTTTTTCCAGATTTCATCTGAGGATATATCCTTTTTCACCATAGCCCTCTATGGGATTCCAGATATAACTTTGCCAATTCCACAAGAACTGTCTTAGCGAAAGGCTTCTTGAAGGGAAAGCTGTAACTCTGTGAGATGATTTCACAGAACACAAAGAAGTTTCTCAGAAAGCTTCTTTCTCTTTGTTATCGGAGGATATTTCCTTTGGCCCTATAGTCTTCAAAGGGATCCGAAAAATCTGTTCTCAGATTCCACAGAAAGAAGGCTAGCAAAGAGATCCACGAAACACAGATGTAACTCTGTGAGATGAATTAACAGAACACTAAGCAGTTTCTCAGAAAGCTTCTTTCAGATTTCATTTGAGGATATTTCCTTTTTCACCATAGCCCTCTATCGGCTTCCAAATATCACTTTGCCAATTCCACAAGAACTGTCTTAGCGAAAGGCTTCTTGAGGGGAAAGATGGAACTCTGTGAGATGATTTCACAGAACACAAAGAAGTTTCTCAGAAAGCTTCTTTCTCTTTGTTATCGGAGGATATTTCCTTTGGCCCTATAGTCTTCGAAGGAATCTGAAATATCTGTTCTCAGATTCCACAGAAAGAAGGCTAGCAAAGAGATCTACGAAACACAGATGTAACTCTGTGAGATGAATTCACAGAACACTAAGTAGTTTCTCAGAAAGCTTCTTTCCAGATTTCATCTGAGGATATTTCCTTTTTCACCATAGCCCTCTATGGGCTTCCAAATATCACTTTGCCAATTCCACAAGAACTGTCTTAGCGAAAGGCTTCTTGAGGGGAAAGCTGTAACTCTGTGAGATGATTTCACAGAACATAACGAAGTTTCTCAGAAAGCTTCCTTCTCTTTGTTATCGGAGGATATTTCCTTTGGCCCTATAGTCTTCAAAGGTATCCGAAATATCTGTTTCACATTCCACAGAAATAAGGCTAGCAAAGAGATCCACGAATTACAGATGTAACTCTGTGAGATGAATTCACAGAACACTAAGCAGTTTCTCAGAAAACTTCTTTCCAGATTTCATCTGAGGATATTTCCTTTTTCACCATAGCCCTGTAAGGGCTTCAAAATATCACTTTGCCAATTCCACAAGAACTGTCTTAGCGAAAGGCTTCTTGAGGTGAAAGCTGTAACTCTGTGAGATGATTTCACAGAACACAAAGAAGTTTCTCAGAAAGCTTCTTTCTCTTTGTTATCGGAGGATATTTCCTTTGGCCCTATAGTCTTCAAGGGGATCCGAAATATCTGTTCTCAGATTCCACAGAAAGAAGGCTAGCAAAGAGATCCTCGAAATACAGATGTAACTCTGTTGGATGAATTAACAGAACACTAAGCAGTTTCTCAGAAAGCTTCTTTCCAGATTTCATCTGAGGATATTTCCTTTTTCACCATAGCCCTCTATGGGCTTCCAAATATCACTTTGCCAATTCCACAAGAACTGTCTTAGCGAAAGGCTTCTTGAGGGGAAAGCTGTAACTCTGTGAGATGATTTCACAGAACACAAAGAAGTTTCTCAGAAAGCTTCTTTCTCTTTGTTATCGGAGGATATTTCCTTTGGCCCTATAGTCTTCAAAGGGATCCGAAATATCTGTTCTCAGATTCCACAGAAAGAAGGCTAGCAAAGAGATTCTCAAAATACAGATGTATCTCTGTGAGATGAATTCACAGAACACTAAGCAGTTTCTAAGAAAGCTTCTTTCCAGATTTCATCTGAGGATATTTCCTTTTTCACCAGAGCCCTCTAAGGGCTTCCAAATATCACTTTGCCAATTCCACAAGAACTGTCTTAGCGAAAGGCTTCTTGAGGGGAAAGCTGTAACCGTGTGAGATTATTTCACAGAACACAAAGAAGTTTCTCAGAAAGCTTCTTTCTCTTTGTTATCGGAGGATATTTCCTTTGGCCCTATAGTCTTCAAAGGGATCCGAAATATCTGTTCTCAGATTCCACAGAAAGAAGGATAGCAAAGAGATACACGAAATACAGATGTAACTCTGTGAGATCAGTTAACAGAACACTAAGCAGTTTCTCAGAAAGCTTCTTTCCAGATTTCATCTGAGGATATTTCCTTTTTCACCGTAGCCCTCTAAGGGCTTCCAAATATCACTTTGCCAATTCCACAAGAACTGTCTTAGCGAAAGGCTTCTTGAGGGGAAAGCTGTAACTCTCTGAGATGATTTCACAGAACACAGAGAAGTTTCTCAGAAAGCTTCTTTCTCTTTGTTATCGGAGGATATTTCCTTTGGTCCTATAGTCTTCAAAGGGATCCGAAATATCTGTTCTCAGATTCCACAGAAAGAAGGCTAACAAAGAGATACACGAAATACAAATGTAACTCTGTGAGATGAATTCACAGAACACTAAGCAGTTTCTCAGAAAGCTTCTTTCCAGATTTCATCTGAGGATAATTCCTTTTTCACCATAGCCCTCTATGGGCTTCCAAATATCACTTTGCCAATTCCACAAGAACTGTCTTAGCGAAAGGCTTCTTCAGGGGAAAGCTGTAACTCTGTGAGATGATTTCACAGAACACAAAGAATTTTCTCAGAAAGCTTCTTTCTTTTTGTTATCGGAGGATATTTCCTTTGGCCCTATAGTCTTCAAAGGGATCCGAAATATCTGTTCTCAGATTCCACAGAAAGAAGGCTAGCAAAGAGATCCTCGAAATACAGATGTAACTCTGTGAGATGATTTAACAGAACACTAAGAAGCTTCTCAGAAAGCTTTTTTCCAGATTTCATCTGAGGATATATCCTTTTTCACCATAGCCCTCTATGGGATTCCAGATATAACTTTGCCAATTCCACAAGAACTGTCTTAGCGAAAGGCTTCTTGAAGGGAAAGCTGTAACTCTGTGAGATGATTTCACAGAACACAACGAAGTTTCTCATAAAGCTTCCTTCTCTTTCTTATCGGAGGATATTTCCTTTGGCCCTATAGTCTTCAAAGGGATCCGAAATATCTGTTTCACATTCCACAGAAATAAGGCTAGCAAAGAGATCCACGAAATACAGATGTAACTCTGTGAGATGAATTCACAGAACACTAAGCAGTTTCTCAGAAAGCTTCTTTCCAGATTTCATCTGAGGATATTTCCTTTTTCACCATAGCCCTCTATGGGCTTCCAAATATCACTTTGCCAATTCCACAAGAACTGTCTTAGCGAAAGGCTTCTTGAGGGGAAAGCTGCAACTCTGTGAGATGATTTCACAGAACACAAAGAAGTTTCTCAGAAAGCTTCTTTCTCTTTGTTATCGGAGGATATTTCCTTTGGCCCTATGGTCTTCAAAGGGATCCGAAATATCTTTTCTCAGATTCCACAGAAAGAAGGCTAGCAAAGAGATCCTCGAAATACAGATGTAACTCTGTGAGAAGATTTAACAGAACACTAAGAAGTTTCTCAGAAAGCTTGTTTCCAGATTTCATCTGAGGATATATCCTTTTTCACCATAGCCCTCTATGGGATTCCAGATATAACTTTGCCAATTCCACAAGAACTGTCTTAGCGAAAGGCATCTTGAAGGGAAAGCTGTAACTCTGTGAGATGATTTCACAGAACACAACGAAGTTTCTCATAAAGCTTCCTTCTCTTTGTTATCGGAGGATATTTCCTTTGGCCCTATAGTCTTCAAAGGGATCCGAAATATCTGTTTCACATTCCACAGAAATAAGGCTAGCAAAGAGATCCACGAAATACAGATGTAACTCTGTGAGATGAATTCACAGAACACTAAGCAGTTTCTCAGAAAGCTTCTTTCCAGATTTCATCTGAGGATAATTCCTTTTTCACCATAGCCCTCTATGGGATCCAAATATCACTTTGCCAATTCCACAAGAACTGTCTTAGCGAAAGGCTTCTTGAGGGGAAAGCTGTAACTCTGTGAGATGATTTCACAGAACACAAAGAAGTTTCTCAGAAAGCTTCTTTCTCTTTGTTATCGGAGGATATTTCCTTTGGCCCTATAATCTTCAACGGGATCCGAAATATTTGTTCTCAGATACCACAGAAAGAAGGCTAGCAAAGAGATCCACGAAACACAGATGTAACTCTGTGAGATGAATTTACAGAACACTAAGCAGTTTCTCAGAAAGCTTCTTTCCAGATTTCATCTGAGGATATTTCCTTTTTCACCATAGCTCTCTAAGGGCTTCCAAATATCACTTTGCCAATTCCACAAGAACTGTCTTAGCAAAAGGCTTCTTGAGGGGAAAGCTGTAACTCTGTGAGATGATTTCACAGAACACAAAGAAGTTTCTCAGAAAGCTTCTTTCTCTTTGTTATCGGAGGATATTTCCTTTGGCCCTATGGTCTTCAAAGGGATCCGAAATATCTGTTCTCAGATTCCACAGAAAGAAGGCTAGCAAAGAGATCCTCGAAATACAGATGTAACTCTGTGAGATGAATTAACAGAACACTAAGCAGTTTCTCAGAAAGCTTCTTTCCAGATTTCATGTGAGGATATTTCCTTTTTCACCATAGCCCTCTATGGGCTTCCAAATATCACTTTGCCAATTCCACAAGAACTGTCTTAGCGAAAGGCTTCTTGAAGGAAAAGCTGTAACTCTGTGAGATGATTTCACAGAACACAAAGAAGTTTCTCAGAAAGCTTCTTTCTCTTTGTTATCGGAGGATATTTCCATTGGCCCTATAGTCTTCAAAGGGATCCGAAATATCTGTCTCAGATTCCACAGAAATAAGGCTAACAAGGAGATCTACGAAACACAGATGTAACTCTGTGAGATGAATTCACAGAACACTAAGCATTTTCTCAGAAAGCTTCTTTCCAGATTTCATCTGAGGATATTTCCTTTTTCACCATAGCCCTCTATGGGCTTCCAAATATCACTTTGCCAATTCCACAAGAACTGTCTTAGCGAAAGTCTTCTTGAGGGGAAAGCTGTAACTCTGTGAGATGATTTCACAGAACACAAAGAAGTTTCTCAGAAAGCTTCTTTCTCTTTGTTATCGGAGGATATTTCCTTTGGCCCTATGGTCTTCAAAGGGATCCGAAATATCTGTTCTTAGATTCCACAGAAAGAAGGCTAGCAAAGAGATCCACGAAATACAGATGTAACTCTGTGAGATGAATTCACAGAACACTAAGCAGTTTCTCAGAAAGCTTCTTTCCAGATTTCATCTGAGGATATTTCCTTTTTCACCATAGCCCTCTATGGGATTCCAAATATCACTTTGCCAATTCCACAAGAACTGTCTTAGCGAAATTCTTCTTGAGGGGAAAGCTGTAACTCTGTGAGATGATTTCACAGAACACAAAGAAGTTTCTCAGAAAGCTTCTTTCTCTTTGTTATCGGAGGATATTTCTTTTGGCCCTATAGTCTTCAAAGGGATCCGAATATCTGTTCTCAGATTCCACAGAAAGAAGGCTAGCAAAGAGATCTACGAAACACAGATGTAACTCTGTGAGATGAATTCACAGAACACTAAGCAGTTTCTCAGAAAGCTTCTTTCCAGATTTCATCTGAGGATATTTCCTTTTTCACCATAGCCCTCTATGGGCTTCCAAATATCACTTTGCCAATTCCACAAGAACTGTCTTAGCGAAAGGCTTCTTGAGGGGAAAGCTGTAACTCTGTGAGATGATTTCACAGAACACAAAGAAGTTTCTCAGAAATCTTCTTTCTCTTCGTTATCGGAGGATATTTCCTTAGGCCCTATGGTCTTCAAAGGGATCCGAAATATCTGTTCTCAGATTCCACAGAAAGAAGGCTAGCAAAGAGATCCACGATATACAGATGTAACTCTGTGAGATGAATTCACAGAACACTAAGCAGTTTCTCAGAAAGCTTCTTTCCAGATTTCATCTGAGGATATTTCCTTTTTCACCATAGCCCTCGATGGGCTTACAATTATCACTTTGCCAATTCCACAAGAACTGTCCTAGCGAAAGGCTTCTTGAGGGGAAAGCTGCAACTCTGTGAGATGATTTCACAGAACACAAAGAAGTTTCTCAGAAAGCTTCTTTCTCTTTGTTATCGGAGGATATTTCCTTTGGCCCTATAGTCTTCAAAGGGATCCGAATATGTGTTCTCAGATTCCACAGAAATAAGGCTAGCAAAGAGATCTACGAAACACAGATGTAACTCTGTGAGATGAATTAACAGAACACGAAGCAGTTTCTCAGAAAGCTTCTTTCCAGATTTCATCTGAGGATATTTCCTTTTTCACCATCGCCCTCTATGGGCTTCCAAATATCACTTTGCCAATTCCACAAGAACTGTCTTAGCGAAAGGCTTCTTTGGGAAAAGCTGTAACTCTGTGAGATGATTTCACAGAACACAAAGAAGTTTCTCAGAAAGCTTCTTTCTCTTTGTTATCGGAGGATATTTCCTTTGGCCCTATAGTCTTCAAAGGGATCCGAAATATCTGTTCTCAGATTCCACAGAAAGAAGGCTAGCAAAGAGATACACGAAATACAAATGTAACTCTGTGAGATGAATTCACAGAACACTAAGCAGTTTCTCAGAAAGCTTCTTTCCAGATTTCATCTGAGGATAATTCCTTTTTCACCATAGCCCTCTATGGGATCAAAATATCACTTTGCCAATTCCACAAGAACTGTCTTATCGAAAGGCTTCTTGAGGGGAAAGCTGTAACTCTGTGAGATGATTTCACAGAACACAAATAAGTTTCTCAGAAAGCTTCTTTCTCTTTGTTATCGGAGGATATTTCCTTTGGCCCTATGGTCTTCAAAGGGATCCGAAATATCTGTTCTCAGATTCCACAGAAAGAAGGCTAGCAAAGAGATCCTCGAAATACAGATGTAACTCTGTTGGATGAATTAACAGAACACTAAGCAGTTTCTCAGAAAGCTTCTTTCCAGATTTCATCTGAGGATATTTCCTTTTTCACCATAGCCCTCTATGGGCTTCCAAATATCACTTTGCCAATTCCACAAGAACTGTCTTAGCGAAAGGCTTCTTGAGGGGAAAGCTGTAACTCTGTGAGATGATTTCACAGAACACAAAGAAGTTTCTCAGAAAGCTTCTTTCTCTTTGTTATCGGAGGATATTTCCTTTGGCCCTATAGTCTTCAAAGGGATCCGAAATATCTGTTCTCAGATTCCACAGAAAGAAGGCTAGCAAAGAGATTCTCAAAATACAGATGTATCTCTGTGAGATGAATTCACAGAACACTAAGCAGTTTCTCAGAAAGCTTCTTTCCAGATTTCATCTGAGGATATTTCCTTTTTCACCAGAGCCCTCTAAGGGCTTCCAAATATCACTTTGCCAATTCCACAAGAACTGTCTTAGCGAAAGGCTTCTTGAGGGGAAAGCTGTAACCGTGTGAGATTATTTCACAGAACACAAAGAAGTTTCTCAGAAAGCTTCTTTCTCTTTGTTATCGGAGGATATTTCCTTTGGCCCTATAGTCTTCAAAGGGATCCGAAATATCTGTTCTCAGATTCCACAGAAAGAAGGATAGCAAAGAGATACACGAAATCCAGATGTAACTCTGTGAGATGAGTTAACAGAACACTAAGCAGTTTCTCAGAAAGCTTCTTTCCAGATTTCATCTGAAGATATTTCCATTTTCACCATAGCCCTCTATGGGCTTCCAAATATCACTTTGCCAATTCCACAAGAACTGTCTTAGCGAAAGGCTTCTTGAGGGGAAAGCTGTAACTCTGTGAGATGATTTCACAGAACACAAAGAAGTTTCTCAGAAAGCTTCTTTCTCTTTGTTATCGGAGGATATTTCCTTTGGCCCTATAGTCTTCAAAGGGATCCGAAATATCTGTTCTCAGATTCCACAGAAAGAAGGCTAGCAAAGAGATACACGAAATACAAATGTAACTCTGTGAGATGAATTCACAGAACACTAAGCAGTTTCTCAGAAAGTTTCTTTCCAGATTTCATCTGAGGATAATTCCTTTTTCAACATAGCCCTCTATGGGATTCCAAATATCACTTTGCCAATTCCACAAGAACTGTCTTAGAGAAAGGCTTCTTGAGGGGAAAGCTGTAACTCTGTGAGATGATTTCACAGAACACAAAGAAGTTTCTCAGAAAGCTTCTTTCTCTTTGTTATCCGAGGATATTTCCTTTGGCCCTATAGTCTTCAACGGGATCCGAAATATCTGTTCTCAGATTCCACAGAAAGAAGGCTAGCAAAGAGATCCACGAAACACATATGTAACTCTGTGAGATGAATTCACAGAACACTAAGCAGTTTCTCAGAAAGCTTCTTTCCAGATTTCATCTGAGGACATTTCCTTTTTCACCATAGCACTCTATGGGTTTCCAAATATCACTTTGCCAATTCCACAAGAACTGTCTTAGCGAAAGGTTTCTTCAGGGGAAAGTTGTAACTCTGTGAGATGATTTCACAGAACACAAAGAATTTTCTCAGAAAGCTTCTTTCTTTTTGTTATCGGAGGATATTTCCTTTGGCCCTATAGTCTTCAAAGGGATCCGAAATATCTGTTCTAAGATTCCAGAGAAAGAAGGCTAGCAAAGAGATCCTCGAAATACAGATGTAACTCTGTGAGATGAATTAACAGAACACTAAGCAGTTTCTCAGAAAGATTTTTTCCAGATTTCATCTGAGGATATATCCTTTTTCACCATAGCCCTCTATGGGATTCCAGATATAACTTTGCCAATTCCACAAGAACTGTCTTAGCGAAAGGCTTCTTGAAGGGAAAGCTGTAACTCTGTGAGATGATTTCACAGAACACAAAGAAGTTTCTCAGAAAGCTTCTTTCTCTTTGTTATCGGAGGATATTTCCTTTGGCCCTATAGTCTTCAAAGGGATCCGAAAAATCTGTTCTCAGATTCCACAGAAAGAAGGCTAGCAAAGAGATCCACGAAATACAGATGTAACTCTGTGAGATGAATTAACAGAACACTAAGCAGTTTCTCAGAAAGCTTCTTTCCAGATTTCATTTGAGGATATTTCCTTTTTCACCATAGCCCTCTATCGGCTTCCAAATATCACTTTGCCAATTCCACAAGAACTGTCTTAGCGAAAGGCTTCTTGAGGGGAAAGATGTAACTCTGTGAGATGATTTCACAGAACACAAAGAAGTTTCTCAGAAAGCTTCTTTCTCTTTGTTATCGGAGGATATTTCCTTTGGCCCTATAGTCTTCGAAGGAATCTGAAATATCTGTTCTCATATTCCACAGAAAGAAGGCTAGCAAAGAGATCTACGAAACACAGATGTAACTCTGTGAGATGAATTCACAGAACACTAAGCAGTTTCTCAGAAAGCTTCTTTCCAGATTTCATCTGAGTATATTTCCTTTTTCACCATAGCCCTCTATGGGCTTCCAAATATCACTTTGCCAATTCCACAAGAACTGTCTTAGCGAAAGGCTTCTTGAGGGGAAAGCTGTAACTCTGTGAGATGATTTCACAGAACATAACGAAGTTTCTCAGAAAGCTTCCTTCTCTTTGTTATCGGAGGATATTTCCTTTGGCCCTATAGTCTTCAAAGGTATCCGAAATATCTGTTTCACATTCCACAGAAATAAGGCTAGCAAAGAGATCCACGAATTACAGATGTAACTCTGTGAGATGAATTCACAGAACACTAAGCAGTTTCTCAGAAAGCTTCTTTCCAGATTTCATCTGAGGATATTTCCTTTTTCACCATAGCCCTGTAAGGGCTTCAAAATATCACTTTGCCAATTCCACAAGAACTGTCTTAGCGAAAGGCTTCTTGAGGTGAAAGCTGTAACTCTCTGAGATGATTTCACAGAACACAAAGAAGTTTCTCAGAAAGCTTCTTTCTCTTTGTTATCGGAGGATATTTCCTTTGGCCCTATAGTCTTCAAAGGGATCCGAAATATCTGTTCTCAGATTCCACAGAAAGAAGGATAGCAAAGAGATACACGAAATACAAATGTAACTCTGTGAGATGAATTCACAGAACACTAAGCAGTTTCTCAGAAAGCTTCTTTCCAGATTTCATCTGAGGATAATTCCTTTTTCACCATAGCCCTCTATGGGATTCCAAATATCACTTTGCCAATTCCACAAGAACTGTCTTAGCGAAAGGCTTCTTGAGGGGAAAGCTGTAACTCTGTGAGATGATTTCACAGAACACAAAGAAGTTTCTCAGAAAACTTCTTTCTCTTTGTTATAGGAGGATATTTCCTTTGGCCCTATAGTCTTCAACGGGATCCGAAATATTTGTTCTCAGATACCACAGAAAGAAGGCTAGCAAAGAGATCCACGAAACACAGATGTAACTCTGTGAGATGAATTTACAGAACACTAAGCAGTTTCTCAGAAAGCTCCTTTCCAGATTTCATCTGAGGATATTTCCTTTTTCACCATAGCACTCTAAGGGCTTCCAGATATAACTTTGCCAATTCCACAAGAACTGTCTTAGCGAAAGGCTTCTTGAAGGGAAAGCTGTAACTCTGTGAGATGATTTCACAGAACACAACGAAGTTTCTCATAAAGCTTCCTTCTCTTTCTTATCGGAGGATATTTCCTTTGGCCCTATAGTCTTCAAAGGGATCCGAAATATCTGTTTCACATTCCACAGAAATAAGGCTAGCAAAGAGATCCACGAAATACAGATGTAACTCTGTGAGATGAATTCACAGAACACTAAGCAGTTTCTCAGAAAGCTTCTTTCCAGATTTCATCTGAGGATATTTCCTTTTTCACCATAGCCCTCTATGGGCTTCCAAATATCACTTTGCCAATTCCACAAGAACTGTCTTAGCGAAAGGCTTCTTCAGGGGAAAGCTGCAACTCTGTGAGATGATTTCACAGAACACAAAGAAGTTTCTCAGAAAGCTTCTTTCTCTTTGTTATCGGAGGATATTTCCTTTGGCCCTATGGTCTTCAAAGGGATCCGAAATATCTTTTCTCAGATTCCACAGAAAGAAGGCTAGCAAAGAGATCCTCGAAATACAGATGTAACTCTGTGAGATGATTTAACAGAACACTAAGAAGTTTCTCAGAAAGCTTGTTTCCAGATTTCATCTGAGGATATATCCTTTTTCACCATAGCCCTCTATGGGCTTCCAAATATCACTTTGCCAATTTCACAAGAACTGTCTTAGCGAAAGGCTTCTTGAAGGAAAAGCTGTAACTCTGTGAGATGATTTCACAGAACACAAAGAAGTTTCTCAGAAAGCTTCTTTCTCTTTGTTATCGGAGGATATTTCCATTGGCCCTATAGTCTTCAAAGGGATCCGAAATATCTGTTCTCAGATTCCACAGAAATAAGGCTAACAAGGAGATCTACGAAACACAGATGTAACTCTGTGAGATGAATTCACAGAACACTAAGCATTTTCTCAGAAAGCTTCTTTCCAGATTTCATCTGAGGATATTTCCTTTTTCACCATAGCCCTCTATGGGCTTCCAAATATCACTTTGCCAATTCCACAAGAACTGTCTTAGCGAAAGTCTTCTTGAGGGGAAAGCTGTAACTCTGTGAGATGATTTCACAGAACACAAAGAAGTTTCTCAGAAAGCTTCTTTCTCTTTGTTATCGGAGGATATTTCCTTTGGCCCTATGGTCTTCAAAGGGATCCGAAATATCTGTTCTTAGATTCCACAGAAAGAAGGCTAGCAAAGAGATCCACGAAATACAGATGTAACTCTGTGAGATGAATTCACAGAACACTAAGCAGTTTCTCAGAAAGCTTCTTTCCAGATTTCATCTGAGGATATTTCCTTTTTCACCATAGCCCTCTAAGGACTTCCAAATATCACTTTGCCAATTCCACAAGAACTGTCTTAGCGAAAGGCTTCTTGAGGGGAAAGTTGTAACTCTGTGAGATGATTTCACAGAACACAAAGAAGTTTCTCAGAAAGCTTCTTTCTCTTTGTTATCGGAGGATATTTCCTTTGGCCCTATAGTCTTCAAAGGGATCCGAATATCTGTTCTCAGATTCCACAGAAAGAAGGCTAGCAAAGAGATCTACGAAACACAGATGTAACTCTGTGAGATGAATTCACAGAACACTAAGCAGTTTCTCAGAAAGCTTCTTTCCAGATTTCATCTGAGGATATTTCCTTTTTCACCATAGCCCTCTATGGGCTTCCAAATATCACTTTGCCAATTCCACAAGAACTGTCTTAGCGAAAGGCTTCTTGAGGGGAAAGCTGTAACTCTGTGAGATGATTTCACAGAACACAAAGAAGTTTCTCAGAAATCTTCTTTCTCTTCGTTATCGGAGGATATTTCCTTAGGCCCTATGGTCTTCAAAGGGATCCGAAATATCTGTTCTCAGATTCCACAGAAAGAAGGCTAGCAAAGAGATCCACGATATACAGATGTAACTCTGTGAGATGAATTCACAGAACACTAAGCAGTTTCTCAGAAAGCTTCTTTCCAGATTTCATCTGAGGATATTTCCTTTTTCACCATAGACCTCGATGGGCTTACAATTATCACTTTGCCAATTCCACAAGAACTGTCCTAGCGAAAGGCTTCTTGAGGGGAAAGCTGCAACTCTGTGAGATGATTTCACAGAACACAAAGAAGTTTCTCAGAAAGCTTCTTTCTCTTTGTTATCGGAGGATATTTCCTTTGGCCCTATAGTCTTCAAAGGGATCCGAATATGTGTTCTCAGATTCCACAGAAATAAGGCTAGCAAAGAGATCTACGAAACACAGATGTAACTCTGTGAGATGAATTAACAGAACACGAAGCAGTTTCTCAGAAAGCTTCTTTCCAGATTTCATCTGAGGATATTTCCTTTTTCACCATCGCCCTCTATGGGCTTCCAAATATCACTTTGCCAATTCCACAAGAACTGTCTTAGCGAAAGGCTTCTTTGGGAAAAGCTGTAACTCTGTGAGATGATTTCACAGAACACAAAGAAGTTTCTCAGAAAGCTTCTTTCTCTTTGTTATCGGAGGATATTTCCTTTGGCCCTATAGTCTTCAAAGGGATCCGAAATATCTGTTCTCAGATTCCACAGAAAGAAGGCTAGCAAAGAGATACACGAAATACAAATGTAACTCTGTGAGATGAATTCACAGAACACTAAGCAGTTTCTCAGAAAGCTTCTTTCCAGATTTCATCTGAGGATAATTCCTTTTTCACCATAGCCCTCTATGGGATCCAAATATCACTTTGCCAATTCCACAAGAACTGTCTTATCGAAAGGCTTCTTGAGGGGAAAGCTGTAACTCTGTGAGATGATTTCACAGAACACAAATAAGTTTCTCAGAAAGCTTCTTTCTCTTTGTTATCGGAGGATATTTCCTTTGGCCCTATGGTCTTCAAAGGGATCCGAAATATCTGTTCTCAGATTCCACAGAAAGAAGGCTAGCAAAGAGATCCTCGAAATACAGATGTAACTCTGTTGGATGAATTAACAGAACACTAAGCAGTTTCTCAGAAAGCTTCTTTCCAGATTTCATCTGAGGATATTTCCTTTTTCACCATAGCCCTCTATGGGCTTCCAAATATCACTTTGCCAATTCCACAAGAACTGTCTTAGCGAAAGGCTTCTTGAGGGGAAAGCTGTAACTCTGTGAGATGATTTCACAGAACACAAAGAAGTTTCTCAGAAAGCTTCTTTCTCTTTGTTATCGGAGGATATTTCCTTTGGCCCTATAGTCTTCAAAGGGATCCGAAATATCTGTTCTCAGATTCCACAGAAAGAAGGCTAGCAAAGAGATTCTCAAAATACAGATGTATCTCTGTGAGATGAATTCACAGAACACTAAGCAGTTTCTCAGAAAGCTTCTTTCCAGATTTCATCTGAGGATATTTCCTTTTTCACCAGAGCCCTCTAAGGGCTTCCAAATATCACTTTGCCAATTCCACAAGAACTGTCTTAGCGAAAGGCTTCTTGAGGGGAAAGCTGTAACCGTGTGAGATTATTTCACAGAACACAAAGAAGTTTCTCAGAAAGCTTCTTTCTCTTTGTTATCGGAGGATATTTCCTTTGGCCCTATAGTCTTCAAAGGGATCCGAAATATCTGTTCTCAGATTCCACAGAAAGAAGGATAGCAAAGAGATACACGAAATCCAGATGTAACTCTGTGAGATGAGTTAACAGAACACTAAGCAGTTTCTCAGAAAGCTTCTTTCCAGATTTCATCTGAAGATATTTCCATTTTCACCATAGCCCTCTATGGGCTTCCAAATATCACTTTGCCAATTCCACAAGAACTGTCTTAGCGAAAGGCTTCTTGAGGGGAAAGCTGTAACTCTGTGAGATGATTTCACAGAACACAAAGAAGTTTCTCAGAAAGCTTCTTTCTCTTTGTTATCGGAGGATATTTCCTTTGGCCCTATAGTCTTCAAAGGGATCCGAAATATCTGTTCTCAGATTCCACAGAAAGAAGGCTAGCAAAGAGATACACGAAATACAAATGTAACTCTGTGAGATGAATTCACAGAACACTAAGCAGTTTCTCAGAAAGTTTCTTTCCAGATTTCATCTGAGGATAATTCCTTTTTCAACATAGCCCTCTATGGGATTCCAAATATCACTTTGCCAATTCCACAAGAACTGTCTTAGCGAAAGGCTTCTTGAGGGGAAAGCTGTAACTCTGTGAGATGATTTCACAGAACACAAAGAAGTTTCTCAGAAAGCTTCTTTCTCTTTGTTATCCGAGGATATTTCCTTTGGCCCTATAGTCTTCAACGGGATCCGAAATATCTGTTCTCAGATTCCACAGAAAGAAGGCTAGCAAAGAGATCCACGAAACACATATGTAACTCTGTGAGATGAATTCACAGAACACTAAGCAGTTTCTCAGAAAGCTTCTTTCCAGATTTCATCTGAGGACATTTCCTTTTTCACCATAGCACTCTATGGGTTTCCAAATATCACTTTGCCAATTCCACAAGAACTGTCTTAGCGAAAGGTTTCTTCAGGGGAAAGTTGTAACTCTGTGAGATGATTTCACAGAACACAAAGAATTTTCTCAGAAAGCTTCTTTCTTTTTGTTATCGGAGGATATTTCCTTTGGCCCTATAGTCTTCAAAGGGATCCGAAATATCTGTTCTAAGATTCCAGAGAAAGAAGGCTAGCAAAGAGATCCTCGAAATACAGATGTAACTCTGTGAGATGAATTAACAGAACACTAAGCAGTTTCTCAGAAAGATTTTTTCCAGATTTCATCTGAGGATATATCCTTTTTCACCATAGCCCTCTATGGGATTCCAGATATAACTTTGCCAATTCCACAAGAACTGTCTTAGCGAAAGGCTTCTTGAAGGGAAAGCTGTAACTCTGTGAGATGATTTCACAGAACACAAAGAAGTTTCTCAGAAAGCTTCTTTCTCTTTGTTATCGGAGGATATTTCCTTTGGCCCTATAGTCTTCAAAGGGATCCGAAAAATCTGTTCTCAGATTCCACAGAAAGAAGGCTAGCAAAGAGATACACGAAATACAGATGTAACTCTGTGAGATGAATTAACAGAACACTAAGCAGTTTCTCAGAAAGCTTCTTTCCAGATTTCATTTGAGGATATTTCCTTTTTCACCATAGCCCTCTATCGGCTTCCAAATATCACTTTGCCAATTCCACAAGAACTGTCTTAGCGAAAGGCTTCTTGAGGGGAAAGATGTAACTCTGTGAGATGATTTCACAGAACACAAAGAAGTTTCTCAGAAAGCTTCTTTCTCTTTGTTATCGGAGGATATTTCCTTTGGCCCTATAGTCTTCGAAGGAATCTGAAATATCTGTTCTCATATTCCACAGAAAGAAGGCTAGCAAAGAGATCTACGAAACACAGATGTAACTCTGTGAGATGAATTCACAGAACACTAAGCAGTTTCTCAGAAAGCTTCTTTCCAGATTTCATCTGAGTATATTTCCTTTTTCACCATAGCCCTCTATGGGCTTCCAAATATCACTTTGCCAATTCCACAAGAACTGTCTTAGCGAAAGGCTTCTTGAGGGGAAAGCTGTAACTCTGTGAGATGATTTCACAGAACATAACGAAGTTTCTCAGAAAGCTTCCTTCTCTTTGTTATCGGAGGATATTTCCTTTGGCCCTATAGTCTTCAAAGGTATCCGAAATATCTGTTTCACATTCCACAGAAATAAGGCTAGCAAAGAGATCCACGAATTACAGATGTAACTCTGTGAGATGAATTCACAGAACACTAAGCAGTTTCTCAGAAAGCTTCTTTCCAGATTTCATCTGAGGATATTTCCTTTTTCACCAGAGCCCTCTAAGGGCTTCCAAATATCACTTTGCCAATTCCACAAGAACTGTCTTAGCGAAAGGCTTCTTGAGGTGAAAGCTGTAACTCTCTGAGATGATTTCACAGAACACAAAGAAGTTTCTCAGAAAGCTTCTTTCTCTTTGTTATCGGAGGATATTTCCTTTGGCCCTATAGTCTTCAAAGGGATCCGAAATATCTGTTCTCAGATTCCACAGAAAGAAGGCTAGCAAAGAGATTCTCAAAATACAGATGTATTTCTGTGAGATGAATTCACAGAACACTAAGCAGTTTCTCAGAAAGCTTCTTTCCAGATTTCATCTGAGGATATTTCCTTTTTCACCAGAGCCCTCTAAGGGCTTCCAAATATCACTTTGCCAATTCCACAAGAACTGTCTTAGCGAAAGGCTTCTTGAGGGGAAAGCTGTAACCGTGTGAGATTATTTCACAGAACACAAAGAAGTTTCTCAGAAAGCTTCTTTCTCTTTGTTATCGGAGGATATTTCCTTTGGCCCTATAGTCTTCAAAGGGATCCGAAATATCTGTTCTCAGATTCCACAGAAAGAAGGTTAGCAAAGAGATACACGAAATACAGATGTAACTCTGTGAGATGAGTTAACAGAACACTAAGCAGTTTCTCAGAAATCTTCTTTCCAGATTTCATCTGAGGATATTTCCTTTTTCACCGTAGCCCTCTAAGGGCTTCCAAATATCACTTTGCCAATTCCACAAGAACTGTCTTAGCGAAAGGCTTCTTGAGGGGAAAGCTGTAACTCTCTGAGATGATTTCACAGAACACAGAGAAGTTTCTCAGAAAGCTTCTTTCTCTTTGTTATCGGAGGATATTTCCTTTGGTCCTATAGTCTTCAAAGGGATCCGAAATATCTGTTCTCAGATTCCACAGAAAGAAGGCTAACAAAGAGATACACGAAATACAAATGTAACTCTGTGAGATGAATTCACAGAACACTAAGCAGTTTCTCAGAAAGCTTCTTTCCAGATTTCATCTGAGGATAATTCCTTTTTCACCATAGCCCTCTAAGGGCTTCCAAATATCACTTTGCCAATTCCACAAGAACTGTCTTAGCGAAAGGCTTCTTCAGGGGAAAGCTGTAACTCTGTGAGATGATTTCACAGAATACCAAGAATTTTCTCAGAAATCTTCTTTCTTTTTGTTATCGGAGGATATTTCCTTTGGCCCTATAGTCTTCAAAGGGATCCGAAATATCTGTTCTCAGATTCCACAGAAATAAGGCTAGCAAAGAGATCCTCGAAATACAGATGTAACTCTGTGAGATGATTTAACAGAACACTAAGAAGTTTCTCAGAAAGCTTTTTTCCAGATTTCATCTGAGGATATATCCTTTTTCACCATAGCCCTCTATGGGATTCCAGATATAACTTTGCCAATTCCACAAGAACTGTCTTAGCGAAAGGCTTCTTGAAGGGAAAGCTGTAACTCTGTGAGATGATTTCACAGAACACAACGAAGTTTCTCATAAAGCTTCCTTCTCTTTCTTATCGGAGGATATTTCCTTTGGCCCTATAGTCTTCAAAGGGATCCGAAATATCTGTTTCACATTCCACAGAAATAAGGCTAGCAAAGAGATCCACGAAATACAGATGTAACTCTGTGAGATGAATTCACAGAACACTAAGCAGTTTCTCAGAAAGCTTCTTTCCAGATTTCATCTGAGGATATTTCCTTTTTAACCATAGCCCTCTATGGGCTTCCAAATATCACTTTGCCAATTCCACAAGAACTGTCTTAGCGAAAGGCTTCTTGAGGGGAAAGCTGCAACTCTGTGAGATGATTTCACAGAACACAAAGAAGTTTCTCAGAAAGCTTCTTTCTCTTTGTTATCGGAGGATATTTCCTTTGGCCCTATGGTCTTCAAAGGGATCCGAAATATCGTTTCTCAGATTCCACAGAAAGAAGGCTAGCAAAGAGATCCTCGAAATACAGATGTAACTCTGTGAGATGATTTAACAGAACACTAAGAAGTTTCTCAGAAAGCTTTTTTCCAGATTTCATCTGAGGATATATCCTTTTTCACCATAGCCCTCTATGGGATTCCAGATATAACTTTGCCAATTCCACAAGAACTGTCTTAGCGAAAGGCTTCTTGAAGGGAAAGCTGTAACTCTGTGAGATGATTTCACAGAACACAACGAAGTTTCTCATAAAGCTTCTTTCTCTTTGTTATCGGAGGATATTTCCTTTGGCCCTATGGTCTTCTAAGGAATCCGAAATATCTTTTCTCAGATTCCACAGAAAGAAGGCTAGCAAAGAGATCCTCGAAATACAGATGTAACTCTGTGAGATGAATTCACAGAACACTAAGCAGTTTCTCAGAAAGCTTCTTTCCAGATTTCATCTGAGGATATTTCCTTTTTCACCATAGCCCTCTAAGGACTTCCAAATATCACTTTGCCAATTCCACAAGAACTGTCTTAGCGAAAGGCTTCTTGAGGGGAAAGTTGTAACTCTGTGAGATGATTTCACAGAACACAAAGAAGTTTCTCAGAAAGCTTCTTTCTCTTTGTTATCGGAGGATATTTCCTTTGGCCCTATAGTCTTCAAAGGGATCCGAAATATCTGTTCTCAGATTCCACAGAAAGAAGGCTAGCAAAGAGATCCACGAAATACTGATGTAACTCTGTGAGATGAATTAACAGAACACTAAGCAGTTTCTCAGAAAGCTTCTTTCCAGATTTCATCTGAGGATATTTCCTTTTTCACCATAGCCCTCTATGGGCTTCCAAATATCACTTTGCCAATTCCACAAGAACTGTCTTAGCGAAAGGCTTCTTGAAGGAAAAGCTGTAACTCTGTGAGATGATTTCACAGAACACAAAGAAGTTTCTCAGAAAGCTTCTTTCTCTTTGTTATCGGAGGATATTTCCATTGGCCCAATAGTCTTCAAAGGGATCCGAAATATCTGTTCTCAGATTCCACAGAAATAAGGCTAACAAGGAGATCTACGAAACACAGATGTAACTCTGTGAGATGAATTCACAGAACACTAAGCATTTTCTCAGAAAGCTTCTTTCCAGATTTCATCTGAGGATATTTCCTTTTTCACCATAGCCCTCTATGGGCTTCCAAATATCACTTTGCCAATTCCACAAGAACTGTCTTAGCGAAAGGCTTCTTGAGGGGAAAGCTGTAACTCTGTGAGATGATTTCACAGAACACAAAGAAGTTTCTCAGAAAGCTTCTTTCTCTTTGTTATCGGAGGATATTTCCTTTGGCCCTATAGTCTTCAAAGGGATCCGAAATATATGTTCTCAGATTCCACACACAGAAGGCTAGCAAAGAGATCCACGAAACACAGATGTAACTCTGTGAGATGAATTCACAGAACACTAAGCAATTTCTCAGAAAGCTTCTTTCCAGATTTCATGTGAGGATATTTCCTTTTTCACCATAGCACGCTATTGGCTTCCAAATATCACTTTGCCAATTCCGCAAGAACTGTCTTAGCGAAAGGCTTCTTGAGGGGAAAGCTGTAACTCTCTGAGATGATTTCACCGAACACAAAGAAGTTTCTCAGAAAGCTTCTTTCTCTTTGTTATCGGAGGATATTTCCTTTGGCCCTATAGTCTTCAAAGGGATCCGAAATATCTGTTCTCAGATTCCACAGAAAGAAGGCTAGCAAAGAGATCCTCGAAATACAGATGTAACTCTGTGAGATGAATTCACAGAACACTAAGCAGTTTCTCAGAAAGCTTCGTTCCAGATTTCATCTGAGGATAATTCCTTTTTCAGCATAGCCCTCTATGGGATTCCAAATATCACTTTGCCAATTCCACAAGAACTGTCTTAGCGAAAGGCTTCTTGAGGGGAAAGCTGTAACTCTGTGAGATGATTTCACAGAACACAAAGAAGTTTCTCAGAAAGCTTCTTTTTCTTTGTTATCGGAGGATATTTCCTTTGGCCCTATAGTCTTCAACGGGATCCGAAATATTTGTTCTCAGATACCACAGAAAGAAGGCTAGCAAAGAGATCCACGAAACACAGATGTAACTCTGTGAGATGAATTTACAGAACACTAAGCAGTTTCTCAGAAAGCTTCTTTCCAGATTTCATCTGAGGATATTTCCTTTTTCACCATAGCACTCTAAGGGCTTCCAAATATCACTTTGCCAATTCCACAAGAACTGTCTTAGCGAAAGGCTTCTTGAGGGGAAAGCTGTAACTCTGTGAGATGATTTCACAGAACACAAAGAAGTTTCTCAGAAAGCTTCTTTCTCTTTGTTATCGGAGGATATTTCCTTTGGCCCTATGGTCTTCAAAGGGATCCGAAATATCTGTTCTCAGATTCCACAGAAAGAAGGCTAGCAAAGAGATCCTTGAAATACAGATGTAACTCTGTTGGATGAATTAACAGAACACTAAGCAGTTTCTCAGAAAGCTTCTTTCCAGATTTCATCTGAGGATATTTCCTTTTTCACCATAGCCCTCTATGGGCTTCCAAATATCACTTTGCCAATTCCACAAGAACTGTCTTAGCGAAAGGCTTCTTGAGGGGAAAGCTGTAACTCTGTGAGATGATTTCACAGAACACAAAGAAGTTTCTCAGAAAGCTTCTTTCTCTTTGTTATCGGAGGATATTTCCTTTGGCCCTATAGTCTTCTAAGGGATCCGAAATATCTGTTCTCAGATTCCACAGAAAGAAGGCTAGGAAAGAGATTCTCAAAATACAGATGTATCTCTGTGAGATGAATTCACAGAACACTAAGCAGTTTCTCAGAAAGCTTCTTTCCAGATTTCATCTGAGGATATTTCCTTTTTCACCAGAGCCCTCTAAGGGCTTCCAAATATCACTTTGCCAATTCCACAAGAACTGTCTTAGCGAAACGCTTCTTGAGGGGAAAGCTGAAACCGTGTGAGATTATTTCACAGAACACAAAGAAGTTTCTCAGAAAGCTTCTTTCTCTTTGTTATCGGAGGATATTTCCTTTGGCCCTATAGTCTTCAAAGGGATCCGAAATATCTGTTCTCACATTCCACAGAAAGAAGGATAGCAAAGAGATACACGAAATACAGATGTAACTCTGTGAGATGAGTTAACAGAACACTAAGCAGTTTCTCAGAAAGCTTCTTTCCAGATTTCATCTGAAGATATTTCCTTTTTCACCATAGCCGTCTATGGGCTTCCAAATATCTTTTTGCCAATTCCACAAGAACTGTCTTAGCGAAAGGCTTCTTGATGGGAAAGCTGTAACTCTGTGAGATGATTTCACAGAACACAAAGAAGTTTCTCAGAAAGCTTCTTTCTCTTTGTTATCGGAGGATATTTCCTTTGGCCCTATAGTCTTCAAAGGGATCCGAAATATCTGTTCTCAGATTCCACAGAAAGAAGGCTAGCAAAGAGATCCTCGAAATACAGATGTAACTCTGTGAGATGAATTCACAGAACACTAAGCAGTTTCTCAGAAAGCTTCGTTCCAGATTTCATCTGAGGATAATTCCTTTTTCAGCATAGCCCTCTATGGGATTCCAAATATCACTTTGCCAATTCCACAAGAACTGTCTTAGCGAAAGGCTTCTTGAGGGGAAAGCTGTAACTCTGTGAGATGATTTCACAGAACACAAAGAAGTTTCTCAGAAAGCTTCTTTTTCTTTGTTATCGGAGGATATTTCCTTTGGCCCTATAGTCTTCAACGGGATCCGAAATATTTGTTCTCAGATACCACAGAAAGAAGGCTAGCAAAGAGATCCACGAAACACAGATGTAACTCTGTGAGATGAATTTACAGAACACTAAGCAGTTTCTCAGAAAGCTTCTTTCCAGATTTCATCTGAGGATATTTCCTTTTTCACCATAGCACTCTAAGGGCTTCCAAATATCACTTTGCCAATTCCACAAGAACTGTCTTAGCGAAAGGCTTCTTGAGGGGAAAGCTGTAACTCTGTGAGATGATTTCACAGAACACAAAGAAGTTTCTCAGAAAGCTTCTTTCTCTTTGTTATCGGAGGATATTTCCTTTGGCCCTATGGTCTTCAAAGGGATCCGAAATATCTGTTCTCAGATTCCACAGAAAGAAGGCTAGCAAAGAGATCCTTGAAATACAGATGTAACTCTGTTGGATGAATTAACAGAACACTAAGCAGTTTCTCAGAAAGCTTCTTTCCAGATTTCATCTGAGGATATTTCCTTTTTCACCATAGCCCTCTATGGGCTTCCAAATATCACTTTGCCAATTCCACAATAACTGTCTTAGCGAAAGGCTTCTTGAGGGGAAAGCTGTAACTCTGTGAGATGATTTCACAGAACACAAAGAAGTTTCTCAGAAAGCTTCTTTCTCTTTGTTATCGGAGGATATTTCCTTTGGCCCTATAGTCTTCTAAGGGATCCGAAATATCTGTTCTCAGATTCCACAGAAAGAAGGCTAGGAAAGAGATTCTCAAAATACAGATGTATCTCTGTGAGATGAATTCACAGAACACTAAGCAGTTTCTCAGAAAGCTTCTTTCCAGATTTCATCTGAGGATATTTCCTTTTTCACCAGAGCCCTCTAAGGGCTTCCAAATATCACTTTGCCAATTCCACAAGAACTGTCTTAGCGAAACGCTTCTTGAGGGGAAAGCTGAAACCGTGTGAGATTATTTCACAGAACACAAAGAAGTTTCTCAGAAAGCTTCTTTCTCTTTGTTATCGGAGGATATTTCCTTTGGCCCTATAGTCTTCAAAGGGATCCGAAATATCTGTTCTCACATTCCACAGAAAGAAGGATAGCAAAGAGATACACGAAATACAGATGTAACTCTGTGAGATGAGTTAACAGAACACTAAGCAGTTTCTCAGAAAGCTTCTTTCCAGATTTCATCTGAAGATATTTCCTTTTTCACCATAGCCGTCTATGGGCTTCCAAATATCTTTTTGCCAATTCCACAAGAACTGTCTTAGCGAAAGGCTTCTTGATGGGAAAGCTGTAACTCTGTGAGATGATTTCACAGAACACAAAGAAGTTTCTCAGAAAGCTTCTTTCTCTTTGTTATCGGAGGATATTTCCTTTGGCCCTATAGTCTTCAAAGGGATCCGAAATATCTGTTCTCAGATTCCACAGAAATAAGGCTAGCAAAGAGATACACGAAATACAAATGTAACTCTGTGAGATGAATTCACAGAACACTAAGCAGTTTCTCAGAAAGCTTCTTTCCAGATTTCATCTGAGGATATTTCCTTTTTCACCAGAGCCCTCTAAGGGCTTCCAAATATCACTTTGCCAATTCCACAAGAACTGTCTTAGCGAAAGGCTTCTTGAGGGGAAAGCTGTAACTCTCTGAGATGATTTCACAGAACACAGAGAAGTTTCTCAGAAAGCTTCTTTCTCTTTGTTATCGGAGGATATTTCCTTTGGTCCTATAGTCTTCAAAGGGATCCGAAATATCTGTTCTCAGATTCCACAGAAAGAAGGCTAACAAAGAGATACACGAAATACAAATGTAACTCTGTGAGATGAGTTCACAGAACACTAAGCAGTTTCTCAGAAAGCTTCTTTCCAGATTTCATCTGAGGATAATTCCTTTTTCACCATAGCCCTCTATGGGCTTCCAAATATCACTTTGCCAATTCCACAAGAACTGTCTTAGCGAAAGGCTTCTTCAGGGGAAAGCTGTAACTCTGTGAGATGATTTCACAGAACACAAAGAATTTTCTCAGAAAGCTTCTTTCTTTTTGTTATCGGAGGATATTTCCTTTGGCCCTATAGTCTTCAAAGGGATCCGAAATATCTGTTCTCAGATTCCACAGAAATAAGGCTAGCAAAGAGATCCTCGAAATACAGATGTAACTCTGTGAGATGATTTAACAGAACACTAAGAAGTTTCTCAGAAAGCTTTTTTCCAGATTTCATCTGAGGATATATCCTTTTTCACCATAGCCCTCTATGGGATTCCAGATATAACTTTGCCAATTCCACAAGAACTGTCTTAGCGAAAGGCTTCTTGAAGGGAAAGCTGTAACTCTGTGAGATGATTTCACAGAACACAACGAAGTTTCTCATAAAGCTTCCTTCTCTTTGTTATCGGAGGATATTTCCTTTGGCCCTATAGTCTTCAAAGGGATCCGAAATATCTGTTTCACATTCCACAGAAATAAGGCTAGCAAAGAGATCCATGAAATACAGATGTAACTCTGTGAGATGAATTCACAGAACACTAAGCAGTTTCTCAGAAAGCTTCTTTCCAGATTTCATCTGAGGATATTTCCTTTTTCACCATAGCCCTCTATGGGCTTCCAAATATCACTTTGCCAATTCCACAACAACTGTCTTAGCGAAAGGCTTCTTGAGGGGAAAGCTGTAACTCTGTGAGATGATTTCACAGAACACAAAGAAGTTTCTCAGAAAGCTTCTTTCTCTTTGTTATCGGAGGATATTTCCTTTGGCCCTATGGTCTTCAAAGGGATCCGAAATATCTTTTCTCAGATTCCACAGAAAGAAGGCTAGCAAAGAGATCCTCGAAATACAGATGTAACTCTGTGAGATGATTTAACAGAACACTAAGAAGTTTCTCAGAAAGCTTTTTTCCAGATTTCATCTGAGGATATATCCTTTTTCACCATAGCCCTCTATGGGATTCCAGATATAACTTTGCCAATTCCACAAGAACTGTCTCAGCGAAAGGCTTCTTGAAGGGAAAGCTGTAACTCTGTGAGATGATTTCACAGAATACAACGAAGTTTCTCATAAAGCTTCCTTCTCTTTGTTATCGGAGGATATTTCCTTTGGCCCTATAGTCTTCAAAGGGATCCGAAATATCTGTTTCACATTCCACAGAAATAAGGCTAGCAAAGAGATCCACGAAATACAGATGTAACTCTGTGAGATGAATTCACAGAACACTAAGCAGTTTCTCAGAAAGCTTCTTTCCAGATTTCATCTGAGGATATTTCCTTTTTCACCATAGCCCTCTATGGGCTTCCAAATATCACTTTGCCAATTCCACAAGAACTGTCTTAGCGAAAGGCTTCTTGAGGGGAAAGCTGTAACTCTGTGAGATGATTTCACAGAACACAAAGAAGTTTCTCAGAAAGCTTCTTTCTCTTTGTTATCGGAGGATATTTCCTTTGGCCCTATGGTCTTCAAAGGGATCCGAAATATCTTTTCTCAGATTCCACAGAAAGAAGGCTAGCAAAGATATCCTCGATATACAGATGTAACTCTGTGAGATGAATTCACAGAACACTAAGCAGTTTCTCAGAAAGCTTCTTTCCAGATTTCATCTGAGGATATTTCCTTTTTCACCATAGCCCTCTATGGGCTTCCAAATATCACTTTCCCAATTCCACAAGAACTGTCTTAGCGAAAGGCTTCTTGAGGGGAAAGTTGTAACTCTGTGAGATGATTTCACAGAACACAAAGAAGTTTCTCAGAAAGCTTCTTTCTCTTTGTTATCGGAGGATATTTCCTTTGGCCCTATAGTCTTCAAAGGGATCCGAAATATCTGTTCTCAGATTCCACAGAAAGAAGGCTAGCAAAGAGATACACGAAATACAAATGTAACTCTGTGAGATGAATTCACAGAACACTAAGCAGTTTCTCAGAAAGCTTCTTTCCAGATTTCATCTGAGGATAATTCCTTTTTCACCATAGCCCTCTATGGGATCCAAATATCACTTTGCCAATTCCACAAGAACTGTCTTAGCGAAAGGCTTCTTGATGGGAAAGCTGTAACTCTGTGAGATGATTTCACAGAACACAAATAAGTTTCTCAGAAAGCTTCTTTCTCTTTGTTATCGGAGGATATTTCCTTTGGCCGTATGGTCTTCAAAGGGATCCGAAATATCTGTTCTCAGATTCCACAGAAAGAAGGCTAGCAAAGAGATCCTCGAAATACAGATGTAACTCTGTTGGATGAATTAACAGAACACTAAGCAGTTTCTCAGAAAGCTTCTTTCCAGATTTCATCTGAGGATATTTCCTTTTTCACCATAGCCCTCTATGGGCTTCCAAATATCACTTTGCCAATTCCACAAGAACTGTCTTAGCGAAAGGCTTCTTGAGGGGAAAGCTGTAACTCTGTGAGATGATTTCACAGAGCACAAAGAAGTTTCTCAGAAAGCTTCTTTCTCTTTGTTATCGGAGGATATTTCCTTTGGCCCTATAGTCTTCAAAGGGATCCGAAATATCTGTTCTCAGATTCCACAGAAAGAAGGCTAGCAAAGAGATTCTCAAAATACAGATGTATCTCTGTGAGATGAATTCACAGAACACTAAGCAGTTTCTCAGAAAGCTTCTTTCCAGATTTCATCTGAGGATATTTCCTTTTTCACCAGAGCCCTCTAAGGGCTTCCAAATATCACTTTGCCAATTCCACAAGAACTGTCTTAGCGAAAGGCTTCTTGAGGGGAAAGCTGTAACCGTGTGAGATTATTTCACAGAACACAAAGAAGTTTCTCAGAAAGCTTCTTTCTCTTTGTTATCGGAGGATATTTCCTTTGGCCCTATAGTCTTCAAAGGGATCCGAAATATCTGTTCTCAGATTCCACAGAAAGAAGGATAGCAAAGAGATACACGAAATCCAGATGTAACTCTGTGAGATGAGTTAACAGAACACTAAGCAGTTTCTCAGAAAGCTTCTTTCCAGATTTCATCTGAAGATATTTCCATTTTCACCATAGCCCTCTATGGGCTTCCAAATATCACTTTGCCAATTCCACAAGAACTGTCTTAGCGAAAGGCTTCTTGAGGGGAAAGCTGTAACTCTGTGAGATGATTTCACAGAACACAAAGAAGTTTCTCAGAAAGCTTCTTTCTCTTTGTTATCGGAGGATATTTCCTTTGGCCCTATAGTCTTCAAAGGGATCCGAAATATCTGTTCTCAGATTCCACAGAAAGAAGGCTAGCAAAGAGATACACGAAATACAAATGTAACTCTGTGAGATGAATTCACAGAACACTAAGCAGTTTCTCAGAAAGTTTCTTTCCAGATTTCATCTGAGGATAATTCCTTTTTCAACATAGCCCTCTATGGGATTCCAAATATCACTTTGCCAATTCCACAAGAACTGTCTTAGCGAAAGGCTTCTTGAGGGGAAAGCTGTAACTCTGTGAGATGATTTCACAGAACACAAAGAAGTTTCTCAGAAAGCTTCTTTCTCTTTGTTATCCGAGGATATTTCCTTTGGCCCTATAGTCTTCAACGGGATCCGAAATATCTGTTCTCAGATTCCACAGAAAGAAGGCTAGCAAAGAGATCCACGAAACACATATGTAACTCTGTGAGATGAATTCACAGAACACTAAGCAGTTTCTCAGAAAGCTTCTTTCCAGATTTCATCTGAGGACATTTCCTTTTTCACCATAGCACTCTATGGGTTTCCAAATATCACTTTGCCAATTCCACAAGAACTGTCTTAGCGAAAGGTTTCTTCAGGGGAAAGCTGTAACTCTGTGAGATGATTTCACAGAACACAAAGAAGTTTCTCAGAAAGCTTCTTTCTCTTTGTTATCGGAGGATATTTCCTTTGGCCCTATAGTCTTCAAAGGGATCCGAAAAATCTGTTCTCAGATTCCACAGAAAGAAGGCTAGCAAAGAGATCCACGAAATACAGATGTAACTCTGTGAGATGAATTAACAGAACACTAAGCAGTTTCTCAGAAAGCTTCTTTCCAGATTTCATTTGAGGATATTTCCTTTTTCACCATAGCCCTCTATCGGCTTCCAAATATCACTTTGCCAATTCCACAAGAACTGTCTTAGCGAAAGGCTTCTTGAGGGGAAAGATGTAACTCTGTGAGATGATTTCACAGAACACAAAGAAGTTTCTCAGAAAGCTTCTTTCTCTTTGTTATCGGAGGATATTTCCTTTGGCCCTATAGTCTTCGAAGGAATCTGAAATATCTGTTCTCATATTCCACAGAAAGAAGGCTAGCAAAGAGATCTACGAAACACAGATGTAACTCTGTGAGATGAATTCACAGAACACTAAGCAGTTTCTCAGAAAGCTTCTTTCCAGATTTCATCTGAGGATATTTCCTTTTTCACCATAGCCCTCTATGGGCTTCCAAATATCACTTTGCCAATTCCACAAGAACTGTCTTAGCGAAAGGCTTCTTGAGGGGAAAGCTGTAACTCTGTGAGATGATTTCACAGAACATAACGAAGTTTCTCAGAAAGCTTCCTTCTCTTTGTTATCGGAGGATATTTCCTTTGTCCCTATAGTCTTCAAAGGTATCCGAAATATCTGTTTCACATTCCACAGAAATAAGGCTAGCAAAGAGATCCACGAATTACAGATGTAACTCTGTGAGATGAATTCACAGAACACTAAGCAGTTTCTCAGAAAGCTTCTTTCCAGATTTCATCTGAGGATATTTCCTTTTTCACCATAGCCCTGTAAGGGCTTCAAAATATCACTTTGCCAATTCCACAAGAACTGTCTTAGCGAAAGGCTTCTTGAGGTGAAAGCTGTAACTCTCTGAGATGATTTCACAGAACACAAAGAAGTTTCTCAGAAAGCTTCTTTCTCTTTGTTATCGGAGGATATTTCCTTTGGCCCTATAGTCTTCAAAGGGATCCGAAATATCTGTTCTCAGATTCCACAGAAAGAAGGATAGCAAAGAGATACACGAAATACAAATGTAACTCTGTGAGATGAATTCACAGAACACTAAGCAGTTTCTCAGAAAGCTTCTTTCCAGATTTCATCTGAGGATAATTCCTTTTTCACCATAGCCCTCTATGGGATTCCAAATATCACTTTGCCAATTCCACAAGAACTGTCTTAGCGAAAGGCTTCTTGAGGGGAAAGCTGTAACTCTGTGAGATGATTTCACAGAACACAAAGAAGTTTCTCAGAAAACTTCTTTCTCTTTGTTATAGGAGGATATTTCCTTTGGCCCTATAGTCTTCAACGGGATCCGAAATATTTGTTCTCAGATACCACAGAAAGAAGGCTAGCAAAGAGATCCACGAAACACAGATGTAACTCTGTGAGATGAATTTACAGAACACTAAGCAGTTTCTCAGAAAGCTCCTTTCCAGATTTCATCTGAGGATATTTCCTTTTTCACCATAGCACTCTAAGGGCTTCCAAATATCACTTTGCCAATTCCACAAGAACTGTCTTAGCGAAAGGCTTCTTGAGGGGGAAGCTGTAACTCTGTGAGATGATTTCACAGAACACAAAGAAGTTTCTCAGAAAGCTTCTTTCTCTTTGTTATCGGAGGATATTTCCTTTGGCCCTATGGTCTTCAAAGGGATCCGAAATATCTGTTCTCAGATTCCACAGAAAGAAGGCTAGCAAAGAGATCCTCGAAATACAGATGTAACTCTGTTGGATGAATTAACAGAACACTAAGCAGTTTCTCAGAAAGCTTCTTTCCAGATTTCATCTGAGGATATTTCCTTTTTCACCATAGCCCTCTATGGGCTTCCAAATATCACTTTGCCAATTCCACAAGAACTGTCTTAGCGAAAGGCTTCTTGAGGGGAAAGCTGTAACTCTGTGAGATGATTTCACAGAACACAAAGAAGTTTCTCAGAAAGCTTCTTTCTCTTTGTTATCGGAGGATATTTCCTTTGGCCCTATAGTCTTCAAAGGGATCCGAAATATCTGTTCTCAGATTCCACAGAAAGAAGGCTAGCAAAGAGATTCTCAAAATACAGATGTATTTCTGTGAGATGAATTCACAGAACACTAAGCAGTTTCTCAGAAAGCTTCTTTCCAGATTTCATCTGAGGATATTTCCTTTTTCACCAGAGCCCTCTAAGGGCTTCCAAATATCACTTTGCCAATTCCACAAGAACTGTCTTAGCGAAAGGCTTCTTGAGGGGAAAGCTGTAACCGTGTGAGATTATTTCACAGAACACAAAGAAGTTTCTCAGAAAGCTTCTTTCTCTTTGTTATCGGAGGATATTTCCTTTGGCCCTATAGTCTTCAAAGGGATCCGAAATATCTGTTCTCAGATTCCACAGAAAGAAGGTTAGCAAAGAGATACACGAAATACAGATGTAACTCTGTGAGATGAGTTAACAGAACACTAAGCAGTTTCTCAGAAATCTTCTTTCCAGATTTCATCTGAGGATATTTCCTTTTTCACCGTAGCCCTCTAAGGGCTTCCAAATATCACTTTGCCAATTCCACAAGAACTGTCTTAGCGAAAGGCTTCTTGAGGGGAAAGCTGTAACTCTCTGAGATGATTTCACAGAACACAGAGAAGTTTCTCAGAAAGCTTCTTTCTCTTTGTTATCGGAGGATATTTCCTTTGGTCCTATAGTCTTCAAAGGGATCCGAAATATCTGTTCTCAGATTCCACAGAAAGAAGGCTAACAAAGAGATACACGAAATACAAATGTAACTCTGTGAGATGAATTCACAGAACACTAAGCAGTTTCTCAGAAAGCTTCTTTCCAGATTTCATCTGAGGATAATTCCTTTTTCACCATAGCCCTCTATGGGCTTCCAAATATCACTTTGCCAATTCCACAAGAACTGTCTTAGCGAAAGGCTTCTTCAGGGGAAAGCTGTAACTCTGTGAGATGATTTCACAGAATACCAAGAATTTTCTCAGAAATCTTCTTTCTTTTTGTTATCGGAGGATATTTCCTTTGGCCCTATAGTCTTCAAAGGGATCCGAAATATCTGTTCTCAGATTCCACAGAAATAAGGCTAGCAAAGAGATCCTCGAAATACAGATGTAACTCTGTGAGATGATTTAACAGAACACTAAGAAGTTTCTCAGAAAGCTTTTTTCCAGATTTCATCTGAGGATATATCCTTTTTCACCATAGCCCTCTATGGGATTCCAGATATAACTTTGCCAATTCCACAAGAACTGTCTTAGCGAAAGGCTTCTTGAAGGGAAAGCTGTAACTCTGTGAGATGATTTCACAGAACACAACGAAGTTTCTCATAAAGCTTCCTTCTCTTTCTTATCGGAGGATATTTCCTTTGGCCCTATAGTCTTCAAAGGGATCCGAAATATCTGTTTCACATTCCACAGAAATAAGGCTAGCAAAGAGATCCACGAAATACAGATGTAACTCTGTGAGATGAATTCACAGAACACTAAGCAGTTTCTCAGAAAGCTTCTTTCCAGATTTCATCTGAGGATATTTCCTTTTTAACCATAGCCCTCTATGGGCTTCCAAATATCACTTTGCCAATTCCACAAGAACTGTCTTAGCGAAAGGCTTCTTGAGGGGAAAGCTGCAACTCTGTGAGATGATTTCACAGAACACAAAGAAGTTTCTCAGAAAGCTTCTTTCTCTTTGTTATCGGAGGATATTTCCTTTGGCCCTATGGTCTTCAAAGGGATCCGAAATATCGTTTCTCAGATTCCACAGAAAGAAGGCTAGCAAAGAGATCCTCGAAATACAGATGTAACTCTGTGAGATGATTTAACAGAACACTAAGAAGTTTCTCAGAAAGCTTTTTTCCAGATTTCATCTGAGGATATATCCTTTTTCACCATAGCCCTCTATGGGATTCCAGATATAACTTTGCCAATTCCACAAGAACTGTCTTAGCGAAAGGCTTCTTGAAGGGAAAGCTGTAACTCTGTGAGATGATTTCACAGAACACAACGAAGTTTCTCATAAAGCTTCCTTCTCTTTGTTATCGGAGGATATTCCCTTTGGCCCTATAGTCTTCAAAGGGATCCGAAATATCTGTTTCACATTCCACAGAAATAAGGCTAGCAAAGAGATCCACGAAATACAGATGTAACTCTGTGAGATGAATTCACAGAACACTAAGCAGTTTCTCAGAAAGCTTCTTTCCAGATTTCATCTGAGGATATTTCCTTTTTCACCATAGCCCTCTAAGGACTTCCAAATATCACTTTGCCAATTCCACAAGAACTGTCTTAGCGAAAGGCTTCTTGAGGGGAAAGTTGTAACTCTGTGAGATGATTTCACAGAACACAAAGAAGTTTCTCAGAAAGCTTCTTTCTCTTTGTTATCGGAGGATATTTCCTTTGGCCCTATAGTCTTCAAAGGGATCCGAAATATCTGTTCTCAGATTCCACAGAAAGAAGGCTAGCAAAGAGATCCACGAAATACTGATGTAACTCTGTGAGATGAATTAACAGAACACTAAGCAGTTTCTCAGAAAGCTTCTTTCCAGATTTCATCTGAGGATATTTCCTTTTTCACCATAGCCCTCTATGGGCTTCCAAATATCACTTTGCCAATTCCACAAGAACTGTCTTAGCGAAAGGCTTCTTGAAGGAAAAGCTGTAACTCTGTGAGATGATTTCACAGAACACAAAGAAGTTTCTCAGAAAGCTTCTTTCTCTTTGTTATCGGAGGATATTTCCATTGGCCCTATAGTCTTCAAAGGGATCCGAAATATCTGTTCTCAGATTCCACAGAAATAAGGCTAACAAGGAGATCTACGAAACACAGATGTAACTCTGTGAGATGAATTCACAGAACACTAAGCATTTTCGCAGAAAGCTTCTTTCCAGATTTCATCTGAGGATATTTCCTTTTTCACCATAGCCCTCTATGGGCTTCCAAATATCACTTTGCCAATTCCACAAGAACTGTCTTAGCGAAAGTCTTCTTGAGGGGAAAGCTGTAACTCTGTGAGATGATTTCACAGAACACAAAGAAGTTTCTCAGAAAGCTTCTTTCTCTTTGTTATCGGAGGATATTTCCTTTGGCCCTATAGTCTTCAAAGGGATCCGAAATATATGTTCTCAGATTCCACAGACAGAAGGCTAGCAAAGAGATCCACGAAACACAGATGTAACTCTGTGAGATGAATTCACAGAACACTAAGCAATTTCTCAGAAAGCTTCGTTCCGGATTTCATCTGAGGATAATTCCTTTTTCAGCATAGCCCTCTATGGGATTCCAAATATCACTTTGCCAATTCCACAAGAACTGTCTTAGCGAAAGGCTTCTTGAGGGGAAAGCTGTAACTCTGTGAGATGATTTCACAGAACACAAAGAAGTTTCTCAGAAAGCTTCTTTCTCTTTGTTATCGGAGGATATTTCCTTTGGCCCTATAGTCTTCAACGGGATCCGAAATATTTGTTCTCAGATACCACAGAAAGAAGGCTAGCAAAGAGATCCACGAAACACAGATGTAACTCTGTGAGATGAATTTACAGAACACTAAGCAGTTTCTCAGAAAGCTTCTTTCCAGATTTCATCTGAGGATATTTCCTTTTTCACCATAGCACTCTAAGGGCTTCCAAATATCACTTTGCCAATTCCACAAGAACTGTCTTAGCGAAAGGCTTCTTGAGGGGAAAGCTGTAACTCTGTGAGATGATTTCACAGAACACAAAGAAGTTTCTCAGAAAGCTTCTTTCTCTTTGTTATCGGAGGATATTTCCTTTGGCCCTATGGTCTTCAAAGGGATCCGAAATATCTGTTCTCAGATTCCACAGAAAGAAGGCTAGCAAAGAGATCCTTGAAATACAGATGTAACTCTGTTGGATGAATTAACAGAACACTAAGCAGTTTCTCAGAAAGCTTCTTTCCAGATTTCATCTGAGGATATTTCCTTTTTCACCATAGCCCTCTATGGGCTTCCAAATATCACTTTGCAAATTCCACAAGAACTGTCTTAGCGAAAGGCTTCTTGAGGGGAAAGCTGTAACTCTGTGAGATGATTTCACAGAACACAAAGAAGTTTCTCAGAAAGCTTCTTTCTCTTTGTTATCGGAGGATATTTCCTTTGGCCCTATAGTCTTCTAAGGGATCCGAAATATCTGTTCTCAGATTCCACAGAAAGAAGGCTAGGAAAGAGATTCTCAAAATACAGATGTATCTCTGTGAGATGAATTCACAGAACACTAAGCAGTTTCTCAGAAAGCTTCTTTCCAGATTTCATCTGAGGATATTTCCTTTTTCACCAGAGCCCTCTAAGGGCTTCCAAATATCACTTTGCCAATTCCACAAGAACTGTCTTAGCGAAACGCTTCTTGAGGGGAAAGCTGAAACCGTGTGAGATTATTTCACAGAACACAAAGAAGTTTCTCAGAAAGCTTCTTTCTCTTTGTTATCGGAGGATATTTCCTTTGGCCCTATAGTCTTCCAAGGGATCCGAAATATCTGTTCTCACATTCCACAGAAAGAAGGATAGCAAAGAGATACACGAAATACAGATGTAACTCTGTGAGATGAGTTAACAGAACACTAAGCAGTTTCTCAGAAAGCTTCTTTCCAGATTTCATCTGAAGATATTTCCTTTTTCACCATAGCCGTCTATGGGCTTCCAAATATCTTTTTGCCAATTCCACAAGAACTGTCTTAGCGAAAGGCTTCTTGATGGGAAAGCTGTAACTCTGTGAGATGATTTCACAGAACACAAAGAAGTTTCTCAGAAAGCTTCTTTCTCTTTGTTATCGGAGGATATTTCCTTTGGCCCTATAGTCTTCAAAGGGATCCGAAATATCTGTTCTCAGATTCCACAGAAATAAGGCTAGCAAAGAGATACACGAAATACAAATGTAACTCTGTGAGATGAATTCACAGAACACTAAGCAGTTTCTCAGAAAGCTTCTTTCCAGATTTCATCTGAGGATATTTCCTTTTTCACCAGAGCCCTCTAAGGGCTTCCAAATATCACTTTGCCAATTCCACAAGAACTGTCTTAGCGAAAGGCTTCTTGAGGGGAAAGCTGTAACTCTCTGAGATGATTTCACAGAACACAGAGAAGTTTCTCAGAAAGCTTCTTTCTCTTTGTTATCGGAGGATATTTCCTTTGGTCCTATAGTCTTCAAAGGGATCCGAAATATCTGTTCTCAGATTCCACAGAAAGAAGGCTAATAAAGAGATACACGAAATACAAATGTAACTCTGTGAGATGAGTTCACAGAACACTAAGCAGTTTCTCAGAAAGCTTCTTTCCAGATTTCATCTGAGGATAATTCCTTTTTCACCATAGCCCTCTATGGGATTCCAAATATCACTTTGCCAATTCCACAAGAACTGTCTTAGCGAAAGGCTTCTTGAGGGGAAAGCTGTAACTCTGTGAGATGATTTCACAGAACACAAAGAAGTTTCTCAGAAAACTTCTTTCTCTTTGTTATAGGAGGATATTTCCTTTGGCCCTATAGTCTTCAACGGGATCCGAAATATTTGTTCTCAGATACCACAGAAAGAAGGCTAGCAAAGAGATCCACGAAACACAGATGTAACTCTGTGAGATGAATTTACAGAACACTAAGCAGTTTCTCAGAAAGCTCCTTTCCAGATTTCATCTGAGGATATTTCCTTTTTCACCATAGCACTCTAAGGGCTTCCAAATATCACTTTGCCAATTCCACAAGAACTGTCTTAGCGAAAGGCTTCTTGAGGGGGAAGCTGTAACTCTGTGAGATGATTTCACAGAACACAAAGAAGTTTCTCAGAAAGCTTCTTTCTCTTTGTTATCGGAGGATATTTCCTTTGGCCCTATGGTCTTCAAAGGGATCCGAAATATCTGTTCTCAGATTCCACAGAAAGAAGGCTAGCAAAGAGATCCTCGAAATACAGATGTAACTCTGTTGGATGAATTAACAGAACACTAAGCAGTTTCTCAGAAAGCTTCTTTCCAGATTTCATCTGAGGATATTTCCTTTTTCACCATAGCCCTCTATGGGCTTCCAAATATCACTTTGCCAATTCCACAAGAACTGTCTTAGCGAAAGGCTTCTTGAGGGGAAAGCTGTAACTCTGTGAGATGATTTCACAGAACACAAAGAAGTTTCTCAGAAAGCTTCTTTCTCTTTGTTATCGGAGGATATTTCCTTTGGCCCTATAGTCTTCAAAGGGATCCGAAATATCTGTTCTCAGATTCCACAGAAAGAAGGCTAGCAAAGAGATTCTCAAAATACAGATGTATTTCTGTGAGATGAATTCACAGAACACTAAGCAGTTTCTCAGAAAGCTTCTTTCCAGATTTCATCTGAGGATATTTCCTTTTTCACCAGAGCCCTCTAAGGGCTTCCAAATATCACTTTGCCAATTCCACAAGAACTGTCTTAGCGAAAGGCTTCTTGAGGGGAAAGCTGTAACCGTGTGAGATTATTTCACAGAACACAAAGAAGTTTCTCAGAAAGCTTCTTTCTCTTTGTTATCGGAGGATATTTCCTTTGGCCCTATAGTCTTCAAAGGGATCCGAAATATCTGTTCTCAGATTCCACAGAAAGAAGGTTAGCAAAGAGATACACGAAATACAGATGTAACTCTGTGAGATGAGTTAACAGAACACTAAGCAGTTTCTCAGAAATCTTCTTTCCAGATTTCATCTGAGGATATTTCCTTTTTCACCGTAGCCCTCTAAGGGCTTCCAAATATCACTTTGCCAATTCCACAAGAACTGTCTTAGCGAAAGGCTTCTTGAGGGGAAAGCTGTAACTCTCTGAGATGATTTCACAGAACACAGAGAAGTTTCTCAGAAAGCTTCTTTCTCTTTGTTATCGGAGGATATTTCCTTTGGTCCTATAGTCTTCAAAGGGATCCGAAATATCTGTTCTCAGATTCCACAGAAAGAAGGCTAACAAAGAGATACACGAAATACACATGTAACTCTGTGAGATGAATTCACAGAACACTAAGCAGTTTCTCAGAAAGCTTCTTTCCAGATTTCATCTGAGGATAATTCCTTTTTCACCATAGCCCTCTATGGGCTTCCAAATATCACTTTGCCAATTCCACAAGAACTGTCTTAGCGAAAGGCTTCTTCAGGGGAAAGCTGTAACTCTGTGAGATGATTTCACAGAATACCAAGAATTTTCTCAGAAATCTTCTTTCTTTTTGTTATCGGAGGATATTTCCTTTGGCCCTATAGTCTTCAAAGGGATCCGAAATATCTGTTCTCAGATTCCACAGAAATAAGGCTAGCAAAGAGATCCTCGAAATACAGATGTAACTCTGTGAGATGATTTAACAGAACACTAAGAAGTTTCTCAGAAAGCTTTTTTCCAGATTTCATCTGAGGATATATCCTTTTTCACCATAGCCCTCTATGGGATTCCAGATATAACTTTGCCAATTCCACAAGAACTGTCTTAGCGAAAGGCTTCTTGAAGGGAAAGCTGTAACTCTGTGAGATGATTTCACAGAACACAACGAAGTTTCTCATAAAGCTTCCTTCTCTTTCTTATCGGAGGATATTTCCTTTGGCCCTATAGTCTTCAAAGGGATCCGAAATATCTGTTTCACATTCCACAGAAATAAGGCTAGCAAAGAGATCCACGAAATACAGATGTAACTCTGTGAGATGAATTCACAGAACACTAAGCAGTTTCTCAGAAAGCTTCTTTCCAGATTTCATCTGAGGATATTTCCTTTTTAACCATAGCCCTCTATGGGCTTCCAAATATCACTTTGCCAATTCCACAAGAACTGTCTCAGCGAAAGGCTTCTTGAGGGGAAAGCTGCAACTCTGTGAGATGATTTCACAGAACACAAAGAAGTTTCTCAGAAAGCTTCTTTCTCTTTGTTATCGGAGGATATTTCCTTTGGCCCTATGGTCTTCAAAGGGATCCGAAATATCGTTTCTCAGATTCCACAGAAAGAAGGCTAGCAAAGAGATCCTCGAAATACAGATGTAACTCTGTGAGATGATTTAACAGAACACTAAGAAGTTTCTCAGAAAGCTTTTTTCCAGATTTCATCTGAGGATATATCCTTTTTCACCATAGCCCTCTATGGGATTCCAGATATAACTTTGCCAATTCCACAAGAACTGTCTTAGCGAAAGGCTTCTTGAAGGGAAAGCTGTAACTCTGTGAGATGATTTCACAGAACACAACGAAGTTTCTCATAAAGCTTCCTTCTCTTTGTTATCGGAGGATATTCCCTTTGGCCCTATAGTCTTCAAAGGGATCCGAAATATCTGTTTCACATTCCACAGAAATAAGGCTAGCAAAGAGATCCACGAAATACAGATGTAACTCTGTGAGATGAATTCACAGAACACTAAGCAGTTTCTCAGAAAGCTTCTTTCCAGATTTCATCTGAGGATATTTCCTTTTTCACCATAGCCCTCTAAGGACTTCCAAATATCACTTTGCCAATTCCACAAGAACTGTCTTAGCGAAAGGCTTCTTGAGGGGAAAGTTGTAACTCTGTGAGATGATTTCACAGAACACAAAGAAGTTTCTCAGAAAGCTTCTTTCTCTTTGTTATCGGAGGATATTTCCTTTGGCCCTATAGTCTTCAAAGGGATCCGAAATATCTGTTCTCAGATTCCACAGAAAGAAGGCTAGCAAAGAGATCCACGAAATACTGATGTAACTCTGTGAGATGAATTAACAGAACACTAAGCAGTTTCTCAGAAAGCTTCTTTCCAGATTTCATCTGAGGATATTTCCTTTTTCACCATAGCCCTCTATGGGCTTCCAAATATCACTTTGCCAATTCCACAAGAACTGTCTTAGCGAAAGGCTTCTTGAAGGAAAAGCTGTAACTCTGTGAGATGATTTCACAGAACACAAAGAAGTTTCTCAGAAAGCTTCTTTCTCTTTGTTATCGGAGGATATTTCCATTGGCCCTATAGTCTTCAAAGGGATCCGAAATATCTGTTCTCAGATTCCACAGAAATAAGGCTAACAAGGAGATCTACGAAACACAGATGTAACTCTGTGAGATGAATTCACAGAACACTAAGCAGTTTCTCAGAAAGCTTCTTTCCAGATTTCATCTGAGGATATTTCCTTTTTCACCATAGCCCTCTATGGGCTTCCAAATATCACTTTGCCAATTCCACAAGAACTGTCTTAGCGAAAGGCTTCTTGAGGGGAAAGCTGTAACTCTGTGAGATGATTTCACAGAACATAACGAAGTTTCTCAGAAAGCTTCCTTCTCTTTGTTATCGGAGGATATTTCCTTTGTCCCTATAGTCTTCAAAGGTATCCGAAATATCTGTTTCACATTCCACAGAAATAAGGCTAGCAAAGAGATCCACGAATTACAGATGTAACTCTGTGAGATGAATTCACAGAACACTAAGCAGTTTCTCAGAAAGCTTCTTTCCAGATTTCATCTGAGGATATTTCCTTTTTCACCATAGCCCTGTAAGGGCTTCAAAATATCACTTTGCCAATTCCACAAGAACTGTCTTAGCGAAAGGCTTCTTGAGGTGAAAGCTGTAACTCTCTGAGATGATTTCACAGAACACAAAGAAGTTTCTCAGAAAGCTTCTTTCTCTTTGTTATCGGAGGATATTTCCTTTGGCCCTATAGTCTTCAAAGGGATCCGAAATATCTGTTCTCAGATTCCACAGAAAGAAGGATAGCAAAGAGATACACGAAATACAAATGTAACTCTGTGAGATGAATTCACAGAACACTAAGCAGTTTCTCAGAAAGCTTCTTTCCAGATTTCATCTGAGGATAATTCCTTTTTCACCATAGCCCTCTATGGGATTCCAAATATCACTTTGCCAATTCCACAAGAACTGTCTTAGCGAAAGGCTTCTTGAGGGGAAAGCTGTAACTCTGTGAGATGATTTCACAGAACACAAAGAAGTTTCTCAGAAAACTTCTTTCTCTTTGTTATAGGAGGATATTTCCTTTGGCCCTATAGTCTTCAACGGGATCCGAAATATTTGTTCTCAGATACCACAGAAAGAAGGCTAGCAAAGAGATCCACGAAACACAGATGTAACTCTGTGAGATGAATTTACAGAACACTAAGCAGTTTCTCAGAAAGCTCCTTTCCAGATTTCATCTGAGGATATTTCCTTTTTCACCATAGCACTCTAAGGGCTTCCAAATATCACTTTGCCAATTCCACAAGAACTGTCTTAGCGAAAGGCTTCTTGAGGGGGAAGCTGTAACTCTGTGAGATGATTTCACAGAACACAAAGAAGTTTCTCAGAAAGCTTCTTTCTCTTTGTTATCGGAGGATATTTCCTTTGGCCCTATGGTCTTCAAAGGGATCCGAAATATCTGTTCTCAGATTCCACAGAAAGAAGGCTAGCAAAGAGATCCTCGAAATACAGATGTAACTCTGTTGGATGAATTAACAGAACACTAAGCAGTTTCTCAGAAAGCTTCTTTCCAGATTTCATCTGAGGATATTTCCTTTTTCACCATAGCCCTCTATGGGCTTCCAAATATCACTTTGCCAATTCCACAAGAACTGTCTTAGCGAAAGGCTTCTTGAGGGGAAAGCTGTAACTCTGTGAGATGATTTCACAGAACACAAAGAAGTTTCTCAGAAAGCTTCTTTCTCTTTGTTATCGGAGGATATTTCCTTTGGCCCTATAGTCTTCAAAGGGATCCGAAATATCTGTTCTCAGATTCCACAGAAAGAAGGCTAGCAAAGAGATTCTCAAAATACAGATGTATTTCTGTGAGATGAATTCACAGAACACTAAGCAGTTTCTCAGAAAGCTTCTTTCCAGATTTCATCTGAGGATATTTCCTTTTTCACCAGAGCCCTCTAAGGGCTTCCAAATATCACTTTGCCAATTCCACAAGAACTGTCTTAGCGAAAGGCTTCTTGAGGGGAAACCTGTAACCGTGTGAGATTATTTCACAGAACACAAAGAAGTTTCTCAGAAAGCTTCTTTCTCTTTGTTATCGGAGGATATTTCCTTTGGCCCTATAGTCTTCAAAGGGATCCGAAATATCTGTTCTCAGATTCCACAGAAAGAAGGTTAGCAAAGAGATACACGAAATACAGATGTAACTCTGTGAGATGAGTTAACAGAACACTAAGCAGTTTCTCAGAAATCTTCTTTCCAGATTTCATCTGAGGATATTTCCTTTTTCACCGTAGCCCTCTAAGGGCTTCCAAATATCACTTTGCCAATTCCACAAGAACTGTCTTAGCGAAAGGCTTCTTGAGGGGAAAGCTGTAACTCTCTGAGATGATTTCACAGAACACAGAGAAGTTTCTCAGAAAGCTTCTTTCTCTTTGTTATCGGAGGATATTTCCTTTGGTCCTATAGTCTTCAAAGGGATCCGAAATATCTGTTCTCAGATTCCACAGAAAGAAGGCTAACAAAGAGATACACGAAATACAAATGTAACTCTGTGAGATGAATTCACAGAACACTAAGCAGTTTCTCAGAAAGCTTCTTTCCAGATTTCATCTGAGGATAATTCCTTTTTCACCATAGCCCTCTATGGGCTTCCAAATATCACTTTGCCAATTCCACAAGAACTGTCTTAGCGAAAGGCTTCTTCAGGGGAAAGCTGTAACTCTGTGAGATGATTTCACAGAATACCAAGAATTTTCTCAGAAATCTTCTTTCTTTTTGTTATCGGAGGATATTTCCTTTGGCCCTATAGTCTTCAAAGGGATCCGAAATATCTGTTCTCAGATTCCACAGAAATAAGGCTAGCAAAGAGATCCTCGAAATACAGATGTAACTCTGTGAGATGATTTAACAGAACACTAAGAAGTTTCTCAGAAAGCTTTTTTCCAGATTTCATCTGAGGATATATCCTTTTTCACCATAGCCCTCTATGGGATTCCAGATATAACTTTGCCAATTCCACAAGAACTGTCTTAGCGAAAGGCTTCTTGAAGGGAAAGCTGTAACTCTGTGAGATGATTTCACAGAACACAACGAAGTTTCTCATAAAGCTTCCTTCTCTTTCTTATCGGAGGATATTTCCTTTGGCCCTATAGTCTTCAAAGGGATCCGAAATATCTGTTTCACATTCCACAGAAATAAGGCTAGCAAAGAGATCCACGAAATACAGATGTAACTCTGTGAGATGAATTCACAGAACACTAAGCAGTTTCTCAGAAAGCTTCTTTCCAGATTTCATCTGAGGATATTTCCTTTTTAACCATAGCCCTCTATGGGCTTCCAAATATCACTTTGCCAATTCCACAAGAACTGTCTTAGCGAAAGGCTTCTTGAGGGGAAAGCTGCAACTCTGTGAGATGATTTCACAGAACACAAAGAAGTTTCTCAGAAAGCTTCTTTCTCTTTGTTATCGGAGGATATTTCCTTTGGCCCTATGGTCTTCAAAGGGATCCGAAATATCGTTTCTCAGATTCCACAGAAAGAAGGCTAGCAAAGAGATCCTCGAAATACAGATGTAACTCTGTGAGATGATTTAACAGAACACTAAGAAGTTTCTCAGAAAGCTTTTTTCCAGATTTCATCTGAGGATATATCCTTTTTCACCATAGCCCTCTATGGGATTCCAGATATAACTTTGCCAATTCCACAAGAACTGTCTTAGCGAAAGGCTTCTTGAAGGGAAAGCTGTAACTCTGTGAGATGATTTCACAGAACACAACGAAGTTTCTCATAAAGCTTCCTTCTCTTTGTTATCGGAGGATATTCCCTTTGGCCCTATAGTCTTCAAAGGGATCCGAAATATCTGTTTCACATTCCACAGAAATAAGGCTAGCAAAGAGATCCACGAAATACAGATGTAACTCTGTGAGATGAATTTACAGAACACTAAGCAGTTTCTCAGAAAGCTTCTTTCCAGATTTCATCTGAGGATATTTCCTTTTTCACCATAGCCCTCTATGGGCTTCCAAATATCACTTTGCCAATTCCACAAGAACTGTCTTAGCGAAAGGCTTCTTGAGGGGAAAGCTGTAACTCTGTGAGATGATTTCACAGAACACAAAGAAGTTTCTCAGAAAGCTTCTTTCTCTTTGTTATCGGAGGATATTTCCATTGGCCCTATAGTCTTCAAAGGGATCCGAAATATCTGTTCTCAGATTCCACAGAAATAAGGCTAACAAGGAGATCTACGAAACACAGATGTAACTCTGTGAGATGAATTCACAGAACACTAAGCATTTTCGCAGAAAGCTTCTTTCCAGATTTCATCTGAGGATATTTCCTTTTTCACCATAGCCCTCTATGGGCTTCCAAATATCACTTTGCCAATTCCACAAGAACTGTCTTAGCGAAAGTCTTCTTGAGGGGAAAGCTGTAACTCTGTGAGATGATTTCACAGAACACAAAGAAGTTTCTCAGAAAGCTTCTTTCTCTTTGTTATCGGAGGATATTTCCTTTGGCCCTATAGTCTTCAAAGGGATCCGAAATATATGTTCTCAGATTCCACAGACAGAAGGCTAGCAAAGAGATCCACGAAACACAGATGTAACTCTGTGAGATGAATTCACAGAACACTAAGCAATTTCTCAGAAAGCTTCGTTCCAGATTTCATCTGAGGATAATTCCTTTTTCAGCATAGCCCTCTATGGGATTCCAAATATCACTTTGCCAATTCCACAAGAACTGTCTTAGCGAAAGGCTTCTTGAGGGGAAAGCTGTAACTCTGTGAGATGATTTCACAGAACACAAAGAAGTTTCTCAGAAAGCTTCTTTCTCTTTGTTATCGGAGGATATTTCCTTTGGCCCTATAGTCTTCAACGGGATCCGAAATATTTGTTCTCAGATACCACAGAAAGAAGGCTAGCAAAGAGATCCACGAAACACAGATGTAACTCTGTGAGATGAATTTACAGAACACTAAGCAGTTTCTCAGAAAGCTTCTTTCCAGATTTCATCTGAGGATATTTCCTTTTTCACCATAGCACTCTAAGGGCTTCCAAATATCACTTTGCCAATTCCACAAGAACTGTCTTAGCGAAAGGCTTCTTGAGGGGAAAGCTGTAACTCTGTGAGATGATTTCACAGAACACAAAGAAGTTTCTCAGAAAGCTTCTTTCTCTTTGTTATCGGAGGATATTTCCTTTGGCCCTATGGTCTTCAAAGGGATCCGAAATATCTGTTCTCAGATTCCACAGAAAGAAGGCTAGGAAAGAGATTCTCAAAATACAGATGTATCTCTGTGAGATGAATTCACAGAACACTAAGCAGTTTCTCAGAAAGCTTCTTTCCAGATTTCATCTGAGGATATTTCCTTTTTCACCAGAGCCCTCTAAGGGCTTCCAAATATCACTTTGCCAATTCCACAAGAACTGTCTTAGCGAAACGCTTCTTGAGGGGAAAGCTGAAACCGTGTGAGATTATTTCACAGAACACAAAGAAGTTTCTCAGAAAGCTTCTTTCTCTTTGTTATCGGAGGATATTTCCTTTGGCCCTATAGTCTTCCAAGGGATCCGAAATATCTGTTCTCACATTCCACAGAAAGAAGGATAGCAAAGAGATACACGAAATACAGATGTAACTCTGTGAGATGAGTTAACAGAACACTAAGCAGTTTCTCAGAAAGCTTCTTTCCAGATTTCATCTGAAGATATTTCCTTTTTCACCATAGCCGTCTATGGGCTTCCAAATATCTTTTTGCCAATTCCACAAGAACTGTCTTAGCGAAAGGCTTCTTGATGGGAAAGCTGTAACTCTGTGAGATGATTTCACAGAACACAAAGAAGTTTCTCAGAAAGCTTCTTTCTCTTTGTTATCGGAGGATATTTCCTTTGGCCCTATAGTCTTCAAAGGGATCCGAAATATCTGTTCTCAGATTCCACAGAAATAAGGCTAGCAAAGAGATACACGAAATACAAATGTAACTCTGTGAGATGAATTCACAGAACACTAAGCAGTTTCTCAGAAAGCTTCTTTCCAGATTTCATCTGAGGATATTTCCTTTTTCACCAGAGCCCTCTAAGGGCTTCCAAATATCACTTTGCCAATTCCACAAGAACTGTCTTAGCGAAAGGCTTCTTGAGGGGAAAGCTGTAACTCTCTGAGATGATTTCACAGAACACAGAGAAGTTTCTCAGAAAGCTTCTTTCTCTTTGTTATCGGAGGATATTTCCTTTGGTCCTATAGTCTTCAAAGGGATCCGAAATATCTGTTCTCAGATTCCACAGAAAGAAGGCTAATAAAGAGATACACGAAATACAAATGTAACTCTGTGAGATGAGTTCACAGAACACTAAGCAGTTTCTCAGAAAGCTTCTTTCCAGATTTCATCTGAGGATAATTCCTTTTTCACCATAGCCCTCTATGGGATTCCAAATATCACTTTGCCAATTCCACAAGAACTGTCTTAGCGAAAGGCTTCTTGAGGGGAAAGCTGTAACTCTGTGAGATGATTTCACAGAACACAAAGAAGTTTCTCAGAAAACTTCTTTCTCTTTGTTATAGGAGGATATTTCCTTTGGCCCTATAGTCTTCAACGGGATCCGAAATATTTGTTCTCAGATACCACAGAAAGAAGGCTAGCAAAGAGATCCACGAAACACAGATGTAACTCTGTGAGATGAATTTACAGAACACTAAGCAGTTTCTCAGAAAGCTCCTTTCCAGATTTCATCTGAGGATATTTCCTTTTTCACCATAGCACTCTAAGGGCTTCCAAATATCACTTTGCCAATTCCACAAGAACTGTCTTAGCGAAAGGCTTCTTGAGGGGGAAGCTGTAACTCTGTGAGATGATTTCACAGAACACAAAGAAGTTTCTCAGAAAGCTTCTTTCTCTTTGTTATCGGAGGATATTTCCTTTGGCCCTATGGTCTTCAAAGGGATCCGAAATATCTGTTCTCAGATTCCACAGAAAGAAGGCTAGCAAAGAGATCCTCGAAATACAGATGTAACTCTGTTGGATGAATTAACAGAACACTAAGCAGTTTCTCAGAAAGCTTCTTTCCAGATTTCATCTGAGGATATTTCCTTTTTCACCATAGCCCTCTATGGGCTTCCAAATATCACTTTGCCAATTCCACAAGAACTGTCTTAGCGAAAGGCTTCTTGAGGGGAAAGCTGTAACTCTGTGAGATGATTTCACAGAACACAAAGAAGTTTCTCAGAAAGCTTCTTTCTCTTTGTTATCGGAGGATATTTCCTTTGGCCCTATAGTCTTCAAAGGGATCCGAAATATCTGTTCTCAGATTCCACAGAAAGAAGGCTAGCAAAGAGATTCTCAAAATACAGATGTATTTCTGTGAGATGAATTCACAGAACACTAAGCAGTTTCTCAGAAAGCTTCTTTCCAGATTTCATCTGAGGATATTTCCTTTTTCACCAGAGCCCTCTAAGGGCTTCCAAATATCACTTTGCCAATTCCACAAGAACTGTCTTAGCGAAAGGCTTCTTGAGGGGAAAGCTGTAACCGTGTGAGATTATTTCACAGAACACAAAGAAGTTTCTCAGAAAGCTTCTTTCTCTTTGTTATCGGAGGATATTTCCTTTGGCCCTATAGTCTTCAAAGGGATCCGAAATATCTGTTCTCAGATTCCACAGAAAGAAGGTTAGCAAAGAGATACACGAAATACAGATGTAACTCTGTGAGATGAGTTAACAGAACACTAAGCAGTTTCTCAGAAATCTTCTTTCCAGATTTCATCTGAGGATATTTCCTTTTTCACCGTAGCCCTCTAAGGGCTTCCAAATATCACTTTGCCAATTCCACAAGAACTGTCTTAGCGAAAGGCTTCTTGAGGGGAAAGCTGTAACTCTCTGAGATGATTTCACAGAACACAGAGAAGTTTCTCAGAAAGCTTCTTTCTCTTTGTTATCGGAGGATATTTCCTTTGGTCCTATAGTCTTCAAAGGGATCCGAAATATCTGTTCTCAGATTCCACAGAAAGAAGGCTAACAAAGAGATACACGAAATACACATGTAACTCTGTGAGATGAATTCACAGAACACTAAGCAGTTTCTCAGAAAGCTTCTTTCCAGATTTCATCTGAGGATAATTCCTTTTTCACCATAGCCCTCTATGGGCTTCCAAATATCACTTTGCCAATTCCACAAGAACTGTCTTAGCGAAAGGCTTCTTCAGGGGAAAGCTGTAACTCTGTGAGATGATTTCACAGAATACCAAGAATTTTCTCAGAAATCTTCTTTCTTTTTGTTATCGGAGGATATTTCCTTTGGCCCTATAGTCTTCAAAGGGATCCGAAATATCTGTTCTCAGATTCCACAGAAATAAGGCTAGCAAAGAGATCCTCGAAATACAGATGTAACTCTGTGAGATGATTTAACAGAACACTAAGAAGTTTCTCAGAAAGCTTTTTTCCAGATTTCATCTGAGGATATATCCTTTTTCACCATAGCCCTCTATGGGATTCCAGATATAACTTTGCCAATTCCACAAGAACTGTCTTAGCGAAAGGCTTCTTGAAGGGAAAGCTGTAACTCTGTGAGATGATTTCACAGAACACAACGAAGTTTCTCATAAAGCTTCCTTCTCTTTCTTATCGGAGGATATTTCCTTTGGCCCTATAGTCTTCAAAGGGATCCGAAATATCTGTTTCACATTCCACAGAAATAAGGCTAGCAAAGAGATCCACGAAATACAGATGTAACTCTGTGAGATGAATTCACAGAACACTAAGCAGTTTCTCAGAAAGCTTCTTTCCAGATTTCATCTGAGGATATTTCCTTTTTAACCATAGCCCTCTATGGGCTTCCAAATATCACTTTGCCAATTCCACAAGAACTGTCTTAGCGAAAGGCTTCTTGAGGGGAAAGCTGCAACTCTGTGAGATGATTTCACAGAACACAAAGAAGTTTCTCAGAAAGCTTCTTTCTCTTTGTTATCGGAGGATATTTCCTTTGGCCCTATGGTCTTCAAAGGGATCCGAAATATCGTTTCTCAGATTCCACAGAAAGAAGGCTAGCAAAGAGATCCTCGAAATACAGATGTAACTCTGTGAGATGATTTAACAGAACACTAAGAAGTTTCTCAGAAAGCTTTTTTCCAGATTTCATCTGAGGATATATCCTTTTTCACCATAGCCCTCTATGGGATTCCAGATATAACTTTGCCAATTCCACAAGAACTGTCTTAGCGAAAGGCTTCTTGAAGGGAAAGCTGTAACTCTGTGAGATGATTTCACAGAACACAACGAAGTTTCTCATAAAGCTTCCTTCTCTTTGTTATCGGAGGATATTCCCTTTGGCCCTATAGTCTTCAAAGGGATCCGAAATATCTGTTTCACATTCCACAGAAATAAGGCTAGCAAAGAGATCCACGAAATACAGATGTAACTCTGTGAGATGAATTCACAGAACACTAAGCAGTTTCTCAGAAAGCTTCTTTCCAGATTTCATCTGAGGATATTTCCTTTTTCACCATAGCCCTCTAAGGACTTCCAAATATCACTTTGCCAATTCCACAAGAACTGTCTTAGCGAAAGGCTTCTTGAGGGGAAAGTTATAACTCTGTGAGATGATTTCACAGAACACAAAGAAGTTTCTCAGAAAGCTTCTTTCTCTTTGTTATCGGAGGATATTTCCTTTGGCCCTATAGTCTTCAAAGGGATCCGAAATATCTGTTCTCAGATTCCACAGAAAGAAGGCGAGCAAAGAGATCCACGAAATACTGATGTAACTCTGTGAGATGAATTAACAGAACACTAAGCAGTTTCTCAGAAAGCTTCTTTCCAGATTTCATCTGAGGATATTTCCTTTTTCACCATAGCCCTCTATGGGCTTCCAAATATCACTTTGCCAATTCCACAAGAACTGTCTTAGCGAAAGGCTTCTTGAAGGAAAAGCTGTAACTCTGTGAGATGATTTCACAGAACACAAAGAAGTTTCTCAGAAAGCTTCTTTCTCTTTGTTATCGGAGGATATTTCCATTGGCCCTATAGTCTTCAAAGGGATCCGAAATATCTGTTCTCAGATTCCACAGAAATAAGGCTAACAAGGAGATCTACGAAACACAGATGTAACTCTGTGAGATGAATTCACAGAACACTAAGCATTTTCGCAGAAAGCTTCTTTCCAGATTTCATCTGAGGATATTTCCTTTTTCACCATAGCCCTCTATGGGCTTCCAAATATCACTTTGCCAATTCCACAAGAACTGTCTTAGCGAAAGTCTTCTTGAGGGGAAAGCTGTAACTCTGTGAGATGATTTCACAGAACACAAAGAAGTTTCTCAGAAAGCTTCTTTCTCTTTGTTATCGGAGGATATTTCCTTTGGCCCTATAGTCTTCAAAGGGATCCGAAATATATGTTCTCAGATTCCACAGACAGAAGGCTAGCAAAGAGATCCACGAAACACAGATGTAACTCTGTGAGATGAATTCACAGAACACTAAGCAATTTCTCAGAAAGCTTCGTTCCAGATTTCATCTGAGGATAATTCCTTTTTCAGCATAGCCCTCTATGGGATTCCAAATATCACTTTGCCAATTCCACAAGAACTGTCTTAGCGAAAGGCTTCTTGAGGGGAAAGCTGTAACTCTGTGAGATGATTTCACAGAACACAAAGAAGTTTCTCAGAAAGCTTCTTTCTCTTTGTTATCGGAGGATATTTCCTTTGGCCCTATAGTCTTCAACGGGATCCGAAATATTTGTTCTCAGATACCACAGAAAGAAGGCTAGCAAAGAGATCCACGAAACACAGATGTAACTCTGTGAGATGAATTTACAGAACACTAAGCAGTTTCTCAGAAAGCTTCTTTCCAGATTTCATCTTAGGATATTTCCTTTTTCACCATAGCACTCTAAGGGCTTCCAAATATCACTTTGCCAATTCCACAAGAACTGTCTTAGCGAAAGGCTTCTTGAGGGGAAAGCTGTAACTCTGTGAGATGATTTCACAGAACACAAAGAAGTTTCTCAGAAAGCTTCTTTCTCTTTGTTATCGGAGGATATTTCCTTTGGCCCTATGGTCTTCAAAGGGATCCGAAATATCTGTTCTCAGATTCCACAGAAAGAAGGCTAGCAAAGAGATCCTTGAAATACAGATGTAACTCTGTTGGATGAATTAACAGAACACTAAGCAGTTTCTCAGAAAGCTTCTTTCCAGATTTCATCTGAGGATATTTCCTTTTTCACCATAGCCCTCTATGGGCTTCCAAATATCACTTTGCCAATTCCACAAGAACTGTCTTAGCGAAAGGCTTCTTGAGGGGAAAGCTGTAACTCTGTGAGATGATTTCACAGAACACAAAGAAGTTTCTCAGAAAGCTTCTTTCTCTTTGTTATCGGAGGATATTTCCTTTGGCCCTATAGTCTTCTAAGGGATCCGAAATATCTGTTCTCAGATTCCACAGAAAGAAGGCTAGGAAAGAGATTCTCAAAATACAGATGTATCTCTGTGAGATGAATTCACAGAACACTAAGCAGTTTCTCAGAAAGCTTCTTTCCAGATTTCATCTGAGGATATTTCCTTTTTCACCAGAGCCCTCTAAGGGCTTCCAAATATCACTTTGCCAATTCCACAAGAACTGTCTTAGCGAAACGCTTCTTGAGGGGAAAGCTGAAACCGTGTGAGATTATTTCACAGAACACAAAGAAGTTTCTCAGAAAGCTTCTTTCTCTTTGTTATCGGAGGATATTTCCTTTGGCCCTATAGTCTTCCAAGGGATCCGAAATATCTGTTCTCACATTCCACAGAAAGAAGGATAGCAAAGAGATACACGAAATACAGATGTAACTCTGTGAGATGAGTTAACAGAACACTAAGCAGTTTCTCAGAAAGCTTCTTTCCAGATTTCATCTGAAGATATTTCCTTTTTCACCATAGCCGTCTATGGGCTTCCAAATATCTTTTTGCCAATTCCACAAGAACTGTCTTAGCGAAAGGCTTCTTGATGGGAAAGCTGTAACTCTGTGAGATGATTTCACAGAACACAAAGAAGTTTCTCAGAAAGCTTCTTTCTCTTTGTTATCGGAGGATATTTCCTTTGGCCCTATAGTCTTCAAAGGGATCCGAAATATCTGTTCTCAGATTCCACAGAAATAAGGCTAGCAAAGAGATACACGAAATACAAATGTAACTCTGTGAGATGAATTCACAGAACACTAAGCAGTTTCTCAGAAAGCTTCTTTCCAGATTTCATCTGAGGATATTTCCTTTTTCACCAGAGCCCTCTAAGGGCTTCCAAATATCACTTTGCCAATTCCACAAGAACTGTCTTAGCGAAAGGCTTCTTGAGGGGAAAGCTGTAACTCTCTGAGATGATTTCACAGAACACAGAGAAGTTTCTCAGAAAGCTTCTTTCTCTTTGTTATCGGAGGATATTTCCTTTGGTCCTATAGTCTTCAAAGGGATCCGAAATATCTGTTCTCAGATTCCACAGAAAGAATTCTAATAAAGAGATACACGAAATACAAATGTAACTCTGTGAGATGAGTTCACAGAACACTAAGCAGTTTCTCAGAAAGCTTCTTTCCAGATTTCATCTGAGGATAATTCCTTTTTCACCATAGCCCTCTATGGGCTTCCAAATATCACTTTGCCAATTCCACAAGAACTGTCTTAGCGAAAGGCTTCTTCAGGGGAAAGCTGTAACTCTGTGAGATGATTTCACAGAACACAAAGAATTTTCTCAGAAAGCTTCTTTCTTTTTGTTATCGGAGGATATTTCCTTTGGCCCTATAGTCTTCAAAGGGATCCGAAATATCTGTTCTCAGATTCCACAGAAATAAGGCTAGCAAAGAGATCCTCGAAATACAGATGTAACTCTGTGAGATGATTTAACAGAACACTAAGAAGTTTCTCAGAAAGCTTTTTTCCAGATTTCATCTGAGGATATATCCTTTTTCACCATAGCCCTCTATGGGATTCCAGATATAACTTTGCCAATTCCACAAGAACTGTCTTAGCGAAAGGCTTCTTGAAGGGAAAGCTGTAACTCTGTGAGATGATTTCACAGAACACAACGAAGTTTCTCATAAAGCTTCCTTCTCTTTGTTATCGGAGGATATTTCCTTTGGCCCTATAGTCTTCAAAGGGATCCGAAATATCTGTTTCACATTCCACAGAAATAAGGCTAGCAAAGAGATCCATGAAATACAGATGTAACTCTGTGAGATGAATTCACAGAACACTAAGCAGTTTCTCAGAAAGCTTCTTTCCAGATTTCATCTGAGGATATTTCCTTTTTCACCATAGCCCTCTATGGGCTTCCAAATATCACTTTGCCAATTCCACAACAACTGTCTTAGCGAAAGGCTTCTTGAGGGGAAAGCTGTAACTCTGTGAGATGATTTCACAGAACACAAAGAAGTTTCTCAGAAAGCTTCTTTCTCTTTGTTATCGGAGGATATTTCCTTTGGCCCTATGGTCTTCAAAGGGATCCGAAATATCTTTTCTCAGATTCCACAGAAAGAAGGCTAGCAAAGAGATCCTCGAAATACAGATGTAACTCTGTGAGATGATTTAACAGAACACTAAGAAGTTTCTCAGAAAGCTTTTTTCCAGATTTCATCTGAGGATATATCCTTTTTCACCATAGCCCTCTATGGGATTCCAGATATAACTTTGCCAATTCCACAAGAACTGTCTCAGCGAAAGGCTTCTTGAAGGGAAAGCTGTAACTCTGTGAGATGATTTCACAGAACACAACGAAGTTTCTCATAAAGCTTCCTTCTCTTTATTATCGGAGGATATTTCCTTTGGCCCTATAGTCTTCAAAGGGATCCGAAATATCTGTTTCACATTCCACAGAAATAAGGCTAGCAAAGAGATCCACGAAATACAGATGTAACTCTGTGAGATGAATTCACAGAACACTAAGCAGTTTCTCAGAAAGCTTCTTTCCAGATTTCATCTGAGGATATTTCCTTTTTCACCATAGCCCTCTATGGGCTTCCAAATATCACTTTGCCAATTCCACAAGAACTGTCTTAGCGAAAGGCTTCTTGAGGGGAAAGCTGTAACTCTGTGAGATGATTTCACAGAACACAAAGAAGTTTCTCAGAAAGCTTCTTTCTCTTTGTTATCGGAGGATATTTCCTTTGGCCCTATGGTCTTCAAAGGGATCCGAAATATCTTTTATCAGATTCCACAGAAAGAAGGCTAGCAAAGATATCCTCGAAATACAGATGTAACTCTGTGAGATGAATTCACAGAACACTAAGCAGTTTCTCAGAAAGCTTCTTTCCAGATTTCATCTGAGGATATTTCCTTTTTCACCATAGCCCTCTAAGGACTTCCAAATATCACTTTCCCAATTCCACAAGAACTGTCTTAGCGAAAGGCTTCTTGAGGGGAAAGTTGTAACTCTGTGAGATGATTTCACAGAACACAAAGAAGTTTCTCAGAAAGCTTCTTTCTCTTTGTTATCGGAGGATATTTCCTTTGGCCCTATAGTCTTCAAAGGGATCCGAAATATCTGTTCTCAAATTCCACAGAAAGAAGGCTAGCAAAGAGATCCACGAAATTCATCTCTGTTAGATGAATTAACAGAACACGAAGCAGTTTCTCAGAAAGCTTCTTTCCAGATTTCATCTGAGGATATTTCCTTTTTCACCATAGCACTCTAAGGGCTTCCAAATATCACTTTGCCAATTCCACAAGAACTGTCTTAGCGAAAGGCTTCTTGAGGGGAAAGCTGTAACTCTGTGAGATGATTTCACAGAACACAAAGAAGTTTCTCAGAAAGCTTCTTTCTCTTTGTTATCGGAGGATATTTCCTTTGGCCCTATGGTCTTCAAAGGGATCCGAAATATCTGTTCTCAGATTCCACAGAAAGAAGGCTAGCAAAGAGATCCTTGAAATACAGATGTAACTCTGTTGGATGAATTAACAGAACACTAAGCAGTTTCTCAGAAAGCTTCTTTCCAGATTTCATCTGAGGATATTTCCTTTTTCACCATAGCCCTCTATGGGCTTCCAAATATCACTTTGCAAATTCCACAAGAACTGTCTTAGCGAAAGGCTTCTTGAGGGGAAAGCTGTAACTCTGTGAGATGATTTCACAGAACACAAAGAAGTTTCTCAGAAAGCTTCTTTCTCTTTGTTATCGGAGGATATTTCCTTTGGCCCTATAGTCTTCTAAGGGATCCGAAATATCTGTTCTCAGATTCCACAGAAAGAAGGCTAGGAAAGAGATTCTCAAAATACAGATGTATCTCTGTGAGATGAATTCACAGAACACTAAGCAGTTTCTCAGAAAGCTTCTTTCCAGATTTCATCTGAGGATATTTCCTTTTTCACCAGAGCCCTCTAAGGGCTTCCAAATATCACTTTGCCAATTCCACAAGAACTGTCTTAGCGAAACGCTTCTTGAGGGGAAAGCTGAAACCGTGTGAGATTATTTCACAGAACACAAAGAAGTTTCTCAGAAAGCTTCTTTCTCTTTGTTATCGGAGGATATTTCCTTTGGCCCTATAGTCTTCCAAGGGATCCGAAATATCTGTTCTCACATTCCACAGAAAGAAGGATAGCAAAGAGATACACGAAATACAGATGTAACTCTGTGAGATGAGTTAACAGAACACTAAGCAGTTTCTCAGAAAGCTTCTTTCCAGATTTCATCTGAAGATATTTCCTTTTTCACCATAGCCGTCTATGGGCTTCCAAATATCTTTTTGCCAATTCCACAAGAACTGTCTTAGCGAAAGGCTTCTTGATGGGAAAGCTGTAACTCTGTGAGATGATTTCACAGAACACAAAGAAGTTTCTCAGAAAGCTTCTTTCTCTTTGTTATCGGAGGATATTTCCTTTGGCCCTATAGTCTTCAAAGGGATCCGAAATATCTGTTCTCAGATTCCACAGAAATAAGGCTAGCAAAGAGATACACGAAATACAAATGTAACTCTGTGAGATGAATTCACAGAACACTAAGCAGTTTCTCAGAAAGCTTCTTTCCAGATTTCATCTGAGGATATTTCCTTTTTCACCAGAGCCCTCTAAGGGCTTCCAAATATCACTTTGCCAATTCCACAAGAACTGTCTTAGCGAAAGGCTTCTTGAGGGGAAAGCTGTAACTCTCTGAGATGATTTCACAGAACACAGAGAAGTTTCTCAGAAAGCTTCTTTCTCTTTGTTATCGGAGGATATTTCCTTTGGTCCTATAGTCTTCAAAGGGATCCGAAATATCTGTTCTCAGATTCCACAGAAAGAAGGCTAATAAAGAGATACACGAAATACAAATGTAACTCTGTGAGATGAGTTCACAGAACACTAAGCAGTTTCTCAGAAAGCTTCTTTCCAGATTTCATCTGAGGATAATTCCTTTTTCACCATAGCCCTCTATGGGCTTCCAAATATCACTTTGCCAATTCCACAAGAACTGTCTTAGCGAAAGGCTTCTTCAGGGGAAAGCTGTAACTCTGTGAGATGATTTCACAGAACACAAAGAATTTTCTCAGAAAGCTTCTTTCTTTTTGTTATCGGAGGATATTTCCTTTGGCCCTATAGTCTTCAAAGGGATCCGAAATATCTGTTCTCAGATTCCACAGAAATAAGGCTAGCAAAGAGATCCTCGAAATACAGATGTAACTCTGTGAGATGATTTAACAGAACACTAAGAAGTTTCTCAGAAAGCTTTTTTCCAGATTTCATCTGAGGATATATCCTTTTTCACCATAGCCCTCTATGGGATTCCAGATATAACTTTGCCAATTCCACAAGAACTGTCTTAGCGAAAGGCTTCTTGAAGGGAAAGCTGTAACTCTGTGAGATGATTTCACAGAACACAACGAAGTTTCTCATAAAGCTTCCTTCTCTTTGTTATCGGAGGATATTTCCTTTGGCCCTATAGTCTTCAAAGGGATCCGAAATATCTGTTTCACATTCCACAGAAATAAGGCTAGCAAAGAGATCCATGAAATACAGATGTAACTCTGTGAGATGAATTCACAGAACACTAAGCAGTTTCTCAGAAAGCTTCTTTCCAGATTTCATCTGAGGATATTTCCTTTTTCACCATAGCCCTCTATGGGCTTCCAAATATCACTTTGCCAATTCCACAACAACTGTCTTAGCGAAAGGCTTCTTGAGGGGAAAGCTGTAACTCTGTGAGATGATTTCACAGAACACAAAGAAGTTTCTCAGAAAGCTTCTTTCTCTTTGTTATCGGAGGATATTTCCTTTGGCCCTATGGTCTTCAAAGGGATCCGAAATATCTTTTCTCAGATTCCACAGAAAGAAGGCTAGCAAAGAGATCCTCGAAATACAGATGTAACTCTGTGAGATGATTTAACAGAACACTAAGAAGTTTCTCAGAAAGCTTTTTTCCAGATTTCATCTGAGGATATATCCTTTTTCACCATAGCCCTCTATGGGATTCCAGATATAACTTTGCCAATTCCACAAGAACTGTCTCAGCGAAAGGCTTCTTGAAGGGAAAGCTGTAACTCTGTGAGATGATTTCACAGAACACAACGAAGTTTCTCATAAAGCTTCCTTCTCTTTGTTATCGGAGGATATTTCCTTTGGCCCTATAGTCTTCAAAGGGATCCGAAATATCTGTTTCACATTCCACAGAAATAAGGCTAGCAAAGAGATCCACGAAATACAGATGTAACTCTGTGAGATGAATTCACAGAACACTAAGCAGTTTCTCAGAAAGCTTCTTTCCAGATTTCATCTGAGGATATTTCCTTTTTCACCATAGCCCTCTATGGGCTTCCAAATATCACTTTGCCAATTCCACAAGAACTGTCTTAGCGACAGGCTTCTTGAGGGGAAAGCTGTAACTCTGTGAGATGATTTCACAGAACACAAAGAAGTTTCTCAGAAAGCTTCTTTCTCTTTGTTATCGGAGGATATTTCCTTTGGCCCTATGGTCTTCAAAGGGATCCGAAATATCTTTTATCAGATTCCACAGAAAGAAGGCTAGCAAAGATATCCTCGAAATACAGATGTAACTCTGTGAGATGAATTCACAGAACACTAAGCAGTTTCTCAGAAAGCTTCTTTCCAGATTTCATCTGAGGATATTTCCTTTTTCACCATAGCCCTCTAAGGACTTCCAAATATCACTTTCCCAATTCCACAAGAACTGTCTTAGCGAAAGGCTTCTTGAGGGGAAAGTTGTAACTCTGTGAGATGATTTCACAGAACACAAAGAAGTTTCTCAGAAAGCTTCTTTCTCTTTGTTATCGGAGGATATTTCCTTTGGCCCTATAGTCTTCAAAGGGATCCGAAATATCTGTTCTCAAATTCCACAGAAAGAAGGCTAGCAAAGAGATCCACGAAATTCATCTCTGTGAGATGAATTAACAGAACACGAAGCAGTTTCTCAGAAAGCTTCTTTCCAGATTTCATCTGAGGATATTTCCTTTTTCACCATCGCCCTCTATGGGCTTCCAAATATCACTTTGCCAATTCCACAAGAACTGTCTTAGCGAAAGGCTTCTTGAGGGAAGAGCTGTAACTCTGTGAGATGATTTCACAGAACACAAAGAAGTTTCTCAGAAAGCTTCTTTCTCTTTGTTATCGGAGGATATTTCCTTTGACCCTATAGTCTTCAAAGGAATCTGAAATATCTGTTCTCAGATTCCACAGAAATAAGGCTAGCAAAGAGATCTACGAAACACAGATGTAACTCTGTGAGATGAATTCACAGAACACTAAGCAGTTTCTCAGAAAGCTTCTTTCCAGATTTCATCTGAGGATATTTCCTTTTTCACCCTAGCCCTCTAAGGGCTTCCAAATATCACTTTGCCAATTCTACAAGAACTGTCTTAGCGAAAGGCTTCTTCAGGGGAAAGCTGTAACTCTGTGAGATGATTTCACAGAACACAAAGAAGTTTCTCAGAAAGCTTCCTTCTCTTTGTTATCGGAGGATATTTCCTTTGGCCCTATAGTCTACAAAGGGATCCGAAATATCTTTTTCACATTCCACAGAAATAAGGCTAGCAAAGAGATCCATGAATTACAGATGTAACTCTGTGAGATGAATTCACAGAACACTAAGCAGTTTCTCAGAAAGCTTCTTTCCAGATTTCATCTGAGGATATTTCCTTTTTCACCATAGCCCTCTATGGGCTTCCAAATATCACTTTGCCAATTCCACAAGAACTGTCTTAGCGAAAGGCTTCTTGAGGTGAAAGCTGTAACTCTGTGAGATGATTTCACAGAACACAAAGAAGTTTCTCAGAAAGCTTCTTTCTCTTTGTTATCGGAGGATATTTCCTTTGGCCCTATGGTCTTCAAAGGTATCCGAAATATCTGTTCTCAGATTCCACAGAAAGAAGGCTAGCAAAGAGATCCACGAAATACAGATGTAACTCTGTGAGATGAATTCACAGAACACTAAGCAGTTTCTCAGAAAGCTTCTTTCCAGATTTCATCTGAGGATATTTCCTTTTTCACCATAGCCCTCTAAGGGCTTCCAAATATCAATTTGCCAATTCCACAAGAACTGTCTTAGCGAAAGGCTTCTTGAGGGGAAAGCTGTAACTCTCTGAGATGATTTCACAGAACACAAAGAGGTTTCTCAGAAAGCTTCTTTCTCTTTGTTATCGGAGGATATTTCCTTTGGCCCTATAGTCTTCAAAGGGATCCGAAATATCTGTTCTCAGATTCCACAGAAAGAAGGCTAGCAAAGAGATACACGAAATACAAATATAACTCTGTGAGATGAATTCACAGAACACTAAGCAGTTTCTCAGAAAGCTTCTTTCCAGATTTCATCTGAGGATAATTCCTTTTTCACCATAGCCCTCTATGGGATTCCAAATATCACTTTGCCAATTCCACAAGAACTGTCTTAGTGAAAGGCTTCTTGAGGGGAAAGCTGTAACTCTGTGAGATGATTTCACAGAACACAAAGACGTTTCTCAGAAAGCTTCATTCTTTTTGTTATCGGAGGATATTTCCTTTGGCCCTATGGTCTTCAAAGGGATACAAAATATCTGTTCTCAGATTCCACAGAAAGAAGGCTAGCAAAGAGATCCTCGAAATACAGATGTAACTATTTGAGATGAATTCACAGAACACTAAGCAGTTTTTCAGAAAGCTTCTTTCCAGATTTCATCTGAGGATATTTCCTTTTTCACCATAGACCTCTATGGGCTTCCAAATATCACTTTGCCAATTCCACAAGAACTGTCTTAGCGAAAGGCTTCTTGAGGGGAAAGCTGTAACTCTGTGAGATGATTTCACAGAACACAAAGAAGTTTCTCAGAAAGCTTCTTTCTCCTTGTTATCGGAGGATATTTCCTTTGGCCCTATAGTCTTCAATGAGGTCCGAAATATCTGTTCTCAGATTCCACAGAAATAAGGGTAGCAAAGAGCTACACGAAATACAGATGTAAATTTGTGATATGAATTAACAGAACACTAAGCAGTTTCTCAGAAAGCTTCTTTCCAGGTTTCATCTGAGGATATTTCCTTTTTCAACATAGCCCTCTATGGGCTTCCAAATATCACTTTGTCAATTCCACAAGAACTGTCTCAGCGAAAGGCTTCTTCAGGGGAAAGCTGTAACTCTGTGAGATGATTTCACAGAACACAAAGAAGTTTCTCAGAAAGCTTCTTTCTCTTTGTTATCGAGGATATTTCCTTTGGCCCTATGGTCTTCAAAGGGATCAGAAATATCTGTTCTCAGATTCCACAGAAAGAAGGCTAGCAAAGAGATCCTCGAAATACAGATGTAACTCTGTGAGATGAATTAACAGAACACTAAGCAGTTTCTCAGAAAGCTTTTTTCCAGATTTCATCTGAGGATATATCCTTTTTCACCATAGCCCTCTATGGGATTCCAGTTATAACTTTGCCAATTCCACAAGAACTGTCTCATCGAAAGGCTTCTTGATGGGAAAGCTGTAACTCTGTGAGATGATTTCACAGAACACAAAGAATTTTCTCAGAAAGCTTCTTTCTCTTTGTAATCGGAGGATATTTCCTTTGGCCCTATAGTCTTCAAAGGGATCCGAAATATCTGTTCTCAGAATCCACAGAAATAAGGCTAGCAAAGAGATCTACGAAACACAGATGTAACACTGTGAGATGAATTCACAGATCACTAAGCAGTTTCTCAGAAAGCTTCTTTCCAGATTTCATCTGAGGATATTTCCTTTTTCACCATAGCCCTCTATGGGCTTCCAAATATCTCTTTGCCAATTCCACAAGAACTGTCTTAGCGAAAGTCTTCTTGAGGGGAAAGCTGTAACTCTGTGAGATGATTTCACAGAACACAAAGAATTTTCTCAGAAAGCTTCTTTCTTTTTGTTATCGGAGGATATTTCCTTTGGCCCTATAGTCTTCAAAGGGATCTGAAATATCTATTCTCAGATTCCACAGAAATAAGGCTAGCAAAGAGATCTACGAAACACAGATGTACTTCTGTGAGATGAATTCACAGAACACTAAGCAGTTTCTCAGAAAACTTCTTTCCAGATTTCATCTGAGGATATTTCCTTTTTCACCGTAGCCCTCTATGGGCTTCCAAATATCACTTTGCCAATTCCACAAGAACTGTCTCAGCGAAAGGCTTCTTGAGGGGAAAGCTGTAACTCTGTGAGATGATTTCACAGAACACAAAGAAGTTTCTCAGAAAGCTTCTTTCTCTTTGTTATCGGAGGATATTTCCTTTGGCCCTATGGTCTTCAAAGGGATCAGAAATATCTGTTCTCAGATTCCACAGAAAGAAGGCTAGCAAAGAGATCCTCGAAATACAGATGTAACTCTGTGAGATGAATTAACAGAACACTAAGCAGTTTCTCAGAAAGCTTCTTTCCAGATTTCATCTGAGGATATATCCTTTTTCACCATAGCCCTCTATGGGATTCCAGTTATAAATTTGCCAATTCCACAAGAACTTTCTTATCGAAAGGCTTCTTGATGGGAAAGCTGTAACTCTGTGAGATGATTTCACAGAACACAAAGAATTTTCTCAGAAAGCTTCTTTCTCTTTGTAATCGGAGGATATTTCCTTTGGCCCTATAGTCTTCAAAGGGATCCGAAATATCTGTTCTCAGAATCCACAGAAATAAGGCTAGCAAAGAGATCTACGAAACACAGATGTAACACTGTGAGATGAATTCACAGATCACTAAGCAGTTTCTCAGAAAGCTTCTTTCCAGATTTCATCTGAGGATATTTGCTTTTTCACCATAGCCCTCTATGGGCTTCCAAATATCTCTTTGCCAATTCCACAAGAACTGTCTTAGCGAAAGGCTTCTTGAGGGGAAAGCTGTAACTCTGTGAGATGATTTCACAGAACACAAAGAATTTTCTCAGAAAGCTTCTTTCTTTTTGTTATCGGAGGATATTTCCTTTGGCCCTATACTCTTCAAAGGGATCTGAAATATCTATTCTCAGATTCCACAGAAATAAGGCTAGCAAAGAGATCTACGAAACACAGATGTACTTCTGTGAGATGAATTCACAGAACACTAAGCAGTTTCTCAGAAAGCTTCTTTCCAGATTTCATCTGTGGATATTTCCTTTTTCACCATACCCCTCTATGGGCTTCCAAATATCACTTTGCCAATTCAACAAGAACTGTCTCAGCGAAAGGCTTCTTGAGGGGAAAGCTGTAACTCTGTGAGATGATTTCACAGAACACGAAGAAGTTTCTCAGAAAGCTTCTTTCTCTTTGTTATCGGAGGATATTTCCTTTGGCCCTATGGTCTTCAAAGAAATCCGAAATATCTGTTCTCAGATTCCACAGAAAGAAGGCGAGCAAAGAAATCCTCGAAATACAGATGTAACTCTGTGAGATGAATTCACAGAACACTAAGCAGTTTCTCAGAAAGCTTCTTTCCAGATTTCATCTGAGGATATTTGCTTTTTCACCATAGGCCTCTATGGGCTTCCAAATATCACTTTGCCAATTCCACAAGAACTGTCTTAGCGAAAGGCTTCTTGAGGGGAAAGCTGTAACTCTGTGAGATGATTTCACAGAACACAAAGAAGTTTCTCAGAAAGCTTCTTTCTCCTTGTTATCGGAGGATATTTCCTTTGGCCCTATAGTCTTCAAAGGGATCCGAAATATCTGTTCTCAGATTCCACAGAAATAAGGCTAGCAAAGAGCTACACGAAATACAGATGTAAATCTGTGATATGAATTAACAGAACACTAAGCAGTTTCTCAGAAAGCTTCTTTCCAGATTTCATCTGAGGATATTTCCTTTTTCAACATAGCCCTCTATGGGCTTCCAAATATCACTTTGTCAATTCCACAAGAACTGTCTCAGCGAAAGGCTTCTTCAGGGGAAAGCTGTAACTCTGTGAGATGATTTCACAGAACACAAAGAATTTTCTCAGAAAGCTTCTTTCTCTTTGTAATCGGAGGATATTTCCTTTGGCCCTATAGTCTTCAAAGGCATCCGAAATATCTGTTCTCAGAATCCACAGAAATAAGGCTAGCAAAGAGATCTACGAAACACAGATGTAACACTGTGAGATGAATTCACAGATCACTAAGCAGTTTCTCAGAAAGCTTCTTTCCAGATTTCATCTGAGGATATTTGCTTTTTCACCATAGCCCTCTATGGGCTTCCAAATATCTCTTTGCCAATTCCACAAGAACTGTCTTAGCGAAAGGCTTCTTGAGGGGAAAGCTGTAACTCTGTAAGATGATTTCACAGAACACAAAGAAGTTTCTCAGAAAGCTTCTTTCTCTTTGTTATCGGAGGATATTTCCTTTGGCCCTATAGTCTTCAAAGGGATCCGAAATATCTGTTCTCAGATTCCACAGAAAGAAGGCTAGCTAAGAGATCCACGAAATACAGAATATAACCATGTGAGATGAATTCACAGAACACTAAGCAGTTTCTCAGAAAGCTTCTTTCCAGATTTCATCTGTGGATATTTCCTTTTTCACCATAGCCCTCTATGGGCTTCCAAATATCACTTTGCCAATTCCACAAGAACTGTCTTAGCGAAAGGCTTCTTGAGGGGAAAGCTGTAACTCTGTGAGATGATTTCACAGAACACAAAGAAGTTTCTCAGAAAGCTTCTTTCTCTTTGTTATCGGAGGATATTTCCTTTGGCCTTATAGTCTTCAAAGGGATCCGAAATATCTGTTCTCAGATTCCACAGAAAGAAGGCTAGCAAAGAGATCCACGAAATACAGATGTAACTCTGTGAGATGAATTCACAGAACACTAAGCAGTTTCTCAGAAAGCTTCTTTCCAGATTTCATCGGAGGATATTTCCTTTTTCACCATAGCCCTGTATGGGCTTCCAAATATCACTTTGCCAATTCCACAAGAACTGTCTTAGCGAAAGTCTTCTTGAGGGGAAAGCTGTAACTCTGTGAGATGATTTCACAGAACACAAACAAGTTTCTCAGAAAGCTTCTTTCTCTTTGTTATCGGAGGATATTTCCTTTGGCCCTATAGTCTTCAAAGGTATCCGAAATATCTGTTCTCAGATTCCACAGAAATAAGGCTAGCAAAGAGATCTACGAAACACAGATGTAACTCTGGGAGATGAATCCACAGAACACTAAGCAGTTTCTCAGAAAGCTTCTTTCCAGATTTCATCTGAGGATATTTCCTTTTTCACCATAGCCCTCTATGGGCTTCCAAATATCACTTTGCCAATTCCACAAGAACTGTCTTAGCGAAAGGCTTCTTGAGGGGAAAGCTGTAACTCTGTGAGATGATTTCACAGAACACAAAGAAGTTTCTCAGAAAGCTTCTTTCTCTTTGTTATCGGAGGATATTTCCTTTGGCCCTATGGTCTTCAAAGGGATCCGAAATATCTGTTCTCAGATTCCACAGAAAGAAGGCTAGCAAAGAGATCCTCGAAATACAGATGTAACACTGTGAGATGAAATCACAGATCACTAAGCAGTTTCTCAGAAAGCTTCTTTCCAGATTTCATCTGAGGATATTTCCTTTTTCACCATAGCCCTCTATGGGCTTCCAAATATCTCTTTGCCAATTCCAAAGAACTGTCTTAGCGAAAGGCTTCTTGAGGGGAAAGCTGTAACTCTGTGAGATGATTTCACAGAACACAAAGAAGTTTCTCAGAAAGCTTCTTTCTCTTTATTATGGGAGGATATTTCCTTTGACCCTATAGTCTTCAAAGGAATCTGAAATATCTGTTCTCAGATTCCACAGAAAGAAGGCTAGCAAAGAGATACATGAAATACCCATTAACTCTGTGAGATGAATTCACAGAACACTAAGCATTTTCTCAGAAAGCTTCTTTCCAGATTTCATCTGAGGATATTTCCTTTTTCACCATAGCCCTCTATGGGCTTCCAAATATCACTTTGCCAATTCCACAAGAACTGTCTTAGCGAAAGGCTTCTTGAGGGGAAAGCTGTAACTCTGTGAGATGATTTCACAGAACACAAAGAAGTTTCTCAGAAAGCTTCTTTCTCTTTGTTATCGGAGGATATTTCCTTTGGCCCTATAGTCTTCAAAGGGATCCGAAATATCTGTTCTCAGATTCCACAGAAAGAAGGCTAGCAAAGAGATCCACGAAATACGGATGTAACTCTGTGAGATGAATTAACAGAACACTAAGCAGTTTCTCAGAAAGCTTCTTTCCAGATTTCATCTGAGGATATTTCCTTTTTCACCATAGCCCTCTATGGGCTTCCAAATATCACTTTCCCAATTCCACAAGAACTGTCTTAGCGAAAGGCTTCTTGAGGGGAAAGCTGTAACTCTGTGAGATGATTTCACAGAACACAAAGAAGTTTCTCAGAAAGCTTCTTTCTCTTTGTTATCGGAGGATATTTCCTTTGGCCCTATAGTCTTCAAAGGGATCCGAAATATCTGTTCTCAGATTCCACAGAAACAAGGCTAGCAAAGAGATCTACGAAACACAGATGTAACTCTGTGAGATGAATTCACAGAACACTAAGCAGTTTCTCAGAAAGCTTCTTTCCAGATTTCATCTGAGGATATTTCCTTTTTCACCATAGCCCTCTATGGGCTTCCAAATATCACTTTGCCAATTCCACAAGAACTGTCTCAGCGAAAGGCTTCTTGAGGGGAAAGCTGTAACTCTGAAAGATGATTTCACAGAACACAAAGAAGTTTCTCAGAAAGCTTCTTTCTCTTTGTTATCGGAGGATATTTCTTTGGCCCTATAGTCTTCAAAGGGATCCGAAATATCTGTTCTCAGATTCCACAGAAAGAAGGCTAGAAAAGAGATCCACGAAATACAGATGTAACTCTGTGAGATGAATTCACAGAACACTAAGCAGTTTCTCAGAAAGCTTCTTTCCAGATTTCATCTGAGGATATTTCCTTTTTCACCATAGCCCTCTATGGGCTTCCAAATATCACTTTGCTAATTCCACAAGAACTGTCTTAGCGAAAGGCTTCTTGAGGGGAAAGCTGTAACTCTGTGAGATGATTTCACAGAACACAAAGAATTTTCTCAGAAAGCTTCTTTCTTTTTGTTATCGGAGGATATTTCCTTTGGCCCTATAATCTTCAAAGGGATCCGAAGTATCTGTTCTCAGATTCCACAGAAATAAGGCTAGCAAAGAGATCTACGAAACACAGATGTACCTCTGTGAGATGAATTCACAGAACACTAAGCAGTTTCTCAGAAAGCTTCTTTCCAGATTTCATCTGAGGATATTTCCTTTTTCACCATAGCCCTCTATGGGCTTCCAAATATCACTTTGCCAATTCCACAAGAACTGTCTTAGCGAAAGGCTTCTTGAGGGGAAAGCTGTAACTCTGTGAGATGATTTCACAGAACACAAACAAGTTTCTCAGAAAGCTTCTTTCTCTTTGTTATCGGAGGATATTTCCTTTGGCCCTATAGTCTTCAAAGGGATCCGAAATATCTGTTCTCAGATTCCACAGAAAGAAGGCTAGCAAAGAGATCCACGAAATACAGAATATAACCATGTGAGATGAATTCACAGAACACTAAGCAGTTTCTCAGAAAGCTTCTTTCCAGATTTCATCTGTGGATATTTCCTTTTTCACCATAGCCCTCTATGGGCTTCCAAATATCACTTTGCCAATTCCACAAGAACTGTCTTAGCGAAAGGCTTCTTGAGGGGAAAGCTGTAACTCTGTGAGATGATTTCACAGAACACAAAGAAGTTTCTCAGAAAGCTTCTTTCTCTTTGTTATCGGAGGATATTTCCTTTGGCCTTATAGTCTTCAAAGGGATCCGAAATATCTGTTCTCAGATTCCACAGAAAGAAGGCTAGCAAAGAGATCCACGAAATACAGATGTAACTCTGTGAGATGAATTCACAGAACACTAAGCAGTTTCTCAGAAAGCTTCTTTCCAGATTTCATCGGAGGATATTTCCTTTTTCACCATAGCCCTGTATGGGCTTCCAAATATCACTTTGCCAATTCCACAAGAACTGTCTTAGCGAAAGTCTTCTTGAGGGGAAAGCTGTAACTCTGTGAGATGATTTCACAGAACACAAACAAGTTTCTCAGAAAGCTTCTTTCTCTTTGTTATCGGAGGATATTTCCTTTGGCCCTATAGTCTTCAAAGGTATCCGAAATATCTGTTCTCAGATTCCACAGAAATAAGGCTAGCAAAGAGATCTACGAAACACAGATGTAACTCTGGGAGATGAATCCACAGAACACTAAGCAGTTTCTCAGAAAGCTTCTTTCCAGATTTCATCTGAGGATATTTCCTTTTTCACCATAGCCCTCTATGGGCTTCCAAATATCACTTTGCCAATTCCACAAGAACTGTCTTAGCGAAAGGCTTCTTGAGGGGAAAGCTGTAACTCTGTGAGATGATTTCACAGAACACAAAGAAGTTTCTCAGAAAGCTTCTTTCTCTTTGTTATCGGAGGATATTTCCTTTGGCCCTATGGTCTTCAAAGGGATCCGAAATATCTGTTCTCAGATTCCACAGAAAGAAGGCTAGCAAAGAGATCCTCGAAATACAGATGTAACACTGTGAGATGAAATCACAGATCACTAAGCAGTTTCTCAGAAAGCTTCTTTCCAGATTTCATCTGAGGATATTTCCTTTTTCACCATAGCCCTCTATGGGCTTCCAAATATCTCTTTGCCAATTCCAAAGAACTGTCTTAGCGAAAGGCTTCTTGAGGGGAAAGCTGTAACTCTGTGAGATGATTTCACAGAACACAAAGAAGTTTCTCAGAAAGCTTCTTTCTCTTTATTATGGGAGGATATTTCCTTTGACCCTATAGTCTTCAAAGGAATCTGAAATATCTGTTCTCAGATTCCACAGAAAGAAGGCTAGCAAAGAGATACATGAAATACCCATTAACTCTTTGAGATGAATTCACAGAACACTAAGCATTTTCTCAGAAAGCTTCTTTCCAGATTTCATCTGAGGATATTTCCTTTTTCACCATAGCCCTCTATGGGCTTCCAAATATCACTTTCCCAATTCCACAAGAACTGTCTTAGCGAAAGGCTTCTTGAGGGGAAAGCTGTAACTCTGTGAGATGATTTCACAGAACACAAAGAAGTTTCTCAGAAAGCTTCTTTCTCTTTGTTATCGGAGGATATTTCCTTTGGCCCTATAGTCTTCAAAGGGATCCGAAATATCTGTTCTCAGATTCCACAGAAATAAGGCTAGCAAAGAGATCCACGAAATACGGATGTAACTCTGTGAGATGAATTAACAGAACACTAAGCAGTTTCTCAGAAAGCTTCTTTCCAGATTTCATCTGAGGATATTTCCTTTTTCACCATAGCCCTCTATGGGCTTCCAAATATCACTTTCCCAATTCCACAAGAACTGTCTTAGCGAAAGGCTTCTTGAGGGGAAAGCTGTAACTCTGTGAGATGATTTCACAGAACACAAAGAAGTTTCTCAGAAAGCTTCTTTCTCTTTGTTATCGGAGGATATTTCCTTTGGCCCTATAGTCTTCAAAGGGATCCGAAATATCTGTTCTCAGATTCCACAGAAACAAGGCTAGCAAAGAGATCTACGAAACACAGATGTAACTCTGTGAGATGAATTCACAGAACACTAAGCAGTTTCTCAGAAAGCTTCTTTCCAGATTTCATCTGAGGATATTTCCTTTTTCACCATAGCCCTCTATGGGCTTCCAAATATCACTTTGCCAATTCCACAAGAACTGTCTCAGCGAAAGGCTTCTTGAGGGGAAAGCTGTAACTCTGAAAGATGATTTCACAGAACACAAAGAAGTTTCTCAGAAAGCTTCTTTCTCTTTGTTATCGGAGGATATTTCTTTGGCCCTATAGTCTTCAAAGGGATCCGAAATATCTGTTCTCAGATTCCACAGAAAGAAGGCTAGAAAAGAGATCCACGAAATACAGATGTAACTCTGTGAGATGAACTCACAGAACACTAAGCAGTTTCTCAGAAAGCTTCTTTCCAGATTTCATCTGAGGATATTTCCTTTTTCACCATAGCCCTCTATGGGCTTCCAAATATCACTTTGCCAATTCCACAAGAACTGTCTTAGCGAAAGGCTTCTTGAGGGGAAAGCTGTAACTCTGTGAGATGATTTCACAGAACACAAACAAGTTTCTCAGAAAGCTTCTTTCTCTTTGTTATCGGAGGATATTTCCTTTGGCCCTATGGTCTTCAAAGGGATCCGAAATATCTGTTCTCAGATTCCACAGAAAGAAGGCTAGCAAAGAGATCCACGAAATACAGATGTAACTCTGTGAGATAAATTCACAGAACACTAAGCAGTTTCTCAGAAAGCTTCTTTCCAGATTTCATCTGAGGATATTTCCTTTTTCACCATCGCCCTCTGTGGGCTTCCAAATATCACTTTGACAATTCCACAAGAACTGTCTTAGCGAAAGGCTTCTTGAGGGGAAAGCTGTAACTCTGTGAGATGATTTCACAGAACATAACGAAGTTTCTCAGAAAGCTTCCTTCTCTTTGTTATCGGAGGATATTTCCTTTGGCCCTATAGTCTTCAAAGGGATCAGAAATATCTGTTTCACATTCCACAGAAAGAAGGCTAGCAAAGAGATCCACGAAATACAGATGTAACAATGTGAGATGAATTCACAGAACACTAAGCAGTTTCTCAGAAAGCTTCTTTCCAGATTTCATCTGTGGATATTTCCTTTTTCACCATAGCCCACTATGGGCTTGCAAATATCACTTTGCCAATTCCACAATAACTGTCTTAGCGAAAGGCTTCTTGAGGGGAAAGCTGTAACTCTGTGAGATGATTTCACAGAACACAAAGAAGTTTTCAGAAAGCTTCTTTCTCTTTGTTATCGGAGGATATTTCCTTTGTCCCTATAGTCTTCAAAGGGATCCGAAATATCTGTTCTCAGATTCCACAGAAATAAGGATAGCAAACTAATTTATGAAACACACATATAACTCTGTGAGATGAATTCACAGAACACTAAGCAGTTTCTCCGAAAGCTTCTTTCCAGATTTTATCTGAGGATATTTCCTTTTTCACCATAGCCCTCTATGGGCTTCCAAATATCACTTTGCCAATTCCACAAGAACTGTCTTAGCGAAAGGCTACTTGAGGGGAAAGCTGTAACTCTGTGAGACGATTTCACAGAACACAAAGTAGTTTCTCAGAAAGCTTCTTTCTCTTTGTTATCGGAGGATATTTCCTTTGGCCCTAGAGTCTTCAAAGGGTTCCGAAATATCTGTTCTCAGATTCCGCAGAAATAAGGCTAGCAAAGTGATCTACGAAACACAGATGTAACTCTGTGAGATGAATTCACAGAACACTAAGCAGTTTCTGAGAAAGCTTCTTTCCAGATTTCATCTGAGGATATTTCCTTTTTCACAATAGCCCTCTATGGGCTTCCAAATATCACTTTGCCAATTCCACAAGAACTGTCTCAGCGAAAGGCTTCTTGAGGGGAAATCTGTAACTCTGTGAGATGATTTCACAGAACACAAAGAAGTTTCTCGGAAAGCTTCTTTCTCTTTGTTATCGGAGGATATTTCCTTTGGCCCTATGGTCTTCAAAGGGATCCGAAATATCTGTTCTCAGAATCCACAGAAAGAAGGCTAGCAAAGAGATCCTCGAAATACAGATATAACACTGTGAAATGAATTCACAGAACACTAAGCAGTTTCTCAGAAAGCTTCTTTCCAGATTTCATCTGAGGATATTTGCTTTTTCACCATAGCCCTCTATGGGCTTCCAAATATCACTTTGCCAATTCCACAAGAACTGTCTTAGCGAAAGGCTTCTTGAGGGGAAAGCTGTAACTCTGTGAGATGATTTCACAGAACACAAAGAAGTTTCTCAGAAAGCTTCTTTCTCTTTGTTATGGGAGGATATTTCCTTTGGCCTTTTGGTCTTCAAAGGGATCCGAAATATCTGTTCTCAGATTCCACAGAAAGAAGGCTAGCAAAGAGATACACGAAATACAGATGTAACTCTGTGAGATGAATTCACAGAACACTAAGCATTTTCTCAGAAAGCTTCTTTCCAGATTTCATCTGAGGATATTTCCTTTTTCACCATCGCCCTCTGTGGGCTTCCAAATATCACTTTGCCAATTCCCCAAGAACTGTCTTAGCGAAAGGCTTCTTGAGGGGAAAGCTGTAACTCTGTGAGATGATTTCACAGAACACAAAGAAGTTCCTCAGAAAGCTTCTTTCTCTTTGTTATCGGAGGATATTTCCTTTGGCCCTATTGTCTTCAAAGGGATCCGAAATATCTGTTCTCAGATTCCACAGAAAGAAGGCTAGCAAAGAGATCCACGAAATACAGATGTAACCATGTGAGATGAATTCACAGAACACTAAGCAGTTTCTCAGAAAGCTTCTTTCCAGATTTCATCTAAGGATATTTCCTTTTTCACCATAGCCCTCTATGGGCTTCCAAATATCACTTTGCCAATTCCACAAGAACTGTCTTAGCGAAAGGCTTCTTCAGGGGAAAGCTGTAACTCTGTGAGATGATTTCACAGAACACAAAGAAGTTTCTCAGAAAGCTTCTTTCTCTTTGTTATCGGAGGATATTTCCTTGGGCCCTAGAGTCTTCAAAGGGATCCGAAATATCTGTTCTCAGATTCCGCAGAAATAAGGCTAGCAAAGTGATCTACGAAACACAGATGTAACTCTGTGAGATGAATTCACAGAACACTAAGCAGTTTCTCAATAAGCTTCTTTCCAGATTTCATCTGAGGATATTTCCTTTTTCACCATAGCCCTCTATGGGCTTCCAAATATCACTTTGCCAATTCCACAAGAACTGTCTTAGCGAAAGGCTTCTTGAGGGGAAAGCTGTAACTCTGTGAGACGATTTCACAGATTACAAAGAAGTTTCTCAGAAAGCTTCTTTCTTTTTGTTATCGGAGGATAATTCCTTTGGCCCTATAATCTTCAAAGGGATCCGAAATATCTGTTCTCAGATTCCACAAAAATAAGGCTAGCAAAGAGATCTACGAAACACAGATGTACCTCTGTGAGATGAATTCACAGAACACTAAGCAGTTTCTCAGAAAGCTTCTTTCCAGATTTCATCTGAGGATATTTCCTTTTTCACCATAGCCCTCTATGGGCTTCCAAATATCACTTTGCCGATTCCACAAGAAGTGTCTCAGCGAAAGGCTTCTTGAGGGGAAAGCTGTAACTCTGTGAGATGATTTCACAGAACACAAAGAAGTTTCTCGGAAAGCTTCTTTCTCTTTGTTATCGGAGGATATTTCCTTTGGCCCTATGGTCTTCAAAGGGATCCGAAATATCTGTTCTCAGATTCCACAGAAAGAAGGCTAGCAAAGAGATCCTCGAAATACAGATATAACACTGTGAGATGAATTCACAGAACACTAAGCAGTTTCTCAGAAAGCTTCTTTCCAGATTTCATCTGAGGATATTTGCTTTTTCACCATAGCCCTCTATGGGCTTCCAAATATCACTTTTCCAATTCCACAAGAACTGTCTTAGCGAAAGGCTTCTTGAGGGGAAAGCTGTAACTCTGTGAGATGATTTCACAGAACACAAAGAAGTTTCTCAGAAAGCTTCTTTCTCTTTGTTATGGGAGGATATTTCCTTTGGCCCTATGGTCTTCAAAGGGATCCGAAATATCTGTTCTCAGATTCCACAGAAAGAAGGCTAGCAAAGAGATACACGAAATACAGATGTAACTCTGTGAGATGAATTCACAGAACACTAAGCATTTTCTCAGAAAGCTTCTTTCCAGATTTCATATGAGGATATTTCCTTTTTCACCATCGCCCTCTGTGGGCTTCCAAATATCACTTTGCCAATTCCACAAGAACTGTCTTAGAGAACGGCTTCTTGAGGGGAAAGCTGTAACTCTGTGAGATGATTTCACAGAACACAAAGAAGATTCTCAGAAAGCTTCTTTCTCTTTGTTATCGGAGGATATTTCCTTTGGCCCTATAGTCTTCAAAGGGATCCGAAATATCTGTTCTCAGATTCCACAGAAAGAAGGCTAGCAAAGAGATCCACGAAATACCGATGTAACCATGTGAGATGAATTCACAGAACACTAAGCAGTTTCTCAGAAAGCTTCTTTCCAGATTTCATCTAAGGATATTTCCTTTTTCACCATAGCCCTCTATGGGCTTCCAAATATCACTTTGCCAATTCCACAAGAACTGTCTTAGCGAAAGGCTTCTTGAGGGGAAAGCTGTAACTCTGTGAGATGATTTCACAGAACACAAAGAAGTTTCTCAGAAAGCTTCTTTCTCTTTGTTATCGGAGGATATTTCCTTTGGCCCTATGGTCTTCAAAGGGATCCGAAATATCTGTTCTCAGATTCCACAGAAGGAAGGCTAGCAAAGAGATCCACGAAATACAGATGTAACTCTGTGAGATGAATTCACAGAACACTAAGCAGTTTCTCAGAAAGCTTCTTTCCAGATTTCATCTGAGGATATTTCCTTTTTCACCATCGCCCTCTGTGGGCTTCCAAATATCACTTTGCCAATTCCACAAGAACTGTCTTAGCGAAAGGCTTCTTGAGGGGAAAGCTGTAACTCTGTGAGATGATTTCACAGAACACAAACAAGTTTCTCAGAAAGCTTCTTTCTCTTTGTTATCGGAGGATATTTCCTTTGGCCCTATGGTCTTCAAAGGGATCCGAAATATCTGTTCTCAGATTCCACAGAAAGAAGGCTAGCAAAGAGATCCACGAAATACAGATGTAACTCTGTGAGATGAATTCACAGAACACTAAGCAGTTTCTCAGAAAGCTTCTTTCCAGATTTCATCTGAGGATATTTCCTTTTTCACCATCGCCCTCTGTGGGCTTCCAAATATCACTTTGCCAATTCCACAAGAACTGTCTTAGCGAAATGCTTCTTGAGGGGAAAGCTGTAACTCTGTGAGATGATTTCACAGAACATAACGAAGTTTCTCAGAAAGCTTCCTTCTCTTTGTTATCGGAGGATATTTCCTTTGTCCCTATAGTCTTCAAAGGGATCCGAAATATCTGTTCTCAGATTCCACAGAAATAAGGATAGCAAACTAATTTATGAAACACACATATAACTCTGTGAGATGAATTCACAGAACACTAAGCAGTTTCTCCGAAAGCTTTTTTCCAGATTTTATCTGAGGATATTTCCTTTTTCACCATAGCCCTCTATGGGCTTCCAAATATCACTTTGCCAATTCCACAAGAACTGTCTTAGCGAAAGGCTACTTGAGGGGAAAGCTGTAACTCTGTGAGACGATTTCACAGAACACAAAGTAGTTTCTCAGAAAGCTTCTTTCTCTTTGTTATCGGAGGATATTTCCTTTGGCCCTAGAGTCTTCAAAGGGTTCCGAAATATCTGTTCTCAGATTCCGCAGAAATAAGGCTAGCAAAGTGATCTACGAAACACAGATGTAACTCTGTGAGATGAATTCACAGAACACTAAGCAGTTTCTGAGAAAGCTTCTTTCCAGATTTCATCTGAGGATATTTCCTTTTTCACAATAGCCCTCTATGGGCTTCCAAATATCACTTTGCCAATTCCACAAGAACTGTCTCAGCGAAAGGCTTCTTGAGGGGAAATCTGTAACTCTGTGAGATGATTTCACAGAACACAAAGAAGTTTCTCGGAAAGCTTCTTTCTCTTTGTTATCGGAGGATATTTCCTTTGGCCCTATGGTCTTCAAAGGGATCCGAAATATCTGTTCTCAGAATCCACAGAAAGAAGGCTAGCAAAGAGATCCTCGAAATACAGATATAACACTGTGAAATGAATTCACAGAACACTAAGCAGTTTCTCAGAAAGCTTCTTTCCAGATTTCATCTGAGGATATTTGCTTTTTCACCATAGCCCTCTATGGGCTTCCAAATATCACTTTGCCAATTCCACAAGAACTGTCTTAGCGAAAGGCTTCTTGAGGGGAAAGCTGTAACTCTGTGAGATGATTTCACAGAACACAAAGAAGGTTCTCAGAAAGCTTCTTTCTCTTTGTTATGGGAGGATATTTCCTTTGGCCTTTTGGTCTTCAAAGGGATCCGAAATATCTGTTCTCAGATTCCACAGAAAGAAGGCTAGCAAAGAGATACACGAAATACAGATGTAACTCTGTGAGATGAATTCACAGAACACTAAGCATTTTCTCAGAAAGCTTCTTTCCAGATTTCATCTGAGGATATTTCCTTTTTCACCATCGCCCTCTGTGGGCTTCCAAATATCACTTTGCCAATTCCCCAAGAACTGTCTTAGCGAAAGGCTTCTTGAGGGGAAAGCTGTAACTCTGTGAGATGATTTCACAGAACACAAAGAAGTTCCTCAGAAAGCTTCTTTCTCTTTGTTATCGGAGGATATTTCCTTTGGCCCTATTGTCTTCAAAGGGATCCGAAATATCTGTTCTCAGATTCCACAGAAAGAAGGCTAGCAAAGAGATCCACGAAATACAGATGTAACCATGTGAGATGAATTCACAGAACACTAAGCAGTTTCTCAGAAAGCTTCTTTCCAGATTTCATCTAAGGATATTTCCTTTTTCACCATAGCCCTCTATGGGCTTCCAAATATCACTTTGCCAATTCCACAAGAACTGTCTTAGCGAAAGGCTTCTTCAGGGGAAAGCTGTAACTCTGTGAGATGATTTCACAGAACACAAAGAAGTTTCTCAGAAAGCTTCTTTCTCTTTGTTATCGGAGGATATTTCCTTGGGCCCTAGAGTCTTCAAAGGGATCCGAAATATCTGTTCTCAGATTCCGCAGAAATAAGGCTAGCAAAGTGATCTACGAAACACAGATGTAACTCTGTGAGATGAATTCACAGAACACTAAGCAGTTTCTCAATAAGCTTCTTTCCAGATTTCATCTGAGGATATTTCCTTTTTCACCATAGCCCTCTATGGGCTTCCAAATATCACTTTGCCAATTCCACAAGAACTGTCTTAGCGAAAGGCTTCTTGAGGGGAAAGCTGTAACTCTGTGAGACGATTTCACAGATTACAAAGAAGTTTCTCAGAAAGCTTCTTTCTTTTTGTTATCGGAGGATAATTCCTTTGGCCCTATAATCTTCAAAGGGATCCGAAATATCTGTTCTCAGATTCCACAAAAATAAGGCTAGCAAAGAGATCTACGAAACACAGATGTACCTCTGTGAGATGAATTCACAGAACACTAAGCAGTTTCTCAGAAAGCTTCTTTCCAGATTTCATCTGAGGATATTTCCTTTTTCACCATAGCCCTCTATGGGCTTCCAAATATCACTTTGCCGATTCCACAAGAAGTGTCTCAGCGAAAGGCTTCTTGAGGGGAAAGCTGTAACTCTGTGAGATGATTTCACAGAACACAAAGAAGTTTCTCGGAAAGCTTCTTTCTCTTTGTTATCGGAGGATATTTCCTTTGGCCCTATGGTCTTCAAAGGGATCCGAAATATCTGTTCTCAGATTCCACAGAAAGAAGGCTAGCAAAGAGATCCTCGAAATACAGATATAACACTGTGAGATGAATTCACAGAACACTAAGCAGTTTCTCAGAAAGCTTCTTTCCAGATTTCATCTGAGGATATTTGCTTTTTCACCATAGCCCTCTATGGGCTTCCAAATATCACTTTTCCAATTCCACAAGAACTGTCTTAGCGAAAGGCTTCTTGAGGGGAAAGCTGTAACTCTGTGAGATGATTTCACAGAACACAAAGAAGTTTCTCAGAAAGCTTCTTTCTCTTTGTTATGGGAGGATATTTCCTTTGGCCCTATGGTCTTCAAAGGGATCCGAAATATCTGTTCTCAGATTCCACAGAAAGAAGGCTAGCAAAGAGATACACGAAATACAGATGTAACTCTGTGAGATGAATTCACAGAACACTAAGCATTTTCTCAGAAAGCTTCTTTCCAGATTTCATATGAGGATATTTCCTTTTTCACCATCGCCCTCTGTGGGCTTCCAAATATCACTTTGCCAATTCCACAAGAACTGTCTTAGAGAACGGCTTCTTGAGGGGAAAGCTGTAACTCTGTGAGATGATTTCACAGAACACAAAGAAGATTCTCAGAAAGCTTCTTTCTCTTTGTTATCGGAGGATATTTCCTTTGGCCCTATAGTCTTCAAAGGGATCCGAAATATCTGTTCTCAGATTCCACAGAAAGAAGGCTAGCAAAGAGATCCACGAAATACCGATGTAACCATGTGAGATGAATTCACAGAACACTAAGCAGTTTCTCAGAAAGCTTCTTTCCAGATTTCATCTAAGGATATTTCCTTTTTCACCATAGCCCTCTATGGGCTTCCAAATATCACTTTGCCAATTCCACAAGAACTGTCTTAGCGAAAGGCTTCTTGAGGGGAAAGCTGTAACTCTGTGAGATGATTTCACAGAACACAAAGAAGTTTCTCAGAAAGCTTCTTTCTCTTTGTTATCGGAGGATATTTCCTTTGGCCCTATGGTCTTCAAAGGGATCCGAAATATCTGTTCTCAGATTCCACAGAAGGAAGGCTAGCAAAGAGATCCACGAAATACAGATGTAACTCTGTGAGATGATATTCACAGAACACTAAGCAGTTTCTCAGAAAGCTTCTTTCCAGATTTCATCTGAGGATATTTCCTTTTTCACCATCGCCCTCTGTGGGCTTCCAAATATCACTTTGCCAATTCCACAAGAACTGTCTTAGCGAAAGGCTTCTTGAGGGGAAAGCTGTAACTCTGTGAGATGATTTCACAGAACACAAACAAGTTTCTCAGAAAGCTTCTTTCTCTTTGTTATCGGAGGATATTTCCTTTGGCCCTATGGTCTTCAAAGGGATCCGAAATATCTGTTCTCAGATTCCACAGAAAGAAGGCTAGCAAAGAGATCCACGAAATACAGATGTAACTCTGTGAGATGAATTCACAGAACACTAAGCAGTTTCTCAGAAAGCTTCTTTCCGGATTTCATCTGAGGATATTTCCTTTTTCACCATCGCCCTCTGTGGGCTTCCAAATATCACTTTGCCAATTCCACAAGAACTGTCTTAGCGAAATGCTTCTTGAGGGGAAAGCTGTAACTCTGTGAGATGATTTCACAGAACATAACGAAGTTTCTCAGAAAGCTTCCTTCTCTTTGTTATCGGAGGATATTTCCTTTGGCCCTATAGTCTTCAAAGGGATCCGAAATATCTGTTCTCAGATTCCACAGAAAGAAGGCTAGCAAACTAATTTATGAAACACACATATAACTCTGTGAGATGAGTTCACAGAACACTAAGCAGTTTCTCAGAAAGCTTCTTTCCAGATTTTATCTGAGGATATTTCCTTTTTCACCATAGCCCTCTATGGGCTTCCAAATATCACTTTGCCAATTCCACAAGAACTGTCTTAGCGAAAGGCTACTTGAGGGGAAAGCTGTAACTCTGTGAGACGATTTCACAGAACACAAAGTAGTTTCTCAGAAAGCTTCTTTCTCTTTGTTATCGGAGGATATTTCCTTTGGCCCTAGAGTCTTCAAAGGGATCCGAAATATCTGTTCTCAGATTCCGCAGAAATAAGGCTAGCAAAGTGATCTACGAAACACAGATGTAACTCTGTGAGATGAATTCACAGAACACTAAGTAGTTTCTGAGAAAGCTTCTTTCCAGATTTCATCTGAGGATATTTCCTTTTTCACAATAGCCCTCTATGGGCTTCCAAATATCACTTTGCCAATTCCACAAGAACTGTCTCAGCGAAAGGCTTCTTGAGGGGAAAGCTGTAACTCTGTGAGATGATTTCACAGAACACAAAGAAGTTTCTCGGAAAGCTTCTTTCTCTTTGTTATCGGAGGATATTTCCTTTGGCCCTATGGTCTTCAAAGGGATCCGAAATATCTGTTCTCAGATTCCACAGAAAGAAGGCTAGCAAAGAGATCCTCGAAATACAGATATAACACTGTGAAATGAATTCACAGAACACTAAGCAGTTTCTCAGAAAGCTTCTTTCCAGATTTCATCTGAGGATATTTGCTTTTTCACCATAGCCCTATATGGGCTTCCAAATATCACTTTGCCAATTCCACAAGGACTGTCTTAGCGAAAGGCTTCTTGAGGGGAAAGCTGTAACTCAGTGAGATGATTTCACAGAACACAAAGAAGTTTCTCAGAAAGCTTCTTTCTCTTTGTTATGGGAGGATATTTCCTTTGGCCTTATGGTCTTCAAAGGGATCCGAAATATCTGTTCTCAGATTCCACAGAAAGAAGGCTAGCAAAGAGATACACGAAATACAGATGTAACACTGTGAGATGAATTCACAGAACACTAAGCATTTTCTCAGAAAGCTTCTTTCCAGATTTCATCTGAGGATATTTCCTTTTTCACCATCGCCCTCTGTGGGCTTCCAAATATCACTTTGCCAATTCCACAAGAACTGTCTTAGCGAAAGGCTTCTTGAGGGGAAAGCTGTAACTCTGTGAGATGATTTCACAGAACACAAAGTAGTTTCTCAGAAAGCTTCTTTCTCTTTGTTATCGGAGGATATTTCCTTTGGCCCTATAGTCTTCAAAGGGATCCGAAATATCTGTTCTCAGATTCCACAGAAAGAAGGCTAGCAAAGAGATCCACGAAATACAGATGTAACCATGTGAGATGAATTCACAGAACACTAAGCAGTTTCTCAGAAAGCTTCTTTCCAGATTTCATCTAAGGATATTTCCTTTTTCACCATAGCCCTCTATGGGCTTCCAAATATCACTTTGCCAATTCCACAAGAACTGTCTTGGCGAAAGGCTTCTTGAGGGGAAAGCTGTAACTCTGTGAGATGATTTCACAGAACACAAAGAAGTTTCTCAGAAAGCTTCTTTCTCTTTGTTATGGGAGGATATTTCCTTTGGCCCTATGGTCTTCAAAGGGATCCGAAATATCTGTTCTCAGATTCCACAGAAAGAAGGCTAGCAAAGATATACACGAAATACAGATGTAACTCTGTGAGATGAATTCACAGAACACTAAGCAGTTTTTCAGAAAGCTTCTTTCCACATTTCATCTGAGGATATTTCCATTTTCACCATCGCCCTCTGTGGGCTTCCAAATATCACTTTGCCAATTCCACAAGAACTGTCTTGGCGAAAGGCTTCTTGAGGGGAAAGCTGTAACTCTGTGAGATGATTTCACAGAACACAAAGAAGTTTCTCAGAAAGCTTCTTTCTCTTTGTTATCGGAGGATATTTCCTTTGGCCCTATAGTCTTCAACGGGATCCGAAATATCTGTTCTCAGATTCCACAGAAAGAAGGCTAGCAAAGAGATCCACGAAATACAGATGTAACCATGTGAGATGAATTCACAGAACACTAAGCAGTTTCTCAGAAAGCTTCTTTCCAGATTTCATCTAAGGATATTTCCTTTTTCACCATAGCCCTCTATGGGCTTCCAAATATCACTTTGCCAATTCCACAAGAACTGTCTTAGCGAAAGGCTTCTTGAGGGGAAAGCTGTAACTCTGTGAGATGATTTCACAGAACACGAAGAAGTTTCTCAGAAAGCTTCTTTCTTTTTGTTATCGGAGGATATTTCCTTTGGCCCTATGGTCTTCAAAGGGATCCGAAATATCTGTTCTCAGATTCCACAGAAAGAAGGCTATCAAAGAGATACACGAAATACAGATGTAACTCTGTGAGATGAATTCACAGAACACTAAGCAGTTTCTCAGAAAGCTTCTTTCCAGATTTCATCTGAGGATATTTCCTTTTTCACCATCGCCCTCTGTGGGCTTCCAAATATCACTTTGCCAATTCCACAAGAACTGTCTTAGCGAAAGGCTTCTTGAGGGGAAAGCTGTAACTCTGTGAGATGATTTCACAGAACACAAAGAAGTTTCTCAGAAAGCTTCTTTCTCTTTGTTATCGGAGGATATTTCCTTTGGCCCTATAGTCTTCAAAGGGATCCGAAATATCTGTCTCAGATTCCGCAGAAATAAGGCTAGCAAAGTGATCTACGAAACACAGATGTAACTCTGTGAGATGAATTCACAGAACACTAAGCAGTTTCTCAGAAAGCTTCTTTCCAGATTTCATCTGAGGATATTTCCTTTTTCACCATAGCCCTCTATGGGCTTCTAAATATCACTTTGCCAATTCCACAAGAACTGTCTCAGCGAAAGGCTTCTTGAGGGGAAAGCTGTAACTCTGTGAGATGATTTCACAGAACACAAAGAAGTTTCTCAGAAAGCTTCTTTCTCTTTGTTATCGGAGGATATTTCCTTTGGCCCTATGGTCTTCAAAGGGATCCGAAATATCTGTTCTCAGATTCCACAGAAAGAAGGCTAGCAAAGAGATCCTCGAAATACAGATATAACACTGTGAGATGAATTCACAGAACACTAAGCAGTTTCTCAGAAAGCTTCTTTCCGGATTTCATCTGAGGATATTTCCTTTTTCACCATAGCCCTCTATGGGCTTCCAAATATCACTTTGCCAATTCCACAAGAACTGTCTTAGCGAAAGGCTTCTTGAGGGGAAAGCTGTAACTCTGTGAGATGATTTCACAGAACACAAAGAAGTTTCTCAGAAAGCTTCTTTCTCTTTGTTATCGGAGGATATTTCCTTTGGCCCTATAGTCTTCAAAGGGATCCGAAATATCTGTTCTCAGATTCCACAGAAAGAAGGCTAGCAAAGAGATCCACGAAAAACAGATATAACTCTGTGAGATGAATTAACAGAACACTAAGCAGTTTCTTAGAAAGCTTCTTTAAAGATTTCATCTGAGGATATTTCCTTTTTCACCATAGCCGTCTATGGGCTTCCAAATATCACCTTTCCAATTCCACAAGAACTGTCTTAGCGAAAGGCTTCTTGAGGGGAAAGCTGTAACTCTGTGAGATGATTTCACAGAACACAAAGAAGTTTCTCAGAAAGCTTCTTTCTCTTTGTTATCGGAGGATATTTCCTTTGGCTCTAGATTCTCCAAAGGGATCCGAAATATCTGTTCTCAGATTCCGCAGAAATAAGGCTAGCAAAGTGATCTACGAAACACAGATGTAACTCTGTGAGATGAATTAACAGAACACTAAGCAGTTTCTCAGAAAGCTTCTTTCCAGATTTCATCTGAGGATATTTCCTTTTTCACCATAGCCCTCTATGGGCTTCCAAATATCACTTTGCCAATTCCACAAGAACTGTCTTAGCGAAAGGCTTCTTGAGGGGAAAGCTGGAACTCTGTGAGATGATTTCACAGAACACAAAGAAGTTTCTCAGAAAGCTTCTTTCTTTTTGTTTTCGGAGGATAATTCCTTTGGCCCTATAATCATCAAAGAGATCCGAAATATCTGTTCTCAGATTCCACAGAAATAAGTCTAGCAAAGAGATCTACGAACTCAGATGTACCTCTGTGAGATGAATTCACAGAACACTAAGCAGTTTCTCAGAAAGCTTCTTTCCAGATTTCATCTGAAGATATTTCCTTTTTCACCATAGCCCTCTATGGGCTTCCAAATATCACTTTTCCAATTCCACAAGAACTGTCTCAGCGAAAGGCTTCTTGAGGGGAAAGCTGTAATTCTGTGAGATGATTTCACAGAACACAAAGAAGTTTCTCAGAAAGCTTCTTTCTCTTTGTTATCGGAGGATATTTCCTTTGGCCCTATGGTCTTCAAAGGGATCCGAAATATCTGTTCTCAGATTTCACAGAAAGAAGGCTAGCAAAGAGATCCTCGAAATACAGATATAACACTGTGAGATGAATTCACAGAACACTAAGCAGTTTCTCAGAAAGCTTCTTTCCAGATTTCATCTGAGGATATTTCCTTTTTCACCATAGCCCTCTATTGGCTTCCAATTATCACTTTGCCAATTCCACAAGAACTGTCTTAGCGAAAGGCTTCTTCAGGGGAAAGCTGTAACTCTGTGAGATGATTTCACAGAACACAAAGAAGTTTCTCAGAAAGCTTCTTTCTCTTTGTTATCGGAGGATATTTCCTTGGGCCCTAGAGTCTTCAAAGGGATCCGAAATATCTGTTCTCAGATTCCGCAGAAATAAGGCTAGCAAAGTGATCTACGAAACACAGATGTAACTCTGTGAGATGAATTCACAGAACACTAAGCAGTTTCTCAATAAGCTTCTTTCCAGATTTCATCTGAGGATATTTCCTTTTTCACCATAGCCCTCTATGGGCTTCCAAATATCACTTTGCCAATTCCACAAGAACTGTCTTAGCGAAAGGCTTCTTGAGGGGAAAGCTGTAACTCTGTGAGACGATTTCACAGATTACAAAGAAGTTTCTCAGAAAGCTTCTTTCTTTTTGTTATCGGAGGATAATTCCTTTGGCCCTATAATCTTCAAAGGGATCCGAAATATCTGTTCTCAGATTCCACAAAAATAAGGCTAGCAAAGAGATCTACGAAACACAGATGTACCTCTGTGAGATGAATTCACAGAACACTAAGCAGTTTCTCAGAAAGCTTCTTTCCAGATTTCATCTGAGGATATTTCCTTTTTCACCATAGCCCTCTATGGGCTTCCAAATATCACTTTGCCAATTCCACAAGAAGTGTCTCAGCGAAAGGCTTCTTGAGGGGAAAGCTGTAACTCTGTGAGATGATTTCACAGAACACAAACAAGTTTCTCAGAAAGCTTCTTTCTCTTTGTTATCGGAGGATATTTCCTTTGGCCCTATGGTCTTCAAAGGGATCCGAAATATCTGTTCTCAGATTCCACAGAAAGAAGGCTAGCAAAGAGATCCACGAAATACAGATGTAACTCTGTGAGATAAATTCACAGAACACTAAGCAGTTTCTCAGAAAGCTTCTTTCCAGATTTCATCTGAGGATATTTCCTTTTTCACCATCGCCCTCTGTGGGCTTCCAAATATCACTTTGACAATTCCACAAGAACTGTCTTAGCGAAAGGCTTCTTGAGGGGAAAGCTGTAACTCTGTGAGATGATTTCACAGAACATAACGAAGTTTCTCAGAAAGCTTCCTTCTCTTTGTTATCGGAGGATATTTCCTTTGGCCCTATAGTCTTCAAAGGGATCAGAAATATCTGTTTCACATTCCACAGAAAGAAGGCTAGCAAAGAGATCCACGAAATACAGATGTAACAATGTGAGATGAATTCACAGAACACTAAGCAGTTTCTCAGAAAGCTTCTTTCCAGATTTCATCTGTGGATATTTCCTTTTTCACCATAGCCCACTATGGGCTTGCAAATATCACTTTGCCAATTCCACAATAACTGTCTTAGCGAAAGGCTTCTTGAGGGGAAAGCTGTAACTCTGTGAGATGATTTCACAGAACACAAAGAAGTTTTCAGAAAGCTTCTTTCTCTTTGTTATCGGAGGATATTTCCTTTGTCCCTATAGTCTTCAAAGGGATCCGAAATATCTGTTCTCAGATTCCACAGAAATAAGGATAGCAAACTAATTTATGAAACACACATATAACTCTGTGAGATGAATTCACAGAACACTAAGCAGTTTCTCAGAAAGCTTCTTTCCAGATTTTATCTGAGGATATTTCCTTTTTCACCATAGCCCTCTATGGGCTTCCAAATATCACTTTGCCAATTCCACAAGAACTGTCTTAGCGAAAGGCTACTTGAGGGGAAAGCTGTAACTCTGTGAGACGATTTCACAGAACACAAAGTAGTTTCTCAGAAAGCTTCTTTCTCTTTGTTATCGGAGGATATTTCCTTTGGCCCTAGAGTCTTCAAAGGGTTCCGAAATATCTGTTCTCAGATTCCGCAGAAATAAGGCTAGCAAAGTGATCTACGAAACACAGATGTAACTCTGTGAGATGAATTCACAGAACACTAAGCAGTTTCTGAGAAAGCTTCTTTCCAGATTTCATCTGAGGATATTTCCTTTTTCACAATAGCCCTCTATGGGCTTCCAAATATCACTTTGCCAATTCCACAAGAACTGTCTCAGCGAAAGGCTTCTTGAGGGGAAATCTGTAACTCTGTGAGATGATTTCACAGAACACAAAGAAGTTTCTCGGAAAGCTTCTTTCTCTTTGTTATCGGAGGATATTTCCTTTGGCCCTATGGTCTTCAAAGGGATCCGAAATATCTGTTCTCAGATTCCACAGAAAGAAGGCTAGCAAAGAGATCCTCGAAATACAGATATAACACTGTGAAATGAATTCACAGAACACTAAGCAGTTTCTCAGAAAGCTTCTTTCCAGATTTCATCTGAGGATATTTGCTTTTTCACCATAGCCCTCTATGGGCTTCCAAATATCACTTTGCCAATTCCACAAGAACTGTCTTAGCGAAAGGCTTCTTGAGGGGAAAGCTGTAACTCTGTGAGATGATTTCACAGAACACAAAGAAGTTTCTCAGAAAGCTTCTTTCTCTTTGTTATGGGAGGATATTTCCTTTGGCCTTATGGTCTTCAAAGGGATCCGAAATATCTGTTCTCAGATTCCACAGAAAGAAGGCTAGCAAAGAGATACACGAAATACAGATGTAACTCTGTGAGATGAATTCACAGAACACTAAGCATTTTCTCAGAAAGCTTCTTTCCAGATTTCATCTGAGGATATTTCCTTTTTCACCATCGCCCTCTGTGGGCTTCCAAATATCACTTTGCCAATTCCCCAAGAACTGTCTTAGCGAAAGGCTTCTTGAGGGGAAAGCTGTAACTCTGTGAGATGATTTCACAGAACACAAAGAAGTTTCTCAGAAAGCTTCTTTCTCTTTGTTATCGGAGGATATTTCCTTTGGCCCTATTGTCTTCAAAGGGATCCGAAATATCTGTTCTCAGATTCCACAGAAAGAAGGCTAGCAAAGAGATCCACGAAATACAGATGTAACCATGTGAGATGAATTCACAGAACACTAAGCAGTTTCTCAGAAAGCTTCTTTCCAGATTTCATCTAAGGATATTTCCTTTTTCACCATAGCCCTCTATGGGCTTCCAAATATCACTTTGCCAATTCCACAAGAACTGTCTTAGCGAAAGGCTTCTTCAGGGGAAAGCTGTAACTCTGTGAGATGATTTCACAGAACACAAAGAAGTTTCTCAGAAAGCTTCTTTCTCTTTGTTATCGGAGGATATTTCCTTGGGCCCTAGAGTCTTCAAAGGGATCCGAAATATCTGTTCTCAGATTCCGCAGAAATAAGGCTAGCAAAGTGATCTACGAAACACAGATGTAACTCTGTGAGATGAATTCACAGAACACTAAGCAGTTTCTCAATAAGCTTCTTTCCAGATTTCATCTGAGGATATTTCCTTTTTCACCATAGCCCTCTATGGGCTTCCAAATATCACTTTGCCAATTCCACAAGAACTGTCTTAGCGAAAGGCTTCTTGAGGGGAAAGCTGTAACTCTGTGAGACGATTTCACAGATTACAAAGAAGTTTCTCAGAAAGCTTCTTTCTTTTTGTTATCGGAGGATAATTCCTTTGGCCCTATAATCTTCAAAGGGATCCGAAATATCTGTTCTCAGATTCCACAAAAATAAGGCTAGCAAAGAGATCTACGAAACACAGATGTACCTCTGTGAGATGAATTCACAGAACACTAAGCAGTTTCTCAGAAAGCTTCTTTCCAGATTTCATCTGAGGATATTTCCTTTTTCACCATAGCCCTCTATGGGCTTCCAAATATCACTTTGCCAATTCCACAAGAAGTGTCTCAGCGAAAGGCTTCTTGAGGGGAAAGCTGTAACTCTGTGAGATGATTTCACAGAACACAAAGAAGTTTCTCGGAAAGCTTCTTTCTCTTTGTTATCGGAGGATATTTCCTTTGGCCCTATGGTCTTCAAAGGGATCCGAAATATCTGTTCTCAGATTCCACAGAAAGAAGGCTAGCAAAGAGATCCTCGAAATACAGATATAACACTGTGAGATGAATTCACAGAACACTAAGCAGTTTCTCAGAAAGCTTCTTTCCAGATTTCATCTGAGGATATTTGCTTTTTCACCATAGCCCTCTATGGGCTTCCAAATATCACTTTTCCAATTCCACAAGAACTGTCTTAGCGAAAGGCTTCTTGAGGGGAAAGCTGTAACTCTGTGAGATGATTTCACAGAACACAAAGAAGTTTCTCAGAAAGCTTCTTTCTCTTTGTTATGGGAGGATATTTCCTTTGGCCCTATGGTCTTCAAAGGGATCCGAAATATCTGTTCTCAGATTCCACAGAAAGAAGGCTAGCAAAGAGATACACGAAATACAGATGTAACTCTGTGAGATGAATTCACAGAACACTAAGCATTTTCTCAGAAAGCTTCTTTCCAGATTTCATATGAGGATATTTCCTTTTTCACCATCGCCCTCTGTGGGCTTCCAAATATCACTTTGCCAATTCCACAAGAACTGTCTTAGAGAACGGCTTCTTGAGGGGAAAGCTGTAACTCTGTGAGATGATTTCACAGAACACAAAGAAGATTCTCAGAAAGCTTCTTTCTCTTTGTTATCGGAGGATATTTCCTTTGGCCCTATAGTCTTCAAAGGGATCCGAAATATCTGTTCTCAGATTCCACAGAAAGAAGGCTAGCAAAGAGATCCACGAAATACCGATGTAACCATGTGAGATGAATTCACAGAACACTAAGCAGTTTCTCAGAAAGCTTCTTTCCAGATTTCATCTAAGGATATTTCCTTTTTCACCATAGCCCTCTATGGGCTTCCAAATATCACTTTGCCAATTCCACAAGAACTGTCTTAGCGAAAGGCTTCTTGAGGGGAAAGCTGTAACTCTGTGAGATGATTTCACAGAACACAAAGAAGTTTCTCAGAAAGCTTCTTTCTCTTTGTTATCGGAGGATATTTCCTTTGGCCCTATGGTCTTCAAAGGGATCCGAAATATCTGTTCTCAGATTCCACAGAAGGAAGGCTAGCAAAGAGATCCACGAAATACAGATGTAACTCTGTGAGATGAATTCACAGAACACTAAGCAGTTTCTCAGAAAGCTTCTTTCCAGATTTCATCTGAGGATATTTCCTTTTTCACCATCGCCCTCTGTGGGCTTCCAAATATCACTTTGCCAATTCCACAAGAACTGTCTTAGCGAAAGGCTTCTTGAGGGGAAAGCTGTAACTCTGTGAGATGATTTCACAGAACACAAACAAGTTTCTCAGAAAGCTTCTTTCTCTTTGTTATCGGAGGATATTTCCTTTGGCCCTATGGTCTTCAAAGGGATCCGAAATATCTGTTCTCAGATTCCACAGAAAGAAGGCTAGCAAAGAGATCCACGAAATACAGATGTAACTCTGTGAGATGAATTCACAGAACACTAAGCAGTTTCTCAGAAAGCTTCTTTCCAGATTTCATCCGAGGATATTTCCTTTTTCACCATCGCCCTCTGTGGGCTTCCAAATATCACTTTGCCAATTCCACAAGAACTGTCTTAGCGAAATGCTTCTTGAGGGGAAAGCTGTAACTCTGTGAGATGATTTCACAGAACATAACGAAGTTTCTCAGAAAGCTTCCTTCTCTTTGTTATCGGAGGATATTTCCTTTGGCCCTATAATCTTCAAAGGGATCCGAAATATCTGTTCTCAGATTCCACAGAAAGAAGGCTAGCAAACTAATTTATGAAACACACATATAACTCTGTGAGATGAGTTCACAGAACACTAAGCAGTTTCTCAGAAAGCTTCTTTCCAGATTTTATCTGAGGATATTTCCTTTTTCACCATAGCCCTCTATGGGCTTCCAAATATCACTTTGCCAATTCCACAAGAACTGTCTTAGCGAAAGGCTACTTGAGGGGAAAGCTGTAACTCTGTGAGACGATTTCACAGAACACAAAGTAGTTTCTCAGAAAGCTTCTTTCTCTTTGTTATCGGAGGATATTTCCTTTGGCCCTAGAGTCTTCAAAGGGATCCGAAATATCTGTTCTCAGATTCCGCAGAAATAAGGCTAGCAAAGTGTTCTACGAAACACAGATGTAACTCTGTGAGATGAATTCACAGAACACTAAGTAGTTTCTGAGAAAGCTTCTTTCCAGATTTCATCTGAGGATATTTCCTTTTTCACAATAGCCCTCTATGGGCTTCCAAATATCACTTTGCCAATTCCACAAGAACTGTCTCAGCGAAAGGCTTCTTGAGGGGAAAGCTGTAACTCTGTGAGATGATTTCACAGAACACAAAGAAGTTTCTCGGAAAGCTTCTTTCTCTTTGTTATCGGAGGATATTTCCTTTGGCCCTATGGTCTTCAAAGGGATCCGAAATATCTGTTCTCAGATTCCACAGAAAGAAGGCTAGCAAAGAGATCCTCGAAATACAGATATAACACTGTGAAATGAATTCACAGAACACTAAGCAGTTTCTCAGAAAGCTTCTTTCCAGATTTCATCTGAGGATATTTGCTTTTTCACCATAGCCCTCTATGGGCTTCCAAATATCACTTTGCCAATTCCACAAGAACTGTCTTAGCGAAAGGCTTCTTGAGGGGAAAGCTGTAACTCAGTGAGATGATTTCACAGAACACAAAGAAGTTTCTCAGAAAGCTTCTTTCTCTTTGTTATGGGAGGATATTTTCTTTGGCCTTATGGTCTTCAAAGGGATCCGAAATATCTGTTCTCAGATTCCACAGAAAGAAGGCTAGCAAAGAGATACACGAAATACAGATGTAACACTGTGAGATGAATTCACAGAACACTAAGCATTTTCTCAGAAAGCTTCTTTCCAGATTTCATCTGAGGATATTTCCTTTTTCACCATCGCCCTCTGTGGGCTTCCAAATATCACTTTGCCAATTCCACAAGAACTGTCTTAGCGAAAGGCTTCTTGAGGGGAAAGCTGTAACTCTGTGAGATGATTTCACAGAACACAAAGTAGTTTCTCAGAAAGCTTCTTTCTCTTTGTTATCGGAGGATATTTCCTTTGGCCCTATAGTCTTCAAAGGGATCCGAAATATCTGTTCTCAGATTCCACAGAAAGAAGGCTAGCAAAGAGATCCACGAAATACAGATGTAACCATGTGAGATGAATTCACAGAACACTAAGCAGTTTCTCAGAAAGCTTCTTTCCAGATTTCATCTAAGGATATTTCCTTTTTCACCATAGCCCTCTATGGGCTTCCAAATATCACTTTGCCAATTCCACAAGAACTGTCTTGGCGAAAGGCTTCTTGAGGGGAAAGCTGTAACTCTGTGAGATGATTTCACAGAACACAAAGAAGTTTCTCAGAAAGCTTCTTTCTCTTTGTTATGGGAGGATATTTCCTTTGGCCCTATGGTCTTCAAAGGGATCCGAAATATCTGTTCTCAGATTCCACAGAAAGAAGGCTAGCAAAGAGATACACGAAATACAGATGTAACTCTGTGAGATGAATTCACAGAACACTAAGCAGTTTTTCAGAAAGCTTCTTTCCACATTTCATCTGAGGATATTTCCATTTTCACCATCGCCCTCTGTGGGCTTCCAAATATCACTTTGCCAATTCCACAAGAACTGTCTTGGCGAAAGGCTTCTTGAGGGGAAAGCTGTAACTCTGTGAGATGATTTCACAGAACACAAAGAAGTTTCTCAGAAAGCTTCTTTCTCTTTGTTATCGGAGGATATTTCCTTTGGCCCTATAGTCTTCAACGGGATCCGAAATATCTGTTCTCAGATTCCACAGAAAGAAGGCTAGCAAAGAGATCCACGAAATACAGATGTAACCATGTGAGATGAATTCACAGAACACTAAGCAGTTTCTCAGAAAGCTTCTTTCCAGATTTCATCTAAGGATATTTCCTTTTTCACCATAGCCCTCTATGGGCTTCCAAATATCACTTTGCCAATTCCACAAGAACTGTCTTAGCGAAAGGCTTCTTGAGGGGAAAGCTGTAACTCTGTGAGATGATTTCACAGAACACGAAGAAGTTTCTCAGAAAGCTTCTTTCTTTTTGTTATCGGAGGATATTTCCTTTGGCCCTATGGTCTTCAAAGGGATCCGAAATATCTGTTCTCAGATTCCACAGAAAGAAGGCTATCAAAGAGATACACGAAATACAGATGTAACTCTGTGAGATGAATTCACAGAACACTAAGCAGTTTCTCAGAAAGCTTCTTTCCAGATTTCATCTGAGGATATTTCCTTTTTCACCATCGCCCTCTGTGGGCTTCCAAATATCACTTTGCCAATTCCACAAGAACTGTCTTAGCGAAAGGCTTCTTGAGGGGAAAGCTGTAACTCTGTGAGATGATTTCACAGAACACAAAGAAGTTTCTCAGAAAGCTTCTTTCTCTTTGTTATCGGAGGATATTTCCTTTGGCCCTATAGTCTTCAAAGGGATCCGAAATATCTGTCTCAGATTCCGCAGAAATAAGGCTAGCAAAGTGATCTACGAAACACAGATGTAACTCTGTGAGATGAATTCACAGAACACTAAGCAGTTTCTCAGAAAGCTTCTTTCCAGATTTCATCTGAGGATATTTCCTTTTTCACCATAGCCCTCTATGGGCTTCTAAATATCACTTTGCCAATTCCACAAGAACTGTCTCAGCGAAAGGCTTCTTGAGGGGAAAGCTGTAACTCTGTGAGATGATTTCACAGAACACAAAGAAGTTTCTCAGAAAGCTTCTTTCTCTTTGTTATCGGAGGATATTTCCTTTGGCCCTATGGTCTTCAAAGGGATCCGAAATATCTGTTCTCAGATTCCACAGAAAGAAGGCTAGCAAAGAGATCCTCGAAATACAGATATAACACTGTGAGATGAATTCACAGAACACTAAGCAGTTTCTCAGAAAGCTTCTTTCCGGATTTCATCTGAGGATATTTCCTTTTTCACCATAGCCCTCTATGGGCTTCCAAATATCACTTTGCCAATTCCACAAGAACTGTCTTAGCGAAAGGCTTCTTGAGGGGAAAGCTGTAACTCTGTGAGATGATTTCACAGAACACAAAGAAGTTTCTCAGAAAGCTTCTTTCTCTTTGTTATCGGAGGATATTTCCTTTGGCCCTATAGTCTTCAAAGGGATCCGAAATATCTGTTCTCAGATTCCACAGAAAGAAGGCTAGCAAAGAGATCCACGAAAAACAGATATAACTCTGTGAGATGAATTAACAGAACACTAAGCAGTTTCTTAGAAAGCTTCTTTAAAGATTTCATCTGAGGATATTTCCTTTTTCACCATAGCCGTCTATGGGCTTCCAAATATCACCTTTCCAATTCCACAAGAACTGTCTTAGCGAAAGGCTTCTTGAGGGGAAAGCTGTAACTCTGTGAGATGATTTCACAGAACACAAAGAAGTTTCTCAGAAAGCTTCTTTCTCTTTGTTATCGGAGGATATTTCCTTTGGCTCTAGATTCTCCAAAGGGATCCGAAATATCTGTTCTCAGATTCCGCAGAAATAAGGCTAGCAAAGTGATCTACGAAACACAGATGTAACTCTGTGAGATGAATTAACAGAACACTAAGCAGTTTCTCAGAAAGCTTCTTTCCAGATTTCATCTGAGGATATTTCCTTTTTCACCATAGCCCTCTATGGGCTTCCAAATATCACTTTGCCAATTCCACAAGAACTGTCTTAGCGAAAGGCTTCTTGAGGGGAAAGCTGGAACTCTGTGAGATGATTTCACAGAACACAAAGAAGTTTCTCAGAAAGCTTCTTTCTTTTTGTTTTCGGAGGATAATTCCTTTGGCCCTATAATCATCAAAGAGATCCGAAATATCTGTTCTCAGATTCCACAGAAATAAGTCTAGCAAAGAGATCTACGAACTCAGATGTACCTCTGTGAGATGAATTCACAGAACACTAAGCAGTTTCTCAGAAAGCTTCTTTCCAGATTTCATCTGAAGATATTTCCTTTTTCACCATAGCCCTCTATGGGCTTCCAAATATCACTTTTCCAATTCCACAAGAACTGTCTCAGCGAAAGGCTTCTTGAGGGGAAAGCTGTAATTCTGTGAGATGATTTCACAGAACACAAAGAAGTTTCTCAGAAAGCTTCTTTCTCTTTGTTATCGGAGGATATTTCCTTTGGCCCTATGGTCTTCAAAGGGATCCGAAATATCTGTTCTCAGATTTCACAGAAAGAAGGCTAGCAAAGAGATCCTCGAAATACAGATATAACACTGTGAGATGAATTCACAGAACACTAAGCAGTTTCTCAGAAAGCTTCTTTCCAGATTTCATCTGAGGATATTTCCTTTTTCACCATAGCCCTCTATTGGCTTCCAATTATCACTTTGCCAATTCCACAAGAACTGTCTTAGCGAAAGGCTTCTTCAGGGGAAAGCTGTAACTCTGTGAGATGATTTCACAGAACACAAAGAAGTTTCTCAGAAAGCTTCTTTCTCTTTGTTATCGGAGGATATTTCCTTGGGCCCTAGAGTCTTCAAAGGGATCCGAAATATCTGTTCTCAGATTCCGCAGAAATAAGGCTAGCAAAGTGATCTACGAAACACAGATGTAACTCTGTGAGATGAATTCACAGAACACTAAGCAGTTTCTCAATAAGCTTCTTTCCAGATTTCATCTGAGGATATTTCCTTTTTCACCATAGCCCTCTATGGGCTTCCAAATATCACTTTGCCAATTCCACAAGAACTGTCTTAGCGAAAGGCTTCTTGAGGGGAAAGCTGTAACTCTGTGAGACGATTTCACAGATTACAAAGAAGTTTCTCAGAAAGCTTCTTTCTTTTTGTTATCGGAGGATAATTCCTTTGGCCCTATAATCTTCAAAGGGATCCGAAATATCTGTTCTCAGATTCCACAAAAATAAGGCTAGCAAAGAGATCTACGAAACACAGATGTACCTCTGTGACATGAATTCACAGAACACTAAGCAGTTTCTCAGAAAGCTTCTTTCCAGATTTCATCTGAGGATATTTCCTTTTTCACCATAGCCCTCTATGGGCTTCCAAATATCACTTTGCCAATTCCACAAGAAGTGTCTCAGCGAAAGGCTTCTTGAGGGGAAAGCTGTAACTCTGTGAGATGATTTCACAGAACACAAAGAAGTTTCTCGGAAAGCTTCTTTCTCTTTGTTATCGGAGGATATTTCCTTTGGCCCTATGGTCTTCAAAGGGATCCGAAATATCTGTTCTCAGATTCCACAGAAAGAAGGCTAGCAAAGAGATCCTCGAAATACAGATATAACACTGTGAGATGAATTCACAGAACACTAAGCAGTTTCTCAGAAAGCTTCTTTCCAGATTTCATCTGAGGATATTTGCTTTTTCACCATAGCCCTCTATGGGCTTCCAAATATCACTTTTCCAATTCCACAAGAACTGTCTTAGCGAAAGGCTTCTTGAGGGGAAAGCTGTAACTCTGTGAGATGATTTCACAGAACACAAAGAAGTTTCTCAGAAAGCTTCTTTCTCTTTGTTATGGGAGGATATTTCCTTTGGCCCTATGGTCTTCAAAGGGATCCGAAATATCTGTTCTCAGATTCCACAGAAAGAAGGCTAGCAAAGAGATACACGAAATACAGATGTAACTCTGTGAGATGAATTCACAGAACACTTAGCATTTTCTCAGAAAGCTTCTTTCCAGATTTCATATGAGGATATTTCCTTTTTCACCATCGCCCTCTGTGTGCTTCCAAATATCACTTTGCCAATTCCACAAGAACTGTCTTAGAGAACGGCTTCTTGAGGGGAAAGCTGTAACTCTTTGAGATGATTTCACAGAACACAAAGAAGATTCTCAGAAAGCTTCTTTCTCTTTGTTATCGGAGGATATTTCCTTTGGCCCTATAGTCTTCAAAGGGATCCGAAATATCTGTTCTCAGATTCCACAGAAAGAAGGCTAGCAAAGAGATCCACGAAATACCGATGTAACCATGTGAGATGAATTCACAGAACACTAAGCAGTTTCTCAGAAAGCTTCTTTCCAGATTTCATCTAAGGATATTTCCTTTTTCACCATAGCCCTCTATGGGCTTCCAAATATCACTTTGCCAATTCCACAAGAACTGTCTTAGCGAAAGGCTTCTTGAGGGGAAAGCTGTAACTCTGTGAGATGATTTCACAGAACACAAAGAAGTTTCTCAGAAAGCTTCTTTCTCTTTGTTATCGGAGGATATTTCCTTTGGCCCTATGGTCTTCAAAGGGATCCGAAATATCTGTTCTCAGATTCCACAGAAGGAAGGCTAGCAAAGAGATCCACGAAATACAGATGTAACTCTGTGAGATGAATTCACAGAACACTAAGCAGTTTCTCAGAAAGCTTCTTTCCAGATTTCATCTGAGGATATTTCCTTTTTCACCATCGCCCTCTGTGGGCTTCCAAATATCACTTTGCCAATTCCACAAGAACTGTCTTAGCGAAAGGCTTCTTGAGGGGAAAGCTGTAACTCTGTGAGATGATTTCACAGAACACAAACAAGTTTCTCAGAAAGCTTCTTTCTCTTTGTTATCGGAGGATATTTCCTTTGGCCCTATGGTCTTCAAAGGGATCCGAAATATCTGTTCTCAGATTCCACAGAAAGAAGGCTAGCAAAGAGATCCACGAAATACAGATGTAATTCTGTGAGATGAATTCACAGAACACTAAGCAGTTTCTCAGAAAGCTTCTTTCCAGATTTCATCTGAGGATATTTCCTTTTTCACCATCGCCCTCTGTGGGCTTCCAAATATCACTTTGCCAATTCCACAAGAACTGTCTTAGCGAAATGCTTCTTGAGGGGAAAGCTGTAACTCTGTGAGATGATTTCACAGAACATAACGAAGTTTCTCAGAAAGCTTCCTTCTCTTTGTTATCGGAGGATATTTCCTTTGGCCCTATAGTCTTCAAAGGGATCCGAAATATCTGTTCTCAGATTCCACAGAAAGAAGGCTAGCAAACTAATTTATGAAACACACATATAACTCTGTGAGATGAGTTCACAGAACACTAAGCAGTTTCTCAGAAAGCTTCTTTCCAGATTTTATCTGAGGATATTTCCTTTTTCACCATAGCCCTCTATGGGCTTCCAAATATCACTTTGCCAATTCCACAAGAACTGTCTTAGCGAAAGGCTACTTGAGGGGAAAGCTGTAACTCTGTGAGACGATTTCACAGAACACAAAGTAGTTTCTCAGAAAGCTTCTTTCTCTTTGTTATCGGAGGATATTTCCTTTGGCCCTAGAGTCTTCAAAGGGATCCGAAATATCTGTTCTCAGATTCCGCAGAAATAAGGCTAGCAAAGTGATCTACGAAACACAGATGTAACTCTGTGAGATGAATTCACAGAACACTAAGTAGTTTCTGAGAAAGCTTCTTTCCAGATTTCATCTGAGGATATTTCCTTTTTCACAATAGCCCTCTATGGGCTTCCAAATATCACTTTGCCAATTCCACAAGAACTGTCTCAGCGAAAGGCTTCTTGAGGGGAAAGCTGTAACTCTGTGAGATGATTTCACAGAACACAAAGAAGTTTCTCGGAAAGCTTCTTTCTCTTTGTTATCGGAGGATATTTCCTTTGGCCCTATGGTCTTCAAAGGGATCCGAAATATCTGTTCTCAGATTCCACAGAAAGAAGGCTAGCAAAGAGATCCTCGAAATACAGATATAACACTGTGAAATGAATTAACAGAACACTAAGCAGTTTCTCAGAAAGCTTCTTTCCAGATTTCATCTGAGGATATTTGCTTTTTCACCATAGCCCTCTATGGGCTTCCAAATATCACTTTGCCAATTCCACAAGAACTGTCTTAGCGAAAGGCTTCTTGAGGGGAAAGCTGTAACTCAGTGAGATGATTTCACAGAACACAAAGAAGTTTCTCAGAAAGCTTCTTTCTCTTTGTTATGGGAGGATATTTCCTTTGGCCTTATGGTCTTCAAAGGGATCCGAAATATCTGTTCTCAGATTCCACAGAAAGAAGGCTAGCAAAGAGATACACGAAATACAGATGTAACACTGTGAGATGAATTCACAGAACACTAAGCATTTTCTCAGAAAGCTTCTTTCCAGATTTCATCTGAGGATATTTCCTTTTTCACCATCGCCCTCTGTGGGCTTCCAAATATCACTTTGCCAATTCCACAAGAACTGTCTTAGCGAAAGGCTTCTTGAGGGGAAAGCTGTAACTCTGTGAGATGATTTCACAGAACACAAAGTAGTTTCTCAGAAAGCTTCTTTCTCTTTGTTATCGGAGGATATTTCCTTTGGCCCTATAGTCTTCAAAGGGATCCGAAATATCTGTTCTCAGATTCCACAGAAAGAAGGCTAGCAAAGAGATCCACGAAATACAGATGTAACCATGTGAGATGAATTCACAGAACACTAAGCAGTTTCTCAGAAAGCTTCTTTCCAGATTTCATCTAAGGATATTTCCTTTTTCACCATAGCCCTCTATGGGCTTCCAAATATCACTTTACCAATTCCACAAGAACTGTCTTGGCGAAAGGCTTCTTGAGGGGAAAGCTGTAACTCTGTGAGATGATTTCACAGAACACAAAGAAGTTTCTCAGAAAGCTTCTTTCTCTTTGTTATGGGAGGATATTTCCTTTGGCCCTATGGTCTTCAAAGGGATCCGAAATATCTGTTCTCAGATTCCACAGAAAGAAGGCTAGCAAAGAGATACACGAAATACAGATGTAACTCTGTGAGATGAATTCACAGAACACTAAGCAGTTTTTCAGAAAGCTTCTTTCCACATTTCATCTGAGGATATTTCCATTTTCACCATCGCCCTCTGTGGGCTTCCAAATATCACTTTGCCAATTCCACAAGAACTGTCTTGGCGAAAGGCTTCTTGAGGGGAAAGCTGTAACTCTGTGAGATGATTTCACAGAACACAAAGAAGTTTCTCAGAAAGCTTCTTTCTCTTTGTTATCGGAGGATATTTCCTTTGGCCCTATAGTCTTCAACGGGATCCGAAATATCTGTTCTCAGATTCCACAGAAAGAAGGCTAGCAAAGAGATCCACGAAATACAGATGTAACCATGTGAGATGAATTCACAGAACACTAAGCAGTTTCTCAGAAAGCTTCTTTCCAGATTTCATCTAAGGATATTTCCTTTTTCACCATAGCCCTCTATGGGCTTCCAAATATCACTTTGCCAATTCCACAAGAACTGTCTTAGCGAAAGGCTTCTTGAGGGGAAAGCTGTAACTCTGTGAGATGATTTCACAGAACACAAAGAAGTTTCTCAGAAAGCTTCTTTCTTTTTGTTATCGGAGGATATTTCCTTTGGCCCTATGGTCTTCAAAGGGATCCGAAATATCTGTTCTCAGATTCCACAGAAAGAAGGCTATCAAAGAGATACACGAAATACAGATGTAACTCTGTGAGATGAATTCACAGAACACTAAGCAGTTTCTCAGAAAGCTTCTTTCCAGATTTCATCTGAGGATATTTCCTTTTTCACCATCGCCCTCTGTGGGCTTCCAAATATCACTTTGCCAATTCCACAAGAACTGTCTTAGCGAAAGGCTTCTTGAGGGGAAAGCTGTAACTCTGTGAGATGATTTCACAGAACACAAAGAAGTTTCTCAGAAAGCTTCTTTCTCTTTGTTATCGGAGGATATTTCCTTTGGCCCTATAGTCTTCAAAGGGATCCGAAATATCTGTCTCAGATTCCGCAGAAATAAGGCTAGCAAAGTGATCTACGAAACACAGATGTAACTCTGTGAGATGAATTCACAGAACACTAAGCAGTTTCTCAGAAAGCTTCTTTCCAGATTTCATCTGAGGATATTTCCTTTTTCACCATAGCCCTCTATGGGCTTCTAAATATCACTTTGCCAATTCCACAAGAACTGTCTCAGCGAAAGGCTTCTTGAGGGGAAAGCTGTAACTCTGTGAGATGATTTCACAGAACACAAAGAAGTTTCTCAGAAAGCTTCTTTCTCTTTGTTATCGGAGGATATTTCCTTTGGCCCTATGGTCTTCAAAGGGATCCGAAATATCTGTTCTCAGATTCCACAGAAAGAAGGCTAGCAAAGAGATCCTCGAAATACAGATATAACACTGTGAGATGAATTCACAGAACACTAAGCAGTTTCTCAGAAAGCTTCTTTCCGGATTTCATCTGAGGATATTTCCTTTTTCACCATAGCCCTCTATGGGCTTCCAAATATCACTTTGCCAATTCCACAAGAACTGTCTTAGCGAAAGGCTTCTTGAGGGGAAAGCTGTAACTCTGTGAGATGATTTCACAGAACACAAAGAAGTTTCTCAGAAAGCTTCTTTCTTTTTGTTATCGGAGGATATTTCCTTTGGCCCTATGGTCTTCAAAGGGATCCGAAATATCTGTTCTCAGATTCCACAGAAAGAAGGCTATCAAAGAGATACACGAAATACAGATGTAACTCTGTGAGATGAATTCACAGAACACTAAGCAGTTTCTCAGAAAGCTTCTTTCCAGATTTCATCTGAGGATATTTCCTTTTTCACCATCGCCCTCTGTGGGCTTCCAAATATCACTTTGCCAATTCCACAAGAACTGTCTTAGCGAAAGGCTTCTTGAGGGGAAAGCTGTAACTCTGTGAGATGATTTCACAGAACACAAAGAAGTTTCTCAGAAAGCTTCTTTCTCTTTGTTATCGGAGGATATTTCCTTTGGCCCTATAGTCTTCAAAGGGATCCGAAATATCTGTCTCAGATTCCGCAGAAATAAGGCTAGCAAAGTGATCTACGAAACACAGATGTAACTCTGTGAGATGAATTCACAGAACACTAAGCAGTTTCTCAGAAAGCTTCTTTCCAGATTTCATCTGAGGATATTTCCTTTTTCACCATAGCCCTCTATGGGCTTCTAAATATCACTTTGCCAATTCCACAAGAACTGTCTCAGCGAAAGTCTTCTTGAGGGGAAAGCTGTAACTCTGTGAGATGATTTCACAGAACACAAAGAAGTTTCTCAGAAAGCTTCTTTCTCTTTGTTATCGGAGGATATTTCCTTTGGCCCTATGGTCTTCAAAGGGATCCGAAATATCTGTTCTCAGATTCCACAGAAAGAAGGCTAGCAAAGAGATCCTCGAAATACAGATATAACACTGTGAGATGAATTCACAGAACACTAAGCAGTTTCTCAGAAAGCTTCTTTCCGGATTTCATCTGAGGATATTTCCTTTTTCACCATAGCCCTCTATGGGCTTCCAAATATCACTTTGCCAATTCCACAAGAACTGTCTTAGCGAAAGGCTTCTTGAGGGAAAAGCTGTAACTCTGTGAGATGATTTCACAGAACACAAAGAAGTTTCTCAGAAAGCTTCTTTCTCTTTGTTATCGGAGGATATTTCCTTTGGCCCTATAGTCTTCAAAGGGATCCGAAATATCTGTTCTCAGATTCCACAGAAAGAAGGCTAGCAAAGAGATCCACGAAAAACAGATATAACTCTGTGAGATGAATTAACAGAACACTAAGCAGTTTCTTAGAAAGCTTCTTTAAAGATTTCATCTGAGGATATTTCCTTTTTCACCATAGCCGTCTATGGGCTTCCAAATATCACTTTTCCAATTCCACAAGAACTGTCTTAGCGAAAGGCTTCTTGAGGGGAAAGCTGTAACTCTGTGAGATGATTTCACAGAACACAAAGAAGTTTCTCAGAAAGCTTCTTTCTCTTTGTTATCGGAGGATATTTCCTTTGGCTCTAGATTCTCCAAAGGGATCCGAAATATCTGTTCTCAGATTCCGCAGAAATAAGGCTAGCAAAGTGATCTACGAAACACAGATGTAACTCTGTGAGATGAATTAACAGAACACTAAGCAGTTTCTCAGAAAGCTTCTTTCCAGATTTCATCTGAGGATATTTCCTTTTTCACCATAGCCCTCTATGGGCTTCCAAATATCACTTTGCCAATTCCACAAGAACTGTCTTAGCGAAAGGCTTCTTGAGGGGAAAGCTGGAACTCTGTGAGATGATTTCACAGAACACAAAGAAGTTTCTCAGAAAACTTCTTTCTTTTTGTTTTCGGAGGATAATTCCTTTGGCCCTATAATCTTCAAAGAGATCCGAAATATCTGTTCTCAGATTCCACAGAAATAAGTCTAGCAAAGAGATCTACGAAACTCAGATGTACCTCTGTGAGATGAATTCACAGAACACTAAGCAGTTTCTCAGAAAGCTTCTTTCCAGATTTCATCTGAAGATATTTCCTTTTTCACCATAGCCCTCTATGGGCTTCCAAATATCACTTTTCCAATTCCACAAGAACTGTCTCAGCGAAAGGCTTCTTGAGGGGAAAGCTGTAATTCGGTGAGATGATTTTACAGAACACAAAGAAGTTTCTCAGAAAGCTTCTTTCTCTTTGTTATCGGAGGATATTTCCTTTGGCCCTATGGTCTTCAAAGGGATCCGAAATATCTGTTCTCAGATTTCACAGAAAGAAGGCTAGCAAAGAGATCCTCGAAATACAGATATAACACTGTGAGATGAATTCACAGAACACTAAGCAGTTTCTCAGAAAGCTTCTTTCCAGATTTCATCTGAGGATATTTCCTTTTTCACCATAGCCCTCTATTGGCTTCCAATTATCACTTTGCCAATTCCACAAGAACTGTCTTAGCGAAAGGCTTCTTGAGGGGAAATCTGTAACTCGGTGAGATGATTTCACAGAACACAAAGAAGTTTCTCAGAAAGCTTCTTTCTCTTTGTTATCGGAGGATATTTCCTTTGGCCCTATAGTCTTCAAAGGGATCCGAAATATCTGTTCTCAGATTCCACAGAAAGAAGGCTAGCAAAGAGATCCACGAAATACAGATGTAACTTTGTGAGATGAATTCACAGAACACTAAGCAGTTTCTCAGAAAGCTTCTTTCCAGATTTCATCTGAGGATATTTCCTTTTTCACCATAGCCCTCTATGGGCTTCCAAATATCACTTTGCCAATTCCACAAGAACTGTCTTAGCGAAAGGCTTCTTGAGGGGAAAGCTGTAACTCTGTGAGATGATTTCACAGAACACAAACAAGTTTCTCAGAAAGCTTCTTTCTCTTTGTTATCGGAGGATATTTCCTTTGGCCCTATGGTCTTCAAAGGGATCCGAAATATCTGTTCTCAGATTCCACAGAAAGAAGGCTAGCAAAGAGATACACGAAGTACCGATGTAACTCTGTGAGATGAATTCACAGAACACTAAGCAGTTTCTCAGAAAGCTTCTTTCCAGATTTCATCTGAGGATATTTCCTTTTTCACCATAGCCCTCTATGGGCTTCCAAATATCACTTTGCCAATTCCATAAGAACTGTCTTAGCGAAAGGCTTCTTGAGGGGAAAGCTGTAACTCTGTGAGATGATTTCACAGAACACAAAGAAGGTTTTCAGAAAGCTTCTTTCTCTTTGTTATCGGAGGATATTTCCTTTGGCCCTATAGTCTTCAAAGGAATCCGAAATATCTGTTCTCAGATTCCACAGAAATAAGTCTAGCAAAGAAATTTACGAAACACACATATAACTCTGTGAGATGAATTCACAGAACACTAAGCAGTTTCTCAGAAATCTTCTTTCCAGATTTTATCTGAGGATATTTCCTTTTTCACCATAGCCCTCTATGGGCTTCCAAATATCACTTTGCCAATTCCACAAGAACTGTCTCAGCGAAAGGCTTCTTAAGGGGAAAGCTGTAACTCTGTGAGATGATTTCACAGAACACAAGGAAGTTTCTAAGAAAGCTTCTTTCTCTTTGTTATCGGAGGATATTTCCTTTGGCCCTATGGTCTTCAAAGGGATACGAAATATCTGTTCTCAGATTCCACAGAAAGAAGACTAGCAAAGAGATACACGAAATACAGATGTAACTCTGTGAGATGAATTCACAGAACACTAAGCAGTTTCTCAGAAAGCTTCTTTCCAGATTTCATCTGAGGATATTTCCTTTTTCACCATAGCCCTCTATGGGCTTCCAAATATCACTTTGCCAATTCCACAAGAACTATCTTAGCGAAAGGCTTCTTGAGGGGAAAGCTGTAACTCTGTGAGATGATTTCACAGAACACAAAGAAGTTTCTCAGAAAGCTTCTTTCTCTTTGTTATCGGAGGATATTTCCTTTGGCCCTATAGTCTTCAAAGGGATCCGAAATATCTGTTCTCAGATTCCACAGAAAGAAGGCTAGCAAAGAGATCCACGACATACAGATATAACCATGTGAGATGAATTCACAGAACACTAAGCAGTTTCTCAGAAAGCTTCTTTCCAGATTTCATCTAAGGATATTTGCTTTTTCACCATAGCCCTCTATGGGCTTCCAAATATAACTTTGGCAATTCCACAAGAACTGTCTTAGCGAAAGGCTTCTTGAGGGGAAAGCTGTAACTCTGTGAGATGATTTCACAGAACACAAAGAAGTTTCTCAGAAAGCTTCTTTCTCTTTGTTATCGGAGGATATTTCCTTTGGCCCTATAGTCTTCAAAAGGATCCGAAATATCTGTTCTCAGATTCCACAGAAAGAAGGCTAGAAAAGAGATCCACGAAATACAGATGTAACTCTGTGAGATGAATTCACAGAACACTAAGCAGTTTCTCAGAAAACTTCTTTCCAGATTTCATCTGAGGATATTTCCTTTTTCACCATAGTCCTCTATGGGCTTCCAAATATCACTTTGCCAATTCCACAAGAACTGTCTTAGCGAAAGGCTTCTTGAGGGGAAAGCTGTAACTCTGTGAGATGATTTCACAGAACACAAACAAGTTTCTCAGAAAGCTTCTTTCTCTTTGTTATCGGAGGATATTTCCTTTGGCCCTATGGTCTTCAAAGGGATCCGAAATATCTGTTCTCAGATTCCACAGAAAGAAGGCTAGCAAAGAGATACACGAAATACCGATGTAACTCTGTGAGATGAATTCACAGAACACTAAGCAGTTTCTCAGAAAGCTTCTTTCCAGATTTCATCTGAGGATATTTCCTTTTTCACCATAGCCCTCTATGGGCTTCCAAATATCACTTTGCCAATTCCACAAGAACTGTCTTAGCGAAAGGCTTCTTGAGGGGAAAGCTGTAACTCTGTGAGATGATTTCACAGAACACAAAGAAGTTTCTCAGAAAGCTTCTTTCTCTTTGTTATGGGAGGATATTTCCTTTGGCCCTATAGTCTTCAAAGGGATCCGAAATATCTGTTCTCAGATTCCACAGAAAGAAGGCTAGCAAAGAGATCCACGAAATACAGATGTAACTCTTTGAGATGAATTCACAGAACACTAAACAGTTTCTCAGAAAGCTTCTTTCCAGATTTCATCTGAGGATATTTCCTTTTTCACCATAGCCCCCTATGGGCTTCCAAATATCACTTTGCCAATTCCACAAGAACTGTCTTAGCGAAAGGCTTCTTGAGGGGAAAGCTGTAACTCTGTGAGATGATTTCACAGAACACAAAGAAGTTTCTCAGAAAGCTTCTTTCTCTTTGTTATGGGAGGATATTTCCTTTGGCCCTATGGTCTTCAAAGGGATCCGAAATATCTGTTCTCAGATTCCACAGAAAGAAGGCTAGCAAAGAGACACACGAAATACAGATGTAACTCTGTGAGATGAATTCACAGAACACTAAGCAGTTTCTCAGAAAGCTTCTTTGCCGATTTCATCTGAGGATATTTCCTTTTTCACCATCGCCCTCTGTGGGCTTCCAAATATCACTTTGCCAATTCCACAAGAACTGTCTTAGCGAAAGGCTTCTTGAGGGGAAAGCTGTAACTCTGTGAGATGATTTCACAGAACACAAAGAAGTTTCTCAGAAAGCTTCTTTCTCTTTGTTATCGGAGGATATTTAATTTGGCCCTATAGTCTTCAAAGGGATCCGAAATATCTGTTCTCAGATTCCACAGAAAGAAAGCTAGCAAAGAGATCCACGAAACACACATGTAACTCTGTGAGATGAATTCACAGAACACTAAGTAGTTTCTCAGAAAGCTTCTTTCCAGATTTCATCTGAGGATATTTCCTTTTTCACCATAGCCCTCAATGGGCTTCCAAATATCACTTTGCCAATTCCACAAGAACTGTCTCAGCGATAGGCTTCTTGAGGGGAAAGCTGTAACTCTGTGAGATGATTTCACAGAACACAAAGAAGTTTCTCAGAAAGCTTCTTTTTCTATGTTATCGGAGGATATTTCCTTTGGCCCTATGGTCTTCAAAGGGATCCGAAATATCTGTTCTCAGATTCCACAGAAAGAAGGCTAGCAAAGAGATCCTCGAAATACAGATATAACACTACGAAATAAGAAGGCTAGCAAAGAGATCCTCGCAATACAGATATAACACTGTGAGATGAATTCACAGAACACTATGCAGTTTCTCAGAAAGCTTCTTTCCAGATTTCATCTGAGGATATTTGCTTTTTCACCATAGCCCTCTATGGGCTTCCAAATATCACTTTGCCAATTCCACAAGAACTGTCTTAGCGAAAGTCTTCTTGAGGGGAAAGCTGTAACTCTGTGAGATGATTTCACAGAACACAAACAAGTTTCTCAGAAAGCTTCTTTCTCTTTGTTATCGGAGGATATTTCCTTTGGCCCTATAGTCTTCAAAGGGATCCGAAATATCTGTTCTCAGATTCCACAGAAAGAAGGCTAGCAAAGAGATCCAGGAAATACAGATGTAACTCTGTGAGATGAATTCGCAGAACACTAAGCAGTTTCTCAGAAAACTTCTTTCCAGATTTCATCTGAGGATATTTCCTTTTTCACCATAGCCCTCTATGGGCTTCCAAATATCACTTTGCCAATTCCACAAGAACTGACTTAGCGAAAGGCTTCTTGAGGGGAAAGCTGTAACTCTGTGAGATGATTTCACAGAACACAAACAAGTTTCTCAGAAAGCTTCTTTCTCTTTGTTATCGGAGGATATTTCCTTTGGCCCTATGGTCTTCAAAGGGATCCGAAATATCTGTTCTCAGATTCCACAGAAAGAAGGCTAGCAAAGAGATACACGAAATACCGATGTAACTCTGTGAGATGAATTCACAGAACCCTAAGCAGTTTCTCAGAAAGCTTCTTTCCAGATTTCATCTGAGGATATTTCCTTTTTCACCAAAGCCCTCTATGGGATTCCAAATATCACTTTGCCAATTCCACAAGAACTATCTTAGCGAAAGGCTTCTTGAGGGGAAAGCTGTAACTCTGTGAGATGATTTCACAGAACACAAAGAAGTTTCTCAGAAAGCTTCTTTCTCTTTGTTATCGGAGGATATTTCCTTTGGTCCTATAATCTTCAAAGGGATCCGAAATATCTGTTCTCAGATTCCACAGAAAGAAGGCTAGCAAAGAGATCCACGAAATACAGATATAACCAAGTGAGATGAATTCACAGAACACTAAGCAGTTTCTCAGAAAGCTTCTTTCCAGATTTCATCTAAGGATATTTCCTTTTTCACCATAGCCCTCTATGGGCTTCCAAATATCACTTTGCCAATTCCACAAGAACTGTCTTAGCGAAAGGCTTCTTGAGGGGAAAGCTGTAACTCTGTGAGATGATTTCACAGAACACAAAGAAGTTTCTCAGAAAGCTTCTTTCTCTTTGTTATCGGAGGATATTTCCTTTGGCCCTAGTGTCTTCAAAGGGATCCGAAATATCTCTTCTCAGATTCCGCAGAAATAAGGCTAGCAAAGTGATCTACGAAACACAGATGTAACTCTGTGAGATGAATTCACAGAACACTAAGCAGTTTCTCAGAAAGCTTCTTTCCAGATTTCATCTGAGGATATTTCCTTTTTCACCATAGCCCTCTATGGGCTTCCAAATATCACTTTGCCAATTCCACAAGAACTGTCTCAGCGAAAGGCTTCTTGAGGGGAAAGCTGTAACTCTGTGAGACGATTTCACAGAACACAAAGAAGTTTCTCAGAAAGCTTCTTTCTCTTTGTTATCGGAGGATATTTCCTTTGGCCCTATGGTCTTCAAAGGGATCCGAAATATCTGTTCTCAGATTCCACAGAAAGAAGGCTAGCAAAGAGATCCTCGAAATACAGATATAACATTACGAAACAAGAAGGCTAGCAAAGAGATCCTCGCAATACAGATATAACACTGTGAGATGAATTCACAGAACACTAAGCAGTTTCTCAGAAAGCTTCTTTCCAGATTTCTTCTGAGGATATTTGCTTTTTCAACGTAGCCCTCTATGGGCTTCCAAATATCACTTTGCCAATTCCACAAGAACTGTCTTAGCGAAAGGCTTCTTGAGGGGAAAGCTGTAACTCTGTGAGATGATTTCACAGAACACAAAGAAGTTTCTCAGAAAGCTTCTTTCTCTTTGTTAACGGAGGATATTTCCTTTGGCCCTATAGTCTTCAAAGGGATCCGAAATATCTGTTCTCAGATTCCACAGAAAGAAGGCTAGCAAAGAGATCCACGAAATACAGATGTAACTCTGTGAGATGAATTCGCAGAACACTAAGCAGTTTCTCAGAAAACTTCTTTCCAGATTTCATCTTAGGATATTTCCTTTTTCACCATAGCCCTCTATGGGCTTCCAAATATCACTTTGCCAATTCCACAAGAACTGTCTTAGCGAAAGGCTTCTTGAGGGGAAAGCTGTAACTCTGTGAGATGATTTCACAGAACACAAACAAGTTTCTCAGAAAGCTTCTTTCTCTTTGTTATCGGAGGATATTTCCTTTGGCCCTATGGTCTTCAAAGGGATCCGAAATATCTGTTCTCAGATTCCACAGAAAGAAGGCTAGCAAAGAGAAACACGAAATACCGATGTAACTCTGTGAGATGAATTCACAGAACACTAAGCAGTTTCTCAGAAAGCTTCTTTCCAGATTTCATCTGAGGATATTTCCTTTTTCTCCATAGCCCTCTATGGGCTTCCAAATATCACTTTGCCAATTCCACAAGAACTGTCTTAGCGAAAGGCTTCTTGAGGGGAAAGCTGTAACTCTGTGAGATGATTTCACAGAACACAAAGAAGTTTCTCAGAAAGCTTCTTTCTCTTTGTTATCGGAGGATATTTCCTTTGGCCCTAGTGTCTTCAAAGGGATCCGAAATATCTCTTCTCAGATTCCGCAGAAATAAGGCTAGCAAAGTGATCTACGAAACACAGATGTAACTCTGTGAGATGAATTCACAGAACACTAAGCAGTTTCTCAGAAAGCTTCTTTCCAGATTTCATCTGAGGATATTTCCTTTTTCACCATAGCCCTCTATGGGCTTCCAAATATCACTTTGCCAATTCCACAAGAACTGTCTCAGCGAAAGGCTTCTTGAGGGGAAAGCTGTAACTCTGTGAGATGATTTCACAGAACACAAACAAGTTTCTCAGAAAGCTTCTTTCTCTTTGTTATCGGAGGATATTTCCTTTGGCCCTATGGTCTTCAAAGGTATCCGAAATATCTGTTCTCAGATTCCACAGAAAGAAGGCTAGCAAAGAGATCCTCGAAATACAGATATAACATTACGAAATAAGAAGGCTAGCAAAGAGATCCTCGCAATACAGATATAACACTGTGAGATGAATTCACAGAACACTAAGCAGTTTCTCAGAAAGCTTCTTTCCAGATTTCATCTGAGGATATTTGCTTTTTCAACGTAGCCCTCTATGGGCTTCCAAATATCACTTTGCCAATTCCACAAGAACTGTCTTAGCGAAAGGCTTCTTGAGGGGAAAGCTGTAACTCTGTGAGATGATTTCACAGAACACAAACAGGTTTCTCAGAAAGCTTCTTTCTCTTTGTTAACGGAGGATATTTCCTTTGGCCCTATAGTCTTCAAAGGGATCCGAAATATCTGTTCTCAGATTCCACAGAAACAAGTCTAGCAAAGAAATTTATGAAACACACATATAACTCTGTGAGATGAATTCACAGAACACTAAGCAGTTTCTCAGAAATCTTCTTTCCAGATTTCATCTGAGGATATTTCCTTTTTCACCATAGCCCTCTATGGGCTTCCAAATATCACTTTGCCAATGCCACAAGAACTGTCTTAGCGAAAGGCTTCTTGAGGGGAAAGCTGTAACTCTGTGAGATGATTTCACAGACACAAACAAGTTTCTCAGAAAGCTTCTTTCTCTTTGTTATCAGAGGATATTTCCTTTGGCCCTATGGTCTTCAAAGGGATACGAAATATCTGTTCTCAGTTCCACAGAAAGAAGGCTAGCAAAGAGATACACGAAATACCGATCTAACTCTGTGAGATGAATTCACAGAACACTAAGCAGTTTCTCAGAAAGCTTCTTTCCAGATTTCATCTGAGGATATTTCCTTTTTCACCATAGCCCTCTATGGGCTTCCAAATATCACTTTGCCAATTCCACAAGAACTGTCTTAGCGAAAGGCTTCTTGAGGGGAAAGCTGTAACTCTGTGAGATGATTTCACAGAACACAAAGAAGTTTCTCAGAAAGCTTCTTTCTCTTTGTTATCGGAGGATATTTCCTTTGGCCCTATAGTCTTCAAAGGGATCCGAAATATCTGTTCTCAGATTCCACAGAAAGAAGGCTAGCAAAGAGATCTACGAAACACAGATGTAACTCTGTGAGATGAATTCACACAACACTAAGCATTTTCTCAGAAAGCCTCTTTCCAGATTTCATCTGAGGATATTTCCTTTTTCACCATAGCCCTCTATGGGATTCCAAATATCACTTTGCCAATTCCACAAGAACTGTCTTAGCGAAAGGCTTCTTGAGGGGAAAGCTGTAACTCTGTGAGATGATTTCACAGAACACAAAGAAGTTTCTCAGAAAGCTTCTTTCTCTTTGTTATCGGAGGATATTTCCTTTGGCCCTATAGTCTTCAAAGGGATCCGAAATATCTGTTCTCAGATTCCACAGAAATAAGTCTAGCAAAGAAATTTACGAAACACACATATAACTCTGTGAGATGAATTCACAGAACACTAAGCAGTTTCTCAGAAATCTTCTTTCCATATTTTATCTGACTATATTTCCTTTTTCACCATAGCCCTCTATGGGCTTCCAAATATCACTTTGCCAATTCCACAAGAACTGTCTCAGCGAAAGGCTTCTTGAGGGGAAAGCTGTAACTCTGTGAGATGATTTCACAGAACACAAGGAAGTTTCTCAGAAAGCTTCTTTCTCTTTGTTATCGGAGGATATTTCCTTTGGCCCTATGGTCTTCAAAGGGATCCGAAATATCTGTTCTCAGATTCCACAGAAAGAAGGCTAGCAAAGAGATACACGAAATACAGATGTAACTCTGTGAGATGAATTCACAGAACACTAAGCAGTTTCTCAGAAAGCTTCTTTCCAGATTTCATCTGAGGATATTTCCTTTTTCACCATAGACCTCTATGGGCTTCCAAATATCACTTTGCCAATTCCACAAGAACTATCTTAGCGAAAGGCTTCTTGAGGGGAAAGCTGTAACTCTGTGAGATGATTTCACAGAACACAAAGAAGTTTCTCAGAAAGCTTCTTTCTCTTTGTTATCGGAGGATATTTCCTTTGGCCCTATAGTCTTCAAAGGGATCCGAAATATCTGTTCTCAGATTCCACAGAAATAAGGCTAGCAAAGAGATCTACGAAACACAGATGTACCTCTGTGAGATGAATTCACAGAACACTAAGCAGTTTCTCAGAAAGCTTCTTTCCAGATTTCATCTGAGGATATTTCCTTTTTCACCATAGCCCTCTATGGGCTTCCAAATATCACTTTGCCAATTCCACAAGAACTGTCTTAGCGAAAGGCTTCTTGAGGGGAAAGCTGTAACTCTGTGAGATGATTTCACAGAACACAAAGAAGTTTTTCAGAAAGCTTCTTTCTCTTTGTTATCGGAGGATATTTCCTTTGGCCCTATAGTCTTCAAAGGGATCCGAAATATCTGTTCTCAGATTCCACAGAAATAAGTCTAGCAAAGAAATTTATGAAACACACATATAACTCTGTGAGATGAATTCACAGAACACTAAGCAGTTTCTCAGAAATCTTCTTTCCAGATTTTATCTGAGGATATTTCCTTTTTCACCATAGCCCTCTATGGGCTTCCAAATATCACTTTGCCAATGCCACAAGAACTGTCTTAGCGAAAGGCTTCTTGAGGGGAAAGCTGTAACTCTGTGAGATGATTTCACAGACACAAACAAGTTTCTCAGAAAGCTTCTTTCTCTTTGTTATCAGAGGATATTTCCTTTGGCCCTATGGTCTTCAAAGGGATACCAAATATCTGTTCTCAGTTCCACAGAAAGAAGGCTAGCAAAGAGATACACGAAATACCGATCTAACTCTGTGAGATGAATTCACAGAACACTAAGCAGTTTCTCAGAAAGCTTCTTTCCAGATTTCATCTGAGGATATTTCCTTTTTCACCATAGCCCTCTATGGGCTTCCAAATATCACTTTGCCAATTCCACAAGAACTGTCTTAGCGAAAGGCTTCTTGAGGGGAAAGCTGTAACTCTGTGAGATGATTTCACAGAACACAAAGAAGTTTCTCAGAAAGCTTCTTTCTCTTTGTTATCGGAGGATATTTCCTTTGGCCCTATAGTCTTCAAAGGGATCCGAAATATCTGTTCTCAGATTCCACAGAAAGAAGGCTAGCAAAGAGATCTACGAAACACAGATGTAACTCTGTGAGATGAATTCACACAACACTAAGCATTTTCTCAGAAAGCCTCTTTCCAGATTTCATCTGAGGATATTTCCTTTTTCACCATAGCCCTCTATGGGATTCCAAATATCACTTTGCCAATTCCACAAGAACTGTCTTAGCGAAAGGCTTCTTGAGGGGAAAGCTGTAACTCTGTGAGATGATTTCACAGAACACAAAGAAGTTTCTCAGAAAGCTTCTTTCTCTTTGTTATCGGAGGATATTTCCTTTGGAACTATAGTCTTCAAAGGGATCCGAAATATCTGTTCTCAGATTCCACAGAAAGAAGGCTAGCAAAGAGATCCACGAAATACAGATGTAACCATGTGAGATGAATTAACAGAACACTAAGCAGTTTCTCAGAAAGCTTCTTTCCAGATTTCATCTGAGGATATTTCCTTTTTCACCATAGCCCTCTATGGGCTTCCAAATATCACTTTGCCAATTCCACAAGAACTGTCTTAGCGAAAGGCTTCTTGAGGGGAAAGCTGTAACTCTGCGAGATGATTTCACAGAACACAAAGAAGTTTTTCAGAAAGCTTCTTTCTCTTTGTTATCGGAGGATATTTCCTTTGTCCCTATAGTCTTCAAAGAGATCCGAAATATCTGTTCTCAGATTCCACAAAAATAAGGCTAGCAAAGTGATCTACGAAACACAGATGTAACTCTGTGAGATGAATTCACAGAACACTAAGCAGTTTCTCAGAAAGCTTCTTTCCAGATTTCATCTGAGGATATTTCCTTTTTCACCATAGCCCTCTATGGGCTTCCAAATATCACTTTGCCAATTCAACAAGAACTGTCTTAGCGAAAGGCTTCTTGAGGGGAAAGCTGTAACTCAGTGAGATGATTTCACAGAACACAAAGAAGTTTCTCAGAAAGCTTCTTTCTTTTTTTTAACGGAGGATAATTCCTTTCCCCTATAATCTTCAAAGGGATCCGAAATATCTGTTCTCAGTTTCCACAGAAATAAGGCTAGCAAAGAGATCCTCGAAATACAGATGTAACACTGTGAGATGAATTCACAGAACACTAAGCAGTTTCTCAGAAAACTTCTTTCCAGATTTCATCTGAGGATATTTCCTTTTTCACCATAGCCCTCTATGGGCTTCCAAATATCACTTTGCCAATTCCACAAGAACTGTCTTAGCGAAAGGCTTCTTGAGGGGAAAGCTGTAACTCTGTGAGATGATTTCACAGAACACAAACAAATTTCTCAGAAAGCTTGTTTCTCTTTGTTATCCGAGGATATTTCCTTTGGCCCTATGGTCTTCAAAGGGATCCGAAATATCTGTTCTCAGATTCCACAGAAAGAAGGCTAGCAAAGAGATCCACGAAATACCGATGTAACTCTGTGAGATGAATTCACAGAACACTTGGCAGTTTCTCAGAAAGCTTCTTTCCAGATTTCATCTGAGGATATTTCCTTTTTCACCATAGCCCTCTATGGGCTTCCAAATATCACTTTGCCAATTCCACAAGAACTGTCTTAGCGAAAGGCTTCTTGAGGGGAAAGCTGTAACTCTGCGAGATGATTTCACAGAACACAAAGAAGTTTTTCAGAAAGCTTCTTTCTCTTTGTTATCGGAGGATATTTCCTTTGGCCCTATAGTCTTCAAAGGGATCCGAAATATCTGTTCTCAGATTCCACAGAAATAAGTCTAGCAAAGAAATTTACGAAACACACATATAACTCTGTGAGATGAATTCACAGAACACTAAGCAGTTTCTCAGAAATCTTCTTTCCATATTTTATCTGACTATATTTCCTTTTTCACCATAGCCCTCTATGGGCTTCCAAATATCACTTTGCCAATTCCACAAGAACTGTCTCAGCGAAAGGCTTCTTGAGGGGAAAGCTGTAACTCTGTGAGATGATTTCACAGAACACAAGGAAGTTTCTCAGAAAGCTTCTTTCTCTTTGTTATCGGAGGATATTTCCTTTGGCCCTATGGTCTTCAAAGGGATCCGAAATATCTGTTCTCAGATTCCACAGAAAGAAGGCTAGCAAAGAGATACACGAAATACAGATGTAACTCTGTGAGATGAATTCACAGAACACTAAGCAGTTTCTCAGAAAGCTTCTTTCCAGATTTCATCTGAGGATATTTCCTTTTTCACCATAGACCTCTATGGGCTTCCAAATATCACTTTGCCAATTCCACAAGAACTATCTTAGCGAAAGGCTTCTTGAGGGGAAAGCTGTAACTCTGTGAGAAGATTTCACAGAACACAAAGAAGTTTCTCAGAAAGCTTCTTTCTCTTTGTTATCGGAGGATATTTCCTTTGGCCCTATAGTCTTCAAAGGGATCCGAAATATCTGTTCTCAGATTCCACAGAAAGAAGGCTAACAAAGAGATCCACGAAATACAGATATAACCATGTGAGATGAATTCACAGAACACTAAGCAGTTTCTCAGAAATCTTCTTTCCAGATTTCATCTAAGGATATTTCCTTTTTCACCATAGCCCTCTATGGGCTTCCAAATATCACTTTGCCAATTCCACAAGAACTGTCTTAGCGAACGTCTTCTTGAGGGGAAAGCTGTAACTCAGTGAGATGATTTCACAGAACACAAAGAATTTTCTCAGAAAGCTTCTTTCTTTTTGTTATCGGAGGATAATTCCTTTGGCCCTATAATCTTCAAAGGGATCCGAAATATCTGTTCTCGGATTCCACAGAAATAAGGCTAGCAAAGAGATCTACGAAACACAGATGTACCTCTGTGAGATGAATTCACAGAACACTAAGCAGTTTCTCAGAAAGCTTCTTTCCAGATTTCATCTGAGGATATTTCCTTTTTCACCATAGCCCTCTATGGGCTTCCAAATATCACTTTGCCAATTCCACAAGAACTGTCTCAGCGAAAGGCTTCTTGAGGGGACAGATGTAACTCTGTGAGATGATTTCACAGAACACAAAGAAGTTTCTCAGAAAGCTTCTTTCTCTTTGTTATCGGAGGATATTTCCTTTGGCCCTATGGTCTTCAAAGGGATCCGAAATATCTGTTCTCAGATTCCACAGAAAGAAGGCTAGCAAAGAGATCCACGAAATACAGATGTAACTCTGTGAGATGAATTCACAGAACACTAAGCAGTTTCTCAGAAAACTTCTTTCCAGATTTCATCTGAGGATATTTCCTTTTTCACCATAGTCCTCTATGGGCTTCCAAATATCACTTTGCCAATTCCACAAGAACTGTCTTAGCGAAAGGCTTCTTGAGGGGAAAGCTGTAACTCTGTGAGATGATTTCACAGAACACAAACAAGTTTCTCAGAAAGCTTCTTTCTCTTTGTTATCGGAGGATATTTCCTTTGGCCCTATTGTCTTCAAAGGGATCCGAAATATCTGTTCTCAGATTCCACAGAAAGAAGGCTAGCAAAGAGATCCACGAAATACAGATGTAACTCTGTGAGATGAATTCACAGAACACTAAGCAGTTTCTCAGAAAGCTTCTTTCCAGATTTCATCTGAGGATATTTCCTTTTTCACCATAGCCCTCTATGGGCTTCCAAATATCTCTTTGCCAATTCCTCAAGAACTGTCTTAGCGAAAGGCTTCTTGAGAGGAAAGCTGTAACTCTGTGAGATGATTTCACAGAACACAAAGAAGTTTTTCAGAAAGCTTCTTTCTCTTTGTTATCGGAGGATATTTCCTTTGTCCCTATAGTCTTCAAAGAGATCCGAAATATCTGTTCTCAGATTCCACAAAAATAAGGCTAGCAAAGTGATCTACGAAACACAGATGTAACTCTGTGAGATGAATTCACAGAACACTAAGCAGTTTCTCAGAAAGCTTCTTTCCAGATTTCATCTGAGGATATTTCCTTTTTCACCATAGCCCTCTATGGGCTTCCAAATATCACTTTGCCAATTCAACAAGAACTGTCTTAGCGAAAGGCTTCTTGAGGGGAAAGCTGTAACTCAGTGAGATGATTTCACAGAACACAAAGAAGTTTCTCAGAAAGCTTCTTTCTTTTTTTTAACGGAGGATAATTCCTTTCCCCTATAATCTTCAAAGGGATCCAAAATATCTGTTCTCAGTTTCCACAGAAATAAGGCTAGCAAAGAGATCCTCGAAATACAGATGTAACACTGTGAGATGAATTCACAGAACACTAAGCAGTTTCTCAGAAAACTTCTTTCCAGATTTCATCTGAGGATATTTCCTTTTTCACCATAGCCCTCTATGGGCTTCCAAATATCACTTTGCCAATTCCACAAGAACTGTCTTAGCGAAAGGCTTCTTGAGGGGAAAGCTGTAACTCTGTGAGATGATTTCACAGAACACAAACAAATTTCTCAGAAAGCTTGTTTCTCTTTGTTATCCGAGGATATTTCCTTTGGCCCTATGGTCTTCAAAGGGATCCGAAATATCTGTTCTCAGATTCCACAGAAAGAAGGCTAGCAAAGAGATCCACGAAATACCGATGTAACTCTGTGAGATGAATTCACAGAACACTTGGCAGTTTCTCAGAAAGCTTCTTTCCAGATTTCATCTGAGGATATTTCCTTTTTCACCATAGCCCTCTATGGGCTTCCAAATATCACTTTGCCAATTCCACAAGAACTGTCTTAGCGAAAGGCTTCTTGAGGGGAAAGCTGTAACTCTGTGAGATGATTTCACAGAACACAAAGAAGTTTCTCAGAAAGCTTCTTTCTCTTTGTTATCGGAGGATATTTCCTTTGGCCCTATAGTCTTCAAAGGGATCCGAAATATCTGTTCTCAGATTCCACAGAAAGAAGGCTAGCAAAGAGATCCTCGAAATACAGATGTAACTCTGTGAGATGAATTCACAGAACACTAAGCAGTTTCTCAGAAAGCTTCTTTCCAGATTTCATCTGAGGATATTTCCTTTTTCACCATAGCCCTCTATGGGCTTCCAAATATCACTTTGCCCATTCCACAAGAACTGTCTGAGCGAAAGGCTTTTTGAGGGGAAAGCTGTAACTCTGTGAGATGATTTCACAGAACACAAAGAAGTTTCTCAGAAAGCTTCTTTCTCTTTGTTATCGGAGGATATTTCCTTTGGCCCTATAGTCTTCAAAGGGATGCGAAATATCTGTTCTCAGATTCCACAGAAATAAGGCTAGCAATGAGATCTACGAAACACAGATGTACCTCTGTGAGATGAATTCACAGAACACTAAGCAGTTTCTCAGAAAGCTTCTTTCCAGATTTCATCTGAGGATATTTCCTTTTTCACCATAGCCCTCTATGGGCTTCAAAATATCACTTTGCCAATTCCACAAGAACTGTCTCAGCGAAAGGCTTCTTGAGGGGAAAGCTGTAACTCTGTGAGATGATTTCACACAACACAAAGAAGTTTCTCAGAAAGCTTCTTTCTCTTTGTTTTCGGAGGATATTGCCTTTGACACTATGGTCTTCAAAGGGATGCGAAATATCTGTTCTCAGATTCCACAGAAAGAAGGCTAGCAAAGAGATCCTCCAAGTACAGATGTAACACTGTGAGATGAATTCACAGAACACTAAGCAGTTTCTCAGAAAGCTTCTTTCCAGATTTCATCTGAGGATATTTGCTTTTTCACCATAGCCCTCTATGGGCTTCCAAATATCACTTTGCCAATTCCACAAGAACTCTCTTAGCGAAAGGCTTCTTGAGGGGAAAGCTGTAACTATGTGAGATGATTTCACAGAACACAAAGAAGTTTCTCAGAAAGCTTCTTTCTCTTTGTTATCGGAGGATATTTCCTTTGGCCCTATAGTCTTCAAAGGGATCCGAAATATCTGTTCTCAGATTCCACAGAAAGAAGGCTAGCAAAGAGATCCACGAAATACAGATGTAACTCTGTGAGATGAATTCACAGAACACTAAGCAGTTTCTCAGAAAACTTCTTTCCAGATTTCATCTGAGGATATTTCCTTTTTCACCATAGCCCTCTATGGGCTTCCAAATATCACTTTGCCAATTCCACAAGAACTGTCTTAGCGAAAGGCTTCTTGAGGGGAAAGCTGTAACTCTGTGAGAGGATTTCACAGACCACAAACAAGTTTCTCAGAAAGCTTCTTTCTCTTTGTTATCAGAGGATATTTCCTTTGGCCCTATGGTCTTCAAAGGGATCCGAAATATCTGTTCTCAGATTCCACAGAAAGAAGGCTAGCAAAGAGATACACGAAACACAGATGTAACTCTGTGAGATGAATTCACACAACACTAAGCAGTTTCTCAGAAAGCTTCATTCCAGATTTCATCTGAGGATATTTGCTTTTTCACCATAGCCCTATATGGGCTTCCAAATATCACTTTGCCAATTCCACAAGAACTCTCTTAGCGAAAGGCTTCTTGAGGGGAAAGCTGTAACTCTGTGAGATGATTTCACAGAACACAAAGAAGTTTCTCAGAAAGCTTCTTTCTCTTTGTTATCGGAGGATATTTCCTTTGGCCCTAGAGTCTTCAAAGGGATCCGAAATATCTGTTCTCAGATTCCGCAGAAATAAGGCTAGCAAAGTGATCTACGAAACACAGATGTAACTCTGTGAGATGAATTCACAGAACACTAAGCAGTTTCTCAGAAAGCTTCTTTCCAGATTTCATCTGAGGATATTTCCTTTTTCACCATAGCCCTCTATGGGCTTCCAAATATCACTTTGCCCATTCCACAAGAACTGTCTTAGCCAAAGGCTTCTTGAGGGGAAAGCTGAAACCCTGTGAGATGATTTCACAGAACACAAAGAAGTTTCTCAGAAAGCTTCTTTCTTTTTTTTATCGGTGGATAATTCCTTTCGCCTATAATCTTCAAAGGGATCCGAAATATCTGTTCTCAGATTCCACAGAAATAAGGCTAGCAAAGAGATCTACGAAACACAGATGTAACTCTGTGAGATGAATTCACAGAACACTAAGCAGTTTCTCAGAAAGCTTCTTTCCAGATTTCATCTGAGGATATTTCCTTTTTCACCATAGCCCTCTATGGTCTTCCAAATATCACTTTGCCAATTCCACAAGAACTGTCTCAGCGAAAGGCTTCTTGAGGGGAAAGCTGTAACTCTGTGAGATGATTTCACACAACACAAAGAAGTTTCTCAGAAAGCTTCTTTCTCTTTGTTATCGGAGGATATTTCCTTTGGCCCTATGGTCTTCAAAGGGATCCGAAATATCTGTTCTCAGATTCCACAGAAAGAAGGCTAGCAAAGAGATCCTCGAAATACAGATATAACACTGTGAGATGAATTCACAGAACACTAAGCAGTTTCTCAGAAAGCTTCTTTCCAGATTTCATCTGAGGATATTTGCTTTTTCACCATAGCCCTCTATGGGCTTCCAAATATCACTTTGCCAATTCCACAAGAACTGTCTTAGCGAAAGGCTTCTTGAGGGGAAAGCTGTAACTCTGTGAGATGATTTCACAGAACACAAAGAAGTTTCTCAGAAAGCTTCTTTCTCTTTGTTATCGGAGGATATTTCCTTTGGCCCTATAGTCTTCAAAGGGATCCGAAATATCTGTTCTCAGATTCCACAGAAAGAAGGCTAGCAAAGAGATCCACGAGATACAGATGTAACTCTGTGAGATGAATTCACAGAACACTAAGCAGTTTCTCAGATAACTTCTTTCCAGATTTCATCTGAGGATATTTCCTTTTTCACCATAGCCCTCTATGGGCTTCCAAATATCACTTTGCCAATTCCACAAGAACTGTCTTAGCGAAAGGCTTCTTGAGGGGAAAGCTGTAACTCTGTGAGATGATTTCACAGAACACAAACAAATTTCTCAGAAAGCTTCTTTCTCTTTGTTATCGGAGGATATTTCCTTTGGCCCTATGGTCTTCAAAGGGATCCGAAATATCTGTTCTCAGATTCCACAGAAAGAAGGCTAGCAAAGAGATACACGAAATACCGATGTAACTCTGTGAGATGAATTCACAGAACACTTGGCAGTTTCTCAGAAAGCTTCTTTCCAGATTTCATCTGAGGATATTTCCTTTTTCACCATAGCCCTCTATGGGCTTCCAAATATCACTTTGCCAATTCCACAAGAACTGTCTTAGCGAAAGGCTTCTTGAGGGGAAAGCTGTAACTCTGTGAGATGATTTCAGAGAACACAAAGAAGTTTCTCAGAAAGCTTCTTTCTCTTTGTTATCGGAGGATATTTCCTTTGGCCCTATAGTCTTCAAAGGGATCCGAAATATCTGTTCTCAGATTCCTCAGAAAGAAGGCTAGCAAAGAGATCCACGAAATACAGATGTAACTCTGTGAGATGAATTCACAGAACACTAAGCAGTTTCTCAGAAAGCTTCTTTCCAGATTTCATCTGAGGATATTTCCTTTTTCACAATAGCCCTCTATGGGCTTCCAAATATCACTTTGCCAATTCCACAAGAACTGTCTTAGCGAAAGGCTTCTTGAGGGGAAAGCTGTAACTCTGTGAGATGATTTCAAAGAACACAAAGAAGTTTTTTAGAAAGCTTCTTTCTCTTTGTTATCGGAGGATATTTCCTTTGGCCCTATAGTCTTCAAAGAGATCCGAAATATCTGTTCTCAGATTCCACAGAAATAAGGCTAGCAAAGAGATCTACGAAACACACATATAACTCTGTGAGATGAATTCACAGAACACTAAGCAGTTTCTCAGAAAGCTTCTTTCCAGATTTCATCTGAGGATATTTCCTTTTTCACCATAGCCCTCTATTTGCTTCCAAATATCACTTTGCCAATTCCACAAGAACTGTCTTAGCGAAAGGCTTCTTGAGGGGAAAGCTGTAACTCTGTGAGATGATTTCACAGAACACAAAGAAGTTTCTCAGAAAGCTTCTTTCTCTTTGTTATCGGAGGATATTTCCTTTGGCCCTAGAGTCTTCAATGGGATCCGAAGTATCTGTTCTCAGATTCCACAGAAAGAAGGCTAGCAAAGAGATCCACGAAATACAGATATAACTCTGTGAGATGAATTAACAGAACACTAAGCAGTTTCTCAGAAAGCTTCTTTCCAGATTTCATCTGAGGATATTTCCTTTTTCATCATAGCCCTCTATGGGCTTCCAAATATCACTTTCACAATTTCACAAGAACTGTCTTAGCGAAAGGCTTCTTGAGGGGAAAGCTGTAACTCTGTGAGATGATTTCACAGAACACAAAGAAGTTTCTCAGAAAGCTTCTTTCTCTTTGTTATCGGAGGATATTTCCTTTGGCCCTATAGTCTTCAAAGGGATCCGAAATATCTGTTCTCAGATTCCACAGAAATAAGGCTAGCAAAGATATCTACGAAAAACAGATGTAACTCTGTGAGATGAATTCACAGAACACTAAGCAGTTTCTCAGAAAGCTTCTTTCCAGATTTCATCTGAGGATAATTCCTTTTTCACCATAGCCCTCTATGGGCTTCCAAATATCACTTTGCCAATTCCACAAGAACTGTCTTAGCGAAAGGCTTCTTGAGGGGAAAGCTGCAACTCTGTGAGAAGTTCTCACAGAACACAAAGAAGTTTCTCAGAAAGCTTCTTTCCCTTTCTTATCGGAGGATATTTCCTTTGGCCCTATGGTCTTCAAAGGGATCCGAAATATCTGTTCTCAGATTCCACAGAAAGAAGGCTAGCAAAGAGATCCTCGAAATACAGATATAACACTGCGAGATGAATTCACAGAACACTAAGCAGTTTCTCAGAAAGCTTCTTTCCAGATTTCATCTGGGGATATTTGCTTTTTCACCATAGCCCTCTATGGGCTTCCAAATATCACTTTGCCAATTCCACAAGAACTGTCTTAGCGAAAGGCTTCTTGAGGGGAAAGCTGTAACTCTGTGAGATGATTTCACAGAACACCAAGAAGTTTCTCAGAAAGCTTCTTTCTCTTTGTTATCGGAGGATATTTCCTTTGGCCCTATAGTCTTCAAAGGGATCCGAAATATCTGTTCTCAGATTCCACAGAAAGAAGGCTAGCAAAGAGATCCACGAAATACAGATGTAACTCTGTGAGATGAATTCACAGAACACTAAGCAGTTTCTCAGAAAACTTCTTTCCAGATTTCATCTGAGGATATTTCCTTTTTCACCATAGTCCTCTATGGGCTTCCAAATATCACTTTGCCAATTCCACAAGAACTGTCTTAGCGAAAGGCTTCTTGAGGGGAAAGCTGTAACTCTGTGAGATGATTTCACAGAACACAAACAAGTTTCTCAGAAAGCTTCTTTCTCTTTGTTATCGGAGGATATTTCCTTTGTCCCTATGGTCTTCAAAGGGATCCGAAATATCTGTTCTCAGATTCCACAGAAAGAAGGCTAGCAAAGAGATACATGAAATACCGATGTAACTCTGTGAGATGAATTCACAGAGCACTAAGCAGTTTCTAGAAAGCTTCTTTCCAGATTTCATCTGAGGATATTTCCTTTTTCACCATAGCCCTCTATGGGCTTCCAAATATCACTTTGCCAATTCCACAAGAACTGTCTTAGCGAAAGGCTTCTTGAGGGGAAAGCTGTAACTCTGTGAGATGATTTCACAGAACACAAAGAAGTTTCTCAGAAAGCTTCTTTCTCTTTGTTATCGGAGGATATTTCCTTTGGCCCTATTGTCTTCAAAGGGATCCGAAATATCTGTTCTCAGATTCCACAGAAAGAAGGCTAGCAAAGAGATCCACGAAATACAGATGTAACTCTGTGAGATGAATTAACAGAACACTAAGCAGTTTCTCAGAAAGCTTCTTTCCAGATTTCATCTGAGGATATTTCCTTTTTCACCATAGCCCTCTATGGGCTTCCAAATATCTCTTTGCCAATTCCTCAAGAACTGTCTTAGCGAAAGGCTTCTTGAGAGGAAAGCTGTAACTCTGTGAGATGATTTCACAGAACACAAAGAAGTTTTTCAGAAAGCTTCTTTCTCTTTGTTATCGGAGGATATTTCCTTTGTCCCTATAGTCTTCAAAGAGATCCGAAATATCTGTTCTCAGATTCCACAGAAATAAGGCTAGCAAAGTGATCTACGAAACACAGATGTAACTCTGTGAGATGAATTCACAGAACACTAAGCAGTTTCTCAGAAAGCTTCTTTCCAGATTTCATCTGAGGATATTTCCTTTTTCACCATAGCCCTCGATGGGCTTCCAAATATCACTTTGCCAATTCAACAAGAACTGTCTTAGCGAAAGGCTTCTTGAGGGGAAAGCTGTAACTCAGTGAGATGATTTCACAGAACACAAAGAAGTTTCTCAGAAAGCTTCTTTCTTTTTTTTAACGGAGGATAATTCCTTTCCCCTATAATCTTCAAAGGGATCCGAAATATCTGTTCTCAGTTTCCACAGAAATAAGGCTAGCAAAGAGATCCTCGAAATACAGATGTAACACTGTGAGATGAATTCACAGAACACTAAGCAGTTTCTCAGAAAACTTCTTTCCAGATTTCATCTGAGGATATTTCCTTTTTCACCATAGCCCTCTATGGGCTTCCAAATATCACTTTGCCAATTCCACAAGAACTGTCTTAGCGAAAGGCTTCTTGAGGGGAAAGCTGTAACTCTGTGAGATGATTTCACAGAACACAAACAAATTTCTCAGAAAGCTTGTTTCTCTTTGTTATCCGAGGATATTTCCTTTGGCCCTATGGACTTCAAAGGGATCCGAAATATCTGTTCTCAGATTCCACAGAAAGAAGGCTAGCAAAGAGATCCACGAAATACCGATGTAACTCTGTGAGATGAATTCACAGAACACTTGGCAGTTTCTCAGAAAGCTTCTTTCCAGATTTCATCTGAGGATATTTCCTTTTTCACCATAGCCCTCTATGGGCTTCCAAATATCACTTTGCCAATTCCACAAGAACTGTCTTAGCGAAAGGCTTCTTGAGGGGAAAGCTGTAACTCTGTGAGATGATTTCACAGAACACAAAGAAGTTTCTCAGAAAGCTTCTTTCTCTTTGTTATCGGAGGATATTTCCTTTGGCCCTATAGTCTTCAAAGGGATCCGAAATATCTGTTCTCAGATTCCACAGAAAGAAGGCTAGCAAAGAGATCCTCGAAATACAGATGTAACTCTGTGAGATGAATTCACAGAACACTAAGCAGTTTCTCAGAAAGCTTCTTTCCAGATTTCATCTGAGGATATTTCCTTTTTCACCATAGCCCTCTATGGGCTTCCAAATATCACTTTGCCCATTCCACAAGAACTGTCTGAGCGAAAGGCTTTTTGAGGGGAAAGCTGTAACTCTGTGAGATGATTTCACAGAACACAAAGAAGTTTCTCAGAAAGCTTCTTTCTCTTTGTTATCGGAGGATATTTCCTTTGGCCCTATAGTCTTCAAAGGGATGCGAAATATCTGTTCTCAGATTCCACAGAAATAAGGCTAGCAAAGAGATCTACGAAACACAGATGTACCTCTGTGAGATTAATTCACAGAACACTAAGCAGTTTCTCAGAAAGCTTCTTTCCAGATTTCATCTGAGGATATTTCCTTTTTCACCATAGCCCTCTATGGGCTTCCAAATATCACTTTGCCAATTCCACAAGAACTGTCTCAGCGAAAGGCTTCTTGAGGGGAAAGCTGTAACTCTGTGAGATGATTTCACACAACACAAAGAAGTTTCTCAGAAAGCTTCTTTCTCTTTGTTTTCGGAGGATATTGCCTTTGACACTATGGTCTTCAAAGGGATGCGAAATATCTGTTCTCAGATTCCACAGAAAGAAGGCTAGCAAAGAGATCCTCCAAGTACAGATGTAACACTGTGAGATGAATTCACAGAACACTAAGCAGTTTCTCAGAAAGCTTCTTTCCAGATTTCATCTGAGGATATTTGCTTTTTCACCATAGCCCTCTATGGGCTTCCAAATATCACTTTGCCAATTCCACAAGAACTCTCTTAGCGAAAGGCTTCTTGAGGGGAAAGCTGTAACTATGTGAGATGATTTCACAGAACACAAAGAAGTTTCTCAGAAAGCTTCTTTCTCTTTGTTATCGGAGGATATTTCCTTTGGCCCTATAGTCTTCAAAGGGATCCGAAATATCTGTTCTCAGATTCCACAGAAAGAGGGCTAGCAAAGAGATCCACGAAATACAGATGTAACTCTGTGAGATGAATTCACAGAACACTAAGCAGTTTCTCAGAAAACTTCTTTCCAGATTTCATCTGAGGATATTTCCTTTTTCACCATAGCCCTCTATGGGCTTCCAAATATCACTTTGCCAATTCCACAAGAACTGTCTTAGCGAAAGGCTTCTAGAGGGGAAAGCTGTAACTCTGTGAGAGGATTTCACAGACCACAAACAAGTTTCTCAGAAAGCTTCTTTCTCTTTGTTATCAGAGGATATTTCCTTTGGCCCTATGGTCTTCAAAGGGATCCGAAATATCTGTTCTCAGATTCCACAGAAAGAAGGCTAGCAAAGAGATACACGAAATACAGATGTAACTCTGTGAGATGAATTCACAGAACACTAAGCAGTTTCTCAGAAAGCTTCATTCCAGATTTCATCTGAGGATATTTGCTTTTTCACCATAGCCCTATATGGGCTTCCAAATTTCACTTTGCAAATTCCACAAGAACTCTCTTAGCGAAAGGCTTCTTGAGGGGAAAGCTGTAACTCTGTGAGATGATTTCACAGAACACAAAGAAGTTTCTCAGAAAGCTTCTTTCTCTTTGTTATCGGAGGATATTTCCTTTGGCCCTATAGTCTTCAAAGGGATCCGAAATATCTGTTCTCAGATTCCACAGAAAGAAGGCTAGCAAAGAGATCCACGAAATACAGATGTAACCATGTGAGATGAATTCACAGAACACTAAGCAGTTTCTCAGAAAGCTTCTTTCCAGATTTCATCTGAGGATATTTCCTTTTTCACCATAGCCCTCTATGGGCTTCCAAATATCACTTTGCCAATTCCACAAGAACTGTCTTAGCGAAAGGCTTCTTGAGGGGAAAGCTGTAACTCTGTGAGATGATTTCACAGAACACAAAGAAGTTTCTCAGAAAGCTTCTTTCTCTTTGTTATCGGAGGATATTTCCTTTGGCCCTAGAGTCTTCAAAGGGATCCGAAATATCTGTTCTCAGATTCCGCAGAAATAAGGCTAGCAAAGTGATCTACGAAACACAGATGTAACTCTGTGAGATGAATTCACAGAACACTAAGCAGTTTCTCAGAAAGCTTCTTTCCAGATTTCATCTGAGGATATTTCCTTTTTCACCATAGCCCTCTATGGGCTTCCAAATATCACTTTGCCCATTCCACAAGAACTGTCTTAGCCAAAGGCTTCTTGAGGGGAAAGCTGAAACCCTGTGAGATGATTTCACAGAACACAAAGAAGTTTCTCAGAAAGCTTCTTTCTTTTTTTTATCGGTGGATAATTCCTTTCGCCTATAATCTTCAAAGGGATCCGAAATATCTGTTCTCAGATTCCACAGAAATAAGGCTAGCAAAGAGATCTACGAAACACAGATGTAACTCTGTGAGATGAATTCACAGAACACTAAGCAGTTTCTCAGAAAGCTTCTTTCCAGATTTCATCTGAGGATATTTCCTTTTTCACCATAGCCCTCTATGGTCTTCCAAATATCACTTTGCCAATTCCACAAGAACTGTCTCAGCGAAAGGCGTCTTGAGGGGAAAGCTGTAACTCTGTGAGATGATTTCACAGGACACAAAGAAGTTTCTCAGAAAGCTTCTTTCTCTTTGTTATCGGAGGATATTTCCTTTGGCCCTATGGTCTTCAAAGGGATACGAAATATCTGTTCTCAGATTCCACAGAAAGAGGGCTAGCAAAGAGATCCTCGAAATACAGATATAACACTGTGAGATGAATTCACAGAACACTAAGCAGTTTCTCAGAAAGCTTCTTTCCAGATTTCATCTGAGGATATTTGCTTTTTCACCATAGCCCTCTATGGGCTTCCAAATATCACTTTGCCAATTCCACAAGAACTGTCTTAGCGAAAGGCTTCTTGAGGGGAAAGCTGTAACTCTGTGAGATGATTTCACAGAACACAAAGAAGTTTCTCAGAAAGCTTCTTTCTCTTTGTTATCGGAGGATATTTCCTTTGGCCCTATAGTCTTCAAAGGGATCCGAAATATCTGTTCTCAGATTCCACAGAAAGAAGGCTAGCAAAGAGATCCACGAGATACAGATGTAACTCTGTGAGATGAATTCACAGAACACTAAGCAGTTTCTCAGATAACTTCTTTCCAGATTTCATCTGAGGATATTTCCTTTTTCACCATAGCCCTCTATGGGCTTCCAAATATCACTTTGCCAATTCCACAAGAACTGTCTTAGCGAAAGGCTTCTTGAGGGGAAAGCTGTAACTCTGTGAGATGATTTCACAGAACACAAACAAATTTCTCTGAAAGCTTCTTTCTCTTTGTTATCGGAGGATATTTCCTTTGGCCCTATGGTCTTCAAAGGGATCCGAAATATCTGTTCTCAGATTCCACAGAAAGAAGGCTAGCAAAGAGATACACGAAATACCGATGTAACTCTGTGAGATGAATTCACAGAACACTTGGCAGTTTCTCAGAAAGCTTCTTTCCAGATTTCATCTGAGGATATTTCCTTTTTCACCATAGCCCTCTATGGGCTTCCAAATATCACTTTGCCAATTCCACAAGAACTGTCTTAGCGAAAGGCTTCTTGAGGGGAAAGCTGTAACTCTGTGAGATGATTTCACAGAACACAAAGAAGTTTCTCAGAAAGCTTCTTTCTCTTTGTTATCGGAGGATATTTCCTTTGGCCCTATAGTCTTCAAAGGGATCCGAAATATCTGTTCTCAGATTCCTCAGAAAGAAGGCTAGCAAAGAGATCCACGAAATACAGATGTAACTCTGTGAGATGAATTCACAGAACACTAAGCAGTTTCTCAGAAAGCTTCTTTCCAGATTTCATCTGAGGATATTTCCTTTTTCACAATAGCCCTCTATGGGCTTCCAAATATCACTTTGCCAATTCCACAAGAACTGTCTTAGCGAAAGGCTTCTTGAGGGGAAAGCTGTAACTCTGTGAGATGATTTCAAAGAACACAAAGAAGTTTTTTAGAAAGCTTCTTTCTCTTTGTTATCGGAGGATATTTCCTTTGGCCCTATAGTCTTCAAAGAGATCCGAAATATCTGTTCTCAGATTCCACAGAAATAAGGCTAGCAAAGAGATCTACGAAACACACATATAACTCTGTGAGATGAATTCACAGAACACTAAGCAGTTTCTCAGAAAGCTTCTTTCCAGATTTCATCTGAGGATATTTCCTTTTTCACCATAGCCCTCTATTTGCTTCCAAATATCACTTTGCCAATTCCACAAGAACTGTCTTAGCGAAAGGCTTCTTGAGGGGAAAGCTGTAACTCTGTGAGATGATTTCACAGAACACAAAGAAGTTTCTCAGAAAGCTTCTTTCTCTTTGTTATCGGAAGATATTTCCTTTGGCCCTAGAGTCTTCAATGGGATCCGAAGTATCTGTTCTCAGATTCCACAGAAAGAAGGCTAGCAAAGAGATCCACGAAATACAGATATAACTCTGTGAGATGAATTAACAGAACACTAAGCAGTTTCTCAGAAAGCTTCTTTCCAGATTTCATCTGAGGATATTTCCTTTTTCATCATAGCCCTCTATGGGCTTCCAAATATCACTTTCACAATTTCACAAGAACTGTCTTAGCGAAAGGCTTCTTGAGGGGAAAGCTGTAACTCTGTGAGATGATTTCACAGAACACAAAGAAGTTTCTCAGAAAGCTTCTTTCTCTTTGTTATCGGAGGATATTTCCTTTGGCCCTATAGTCTTCAAAGGGATCCGAAATATCTGTTCTCAGATTCCACAGAAATAAGGCTAGCAAAGAGATCTACGAAAAACAGATGTAACTCTGTGAGATGAATTCACAGAACACTAAGCAGTTTCTCAGAAAGCTTCTTTCCAGATTTCATCTGAGGATAATTCCTTTTTCACCATAGCCCTCTATGGGCTTCCAAATATCACTTTGCCAATTCCACAAGAACTGTCTTAGCGAAAGGCTTCTTGAGGGGAAAGCTGCAACTCTGTGAGAAGTTCTCACAGAACACAAAGAAGTTTCTCAGAAAGCTTCTTTCCCTTTCTTATCGGAGGATATTTCCTTTGGCCTTATGGTCTTCAAAGGGATCTGAAATATCTGTTCTCAAATTCCACAGAAAGAAGGCTAGCAAAGAGATCCACGAAATACAGATGTAACACTGTTAGATGAATTCACAGTACACTAAGCAGTTTCTCAGAAAACTTCTTTCCAGATTTCATCTGAGGATATTTCCTTTTTCACCATAGCCCTCTATGGGCTTCCAAATATCACTTTGCCAATTCCACAAGAACTGACTTAGCGAAAGGCTTCTTGAGGGGAAAGCTGTAACTCTGTGAGATGATTTCTCAGAACACAAACAAGTTTCTCAGAAAGCCTCTTTCTCTTTGTTATCGGAGGATATTTCCTTTGGCCCTATGGTCTTCAAAGGGATCCGAAATATCTGTTCTCAGATTCCACAGAAAGAAGGCTAGCAAAGAGATACACGAAATACCGATGTAACTCTGTGAGATGAATTCACAGAACACTAAGCAGTTTCTCAGAAAGCTTCTTTCCAGATTTCATCTGAGGATATTTCCTTTTTCACCATAGCCCTCTAGGGCTTCCAAATATCTCTTTGCCAATTCCACAAGAACTGTCTTAGCGAAAGGCTTCTCGAGGGGAAAGCTGTAACTCTGTGAGATGATTTCACAGAACACAAAGAAGTTTTTCAGAAAGCTTCTTTCTCTTTGTAATCGGAGGATATTTCCTTTGGCCCTATAGTCTTCAAAGGGATCCGAAATATCTGTTCTCAGATTCCACAGAAAGAAGGCTAGCAAAGAGATCCACGAAATACAGATGTAACCATGTGAGATGAATTCACAGAACACTAAGCAGTTTCTCAGAAAGCTTCTTTCCAGATTTCATCTGAGGATATTTCCTTTTTCACCATAGCCCTCTATGGGCTTCCAAATATCACTTTCCCAATTCCACAAGAACTGTCTTAGCGAAAGGCTTCTTGAGGGGAAAGCTGTAACTCTGTGAGATGATTTCACAGAACACAAAGAAGTTTTTCAGAAAGCTTCTTTCTCTTTGTTATCGGAGGATATTTCCTTTGGCCCTATAGTCTTCAAAGGGATCCGAAATATCTGTTCTCAGATTCCACAGAAATAAGTCTAGCAAAGAAATTTACGAGACACACATATAACTCTGTGAGATGAATTCACAGAACACTATGAAGTTTCTCAGAAAGCTTCTTTCCAGATTTTATCTGAGGATATTTCCTTTTTCACCATAGCCCTCTATGGGCTTCCAAATATCACTTTGCCAATTCCACAAGAACTGTCTCAGCGAAAGGCTTCTAGAGGGGAAAGCTGTAACTCTGTGAGATGATTTCACAGAACACAAACAAGTTTCTCAGAAAGCTTCTTTCTCTTTGTTATGGGAGGATATTTCCTTTGGCCCTATGGTCTTCAAAGGGATCCGAAATATCTGTTCTCAGATTCCACAGAAAGAAGGCTAGCAAATAGATACACGAAATACAGATGTAACTCTGTGAGATGAATTAACAGAACACTAAGCAGTTTCTCAGAAAGCTTCTTTCCAGATTTCATCTGAGGATATTTCCTTTTTCACCATAGCCCTCTATGGGCTTCCAAATATCACTTTCCCAATTCCACAAGAACTGTCTTAGCGAAAGGCTTCTTGAGGGGAAAACTGTAACTCTGTGAGATGATTTCACAGAACACAAAGAAGTTTTTCAGAAAGCTTCTTTCTCTTTGTTATCGGAGGATATTTCCTTTGGCCCTATAGTCTTCAAAGGGATCCGAAATATCTGTTCTCAGATTCCACAGAAAGAAGGCTAGCAAAGAGATCCACGAGATACAGATGTAACTCTGTGAGATGAATTCACAGAACACTAAGCAGTTTCTCCGAAAACTTCTTTCCAGATTTCATCTGAGGATATTTCCTTTTTCACCATAGCCCTCTATGGGCTTCCAAATATCACTTTGCCAATTCCACAAGAACTGTCTTAGCGAAAGGCTTCTTGAGGGGAAAGCTGTAACTCTGTGAGATGATTTCACAGAACACAAACAAATTTCTCAGAAAGCTTCTTTCTCTTTGTTATCGGAGGATATTTCCTTTGGCCCTATGGTCTTCAAAGGGATCCGAAATATCTGTTCTCAGATTCCACAGAAAGAAGGCTAGCAAAGAGATACACGAAATACCGATGTAACTCTGTGAGATGAATTCACAGAACACCTGGCATTTTCTCAGAAAGCTTCTTTCCAGATTTCATCTGAGGATATTTCCTTTTTCACCATAGCCCTCTATGGGCTTCCAAATATCACTTTGCCAATTCCACAAGAACTGTCTTAGCGAAAGGCTTCTTGAGGGGAAAGCTGTAACTCTGTGAGATGATTTCACAGAACACAAAGAAGTTTCTCAGAAAGCTTCTTTCTCTTTGTTATCGGAGGATATTTCCTTTGGCCCTATAGTCTTCAAAGGGATCCGAAATATCTGTTCTCAGATTCCACAGTAATAAGGCTAGCAAAGAGATCTACGAAAAACAGATGTAACTCTGTGAGATGAATTCACAGAACACTAAGCAGTTTCTCAGAAAGCTTCTTTCCAGATTTCATCTGAGGATAATTCCTTTTTCACCATAGCCCTCTATGGTATTCCAAATATCACTTTGCCAATTCCACAAGAACTGTCTTAGCGAAAGGCTTCTTGAGGGGAAAGCTGCAACTCTGTGAGAAGTTCTCACAGAACACAAAGAAGTTTCTCAGAAACCTTCTTTCCCTTTGTTATCGGAGGATATTTCCTTTGGCCTTATGGTCTTCAAAGGGATCTGAAATATCTGTTCTCAAATTCCACAGAAAGAAGGCTAGCAAAGAGATCCACGAAATACAGATGTAACACTGTGAGATGAATTCACAGTACACTAAGCAGTTTCTCAGAAAATTTCTTTCCAGATTTCATCTGAGGATATTTCCTTTTTCACCATAGCCCTCTATGGGCTTCCAAATATCACTTTGCCAATTCCACAAGAACTGACTTAGCGAAAGGCTTCTTGAGGGGAAAGCTGTAACTCTGTGAGATGATTTCACAGAACACAAACAAGTTTCTCAGAAAGCCTCTTTCTCTTTGTTATCGGAGGATATTTCCTTTGGCCCTATGGTCTTCAAAGGGATCCGAAATATCTGTTCTCAGATTCCACAGAAAGAAGGCTAGCAAAGAGATACACGAAATACCGATGTAACTCTGTGAGATGAATTCACAGAACACTAAGCAGTTTCTCAGAAAGCTTCTTTCCAGATTTCATCTGAGGATATTTCCTTTTTCACCATAGCCCTCTAGGGCTTCCAAATATCACTTTGCCAATTCCACAAGAACAGTCTTAGCGAAAGGCTTCTCGAGGGGAAAGCTGTAACTCTGTGAGATGATTTCACAGAACACAAAGAAGTTTCTCAGAAAGCTTCTTTCTCTTTGTTATCGGAGGATATTTCCTTTGGCCCTATAGTCTTCAAAGGGATCCGAAATATCTGTTCTCAGATTCCACAGAAAGAAGGCTAGCAAAGAGATCCACGATATACAGATGTAACCATGTGAGATGAATTCACAGAACACTAAGCAGTTTCTCAGAAAGCTTCTTTCCAGATTTCATCTGAGGATATTTCCTTTTTCACCATAGCCCTCTAAGGGCTTCCAAATATCACTTTCCCAATTCCACAAGAACTGTCTTAGCGAAAGGCTTCTTGAGGGGAAAGCTGTAACTCTGTGAGATGATTTCACAGAACACAAAGAAGTTTTTCAGAAAGCTTCTTTCTCTTTGTTATCGGAGGATATTTCCTTTGGCCCTATAGTCTTCAAAGGGATCCGAAATATCTGTTCTCAGATTCCACAGAAATAAGTCTAGCAAAGAAATTTACGAGACACACATATACCTCTGTGAGATGAATTCACAGAACACTATGAAGTTTCTCAGAAAGCTTCTTTCCAGATTTTATCTGAGGATATTTCCTTTTTCACCATAGCCCTCTATGGGCTTCCAAATATCACTTTTCCAATTCCACAAGAACTGTCTCAGCGAAAGGCTTCTAGAGGGGAAAGCTGTAACTCTGTGAGATGATTTCACAGAACACAAACAAGTTTCTCAGAAAGCTTCTTTCTCTTTGTTATGGGAGGATATTTCCTTTGGCCCTATGGTCTTCAAAGGGATCCGAAATATCTGTTCTCAGATTCCACAGAAAGAAGGCTAGCAAATAGATACACGAAATACAGATGTAACTCTGTGAGATGAATTCACAGAACACTAAGCAGTTTCTCAGAAAGCTTCTTTCCAGATTTCATCGGAGGATATTTCCTTTTTCACCATAGCCCTCTATGGGCTTCCAAATATCACTTTCCCAATTCCACAAGAACTGTCTTAGCGAAAGGCTTCTTGAGGGGAAAGCTGTAACTCTGTGAGATGATTTCACAGAACACAAAGAAGTTTTTCAGAAAGCTTCTTTCTCTTTGTTATCGGAGGATATTTCCTTTGGCCCTATAGTCTTCAAAGGGATCCGAAATATCTGTTCTCAGATTCCACAGAAATAAGTCTAGCAAAGAAATTTACGAGACACACATATAACTCTGTGAGATGAATTCACAGAACACTATGAAGTTTCTCAGAAAGCTTCTTTCCAGATTTTATCTGAGGATATTTCCTTTTTCACCATAGCCCTCTATGGGCTTCCAAATATCACTTTGCCAATTCCACAAGAACTGTCTCAGCGAAAGGCTTCTAGAGGGGAAAGCTGTAACTCTGTGAGATGATTTCACAGAACACAAACAAGTTTCTCAGAAAGCTTCTTTCTCTTTGTTATGGGAGGATATTTCCTTTGGCCCTATGGTCTTCAAAGGGATCCGAAATATCTGTTCTCAGATTCCACAGAAAGAAGGCTAGCAAATAGATACACGAAATACAGATGTAACTCTGTGAGATGAATTAACAGAACACTAAGCAGTTTCTCAGAAAGCTTCTTTCCAGATTTCATCTGAGGATATTTCCTTTTTCACCATAGCCCTCTATGGGCTTCCAAATATCACTTTCCCAATTCCACAAGAACTGTCTTAGCGAAAGGCTTCTTGAGGGGAAAACTGTAACTCTGTGAGATGATTTCACAGAACACAAAGAAGTTTTTCAGAAAGCTTCTTTCTCTTTGTTATCGGAGGATATTTCCTTTGGCCCTATAGTCTTCAAAGGGATCCGAAATATCTGTTCTCAGATTCCACAGAAAGAAGGCTAGCAAAGAGATCCACGAGATACAGATGTAACTCTGTGAGATGAATTCACAGAACACTAAGCAGTTTCTCCGAAAACTTCTTTCCAGATTTCATCTGAGGATATTTCCTTTTTCACCATAGCCCTCTATGGGCTTCCAAATATCACTTTGCCAATTCCACAAGAACTGTCTTAGCGAAAGGCTTCTTGCGGGGAAAGCTGTAACTCTGTGAGATGATTTCACAGAACACAAACAAATTTCTCAGAAAGCTTCTTTCTCTTTGTTATCGGAGGATATTTCCTTTGGCCCTATGGTCTTCAAAGGGATCCGAAATATCTGTTCTCAGATTCCACAGAAAGAAGGCTAGCAAAGAGATACACGAAATACCGATGTAACTCTGTGAGATGAATTCACAGAACACCTGGCATTTTCTCAGAAAGCTTCTTTCCAGATTTCATCTGAGGATATTTCCTTTTTCACCATAGCCCTCTATGGGCTTCCAAATATCACTTTGCCAATTCCACAAGAACTGTCTTAGCGAAAGGCTTCTTGAGGGGAAAGCTGTAACTCTGTGAGATGATTTCACAGAACACAAAGAAGTTTCTCAGAAAGCTTCTTTCTCTTTGTTATCGGAGGATATTTCCTTTGGCCCTATAGTCTTCAAAGGGATCCGAAATATCTGTTCTCAGATTCCACAGTAATAAGGCTAGCAAAGAGATCTACGAAAAACAGATGTAACTCTGTGAGATGAATTCACAGAACACTAAGCAGTTTCTCAGAAAGCTTCTTTCCAGATTTCATCTGAGGATAATTCCTTTTTCACCATAGCCCTCTATGGTATTCCAAATATCACTTTGCCAATTCCACAAGAACTGTCTTAGCGAAAGGCTTCTTGAGGGGAAAGCTGCAACTCTGTGAGAAGTTCTCACAGAACACAAAGAAGTTTCTCAGAAACCTTCTTTCCCTTTGTTATCGGAGGATATTTCCTTTGGCCTTATGGTCTTCAAAGGGATCTGAAATATCTGTTCTCAAATTCCACAGAAAGAAGGCTAGCAAAGAGATCCACGAAATACAGATGTAACACTGTGAGATGAATTCACAGTACACTAAGCAGTTTTTCAGAAAATTTCTTTCCAGATTTCATCTGAGGATATTTCCTTTTTCACCATAGCCCTCTATGGGCTTCCAAATATCACTTTGCCAATTCCACAAGAACTGACTTAGCGAAAGGCTTCTTGAGGGGAAAGCTGTAACTCTGTGAGATGATTTCACAGAACACAAACAAGTTTCTCAGAAAGCCTCTTTCTCTTTGTTATCGGAGGATATTTCCTTTGGCCCTATGGTCTTCAAAGGGATCCGAAATATCTGTTCTCAGATTCCACAGAATGAAGGCTAGCAAAGAGATACACGAAATACCGATGTAACTCTGTGAGATGAATTCACAGAACACTAAGCAGTTTCTCAGAAAGCTTCTTTCCAGATTTCATCTGAGGATATTTCCTTTTTCACCATAGCCCTCTAGGGCTTCCAAATATCACTTTGCCAATTCCACAAGAACAGTCTTAGCGAAAGGCTTCTCGAGGGGAAAGCTGTAACTCTGTGAGATGATTTCACAGAACACAAAGAAGTTTCTCAGAAAGCTTCTTTCTCTTTGTTATCGGAGGATATTTCCTTTGGCCCTATAGTCTTCAAAGGGATCCGAAATATCTGTTCTCAGATTCCACAGAAAGAAGGCTAGCAAAGAGATCCACGATATACAGATGTAACCATGTGAGATGAATTCACAGAACACTAAGCAGTTTCTCAGAAAGCTTCTTTCCAGATTTCATCTGAGGATATTTCCTTTTTCACCATAGCCCTCTATGGGCTTCCAAATATCACTTTCCCAATTCCACAAGAACTGTCTTAGCGAAAGGCTTCTTGAGGGGAAAGCTGTAACTCTGTGAGATGATTTCACAGAACACAAAGAAGTTTTTCAGAAAGCTTCTTTCTCTTTGTTATCGGAGGATATTTCCTTTGGCCCTATAGTCTTCAAAGGGATCCGAAATATCTGTTCTCAGATTCCACAGAAATAAGTCTAGCAAAGAAATTTACGAGACACACATATACCTCTGTGAGATGAATTCACAGAACACTATGAAGTTTCTCAGAAAGCTTCTTTCCAGATTTTATCTGAGGATATTTCCTTTTTCACCATAGCCCTCTATGGGCTTCCAAATATCACTTTGCCAATTCCACAAGAACTGTCTCAGCGAAAGGCTTCTAGAGGGGAAAGCTGTAACTCTGTGAGATGATTTCACAGAACACAAACAAGTTTCTCAGAAAGCTTCTTTCTCTTTGTTATGGGAGGATATTTCCTTTGGCCCTATGGTCTTCAAAGGGATCCGAAATATCTGTTCTCAGATTCCACAGAAAGAAGGCTAGCAAATAGATACACGAAATACAGATGTAACTCTGTGAGATGAATTAACAGAACACTAAGCAGTTTCTCAGAAAGCTTCTTTCCAGATTTCATCTGAGGATATTTCCTTTTTCACCATAGCCCTCTATGGGCTTCCAAATATCACTTTGCCAATTCCACAAGAACTGTCTTAGCGAAAGGCTTCTTGAGGGGAAAGCTGTAACTCTGTGAGATGATTTCACAGAACACAAAGAAGTTTTTCAGAAAGCTTCTTTCTCTTTGTTATCGGAGGATATTTCCTTTGGCCCTATAGTCTTCAAAGGGATCCGAAATATCTGTTCTCAGATTCCACAGAAAGAAGGCTAGCAAAGAGATCCACGAGATACAGATGTAACTCTGTGAGATGAATTCACAGAACACTAAGCAGTTTCTCAGAAAACTTCTTTCCAGATTTCATCTGAGGATATTTCCTTTTTCACCATAGCCCTCTATGGGCTTCCAAATATCACTTTGCCAATTCCACAAGAACTGTCTTAGCGAAAGGCTTCTTGAGGGGAAAGCTGTAACTCTGTGAGATGATTTCACAGAACACAAAGAAGTTTCTCAGAAAGCTTCTTTCTCTTTGTTATCGGAGGATATTTCCTTTGGCCCTAGAGTCTTCAATGGGATCCGAAGTATCTGTTCTCAGATTCCACAGAAAGAAGGCTAGCAAAGAGATCCACGAAATACAGATATAACTCTGTGAGATGAATTAACAGAACACTAAGCAGTTTCTCAGAAAGCTTCTTTCCAGATTTCATCTGAGGATATTTCCTTTTTCATCATAGCCCTCTATGGGCTTCCAAATATCACTTTCACAATTTCACAAGAACTGTCTTAGCGAAAGGCTTCTTGAGGGGAAAGCTGTAACTCTGTGAGATGATTTCACAGAACACAAAGAAGTTTCTCAGAAAGCTTCTTTCTCTTTGTTATCGGAGGATATTTCCTTTGGCCCTATAGTCTTCAAAGGGATCCGAAATATCTGTTCTCAGATTCCACAGAAATAAGGCTAGCAAAGAGATCTACGAAAAACAGATGTAACTCTGTGAGATGAATTCACAGTACACTAAGCAGTTTCTCAGAAAACTTCTTTCCAGATTTCATCTGAGGATATTTCCTTTTTCACCATAGCCCTCTATGAGCTTCCAAATATCACTTTGCCAATTCCACAAGAACTGACTTAGCGAAAGGCTTCTTGAGGGGAAAGCTGTAACTCTGTGAGATGATTTCACAGAACACAAACAAGTTTCTCAAAAGCCTATTTCTCTTTGTTATCGGAGGATATTTCCTTTGGCCCTATGGTCTTCAAAGGGATCCGAAATATCTGTTCTCAGATTCCACAGAAAGAAGGCTAGCAAAGAGATACACGAAATACCGATGTAACTCTGTGAGATGAATTCACAGAACACTAAGCAGTTTCTCAGAAAGCTTCTTTCCAGATTTCATCTGAGGATATTTCCTTTTTCACCATAGCCCTCTAGGGCTTCCAAATATCACTTTGCCAATTCCACAAGAACAGTCTTAGCGAAAGGCTTCTCGAGGGGAAAGCTGTAACTCTGTGAGATGATTTCACAGAACACAAAGAAGTTTCTCAGAAAGCTTCTTTCTCTTTGTTATCGGAGGATATTTCCTTTGGCCCTATAGTCTTCAAAGGGATCCGAAATATCTGTTCTCAGATTCCACAGAAAGAAGGCTTGCAAAGAGATCCACGATATACAGATGTAACTCTGTGAGATGAATTCACAGAACACTAAGCAGTTTCTCAGAAAGCTTCTTTCCAGATTTCATCTGAGGATATTTCCTTTTTCACCATAGCCCTCTAGGGCTTCCAAATATCACTTTGCCAATTCCACAAGAACAGTCTTAGCGAAAGGCTTCTCGAGGGGAAAGCTGTAACTCTGTGAGATGATTTCACAGAACACAAAGAAGTTTCTCAGAAAGCTTCTTTCTCTTTGTTATCGGAGGATATTTCCTTTGGCCCTATAGTCTTCAAAGGGATCCGAAATATCTGTTCTCAGATTCCACAGAAAGAAGGCTAGCAAAGAGATCCACGATATACAGATGTAACCATGTGAGATGAATTCACAGAACACTAAGCAGTTTCTCAGAAAGCTTCTTTCCAGATTTCATCTGAGGATATTTCCTTTTTCACCATAGCCCTCTCTGGGCTTCCAAATATCACTTTCACAATTTCACAAGAACTGTCTTAGCGAAAGGATTCTTGAGGGGAAAGCTGTAACTCTGTGAGATGATTTCACAGAACACAAAGAAGTTTCTCAGAAAGTTCTTTCTCTTTGTTATCGGAGGATATTTCCTTTGGCCCTATAGTCTTCAAAGGGATCCGAAATATCTGTTCTCAGATTCCACAGTAATAAGGCTAGCAAAGAGATCTACGAAAAACAGATGTAACTCTGTGAGATGAATTCACAGAACACTAAGCAGTTTCTCAGAAAGCTTCTTTCCAGATTTCATCTGAGGATAATTCCTTTTTCACCATAGCCCTCTATGGGATTCCAAATATCACTTTGCCAATTCCACAAGAACTGTCTTAGCGAAAGGCTTCTTGAGGGGAAAGCTGCAACTCTGTGAGAAGTTCTCACAGAACACAAAGAAGTTTCTCAGAAAGCTTCTTTCCCTTTGTTATCGGAGGATATTTCCTTTGGCCTTATGGTCTTCAAAGGGATCTGAAATATCTGTTCTCAAATTCCACAGAAAGAAGGCTAGCAATGATATCCACGAAATACAGATGTAACACTGTGAGATGAATTCACAGTACACTAAGCAGTTTCTCAGAAAGCTTCTTTCCAGATTTCATCTGAGGATATTTCCTTTTTCACCATAGCCCTCTATGGGCTTCCAAATATCACTTTGCCAATTCCACAAGAACTATCTTAGGGAAAGGCGTCTTGAGGGGAAAGCTGTAACTCTGTGAGATGATTTCACAGAACACAAAGAAGTTTCTCAGAAAGCTTCTTTCTCTTTGTTATCGGAGGATATTTCCTTTGGCCCTATAGTCTTCAAAGGGATCCGAAATATCTGTTCTCAGATTCCACAGAAAGAAGGGTAGCAAAGAGATCCTCGAAATACAGATGTAACTCTGTGAGATGAATTAACAGAACACTAAGCATTTTCTCAGAAAGCTTCTTTCCAGATTTCATCTGACGATATTTCCTTTTTCACCATAGCCCTCTATGGGCTTCCAAATATCACTTTGCCAATTCCACTAGAACTGTCTTACCGAAAGGCTTGTTGAGGGGAAAGCTGTAACTCTGTGAGATGATTTCACAGAACACAAAGAAGTTTTTCAGAAAGCTTCTTTCTCTTTGTTATCTGAGGATATTTCCTTTGGCCCTATAGTCTTCAAAGAGATCCGAAATATCTGTTCTCAGATTCCACAGAAAGAAGGCTAGCAAAGAGATCTATGAAACACACATACAACTCTGTGAGATGAATTCACAGAACACTAAGCAGTTTCTCAGAAAGCTTCTTTCCAGATTTCATCTGAGGATATTTCCTTTTTCACCATAGCCCTCTATGGGCTTCCTAATATCACTTTGCCAATTCCACAAAAACTGTCTTAGCGAAAGCTTCTTGAGGTTAAAGCTGTAACTCTGTGAGATGATTTCACAGAACACAAAGAAGTTTCTCAGAAAGCTTCTTTCTCTTTGTTATCGGAGGATATTTCCTTTGGCCCGATAGTCTTCAATGGGATCCGAAATATCTGTTCTCAGATTCCACAGAAAGAAGGCTAGCAAAGAGATCCACGAAATACAGATATAACTCTGTGAGATGAATTAACAGAACACTAAGCAGTTTCTCAGAAAGCTTCTTTCCAGATTTCATCTGAGGATATTTCCTTTTTCACCATAGCCCTCTATGGGCATCCAAATATCACTTTGCCAATTCCACAAGAACTGTCTTAGCGAAAGGCTTCTTGAGGGGAAAGCTGTAACTCTGTGAGATGATTTCACAGAACACAAAGAAGTTTCTCAGAAAGCTTCTTTCTCTTTGTTATCGGAGGATAATTCCTTTCCCCTATAATCTTCAAAGGGATCCGAAATATCTGTTCTCAGATTCCACAGAAATAAGGCTAGCAAAGAGATCTACGAAACACAGATGTACCTCTGTGATATGAATTCACAGAACACTAAGCAGTTTCTCAGAAAGCTTCTTTCCAGATTTCATCTGAGGATATTTCCTTTTTCACCATAGCCCTCTATGGGCTTCCAAATATCACTTTGCCAATTCCACAAGAACTGTCTTAGCGAAAGGCTTCTTGAGGGGAAAGCTGTAACTCTGTGAGATGATTTCACAGAACACAAACAAATTTCTCAGAAAGCTTCTTTCTCTTTGTTATGGGAGGATATTTCCTTTGGCCCGATGGTCTTCAAAGGGATCCGAAATATCTGTTCTCAGATTCCACAGAAAGAAGGCTAGCAAAGAGATCCACGAAATACAGATGTAACTCTGTGAGATGAATTCACAGAACACTAAGCAGTTTCTCAGAAAGCTTCTTTCCAGATTTCATCTGAGGATATTTCCTTTTTCACCATAGCCCTCTATGGGCTTCCAAATATCACTTTGCCAATTCCACAAAAACTGTCTTAGCGAAAGGCTTCTTGAGGGGAAAGCTGTAACTCTGTGAGATGATTTCACAGAACACAAAGAAGTTTCTCAGAAAGCTTCTTTCTCTTTGTTATCGGAGGATATTTCCTTTGGCCCTGTAGTCTTCAATGGGATCCGAAATATCTGTTCTCAGATTCCACAGAAAGAAGGCTAGCAAAGAGATCCACGAAATACAGATATAACTCTGTGAGATGAATTAACAGAACACTAAGCAGTTTCTCAGAAAGCTTCTTTCCAGATTTCATCTGAGGATATTTCCTTTTTCACCATAGCCCTCTATGGGCACCCAAATATCACTTTGCCAATTCTACAAGAACTGTCTTAGCGAAAGGCTTCTTGAGGGGAAAGCTGTAACTCTGTGAGATGATTTCACAGAACACAAAGAAGTTTCTCAGAAAGCTTCTTTCTCTTTGTTATCGGAGGATATTTCCTTTGGCCCTATAGTCTTCAAAGGGATCCGAAATATCTGTTCTCAGATTCCGCAGAAATAAGGCTAGCAAAGTGATCTACGAAACACAGATGTAACTCTGTGAGATGAGTTCACAGAACACTAAGCAGTTTCTCAGAAAGCTTCTTTCCAGATTTCATATGAGGATATTTCCTTTTTCACCATTGCCCTCTATGGGCTTCCACATATCACTTTGCCAATTCCACAAGAACTGTCTTAGCGAAAGGCTTCTTGAGGGGAAAGCTGTACTCAGTGAGATGATTTCACAGAACACAAAGAAGTTTCTCAGAAAGCTTCTTTCTTTTTTTTATCGGAGGATAATTCCTTTACCCTATAATCTTCAAAGGGATCCGAAATATCTGTTCTCAGATTCCACAGAAATAAGGCTAGCAAAGAGATCTACGAAACACAGATGTACCTCTGTGATATGAATTCACAGAACACTAAGCAGTTTCTCAGAAAACTTCTTTCCAGATTTCATCTGAGGATATTTCCTTTTTCACCATAGCCCTCTATGGGCTTCCAAATATCACTTTGCCAATTCCCCAAGAACTGTCTTAGCGAAAGGCTTCTTGAGGGGAAAGCTGTAACTCTGTGAGATGATTTCACAGAACACAAACCAATTTCTCAGAAAGCTTCTTTCTCTTTGTTATGGGAGGATATTTCCTTTGGCCCGATGGTCTTCAATGGGATCCGAAGTATCTGTTCTCAGATTCCACAGAAAGAAGGCTAGCAAAGAGATCCACGAAATACAGATATAACTCTGTGAGATGAATTAACAGAACACTAAGCAGTTTCTCAGAAAGCTTCTTTCCAGATTTCATCTGAGGATATTTCCTTTTTCATCATAGCCCTCTATGGGCTTCCAAATATCACTTTCACAATTTCACAAGAACTGTCTTAGCGAAAGGCTTCTTGAGGGGAAAGCTGTAACTCTGTGAGATGATTTCACAGAACACAAAGAAGTTTCTCAGAAAGCTTCTTTCTCTTTGTTATCGGAGGATATTTCCTTTGGCCCTATAGTCTTCAAAGGGATCCGAAATATCTGTTCTCAGATTCCACAGAAATAAGGCTAGCAAAGAGATCTACGAAAAACAGATGTAACTCTGTGAGATGAATTCACAGTACACTAAGCAGTTTCTCAGAAAACTTCTTTCCAGATTTCATCTGAGGATATTTCCTTTTTCACCATAGCCCTCTATGAGCTTCCAAATATCACTTTGCCAATTCCACAAGAACTGACTTAGCGAAAGGCTTCTTGAGGGGAAAGCTGTAACTCTGTGAGATGATTTCACAGAACACAAACAAGTTTCTCAAAAGCCTATTTCTCTTTGTTATCGGAGGATATTTCCTTTGGCCCTATGGTCTTCAAAGGGATCCGAAATATCTGTTCTCAGATTCCACAGAAAGAAGGCTAGCAAAGAGATACACGAAATACCGATGTAACTCTGTGAGATGAATTCACAGAACACTAAGCAGTTTCTCAGAAAGCTTCTTTCCAGATTTCATCTGAGGATATTTCCTTTTTCACCATAGCCCTCTAGGGCTTCCAAATATCACTTTGCCAATTCCACAAGAACAGTCTTAGCGAAAGGCTTCTCGAGGGGAAAGCTGTAACTCTGTGAGATGATTTCACAGAACACAAAGAAGTTTCTCAGAAAGCTTCTTTCTCTTTGTTATCGGAGGATATTTCCTTTGGCCCTATAGTCTTCAAAGGGATCCGAAATATCTGTTCTCAGATTCCACAGAAAGAAGGCTTGCAAAGAGATCCACGATATACAGATGTAACTCTGTGAGATGAATTCACAGAACACTAAGCAGTTTCTCAGAAAGCTTCTTTCCAGATTTCATCTGAGGATATTTCCTTTTTCACCATAGCCCTCTAGGGCTTCCAAATATCACTTTGCCAATTCCACAAGAACAGTCTTAGCGAAAGGCTTCTCGAGGGGAAAGCTGTAACTCTGTGAGATGATTTCACAGAACACAAAGAAGTTTCTCAGAAAGCTTCTTTCTCTTTGTTATCGGAGGATATTTCCTTTGGCCCTATAGTCTTCAAAGGGATCCGAAATATCTGTTCTCAGATTCCACAGAAAGAAGGCTAGCAAAGAGATCCACGATATACAGATGTAACCATGTGAGATGAATTCACAGAACACTAAGCAGTTTCTCAGAAAGCTTCTTTCCAGATTTCATCTGAGGATATTTCCTTTTTCACCATAGCCCTCTCTGGGCTTCCAAATATCACTTTCACAATTTCACAAGAACTGTCTTAGCGAAAGGATTCTTGAGGGGAAAGCTGTAACTCTGTGAGATGATTTCACAGAACACAAAGAAGTTTCTCAGAAAGTTCTTTCTCTTTGTTATCGGAGGATATTTCCTTTGGCCCTATAGTCTTCAAAGGGATCCGAAATATCTGTTCTCAGATTCCACAGTAATAAGGCTAGCAAAGAGATCTACGAAAAACAGATGTAACTCTGTGAGATGAATTCACAGAACACTAAGCAGTTTCTCAGAAAGCTTCTTTCCAGATTTCATCTGAGGATAATTCCTTTTTCACCATAGCCCTCTATGGGATTCCAAATATCACTTTGCCAATTCCACAAGAACTGTCTTAGCGAAAGGCTTCTTGAGGGGAAAGCTGCAACTCTGTGAGAAGTTCTCACAGAACACAAAGAAGTTTCTCAGAAAGCTTCTTTCCCTTTGTTATCGGAGGATATTTCCTTTGGCCTTATGGTCTTCAAAGGGATCTGAAATATCTGTTCTCAAATTCCACAGAAAGAAGGCTAGCAATGATATCCACGAAATACAGATGTAACACTGTGAGATGAATTAACAGAACACTAAGCAGTTTCTCAGAAAGCTTCTTTCCAGATTTCATCTGAGGATATTTCCTTTTTCACCATAGCCCTCTATGGGCTTCCAAATATCACTTTGCCAATTCCACAAGAACTATCTTAGGGAAAGGCGTCTTGAGGGGAAAGCTGTAACTCTGTGAGATGATTTCACAGAACACAAAGAAGTTTCTCAGAAAGCTTCTTTCTCTTTGTTATCGGAGGATATTTCCTTTGGCCCTATAGTCTTCAAAGGGATCCGAAATATCTGTTCTCAGATTCCACAGAAAGAAGGGTAGCAAAGAGATCCTCGAAATACAGATGTAACTCTGTGAGATGAATTAACAGAACACTAAGCATTTTCTCAGAAAGCTTCTTTCCAGATTTCATCTGACGATATTTCCTTTTTCACCATAGCCCTCTATGGGCTTCCAAATATCACTTTGCCAATTCCACTAGAACTGTCTTACCGAAAGGCTTGTTGAGGGGAAAGCTGTAACTCTGTGAGATGATTTCACAGAACACAAAGAAGTTTTTCAGAAAGCTTCTTTCTCTTTGTTATCTGAGGATATTTCCTTTGGCCCTATAGTCTTCAAAGAGATCCGAAATATCTGTTCTCAGATTCCACAGAAAGAAGGCTAGCAAAGAGATCTATGAAACACACATACAACTCTGTGAGATGAATTCACAGAACACTAAGCAGTTTCTCAGAAAGCTTCTTTCCAGATTTCATCTGAGGATATTTCCTTTTTCACCATAGCCCTCTATGGGCTTCCTAATATCACTTTGCCAATTCCACAAAAACTGTCTTAGCGAAAGCTTCTTGAGGTTAAAGCTGTAACTCTGTGAGATGATTTCACAGAACACAAAGAAGTTTCTCAGAAAGCTTCTTTCTCTTTGTTATCGGAGGATATTTCCTTTGGCCCGATAGTCTTCAATGGGATCCGAAATATCTGTTCTCAGATTCCACAGAAAGAAGGCTAGCAAAGAGATCCACGAAATACAGATATAACTCTGTGAGATGAATTAACAGAACACTAAGCAGTTTCTCAGAAAGCTTCTTTCCAGATTTCATCTGAGGATATTTCCTTTTTCACCATAGCCCTCTATGGGCATCCAAATATCACTTTGCCAATTCCACAAGAACTGTCTTAGCGAAAGGCTTCTTGAGGGGAAAGCTGTAACTCTGTGAGATGATTTCACAGAACACAAAGAAGTTTCTCAGAAAGCTTCTTTCTCTTTGTTATCGGAGGATAATTCCTTTCCCCTATAATCTTCAAAGGGATCCGAAATATCTGTTCTCAGATTCCACAGAAATAAGGCTAGCAAAGAGATCTACGAAACACAGATGTACCTCTGTGATATGAATTCACAGAACACTAAGCAGTTTCTCAGAAAGCTTCTTTCCAGATTTCATCTGAGGATATTTCCTTTTTCACCATAGCCCTCTATGGGCTTCCAAATATCACTTTGCCAATTCCACAAGAACTGTCTTAGCGAAAGGCTTCTTGAGGGGAAAGCTGTAACTCTGTGAGATGATTTCACAGAACACAAACAAATTTCTCAGAAAGCTTCTTTCTCTTTGTTATGGGAGGATATTTCCTTTGGCCCGATGGTCTTCAAAGGGATCCGAAATATCTGTTCTCAGATTCCACAGAAAGAAGGCTAGCAAAGAGATCCACGAAATACAGATGTAACTCTGTGAGATGAATTCACAGAACACTAAGCAGTTTCTCAGAAAGCTTCTTTCCAGATTTCATCTGAGGATATTTCCTTTTTCACCATAGCCCTCTATGGGCTTCCAAATATCACTTTGCCAATTCCACAAAAACTGTCTTAGCGAAAGGCTTCTTGAGGGGAAAGCTGTAACTCTGTGAGATGATTTCACAGAACACAAAGAAGTTTCTCAGAAAGCTTCTTTCTCTTTGTTATCGGAGGATATTTCCTTTGGCCCTGTAGTCTTCAATGGGATCCGAAATATCTGTTCTCAGATTCCACAGAAAGAAGGCTAGCAAAGAGATCCACGAAATACAGATATAACTCTGTGAGATGAATTAACAGAACACTAAGCAGTTTCTCAGAAAGCTTCTTTCCAGATTTCATCTGAGGATATTTCCTTTTTCACCATAGCCCTCTATGGGCACCCAAATATCACTTTGCCAATTCTACAAGAACTGTCTTAGCGAAAGGCTTCTTGAGGGGAAAGCTGTAACTCTGTGAGATGATTTCACAGAACACAAAGAAGTTTCTCAGAAAGCTTCTTTCTCTTTGTTATCGGAGGATATTTCCTTTGGCCCTATAGTCTTCAAAGGGATCCGAAATATCTGTTCTCAGATTCCGCAGAAATAAGGCTAGCAAAGTGATCTACGAAACACAGATGTAACTCTGTGAGATGAGTTCACAGAACACTAAGCAGTTTCTCAGAAAGCTTCTTTCCAGATTTCATATGAGGATATTTCCTTTTTCACCATTGCCCTCTATGGGCTTCCACATATCACTTTGCCAATTCCACAAGAACTGTCTTAGCGAAAGGCTTCTTGAGGGGAAAGCTGTACTCAGTGAGATGATTTCACAGAACACAAAGAAGTTTCTCAGAAAGCTTCTTTCTTTTTTTTATCGGAGGATAATTCCTTTACCCTATAATCTTCAAAGGGATCCGAAATATCTGTTCTCAGATTCCACAGAAATAAGGCTAGCAAAGAGATCTACGAAACACAGATGTACCTCTGTGATATGAATTCACAGAACACTAAGCAGTTTCTCAGAAAACTTCTTTCCAGATTTCATCTGAGGATATTTCCTTTTTCACCATAGCCCTCTATGGGCTTCCAAATATCACTTTGCCAATTCCCCAAGAACTGTCTTAGCGAAAGGCTTCTTGAGGGGAAAGCTGTAACTCTGTGAGATGATTTCACAGAACACAAACCAATTTCTCAGAAAGCTTCTTTCTCTTTGTTATGGGAGGATATTTCCTTTGGCCCGATGGTCTTCAAAGGTATCCGAAATATCTGTTCTCAGATTCCACAGAAAGAAGGCTAGCAAAGAGATCCACGAAATACAGATGTAACTCTGTGAGATGAATTCACAGAACACTAAGCAGTTTCTCAGAAAGCTTCTTTCCAGATTTCATCTGAGGATATTTCCTTTTTCACCATAGCCCTCTATGGCCTTCCAAATATCACTTTGCCAATTCCACAAGAACTATCTTAGCGAAAGGCTTCTTGAGGGGAAAGCTGTAACTCTGTGAGATGATTTCACAGAACACAAAGAAGTTTCTCAGAAAGCTTCTTTCTCTTTGTTATCGGAGGATATTTCCTTTGGCCCTATAGTCTTCAAAGGCATCCGAAATATCTGTTCTCAGATTCCACAGAAAGAAGGCTAGCAAAGAGATCCTCGAAATACAGATGTAACTCTGTGAGATGAATTAACAGAACACTAAGCATTTTCTCAGAAAGCTTCTTTCCAGATTTCATCTGACGATATTTCCTTTTTCACCATAGCCCTCTATGGGCTTCCAAATATCACTTTGCCAATTCCACTAGAACTGTCTTACCGAAAGGCTTGTTGAGGGGAAAGCTGTAACTCTGTGAGATGATTTCACAGAACACAAAGAAGTTTTTCAGAAAGCTTCTTTCTCTTTGTTATCTGAGGATATTTCCTTTGGCCCTATAGTCCTCAAAGAGATCCGAAATATCTGTTCTCAGATTCCACAGAAAGAAGGCTAGCAAAGAGATCTATGAAACACACATACAACTCTGTGAGATGAATTCACAGAACACTAAGCAGTTTCTCAGAAAGCTTCTTTCCAGATTTCATCTGAGGATATTTCCTTTTTCACCATAGCCCTCTATGGGCTTCCTAATATCACTTTGCCAATTCCACAAAAACTGTCTTAGCGAAAGCTTCTTGAGGTTAAAGCTGTAACTCTGTGAGATGATTTCACAGAACACAAAGAAGTTTCTCAGAAAGCTTCTTTCTCTTTGTTATCGGAGGATATTTCCTTTGGCCCGATAGTCTTCAATGGGATCCGAAATATCTGTTCTCAGATTCCACAGAAAGAAGGCTAGCAAAGAGATCCACGAAATACAGATATAACTCTGTGAGATGAATTAACAGAACACTAAGCAGTTTCTCAGAAAGCTTCTTTCCAGATTTCATCTGAGGATATTTCCTTTTTCACCATAGCCCTCTATGGGCATCCAAATATCACTTTGCCAATTCCACAAGAACTGTCTTAGCGAAAGGCTTCTTGAGGGGAAAGCTGTAACTCTGTGAGATGATTTCACAGAACACAAAGAAGTTTCTCAGAAAGCTTCTTTCTCTTTGTTATCGGAGGATATTTCCTTTGGCCCTATAGTCTTCAAAGGGATCCGAAATATCTGTTCTCAGATTCCACAGAAAGAAGGCTAGCAAAGAGATCCACGAAATACAGATGTAACTCTGTGAGATGAATTCACAGAACACTAAGCAGTTTCTCAGAAAACTTCTTTCCAGATTTCATCTGAGGATATTTCCTTTTTCACCATAGCCCTCTATGGGCTTCCAAATATCACTTTGCCAATTCCACAAGAACTGTCTTAGCGAAAGGCTTCTTGAGGGGAAAGCTGTAACTCTGTGAGATGATTTCACAGAACACAAACAAATTTCTCAGAAAGCTTCTTTCTCTTTGTTATGGGAGGATATTTCCTTTGGCCCGATGGTCTTCAAAGGGATCCGAAATATCTGTTCTCAGATTCCACAGAAAGAAGGCTAGCAAAGAGATCCACGAAATACAGATGTAACTCTGTGAGATGAATTCACAGAACACTAAGCAGTTTCTCAGAAAGCTTCTTTCCAGATTTCATCTGAGGATATTTCCTTTTTCACCATAGCCCTCTATGGGCTTCCAAATATCACTTTGCCAATTCCACAAAAACTGTCTTAGCGAAAGGCTTCTTGAGGGGAAAGCTGTAACTCTGTGAGATGACTTCACAGAACACAAAGAAGTTTCTCAGAAAGCTTCTTTCTCTTTGTTATCGGAGGATATTTCCTTTGGCCCTATAGTCTTCAATGGGATCCGAAATATCTGTTCTCAGATTCCACAGAAAGAAGGCTAGCAAAGAGATCCACGAAATACAGATATAACTCTTTGAGATGAATTAACAGAACACTAAGCAGTTTCTCAGAAAGCTTCTTTCCAGATTTCATCTGAGGATATTTCCTTTTTCACCATAGCCCTCTAGGGGTTCCCAAATATCACTTTGCCAATTCTACAAGAACTGTCTTAGCGAAAGGCTTCTTGAGGGGAACGCTGTAACTCTGTGAGATGATTTCACAGAACACCAAGAAGTTTCTCCGAAAGCTTCTTTCTCTTTGTTATCGGAGGATATTTCCTTTGGCCCTATAGTCTTCAAAGGGATCCGAAATATCTGTTCTCAGATTCCGCAGAAATAAGGCTAGCAAAGTGATTTACGAAACACAGATGTAACTCTGTGAGATGAATTCACAGAACACTAAGCAGTTTCTCAGAAAGCTTCTTTCCAGATTTCATCTGAGGATATTTCCTTTTTCACCATAGCCCTCTATGGGCTTCCAAATATCACTTTGCCAATTCCACAAGAACTGTCTTAGCGAAAGGCTTCTTGAGGGGAAAGCTGTAACTCAGTGAGATGATTTCACAGAACACAAAGAAGTTTCTCAGAAAGCTTCTTTCTTTTTTTTATCGGAGGATAATTCCTTTCCCCTATAATCTTCAAAGGGATCCGAAATATCTGTTCTCAGATTCCACAGAAATAAGGCTAGCAAAGAGATCTACGAAACACAGATGTACCTCTGTGATATGAATTCACAGAACACTAAGCAGTTTCTCAGAAAGCTTCTTTCCAGATTTCATCTGAGGATATTTCCTTTTTCACCATAGCCCTCTATGGGCTTCCAAATATCACTTTGCCAATTCCACAAGAACTGTCTTAGCGAAAGGCTTCTTGAGGGGAAAGCTGTAACTCTGTGAGATGATTTCACAGAACACAAACAAATTTCTCAGAAAGCTTCTTTCTCTTTGTTATGGGAGGATATTTCCTTTGGCCCGATGGTCTTCAAAGGGATCCGAAATATCTGTTCTCAGATTCCACAGAAAGAAGGCTAGCAAAGAGATCCACGATATACAGATGTAACTCTGTGAGATGAATTCACAGAACACTAAGCAGTTTCTCAGAAAGCTTCTTTCCAGATTTCATCTGAGGATATTTGCTTTTTCACCATAGCCCTCTATGGGCTTCCAAATATCACTTTGCCAATTCCCCAAGAACTGTCTTAGCGAAAGGCTTCTTGAGGGGAAAGCTGTAACTCTGTGAGATGATTTCACAGAACACAAACCAATTTCTCAGAAAGCTTCTTTCTCTTTGTTATGGGAGGATATTTCCTTTGGCCCGATGGTCTTCAAAGGGGTCCGAAATATCTGTTCTCAGATTCCACAGAAAGAAGGCTAGCAAAGAGATCCACGAAATACAGATGTAACTCTGTGAGATGAATTCACAGAACACTAAGCAGTTTCTCAGAAAGCTTCTTTCCAGATTTCATCTGAGGATATTTCCTTTTTCACCATAGCCCTCTATGGGCTTCCAAATATCACTTTGCCAATTCCACAAAAACTGTCTTAGCGAAAGGCTTCTTGAGGGGAAAGCTGTAACTCTGTGAGATGATTTCACACAACACAAAGAAGTTTCTCAGAAAGCTTCTTTCTCTTTGTTATCGGAGGATATTTCCTTTGGCCCTATAGTCTTCAATGGGATCCGAAATATCTGTTCTCAGATTCCACAGAAAGAAGGCTAGCAAAGAGATCCACGAAATACAGATATAACTCTGTGAGATGAATTAACAGAACACTAAGCAGTTTCTCAGAAAGCTTCTTTCCAGATTTCATCTGAGGATATTTCCTTTTTCACCATAGCCCTCTAGGGGTTCCAAATATCACTTTGCCAATTCCACAAGAACTGTCTCAGCGAAAGGCTTCTTGAGGGGAAAGCTGTAACTCTGTGAGATGATTTCACAGAACACAAAGAAGTTTCTCAGAAAGCTTCTTTCTCTTTGTTATGGGAGGATATTTCCTTTGGCCCTATGGTCTTCAAAGGGATCCGAAATATCTGTTCTCAGATTCCACAGAAAGAACGCTAGCAAAGAGATACACGAAATACAGATGTAACTCTGTGAGATGAATTCAAAGAACACTAAGCAGTTTCTCAGAAAGCTTCTTTCCAGATTTCATCTGAGGATATTTCCTTTTTCACCATAGCCCTCTATGGGCTTCCAAATATCACTTTGCCAATTCCACAAGAACTATCTTAGGGAAAGGCGTCTTGAGGGGAAAGCTGTAACTCTGTGAGGTGATTTCACAGAACACAAAGAAGTTTCTCAGAAAGCTTCTTTCTCTTTGTTATCGGAGGATATTTCCTTTGGCCCTATAGTCTTCAAAGGGATCCGAAATATCTGTTCTCAGATTCCACAGAAAGAAGGGTAGCAAAGAGATCCTCGAAATACAGATGTAACTCTGTGAGATGAATTAACAGAACACTAAGCATTTTCTCAGAAAGCTTCTTTCCAGATTTCATCTGACGATATTTCCTTTTTCACCATAGCCCTCTATGGGCTTCCAAATATCACTTTGCCAATTCCACTAGAACTGTCTTACCGAAAGGCTTGTTGAGGGGAAAGCTGTAACTCTGTGAGATGATTTCACAGAACACAAAGAAGTTTTTCAGAAAGCTTCTTTCTCTTTGTTATCTGAGGATATTTCCTTTGGCCCTATAGTCCTCAAAGAGATCCGAAATATCTGTTCTCAGATTCCACAGAAAGAAGGCTAGCAAAGAGTTCTATGAAACACACATACAACTCTGTGAGATGAATTCACAGAACACTAAGCAGTTTCTCAGAAAGCTTCTTTCCAGATTTCATCTGAGGATATTTCCTTTTTCACCATAGCCCTCTATGGGCTTCCTAATATCACTTTGCCAATTCCACAAAAACTGTCTTAGCGAAAGCTTCTTGAGGTTAAAGCTGTAACTCTGTGAGATGATTTCACAGAACACAAAGAAGTTTCTCAGAAAGCTTCTTTCTCTTTGTTATCGGAGGATATTTCCTTTGGCCCGATAGTCTTCAATGGGATCCGAAATATCTGTTCTCAGATTCCACAGAAAGAAGGCTAGCAAAGAGATCCACGAAATACAGATATAACTCTGTGAGATGAATTAACAGAACACTAAGCAGTTTCTCAGAAAGCTTCTTTCCAGATTTCATCTGAGGATATTTCCTTTTTCACCATAGCCCTCTATGGGCATCCAAATATCACTTTGCCAATTCCACAAGAACTGTCTTAGCGAAAGGCTTCTTGAGGGGAAAGCTGTAACTCTGTGAGATGATTTCACAGAACACAAAGAAGTTTCTCAGAAAGCTTCTTTCTCTTTGTTATCGGAGGATATTTCCTTTGGCCCTATAGTCTTCAAAGGGATCCGAAATATCTGTTCTCAGATTCCACAGAAAGAAGGCTAGCAAAGAGATCCACGAAATACAGATGTAACTCTGTGAGATGAATTCACAGAACACTAAGCAGTTTCTCAGAAAACTTCTTTCCAGATTTCATCTGAGGATATTTCCTTTTTCACCATAGCCCTCTATGGGCTTCCAAATATCACTTTGCCAATTCCACAAGAACTGTCTTAGCGAAAGGCTTCTTGAGGGGAAAGCTGTAACTCTGTGAGATGATTTCACAGAACACAAACAAATTTCTCAGAAAGCTTCTTTCTCTTTGTTATGGGAGGATATTTCCTTTGGCCCGATGGTCTTCAAAGGGATCCGAAATATCTGTTCTCAGATTCCACAGAAAGAAGGCTAGCAAAGAGATCCACGAAATACAGATGTAACTCTGTGAGATGAATTCACAGAACACTAAGCAGTTTCTCAGAAAGCTTCTTTCCAGATTTCATCTGAGGATATTTCCTTTTTCACCATAGCCCTCTATGGGCTTCCAAATATCACTTTGCCAATTCCACAAAAACTGTCTTAGCGAAAGGCTTCTTGAGGGGAAAGCTGTAACTCTGTGAGATGATTTCACAGAACACAAAGAAGTTTCTCAGAAAGCTTCTTTCTCTTTGTTATCGGAGGATATTTCCTTTGGCCCTATAGTCTTCAATGGGAACCGAAATATCTGTTCTCAGATTCCACAGAAAGAAGGCTAGCAAAGAGATCCACGAAATACAGATATAACTCTTTGAGATGAATTAACAGAACACTAAGCAGTTTCTCAGAAAGCTTCTTTCCAGATTTCATCTGAGGATATTTCCTTTTTCACCATAGCCCTCTAGGGGTTCCCAAATATCACTTTGCCAATTCTACAAGAACTGTCTTAGCGAAAGGCTTCTTGAGGGGAACGCTGTAACTCTGTGAGATGATTTCACAGAACACCAAGAAGTTTCTCAGAAAGCTTCTTTCTCTTTGTTATCGGAGGATATTTCCTTTGGCCCTATAGTCTTCAAAGGGATCCGAAATATCTGTTCTCAGATTCCGCAGAAATAAGGCTAGCAAAGTGATTTACGAAACACAGATGTAACTCTGTGAGATGAATTCACAGAACACTAAGCAGTTTCTCAGAAAGCTTCTTTCCAGATTTCATCTGAGGATATTTCCTTTTTCACCATAGCCCTCTATGGGCTTCCAAATATCACTTTGCCAATTCCACAAGAACTATCTTAGGGAAAGGCGTCTTGAGGGGAAAGCTGTAACTCTGTGAGATGATTTCACAGAACACAAAGAAGTTTCTCAGAAAGCTTCTTTCTCTTTGTTATCGGAGGATATTTCCTTTGGCCCTATAGTCTTCAAAGGGATCCGAAATATCTGTTCTCAGATTCCACAGAAAGAAGGGTAGCAAAGAGATCCTCGAAATACAGATGTAACTCTGTGAGATGAATTAACAGAACACTAAGCATTTTCTCAGAAAGCTTCTTTCCAGATTTCATCTGACGATATTTCCTTTTTCACCATAGCCCTCTATGGGCTTCCAAATATCACTTTGCCAATTCCACTAGAACTGTCTTACCGAAAGGCTTGTTGAGGGGAAAGCTGTAACTCTGTGAGATGATTTCACAGAACACAAAGAAGTTTTTCAGAAAGCTTCTTTCTCTTTGTTATCTGAGGATATTTCCTTTGGCCCTATAGTCTTCAAAGGGATCCGAAATATCTGTTCTCAGATTCCGCAGAAATAAGGCTAGCAAAGTGATTTACGAAACACAGATGTAACTCTGTGAGATGAATTCACAGAACACTAAGCAGTTTCTCAGAAAGCTTCTTTCCAGATTTCATCTGAGGATATTTCCTTTTTCACCATAGCCCTCTATGGGCTTCCAAATATCACTTTGCCAATTCCACAAGAACTGTCTTAGCGAAAGGCTTCTTGAGGGGAAAGCTGTAACTCAGTGAGATGATTTCACAGAACACAAAGAAGTTTCTCAGAAAGCTTCTTTCTTTTTTTTATCGGAGGATAATTCCTTTCCCCTATAATCTTCAAAGGGATCCGAAATATCTGTTCTCAGATTCCACAGAAATAAGGCTAGCAAAGAGATCTACGAAACACAGATGTACCTCTGTGATATGAATTCACAGAACACTAAGCAGTTTCTCAGAAAGCTTCTTTCCAGATTTCATCTGAGGATATTTCCTTTTTCACCATAGCCCTCTATGGGCTTCCAAATATCACTTTGCCAATTCCACAAGAACTGTCTTAGCGAAAGGCTTCTTGAGGGGAAAGCTGTAACTCTGTGAGATGATTTCACAGAACACAAACAAATTTCTCAGAAAGCTTCTTTCTCTTTTTATGGGAGGATATTTCCTTTGGCCCGATGGTCTTCAAAGGGATCCGAAATATCTGTTCTCAGATTCCACAGAAAGAAGGCTACCAAAGAGATCCACGAAATACAGATGTAACTCTGTGAGATGAATTCACAGAACACTAAGCAGTTTCTCAGAAAGCTTCTTTCCAGATTTCATCTGAGGATATTTCCTTTTTCACCATAGCCCTCTATGGGCTTCCAAATATCACTTTGCCAATTCCACAAAAACTGTCTTAGCGAAAGGCTTCTTGAGGGGAAAGCTGTAACTCTGTGAGATGATTTCACAGAACACAAAGAAGTTTCTCAGAAAGCTTCTTTCTCTTTGTTATCGGAGGATATTTCCTTTGGCCCTGTAGTCTTCAATGGGATCCGAAATATCTGTTCTCAGATTCCACAGAAAGAAGGCTAGCAAAGAGATCCACGAAATACAGATATAACTCTGTGAGATGAATTAACAGAACACTAAGCAGTTTCTCAGAAAGCTTCTTTCCAGATTTCATCTGAGGATATTTCCTTTTTCACCATAGCCCTCTATGGGCTCCCAAATATCACTTTGCCAATTCTACAAGAACTGTCTTAGCGAAAGGCTTCTTGAGGGGAAAGCTGTAACTCTGTGAGATGATTTCACAGAACACAAAGAAGTTTCTCAGAAAGCTTCTTTCTCTTTGTTATCGGAGGATATTTCCTTTGGCCCTATAGTCTTCAAAGGGATCCGAAATATCTGTTCTCAGATTCCGCAGAAATAAGGCTAGCAAAGTGATCTACGAAACACAGATGTAACTCTGTGAGATGAGTTCACGGAACACTAAGCAGTTTCTCAGAAAGCTTCTTTCCAGATTTCATATGAGGATATTTCCTTTTTCACCATTGCCCTCTATGGGCTTCCAAATATCACTTTGCCAATTCCCCAAGAACTGTCTTAGCGAAAGGCTTCTTGAGGGGAAAGCTGTACTCAGTGAGATGATTTCACAGAACACAAAGAAGTTTCTCAGAAAGCTTCTTTCTTTTTTTTATCGGAGGATAATTCCTTTACCCTATAATCTTCAAAGGGATCCGAAATATCTGTTCTCAGATTCCACAGAAATAAGGCTAGCAAAGAGATCTACGAAACACAGATGTACCTCTGTGATATGAATTCACAGAACACTAAGCAGTTTCTCAGAAAGCTTCTTTCCAGATTTCATCTGAGGATATTTCCTTTTTCACCATAGCCCTCTATGGTCTTCCAAATATCACTTTGCCAATTCCCCAAGAACTCTCTCAGCGAAAGGCTTCTTGAGGGGAAAGCTGTATCTCTGTGAGATGATTTCACAGAACACAAAGAAGTTTCTCAGAAAGCTTCTTTCTCTTTGTTATCGGAGGATATTTCCTTTGGCCCTATGGTCTTCAAAGGGATCCGAAATATCTGTTCTGAGATTCCACAGAAAGAAGGATAGCAAAGAGATCCTCGAAATACAGATATAACACTGTGAGATGAATTCACAGAACTCTAAGCAGTTTCTCAGAAAGCTTCTTTCCAGATTTCATCTGAGGATATTTGCTTTTTCACCATAGCCCTCTATGGGCTTCCAAATATCACTTTGCCAATTCCACAAGAACTGTCTTAGCGAAAGGCTTCTTGAGGGGAAAGCTGTAACTCTGTGAGATGATTTCACAGAACACAAAGAAGTTTCTCAGAAAGCTTCTTTCTCTTTGTTATCGGAGGATATTTCCTTTGGCCCTATAGTCTTCAAAGGGATCCGAAATATCTGTTCTCAGATTCCACAGAAAGAAGGCTAGCAAAGAGATCCACGAAATACAGATGTAACTCTGTGAGAAAAATTCACAGAACACTAAGCAGTTTCTCAGAAAACTTCTTTCCAGATTTCATCTGAGGATATTTGCTTTTTCACCATAGCCCTCTATGGGCTTCCAAATATCACTTTGCCAATTCCCCAAGAACTGTCTTAGCGAAAGGCTTCTTGAGGGGAAAGCTGTAACTCTGTGAGATGATTTCACAGAACACAAACCAATTTCTCAGAAAGCTTCTTTCTCTTTGTTATGGGAGGATATTTCCTTTGGCCCGATGGTCTTCAAAGGGATCCGAAATATCTGTTCTCAGATTCCACAGAAAGAAGGCTAGCAAAGAGATCCACGAAATACAGATGTAACTCTGTGAGATGAATTCACAGAACACTAAGCAGTTTCTCAGAAAGCTTCTTTCCAGATTTCATCTGAGGATATTTCCTTTTTCACCATAGCCCTCTATGGCCTTCCAAATATCACTTTGCCAATTCCACAAGAACTATCTTAGCGAAAGGCTTCTTGAGGGGAAAGCTGTAACTCGGTGAGATGATTTCACAGAACACAAAGAAGTTTCTCAGAAAGCTTCTTTCTCTTTGTTATCGGAGGATATTTCCTTTGGCCCTATAGTCTTCAAAGGCATCCGAAATATCTGTTCTCAGATTCCACAGAAAGAAGGCTAGCAAAGAGATCCTCGAAATACAGATGTAAATCTGTGAGATGAATTTAAAGAACACTAAGCAGTTTCTCAGAAAGCTTCTTTCCAGATTTCATCTGACGATATTTCCTTTTTCACCATAGCCCTCTATGGGCTTCCAAATATCACTTTGCCAATTCCACAAGAACTGTCTTAGCGAAAGGCTTCTTGAGGGGAAAGCTGTAACTCTGTGAGATAACTTCACAGAACACAAAGAAGTTTTTCAGAAAGCTTCTTTCTCTTTGTTATCAGAGGATATTTCCTTTGGCCCTACAGTCTTCAAAGGGATCCGAAATATCTGTTCTCAGATTCCACAGAAAGATGGCTAGCAAAGAGATCCACGAAATACAGATGTAACTCTGTGAGATGAATTCACAGAACACTAAGCAGTTTCTCAGAAAGCTTCTTTCCAGATTTCATCTGAGGATATTTCCTTTTTCACCATAGCCCTCTATGGCCTTCCAAATATCACTTTGCCAATTCCACAAGAACTGTCTTAGCAAAAGGCTTCTTGAGGGGAAAGCTGTAACTCTGTGAGATGATTTCACAGAACACAAAGAAGTTTTTCAGAAAGCTTCTTTCTCTTTGTTATCGGAGGATATTTCCTTTGGCCCTATAGTCTTCAAAGGGATCCGAAATATCTGTTCTCAGATTCCACAGAAATAAGGCTAGCAAAGAGATCTACGAAACACACATATAACTCTGTGAGATGAATTCACAGAACACTAAGCAGTTTCTCAGAAAGCTTCTTTCCAGATTTCATCTGAGGATATTTCCTTTTTCACCATAGCCCTCTATGGGTTTCCAAATATCACTTTGCCAATTCCACAATAACTGTCTTAGCGAAAGGCTTGTTGAGGGGAAATCTGTAACTCTGTGAGATGATTTCACAGAACACAAAGAAGTTTCTCAGAAAGCTTCTTTCTCTTTGTTATCGGAGGATATTTCCTTTGGCCCTATAGTCTTCAATGGGATCAGAAATATCTGTTCTCAGATTCCACAGAAAGAAGGCTAGCAAAGAGATCCACGAAATACAGATATAACTCTGTGAGATGAATTCACAGAACACTAAGCAGTTTCTCAGAAAGCTTCTTTCCAGATTTCATCTGAGGATATTTGCTTTTTCACCATAGCCCTCTATGGGCTTCCAAATATCACTTTGCCAATTCCACAAGAACTGTCTTAGCGAAAGGCTTCTTGAGTGGAAAGCTGTAACTCTGTGAGATGATTTCACAGAACACAAAGAAGTTTCTCAGAAAGCTTCTTTCTCTTTGTTATCGGAGGATATTTCCTTTTTCCCTATAGTCTTCAAAGGGATCCGAAATATCTGTTCTCAGATTCCACAGAAAGAAGGCTAGCAAAGAGATCCACGAGATACAGATATAACTCTGTGAGATGAATTCACAGAACACTAAGCAGTTTCTCAGAAAACTTCTTTCCAGATTTCATCTGAGGATATTTCCTTTTTCACCATAGCCCTCTATGGGCTTCCAAATATCACTTTGCCAATTCCACAAAAACTGTCTTAGCGAAAGGCTTCTTGAGGGGAAAGCTGTAACTCTGTGAGATGATTTCACACAACACAAAGAAGTTTCTCAGAAAGCTTCTTTCTCTTTGTTATCGGAGGATATTTCCTTTGGCCCTATAGTCTTCAATGGGATCCGAAATATCTGTTCTCAGATTCCACAGAAAGAAGGCTAGCAAAGAGATCCACGAAATACAGATATAACTCTGTGAGATGAATTAACAGAACACTAAGCAGTTTCTCAGAAAGCTTCTTTCCAGATTTCATCTGAGGATATTTCCTTTTTCACCATAGCCCTCTAGGGGTTCCAAATATCACTTTGCCAATTCCACAAGAACTGTCTCAGCGAAAGGCTTCTTGAGGGGAAAGCTGTAACTCTGTGAGATGATTTCACAGAACACAAAGAAGTTTCTCAGAAAGCTTCTTTCTCTTTGTTATGGGAGGATATTTCCTTTGGCCCTATGGTCTTCAAAGGGATCCGAAATATCTGTTCTCAGATTCCACAGAAAGAACGCTAGCAAAGAGATACACGAAATACAGATGTAACTCTGTGAGATGAATTCAAAGAACACTAAGCAGTTTCTCAGAAAGCTTCTTTCCAGATTTCATCTGAGGATATTTCCTTTTTCACCATAGCCCTCTATGGGCTTCCAAATATCACTTTGCCAATTCCACAAGAACTATCTTAGGGAAAGGCGTCTTGAGGGGAAAGCTGTAACTCTGTGAGATGATTTCACAGAACACAAAGAAGTTTCTCAGAAAGCTTCTTTCTCTTTGTTATCGGAGGATATTTCCTTTGGCCCTATAGTCTTCAAAGGGATCCGAAATATCTGTTCTCAGATTCCACAGAAAGAAGGGTAGCAAAGAGATCCTCGAAATACAGATGTAACTCTGTGAGATGAATTAACAGAACACTAAGCATTTTCTCAGAAAGCTTCTTTCCAGATTTCATCTGACGATATTTCCTTTTTCACCATAGCCCTCTATGGGCTTCCAAATATCACTTTGCCAATTCCACTAGAACTGTCTTACCGAAAGGCTTGTTGAGGGGAAAGCTGTAACTCTGTGAGATGATTTCACAGAACACAAAGAAGTTTTTCAGAAAGCTTCTTTCTCTTTGTTATCTGAGGATATTTCCTTTGGCCCTATAGTCCTCAAAGAGATCCGAAATATCTGTTCTCAGATTCCACAGAAAGAACGCTAGCAAAGAGATCTATGAAACACACATACAACTCTGTGAGATGAATTCACAGAACACTAAGCAGTTTCTCAGAAAGCTTCTTTCCAGATTTCATCTGAGGATATTTCCTTTTTCACCATAGCCCTCTATGGGCTTCCTAATATCACTTTGCCAATTCCACAAAAACTGTCTTAGCGAAAGCTTCTTGAGGTTAAAATGTAACTCTGTGAGATGATTTCACAGAACACAAAGAAGTTTCTCAGAAAGCTTCTTTCTCTTTGTTATCGGAGGATATTTCCTTTGGCCCGATAGTCTTCAATGGGATCCGAAATATCTGTTCTCAGATTCCACAGAAAGAAGGCTAGCAAAGAGATCCACGAAATACAGATATAACTCTGTGAGATGAATTAACAGAACACTAAGCAGTTTCTCAGAAAGCTTCTTTCCAGATTTCATCTGAGGATATTTCCTTTTTCACCATAGCCCTCTATGGGCATCCAAATATCACTTTGCCAATTCCACAAGAACTGTCTTAGCGAAAGGCTTCTTGAGGGGAAAGCTGTAACTCTGTGAGATGATTTCACAGAACACAAAGAAGTTTCTCAGAAAGCTTCTTTCTCTTTGTTATCGGAGGATATTTCCTTTGGCCCTATAGTCTTCAAAGGGATCCGAAATATCTGTTCTCAGATTCCGCAGAAATAAGGCTAGCAAAGTGATCTACGAAACACAGATGTAACTCTGTGAGATGAATTCACAGAACACTAAGCAGTTTCTCAGAAAGCTTCTTTCCAGATTTCATCTGAGGATATTTCCTTTTTCACCATAGCCCTCTAAGGGCTTCCAAATATCACTTTGCCAATTCCACAAGAACTGTCTTAGCGAAAGTCTTCTTGAGGGGAAAGCTGTAACTCAGTGAGATGATTTCACAGAACACAAAGAAGTTTCTCAGAAAGCTTCTTTCTTTTTTTTATCGGAGGATAATTCATTTCCCCTATAATCTTCAAAGGGATCCGAAATATCTGTTCTCAGATTCCACAGAAATAAGGCTAGCAAAGAGATCTACGAAACACAGATGTACCTCTGTGATATAAATTCACAGAACACTAAGCAGTTTCTCAGAAAGCTTCTTTCCAGATTTCATCTGAGGATATTTCCTTTTTCACCATAGCCCTCTATGGGCTTCCAAATATCACTTTGCCAATTCCCCAAGAACTGTCTCAGCGAAAGGCTTCTTGAGGGGAAAGCTGTATCTCTGTGAGATGATTTCACAGAACACAAAGAAGTTTCTCAGAAAGCTTCTTTCTCTTTGTTTTCGGAGGATATTTCCTTTGGCCCTATGGTCTTCAAAGGGATCCGAAATATCTGTTCTCAGATTCCACAGAAAGAAGGCTAGCAAAGAGATCCTCGAAACACAGATATAACACTGTGAGATGAATTCACAGAACACTAAGCAGTTTCTCAGAAAGCTTCTTTCCAGATTTCATCTGAGGATATTTGCTTTTTCACCATAGCCCTCTATGGGCTTCCAAATATCACTTTGCCAATTCCACAAGAACTGTCTTAGCGAAAGGCTTCTTGAGGGGAAAGCTGTAACTCTGTGAGATGATTTCACAGAACACAAAGAAGTTTCTCAGAAAGCTTCTTTCTCTTTGTTATCGGAGGATATTTCCTTTGGCCCTATAGTCTTCAAAGGGATCCGAAATATCTGTTCTCAGATTCCACAGAAAGAAGGCTAGCAAAGAGATCCACGAAATACAGATGTGCCTCTGTGAGATGAATTCACAGAACACTAAGCAGTTTCTCAGAAAACTTCTTTCCAGATTTCATCTGAGGATATTTCCTTTTTCACCATAGCCCTCTATGGGCTTCCAAATATCACTTTGCCAATTCCACAAAAACTGTCTTAGCGAAAGGCTTCTTGAGGGGAAAGCTGTAACTCTGTGAGATGATTTCACAGAACACAAAGAAGTTTCTCAGAAAGCTTCTTTCTCTTTGTTATCGGAGGATATTTCCTTTGGCCCTATAGTCTTCAATGGGAACCGAAATATCTGTTCTCAGATTCCACAGAAAGAAGGCTAGCAAAGAGATCCACGAAATACAGATATAACTCTTTGAGATGAATTAACAGAACACTAAGCAGTTTCTCAGAAAGCTTCTTTCCAGATTTCATCTGAGGATATTTCCTTTTTCACCATAGCCCTCTAGGGGTTCCCAAATATCACTTTGCCAATTCTACAAGAACTGTCTTAGCGAAAGGCTTCTTGAGGGGAACGCTGTAACTCTGTGAGATGATTTCACAGAACACCAAGAAGTTTCTCAGAAAGCTTCTTTCTCTTTGTTATCGGAGGATATTTCCTTTGGCCCTATAGTCTTCAAAGGGATCCGAAATATCTGTTCTCAGATTCCGCAGAAATAAGGCTAGCAAAGTGATTTACGAAACACAGATGTAACTCTGTGAGATGAATTCACAGAACACTAAGCAGTTTCTCAGAAAGCTTCTTTCCAGATTTCATCTGAGGATATTTCCTTTTTCACCATAGCCCTCTATGGGCTTCCAAATATCACTTTGCCAATTCCACAAGAACTGTCTTAGCGAAAGGCTTCTTGAGGGGAAAGCTGTAACTCAGTGAGATGATTTCACAGAACACAAAGAAGTTTCTCAGAAAGCTTCTTTCTTTTTTTTATCGGAGGATAATTCCTTTCCCCTATAATCTTCAAAGGGATCCGAAATATCTGTTCTCAGATTCCACAGAAATAAGGCTAGCAAAGAGATCTACGAAACACAGATGTACCTCTGTGATATGAATTCACAGAACACTAAGCAGTTTCGCAGAAAGCTTCTTTCCAGATTTCATCTGAGGATATTTCCTTTTTCACCATAGCCCTCTATGGGCTTCCAAATATCACTTTGCCAATTCCACAAGAACTGTCTTAGCGAAAGGCTTCTTGAGGGGAAAGCTGTAACTCTGTGAGATGATTTCACAGAACACAAACAAATTTCTCAGAAAGCTTCTTTCTCTTTGTTATGGGAGGATATTTCCTTTGGCCCGATGGTCTTCAAAGGGATCCGAAATATCTGTTCTCAGATTCCACAGAAAGAAGGCTAGCAAAGAGATCCACGAAATACAGATGTAACTCTGTGAGATGAATTCACAGAACACTAAGCAGTTTCTCAGAAAGCTTCTTTCCAGATTTCATCTGAGGATATTTCCTTTTTCACCATAGCCCTCTATGGGCTTCCAAATATCACTTTGCCAATTCCACAAAAACTGTCTTAGCGAAAGGCTTCTTGAGGGGAAAGCTGTAACTCAGTGAGATGATTTCACAGAACACAAAGAAGTTTCTCAGAAAGCTTCTTTCTTTTTTTTATCGGAGGATAATTCCTTTACCCTATAATCTTCAAAGGGATCCGAAATATCTGTTCTCAGATTCCACAGAAATAAGGCTAGCAAAGAGATCTACGAAACACAGATGTACCTCTGTGATATGAATTCACAGAACACTAAGCAGTTTCTCAGAAAGCTTCTTTCCAGATTTCATCTGAGGATATTTCCTTTTTCACCATAGCCCTCTATGGTCTTCCAAATATCACTTTGCCAATTCCCCAAGAACTCTCTCAGCGAAAGGCTTCTTGAGGGGAAAGCTGTATCTCTGTGAGATGATTTCACAGAACACAAAGAAGTTTCTCAGAAAGCTTCTTTCTCTTTGTTATCGGAGGATATTTCCTTTGGCCCTATGGTCTTCAAAGGGATCCGAAATATCTGTTCTGAGATTCCACAGAAAGAAGGATAGCAAAGAGATCCTCGAAATACAGATATAACACTGTGAGATGAATTCACAGAACTCTAAGCAGTTTCTCAGAAAGCTTCTTTCCAGATTTCATCTGAGGATATTTGCTTTTTCACCATAGCCCTCTATGGGCTTCCAAATATCACTTTGCCAATTCCACAAGAACTGTCTTAGCGAAAGGCTTCTTGAGGGGAAAGCTGTAACTCTGTGAGATGATTTCACAGAACACAAAGAAGTTTCTCAGAAAGCTTCTTTCTCTTTGTTATCGGAGGATATTTCCTTTGGCCCTATAGTCTTCAAAGGGATCCGAAATATCTGTTCTCAGATTCCACAGAAAGAAGGCTAGCAAAGAGATCCACGAAATACAGATGTAACTCTGTGAGAAAAATTCACAGAACACTAAGCAGTTTCTCAGAAAACTTCTTTCCAGATTTCATCTGAGGATATTTGCTTTTTCACCATAGCCCTCTATGGGCTTCCAAATATCACTTTGCCAATTCCCCAAGAACTGTCTTAGCGAAAGGCTTCTTGAGGGGAAAGCTGTAACTCTGTGAGATGATTTCACAGAACACAAACCAATTTCTCAGAAAGCTTCTTTCTCTTTGTTATGGGAGGATATTTCCTTTGGCCCGATGGTCTTCAAAGGGATCCGAAATATCTGTTCTCAGATTCCACAGAAAGAAGGCTAGCAAAGAGATCCACGAAATACAGATGTAACTCTGTGAGATGAATTCACAGAACACTAAGCAGTTTCTCAGAAAGCTTCTTTCCAGATTTCATCTGAGGATATTTCCTTTTTCACCATAGCCCTCTATGGCCTTCCAAATATCACTTTGCCAATTCCACAAGAACTATCTTAGCGAAAGGCTTCTTGAGGGGAAAGCTGTAACTCTGTGAGATGATTTCACAGAACACAAAGAAGTTTCTCAGAAAGCTTCTTTCTCTTTGTTATCGGAGGATATTTCCTTTGGCCCTATAGTCTTCAAAGGCATCCGAAATATCTGTTCTCAGATTCCACAGAAAGAAGGCTAGCAAAGAGATCCTCGAAATACAGATGTAAATCTGTGAGATGAATTTACAGAACACTAAGCAGTTTCTCAGAAAGCTTCTTTCCAGATTTCATCTGACGATATTTCCTTTTTCACCATAGCCCTCTATGGGCTTCCAAATATCACTTTGCCAATTCCACAAGAACTGTCTTAGCGAAAGGCTTCTTGAGGGGAAAGCTGTAACTCTGTGAGATAACTTCACAGAACACAAAGAAGTTTTTCAGAAAGCTTCTTTCTCTTTGTTATCAGAGGATATTTCCTTTGGCCCTACAGTCTTCAAAGGGATCCGAAATATCTGTTCTCAGATTCCACAGAAAGATGGCTAGCAAAGAGATCCACGAAATACAGATGTAACTCTGTGAGATGAATTAACAGAACACTAAGCAGTTTCTCAGAAAGCTTCTTTCCAGATTTCATCTGAGGATATTTCCTTTTTCACCATAGCCCTCTATGGCCTTCCAAATATCACTTTGCCAATTCCACAAGAACTGTCTTAGCAAAAGGCTTCTTGAGGGGAAAGCTGTAACTCTGTGAGATGATTTCACAGAACACAAAGAAGTTTTTCAGAAAGCTTCTTTCTCTTTGTTATCGGAGGATATTTCCTTTGGCCCTATAGTCTTCAAAGGGATCCGAAATATCTGTTCTCAGATTCCACAGAAATAAGGCTAGCAAAGAGATCTACGAAACACACATATAACTCTGTGAGATGAATTCACAGAACACTAAGCAGTTTCTCAGAAAGCTTCTTTCCAGATTTCATCTGAGGATATTTCCTTTTTCACCATAGCCCTCTATGGGTTTCCAAATATCACTTTGCCAATTCCACAATAACTGTCTTAGCGAAAGGCTTGTTGAGGGGAAATCTGTAACTCTGTGAGATGATTTCACAGAACACAAAGAAGTTTCTCAGAAAGCTTCTTTCTCTTTGTTATCGGAGGATATTTCCTTTGGCCCTATAGTCTTCAATGGGATCAGAAATATCTGTTCTCAGATTCCACAGAAAGAAGGCTAGCAAAGAGATCCACGAAATACAGATATAACTCTGTGAGATGAATTAACAAAACACTAAGCAGTTTCTCAGAAAGCTTCTTTCCAGATTTCATCTGAGGATATTTGCTTTTTCACCATAGCCCTCTATTGGCTTCCAAATATCACTTTGCCAATTCCACAAGAACTGTCTTAGCGAAAGGCTTCTTGAGGGGAAAGCTGTAACTCTGTGAGATGATTTCACAGAACACAAAAAAGTTTCTCAGAAAGCTTCTTTCTCTTTGTTATCGGAGGATATTTCCTTTGGCCCTATAGTCTTCAAAGGGATCCGAAATATCTGTTCTCAGATTCCACAGAAAGAAGGCTAGCAAAGAGATCCACGAAATACAGATGTAACTCTGTGAGATGAATTCACAGAACACTAAGCAGTTTCTCAGAAAACTTCTTTCCAGATTTCATCTGAGGATATTTCCTTTTTCACCATAGCACTCTATGGGCTTCCAAATATCACTTTGCCAATTCCACAAGAACTGTCTTAGCAAAAGGTTTCTTCAGGGGAAAGCTGTAACTCTGTGAGATGATTTCACAGAACACAAAGAATTTTCTCAGAAAGCTTCTTTCTTTTTGTTATCGGAGGATATTTCCTTTGGCCCTATAGTCTTCAAAGGGATCCGAAATATCTGTTCTAAGATTCCACAGAAATAAGGCTAGCAAAGAGATCCTCGAAATACAGATGTAACTCTGTGAGATGAATTAACAAAACACTAAGCAGTTTCTCAGAAAGCTTTTTTCCAGATTTCATCTGAGGATATATCCTTTTTCACCATAGCCCTCTATGGGATTCCAGATATAACTTTGCCAATTCCACAAGAACTGTCTTAGCGAAAGGCTTCTTGAAGGGAAAGCTGTAACTCTGTGAGATGATTTCACAGAACACAAAGAAGTTTCTCAGAAAGCTTCTTTCTCTTTGTTATCGGAGGATATTTCATTTGGCCCTATAGTCTTCAAAGGGATCCGAAATATCTGTTCTCAGATTCCACAGAAAGAAGGCTAGCAAAGAGATCCACGAAATACAGATGTAACTCTGTGAGATGAATTCACAGAACACTAAGCAGTTTCACAGAAAGTTTCTTTCCAGATTTCATCTGAGGATATTTCCTTTTTCACCATCGCCCTCTGTGGGCTTCCAAATATCACTTTGCCAATTCCACAAGAACTGTCTTAGCGAAAGGCTTCTTGAGGGGAAAGCTGTAACTCTGTGAGATGATTTCACAGAACACAAAGAAGTTTCTCAGAAAGCTTCTCTCTCTTTGTTATGGGAGGATATTTCCTTTGGCCCTATGGTCTTCAAAGGGATCCGAAATATCTGTTCTCAGATTCCACAGAAAGAAGGCTAGCAAAGAGATCCTCGAAATACAGATATAACACTGTGAGATGAATTCACAGAACACTAAGCAGTTTCTCAGAAAACTTCTTTCCAGATTTCATCTGAGGATATTTGCTTTTTCACCATAGCCCTCTATGGGCTTCCAAATATCACTTTGCCAATTCCACAAGAACTGTCTTAGCGAAAGGCTTCTTGAGGGGAAAGCTCTAACTCTGTGAGATGATTTCACAGAACACAAAGAAGTTTCTCAGAAAGCTTCTTTCTCTTTGTTATCGGAGGATATTTCCTTTGGCCCTAGAGTCTTCAAAGGGATCCGAAATATCTGTTCTCAGATTCCGCAGAAATAAGGCTAGCAAAGTGATCTACGAAACACAGATGTAACTCTGTGAGATGAATTCACAGAACACTAAGCAGTTTCTCAGAAAGCTTCTTTCCAGATTTCATCTGAGGATATTTCCTTTTTCACCATAGCCCTCTATGGGCTTTCAAATATCACTTTGCCCATTCCACAAGAACTGTCTTAGCCAAAGGCTTCTTGAGGGGAAAGCTGAAACTCTGTGAGATGATTTCACAGAACACAAAGAAGTTTCTCAGAAAGCTTCTTTCTTTTTTTTATCGGTGGATAATTCCTTTCGCCTATAATCTTCAAAGGGATCCGAAATATCTGTTCTCAGATTCCACAGAAATAAGGCTAGCAAAGAGATCTTCGAAACACAGATGTAACTCTGTGAGATGAATTCACAGAACACTAACCAGTTTCTCAGAAAGCTTCTTTCCAGATTTCATCTGAGGATATTTCCTTTTTCACCATAGCCCTCTATGGTCTTCCAAATATCATATTGCCAATTCCACAAGAACTGTCTCAGCGAAAGGCGTCTTGAGGGGAAAGCTGTAACTCTGTGAGATGATTTCACAGAACACAAAGAAGTTTCTCAGAAAGCTTCTTTCTCTTTGTTATCGGAGGATATTTCCTTTGGCCCTATGGTCTTCAAAGGGATCCGAAATATCTGTTCTCAGATTCCACAGAAAGAAGGCTAGCAAAGAGATCCTCGAAATACAGATATAACACTGTGAGATGAATTCACAGAACACTAAGCAGTTTCTCAGAAAGCTTCTTTCCAGATTTCATCTGAGGATATTTCCTTTTTCACCATAGCCCTCTATGGGCTTCCAAATATCACTTTGCCAATTCCACAAGAACTGTCTTAGCGAAAGGCTTCTTGAGGGGAAAGCTGTAACTCTGTGAGATGATTTCACAGAACACAAAGAAGTTTCCCAGAAAGCTTCTTTCTCTTTGTTATCGGAGGATATTTCCTTTGGCCCTATAGTCTTCAAAGGGATCCGAAATATCTGTTCTCAGATTCCACAGAAAGAAGGCTAGCAAAGAGATCCACGAGATACAGATGTAACTCTGTGAGATGAATTCACAGAACACTAAGCAGTTTCTCAGAAAACTTCTTTCCAGATTTCATCTGAGGATATTTGCCTTTTCACCATAGCCCTCTATGGGCTTCCAAATATCACTTTGCCAATTCCACAAGAACTGTCTTAGCGAAAGGCTTCTTGAGGGGAAAGCTGTAACTCTGTGAGATGATTTCACAGAACACAAAGAAGTTTCTCAGAAAGCTTCTTTCTCTTTTTTATCGGAGGATATTTCCTTTGGCCCTATAGTCTTCAAAGGGATCCGAAATATCTGTTCAGATTCCGCAGAAATAAGGCTAGCAAAGTGATCTACGAAACACAGATGTAACTCTGTGAGATGAATTCACAGAACACTAAGCAGTTTCTCAGAAAGCTTCTTTCCAGATTTCATCTGAGGATATTTCTATTTTACCATAGCCCTCTGTGGGCTTCCAAATATCACCTTGCCAATTTCACAAGAACTATCTTAGCGAAAGGCTTCTTGAGGGGAAAGCTGTAACTCAGTGAGATGATTTCACAGAACACAAAGAAGTTTTTCAGAAAGCTTCTTTCTTTTTGTTATCGGAGGATAATTCCTTTGGCCCGATAATCTTCAAAGGGATCCGAAATATCTGTTCTCATATTCCACAGAAATAAGGCTAGCAAAGAGATCTACGAAACACAGATGTACCTCTGTGAGATGAATTCACAGAACACTAAGCAGTTTCTCAGAAAGCTTCTTTCCAGATTTCATCTGAGGATATTTCCTTTTTCACCATAGCCCTCTATGGGCTTCCAAATATCACTTTGCCAATTCCACAAGAACTGTCTTAGAGAAAGGCTTGTTCAGGGGAAAGCTGTAACTCTGTGAGATGATTTCACAGAACACAAAGAAGTTTCTCAGAAAGCTTTCTTCTCTTTGTTATCGGAGGATATTTCCTTTGGCCCTATAGTCTTCAAAGGGATCCGAAATATCTGTTCTCAGATTCCACAGAAAGAAGGCTAGCAAAGAGATCCACGAAATACAGATGTAACTCTGTGAGATGAATTCACAGAACACTAACAAGTTTCTCAGAAAGCTTCTTTCCAGATTTCATCTGAGGATATTTCCTTTTTCACCGTAGCCCTCTATGTGCTTCCAAATATCACTTTGCCAATTCCACAAGAACTGTCTTAGCGAAAGGCTTCTTGAGGGGAAAGCTGTAACTCTGTGAGATGATTTCACAGAACACAAAGAAGTTTTTCAGAAAGCTTCTTTCTCTTTGTTATCGGAGGATATTTCCTTTGGCCCTATAGTCTTCAAAGGGATCCGAAATATCTGTTCTCAGATTCCACAGAAAGAAGGCTAGCAAAGAGATCCACGAAATACAGATATAACTCTGTGAGATGAATTAACAGAACACTAAGCAGTTTCTCAGAAAGCTTCTTTCCAGATTTCATCTGAGGATATTTCCTTTTTCACCATAGCCCTCTATGGGCTTCCAAATATCACTTTGCCAATTCCACAAGAACTGTCTTAGAGAAAGGCTTGTTCAGGGGAAAGCTGTAACTCTGTGAGATGATTTCACAGAACACAAAGAAGTTTCTCAGAAAGCTTCTTTCTCTTTGTTATCGGAGGATATTTCCTTTGGCCCTAGAGTCTTCAAAGGGATCCGAAATATCTGTTCTCAGATTCCGCAGAAATAAGGCTAGCAAAGTGATCTACGAAACACAGATGTAACTCTGTGAGATGAATTCACAGAACACTAAGCAGTTTCTCAGAAAGCTTCTTTCCAGATTTCATCTGAGGATATTTCTTTTTTTACCATAGCCCTCTGTGGGCTTCCAAATATCACCTTGCCAATTTCACAAGAACTGTCTTAGCGAAAGGCTTCTTGAGGGGAAAGCTGTAACTCTGTGAGATGATTTCACAGAACACAAAGAAGTTTTTCAGAAAGCTTCTTTCTTTTTGTTATCGGAGGATAATTCCTTTGGCCCTATAATCTTCAAAGGGATCCGAAATATCTGTTCTCATATTCCACAGAAATAAGGCTAGCAAAGAGATCTACGAAACACAGATGTACCTCTGTGAGATGAATTCACAGAACACTAAGCAGTTTCTCAGAAAGCTTCTTTCCAGATTTCATCTGAGGATATTTCCTTTTTAACCATAGCCCTCTATGGGCTTCCAAATATCACTTTGCCAATTCCACAAGAACTGTCTCAGCGAAAGGCTTCTTGAGGGGAAAGCTGTAACTCTGTGAGATGATTTCACAGAACACAAAGAAGTTTCTCAGAAAGCTTCTTTCTCTTTGTTATCGGAGGATATTTCCTTTGGCCCTATAGTCTTCAAAAGGATTCGAAATATCTGTTCTCAGATTCCACAGAAAGAAGGCTAGCAAAGAGATCCACGAAATACAGATGTAACTCTGTGAGATGAATTCACAGAACACTAAGCATTTTCTCAGAAAACTTCTTTCCAGATTTCATCTGAGGATATTTCCTTTTTCACCATAGCCCTCTATGGGCTTCCAAATATCACTTTGTCAATTCCACAAGAACTGTCTTAGCCAAAGGCTTCTTGAGGGGAAAGCTGTAACTCTGTGAGATGACTTCACAGAACACAAACAAGTTTCTCAGAAAGCTTCTTTCTCTTTGTTATCGGAGGATATTTCCTTTGGCCCTGTGGTCTTCAAAGGGATCCGAAATATCTGTTCTCAGATTCCACAGAAAGAAGGCTAGCAAAGAGATCCTCGAAATACAGATATAACACTGTGAGATGAATTCACAGAACACTAAGCAGTTTCTCAGAAAGCTTCTTTCCAGATTTCATCTGAGGATATTTGCCTTTTCACCACAGCCCTCTATGGGCTTCCAAATATCACTTTGCCAATTCCACAAGAACTGTCTTAGCGAAAGGCTTCTTGAGGAGAAAGCTGTAACTCTCTGAGATGATTTCGCAGAACACAAAGAAGTTTCTCAGAAAGCTTCTTTCTCTTTGTTATCGGAGGATATTTCCTTTGGCCCTATGGTCTTCAAAGGGATCCGAAATATCTGTTCTCAGATTCCACAGAAAGAAGACTAGCAAAGAGATACACGAAATACCGATGTAACTCTGTGAAATGAATTCACAGAACACTTGGCAGTTTCTCAGAAAGCTTCTTTCCAGATTTCATCTGAGGATATTTCCTTTTACAGCATAGCCCTCTATGGGCTTCCAAATATCACTTTGCCAATTCCACAAGAACTGTCTTAGAGAAAGGCTTGTTCAGGGGAAAGCTGTAACTCTGTGAGATGATTTCACAGAACACAAAGAAGTTTCTCAGAAAGCTTCTTTCTCTTTGTTATCGGAGGATATTTCCTTTGGCCCTATAGTCTTCAAAGAGATCGGAAATATCTGTTCTCAGATTCCACAGAAATAAGGCTACCAAAGAGATTTACGAAACACACATATAACTCTGTGAGATGAATTCACAGAACACTAACAAGTTTCTCAGAAAGCTTCTTTCCAGATTTCATCTGAGGATATTTCCTTTTTCACCATAGCCCTCTATGGGCTTCCAAATATCACTTTGCCAATTCCACAAGAACTGTCTTAGCGAAAGGCTTCTTGAGGGGAAAGCTGTAACTCTGTGAGATCATTTCACAGAACACAAAGAAGTTTCTCAGAAAGCTTCTTTCTCTTTGTTATGGGAGGATATTTCCTTTGGCCCTATAGTCTTCAATGAGATCCGAACTATCTGTTCTCAGATTCCACAGAAAGAAGGCTAGCAAAGAGATCCACGAAATACAGATATAACTCTGTGAGATGAATTCACAGAACACTAAGCAGTTTCTCAGAAAGCTTCTTTCCAGATTTCATCTGAGGATATTTCCTTTTTCACCATAGCCCTCTATGGGCTTCCAAATATCACTTTGCCAATTCCACAAGAACTGTCTTAGAGAAAGGCTTCTTGAGGGAAAAGCTGTAACTCTGTGAGATGATTTCACAGAACACAAAGAAGTTTCTCAGAAAGCTTCTTTCTTTTTGTTATCGGAGGATATTTCCTTTGGTCCTATAATCTTCAAAGGGATCCGAAATATCTGTTCTCAGATTCCACAGAAATAAGGCTAGCAAAGAGATCTACGAAACACAGATGTACCTCTGTGAGATGAATTCACAGAACACTAAGCAGTTTCTCAGAAAGCTTCTTTCCAGATTTCATCTGAGGATATTTCCTTTTTCACCAGAGCCCTCTAAGGGCTTCCAAATATCACTTTGCCAATTCCACAAGAACGGTCTCAGCGAAAGGCTTCTTGAGGGGAAAGCTGTAACTCTGTGAGATGATTTCACAGAACACAAAGAAGTTTCTCAGAAAGCTTCTTTCTCTTTGTTATCGGAAGATATTTCCTTTGGCCCTATGGTCTTCAAAGGGATCCGAAATATCTGTTCTCAGATTCCACAGAAAGAAGGCTAGCAAAGAGATCCTCGAAGTACAGATGTAACACTGTGAGATGAATTCACAGAACACTAAGCAGTTTCTCAGAAAGCTTCTTTCCAGATTTCATCTGAGGATATTTGCCTTTTCACCACAGCCCTCTATGGGCTTCCAAATACCACTTTGCCAATTCCACAAGAACTGTCTTAGCGAAAGGCTTCTTGAGGGGAAAGCTGTAACTCTCTGAGATGATTTCACAGAACACAAAGAAGTTTCTCAGAAAGCTTCTTTCTCTTTGTTATCGGAGGATATTTCCTTTGGCCCTAGAGTCTTCAAAGGGATCCGAAATATCTGTTCTCAGATTCCACAGAAAGAAGGCTAGCAAAGAGATCCACTTAATACTGATGTAACTCTGTGAGATGAATTCACAGAACACTAAGCATTTTCTAAGAAAACTTCTTTCCAGATTTCATCTGAGGATATTTCCTTTTTCACCATAGCCCTCTATGGGCTTCCAAATATCACTTTGCCAATTCCACAAGAACTGTCTTAGCGAAAGGCTTCTTGAGGGGAAAGCTGTAACTCTGTGAGATGATTTCACAGAACACAAACAAGTTTCTCAGAAAGCTTCTTTCTCTTTGTTATCGGAGGATATTTCCTTTGGCCCTATGGTCTTCAAAGGGATCCGAAATATCTGTTCTCAGATTCCACAGAAAGAAGACTAGCAAAGAGATACACGAAATACAGATATAACTCTGTGAGATGAATTAACAGAACACTAAGCAGTTTCTCAGAAAGCTTATTTCCAGATTTCATCTGAGGATATTTCCTTTTTCACCATAGCCCTCTATGGGCTTCCAAATATCACTTTGCCAATTCCACAAGAACTGTCTTAGCGAAAGGCTTCTTGAGGGGAAAGCTGTAACTCTGTGAGATGATTTTACAGAACCCAAAGAAGTTTCTCAGAAAGCTTCTTTCTCTTTGTTATCGGAGGATATTTCCTTTGGCCCTAGAGTCTTCAAAGGGATCCGAAATATCTGTTCTCAGATTCCGCAGAAATAAGGCTAGCAAAGTGATCTACGAAACACAGATGTAACTCTGTGAGATGAATTCACAGAACACTAAGCAGTTTCTCAGAAAGCTTCTTTCCAGATTTCATCTGAGGATATTTCTTTTTTTACCATAGCCCTCTGAGGGCTTCCAAATATCACCTTGCCAATTTCACAAGAACTATCTTAGCGGAAGGCTTCTTGAGGGGAAAGCTGTAACTCAGTGAGATGATTTCACAGAACACAAAGAAGTTTTTCAGAAAGCTTCTTTCTTTTTGTTATCGGAGGATAATTCCTTTGGCCCTATAATCTTCAAAGGGATCCGAAATATCTGTTCTCATATTCCACAGAAATAAGGCTAGCAAAGAGATCTACGAAACACAGATGTACCTCTGTGAGATGAATTCACAGAACACTAAGCAGTTTCTCAGAAAGCTTCTTTCCAGATTTCATCTGAGGATATTTCCTTTTTCACCATAGCCCTCTATGGGCTTCCAAATATCACTTTGCAAATTCCACAAGAACTGTCTTAGAGAAAGGCTTGTTCAGGGGAAAGCTGTAACTCTGTGAGATGATTTCACAGAACACAAAGAAGTTTCTCAGAAAGCTTTCTTCTCTTTGTTATCGGAGGATATTTCCTTTGGCCCTATAGTCTTCAAAGGGATCCGAAATATCTGTTCTCAGATTCCACAGAAAGAAGGCTAGCAAAGAGATCCACGAAATACAGATGTAACTCTGTGAGATGAATTCACAGAACACTAACAAGTTTCTCAGAAAGCTTCTTTCCAGATTTCATCTGAGGATATTTCCTTTTTCACCATAGCCCTCTATGGGCTTCCAAATATCACTTTGCCAATTCCACAAGAACTGTCTTAGCGAAAGGCTTCTTGAGGGGAAAGCTGTAACTCTGTGAGATGATTTCACAGAACACAAAGAAGTTTTTCAGAAAGCTTCCTTCTCTTTGTTATCGGAGGATATTTCCTTTGGCCCTATAGTCTTCAAAGGGATCCGAAATATCTGTTCTCAGATTCCACAGAAAGAAGGCTAGCAAAGAGATCCACGAAATACAGATATAACTCTGTGAGATGAATTAACAGAACACTAAGCAGTTTCTGAGAAAGCTTCTTTCCAGATTTCACCTGAGGATATTTCCTTTTTCACCATAGCCCTCTATGGGCTTCCAAATATCACTTTGCCAATTCCACAAGAACTGTCTTAGCGAAAGGCTTCTTGAGGGGAAAGCTGTAACTCTGTGAGATGATTTCACAGAACACAAAGAAGTTTCTCAGAAAGCTTCTTTCTCTTTGTTATCGGAGGATATTTCCTTTGGCCCTAGAGTCTTCAAAGGGATCCGAAATATCTGTTCTCAGATTCCGTAGAAATAAGGCTAGCAAAGTGATCTACGAAACACAGATGTAACTCTGTGAGATGAATTCACAGAACACTAAGCAGTTTCTCAGAAAGCTTCTTTCCAGATTTCATCTGAGGATATTTCTTTTTTTACCATAGCCCTCTGTGGGCTTCCAAATATCACCTTGCCAATTTCACAAGAACTGTCTTAGAGAAAGGCTTCTGGAGGGGAAAGCTGTAACTCAGTGAGATGATTTCACAGAACACAAAGAAGTTTTTCAGAAAGCTTCTTTCTTTTTGTTATCGGAGGATAATTCCTTTGGCCCTATAATCTTCAAAGGGATCCGAAATATCTGTTCTCATATTCCACAGAAATAAGGCTAGCAAAGAGATCTACGAAACACAGATGTACCTCTGTGAGATGAATTCACAGAACACTAAGCAGTTTCTCAGAAAGCTTCTTTCCAGATTTCATCTGAGGATATTTCCTTTTTCACCATAGCCCTCTATGGGCTTCCAAATATCACTTTGCCAATTCCACAAGAACTGTCTCAGCGAAAGGCTTCTTGAGGGGAAAGCTGTAACTCTGTGAGATGATTTCACAGAACACAAAGAAGTTTCTCAGAAAGCTTCTTTCTCTTTGTTATCGGAGGATATTTCCTTTGGCCCTATGGTCTTCAAAGGGATCCGAAATATCTGTTCTCAGATTCCACAGAAAAAAGACTAGCAAAGAGATACACGAAATACAGATGTAACTCTGTGAGATGAATTCACAGACACTTGGCAGTTTCTCAGAAAGCTTCTTTCCAGATTTCATCTGAGGATATTTCCTTTTTCACCATAGCCCTCTATGGGCTTCCAAATATCACTTTGCCAATTCCACAAGAACTGTCTTAGAGAAAGGCTTGTTCAGGGGAAAGCTGTAACTCTGTGAGATGATTTCACAGAACACAAAGAAGTTTCTCAGAAAGCTTTCTTCTCTTTGTTATCGGAGGATATTTCCTTTGGCCCTATAGTCTTCAAAGGGATCCGAAATATCTGTTCTCAGATTCCACAGAAAGAAGGCTAGCAAAGAGATCCACGAAATACAGATGTAACTCTGTGAGATGAATTCACAGAACACTAACAAGTTTCTCAGAAAGCTTCTTTCCAGATTTCATCTGAGGATATTTCCTTTTTCACCATAGCCCTCTATGGGCTTCCAAATATCACTATGCCAATTACACAAGAACTGTCTTAGCGAAAGGCTTCTTGAGGGGAAAGCTGTAACTCTGTGAGATGATTTCACAGAACACAAAGAAGTTTCTCAGAAAGCTTCTTTCTCTTTGTTATCGGAGGATATTTCCTTTGGCCCTATAGTCTTCAAAGGGATCCGAAATATCTGTTCTCAGATTCCACAGAAAGAAGGCTAGCAAAGAGATCCACGAAATACAGATATAACTCTGTGAGATGAATTAACAGAACACTAAGCAGTTTCTCAGAAAGCTTCTTTCCAGATTTCATCTGAGGATATTTCCTTTTTCACCATAGCCCTCTATGGGCTTCCAATATCACTTTGCCAATTCCACAAGAACTGTCTTAGCGAAAGGCTTCTTGAGGGGAAAGCTGTAACTCTGTGAGATGATTTCACAGAACACAAAGAAGTTTCTCAGAAAGCTTCTTTCTCTTTGTTATCGGAGGATATTTCCTTTGGCCCTATAGTCTTCAAAGGGATCCGAAATATCTGTTCTCAGATTCCACAGAAAGAAGGCTAGCAAAGAGATCCACGAATTACAGATGTAACTCTGTGAGATGAATTCACAGAACACTAAGCAGTTTCTCAGAAAGCTTCTTTCAGATTTCATCTGAGGATATTTGCTTTTTCACCATAGCCCTCTATGGGCTTCCAAATATCACTTTGCCAATTCCACAAGACCTGTCTCAGCGAAAGGCTTCTTGAGGGGAAAGCTGTAACTCTGTGAGATGATTTCACAGAACACAAAGAAGTTTCTCAGAAAGCTTCTTTCTCTTTGTTATCGGAGGATATTTCCTTTGGCCCTATGGTCTTCAAAGGGATCCGAAATATCTGTTCTCAGATTCCACAGAAAGAAGGCTAGCAAAGAGATCCTCGAAATACAGATAAAACACTGTGAGATGAATTCACAGAACACTAAGCAGTTTCTCAGAAAGCTTCTTTCCAGATTTCATCTGAGGATATTTGCTTTTTCACCATAGCCCTCTATGTGCTTCCAAATATCACTTTGCCAATTCCACAAGAACTGTCTTAGCGAAAGGCTTCTTGAGGGGAAAGCTGTAACTCTATGAGATGATTTCACAGAACACAAAGAAGTTTCTCAGAAAGCTTCTTTCTCTTTGTTATCGGAGGATATTTCCTTTGGCCCTATGGTCTTCAAAGGGATCCGAAATATCTGTTCTCAGATTCCACAGAAAGAAGGCTAGCAAAGAGATCCTCGAAATACAGATATAACACTGTGAGATGAATTCACAGAACACTAAGCAGTTTCTCAGAAAGCTTCTTTCCAGATTTCATCTGAGGATATTTGACTTTTCACCACAGCCCTCTATGGGCTTCCAAATATCACTTTGCCAATTCCACAAGAACTGTCTTAGCGAAAGGCTTCTTGAGGGGAAAGCTGTAACTCTCTGAGATGATTTCACAGAACACAAAGAAGTTTCTCAGAAAGCTTCTTTCTCTTTGTTATCGGAGGATATTTCCTTTGGCCCTATGGTCTTCAAAGGGATCCGAAATATCTGTTCTCAGATTCCACAGAAAGAAGACTAGCAAAGAGATACACGAAATACCGATGTAACTCTGTGAGATGAATTCACAGAACACTTGGCAGTTTCTCAGAAAGCTTCTTTCCAGATTTCATCTGAGGATATTTCCTTTTTCACCATAGCCCTCTATGGGCTTCCAAATATCACTTTGCCAATTCCACAAGAACTGTCTTAGAGAAAGGCTTGTTCAGGGGAAAGCTGTAACTCTGTGAGATGATTTCACAGAACACAAAGAAGTTTCTCAGAAAGCTTCCTTCTCTTTGTTATCGGAGGATATTTCCTTTGGCCCTATAGTCTTCAAAGGGATCCGAAATATCTGTTCTCAGATTCCACAGAAAGAAGGCTAGCAAAGAGATCCACGAAATACAGATGTAACTCTGTGAGATGAATTCACAGAACACTAACAAGTTTCTCAGAAAGCTTCTTTCCAGATTTCATCTGAGGATATTTCCTTTTTCAAAATAGCCCTCTATGTGCTTCCAAATATCACTTTGCCAATTCCACAAGAACTGTCTTAGCGAAAGGCTTCTTGAGGGGAAAGCTGTAACTCTGTGAGATGATTTCACAGAACACAAAGAAGTTTCTCAGAAAGCTTCTTTCTCTTTGTTATCGGAGGATATTTCCTTTGGCCCTATAGTCTTCAAAGGGATCCGAAATATCTGTTCTCAGATTCCACAGAAAGAAGGCTAGCAAAGAGATCCACGAAATACAGATAAAACACTGTGAGATGAATTCACGGAACACTAAGCAGTTTCTCAGAAAGCTTCTTTCAGATTTCATCTGAGGATATTTGCTTTTTCACCATAGCCCTCTATGTGCTTCCAAATATCACTTTGCCAATTCCACAAGAACTGTCTTAGCGAAAGGCTTCTTGAGGGGAAAGCTGTAACTCTGTGAGATGATTTCACAGAACACAAAGAAGTTTCTCAGAAAGCTTCTTTCTCTTTGTTATCGGAGGATATTTCCTTTGGCCCTATGGTCTTCAAAGGGATCCGAAATATCTGTTCTCAGATTCCACAGAAAGAAGGCTAGCAAAGAGATCCTCGAAATACAGATATAACACTGTGAGATGAATTCACAGAACACTAAGCAGTTTCTCAGAAAGCTTCTTTCCAGATTTCATCTGAGGATATTTGCCTTTTCACCACAGCCCTCTATGGGCTTCCAAATACCACTTTGCCAATTCCACAAGAACTGTCTTAGCGAAAGGCTTCTTGAGGGGAAAGCTGTAACTCTCTGAGATGATTTCACAGAACACAAAGAAGTTTCTCAGAAAGCTTCTTTCTCTTTGTTATCGGAGGATATTTCCTTTGGCCCTATAGTCTTCAAAGGGATCCGAAATATCTGTTCTCAGATTCCACAGAAAGAAGGCTAGCAAAGAGATCCACGAAATACAGATGTAACTCTGTGAGATGAATTCACAGAACACTAAGCATTTTCTCAGAAAACTTCTTTCCAGATTTCATCTGTGGATATTTCCTTTTTCACCATAGCCCTCTATGGGCTTCCAAATATCACTTTGCCAATTCCACAAGAACTGTCTTAGCGAAAGGCTTCTTGAGGGGAAAGCTGTAACTCTGTGAGATGATTTCACAGAACACAAACAAGTTTCTCAGAAAGCTTCTTTCTCTTTGTTATCGGAGGATATTTCCTTTGGCCCTATGGTCTTCAAAGGGATCCGAAATATCTGTTCTCAGATTCCACAGAAAGAAGGCTAACAAAGTGATCTACGAAACACAGATGTAACTCTGTGAGATGAATTCACAGAACCCTAAGCAGTTTCTCAGAAAGCTTCTTTCCAGATTTCATCTGAGGATATTTGACTTTTCACCACAGCCCTCTATGGGCTTCCAAATATCACTTTGCCAATTCCACAAGAACTGTCTTAGCGAAAGGCTTCTTGAGGGGAAAGCTGTAACTCTCTGAGATGATTTCACAGAACACAAAGAAGTTTCTCAGAAAGCTTCTTTCTCTTTGTTATCGGAGGATATTTCCTTTGGCCCTATGGTCTTCAAAGGGATCCGAAATATCTGTTCTCAGATTCCACAGAAAGAAGACTAGCAAAGAGATACACGAAATACCGATGTAACTCTGTGAGATGAATTCACAGAACACTTGGCAGTTTCTCAGAAAGCTTCTTTCCAGATTTCATCTGAGGATATTTCCTTTTTCAGCATAGCCCTCTATGGGCTTCCAAATATCACTTTGCCATTTCCACAAGAACTGTCGTAGAGAAAGGCTTGTTCAGGGGAAAGCTGTAACTCTGTGAGATGATTTCACAGAACACAACGAAGTTTCTCAGAAAGCTTCTTTCTCTTTGTTATCGGAGGATATTTCCTTTGGCCCTATAGTCTTCAAAGAGATCGGAAATATCTGTTCTCAGATTCCACAGAAATAAGGCTACCAAAGAGATCTACGAAACACAGATGTAACTCTGTGAGATGAATTCACAGAACACTAAGCAGTTTCTCAGAAAGCTTCTTTCCAGATTTCATCTGAGGATATTTCCTTTTTCACCATAGCCCTCTATGGGCTTCCAAATATCACTTTGCCAATTCCACAAGAACTGTCTTAGCGAAAGGCTTCTTGAGGGGAAAGCTGTAACTCTGTGAGATGATTTCACAGAACACAAAGAAGTTTCTCAGAAAGCTTCTTTCTCTTTGTTATGGGAGGATATTTCCTTTGGCCCTATAGTCTTCAATGAGATCCGAAATATCTGTTCTCAGATTCCACAGAAAGAAGGCTAGCAAAGAGATCCACGAAATACAGATATAACTCTGTGAGATGAATTCACAGAACACTAAGCAGTTTCTCAGAAAGCTTCTTTCCAGATTTCATCTGAGGATATTTCCTTTTTCACCATAGCCCTCTATGGGCTTCCAAATATCACTTTGCCAATTCCACAAGAACTGTCTTAGAGAAAGGCTTCTTGAGGGAAAAGCTGTAACTCTGTGAGATGATTTCACAGAACACAAAGAAGTTTCTCAGAAAGCTTCTTTCTTTTTGTTATCGGAGGATATTTCCTTTGGTCCTATAATCTTCAAAGGGATCCGAAATATCTGTTCTCAGATTCCACAGAAATAAGGCTAGCAAAGAGATCTACGAAACACAGATGTACCTCTGTGAGATGAATTCACAGAACACTAAGCAGTTTCTCAGAAAGCTTCTTTCCAGATTTCATCTGAGGATATTTCCTTTTTCACCATAGCCCTCTATGGGCTTCCAAATATCACTTTGCCAATTCCACAAGAACTGTCTTAGCGAAAGGCTTCTTGAGGGGAAAGCTGTAACTCTGTGAGATGATTTCACAGAACACAAAGAAGTTTCTCAGAAAGCTTCTTTCTCTTTGTTATCGGAGGATATTTCCTTTGGCCCTATAGTCTTCAAAGGGATCCGAAATATCTGTTCTCAGATTCCACAGAAAGAAGGCTAGCAAAGAGATCCACGAAATACAGATGTAACTCTGTGAGATGAATTCACAGAACACTAAGCATTTTCTCAGAAAACTTCTTTCCAGATTTCATCTGAGGATATTTCCTTTTTCACCATAGCCCTCTATGGGCTTCCAAATATAACTTTGCCAATTCCACAAGAACTGTCTTAGCGAAAGGCTTCTTGAGGGGAAAGCTGTAACTCTGTGAGATGATTTCACAGAACACAAAGAAGTTTCTCAGAAAGCTTCTTTCTCTTTGTTATCGGAGGATATTTCCTTTGGCCCTATGGTCTTCAAAGGGATCCGAAATATCTGTTCTCAGATTCCACAGAAAGAAGACTAGCAAAGAGATACACGAAATACAGATATAACTCTGTGAGATGAATTAACAGAACACTAAGCAGTTTCTCAGAAAGCTTCTTTCCAGATTTCATCTGAGGATATTTCCTTTTTCACCATAGCCCTCTATGGGCTTCCAAATATCACTTTGCCAATTTCACAAGAACTGTCTTAGCGAAAGGCTTCTTGAGGGGAAAGCTGTAACTCTGTGAGATGATTTCACAGAACACAAAGAAGTTTCTCAGAAAGCTTCTTTCTCTTTGTTATCGGAGGATATTTCCTTTGGCCCTAGAGTCTTCAAAGGGATCCGAATTATCTGTTCTCAGATTCCGCAGAAATAAGGCTAGCAAAGTGATCTACGAAACACAGATGTAACTCTGTGAGATGAATTCACAGAACACTAAGCAGTTTCTCAGAAAGCTTCTTTCCAGATTTCATCTGAGGATATTTCTTTTTTTACCATAGCCCTCTGTGGGCTTCCAAATATCACCTTGCCAATTTCACAAGAACTGTCTTAGCGAAAGGCTTCTTGAGGGAAACCTGTAACTCAGTGAGATGATTTCACAGAACACAAAGAAGTTTTTCAGAAAGCTTCTTTCTTTTTGTTATCGGAGGATAATTCCTTTGGCCCTATAATCTTCAAAGGGATCCGAAATATCTGTTCTCATATTCCACAGAAATAAGGCTAGCAAAGAGATCTACGAAACACAGATGTACCTCTGTGAGATGAATTCACAGAACACTAAGCAGTTTCTCAGAAAGCTTCTTTCCAGATTTCATCTGAGGATATTTCCTTTTTCACCATAGCCCTCTATGGGCTTCCAAATATCACTTTGCCAATTCCACAAGACCTGTCTCAGCGAAAGGCTTCTTGAGGGGAAAGCTGTAACTCTGTGAGATGATTTCACAGAACACAAAGAAGTTTCTCAGAAAGCTTCTTTCTCTTTGTTATCGGAGGATATTTGCTTTGGCCCTATGTTCTTCAAAGGGATCCGAAATATCTGTTCTCAGATTCCACAGAAAGAAGGCTAGCAAAGAGATCCTCGAAATACAGATATAACACTCTGAAATGAATTCACAGAACACTAAGCAGTTTCTCAGAAAACTTCTTTCCAGATTTCATCTGAGGACATTTGCTTTTTCACCATAGCCCTCTATGGGCTTCCAAATATCACTTTGCCAATTCCACAAGAACTGTCCTAGCGAAAGGCTTCTTGAGGGGAAAGCTGTAACTCTGTGAGATGATTTCACAGAACACAAAGAAGTTTCTCAGAAAGCTTCTTTCTCTTTGTTATCGGAGGATATTTCCTTTGGCCCTATAGTCTTCAAAGGGATCCGAAATATCTGTTCTCAGTTTCCACAGAAAGAAGGCTAGCAAAGAGATCCACGAAATACAGATGTAACTCTGTGAGATGAATTCACAGAACACTAAGCATTTTCTCAGAAAACTTCTTTCCAGATTTCATCTGAGGATATTTCCTTTTCCACCATAGCCCTCTATGGGCTTCCAAATATCACTTTGCCAATTCCACAAGAACTGTCTTAGCGAAAGGCTTCTTGAGGGGAAAGCTGTAACTCTGTGAGATGATTTCACAGAACACAAAGAAGTTTTTCAGAAAGCTTCTTTCTCTTTGTTATCGGAGGATATTTCCTTTGGCCCTATGGTCTTCAAAGGGATCCGAAATATCTGTTCTCAGATTCCACAGAAAGAAGGCTAGCAAAGAGATCCTCGAAATACAGATATAACACTATGAGATGAATTCACAGAACACTAAGCAGTTTCTCAGAAAGCTTCTTTCCAGATTTCATCTGAGGATATTTGACTTTTCACCACAGCCCTCTATGGGCTTCCAAATATCACTTTGCCAATTCCACAAGAACTGTCTTAGCGAAAGGCTTCTTGAGGGGAAAGCTGTAACTCTCTGAGATGATTTCACAGAACACAAAGAAGTTTCTCAGAAAGCTTCTTTCTCTTTGTTATCGGAGGATATTTCCTTTGGCCCTATGGTCTTCAAAGGGATCCGAAATATCTGTTCTCAGATTCCACAGAAAGAAGACTAGCAAAGAGATACACGAAATACCGATGTAACTCTGTGAGATGAATTCACAGAACACTTGGCAGTTTCTCAGAAAGCTTCTTTCCAGATTTCATCTGAGGATATTTCCTTTTTCACCATAGCCCTCTATGGGCTTCCAAATATCACTTTGCCAATTCCACAAGAACTGTCTTAGAGAAAGGCTTGTTCAGGGGAAAGCTGTAACTCTGTGAGATGATTTCACAGAACACAAAGAAGTTTCTCAGAAAGCTTCCTTCTCTTTGTTATCGGAGGATATTTCCTTTGGCCCTATAGTCTTCAAAGGGATCCGAAATATCTGTTCTCAGATTCCACAGAAAGAAGGCTAGCAAAGAGATCCACGAAATACAGATGTAACTCTGTGAGATGAATTCACAGAACACTAACAAGTTTCTCAGAAAGCTTCTTTCCAGATTTCATCTGAGGATATTTCCTTTTTCAAAATAGCCCTCTATGTGCTTCCAAATATCACTTTGCCAATTCCACAAGAACTGTCTTAGCGAAAGGCTTCTTGAGAGGAAAGCTGTAACTCTGTGAGATGATTTCACAGAACACAAAGAAGTTTTTCAGAAAGCTTCTTTCTCTTTGTTATCGGAGGATATTTCCTTTGGCCCTATAGTCTTCAAAGGGATCCGAAATATCTGTTCTCAGATTCCACAGAAAGAAGGCTAGCAAAGAGATCCACGAAATACAGATATAACTCTGTGAGATGAATTAACAGAACACTAAGCAGTTTCTCAGAAAGCTTCTTTCCAGATTTCATCTGAGGATATTTCCTTTTTCACCATAGCCCTCTATGGGCTTCCAAATATCACTTTGCCAATTCCACAAGAACTGTCTTAGCGAAAGGCTTCTTGAGGGGAAAGCTGTAACTCTGTGAGATGATTTCACAGAACACAAAGAAGTTTCTCAGAAAGCTTCTTTCTCTTTGTTATCGGAGGATATTTCCTTTGGCCCTATAGTCTTCAAAGGGATCCGAAATATCTGTTCTCAGATTCCGCAGAAATAAGGCTAGCAAAGTGATCTACGAAACACAGATGTAACTCTGTGAGATGAATTCACAGAACACTAAGCAGTTTCTCAGAAAGCTTCTTTCCAGATTTCATCTGAGGATATTTCTTTTTTTACCATAGCCCTCTGTGGGCTTCCAAATATCACCTTGCCAATTTCACAAGAACTGTCTTAGCGAAAGGCTTCTTGAGGGGAAAGCTGTAACTCAGTGAGATGATTTCACAGAACACAAAGAAGTTTTTCAGAAAGCTTCTTTCTTTTTGTTATCGGAGGATAATTCCTTTGGCCCTATAATCTTCAAAGGGATCCGAAATATCTGTTCTCATATTCCACAGAAATAAGGCTAGCAAAGAGATCTACGAAACACAGATGTACCTCTGTGAGATGAATTCACAGAACACTAAGCAGTTTCTCAGAAAGCTTCTTTCCAGATTTCATCTGAGGATATTTCCTTTTTCACCATAGCCCTCTATGGGCTTCCAAATATCACTTTGCCATTTCCACAAGACCTGTCTCAGCGAAAGGCTTCTTGAGGGGAAAGCTGTAACTCTGTGAGATGATTTCACAGAACACAAAGAAGTTTCTCAGAAAGCTTCTTTCTCTTTGTTATCGGAGGATATTTCCTTTGGCCCTATGGTCTTCAAAGGGATCCGAAATATCTGTTCTCAGATTCCACAGAAAGAAGGCTAGCAAAGAGATCCTCGAAATACAGATAAAACACTGTGAGATGAATTCACAGAACACTAAGCAGTTTCTCAGAAAGCTTCTTTCCAGATTTCATCTGAGGATATTTGCTTTTTCACCATAGCCCTCTATGGGCTTCCAAATATCACTTTGCCAATTCCACAAGAACTGTCTTAGCGAAAGGCTTCTTGAGGGGAAAGCTGTAACTCTGTGAGATGATTTCACAGAACACAAAGAAGTTTCTCAGAAAGCTTCTTTCTCTTTGTTATCGGAGGATATTTCCTTTGGCCCTATGGTCTTCAAAGGGATCCGAAATATCTGTTCTCAGATTCCACAGAAAGAAGGCTAGCAAAGAGATCCTCGAAATACAGATAAAACACTGTGAGATGAATTCACAGAACACTAAGCAGTTTCTCAGAAAGCTTCTTTCCAGATTTCATCTGAGGATATTTGCTTTTTCACCATAGCCCTCTATGTGCTTCCAAATATCACTTTGCCAATTCCACAAGAACTGTCTTAGCGAAAGGCTTCTTGAGGGGAAAGCTGTAACTCTGTGAGATGATTTCACAGAACACAAAGAAGTTTCTCAGAAAGCTTCTTTCTCTTTGTTATCGGAGGATATTTCCTTTGGCCCTATGGTCTTCAAAGGGATCCGAAATATCTGTTCTCAGATTCCACAGAAAGAAGGCTAGCAAAGAGATCCTCGAAATACAGATATAACACTGTGAGATGAATTCACAGAACACTAAGCAGTTTCTCAGAAAGCTTCTTTCCAGATTTCATCTGAGGATATTTGCCTTTTCACCACAGCCCTCTATGGGCTTCCAAATACCACTTTGCCAATTCCACAAGAACTGTCTTAGCGAAAGGCTTCTTGAGGGGAAAGCTGTAACTCTCTGAGATGATTTCACAGAACACAAAGAAGTTTCTCAGAAAGCTTCTTTCTCTTTGTTATCGGAGGATATTTCCTTTGGCCCTATAGTCTTCAAAGGGATCCGAAATATCTGTTCTCAGATTCCACAGAAAGAAGGCTAGCAAAGAGATCCACGAAATACAGATGTAACTCTGTGAGATGAATTCACAGAACACTAAGCATTTTCTCAGAAAACTTCTTTCCAGATTTCATCTGTGGATATTTCCTTTTTCACCATAGCCCTCTATGGGCTTCCAAATATCACTTTGCCAATTCCACAAGAACTGTCTTAGCGAAAGGCTTCTTGAGGGGAAAGCTGTAACTCTGTGAGATGATTTCACAGAACACAAACAAGTTTCTCAGAAAGCTTCTTTCTCTTTGTTATCGGAGGATATTTCCTTTGGCCCTATGGTCTTCAAAGGGATCCGAAGTATCTGTTCTCAGATTCCACAGAAAGAAGGCTAGCAAAGAGATCCTCGAAATACAGATATAACTCTGTGAGATGAATTCACAGAACACTAAGCAGTTTCTCAGAAAGCTTCTTTCCAGATTTCATCTGAGGATATTTGACTTTTCACCACAGCCCTCTATGGGCTTCCAAATATCACTTTGCCAATTCCACAAGAACTGTCTTAGCGAAAGGCTTCTTGAGGGGAAAGCTGTAACTCTCTGAGATGATTTCACAGAACACAAACAAGTTTCTCAGAAAGCTTCTTTCTCTTTGTTATCGGAGGATATTTCCTTTGGCCCTATGGTCTTCAAAGGGATCCGAAATATCTGTTCTCAGATTCCACAGAAAGAAGACTAGCAAAGAGATACACGAAATACAGATATAACTCTGTGAGATGAATTAACAGAACACTAAGCAGTTTCTCAGAAAGCTTCTTTGCAGATTTCATCTGAGGATATTTCCTTTTTCACCATAGCCCTCTATGGGCTTCCAAATATCACTTTGCCAATTCCACAAGAACTGTCTTAGCGAAAGGCTTCTTGAGGGGAAAGCTGTAACTCTGTGAGATGATTTCACAGAACACAAAGAAGTTTCTCAGAAAGCTTCTTTCTCTTTGTTATCGGAGGATATTTCCTTTGGCCCTAGAGTCTTCAAAGGGATCCGAAATATCTGTTCTCAGATTCCGCAGAAATAAGGCTAGCATAGTGATCTACGAAACACAGATGTAACTCTGTGAGATGAATTCACAGAACACTAAGCAGTTTCTCAGAAAGCTTCTTTCCAGATTTCATCTGAGGATATTTCTTTTTTTACCATAGCCCTCTGTGGGCTTCCAAATATCACCTTGCCAATTTCACAAGAACTATCTTAGCGAAAGGCTTCTTGAGGGGAAAGCTGTAACTCAGTGAGATGATTTCACAGAACACAAAGAAGTTTTTCAGAAAGCTTCTTTCTTTTTGTTATCGGAGGATAATTCCTTTGGCCCTATAATCTTCAAAGGGATCCGAAATATCTGTTCTCATATTCCACAGAAATAAGGCTAGCAAAGAGATCTACGAAACACAGATGTACCTCTGTGAGATGAATTCACAGAACACTAAGCAGTTTCTCAGAAAGCTTCTTTCCAGATTTCATCTGAGGATATTTCCTTTTTCACCATAGCCCTCTATGGGCTTCCAAATATCACTTTGCAAATTTCACAAGAACTGTCTTAGAGAAAGGCTTGTTCAGGGGAAAGCTGTAACTCTGTGAGATGATTTCACAGAACACAAAGAAGTTTCTCAGAAAGCTTTCTTCTCTTTGTTTTCGGAGGATATTTCCTTTGGCCCTATAGTCTTCAAAGGGATCCGAAATATCTGTTCTCAGATTCCACAGAAAGAAGGCTAGCAAAGAGATCCACGAAATACAGATGTAACTCTGTGAGATGAATTCACAGAACACTAACAAGTTTCTCAGAAAGCTTCTTTCCAGATTTCATCTGAGGATATTTCCTTTTTCACCATAGCCCTCTATGTGCTTCCAAATATCACTTTGCCAATTCCACAAGAACTGTCTTAGCGAAAGGCTTCTTGAGGGGAAAGCTGTAACTCTGTGAGATGATTTCACAGAACACAAAGAAGTTTTTCAGAAAGCTTCCTTCTCTTTGTTATCGGAGGATATTTCCTTTGGCCCTATAGTCTTCAAAGGGATCCGAAATATCTGTTCTCAGATTCCACAGAAAGAAGGGTAGCAAAGAGATCCTCGAAGTACAGATGTAACACTGTGAGATGAATTCACAGAACACTAAGCAGTTTCTCAGAAAGCTTCTTTCCAGATTTCATCTGAGGATATTTGCCTTTTCACCACAGCCCTCTATGGGCTTCCAAATACCACTTTGCCAATTCCACAAGAACTGTCTTAGCGAAAGGCTTCTTGAGGGGAAAGCTGTAACTCTCTGAGATGATTTCACAGAACACAAAGAAGTTTCTCAGAAAGCTTCTTTCTCTTTGTTATCGGAGGATATTTCCTTTGGCCCTATAGTCTTCAAAGGGATCCGAAATATCTGTTCTCAGATTCCACAGAAAGAAGGCTAGCAAAGAGATCCTCGAAGTACAGATGTAACACTGTGAGATGAATTCACAGAACACTAAGCATTTTCTCAGAAAACTTCTTTCCAGATTTCATCTGAGGATATTTCCTTTTTCACCATAGCCCTCTATGGGCTTCCAAATATCACTTTGCCAATTCCACAAGAACTGTCTTAGCGAAAGGCTTCTTGAGGGGAAAGCTGTAACTCTGTGAGATGATTTCACAGAACACAAACAAGTTTCTCAGAAAGCTTCTTTCTCTTTGTTATCGGAGGATATTTCCTTTGGCCCTATGGTCTTCAAAGGGATCCGAAATATCTGTTCTCAGATTCCACAGAAAGAAGACTAGCAAAGAGATACACGAAATACAGATATAACTCTGTGAGATGAATTAACAGAACACTAAGCAGTTTCTCAGAAAGCTTCTTTGCAGATTTCATCTGAGGATATTTCCTTTTTCACCATAGCCCTCTATGGGCTTCCAAATATCACTTTTCCAATTCCACAAGAACTGTCTTAGCGAAAGGCTTCTTGAGGGGAAAGCTGTAACTCTGTGAGATGATTTCACAGAACACAAAGAAGTTTCTCAGAAAGCTTCTTTCTCTTTGTTATCGGAGGATATTTCCTTTGGCCCTATGGTCTTCAAAGGGATCCGAAATATCTGTTCTCAGATTCCACAGAAAGAAGACTAGCAAAGAGATCCTCGAAATACAGATATAACACTGTGAGATGAATTCACAGAACACTAAGCAGTTTCTCAGAAAACTTCTTTCCAGATTTCATCTGAGGATATTTCCTTTTTCACCATAGCCCTCTATGGGCGTCCAAATATCACTTTGCCAATTCCACAAGAACTGTCTTAGCCAAAGGCTTCTTGAGGGGAAAGCTGTAACTCTGTGAGATGACTTCACAGAACACAAACAAGTTTCTCAGAAAGCTTCTTTCTCTTTGTTATCGGAGGATATTTCCTTTGGCCCTATGGTCTTCAAAGGGATCCGAAATATCTGTTCTCAGATTCCACAGAAAGAAGGCTAGCAAAGAGATCCTCGAAATACAGATATAACACTGTGAGATGAATTCACAGAACACTAAGCAGTTTCTCAGAAAGCTTCTTTCCAGATTTCATCTGAGGATATTTGCCTTTTCACCACAGCCCTCTATGGGCTTCCAAATATCACTTTGCCAATTCCACAAGAACTGTCTTAGCGAAAGGCTTCTTGAGGAGAAAGCTGTAACTCTCTGAGATGATTTCACAGAACACAAAGAAGTTTCTCAGAAAGCTTCTTTCTCTTTGTTATCGGAGGATATTTCCTTTGGCCCTATGGTCTTCAAAGGGATCCGAAATATCTGTTCTCAGATTCCACAGAAAAAAGACTAGCAAAGAGATACACGAAATACCGATGTAACGCTGTGAGATGAATTCACAGAACACTTGGCAGTTTCTCAGAAAGCTTCTTTCCAGATTTCATCTGAGGATATTTCCTTTTTCACCATAGCCCTCTATGGGCTTCCAAATATCACTTTGCCAATTCCACAAGAACTGTCTTAGAGAAAGGCTTGTTCAGGGGAAAGCTGTAACTCTGTGAGATGATTTCACAGAACACAAAGACGTTTCTCAGATAGCTTTCTTCTCTTTGTTATCGGAGGATATTTCCTTTGGCCCTATAGTCTTCAAAGGGATCCGAAATATCTGTTCTCAGATTCCACAGAAAGAAGGCTAGCAAAGAGATCCACGAAATACAGATGTAACTCTGTGAGATGAATTCACAGAACACTAACAAGTTTCTCAGAAAGCTTCTTTCCAGATTTCATCTGAGGATATTTCCTTTTTCACCATAGCCCTCTATGTGCTTCCAAATATCACTTTGCCAATTCCACAAGAACTGTCTTAGCGAAAGGCTTCTTGAGGGGAAAGCTGTAACTCTGTGAGATGATTTCACAGAACACAAAGAAGTTTTTCAGAAAGCTTCTTTCTCTTTGTTATCGGAGGATATTTCCTTTGGCCCTATAGTCTTCAAAGGGATCCGAAATATCTGTTCTCGGATTCCACAGAAAGAAGGCTAGCAAAGAGATCCACGAAATACAGATGTAACTCTGTGAGATGAATTCACAGAACACTAAGCATTTTCTCAGAAAACTTCTTTCCAGATTTCATCTGAGGATATTTCCTTTTTCACCATAGCCCTCTATGGGCTTCCAAATATCACTTTGCCAATTCCACAAGAACTGTCTTAGCGAAAGGCTTCTTGAGGGGATAGCTGTAACTCTGTGAGATGATTTCACAGAACACAAACAAGTTTCTCAGAAAGCTTCTTTCTCTTTGTTATCGGAGGATATTTCCTTTGGCCATATGGTCTTCAAAGGGATCCGAAATATCTGTTCTCAGATTCCACAGAAAGAAGACTAGCAAAGAGATACACGAAATACAGATATAACTCTGTGAGATGAATTAACAGAACACTAAGCAGTTTCTCAGAAAGCTTCTTTCCAGATTTCATCTGAGGATATTTCCTTTTTCACCATAGCCCTCTATGGGCTTCCAAATATCACTTTGCCAATTCCACAAGAACTGTCTTAGAGAAAGGCTTCTTGAGGGGAAAGCTGTAACTCTGTGAGATGATTTCACAGAACACAAAGAAGTTTCTCAGAAAGCTTCTTTCTCTTTGTTATCGGAGGATATTTCCTTTGGCCCTATAGTCTTCAAAGGGATCCGAAATATCTGTTCTCAGATTCCGCAGAAATAAGGCTAGCAAAGTGATCTACGAAACACAGATGTAACTCTGTGAGATGAATTCACAGAACACTAAGCAGTTTCTCAGAAAGCTTCTTTCCAGATTTCATCTGAGGATATTTCTTTTTTTACCATAGCCCTCTGTGGGCTTCCAAATATCACCTTGCCAATTTCACAAGAACTGTCTTAGCGAAAGGCTTCTTGAGGGGAAAGCTGTAACTCAGTGAGATGATTTCACAGAACACAAAGAAGTTTTTCAGAAAGCTTCTTTCTTTTTGTTATCGGAGGATAATTCCTTTGGCCCTATAATCTTCAAAGGGATCCGAAATATCTGTTCTCATATTCCACAGAAATAAGGCTAGCAAAGAGATCTACGAAACACAGATGTACCTCTGTGAGATGAATTCACAGAACACTAAGCAGTTTCTCAGAAAGCTTCTTTCCAGATTTCATCTGAGGATATTTCCTTTTTCACCATAGCCCTCTATGGGCTTCCAAATATCACTTTGCCATTTCCACAAGACCTGTCTCAGCGAAAGGCTTCTTGAGGGGAAAGCTGTAACTCTGTGAGATGATTTCACAGAACACAAAGAAGTTTCTCAGAAAGCTTCTTTCTCTTTGTTATCGGAGGATATTTCCTTTGGCCCTATGGTCTTCAAAGGGATCCGAAATATCTGTTCTCAGATTCCACAGAAAGAAGGCTAGCAAAGAGATCCTCGAAATACAGATAAAACACTGTGAGATGAATTCACAGAACACTAAGCAGTTTCTCAGAAAGCTTCTTTCCAGATTTCATCTGAGGATATTTGCTTTTTCACCATAGCCCTCTATGGGCTTCCAAATATCACTTTGCCAATTCCACAAGAACTGTCTTAGCGAAAGGCTTCTTGAGGGGAAAGCTGTAACTCTGTGAGATGATTTCACAGAACACAAAGAAGTTTCTCAGAAAGCTTCTTTCTCTTTGTTATCGGAGGATATTTCCTTTGGCCCTATGGTCTTCAAAGGGATCCGAAATATCTGTTCTCAGATTCCACAGAAAGAAGGCTAGCAAAGAGATCCTCGAAATACAGATAAAACACTGTGAGATGAATTCACAGAACACTAAGCAGTTTCTCAGAAAGCTTCTTTCCAGATTTCATCTGAGGATATTTGCTTTTTCACCATAGCCCTCTATGTGCTTCCAAATATCACTTTGCCAATTCCACAAGAACTGTCTTAGCGAAAGGCTTCTTGAGGGGAAAGCTGTAACTCTGTGAGATGATTTCACAGAACACAAAGAAGTTTCTCAGAAAGCTTCTTTCTCTTTGTTATCGGAGGATATTTCCTTTGGCCCTATGGTCTTCAAAGGGATCCGAAATATCTGTTCTCAGATTCCACAGAAAGAAGGCTAGCAAAGAGATCCTCGAAATACAGATATAACACTGTGAGATGAATTCACAGAACACTAAGCAGTTTCTCAGAAAGCTTCTTTCCAGATTTCATCTGAGGATATTTGCCTTTTCACCACAGCCCTCTATGGGCTTCCAAATACCACTTTGCAAATTCCACAAGAACTGTCTTAGCGAAAGGCTTCTTGAGGGGAAAGCTGTAACTCTCTGAGATGATTGCACAGAACACAAAGAAGTTTCTCAGAAAGCTTCTTTCTCTTTGTTATCGGAGGATATTTCCTTTGGCCCTATAGTCTTCAAAGGGATCCGAAATATCTGTTCTCAGATTCCACAGAAAGAAGGCTAGCAAAGAGATCCACGAAATACAGATGTAACTCTGTGAGATGAATTCACAGAACACTAAGCATTTTCTCAGAAAACTTCTTTCCAGATTTCATCTGTGGATATTTCCTTTTTCACCATAGCCCTCTATGGGCTTCCAAATATCACTTTGCCAATTCCACAAGAACTGTCTTAGCGAAAGGCTTCTTGAGGGGAAAGCTGTAACTCTGTGAGATGATTTCACAGAACACAAACAAGTTTCTCAGAAAGCTTCTTTCTCTTTGTTATCGGAGGATATTTCCTTTGGCCCTATGGTCTTCAAAGGGATCCGAAGTATCTGTTCTCAGATTCCACAGAAAGAAGGCTAGCAAAGAGATCCTCGAAATACAGATATAACTCTGTGAGATGAATTCACAGAACACTAAGCAGTTTCTCAGAAAGCTTCTTTCCAGATTTCATCTGAGGATATTTGACTTTTCACCACAGCCCTCTATGGGCTTCCAAATATCACTTTGCCAATTCCACAAGAACTGTCTTAGCGAAAGGCTTCTTGAGGGGAAAGCTGTAACTCTCTGAGATGATTTCACAGAACACAAAGAAGTTTCTCAGAAAGCTTCTTTCTCTTTGTTATCGGAGGATATTTCCTTTGGCCCTATGGTCTTCAAAGGGATCCGAAATATCTGTTCTCAGATTCCACAGAAAGAAGACTAGCAAAGAGATACACGAAATACCGATGTAACTCTGTGAGATGAATTCACAGAACACTTGGCAGTTTCTCAGAAAGCTTCTTTCCAGATTTCATCTGAGGATATTTCCTTTTTCAGCATAGCCCTCTATGGGCTTCCAAATATCACTTTGCCAATTCCACAAGAACTGTCTTAGCGAAAGGCTTCTTGAGGGGAAAGCTGTAACTCTGTGAGATGATTTCACAGAACACAAAGAAGTTTCTCAGAAAGCTTCTTTCTCTTTGTTATCGGAGGATATTTCCTTTGGCCCTATGGTCTTCAAAGGGATCCGAAATATCTGTTCTCAGATTCCACAGAAAGAAGGCTATCAAAGAGATCCTCGAAATACAGATATAACACTGTGAGATGAATTCACAGAACACTAAGCAGTTTCTCAGAAAGCTTCTTTCCAGATTTCATCTGAGGATATTTGCCTTTTCACCACAGCCCTCTATGGGCTTCCAAATACCACTTTGCCAATTCCACAAGAACTGTCTTAGCGAAAGGCTTCTTGAGGGGAAAGCTGTAACTCTCTGAGATGATTTCACAGAACACAAAGAAGTTTCTCAGAAAGCTTCTTTCTCTTTGTTATCGGAGGATATTTCCTTTGGTCCTATAATCTTCAAAGGGATCCGAAATATCTGTTCTCAGATTCCACAGAAATAAGGCTAGCAAAGAGATCTACGAAACACAGATGTACCTCTGTGAGATGAATTCACAGAACACTAAGCAGTTTCTCAGAAAGCTTCTTTCCAGATTTCATCTGAGGATATTTCCTTTTTCACCAGAGCCCTCTAAGGGCTTCCAAATATCACTTTGCCAATTCCACAAGAACGGTCTCAGCGAAAGGCTTCTTGAGGGGAAAGCTGTAACTCTGTGAGATGATTTCACAGAACACAAAGAAGTTTCTCAGAAAGCTTCTTTCTCTTTGTTATCGGAGGATATTTCCTTTGGCCCTATGGTCTTCAAAGGGATCCGAAATATCTGTTCTCAGATTCCACAGAAAGAAGGCTAGCAAAGAGATCCTCGAAGTACAGATGTAACACTGTGAGATGAATTCACAGAACACTAAGCAGTTTCTCAGAAAGCTTCTTTCCAGATTTCATCTGAGGATATTTGCCTTTTCACCACAGCCCTCTATGGGCTTCCAAATACCACTTTGCCAATTCCACAAGAACTGTCTTAGCGAAAGGCTTCTTGAGGGGAAAGCTGTAACTCTCTGAGATGATTTCACAGAACACAAAGAAGTTTCTCAGAAAGCTTCTTTCTCTTTGTTATCGGAGGATATTTCCTTTGGCCCTATAGTCTTCAAAGGGATCCGAAATATCTGTTCTCAGATTCCACAGAAAGAAGGCTAGCAAAGAGATCCACGAAATACAGATGTAACTCTGTGAGATGAATTCACAGAACACTAAGCATTTTCTCAGAAAACTTCTTTCCAGATTTCATCTGAGGATATTTCCTTTTTCACCATAGCCCTCTATGGGCTTCCAAATATCACTTTGCCAATTCCACAAGAACTGTCTTAGCGAAAGGCTTCTTGAGGGGAAAGCTGTAACTCTGTGAGATGATTTCACAGAACACAAACAAGTTTCTCAGAAAGCTTCTTTCTCTTTGTTATCGGAGGATATTTCCTTTGGCCCTATGGTCTTCAAAGGGATCCGAAATATCTGTTCTCAGATTCCACAGAAAGAAGACTAGCAAAGAGATACACGAAATACAGATATAACTCTGTGAGATGAATTAACAGAACACTAAGCAGTTTCTCAGAAAGCTTCTTTGCAGATTTCATCTGAGGATATTTCCTTTTTCACCATAGCCCTCTATGGGCTTCCAAATATCACTTTGCCAATTCCACAAGAACTGTCTTAGCGAAAGGCTTCTTGAGGGGAAAGCTGTAACTCTGTGAGATGATTTCACAGAACACAAAGAAGTTTCTCAGAAAGCTTCTTTCTCTTTGTTATCGGAGGATATTTCCTTTGGCCCTAGAGTCTTCAAAGGGATCCGAAATATCTGTTCTCAGATTCCGCAGAAATAAGGCTAGCATAGTGATCTACGAAACACAGATGTAACTCTGTGAGATGAATTCACAGAACACTAAGCAGTTTCTCAGAAAGCTTCTTTCCAGATTTCATCTGAGGATATTTCTTTTTTTACCATAGCCCTCTGTGGGCTTCCAAATATGACCTTGCCAATTTCACAAGAACTATCTTAGCGAAAGGCTTCTTGAGGGGAAAGCTGTAACTCAGTGAGATGATTTCACAGAACACAAAGAAGTTTTTCAGAAAGCTTCTTTCTTTTTGTTATCGGAGGATAATTCCTTTGGCCCTATAATCTTCAAAGGGATCCGAAATATCTGTTCTCATATTCCACAGAAATAAGGCTAGCAAAGAGATCTACGAAACACAGATGTACCTCTGTGAGATGAATTCACAGAACACTAAGCAGTTTCTCAGAAAGCTTCTTTCCAGATTTCATCTGAGGATATTTCCTTTTTCACCATAGCCCTCTATGGGCTTCCAAATATCACTTTGCAAATTTCACAAGAACTGTCTTAGAGAAAGGCTTGTTCAGGGGAAAGCTGTAACTCTGTGAGATGATTTCACAGAACACAAAGAAGTTTCTCAGAAAGCTTTCTTCTCTTTGTTTTCGGAGGATATTTCCTTTGGCCCTATAGTCTTCAAAGGGATCCGAAATATCTGTTCTCAGATTCCACAGAAAGAAGGCTAGCAAAGAGATCCACGAAATACAGATGTAACTCTGTGAGATGAATTCACAGAACACTAACAAGTTTCTCAGAAAGCTTCTTTCCAGATTTCATCTGAGGATATTTCCTTTTTCACCATAGCCCTCTATGTGCTTCCAAATATCACTTTGCCAATTCCACAAGAACTGTCTTAGCGAAAGGCTTCTTGAGGGGAAAGCTGTAACTCTGTGAGATGATTTCACAGAACACAAAGAAGTTTTTCAGAAAGCTTCCTTCTCTTTGTTATCGGAGGATATTTCCTTTGGCCCTATAGTCTTCAAAGGGATCCGAAATATCTGTTCTCAGATTCCACAGAAAGAAGGCTAGCAAAGAGATCCTCGAAGTACAGATGTAACACTGTGAGATGAATTCACAGAACACTAAGCAGTTTCTCAGAAAGCTTCTTTCCAGATTTCATCTGAGGATATTTGCCTTTTCACCACAGCCCTCTATGGGCTTCCAAATACCACTTTGCCAATTCCACAAGAACTGTCTTAGCGAAAGGCTTCTTGAGGGGAAAGCTGTAACTCTGTGAGATGATTTCACAGAACACAAAGAAGTTTCTCAGAAAGCTTCTTTCTCTTTGTTATCGGAGGATATTTCCTTTGGCCCTATAGTCTTCAAAGGGATCCGAAATATCTGTTCTCAGATTCCACAGAAAGAAGGCTAGCAAAGAGATCCACGAAATACAGATGTAACTCTGTGAGATGAATTCACAGAACACTAAGCATTTTCTCAGAAAACTTCTTTCCAGATTTCATCTGAGGATATTTCCTTTTTCACCATAGCCCTCTATGGGCTTCCAAATATCACTTTGCCAATTCCACAAGAACTGTCTTAGCGAAAGGCTTCTTGAGGGGAAAGCTGTAACTCTGTGAGATGATTTCACAGAACACAAACAAGTTTCTCAGAAAGCTTCTTTCTCTTTGTTATCGGAGGATATTTCCTTTGGCCCTATGGTCTTCAAAGGGATCCGAAATATCTGTTCTCAGATTCCACAGAAAGAAGACTAGCAAAGAGATACACGAAATACAGATATAACTCTGTGAGATGAATTAACAGAACACTAAGCAGTTTCTCAGAAAGCTTCTTTGCAGATTTCATCTGAGGATATTTCCTTTTTCACCATAGCCCTCTATGGGCTTCCAAATATCACTTTGCCAATTCCACAAGAACTGTCTTAGCAAAAGGCTTCTTGAGGGGAAAGCTGTAACTCTGTGAGATGATTTCACAGAACACAAAGAAGTTTCTCAGAAAGCTTCTTTCTCTTTGTTATCGGAGGATATTTCCTTTGGCCCTAGAGTCTTCAAAGGGATCCGAAATATCTGTTCTCAGATTCCGCAGAAATAAGGCTAGCATAGTGATCTACGAAACACAGATGTAACTCTGTGAGATGAATTCACAGAACACTAAGCAGTTTCTCAGAAATCTTCTTTCCAGATTTCATCTGAGGATATTTCTTTTTTTACCATAGCCCTCTGTGGGCTTCCAAATATCACCTTGCCAATTTCACAAGAACTATCTTAGCGAAAGGCTTCTTGAGGGGAAAGCTGTAACTCAGTGAGATGATTTCACAGAACACAAAGAAGTTTTTCAGAAAGCTTCTTTCTTTTTGTTATCGGAGGATAATTCCTTTGGCCCTATAATCTTCAAAGGGATCCGAAATATCTGTTCTCATATTCCACAGAAATAAGGCTAGCAAAGAGATCTACGAAACACAGATGTACCTCTGTGAGATGAATTCACAGAACACTAAGCAGTTTCTCAGAAAGCTTCTTTCCAGATTTCATCTGAGGATATTTCCTTTTTCACCATAGCCCTCTATGGGCTTCCAAATATCACTTTGCAAATTTCACAAGAACTGTCTTAGAGAAAGGCTTGTTCAGGGGAAAGCTGTAACTCTGTGAGATGATTTCACAGAACACAAAGAAGTTTCTCAGAAAGCTTTCTTCTCTTTGTTATCGGAGGATATTTCCTTTGGCCCTATAGTCTTCAAAGGGATCCGAAATATCTGTTCTCAGATTCCACAGAAAGAAGGCTAGCAAAGAGATCCACGAAATACAGATATAACTCTGTGAGATGAATTAACAGAACACTAAGCAGTTTCTCAGAAAGCTTCTTTCCAGATTTCATCTGAGGATATTTCCTTTTTCACCATAGCCCTCTATGGGCTTCCAAATATCACTTTGCCAATTCCACAAGAACTGTCTTAGCGAAAGGCTTCTTGAGGGGAAAGCTGTAACTCAGTGAGATGATTTCACAGAACACAAAGAAGTTTTTCAGAAAGCTTCTTTCTTTTTGTTATCGGAGGATAATTCCTTTGGCCCTATAATCTTCAAAGGGATCCGAAATATCTGTTCTCATATTCCACAGAAATAAGGCTAGCAAAGAGATCTACGAAACACAGATGTACCTCTGTGAGATGAATTCACAGAACACTAAGCAGTTTCTCAGAAAGCTTCTTTCCAGATTTCATCTGAGGATATTTCCTTTTTCACCATAGCCCTCTATGGGCTTCCAAATATCACTTTGCCATTTCCACAAGACCTGTCTCAGCGAAAGGATTCTTGAGGGGAAAGCTGTAACTCTGTGAGATGATTTCACAGAACACAAAGAAGTTTCTCAGAAAGCTTCTTTCTCTTTGTTATCGGAGGATATTTCCTTTGGCCCTATGGTCTTCAAAGGGATCCGAAATATCTGTTCTCAGATTCCACAGAAAGAAGGCTAGCAAAGAGATCCTCGAAATACAGATAAAACACTGTGAGATGAATTCACAGAACACTAAGCAGTTTCTCAGAAAGCTTCTTTCCAGATTTCATCTGAGGATATTTGCTTTTTCACCATAGCCCTCTATGGGCTTCCAAATATCACTTTGCCAATTCCACAAGAACTGTCTTAGCGAAAGGCTTCTTGAGGGGAAAGCTGTAACTCTGTGAGATGATTTCACAGAACACAAAGAAGTTTCTCAGAAAGCTTCTTTCTCTTTGTTATCGGAGGATATTTCCTTTGGCCCTATGGTCTTCAAAGGGATCCGAAATATCTGTTCTCAGATTCCACAGAAAGAAGGCTAGCAAAGAGATCCTCGAAATACAGATAAAACACTGTGAGATGAATTCACAGAACACTAAGCAGTTTCTCAGAAAGCTTCTTTCCAGATTTCATCTGAGGATATTTGCTTTTTCACCATAGCCCTCTATGTGCTTCCAAATATCACTTTGCCAATTCCACAAGAACTGTCTTAGCGAAAGGCTTCTTGAGGGGAAAGCTGTAACTCTGTGAGATGATTTCACAGAACACAAAGAAGTTTCTCAGAAAGCTTCTTTCTCTTTGTTATCGGAGGATATTTCCTTTGGCCCTATGGTCTTCAAAGGGATCCGAAATATCTGTTCTCAGATTCCACAGAAAGAAGGCTAGCAAAGAGATCCTCGAAATACAGATATAACACTGTGAGATGAATTCACAGAACACTAAGCAGTTTCTCAGAAAGCTTCTTTCCAGATTTCATCTGAGGATATTTGCCTTTTCACCACAGCCCTCTATGGGCTTCCAAATACCACTTTGCAAATTCCACAAGAACTGTCTTAGCGAAAGGCTTCTTGAGGGGAAAGCTGTAACTCTCTGAGATGATTGCACAGAACACAAAGAAGTTTCTCAGAAAGCTTCTTTCTCTTTGTTATCGGAGGATATTTCCTTTGGCCCTATAGTCTTCAAAGGGATCCGAAATATCTGTTCTCAGATTCCACAGAAAGAAGGCTAGCAAAGAGATCCACGAAATACAGATGTAACTCTGTGAGATGAATTCACAGAACACTAAGCATTTTCTCAGAAAACTTCTTTCCAGATTTCATCTGTGGATATTTCCTTTTTCACCATAGCCCTCTATGGGCTTCCAAATATCACTTTGCCAATTCCACAAGAACTGTCTTAGCGAAAGGCTTCTTGAGGGGAAAGCTGTAACTCTGTGAGATGATTTCACAGAACACAAACAAGTTTCTCAGAAAGCTTCTTTCTCTTTGTTATCGGAGGATATTTCCTTTGGCCCTATGGTCTTCAAAGGGATCCGAAGTATCTGTTCTCAGATTCCACAGAAAGAAGGCTAGCAAAGAGATCCTCGAAATACAGATATAACTCTGTGAGATGAATTCACAGAACACTAAGCAGTTTCTCAGAAAGCTTCTTTCCAGATTTCATCTGAGGATATTTGACTTTTCACCACAGCCCTCTATGGGCTTCCAAATATCACTTTGCCAATTCCACAAGAACTGTCTTAGCGAAAGGCTTCTTGAGGGGAAAGCTGTAACTCTCTGAGATGATTTCACAGAACACAAAGAAGTTTCTCAGAAAGCTTCTTTCTCTTTGTTATCGGAGGATATTTCCTTTGGCCCTATGGTCTTCAAAGGGATCCGAAATATCTGTTCTCAGATTCCACAGAAAGAAGACTAGCAAAGAGATACACGAAATACCGATGTAACTCTGTGAGATGAATTCACAGAACACTTGGCAGTTTCTCAGAAAGCTTCTTTCCAGATTTCATCTGAGGATATTTCCTTTTTCAGCATAGCCCTCTATGGGCTTCCAAATATCACTTTGCCAATTCCACAAGAACTGTCTTAGCGAAAGGCTTCTTGAGGGGAAAGCTGTAACTCTGTGAGATGATTTCACAGAACACAAAGAAGTTTCTCAGAAAGCTTCTTTCTCTTTGTTATCGGAGGATATTTCCTTTGGCCCTATGGTCTTCAAAGGGATCCGAAATATCTGTTCTCAGATTCCACAGAAAGAAGGCTAGCAAAGAGATCCTCGAAATACAGATATAACACTGTGAGATGAATTCACAGAACACTAAGCAGTTTCTCAGAAAGCTTCTTTCCAGATTTCATCTGAGGATATTTGCCTTTTCACCACAGCCCTCTATGGGCTTCCAAATACCACTTTGCCAATTCCACAAGAACTGTCTTAGCGAAAGGCTTCTTGAGGGGAAAGCTGTAACTCTCTGAGATGATTTCACAGAACACAAAGAAGTTTCTCAGAAAGCTTCTTTCTCTTTGTTATCGGAGGATATTTCCTTTGGTCCTATAATCTTCAAAGGGATCCGAAATATCTGTTCTCAGATTCCACAGAAATAAGGCTAGCAAAGAGATCTACGAAACACAGATGTACCTCTGTGAGATGAATTCACAGAACACTAAGCAGTTTCTCAGAAAGCTTCTTTCCAGATTTCATCTGAGGATATTTCCTTTTTCACCAGAGCCCTCTAAGGGCTTCCAAATATCACTTTGCCAATTCCACAAGAACGGTCTTAGCGAAAGGCTTCTTGAGGGGAAAGCTGTAACTCTGTGAGATGATTTCACAGAACACAAAGAAGTTTCTCAGAAAGCTTCTTTCTCTTTGTTATCGGAAAATATTTCCTTTGGCCCTATGGTCTTCAAAGGGATCCGAAATATCTGTTCTCAGATTCCACAGAAAGAAGGCTAGCAAAGAGATCCTCGAAGTACAGATGTAACACTGTGAGATGAATTCACAGAACACTAAGCAGTTTCTCAGAAAGCTTCTTTCCAGATTTCATCTGAGGATATTTTCCTTTTCACCACAGCCCTCTATGGGCTTCCAAATACCACTTTGCCAATTCCACAAGAACTGTCTTAGCGAAAGGCTTCTTGAGGGGAAAGCTGTAACTCTCTGAGATGATTTCACAGAACACAAAGAAGTTTCTCAGAAAGCTTCTTTCTCTTTGTTATCGGAGGATATTTCCTTTGGCCCTATAGTCTTCAAAGGGATCCGAAATATCTGTTCTCAGATTCCACAGAAAGAAGGCTAGCAAAGAGATCCACGAAATACAGATGTAACTCTGTGAGATGAATTCACAGAACACTAAGCATTTTCTCAGAAAACTTCTTTCCAGATTTCATCTGAGGATATTTCCTTTTTCACCATAGCCCTCTATGGGCTTCCAAATATCACTTTGCCAATTCCACAAGAACTGTCTTAGCGAAAGGCTTCTTGAGGGGAAAGCTGTAACTCTGTGAGATGATTTCACAGAACACAAACAAGTTTCTCAGAAAGCTTCTTTCTCTTTGTTATCGGAGGATATTTCCTTTGGCCCTATGGTCTTCAAAGGGATCCGAAATATCTGTTCTCAGATTCCACAGAAAGAAGACTAGCAAAGAGATACACGAAATACAGATATAACTCTGTGAGATGAATTAACAGAACACTAAGCAGTTTCTCAGAAAGCTTCTTTGCAGATTTCATCTGAGGATATTTCCTTTTTCACCATAGCCCTCTATGGGCTTCCAAATATCACTTTGCCAATTCCACAAGAACTGTCTTAGCGAAAGGCTTCTTGAGGGGAAAGCTGTAACTCTGTGAGATGATTTCACAGAACACAAAGAAGTTTCTCAGAAAGCTTCTTTCTCTTTGTTATCGGAGGATATTTCCTTTGGCCCTAGAGTCTTCAAAGGGATCCGAAATATCTGTTCTCAGATTCCGCAGAAATAAGGCTAGCATAGTGATCTACGAAACACAGATGTAACTCTGTGAGATGAATTCACAGAACACTAAGCAGTTTCTCAGAAAGCTTCTTTCCAGATTTCATCTGAGGATATTTCTTTTTTTACCATAGCCCTCTGTGGGCTTCCAAATATCACCTTGCCAATTTCACAAGAACTATCTTAGCGAAAGGCTTCTTGAGGGGAAAGCTGTAACTCAGTGAGATGATTTCACAGAACACAAAGAAGTTTTTCAGAAAGCTTCTTTCTTTTTGTTATCGGAGGATAATTCCTTTGGCCCTATAATCTTCAAAGGGATCCGAAATATCTGTTCTCATATTCCACAGAAATAAGGCTAGCAAAGAGATCTACGAAACACAGATGTACCTCTGTGAGATGAATTCACAGAACACTAAGCAGTTTCTCAGAAAGCTTCTTTCCAGATTTCATCTGAGGATATTTCCTTTTTCACCATAGCCCTCTATGGGCTTCCAAATATCACTTTGCAAATTTCACAAGAACTGTCTTAGAGAAAGGCTTGTTCAGGGGAAAGCTGTAACTCTGTGAGATGATTTCACAGAACACAAAGAAGTTTCTCAGAAAGCTTTCTTCTCTTTGTTTTCGGAGGATATTTCCTTTGGCCCTATAGTCTTCAAAGGGATCCGAAATATCTGTTCTCAGATTCCACAGAAAGAAGGCTAGCAAAGAGATCCACGAAATACAGATGTAACTCTGTGAGATGAATTCACAGAACACTAACAAGTTTCTCAGAAAGCTTCTTTCCAGATTTCATCTGAGGATATTTCCTTTTTCACCATAGCCCTCTATGTGCTTCCAAATATCACTTTGCCAATTCCACAAGAACTGTCTTAGCGAAAGGCTTCTTGAGGGGAAAGCTGTAACTCTGTGAGATGATTTCACAGAACACAAAGAAGTTTTTCAGAAAGCTTCCTTCTCTTTGTTATCGGAGGATATTTCCTTTGGCCCTATAGTCTTCAAAGGGATCCGAAATATCTGTTCTCAGATTCCACAGAAAGAAGGCTAGCAAAGAGATCCTCGAAGTACAGATGTAACACTGTGAGATGAATTCACAGAACACTAAGCAGTTTCTCAGAAAGCTTCTTTCCAGATTTCATCTGAGGATATTTGCCTTTTCACCACAGCCCTCTATGGGCTTCCAAATACCACTTTGCCAATTCCACAAGAACTGTCTTAGCGAAAGGCTTCTTGAGGGGAAAGCTGTAACTCTCTGAGATGATTTCACAGAACACAAAGAAGTTTCTCAGAAAGCTTCTTTCTCTTTGTTATCGGAGGATATTTCCTTTGGCCCTATAGTCTTCAAAGGGATCCGAAATATCTGTTCTCAGATTCCACAGAAAGAAGGCTAGCAAAGAGATCCACGAAATACAGATGTAACTCTGTGAGATGAATTCACAGAACACTAAGCATTTTCTCAGAAAACTTCTTTCCAGATTTCATCTGAGGATATTTCCTTTTTCACCATAGCCCTCTATGGGCTTCCAAATATCACTTTGCCAATTCCACAAGAACTGTCTTAGCGAAAGGCTTCTTGAGGGGAAAGCTGTAACTCTGTGAGATGATTTCACAGAACACAAACAAGTTTCTCAGAAAGCTTCTTTCTCTTTGTTATCGGAGGATATTTCCTTTGGCCCTATGGTCTTCAAAGGGATCCGAAATATCTGTTCTCAGATTCCACAGAAAGAAGACTAGCAAAGAGATACACGAAATACAGATATAACTCTGTGAGATGAATTAACAGAACACTAAGCAGTTTCTCAGAAAGCTTCTTTGCAGATTTCATCTGAGGATATTTCCTTTTTCACCATAGCCCTCTATGGGCTTCCAAATATCACTTTGCCAATTCCACAAGAACTGTCTTAGCAAAAGGCTTCTTGAGGGGAAAGCTGTAACTCTGTGAGATGATTTCACAGAACACAAAGAAGTTTCTCAGAAAGCTTCTTTCTCTTTGTTATCGGAGGATATTTCCTTTGGCCCTAGAGTCTTCAAAGGGATCCGAAATATCTGTTCTCAGATTCCGCAGAAATAAGGCTAGCATAGTGATCTACGAAACACAGATGCAACTCTGTGAGATGAATTCACAGAACACTAAGCAGTTTCTCAGAAATCTTCTTTCCAGATTTCATCTGAGGATATTTCTTTTTTTACCATAGCCCTCTGTGGGCTTCCAAATATCACCTTGCCAATTTCACAAGAACTATCTTAGCGAAAGGCTTCTTGAGGGGAAAGCTGTAACTCAGTGAGATGATTTCACAGAACACAAAGAAGTTTTTCAGAAAGCTTCTTTCTTTTTGTTATCGGAGGATAATTCCTTTGGCCCTATAATCTTCAAAGGGATCCGAAATATCTGTTCTCATATTCCACAGAAATAAGGCTAGCAAAGAGATCTACGAAACACAGATGTACCTCTGTGAGATGAATTCACAGAACACTAAGCAGTTTCTCAGAAAGCTTCTTTCCAGATTTCATCTGAGGATATTTCCTTTTTCACCATAGCCCTCTATGGGCTTCCAAATATCACTTTGCAAATTTCACAAGAACTGTCTTAGAGAAAGGCTTGTTCAGGGGAAAGCTGTAACTCTGTGAGATGATTTCACAGAACACAAAGAAGTTTCTCAGAAAGCTTCTTTCTCTTTGTTATCGGAGGATATTTCCTTTGGCCCTAGAGTCTTCAAAGGGATCCGAAATATCTGTTCTCAGATTCCGCAGAAATAAGGCTAGCATAGTGATCTACGAAACACAGATGCAACTCTGTGAGATGAATTCACAGAACACTAAGCAGTTTCTCAGAAATCTTCTTTCCAGATTTCATCTGAGGATATTTCTTTTTTTACCATAGCCCTCTGTGGGCTTCCAAATATCACCTTGCCAATTTCACAAGAACTATCTTAGCGAAAGGCTTCTTGAGGGGAAAGCTGTAACTCAGTGAGATGATTTCACAGAACACAAAGAAGTTTTTCAGAAAGCTTCTTTCTTTTTGTTATCGGAGGATAATTCCTTTGGCCCTATAATCTTCAAAGGGATCCGAAATATCTGTTCTCATATTCCACAGAAATAAGGCTAGCAAAGAGATCTACGAAACACAGATGTACCTCTGTGAGATGAATTCACAGAACACTAAGCAGTTTCTCAGAAAGCTTCTTTCCAGATTTCATCTGAGGATATTTCCTTTTTCACCATAGCCCTCTATGGGCTTCCAAATATCACTTTGCAAATTTCACAAGAACTGTCTTAGAGAAAGGCTTGTTCAGGGGAAAGCTGTAACTCTGTGAGATGATTTCACAGAACACAAAGAAGTTTCTCAGAAAGCTTTCTTCTCTTTGTTATCGGAGGATATTTCCTTTGGCCCTATAGTCTTCAAAGGGATCCGAAATATCTGTTCTCAGATTCCACAGAAAGAAGGCTAGCAAAGAGATCCACGAAATACAGATATAACTCTGTGAGATGAATTAACAGAACACTAAGCAGTTTCTCAGAAAGCTTCTTTCCAGATTTCATCTGAGGATATTTCCTTTTTCACCATAGCCCTCTATGGGCTTCCAAATATCACTTTGCCAATTCCACAAGAACTGTCTTAGCGAAAGGCTTCTTGAGGGGAAAGCTGTAACTCAGTGAGATGATTTCACAGAACACAAAGAAGTTTTTCAGAAAGCTTCTTTCTCTTTGTTATCGGAGGATAATTCCTTTGGCCCTATAATCTTCAAAGGGATCCGAAATATCTGTTCTCATATTCCACAGAAATAAGGCTAGCAAAGAGATCTACGAAACACAGATGTACCTCTGTGAGATGAATTCACAGAACACTAAGCAGTTTCTCAGAAAGCTTCTTTCCAGATTTCATCTGAGGATATTTCCTTTTTCACCATATCCCTCTATGGGCTTCCAAATATCACTTTGCCAATTCCACAAGAACTGTCTCAGCGAAAGGCTTCTTGAGGGGAAAGCTGTAACTCTGTGAGATGATTTCACAGAACACAAAGAAGTTTCTCAGAAAGCTTCTTTCTCTTTGTTATCGGAGGATATTTCCTTTGGCCCTATGGTCTTCAAAGGGATCCGAAATATCTGTTCTCAGATTCCACAGAAAGAAGACTAGCAAAGAGATCCTCGAAATACAGATATAACACTGTGAGATGAATTCACAGAACACTAAGCAGTTTCTCAGAAAACTTCTTTCCAGATTTCATCTGAGGATATTTCCTTTTTCACCATAGCCCTCTATGGGCGTCCAAATATCACTTTGCCAATTCCACAAGAACTGTCTTAGCCAAAGGCTTCTTGAGGGGAAAGCTGTAACTCTGTTAGATGACTTCACAGAACACAAACAAGTTTCTCAGAAAGCTTCTTTCTCTTTGTTATCGGAGGATATTTCCTTTGGCCCTATGGTCTTCAAAGGGATCCGAAATATCTGTTCTCAGATTCCACAGAAAGAAGGCTAGCAAAGAGATCCTCGAAATACAGATATAACACTGTGAGATGAATTCACAGAACACTAAGCAGTTTCTCAGAAAGCTTCTTTCCAGATTTCATCTGAGGATATTTGCCTTTTCACCACAGCCCTCTATGGGCTTCCAAATATCACTTTGCCAATTCCACAAGAACTGTCTTAGCGAAAGGCTTCTTGAGGGGAAAGCTGTAACTCTCTGAGATGATTTCACAGAACACAAAGAAGTTTCTCAGAAAGCTTCTTTCTCTTTGTTATCGGAGGATATTTCCTTTGGCCCTATAGTCTTCAAAGGGATCCGAAATATCTGTTCTCAGATTCCACAGAAAGAAGGCTAGCAAAGAGATCCACGAAATACAGATGTAACTCTGTGAGATGAATTCACAGAACACTAAGCATTTTCTCAGAAAACTTCTTTCCAGATTTCATCTGAGGATATTTCCTTTTTCACCATAGCCCTCTATGGGCTTCCAAATATCACTTTGCCAATTCCACAAGAACTGTCTTAGCGAAAGGCTTCTTGAGGGGAAAGCTGTAACTCTGTGAGATGATTTCACAGAACACAAACAAGTTTCTCAGAAAGCTTCTTTCTCTTTGTTATCGGAGGATATTTCCTTTGGCCCTATGGTCTTCAAAGGGATCCGAAATATCTGTTCTCAGATTCCACAGAAAGAAGACTAGCAAAGAGATACACGAAATACAGATATAACTCTGTGAGATGAATTAACAGAACACTAAGCAGTTTCTCAGAAAGCTTCTTTGCAGATTTCATCTGAGGATATTTCCTTTTTCACCATAGCCCTCTATGGGCTTCCAAATATCACTTTGCCAATTCCACAAGAACTGTCTTAGCAAAAGGCTTCTTGAGGGGAAAGCTGTAACTCTGTGAGATGATTTCACAGAACACAAAGAAGTTTCTCAGAAAGCTTCTTTCTCTTTGTTATCGGAGGATATTTCCTTTGGCCCTAGAGTCTTCAAAGGGATCCGAAATATCTGTTCTCAGATTCCGCAGAAATAAGGCTAGCATAGTGATCTACGAAACACAGATGCAACTCTGTGAGATGAATTCACAGAACACTAAGCAGTTTCTCAGAAATCTTCTTTCCAGATTTCATCTGAGGATATTTCTTTTTTTACCATAGCCCTCTGTGGGCTTCCAAATATCACCTTGCCAATTTCACAAGAACTATCTTAGCGAAAGGCTTCTTGAGGGGAAAGCTGTAACTCAGTGAGATGATTTCACAGAACACAAAGAAGTTTTTCAGAAAGCTTCTTTCTTTTTGTTATCGGAGGATAATTCCTTTGGCCCTATAATCTTCAAAGGGATCCGAAATATCTGTTCTCATATTCCACAGAAATAAGGCTAGCAAAGAGATCTACGAAACACAGATGTACCTCTGTGAGATGAATTCACAGAACACTAAGCAGTTTCTCAGAAAGCTTCTTTCCAGATTTCATCTGAGGATATTTCCTTTTTCACCATAGCCCTCTATGGGCTTCCAAATATCACTTTGCAAATTTCACAAGAACTGTCTTAGAGAAAGGCTTGTTCAGGGGAAAGCTGTAACTCTGTGAGATGATTTCACAGAACACAAAGAAGTTTCTCAGAAAGCTTTCTTCTCTTTGTTATCGGAGGATATTTCCTTTGGCCCTATAGTCTTCAAAGGGATCCGAAATATCTGTTCTCAGATTCCACAGAAAGAAGGCTAGCAAAGAGATCCACGAAATACAGATATAACTCTGTGAGATGAATTAACAGAACACTAAGCAGTTTCTCAGAAAGCTTCTTTCCAGATTTCATCTGAGGATATTTCCTTTTTCACCATAGCCCTCTATGGGCTTCCAAATATCACTTTGCCAATTCCACAAGAACTGTCTTAGCGAAAGGCTTCTTGAGGGGAAAGCTGTAACTCAGTGAGATGATTTCACAGAACACAAAGAAGTTTTTCAGAAAGCTTCTTTCTCTTTGTTATCGGAGGATAATTCCTTTGGCCCTATAATCTTCAAAGGGATCCGAAATATCTGTTCTCATATTCCACAGAAATAAGGCTAGCAAAGAGATCTACGAAACACAGATGTACCTCTGTGAGATGAATTCACAGAACACTAAGCAGTTTCTCAGAAAGCTTCTTTCCAGATTTCATCTGAGGATATTTCCTTTTTCACCATATCCCTCTATGGGCTTCCAAATATCACTTTGCCAATTCCACAAGAACTGTCTCAGCGAAAGGCTTCTTGAGGGGAAAGCTGTAACTCTGTGAGATGATTTCACAGAACACAAAGAAGTTTCTCAGAAAGCTTCTTTCTCTTTGTTATCGGAGGATATTTCCTTTGGCCCTATGGTCTTCAAAGGGATCCGAAATATCTGTTCTCAGATTCCACAGAAAGAAGACTAGCAAAGAGATCCTCGAAATACAGATATAACACTGTGAGATGAATTCACAGAACACTAAGCAGTTTCTCAGAAAACTTCTTTCCAGATTTCATCTGAGGATATTTCCTTTTTCACCATAGCCCTCTATGGGCGTCCAAATATCACTTTGCCAATTCCACAAGAACTGTCTTAGCCAAAGGCTTCTTGAGGGGAAAGCTGTAACTCTGTGAGATGACTTCACAGAACACAAACAAGTTTCTCAGAAAGCTTCTTTCTCTTTGTTATCGGAGGATATTTCCTTTGGCCCTATGGTCTTCAAAGGGATCCGAAATATCTGTTCTCAGATTCCACAGAAAGAAGGCTAGCAAAGAGATCCTCGAAATACAGATATAACACTGTGAGATGAATTCACAGAACACTAAGCAGTTTCTCAGAAAGCTTCTTTCCAGATTTCATCTGAGGATATTTGCCTTTTCACCACAGCCCTCTATGGGCTTCCAAATATCACTTTGCCAATTCCACAAGAACTGTCTTAGCGAAAGGCTTCTTGAGGAGAAAGCTGTAACTCTCTGAGATGATTTCACAGAACACAAAGAAGTTTCTCAGAAAGCTTCTTTCTCTTTGTTATCGGAGGATATTTCCTTTGGCCCTATGGTCTTCAAAGGGATCCGAAATATCTGTTCTCAGATTCCACAGAAAAAAGACTAGCAAAGAGATACACGAAATACCGATGTAACGCTGTGAGATGAATTCACAGAACACTTGGCAGTTTCTCAGAAAGCTTCTTTCCAGATTTCATCTGAGGATATTTCCTTTTTCACCATAGCCCTCTATGGGCTTCCAAATATCACTTTGCCAATTCCACAAGAACTGTCTTAGAGAAAGGCTTGTTCAGGGGAAAGCTGTAACTCTGTGAGATGATTTCACAGAACACAAAGAAGTTTTTCAGAAAGCTTCTTTCTCTTTGTTATCGGAGGATATTTCCTTTGGCCCTATAGTCTTCAAAGGGATCCGAAATATCTGTTCTCAGATTCCACAGAAAGAAGGCTAGCAAAGAGATCCACGAAATACAGATGTAACTCTGTGAGATGAATTCACAGAACACTAAGCATTTTCTCAGAAAACTTCTTTCCAGATTTCATCTGAGGATATTTCCTTTTTCACCATAGCCCTCTATGGGCTTCCAAATATCACTTTGCCAATTCCACAAGAACTGTCTTAGCGAAAGGCTTCTTGAGGGGATAGCTGTAACTCTGTGAGATGATTTCACAGAACACAAACAAGTTTCTCAGAAAGCTTCTTTCTCTTTGTTATCGGAGGATATTTCCTTTGGCCATATGGTCTTCAAAGGGATCCGAAATATCTGTTCTCAGATTCCACAGAAAGAAGACTAGCAAAGAGATACACGAAATACAGATATAACTCTGTGAGATGAATTAACAGAACACTAAGCAGTTTCTCAGAAAGCTTCTTTCCAGATTTCATCTGAGGATATTTCCTTTTTCACCATAGCCCTCTATGGGCTTCCAAATATCACTTTGCCAATTCCACAAGAACTGTCTTAGAGAGAGGCTTCTTGAGGGGAAAGCTGTAACTCTGTGAGATGATTTCACAGAACACAAAGAAGTTTCTCAGAAAGCTTCTTTCTCTTTGTTATCGGAGGATATTTCCTTTGGCCCTAGAGTCTTCAAATGGATCCGAATTATCTGTTCTCAGATTCCGCAGAAATAAGGCTAGCAAAGAGATCTACGAAACACAGATGTAACTCTGTGAGATGAATTCACAGAACACTAAGCAGTTTCTCAGAAAGCTTCTTTCCAGATTTCATCTGAGGATATTTCTTTTTTTACCATAGCCCTCTGTGGGCTTCCAAATATCACCTTGCCAATTTCACAAGAACTGTCTTAGCGAAAGGCTTCTTGAGGGGAAAGCTGTAACTCAGTGAGATGATTTCACAGAACACAAAGAAGTTTTTCAGAAAGCTTCTTTCTTTTTGTTATCGGAGGATAATTCCTTTGGCCCAATAATCTTCAAAGGGATCCGAAATATCTGTTCTCATATTCCACAGAAATAAGGCTAGCAAAGAGATCTACGAAACACAGATGTACCTCTGTGAGATGAATTCACAGAACACTAAGCAGTTTCTCAGAAAGCTTCTTTCCAGATTTCATCCGAGGATATTTCCTTTTTCACCATAGCCCTATATGGGCTTCCAAATATCACTTTGCCAATTCCACAAGACCTGTCTCAGCGAAAGGCTTCTTGAGGGGAAAGCTGTAACTCTGTGAGATGATTTCACAGAACACAAAGAAGTTTTTCAGAAAGCTTCTTTCTTTTTGTTATCGGAGGATAATTCCTTTGGCCCTATAATCTTCAAAGGGATCCGAAATATCTGTTCTCATATTCCACAGAAATAAGGCTAGCAAAGAGATCTACGAAACACAGATGTACCTCTGTGAGATGAATTCACAGAACACTAAGCAGTTTCTCAGAAAGCTTCTTTCCAGATTTCATCTGAGGATATTTCCTTTTTCACCATAGCCCTCTATGGGCTTCCAAATATCACTTTGCCAATTCCACAAGAACTGTCTCAGCGAAAGGCTTCTTGAGGGGAAAGCTGTAACTCTGTGAGATGATTTCACAGAACACAAAGAAGTTTCTCAGAAAGCTTCTTTCTCTTTGTTATCGGAGGATATTTCCTTTGGCCCTAGAGTCTTCAAAGGGATCCGAAATATCTGTTCTCAGATTCCGCAGAAATAAGGCTAGCATAGTGATCTACGAAACACAGATGCAACTCTGTGAGATGAATTCACAGAACACTAAGCAGTTTCTCAGAAATCTTCTTTCCAGATTTCATCTGAGGATATTTCTTTTTTTACCATAGCCCTCTGTGGGCTTCCAAATATCACCTTGCCAATTTCACAAGAACTATCTTAGCGAAAGGCTTCTTGAGGGGAAAGCTGTAACTCAGTGAGATGATTTCACAGAACACAAAGAAGTTTTTCAGAAAGCTTCTTTCTTTTTGTTATCGGAGGATAATTCCTTTGGCCCTATAATCTTCAAAGGGATCCGAAATATCTGTTCTCATATTCCACAGAAATAAGGCTAGCAAAGAGATCTACGAAACACAGATGTACCTCTGTGAGATGAATTCACAGAACACTAAGCAGTTTCTCAGAAAGCTTCTTTCCAGATTTCATCTGAGGATATTTCCTTTTTCACCATAGCCCTCTATGGGCTTCCAAATATCACTTTGCAAATTTCACAAGAACTGTCTTAGAGAAAGGCTTGTTCAGGGGAAAGCTGTAACTCTGTGAGATGATTTCACAGAACACAAAGAAGTTTCTCAGAAAGCTTTCTTCTCTTTGTTATCGGAGGATATTTCCTTTGGCCCTATAGTCTTCAAAGGGATCCGAAATATCTGTTCTCAGATTCCACAGAAAGAAGGCTAGCAAAGAGATCCACGAAATACAGATATAACTCTGTGAGATGAATTAACAGAACACTAAGCAGTTTCTCAGAAAGCTTCTTTCCAGATTTCATCTGAGGATATTTCCTTTTTCACCATAGCCCTCTATGGGCTTCCAAATATCACTTTGCCAATTCCACAAGAACTGTCTTAGCGAAAGGCTTCTTGAGGGGAAAGCTGTAACTCAGTGAGATGATTTCACAGAACACAAAGAAGTTTTTCAGAAAGCTTCTTTCTCTTTGTTATCGGAGGATAATTCCTTTGGCCCTATAATCTTCAAAGGGATCCGAAATATCTGTTCTCATATTCCACAGAAATAAGGCTAGCAAAGAGATCTACGAAACACAGATGTACCTCTGTGAGATGAATTCACAGAACACTAAGCAGTTTCTCAGAAAGCTTCTTTCCAGATTTCATCTGAGGATATTTCCTTTTTCACCATATCCCTCTATGGGCTTCCAAATATCACTTTGCCAATTCCACAAGAACTGTCTCAGCGAAAGGCTTCTTGAGGGGAAAGCTGTAACTCTGTGAGATGATTTCACAGAACACAAAGAAGTTTCTCAGAAAGCTTCTTTCTCTTTGTTATCGGAGGATATTTCCTTTGGCCCTATGGTCTTCAAAGGGATCCGAAATATCTGTTCTCAGATTCCACAGAAAGAAGACTAGCAAAGAGATCCTCGAAATACAGATATAACACTGTGAGATGAATTCACAGAACACTAAGCAGTTTCTCAGAAAACTTCTTTCCAGATTTCATCTGAGGATATTTCCTTTTTCACCATAGCCCTCTATGGGCGTCCAAATATCACTTTGCCAATTCCACAAGAACTGTCTTAGCCAAAGGCTTCTTGAGGGGAAAGCTGTAACTCTGTGAGATGACTTCACAGAACACAAACAAGTTTCTCAGAAAGCTTCTTTCTCTTTGTTATCGGAGGATATTTCCTTTGGCCCTATGGTCTTCAAAGGGATCCGAAATATCTGTTCTCAGATTCCACAGAAAGAAGGCTAGCAAAGAGATCCTCGAAATACAGATATAACACTGTGAGATGAATTCACAGAACACTAAGCAGTTTCTCAGAAAGCTTCTTTCCAGATTTCATCTGAGGATATTTGCCTTTTCACCACAGCCCTCTATGGGCTTCCAAATATCACTTTGCCAATTCCACAAGAACTGTCTTAGCGAAAGGCTTCTTGAGGAGAAAGCTGTAACTCTCTGAGATGATTTCACAGAACACAAAGAAGTTTCTCAGAAAGCTTCTTTCTCTTTGTTATCGGAGGATATTTCCTTTGGCCCTATGGTCTTCAAAGGGATCCGAAATATCTGTTCTCAGATTCCACAGAAAAAAGACTAGCAAAGAGATACACGAAATACCGATGTAACGCTGTGAGATGAATTCACAGAACACTTGGCAGTTTCTCAGAAAGCTTCTTTCCAGATTTCATCTGAGGATATTTCCTTTTTCACCATAGCCCTCTATGGGCTTCCAAATATCACTTTGCCAATTCCACAAGAACTGTCTTAGAGAAAGGCTTGTTCAGGGGAAAGCTGTAACTCTGTGAGATGATTTCACAGAACACAAAGAAGTTTTTCAGAAAGCTTCTTTCTCTTTGTTATCGGAGGATATTTCCTTTGGCCCTATAGTCTTCAAAGGGATCCGAAATATCTGTTCTCAGATTCCACAGAAAGAAGGCTAGCAAAGAGATCCACGAAATACAGATGTAACTCTGTGAGATGAATTCACAGAACACTAAGCATTTTCTCAGAAAACTTCTTTCCAGATTTCATCTGAGGATATTTCCTTTTTCACCATAGCCCTCTATGGGCTTCCAAATATCACTTTGCCAATTCCACAAGAACTGTCTTAGCGAAAGGCTTCTTGAGGGGATAGCTGTAACTCTGTGAGATGATTTCACAGAACACAAACAAGTTTCTCAGAAAGCTTCTTTCTCTTTGTTATCGGAGGATATTTCCTTTGGCCATATGGTCTTCAAAGGGATCCGAAATATCTGTTCTCAGATTCCACAGAAAGAAGACTAGCAAAGAGATACACGAAATACAGATATAACTCTGTGAGATGAATTAACAGAACACTAAGCAGTTTCTCAGAAAGCTTCTTTCCAGATTTCATCTGAGGATATTTCCTTTTTCACCATAGCCCTCTATGGGCTTCCAAATATCACTTTGCCAATTCCACAAGAACTGTCTTAGAGAGAGGCTTCTTGAGGGGAAAGCTGTAACTCTGTGAGATGATTTCACAGAACACAAAGAAGTTTCTCAGAAAGCTTCTTTCTCTTTGTTATCGGAGGATATTTCCTTTGGCCCTAGAGTCTTCAAATGGATCCGAATTATCTGTTCTCAGATTCCGCAGAAATAAGGCTAGCAAAGAGATCTACGAAACACAGATGTAACTCTGTGAGATGAATTCACAGAACACTAAGCAGTTTCTCAGAAAGCTTCTTTCCAGATTTCATCTGAGGATATTTCTTTTTTTACCATAGCCCTCTGTGGGCTTCCAAATATCACCTTGCCAATTTCACAAGAACTGTCTTAGCGAAAGGCTTCTTGAGGGGAAAGCTGTAACTCAGTGAGATGATTTCACAGAACACAAAGAAGTTTTTCAGAAAGCTTCTTTCTTTTTGTTATCGGAGGATAATTCCTTTGGCCCAATAATCTTCAAAGGGATCCGAAATATCTGTTCTCATATTCCACAGAAATAAGGCTAGCAAAGAGATCTACGAAACACAGATGTACCTCTGTGAGATGAATTCACAGAACACTAAGCAGTTTCTCAGAAAGCTTCTTTCCAGATTTCATCCGAGGATATTTCCTTTTTCACCATAGCCCTATATGGGCTTCCAAATATCACTTTGCCAATTCCACAAGACCTGTCTCAGCGAAAGGCTTCTTGAGGGGAAAGCTGTAACTCTGTGAGATGATTTCACAGAACACAAAGAAGTTTTTCAGAAAGCTTCTTTCTTTTTGTTATCGGAGGATAATTCCTTTGGCCCTATAATCTTCAAAGGGATCCGAAATATCTGTTCTCATATTCCACAGAAATAAGGCTAGCAAAGAGATCTACGAAACACAGATGTACCTCTGTGAGATGAATTCACAGAACACTAAGCAGTTTCTCAGAAAGCTTCTTTCCAGATTTCATCTGAGGATATTTCCTTTTTCACCATAGCCCTCTATGGGCTTCCAAATATCACTTTGCCAATTCCACAAGAACTGTCTCAGCGAAAGGCTTCTTGAGGGGAAAGCTGTAACTCTGTGAGATGATTTCACAGAACACAAAGAAGTTTCTCAGAAAGCTTCTTTCTCTTTGTTATCGGAGGATATTTCCTTTGGCCCTATGGTCTTCAAAGGGATCCGAAATATCTGTTCTCAGATTCCACAGAAAGAAGACTAGCAAGGAGATCCTCGAAATACAGATATAACACTGTGAGATGAATTCACAGAACACTAAGCAGTTTCTCAGAAAACTTCTTTCCAGATTTCATCTGAGGATATTTCCTTTTTCACCATAGCCCTCTATGGGCGTCCAAATATCACTTTGCCAATTCCACAAGAACTGTCTTAGCCAAAGGCTTCTTGAGGGGAAAGCTGTAACTCTGTGAGATGACTTCACAGAACACAAACAAGTTTCTCAGAAAGCTTCTTTCTCTTTGTTATCAGAGGATATTTCCTTTGGCCCTATGGTCTTCAAAGGGATCCGAAATATCTGTTCTCAGATTCCACAGAAAGAAGGCTAGCAAAGAGATCCTCGAAATACAGATATAACACTGTGAGATGAATTCACAGAACACTAAGCAGTTTCTCAGAAAGCTTCTTTCCAGATTTCATCTGAGGATATTTGCCTTTTCACCACAGCCCTCTATGGGCTTCCAAATATCACTTTGCCAATTCCACAAGAACTGTCTTAGCGAAAGGCTTCTTGAGGAGAAAGCTGTAACTCTCTGAGATGATTTCACAGAACACAAAGAAGTTTCTCAGAAAGCTTCTTTCTCTTTGTTATCGGAGGATATTTCCTTTGGCCCTATGGTCTTCAAAGGGATCCGAAATATCTGTTCTCAGATTCCACAGAAAAAAGACTAGCAAAGAGATACACGAAATACCGATGTAACGCTGTGAGATGAATTCACAGAACACTTGGCAGTTTCTCAGAAAGCTTCTTTCCAGATTTCATCTGAGGATATTTCCTTTTTCACCATAGCCCTCTATGGGCTTCCCAATATCACTTTGCCAATTCCACAAGAACTGTCTTAGAGAAAGGCTTGTTCAGGGGAAAGCTGTAACTCTGTGAGATGATTTCACAGAACACAAAGAAGTTTCTCAGAAAGCTTTCTTCTCTTTGTTATCGGAGGATATTTCCTTTGGCCCTATAGTCTTCAAAGGGATCCGAAATATCTGTTCTCAGATTCCACAGAAAGAAGGCTAGCAAAGAGATCCACGAAATACAGATGTAACTCTGTGAGATGAATTCACAGAACACTAACAAGTTTCTCAGAAAGCTTCTTTCCAGATTTCATCTGAGGATATTTCCTTTTTCACCATAGCCCTCTATGTGCTTCCAAATATCACTTTGCCAATTCCACAAGAACTGTCTTAGCGAAAGGCTTCTTGAGGGGAAAGCTGTAACTCTGTGAGATGATTTCACAGAACACAAAGAAGTTTTTCAGAAAGCTTCTTTCTCTTTGTTATCGGAGGATATTTCCTTTGGCCCTATAGTCTTCAAAGGGATCCGAAATATCTGTTCTCAGATTCCACAGAAAGAAGGCTAGCAAAGAGATCCACGAAATACAGATGTAACTCTGTGAGATGAATTCACAGAACACTAAGCATTTTCTCAGAAAAGTTCTTTCCAGATTTCATCTGAGGATATTTCCTTTTTCACCATAGCCCTCTATGGGCTTCCAAATATCACTTTGCCAATTCCACAAGAACTGTCTTAGCGAAAGGCTTCTTGAGGGGATAGCTGTAACTCTGTGAGATGATTTCACAGAACACAAACAAGTTTCTCAGAAAGCTTCTTTCTCTTTGTTATCGGAGGATATTTCCTTTGGCCATATGGTCTTCAAAGGGATCCGAAATATCTGTTCTCAGATTCCACAGAAAGAAGACTAGCAAAGAGATACACGAAATACAGATATAACTCTGTGAGATGAATTAACAGAACACTAAGCAGTTTCTCAGAAAGCTTCTTTCCAGATTTCATCTGAGGATATTTCCTTTTTCACCATAGCCCTCTATGGGCTTCCAAATATCACTTTGCCAATTCCACAAGAACTGTCTTAGAGAAAGGCTTCTTGAGGGGAAAGCTGTAACTCTGTGAGATGATTTCACAGAACACAAAGAAGTTTCTCAGAAAGCTTCTTTCTCTTTGTTATCGGAGGATATTTCCTTTGGCCCTAGAGTCTTCAAATGGATCCGAATTATCTGTTCTCAGATTCCGCAGAAATAAGGCTAGCAAAGTGATCTACGAAACACAGATGTAACTCTGTGAGATGAATTCACAGAACACTAAGCAGTTTCTCAGAAAGCTTCTTTCCAGATTTCATCTGAGGATATTTCTTTTTTTACCATAGCCCTCTGTGGGCTTCCAAATATCACCTTGCCAATTTCACAAGAACTGTCTTAGCGAAAGGCTTCTTGAGGGGAAAGCTGTAACTCAGTGAGATGATTTCACAGAACACAAAGAAGTTTTTCAGAAAGCTTCTTTCTTTTTGTTATCGGAGGATAATTCCTTTGGCCCTATAATCTTCAAAGGGATCCGAAATATCTGTTCTCATATTCCACAGAAATAAGGCTAGCAAAGAGATCTACGAAACACAGATGTACCTCTGTGAGATGAATTCACAGAACACTAAGCAGTTTCTCAGAAAGCTTCTTTCCAGATTTCATCTGAGGATATTTCCTTTTTCACCATAGCCCTATATGGGCTTCCAAATATCACTTTGCCAATTCCACAAGACCTGTCTCAGCGAAAGGCTTCTTGAGGGGAAAGCTGTAACTCTGTGAGATGATTTCACAGAACACAAAGAAGTTTCTCAGAAAGCTTCTTTCTCTTTGTTATCAGAGGATATTTGCTTTGGCCCTATGTTCTTCAAAGGGATCCGAAATATCTGTTCTCAGATTCCACAGAAAGAAGGCTAGCAAAGAGATCCTCGAAATACAGATATAACACTGTGAAATGAATTCACAGAACACTAAGCAGTTTCTCAGAAAACTTCTTTCCAGATTTCATCTGAGGACATTTGCTTTTTCACCATAGCCCTCTATGGGCTTCCAAATATCACTTTGCCAATTCCACAAGAACTGTCTTAGCGAAAGGCTTCTTGAGGGGAAAGCTGTAACTCTGTGAGATGATTTCACAGAACACAAAGAATTTTCTCAGAAAGCTTCTTTCTCTTTGTTATCGGAGGATATTTCCTTTGGCCCTATAGTCTTCAAAGGGATCCGAAATATCTGTTCTCAGATTCCACAGAAAGAAGGCTAGCAAAGAGATCCACGAAATACAGATGTAACTCTGTGAGATGAATTCACAGAACACTAAGCATTTTCTCAGAAAACTTCTTTCCAGATTTCATCTGAGGATATTTCCTTTTTCACCATAGCCCTCTATGGGCTTCCAAATATCACTTTGTCAATTCCACAAGAACTGTCTTAGCGAAAGGCTTCTTGAGGGGAAAGCTGTAACTCTGTGAGATGATTTCACAGAACACAAAGAAGTTTCTCAGAAAGCTTCTTTCTCTTTGTTATCGGAGGATATTTCCTTTGGCCCTATGGTCTTCAAAGGGATCCGAAATATCTGTTCTCAGATTCCACAGAAAGAAGGCTAGCAAAGAGATCCTCGAAATACAGATATAACACTGTGACATGAATTCACAGAACACTAAGCAGTTTCTCAGAAAGCTTCTTTCCAGATTTCATCTGAGGATATTTGACTTTTCACCACAGCCCTCTATGGGCTTCCAAATATCACTTTGCCAATTCCACAAGAACTGTCTTAGCGAAAGGCTTCTTAAGGGGAAAGCTGTAACTCTCTGAGATGATTTCACAGAACACAAAGAAGTTTCTCAGAAAGCTTCTTTCTCTTTGTTATCGGAGGATATTTCCTTTGGCCCTATGGTCTTCAAAGGGATCCGAAATATCTGTTCTCAGATTCCACAGAAAGAAGACTAGCAAAGAGATACACGAAATACCGATGTAACTCTGTGAGATGAATTCACAGAACACTTGGCAGTTTCTCAGAAAGCCTCTTTCCAGATTTCATCTGAGGATATTTCCTTTTTCACCATAGCCCTCTATGGGCTTCCAAATATCACTTTGCCAATTCCACAAGAACTGTCTTAGAGAAAGGCTTGTTCAGGGGAAAGCTGTAATTCTGTGAGATGATTTCACAGAACACAAAGAAGTTTCTCAGAAAGATTCTTTCTCTTTGTTATCGGAGGATATTTCCTTTGGCCCTATAGTCTTCAAAGGGATCCGAAATATCTGTTCTCAGATTCCACAGAAAGAAGGCTAGCAAAGAGATCCACGAAATACAGATGTAACTCTGTGAGATGAATTCACAGAACACTAACAAGTTTCTCAGAAAGCTTCTTTCCAGATTTCATCTGAGGATATTTCCTTTTTCAAAATAGCCCTCTATGTGCTTCCAAATATCACTTTGCCAATTCCACAAGAACTGTCTTAGCGAAAGGCTTCTTGAGGGGAAAGCTGTAACTCTGTGAGATGATTTCACAGAACACAAAGAAGTTTTTCAGAAAGCTTCTTTCTCTTTGTTATCGGAGGATATTTCCTTTGGCCCTATAGTCTTCAAAGGGATCCGAAATATCTGTTCTCAGATTCCACAGAAAGAAGGCTAGCAAAGAGATCCACGAAATACAGATATAACTCTGTGAGATGAATTAACAGAACACTAAGCAGTTTCTCAGAAAGCTTCTTTCCAGATTTCATCTGAGGATATTTCCTTTTTCACCATAGCCCTCTATGGGCTTCCAAATATCACTTTGCCAATTCCACAAGAACTGTCTTAGCGAAAGGCTTCTTGAGGGGAAAGCTGTAACTCTGTGAGATGATTTCACAGAACACAAAGAAGTTTCTCGGAAATCTTCTTTCTCTTTGTTATCGGAGGATATTTCCTTTGGCCCTATAGTCTTCAAAGGGATCCGAAATATCTGTTCTCAGATTCCGCAGAAATAAGGCTAGCAAAGTGATCTACGAAACACAGATGTAACTCTGTGAGATGAATTCACAGAACACTAAGCAGTTTCTCAGAAAGCTTCTTTCCAGATTTCATCTGAGGATATTTCTTTTTTTACCATAGCCCTCTGTGGGCTTCCAAATATCACCTTGCCAATTTCACAAGAACTGTCTTAGCGAAAGGCTTCTTGAGGGGAAAGCTGTAACTCAGTGAGATGATTTCACAGAACACAAAGAAGTTTTTCAGAAAGCTTCTTTCTTTTTGTTATCGGAGGATAATTCCTTTGGCCCTATAATCTTCAAAGGGATCCGAAATATCTGTTCTCATATTCCACAGAAATAAGGCTAGCAAAGAGATCTACGAAACACAGATGTACCTCTGTGAGATGAATTCAAAGAACACTAAGCAGTTTCTCAGAAAGCTTCTTTCCAGATTTCATCTGAGGATATTTCCTTTTTCACCATAGCCCTCTATGGGCTTCCAAATATCACTTTGCCATTTCCACAAGACCTGTCTCAGCGAAAGGCTTCTTGAGGGGAAAGCTGTAACTCTGTGAGATGATTTCACAGAACACAAAGAAGTTTCTCAGAAAGCTTCTTTCTCTTTGTTATCGGAGGATATTTCCTTTGGCCCTATGGTCTTCAAAGGGATCCGAAATATCTGTTCTCAGATTCCACAGAAAGAAGGCTAGCAAAGAGATCCTCGAAATACAGATAAAACACTGTGAGATGAATTCACAGAACACTAAGCAGTTTCTCAGAAAGCTTCTTTCCAGATTTCATCTGAGGATATTTGCTTTTTCACCATAGCCCTCTATGGGCTTCCAAATATCACTTTGCCAATTCCACAAGAACTGTCTTAGCGAAAGGCTTCTTGAGGGGAAAGCTGTAACTCTGTGAGATGATTTCACAGAACACAAAGAAGTTTCTCAGAAAGATTCTTTCTCTTTGTTATCGGAGGATATTTCCTTTGGCCCTATGGTCTTCAAAGGGATCCGAAATATCTGTTCTCAGATTCCACAGAAAGAAGGCTAGCAAAGAGATCCTCGAAATACAGATAAAACACTGTGAGATGAATTCACAGAACACTAAGCAGTTTCTCAGAAAGCTTCTTTCCAGATTTCATCTGAGGATATTTGCTTTTTCACCATAGCCCTCTATGTGCTTCCAAATATCACTTTGCCAATTCCACAAGAACTGTCTTAGCGAAAGGCTTCTTGAGGGGAAAGCTGTAACTCTGTGAGATGATTTCACAGAACACAAAGAAGTTTCTCAGAAAGCTTCTTTCTCTTTGTTATCGGAGGATATTTCCTTTGGCCCTATGGTCTTCAAAGGGATCCGAAATATCTGTTCTCAGATTCCACAGAAAGAAGGCTAGCAAAGAGATCCTCGAAATACAGATATAACACTGTGAGATGAATTCACAGAACACTAAGCAGTTTCTCAGAAAGCTTCTTTCCAGATTTCATCTGAGGATATTTGACTTTTCACCACAGCGCTCTATTGGCTTCCAAATACCACTTTGCCAATTCCACAAGAACTGTCTTAGCGAAAGGCTTCTTGAGGGGAAAGCTGTAACTCTCTGAGATGATTTCACAGAACACAAAGAAGTTTCTCAGAAAGCTTCTTTCTCTTTGTTATCGGAGGATATTTCCTTTGGCCCTATAGTCTTCAAAGGGATCCGAAATATCTGTTCTCAGATTCCACAGAAAGAAGGCTAGCAAAGAGATCTACGAAATACAGATGTAACTCTGTGAGATGAATTCACAGAACACTAAGCATTTTCTCAGAAAACTTCTTTCCAGATTTCATCTGTGGATATTTCCTTTTTCACCATAGCCCTCTATGGGCTTCCAAATATCACTTTGCCAATTCCACAAGAACTGTCTTAGCGAAAGGCTTCTTGAGGGGAAAGCTGTAACTCTGTGAGATGATTTCACAGAACACAAACAAGTTTCTCAGAAAGCTTCTTTCTCTTTGTTATCGGAGGATATTTCCTTTGGCCCTATGGTCTTCAAAGGGATCCGAAATATCTGTTCTCAGATTCCACAGAAAGAAGACTAGCAAAGAGATACACGAAATACAGATATAACTCTGTGAGATGAATTCACAGAACACTAAGCAGTTTCTCAGAAAGCTTCTTTCCAGATTTCATCTGAGGATATTTCCTTTTTCACCATAGCCCTCTATGGGCTTCCAAATATCACTTTGCCAATTCCACAAGAACTGTCTTAGCGAAAGGCTTCTTGAGGGGAAAGCTGTAACTCTGTGAGATGATTTCACAGAACACAAAGAAGTTTCTCAGAAAGCTTCTTTCTCTTTGTTATCGGAGGATATTTCCTTTGGCCCTATAGTCTTCAAAGGGATCCGAAATATCTGTTCTCAGATTCCACAGAAAGAAGGCTAGCAAAGAGATCCACGAAATTCAGATGTAACTCTGTGAGATGAATCCACAGAACACTAAGCAGTTTCTCAGAAAGCTTCTTTCCAGATTTCATCTGAGGATATTTCCTTTTTCACCATAGCCCTATATGTGCTTCCAAATATCACTTTGCCAATTCCACAAGAACTGTCTTAGCGAAAGGCTTCTTGAGGGGAAAGCTGTAACTGTGTGAGATGATTTCACAGAACACAAAGAAGTTTTTCAGAAAGCTTCTTTCTCTTTGTTATCGGAGGATATTTCCTTTGGCCCTATAGTCTTCAAAGGGATCCGAAATATCTGTTCTCAGATTCCACAGAAAGAAGGCTAGCAAAGAGATCCACGAAATACAGATATAACTCTGAGAGATGAATTAACAGAACACTAAGCAGTTTCTCAGAAAGCTTCTTTCCAGATTTCATCTGAGGATATTTCCTTTTTCACCATAGCCCTCTATGGGCTTCCAAATATCACTTTGCCAATTCCACAAGAACTGTCTTAGCGAAAGGCTTCTTGAGGGGAAAGCTGTAACTCTGTGAGATGATTTCACAGAACACAAAGAAGTTTCTCAGAAAGCTTCTTTCTCTTTGTTAACGGAGGATATTTCCTTTGGCCCTATAGTCTTCAAAAGGATCCGAAATATCTGTTCTCAGATTCCGCAGAAATAAGGCTAGCAAAGTGATCTACGAAACACAGATGTAACTCTGTGAGACGAATTCACAGAACACTAAGCAGTTTCTCAGAAAGCTTCTTTCCAGATTTCATCTGAGGTTATTTCTTTTTTTACCATAGCCCTCTGTGGGCTTCCAAATATCACCTTGCCAATTTCACAAGAACTGTCTTAGCGAAAGGCTTCTTGAGGGGAAAGCTGTAACTCAGTGAGATGATTTCACAGAACACAAAGAAGTTTCTAAGAAAGCTTCTTTCTTTTTGTTATCGGAGGATAATTCCTTTGGCCCTATAATCTTCAAAGGGATCCGAAATATCTGTTCTCATATTCCACAGAAATAAGGCTAGCAAAGAGATCTACGAAACGCAGATGTACCTCTGTGAGATGAATTCACAGAACACTAAGCAGTTTCTCAGAAAGCTTCTTTCCAGATTTCATCTGAGGATATTTCCTTTTTCACCATAGCCCTCTATGGGCTTCCAAATATCACTTTGCCAATTCCACAAGACCTGTCTCAGCGACAGACTTCTTGAGGGGAAAGCTGTAACTCTGTGAGATGATTTCACAGAACACAAAGAAGTTTTTCAGAAAGCTTCTTTCTCTTTGTTATCAGAGGATATTTCCTTTGGCCCTATGGTCTTCAAAGGGATCCGAAATATCTGTTCTCAGATTCCACAGAAAGAAGGCTAGCAAAGAGATCCACGAAATACAGATATAACTCTGTGAGATGAATTAACAGAACACTAAGCAGTTTCTCAGAAAGCTTCTTTCCAGATTTCATCTGAGGATATTTCCTTTTTCACCATAGCCCTCTATGGGCTTCCAAATATCACTTTGCCAATTCCACAAGAAATGTCTCTGAGAAAGGCTTCTTGAGGGGAAAGCTGTAACTCTGTGAGATGATTTCACAGAACACAAAGAAGTTTCTCAGAAAGCTTCTTTCTCTTTTTTATCGGAGGGTATTTCCTTTGGCCCTAGAGTCTTCAAAGGGATCCGAAATATCTGTTCTCAGATTCCGCAGAAATAAGGCTAGCAAAGTGATCTACGAAACACAGATGTAACTCTGTGAGATGAATTCACAGAACACTAAGCAGTTTCTCAGAAAGCTTCTTTCCAGATTTCATCTGAGGATATTTCTTTTTTTACCATAGCCCTCTGTGGGCTTCCAAATATCAGCTTGCCAATTTCACAAGAACTGTCTTAGCGAAAGGCTTCTTGAGGGGAAAGCTGTAACTCAGTGAGATGATTTCACAGAACACAAAGAAGTTTTTCAGAAAGCTTCTTTCTTTTTGTTATCGGAGGATAATTCCTTTGGCCCTATAATCTTCAAAGGGATCCGAAATATCTGTTCTCATATTCCACAGAAATAAGGCTAGCAAAGAGATCTACGAAACGCAGATGTACCTCTGTGAGATGAATTCACAGAAAACTAAGCAGTTTCTCAGAAAGCTTCTTTCCAGATTTCATCTGAGGATATTTCCTTTTTCACCATAGCCCTCTATGGGCTTCCAAATATCACTTTGCCAATTCCACAAGACCTGTCTCAGCGAAAGGCTTCTTGAGGGGAAAGCTGTAACTCTGTGAGATGATTTCACAGAACACAAAGAAGTTTCTCAGAAAGCTTCTTTCTCTTTGTTATCGGAGGATATTTACTTTGGCCCTATGGTCTTCAAAGGGATCCGAAATATCTGTTCTCAGATTCCACAGAAAGAAGGCTATCAAAGAGATACACGAAATACCGATGTAACTCTGTGAAATGAATTCACAGAACACTTGGCAGTTTCTCAGAAAGCTTCTTTCCAGATTTCATCTGAGGATATTTCCTTTTTCACCATAGCCCTCTATGGGCTTCCAAATATCACTTTGCCAATTCCACAAGAACTGTCTTAGCGAAAGGCTTCTTGAGGGGAAAGCTGTAACTCTGTGAAATGATTTCACAGAACACGAAGAAGTTTCTCAGAAAGCTTCTTTCTCTTTGTTATCGGAGGATATTTCCTTTGACCCTAGAGTCTTCAAAGGGATCCGAAATATCTGTTCTCAGATTCCGCAGAAATAAGGCTAGCAAAGTGATCTACGAAACACAGATGTAACTCTGTGAGATGAATTCACAGAACACTAAGCAGTTTCTCAGAAAGCTTCTTTCCAGATTTCATCTGAGGATATTTCTTTTTTCACCATAGCCCTCTGTGGGCTTCCAAATATCACCTTGCCAATTTCACAAGAACTGTCTTAGCGAAAGGCTTCTTGAGGGGAAAGCTGTAACTCTGTGAGATGATTTCACAGAACACAAAGAAGTTTCTCAGAAACTTCTTTCTCTTTGTTATCGGAGGATATTTCCTTTGGCCCTACAGTCTTCAAAGGGATCCGAAATATCTGTTCTCAGATTCCACAGAAAGAAGGCTAGCAAAGAGATCCACGAAATACAGATGTAACCATGTGAGATGAATTCACAGAACGCTAAGCAGTTTCTCAGAAAGCTTCTTTCCAGATTTCATCTGAGGATATTTCCTTTTTCACCATAGCCCTCTATGGGCTTCCAAATATCACTTTGCCAATTCCACAAGAACTGTCTTAGCGAAAGTCTTCTTGAGGGTAAAGCTGTAACTCTGTGAGATGATTTCACAGAACACAAAGAAGTTTCTCAGAAACTTCTTTCTCTTTGTTATCGGACGATATTTCCTTTGGCCCTACAGTCTTCAAAGGGATCCGAAATATCTGTTCTCAGATTCCACAGAAAGAAGGCTAGCAAAGAGATCCACGAAATACAGATGTAACTCTGTGAGATGAATTCACAGAACACTAAGCAGTTTCTCAGAAAGCTTCTTTCCAGATTTCATCTGAGGATATTTCCTTTTTCACCATAGCCCTCTATGGGCTTCCAAATATCACTTTCCCAATTGCACAAGAACTGTCTCAGCGAAAGGCTTCCTGAGGGGAAAGCTGTAACTCTGTGAGATGATTTCACAGAACACACAGAAGTTTCTCAGAAAGCTTCTTTCTCTTTGTTATCGGAGGATATTTCCTTTGGCCCTAGAGTCTTCAAAGGGATCCGAAATATCTCTTCTCCGATTCCACAGAAATAAGGCTAGCAAAGAGATCTACGAAACACAGATGTAACTCTGTGAGATGAATTCACAGAACACTAAGCAGTTTCTCAGAAAGCTTCTTTCCAGATTTCATCTGAGGATATTTCCTTTTTCACCGTAGCCCTCTATCTGTTTCAAAATATCACTTTGCCAATTCCACAAGAACTGTCTTAGCGAAAGGCTTCTTGAGGGGAAAGCTGTAACTCTGTGAGATGATTTCACAGAACACAAAGAAGTTTCTCAGAACGCTTCTTTCTCTTTGTTATCGGAGGATATTTCCTTTGGCCCTATGGTCTTCAAAGGGATCCGAAATATCTGTTCTCAGATTCCACAGAAAGAAGGCTAGCAAAGAGATCCACGAAATACAGATGTAACCATGTGAGATGAATTCACAGAACACTAAGCAGTTTCTCAGAAAGCTTCTTTCCAGATTTCATCTGAGGATATTTCCTTTTTCACCATAGCCCTCTATGGGCTTCCAAATATCACTTTGCCAATTCCACAAGAACTGTCTTAGCGAAAGTCTTCTTGAGGGGAAAGCTGTAACTCTGTGAGATGATTTCACAGAACACAAAGAAGTTTCTCAGAAAGCTTCTTTCTCTTTGTTATCGGAGGATATTTCCTTTGGCCCTATAGTCTTCAAAGGGATCCGAAATATCTGTTCTCATATTCCACAGAAATAAGGCTAGCAAAGAAATTTACGAAACACACATTAAACTATATGAGATGAATTCACAGAACACTAAGCAGTTTCTCAGAAAGCTTCTTTCCCGATTTTATCTGAGGATATTTCCTTTTTCACCATAGCCCTCTATGGGCTTCCAAATATCACTTTGCCAATTCCACAAGAACTGTCTTAGCGAAAGGCTTCTTGAGGGGAAAGCTGTAACTCTGTGAGATGATTTCACAGAACACAAAGAAGTTTCTCAGAAAGCTTCTTTCTCTTTGTTATCGGAGGATATTTCCTTTGGCCCTATAGTCTTCAAAGGGATCCGAAATATCTGTTCTCAGATTCCACAGAAAGAAGGCTAGCAAAGAGATCTACGAAACAAAGATGTAACTCTGTGAGATGAATTCACAGAATACTAAGCATTTTCTCAGAAAGCTTCTTTCCAGATTTCATCTGAGGATATTTCCTTTTTCACCAGAGCCCTCTATGGGCTTCCAAATATCACTTTGCCAATTCCACAAGAACTGTCTTAGCGAAAGGCTTCTTGAGGGGAAAGCTGTAACTCTGTGAGATCATTTCACAGAACACAAAGAAGTTTCTCAGAAAGCTTCTTTCTCTTTGTTATCGGAGGATATTTCCTTTGGCCCTATAGTCTTCAAAGGGATCTGAAATATCTGTTCTCAGATTCCACAGAAATAAGGCTACCAAAGAGATCTACGAAACACACATATAACTCTGTGAGATGAATTCACAGAACACTAAGCAGTTTCTCAGAAAGCTTCTTTCCAGATTTCATCTGAGGATATTTCCTTTTTCACCATAGCCCTCTATGGGCTTCCAAATATCACTTTGCCAATTCCACAAGAACTGTCTTAGCGAAAGGCTTCTTGAGGGGAAAGCTGTAACTCTGTGAGATGATTTCACAGAACACAAAGAAGTTTCTCAGAAAGCTTCTTTCTCTTTGTTATGGGAGGATATTTCCTTTGGCCATATAGTCTTCAAAGGGATCTGAAATATCTGTTCTCAGATTCCACAGAAATAAGGCTACCAAAGAGATCTACGAAACACACATATAACTCTGTGAGATGAATTCACAGAACACTAAGCAGTTTCTCAGAAAGCTTCTTTCCAGATTTCATCTGAGGATATTTCCTTTTTCACCATAGCCCTCTATGGGCTTCCAAATATCACTTTGCCAATTCCACAAGAACTGTCTTAGCGAAAGGCTTCTTGAGGGGAAAGCTGTAACTCTGTGAGATGATTTCACAGAACACAAAGAAGTTTCTCAGAAAGCTTCTTTCTCTTTGTTATCGGAGGATATTTCCTTTCGCCCTATAGTCTTCAAAGGGATCCGAAATATCTGTTCTCAGATTCCACAGAAAGAAGGCTAGCAAAGACATCCACGAAATACAGATGTAACTCTGTGAGATAAATTCACAGAACACTAAGCAGTTTCTCAGAAAACTTCTTTCCAGATTTCATCTTAGGATATTTCCTTTTTCACCCTAGCCCTCTATGGGCTTCCAAATATCACTTTGCCAATTCCACAAGAACTGTCTTAGCGAAAGGCTTCTTCAGGGGAAAGCTGTAACTCTGTGAGATGATTTCACAGAACACAAACAAGTTTCTCAGAAAGCTTCTTTCTCTTTGTTATCGGAGGATATTTCCTTTGGCCCTATAGTCTTCAAAGGGATCCGAAATATCTGTTCTCAGATTCCACAGAAATAAGGCTAGCAAAGAGATCTACGAAACACAGATGTAACTCTGTGAGATGAATTAACAGAACACTAAGCAGTTTCTCAGAAAGCCTCTTTCCCGATTTCATCTGAGGATATTTCCTTTTTCACCATAGCCCTCTAAGGGCTTCCAAATATCACTTTGCCAATTCCACAAGAACTGTCGTAGAGAAAGGCTTCTTGAGGGGAAAGCTGTAACTCTGTGAGATGATTTCACAGAACACAAAGAAGTTTCTCAGAAAGCTTCTTTCTCTTTGTTATCGGAGGATATTTCCTTTGGCCCTCTGGTCTTCAAAGGGATCCGAAATATCTGTTCTCAGATTCCACAGAAAGAAGGCTATCAAAGAGATCTACGAAACAAAGATGTAACTCTGTGAGATGAATTCACAGAACACTAAGCAGTTTCTCAGAAAGCTTCTTTCCAGATTTCATCTGAGGATATTTCCTTTTTCACCATAGCCCTCTATGGGCTTCCAAATATCACTTTGCCAATTCCACAAGAACTGTCTTAGCGAAAGGCTTCTTGAGGGGAAAGCTGTAACTCTGTGAGATGATTTCACAGAACACAAAGAAGTTTCTCAGAAAGCTTCTTTCTCTTTGTTATCGGAGGATATTTCCTTTGGCCCTATAGTCTTCAAAGGGATCTGAAATATCTGTTCTCAGATTCCACAGAAATAAGGCTAGCAAAGAGATCTACGAAACACAGATGTACCTCTGTGAGATGAATTCACACAACACTAAGCAGTTTCTCAGAAAGCTTCTTTCCAGATTTCATCTGAGGATATTTCCTTTTTCACCAGAGCCCTCTAAGGGCTTCCAAATATCACTTTGCCAATTCCACAAGAAGGGTCTCAGCGAAAGGCTTCTTGAGGGGAAAGCTGTAACTCTGTCAGATGATTTCACAGAACACAAAGAAGTTTCGCAGAAAGCTTCTTTCTCTTTGTTATCGGAGGATATTTCCTTTGGCCCTATGGTCTTCAAAGGGATCCGAAATATCTGTTCTCAGATTCCACAGAAAGAAGGCAGCAAAGAGATCCTCGAACTACAGATGTAACACTGTGAGATGAATTCACAGAACACTAAGCAGTTTCTCAGAAAGCTTCTTTCCAGATTTCATCTGAGGTTATTTCCTTTTTCACCATAGCCCTCTATGGGCTTCCAAATATCACTTTGCCAATTACACAAGAACTGTCTTAGCGAAAGTCTTCTTGAGGGGAAAGCTGTAACTCTGTGAGATGATTTCACAGAACACAAAGAAGTTTCTCAGAAACTTCTTTCTCTTTGTTATCGGAGGATATTTCCTTTGGCCCTACAGTCTTCAAAGGGATCCGAAATATCTGTTCTCAGATTCCACAGAAAGAAGGCTAGCAAAGATATCCACGAAATACAGATGTAACCATGTGAGATGAATTCACAGAACGCTAAGCAGTTTCTCAGAAAGCTTCTTTCCAGATTTCATTTGAGGATATTTCCTTTTTCACCATAGCCCTCTATGGGCTTCCAAATATCACTTTGCCAATTCCACAAGAACTGTCTTAGCGAAAGTCTTCTTGAGGGTAAAGCTGTAACTCTGTGAGATGATTTCACAGAACACAAAGAAGTTTCTCAGAAACTTCTTTGTCTTTGTTATCGGACGATATTTCCTTTGGCCCTACAGTCTTCAAAGGGATCCGAAATATCTGTTCTCAGATTCCACAGAAAGAAGGCTAGCAAAGAGATCCACGAAATACAGATGTAACTCTGTGAGATGAATTCACAGAACACTAAGCAGTTTCTCAGAAAGCTTCTTTCAAGATTTCATCTGAGGATATTTCCTTTTTCACCATAGCCCTCTATGGGCTTCCAAATATCACTTTCCCAATTCCACAAGAACTGTCTCAGCGAAAGGCTTCCTGAGGGGAAAGCTGTAACTCTGTGAGATGATTTCACAGAACACAAAGAAGTTTCTCAGAAAGCTTCTTTCTCTTTGTTATCGGAGGATATTTCCTTTGGCCCTAGAGTCTTCAAAGGGATCCTAAATATCTCTTCTCCGATTCCACAGAAATAAGGCTAGCAAAGAGATCTACGAAACACAGATGTAACTCTGTGAGATGAATTCACAGAACACTAAGCAGTTTCTCAGAAAGCTTCTTTCCAGATTTCATCTGAGGATATTTCCTTTTTCACCGTAGCCCTCTATCTGTTTCAAAATATCACTTTGCCAATTCCACAAGAACTGTCTTAGCGAAAGGCTTCTTGAGGGGAAAGCTGTAACTCTGTGAGATGATTTCACAGAACACAAAGAAGTTTCTCAGAAAGCTTCTTTCTCTTTGTTATCGGAGGATATTTCCTTTGGCCCTATAGTCTTCAAAGGGATCCGAAATATCTGTTCTCAGATTCCACAGAAATAAGGCTAGCAAAGAAATTTACGAAACACACATATAACTATGTGAGATGAATTCACAGAACACTAAGCAGTTTCTCAGAAAGCTTCTTTCCAGATTTCATCTGAGGATATTTCCTTTTTCACCATAGCCCTCTATGGGCTTCCAAATATCACTTTGCCAATTCCACAAGAACTGTCTTAGCGAAAGGCTTCTTGAGGGGAAAGCTGTAACTCTGTGAGATGATTTCACAGAACACAAAGAAGTTTCTCAGAAAGCTTCTTTCTCTTTGTTATCGGAGGATATTTCCTTTGGCCCTATGGTCTTCAAAGGGATCCGAAATATCTGTTCTCAGATTCCACAGAAAGAAGGCTAGCAAAGAGATCCACGAAATACAGATGTAACCATGTGAGATGAATTAACAGAACACTAAGCAGTTTCTCAGAAAGCTTCTTTCCAGATTTCATCTGAGGATATTTGCTTTTTCACCATAGCCCTCTATGGGCTTCCAAATATCACTTTGCCAATTCCACAAGAACTGTCTTAGCGAAAGTCTTCTTGAGGGGAAAGCTGTAACTCTGTGAGATGATTTCACAGAACACAAAGAAGTTTCTCAGAAAGCTTCTTTCTCTTTGTTATCGGAGGATATTTCCTTTGGCCCTATAGTCTTCAAAGGGATCCGAAATATCTGTTCTCATATTCCACAGAAATAAGGCTAGCAAAGAAATTTACGAAACACACATATAACTATATGAGATGAATTCACAGAACACTAAGCAGTTTCTCAGAAAGCTTCTTTCCCGATTTTATCTGAGGATATTTCCTTTTTCACCATAGCCCTCTATGGGCTTCCAAATATCACTTTGCCAATTCCACAAGAACTGTCTTAGCGAAAGGCTTCTTGAGGGGAAAGCAGTAACTCTGTGAGATGATTTCACAGAACACAAAGAAGTTTCTCAGAAAGCTTCTTTCTCTTTGTTATCGGAGGATATTTCCTTTGGCCCTATGGTCTTCAAAGGGATCCGAAATATCTGTTCTCAGATTCCACAGAAAGAAGGCTAGCAAAGAGATCCACGAAATACAGATGTAACTCTGTGAGATGAATTCACAGAACACTAAGCATTTTCTCAGAAAACTTCTTTCCAGATTTCATCTGAGGATATTTCCTTTTTCACCATAGCCCTCTATGGGCTTCCAAATATCACTTTGCCAATTCCACAAGAACTGTCTTAGCGAAATCCTTCTTGAGGGGAAAGCTGTAACTCTGTGAGATGATTTCACAGAACACAAACAAGTTTCTCAGAAAGCTTCTTTCTCTTTGTTATCGGAGGATATTTCCTTTGGCCCTATGGTCTTCAAAGGGATCTGAAATATCTGTTCTCAGATTCCACAGAAAGAAGACTAGCAAAGAGATACACGAAATACCGATGTAACTCTGTGAGATGAATTCACAGAACACTTGGCAGTTTCTCAGAAAGCTTCTTTCCAGATTTCATCTGAGGATATTTCCTTTTTAACCATAGCCCTCTATGGGCTTCCAAATATCACTTTGCAAATTCCACAAGAACTGTCTTAGCGAGAGGCTTCTTGAGGGGAAAGCTGTAACTCTGTGAGATGATTTCACAGAACACAAAGAAGTTTCTCAGAAAGCTTCTTTCTCTTTGTTATGGGAGGATATTTCCTTTGGCCATATAGTCTTCAAAGGGATCTGAAATATCTGTTCTCAGATTCCACAGAAATAAGGCTAGCAAAGAGATCTACGAAACACACATATAACTCTGTGAGATGAATTCACAGAACACTAAGCAGTTTCTCAGAAAGCTTCTTTCCAGATTTCATCTGAGGATATTTCCTTTTTCACCATAGCCCTCTATGGGCTTCCAAATATCACTTTGCCAATTCCACAAGAACTGTCTTAGCGAAAGGCTTCTTGAGGGGAAAGCTGTAACTCTGTGAGATGATTTCACAGAACACAAAGAAGTTTCTCAGAAAGCTTCTTTCTCTTTGTTATCGGAGGATATTTCCTTTCGCCCTATAGTCTTCAAAGGGATCCGAAATATCTGTTCTCAGATTCCACAGAAAGAAGGCTAGCAAAGACATCCACGAAATACAGATGTAACTCTGTGAGATAAATTCACAGAACACTAAGCAGTTTCTCAGAAAACTTCTTTCCAGATTTCATCTTAGGATATTTCCTTTTTCACCCTAGCCCTCTATGGGCTTCCAAATATCACTTTGCCAATTCCACAAGAACTGTCTTAGCGAAAGTCTTCTTCAGGGGAAAGCTGTAACTCTGTGAGATGATTTCACAGAACACAAACAAGTTTCTCAGAAAGCTTCTTTCTCTTTGTTATCGGAGGATATTTCCTTTGGCCCTATAGTCTTCAAAGGGATCCGAAATATCTGTTCTCAGATTCCACAGAAATAAGGCTAGCAAAGAGATCTACGAAACACAGATGTAACTCTGTGAGATGAATTAACAGAACACTAAGCAGTTTCTCAGAAAGCCTCTTTCCCGATTTCATCTGAGGATATTTCCTTTTTCACCATAGCCCTCTAAGGGCTTCCAAATATCACTTTGCCAATTCCACAAGAACTGTCGTAGAGAAAGGCTTCTTGAGGGGAAAGCTGTAACTCTGTGAGATGATTTCACAGAACACAAAGAAGTTTCTCAGAAAGCTTCTTTCTCTTTGTTATCGGAGGATATTTCCTTTGGCCCTATGGTCTTCAAAGGGATCCGAAATATCTGTTCTCAGATTCCACAGAAAGAAGGCTATCAAAGAGATCTACGAAACAAAGATGTAACTCTGTGAGATGAATTCACAGAACACTAAGCAGTTTCTCAGAAAGCTTCTTTCCAGATTTCATCTGAGGATATTTCCTTTTTCACCATAGATCTCTATGGGCTTCCAAATATCACTTTGCCAATTCCACAAGAACTCTCTTAGCGAAAGGCTTCTTGAGGGGAAAGCTGTAACTCTGTGAGATGATTTCACAGAACACAAAGAAGTTTCTCAGAAAGCTTCTTTCTCTTTGTTATCGGAGGATATTTCCTTTGGCCCTATAGTCTTCAAAGGGATCTGAAATATCTGTTCTCAGATTCCACAGAAATAAGGCTACCAGAGAGATCTACGAAACACACATATAACTCTGTGAGATGAATTCACAGAACACTAAGCAGTTTCTCAGAAATCTTCTTTCCAGATATCATCTGAGGATATTTCCTTTTTCACCGTAGCCCTCTATGGGCTTCCAAATATCACTTTGCCAATTCCACAAGAACTGTCTTAGCGAAAGGCTTCTTGAGGGGAAAGATGTAACTCTGTGAGATGATGTCACAGAACACAAAGAAGTTTCTCAGAAAGCTTCTTTCTCTTTGTTATGGGAGGATATTTCCTTTGGCCCTATAGTCTTCAAAGGGATCTGAAATATCTGTTCTCAGATTCCACAGAAATAAGGCTACCAAAGAGATCTACGAAACACACATATAACTCGGTGAGATGAATTCACAGAACACTAAGCAGTTTCTCAGAAAGCTTCTTTCCAGATTTCATCTGAGGATATTTCCTTTTTCACCATAGCCCTCTATGGGCTTCCAAATATCACTTTGCCAATTCCACAAGAACTGTCTTAGCGAAAGGCTTCTTGAGGGGAAAGCTGTACCTCTGTGAGATGATTTCACAGAACACAAAGAAGTTTCTCAGAAAGCTTCTTTCTCTTTGTTATCGGAGGATATTTCCTTTGGCCCTATAGTCTTCAATGAGATCCGAAATATCTGTTCTCAGATTCCACAGAAAGAAGGCTAGCAAAGAGATCCACGAAATACAGATATAACTCTGTGAGATGAATTCACAGAACACTAAGCAGTTTCTCAGAAAGCTTCTTTCCAGATTTCATCTGAGGATATTTCCTTTTTCACCATAGCCCTCTATGGGCTTCCAAATATCACTTTGCCAATTCCACAAGAACTGTCTTAGCGAAAGGCTTCTTCAGGGGAAAGCTGTAACTCTGTGAGATGATTTCACAGAACACAAAGAAGTTTCTCAGAAAGCTTCTTTCTTTTTGTTATCGGAGGATATTTCCTTTGGTCCTATAATCTTCAAAGGGATCCGAAATATCTGTTCTCAGATTCCACAGAAATAAGGCTAGCAAAGAGATCTACGAAACACAGATGTACCTCTGTGAGATGAATTCACAGAACACTAAGCAGTTTCTCAGAAAGCTTCTTTCCAGATTTCATCTGAGGATATTTCCTTTTTCACCAGAGCCCTCTAAGGGCTTCCAAATATCACTTTGCCAATTCCACAAGAACGGTCTCAGCGAAAGGCTTCTTGAGGGGAAAGCTGTAACTCTGTGAGATGATTTCACAGAACACAAACAAGTTTCTCAGAAAGCTTCTTTCTCTTTGTTATCGGAGGATATTTCCTTTGGCCCTATAGTCTTCAAAGGGATCCGAAATATCTGTTCTCAGATTCCACAGAAAGAAGGCTAGCAAAGAGATCCACGAAATACAGATGTAACTCTGTGAGATGAATTAACAGAACACTAAGCAGTTTCTCAGAAAGCTTCTTTCCAGATTTCATCTGAGGATATTTCCTTTTTCACCATAGCCCTCTATGGGCTTCCAAATATCACTTTGCCAATTCCACAAGAACTGTCTTAGCGAAAGTCTTCTTGAGGGGAAAGCTGTAACTCTGTGAGATGATTTCACAAAACACAAAGAAGTTTCTCAGAAACTTCTTTCTCTTTGTTATCGGAGGATATTTCCTTTGGCCCTACAGTCTTCAAAGGGATCCGAAATATCTGTTCTCAGATTCCACAGAAAGAAGGCTAGCAAAGAGATCCACGAAATACAGATGTAACCATGTGAGATGAATTCACAGAACACTAAGCAGTTTCTCAGAAAGCTTCTTTCCAGATTTCATCTGAGGATATTTCCTTTTTCACCGTAGCCCTCTATGGGCTTCCAAATATCACTTTCCCAATTCCACAAAAACTGTCTCAGCGAAAGGCTTCCTGAGGGGAAAGCTGTAACTCTGTGAGATGATTTCACAGAACACAAAGAAGTTTCTCAGAAAGCTTCTTTCTCTTTGTTATCGGAGGATATTTCCTTTGGCCCTAGAGTCTTCAAAGGGATCCGAAATATCTCTTCTCCGATTCCACAGAAATAAGGCTAGCAAAGAGATCTACGAAACACAGATGTACCTCTGTGAGATGAATTCACAGAACACTAAGCAGTTTCTCAGAAAGCTTCTTTCCAGATTTCATCTGAGGATATTTCCTTTTTCACCAGAGCCCTCTAAGGGCTTCCAAATATCACATTGCCAATTCCACAAGAACGGTCTCAGCGAAAGGCTTCTTGAGGGGAAAGCTGTAACTCTGTGAGATGATTTCACAGAACACAAAGAAGTTTCTCAGGAAGCTTCTTTCTCTTTGTTATCGGAGGATATTTCCTTTGGCCCCATGGTCTTCAAAGGGATCCGAAATATCTGTTCTCAGATTCCACAGAAAGAAGGCTAGCAAAGAGATCCTCGAAATACAGATGTAACACTGTGAGATGAATTCACAGAACACTAAGCAGTTTCTCAGAAAGCTTCTTTCCAGATTTCATCTGAGGATATTTCCTTTTTCACCATAGCCCTCTATGGGCTTCCAAATATCACTTTGCCAATTCCACAAGAACTGTCTTAGCGAAAGGCTTCTTGAGGGGAAAGCTGTAACTCTGTGAGATGATTTCACAGAACACAAAGAAGTTTCTCAGAAAGCTTCTTTCTCTTTGTTATCGGAGGATATTTCCTTTGGCCCTACAGTCTTCAAAGGGATCCGAAATATCTGTTCTCAGATTCCACAGAAAGAAGGCTAGCAAAGAGATCCACGAAATACAGATGTAACCATGTGAGATGAATTCACAGAACACTAAGCAGTTTCTCAGAAAGCTTCTTTCCAGATTTCATCTGAGGATATTTCCTTTTTCACCATAGCCCTCTATGGGATTCCAAATATCACTTTGCCAATTCCACAAGAACTGTCTTAGCGAAAGGCTTCTTGAGGGGAAAGCTGTAACTCTGTGAGATGATTTCACAGAACACAAAGAAGTTTCTCAGAAAGCTTCTTTCTCTTTGTTATGGGAGGATATTTCCTTTGGCCCTATAGTCTTCAAAGGGATCTGAAATATCTGTTCTCAGATTCCACAGAAATAAGGCTACCAAAGAGATCTACGAAACACACATATAACTCTGTGAGATGAATTCACAGAACACTAAGCAGTTTCTCAGAAAGCTTCTTTCCAGATTTCATCTGAGGATATTTCCTTTTTCACCATAGCCCTCTATGGGCTTCCAAATATCACTTTGCCAATTCCACAAGAACTGTCTTAGCGAAAGGCTTCTTGAGGGGAAAGCTGTACCTCTGTGAGATGATTTCACAGAACACAAAGAAGTTTCTCAGAAAGCTTCTTTCTCTTTGTTATGGGAGGATATTTCCTTTGGCCCTATAGTCTTCAATGAGATCCGAAATATCTGTTCTCAGATTCCACAGAAAGAAGGCTAGCAAAGAGATCCACGAAATACAGATATAACTCTGTGAGATGAATTCACAGAACACTAAGCAGTTTCTCAGAAAGCTTCTTTCCAGATTTCATCTGAGGATATTTCCTTTTTCACCATAGCCCTCTATGGGCTTCCAAATATCACTTTGCCAATTCCACAAGAACTGTCTTAGCGAAAGGCTTCTTCAGGGGAAAGCTGTAACTCTGTGAGATGATTTCACAGAACACAAAGAAGTTTCTCAGAAAGCTTCTTTCTTTTTGTTATCGGAGGATATTTCCTTTGGTCCTATAATCTTCAAAGGGATCCGAAATATCTGTTCTCAGATTCCACAGAAATAAGGCTAGCAAAGAGATCTACGAAACACAGATGTACCTCTGTGAGATGAATTCACAGAACACTAAGCAGTTTCTCAGAAAGCTTCTTTCCAGATTTCATCTGAGGATATTTCCTTTTTCACCAGAGCCCTCTAAGGGCTTCCAAATATCACTTTGCCAATTCCACAAGAACGGTCTCAGCGAAAGGCTTCTTGAGGGGAAAGCTGTAACTCTGTGAGATGATGTCACAGAACACAAAGAAGTTTCTCAGAAAGCTTCTTTCTCTTTGTTATGGGAGGATATTTCCTTTGGCCCTATAGTCTTCAAAGGGATCTGAAATATCTGTTCTCAGATTCCACAGAAATAAGGCTACCAAAGAGATCTACGAAACACACATATAACTCTGTGAGATGAATTCACAGAACACTAAGCAGTTTCTCAGAAAGCTTCTTTCCAGATTTCATCTGAGGATATTTCCTTTTTCACCATAGCCCTCTATGGGCTTCCAAATATCACTTTGCCAATTCCACAAGAACTGTCTTAGCGAAAGGCTTCTTGAGGGGAAAGCTGTACCTCTGTGAGATGATTTCACAGAACACAAAGAAGTTTCTCAGAAAGCTTCTTTCTCTTTGTTATCGGAGGATATTTCCTTTGGCCCTATAGTCTTCAATGAGATCCGAAATATCTGTTCTCAGATTCCACAGAAAGAAGGCTAGCAAAGAGATCCACGAAATACAGATATAACTCTGTGAGATGAATTCACAGAACACTAAGCAGTTTCTCAGAAAGCTTCTTTCCAGATTTCATCTGAGGATATTTCCTTTTTCACCATAGCCCTCTATGGGCTTCCAAATATCACTTTGCCAATTCCACAAGAACTGTCTTAGCGAAAGGCTTCTTCAGGGGAAAGCTGTAACTCTGTGAGATGATTTCACAGAACACAAAGAAGTTTCTCAGAAAGCTTCTTTCTTTTTGTTATCGGAGGATATTTCCTTTGGTCCTATAATCTTCAAAGGGATCCGAAATATCTGTTCTCAGATTCCACAGAAATAAGGCTAGCAAAGAGATCTACGAAACACAGATGTACCTCTGTGAGATGAATTCACAGAACACTAAGCAGTTTCTCAGAAAGCTTCTTTCCAGATTTCATCTGAGGATATTTCCTTTTTCACCAGAGCCCTCTAAGGGCTTCCAAATATCACTTTGCCAATTCCACAAGAACGGTCTCAGCGAAAGGCTTCTTGAGGGGAAAGCTGTAACTCTGTGAGATGATTTCACAGAACACAAACAAGTTTCTCAGAAAGCTTCTTTCTCTTTGTTATCGGAGGATATTTCCTTTGGCCCTATAGTCTTCAAAGGGATCCGAAATATCTGTTCTCAGATTCCACAGAAAGAAGGCTAGCAAAGAGATCCACGAAATACAGATGTAACTCTGTGAGATGAATTAACAGAACACTAAGCAGTTTCTCAGAAAGCTTCTTTCCAGATTTCATCTGAGGATATTTCCTTTTTCACCATAGCCCTCTATGGGCTTCCAAATATCACTTTGCCAATTCCACAAGAACTGTCTTAGCGAAAGTCTTCTTGAGGGGAAAGCTGTAACTCTGTGAGATGATTTCACAAAACACAAAGAAGTTTCTCAGAAACTTCTTTCTCTTTGTTATCGGAGGATATTTCCTTTGGCCCTACAGTCTTCAAAGGGATCCGAAATATCTGTTCTCAGATTCCACAGAAAGAAGGCTAGCAAAGAGATCCACGAAATACAGATGTAACCATGTGAGATGAATTCACAGAACACTAAGCAGTTTCTCAGAAAGCTTCTTTCCAGATTTCATCTGAGGATATTTCCTTTTTCACCATAGCCCTCTATGGGCTTCCAAATATCACTTTGCCAATTCCACAAGAACTGTCTTAGCGAAAGTCTTCTTGAGGGTAAAGCTGTAACTCTGTGAGATGATTTCACACAACACAAAGAAGTTTCTCAGAAACTTCTTTCTCTTTGTTATCGGAGGATATTTCCTTTGGCCCTACAGTCTTCAAAGGGATCCGAAATATCTGATCTCAGATTCCACAGAAAGAAGGCTAGCAAAGAGATCCACGAAATACAGATGTAACTCTGTGAGATGAATTCACAGAACACTAAGCAGTTTCTCAGAAAGCTTCTTTCCAGATTTCATCTGAGCATATTTCCTTTTTCACCGTAGCCCTCTATGGGCTTCCAAATATCACTTTCCCAATTCCACAAAAACTGTCTCAGCGAAAGGCTTCCTGAGGGGAAAGCTGTAACTCTGTGAGATGATTTCACAGAACACAAAGAAGTTTCTCAGAAAGCTTCTTTCTCTTTGTTATCGGAGGATATTTCCTTTGGCCCTAGAGTCTTCAAAGGGATCCGAAATATCTCTTCTCCGATTCCACAGAAATAAGGCTAGCAAAGAGATCTACGAAACACAGATGTACCTCTGTGAGATGAATTCACAGAACACTAAGCAGTTTCTCAGAAAGCTTCTTTCCAGATTTCGTCTGAGGATATTTCCTTTTTCACCAGAGCCCTCTAAGGGCTTCCAAATATCACATTGCCAATTCCACAAGAACGGTCTCAGCGAAAGGCTTCTTGAGGGGAAAGCTGTAACTCTGTGAGATGATTTCACAGAACACAAAGAAGTTTCTCAGGAAGCTTCTTTCTCTTTGTTATCGGAGGATATTTCCTTTGGCCCTATAGTCTTCAATGAGATCCGAAATATCTGTTCTCAGATTCCACAGAAAGAAGGCTAGCAAAGAGATCCACGAAATACAGATATAACTCTGTGAGATGAATTCACAGAACACTAAGCAGTTTCTCAGAAAGCTTCTTTCCAGATTTCATCTGAGGATATTTCCTTTTTCACCATAGCCCTCTATGGGCTTCCAAATATCACTTTGCCAATTCCACAAGAACTGTCTTAGCGAAAGGCTTCTTCAGGGGAAAGCTGTAACTCTGTGAGATGATTTCACAGAACACAAAGAAGTTTCTCAGAAAGCTTCTTTCTTTTTGTTATCGGAGGATATTTCCTTTGGTCCTATAATCTTCAAAGGGATCCGAAATATCTGTTCTCAGATTCCACAGAAATAAGGCTAGCAAAGAGATCTACGAAACACAGATGTACCTCTGTGAGATGAATTCACAGAACACTAAGCAGTTTCTCAGAAAGCTTCTTTCCAGATTTCATCTGAGGATATTTCCTTTTTCACCAGAGCCCTCTAAGGGCTTCCAAATATCACTTTGCCAATTCCACAAGAACGGTCTCAGCGAAAGGCTTCTTGAGGGGAAAGCTGTAACTCTGTGAGATGATTTCACAGAACACAAACAAGTTTCTCAGAAAGCTTCTTTCTCTTTGTTATCGGAGGATATTTCCTTTGGCCCTATAGTCTTCAAAGGGATCCGAAATATCTGTTCTCAGATTCCACAGAAAGAAGGCTAGCAAAGAGATCCACGAAATACAGATGTAACTCTGTGAGATGAATTAACAGAACACTAAGCAGTTTCTCAGAAAGCTTCTTTCCAGATTTCATCTGAGGATATTTCCTTTTTCACCATAGCCCTCTATGGGCTTCCAAATATCACTTTGCCAATTCCACAAGAACTGTCTTAGCGAAAGTCTTCTTGAGGGGAAAGCTGTAACTCTGTGAGATGATTTCACAAAACACAAAGAAGTTTCTCAGAAACTTCTTTCTCTTTGTTATCGGAGGATATTTCCTTTGGCCCTACAGTCTTCAAAGGGATCCGAAATATCTGTTCTCAGATTCCACAGAAAGAAGGCTAGCAAAGAGATCCACGAAATACAGATGTAACCATGTGAGATGAATTCACAGAACACTAAGCAGTTTCTCAGAAAGCTTCTTTCCAGATTTCATCTGAGGATATTTCCTTTTTCACCATAGCCCTCTATGGGCTTCCAAATATCACTTTGCCAATTCCACAAGAACTGTCTTAGCGAAAGTCTTCTTGAGGGTAAAGCTGTAACTCTGTGAGATGATTTCACACAACACAAAGAAGTTTCTCAGAAACTTCTTTCTCTTTGTTATCGGAGGATATTTCCTTTGGCCCTACAGTCTTCAAAGGGATCCGAAATATCTGATCTCAGATTCCACAGAAAGAAGGCTAGCAAAGAGATCCACGAAATACAGATGTAACTCTGTGAGATGAATTCACAGAACACTAAGCAGTTTCTCAGAAAGCTTCTTTCCAGATTTCATCTGAGCATATTTCCTTTTTCACCGTAGCCCTCTATGGGCTTCCAAATATCACTTTCCCAATTCCACAAAAACTGTCTCAGCGAAAGGCTTCCTGAGGGGAAAGCTGTAACTCTGTGAGATGATTTCACAGAACACAAAGAAGTTTCTCAGAAAGCTTCTTTCTCTTTGTTATCGGAGGATATTTCCTTTGGCCCTAGAGTCTTCAAAGGGATCCGAAATATCTCTTCTCCGATTCCACAGAAATAAGGCTAGCAAAGAGATCTACGAAACACAGATGTACCTCTGTGAGATGAATTCACAGAACACTAAGCAGTTTCTCAGAAAGCTTCTTTCCAGATTTCGTCTGAGGATATTTCCTTTTTCACCAGAGCCCTCTAAGGGCTTCCAAATATCACATTGCCAATTCCACAAGAACGGTCTCAGCGAAAGGCTTCTTGAGGGGAAAGCTGTAACTCTGTGAGATGATTTCACAGAACACAAAGAAGTTTCTCAGGAAGCTTCTTTCTCTTTGTTATCGGAGGATATTTCCTTTGGCCCCATGGTCTTCAAAGGGATCCGAAATATCTGTTCTCAGATTCCACAGAAAGAAGGCTAGCAAAGAGATCCTCGAAATACAGATGTAACACTGTGAGATGAATTCACAGAACACTAAGCAGTTTCTCAGAAAGCTTCTTTCCAGATTTCATCTGAGGATATTTCCTTTTTCACCATAGCCCTCTATGGGCTTCCAAATATCACTTTGCCAATTCCACAAGAACTGTCTTAGCGAAAGGCTTCTTGAGGGGAAAGCTGTAACTCTGTGAGATGATTTCACAGAACACAAAGAAGTTTCTCAGAAAGCTTCTTTCTCTTTGTTATCGGAGGATATTTCCTTTGGCCCTACAGTCTTCAAAGGGATCCGAAATATCTGTTCTCAGATTCCACAGAAAGAAGGCTAGCAAAGAGATCCACGAAATACAGATGTAACCATGTGAGATGAATTCACAGAACACTAAGCAGTTTCTCAGAAAGCTTCTTTCCAGATTTCATCTGAGGATATTTCCTTTTTCACCATAGCCCTCTATGGGATTCCAAATATCACTTTGCCAATTCCACAAGAACTGTCTTAGCGAAAGGCTTCTTGAGGGGAAAGCTGTAACTCTGTGAGATGATTTCACAGAACACAAAGAAGTTTCTCAGAAAGCTTCTTTCTCTTTGTTATGGGAGGATATTTCCTTTGGCCCTATAGTCTTCAAAGGGATCTGAAATATCTGTTCTCAGATTCCACAGAAATAAGGCTACCAAAGAGATCTACGAAACACACATATAACTCTGTGAGATGAATTCACAGAACACTAAGCAGTTTCTCAGAAAGCTTCTTTCCAGATTTCATCTGAGGATATTTCCTTTTTCACCATAGCCCTCTATGGGCTTCCAAATATCACTTTGCCAATTCCACAAGAACTGTCTTAGCGAAAGTCTTCTTGAGGGGAAAGCTGTAACTCTGTGAGATGATTTCACAGAACACAAAGAAGTTTCTCAGAAAGCTTCTTTCTCTTTGTTATCGGAGGATATTTCCTTTGGCCCTAGAGTCTTCAAAGGGATCCGAAATATCTCTTCTCCGATTCCACAGAAATAAGGCTAGCAAAGAGATCTACGAAACACAGATGTACCTCTGTGAGATGAATTCACAGAACACTAAGCAGTTTCTCAGAAAGCTTCTTTCCAGATTTCGTCTGAGGATATTTCCTTTTTCACCAGAGCCCTCTAAGGGCTTCCAAATATCACATTGCCAATTCCACAAGAACGGTCTCAGCGAAAGGCTTCTTGAGGGGAAAGCTGTAACTCTGTGAGATGATTTCACAGAACACAAAGAAGTTTCTCAGGAAGCTTCTTTCTCTTTGTTATCGGAGGATATTTCCTTTGGCCCTATAGTCTTCAATGAGATCCGAAATATCTGTTCTCAGATTCCACAGAAAGAAGGCTAGCAAAGAGATCCACGAAATACAGATATAACTCTGTGAGATGAATTCACAGAACACTAAGCAGTTTCTCAGAAAGCTTCTTTCCAGATTTCATCTGAGGATATTTCCTTTTTCACCATAGCCCTCTATGGGCTTCCAAATATCACTTTGCCAATTCCACAAGAACTGTCTTAGCGAAAGGCTTCTTCAGGGGAAAGCTGTAACTCTGTGAGATGATTTCACAGAACACAAAGAAGTTTCTCAGAAAGCTTCTTTCTTTTTGTTATCGGAGGATATTTCCTTTGGTCCTATAATCTTCAAAGGGATCCGAAATATCTGTTCTCAGATTCCACAGAAATAAGGCTAGCAAAGAGATCTACGAAACACAGATGTACCTCTGTGAGATGAATTCACAGAACACTAAGCAGTTTCTCAGAAAGCTTCTTTCCAGATTTCATCTGAGGATATTTCCTTTTTCACCAGAGCCCTCTAAGGGCTTCCAAATATCACTTTGCCAATTCCACAAGAACGGTCTCAGCGAAAGGCTTCTTGAGGGGAAAGCTGTAACTCTGTGAGATGATTTCACAGAACACAAACAAGTTTCTCAGAAAGCTTCTTTCTCTTTGTTATCGGAGGATATTTCCTTTGGCCCTATAGTCTTCAAAGGGATCCGAAATATCTGTTCTCAGATTCCACAGAAAGAAGGCTAGCAAAGAGATCCACGAAATACAGATGTAACTCTGTGAGATGAATTAACAGAACACTAAGCAGTTTCTCAGAAAGCTTCTTTCCAGATTTCATCTGAGGATATTTCCTTTTTCACCATAGCCCTCTATGGGCTTCCAAATATCACTTTGCCAATTCCACAAGAACTGTCTTAGCGAAAGTCTTCTTGAGGGGAAAGCTGTAACTCTGTGAGATGATTTCACAAAACACAAAGAAGTTTCTCAGAAACTTCTTTCTCTTTGTTATCGGAGGATATTTCCTTTGGCCCTACAGTCTTCAAAGGGATCCGAAATATCTGTTCTCAGATTCCACAGAAAGAAGGCTAGCAAAGAGATCCACGAAATACAGATGTAACCATGTGAGATGAATTCACAGAACACTAAGCAGTTTCTCAGAAAGCTTCTTTCCAGATTTCATCTGAGGATATTTCCTTTTTCACCATAGCCCTCTATGGGCTTCCAAATATCACTTTGCCAATTCCACAAGAACTGTCTTAGCGAAAGTCTTCTTGAGGGTAAAGCTGTAACTCTGTGAGATGATTTCACACAACACAAAGAAGTTTCTCAGAAACTTCTTTCTCTTTGTTATCGGAGGATATTTCCTTTGGCCCTACAGTCTTCAAAGGGATCCGAAATATCTGATCTCAGATTCCACAGAAAGAAGGCTAGCAAAGAGATCCACGAAATACAGATGTAACTCTGTGAGATGAATTCACAGAACACTAAGCAGTTTCTCAGAAAGCTTCTTTCCAGATTTCATCTGAGCATATTTCCTTTTTCACCGTAGCCCTCTATGGGCTTCCAAATATCACTTTCCCAATTCCACAAAAACTGTCTCAGCGAAAGGCTTCCTGAGGGGAAAGCTGTAACTCTGTGAGATGATTTCACAGAACACAAAGAAGTTTCTCAGAAAGCTTCTTTCTCTTTGTTATCGGAGGATATTTCCTTTGGCCCTAGAGTCTTCAAAGGGATCCGAAATATCTCTTCTCCGATTCCACAGAAATAAGGCTAGCAAAGAGATCTACGAAACACAGATGTACCTCTGTGAGATGAATTCACAGAACACTAAGCAGTTTCTCAGAAAGCTTCTTTCCAGATTTCGTCTGAGGATATTTCCTTTTTCACCAGAGCCCTCTAAGGGCTTCCAAATATCACATTGCCAATTCCACAAGAACGGTCTCAGCGAAAGGCTTCTTGAGGGGAAAGCTGTAACTCTGTGAGATGATTTCACAGAACACAAAGAAGTTTCTCAGGAAGCTTCTTTCTCTTTGTTATCGGAGGATATTTCCTTTGGCCCCATGGTCTTCAAAGGGATCCGAAATATCTGTTCTCAGATTCCACAGAAAGAAGGCTAGCAAAGAGATCCTCGAAATACAGATGTAACACTGTGAGATGAATTCACAGAACACTAAGCAGTTTCTCAGAAAGCTTCTTTCCAGATTTCATCTGAGGATATTTCCTTTTTCACCATAGCCCTCTATGGGCTTCCAAATATCACTTTGCCAATTCCACAAGAACTGTCTTAGCGAAAGGCTTCTTGAGGGGAAAGCTGTAACTCTGTGAGATGATTTCACAGAACACAAAGAAGTTTCTCAGAAAGCTTCTTTCTCTTTGTTATCGGAGGATATTTCCTTTGGCCCTACAGTCTTCAAAGGGATCCGAAATATCTGTTCTCAGATTCCACAGAAAGAAGGCTAGCAAAGAGATCCACGAAATACAGATGTAACCATGTGAGATGAATTCACAGAACACTAAGCAGTTTCTCAGAAAGCTTCTTTCCAGATTTCATCTGAGGATATTTCCTTTTTCACCATAGCCCTCTATGGGATTCCAAATATCACTTTGCCAATTCCACAAGAACTGTCTTAGCGAAAGGCTTCTTGAGGGGAAAGCTGTAACTCTGTGAGATGATTTCACAGAACACAAAGAAGTTTCTCAGAAAGCTTCTTTCTCTTTGTTATGGGAGGATATTTCCTTTGGCCCTATAGTCTTCAAAGGGATCTGAAATATCTGTTCTCAGATTCCACAGAAATAAGGCTACCAAAGAGATCTACGAAACACACATATAACTCTGTGAGATGAATTCACAGAACACTAAGCAGTTTCTCAGAAAGCTTCTTTCCAGATTTCATCTGAGGATATTTCCTTTTTCACCATAGCCCTCTATGGGCTTCCAAATATCACTTTGCCAATTCCACAAGAACTGTCTTAGCGAAAGTCTTCTTGAAGGGAAAGCTGTAACTCTGTGAGATGATTTCACAAAACACAAAGAAGTTTCTCAGAAACTTCTTTCTCTTTGTTATCGGAGGATATTTCCTTTGGCCCTACAGTCTTCAAAGGGATCCGAAATATCTGTTCTCAGATTCCACAGAAAGAAGGCTAGCAAAGAGATCCACGAAATACAGATGTAACCATGTGAGATGAATTCACAGAACGCTAAGCAGTTTCTCAGAAAGCTTCTTTCCAGATTTCATCTGAGGATATTTCCTTTTTCACCATAGCCCTCTATGGGCTTCCAAATATCACTTTGCCAATTCCACAAGAACTGTCTTAGCGAAAGGCTTCTTGAGGGGAAAGCTGTAACTCTGTGAGATGATTTCACAGAACACAAAGAAGTTTCTCAGAAACTTCTTTCTCTTTGTTATCGGACGATATTTCCTTTGGCCCTACAGTCTTCAAAGGGATCCGAAATATCTGTTCTCAGATTCCACAGAAAGAAGGCTAGCAAAGAGATCCACGAAATACAGATGTAACTCTGTGAGATGAATTCACAGAACACTAAGCAGTTTCTCAGAAAGCTTCTTTCCAGATTTCATCTGAGGATATTTCCTTTTTCACCATAGCCCTCTATGGGCTTCCAAATATCACTTTCCCAATTCCACAAGAACTATCTCAGCGAAAGGCTTCCTGAGGGGAAAGCTGTAACTCTGTGAGATGATTTCACAGAACACAAAGAAGTTTCTCAGAAAGCTTCTTTCTCTTTGTTATCGGAGGATATTTCCTTTGGCCCTAGAGTCTTCAAAGGGATCCGAAATATCTCTTCTCCGATTCCACAGAAATAAGGCTAGCAAAGAGATCTACGAAACACAGATGTAACTCTGTGAGATGAATTCACAGAACCCTAAGCAGTTTCTCAGAAAGCTTCTTTCCAGATTTCATCTGAGGATATTTCCTTTTTCACCATAGCCCTCTATGGGCTTCCAAATATCACTTTGCCAATTCCACAAGAACTGTCTTAGCGAAAGGCTTCTTGAGGGGAAAGCTGTACCTCTGTGAGATGATTTCACAGAACACAAAGAAGTTTCTCAGAAAGCTTCTTTCTCTTTGTTATCGGAGGATATTTCCTTTGGCCCTATAGTCTTCAATGAGATCCGAAATATCTGTTCTCAGATTCCACAGAAAGAAGGCTAGCAAAGAGATCCACGAAATACAGATATAACTCTGTGAGATGAATTCACAGAACACTAAGCAGTTTCTCAGAAAGCTTCTTTCCAGATTTCATCTGAGGATATTTCCTTTTTCACCATAGCCCTCTATGGGATTCCAAATATCACTTTGCCAATTCCACAAGAACTGTCTTAGCGAAAGGCTTCTTCAGGGGAAAGCTGTAACTCTGTGAGATGATTTCACAGAACACAAAGAAGTTTCTCAGAAAGCTTCTTTCTTTTTGTTATCGGAGGATATTTCCTTTGGTCCTATAATCTTCAAAGGGATCCGAAATATCTGTTCTCAGATTCCACAGAAATAAGGCTAGCAAAGAGATCTACGAAACACAGATGTACCTCTGTGAGATGAATTCACAGAACACTAAGCAGTTTCTCAGAAAGCTTCTTTCCAGATTTCATCTGAGGATATTTCCTTTTTCACCAGAGCCCTCTAAGGGCTTCCAAATATCACTTTGCCAATTCCACAAGAACGGTCTCAGCGAAAGGCTTCTTGAGGGGAAAGCTGTAACTCTGTGAGATGATTTCACAGAACACAAACAAGTTTCTCAGAAAGCTTCTTTCTCTTTGTTATCGGAGGATATTTCCTTTGGCCCTATAGTCTTCAAAGGGATCCGAAATATCTGTTCTCAGATTCCACAGAAAGAAGGCTAGCAAAGAGATCCACGAAATACAGATGTAACTCTGTGAGATGAATTAACAGAACACTAAGCAGTTTCTCAGAAAGCTTCTTTCCAGATTTCATCTGAGGATATTTCCTTTTTCACCATAGCCCTCTATGGGCTTCCAAATATCACTTTGCCAATTCCACAAGAACTGTCTTAGCGAAAGTCTTCTTGAGGGGAAAGCTGTAACTCTGTGAGATGATTTCACAAAACACAAAGAAGTTTCTCAGAAACTTCTTTCTCTTTGTTATCGGAGGATATTTCCTTTGGCCCTACAGTCTTCAAAGGGATCCGAAATATCTGTTCTCAGATTCCACAGAAAGAAGGCTAGCAAAGAGATCCACGAAATACAGATGTAACCATGTGAGATGAATTCACAGAACACTAAGCAGTTTCTCAGAAAGCTTCTTTCCAGATTTCATCTGAGGATATTTCCTTTTTCACCATAGCCCTCTATGGGCTTCCAAATATCACTTTGCCAATTCCACAAGAACTGTCTTAGCGAAAGTCTTCTTGAGGGTAAAGCTGTAACTCTGTGAGATGATTTCACACAACACAAAGAAGTTTCTCAGAAACTTCTTTCTCTTTGTTATCGGAGGATATTTCCTTTGGCCCTACAGTCTTCAAAGGGATCCGAAATATCTGATCTCAGATTCCACAGAAAGAAGGCTAGCAAAGAGATCCACGAAATACAGATGTAACTCTGTGAGATGAATTCACAGAACACTAAGCAGTTTCTCAGAAAGCTTCTTTCCAGATTTCATCTGAGGATATTTCCTTTTTCACCGTAGCCCTCTATGGGCTTCCAAATATCACTTTCCCAATTCCACAAAAACTGTCTCAGCGAAAGGCTTCCTGAGGGGAAAGCTGTAACTCTGTGAGATGATTTCACAGAACACAAAGAAGTTTCTCAGAAAGCTTCTTTCTCTTTGTTATCGGAGGATATTTCCTTTGGCCCTAGAGTCTTCAAAGGGATCCGAAATATCTCTTCTCCGATTCCACAGAAATAAGGCTAGCAAAGAGATCTACGAAACACAGATGTACCTCTGTGAGATGAATTCACAGAACACTAAGCAGTTTCTCAGAAAGCTTCTTTCCAGATTTCGTCTGAGGATATTTCCTTTTTCACCAGAGCCCTCTAAGGGCTTCCAAATATCACATTGCCAATTCCACAAGAACGGTCTCAGCGAAAGGCTTCTTGAGGGGAAAGCTGTAACTCTGTGAGATGATTTCACAGAACACAAAGAAGTTTCTCAGGAAGCTTCTTTCTCTTTGTTATCGGAGGATATTTCCTTTGGCCCCATGGTCTTCAAAGGGATCCGAAATATCTGTTCTCAGATTCCACAGAAAGAAGGCTAGCAAAGAGATCCTCGAAATACAGATGTAACACTGTGAGATGAATTCACAGAACACTAAGCAGTTTCTCAGAAAGCTTCTTTCCAGATTTCATCTGAGGATATTTCCTTTTTCACCATAGCCCTCTATGGGCTTCCAAATATCACTTTGCCAATTCCACAAGAACTGTCTTAGCGAAAGGCTTCTTGAGGGGAAAGCTGTAACTCTGTGAGATGATTTCACAGAACACAAAGAAGTTTCTCAGAAAGCTTCTTTCTCTTTGTTATCGGAGGATATTTCCTTTGGCCCTACAGTCTTCAAAGGGATCCGAAATATCTGTTCTCAGATTCCACAGAAAGAAGGCTAGCAAAGAGATCCACGAAATACAGATGTAACCATGTGAGATGAATTCACAGAACACTAAGCAGTTTCTCAGAAAGCTTCTTTCCAGATTTCATCTGAGGATATTTCCTTTTTCACCATAGCCCTCTATGGGATTCCAAATATCACTTTGCCAATTCCACAAGAACTGTCTTAGCGAAAGGCTTCTTGAGGGGAAAGCTGTAACTCTGTGAGATGATTTCACAGAACACAAAGAAGTTTCTCAGAAAGCTTCTTTCTCTTTGTTATGGGAGGATATTTCCTTTGGCCCTATAGTCTTCAAAGGGATCTGAAATATCTGTTCTCAGATTCCACAGAAATAAGGCTACCAAAGAGATCTACGAAACACACATATAACTCTGTGAGATGAATTCACAGAACACTAAGCAGTTTCTCAGAAAGCTTCTTTCCAGATTTCATCTGAGGATATTTCCTTTTTCACCATAGCCCTCTATGGGCTTCCAAATATCACTTTGCCAATTCCACAAGAACTGTCTTAGCGAAAGTCTTCTTGAAGGGAAAGCTGTAACTCTGTGAGATGATTTCACAGAACACAAAGAAGTTTCTCAGAAACTTCTTTCTCTTTGTTATCGGAGGATATTTCCTTTGGCCCTACAGTCTTCAAAGGGATCCGAAATATCTGTTCTCAGATTCCACAGAAAGAAGGCTAGCAAAGAGATCCACGAAATACAGATGTAACCATGTGAGATGAATTCACAGAACGCTAAGCAGTTTCTCAGAAAGCTTCTTTCCAGATTTCATCTGAGGATATTTCCTTTTTCACCATAGCCCTCTATGGGCTTCCAAATATCACTTTGCCAATTCCACAAGAACTGTCTTAGCGAAAGGCTTCTTGAGGGGAAAGCTGTAACTCTGTGAGATGATTTCACAGAACACAAAGAAGTTTCTCAGAAACTTCTTTCTCTTTGTTATCGGACGATATTTCCTTTGGCCCTACAGTCTTCAAAGGGATCCGAAATATCTGTTCTCAGATTCCACAGAAAGAAGGCTAGCAAAGAGATCCACGAAATACAGATGTAACTCTGTGAGATGAATTCACAGAACACTAAGCAGTTTCTCAGAAAGCTTCTTTCCAGATTTCATCTGAGGATATTTCCTTTTTCACCATAGCCCTCTATGGGCTTCCAAATATCACTTTCCCAATTCCACAAGAACTATCTCAGCGAAAGGCTTCCTGAGGGGAAAGCTGTAACTCTGTGAGATGATTTCACAGAACACAAAGAAGTTTCTCAGAAAGCTTCTTTCTCTTTGTTATCGGAGGATATTTCCTTTGGCCCTAGAGTCTTCAAAGGGATCCGAAATATCTCTTCTCCGATTCCACAGAAATAAGGCTAGCAAAGAGATCTACGAAACACAGATGTAACTCTGTGAGATGAATTCACAGAACCCTAAGCAGTTTCTCAGAAAGCTTCTTTCCAGATTTCATCTGAGGATATTTCCTTTTTCACCGTAGCCCTCTATCTGTTTCAAAATATCACTTTGCCAATTCCACAAGAACTGTCTTAGCGAAAGGCTTCTTGAGGGGAATGCTGTAACTCTGTGAGATGATTTCACAGAACACAAAGAAGTTTCTCAGAAAGCTTCTTTCTCTTTGTTATCGGAGGATATTTCCTTTGGCCCTATGGTCTTCAAAGGGATCCGAAATATCTTTTCTCAGATTCCACAGAAAGAAGGCTAGAAAAGAGATCCAAGAAATACAGATGTAACTCTGTGAGATGAATTAACAGAACACTAAGCAGATTCTCAGAAAGCTTCTTTCCAGATTTCATCTGAGGATATTTCCTTTTTCACCATAGCCCTCTATGGGCTTCCAAATATCACTTTGCCAATTCCACAAGAACTGTCTTAGCGAAAGGCTTCTTGAGGGGAAAGCTGTAACTCTGTGAGATGATTTCACAGAACACAAAGAAGTTTCTCAGAAAGCTTCTTTCTCTTTGTTATCGGAGGATATTTCCTTTGGCCCTATAGTCTTCAAAGGGATCCGAAATATCTGTTCTCAGATTCCACAGAAATAAGGCTAGCAAAGAAATTTACGAAACACACATATAACTATGTGAGATGAATTCACAGAACACTAAGCAGTTTCTCAGAAAGCTTCTTTCCAGATTTTATCTGAGGATATTTGCTTTTTCACCATAGCCCTCTATGGGCTTCCAAATATCACTTTGCCAATTCCACAAGAACTGTCTTAGCGAAAGGCTTCTTGAGGGGAAAGCTGTAACTCTGTGAGATGATTTCACAGAACACAAAGAAGTTTCTCTGAAAGCTTCTTTCTCTTTGTTATCGGAGGATATTTCCTTTGGCCCTATAGTCTTCAAAGGGATCCGAAATATCTGTTCTCAGATTCCACAGAAAGAAGGCTAGCAAAGAGATCTACGAAACAAAGATGTAACACTGTGAGATGAATTCACAGAATACTAAGCATTTTCTCAGAAAGCTTCTTTCCAGATTTCATCTGAGGATATTTCCTTTTTCACCAGAGCCCTCTATGGGCTTCCAAATATCACTTTGCCAATTCCACAAGAACTGTCTTAGCGAAAGGCTTCTTGAGGGGAAAGCTGTAACTCTGTGAGATCATTTCACAGAACACAAAGAAGTTTCTCAGAAAGCTTCTTTCTCTTTGTTATCGGAGGATATTTCCTTTGGCCCTATAGTCTTCAAAGGGATCTGAAATATCTGTTCTCAGATTCCACAGAAATAAGGCTACCAAAGAGATCTACGAAACACACATATAACTCTGTGAGATGAATTCACAGAACACTAAGCAGTTTCTCAGAAAGCTTCTTTCCAGATTTCATCTGAGGATATTTCCTTTTTCACCATAGCCCTCTATGGGCTTCCAAATATCACTTTGCCAATTCCACAAGAACTGTCTTAGCGAAAGGCTTCTTGAGGGGAAAGCTGTAACTCTGTGAGATGATTACACAGAACACAAAGAAGTTTCTCAGAAAGCTTCTTTCTCTTTGTTATGGGAGGATATTTCCTTTGGCCATATAGTCTTCAAAGGGATCTGAAATATCTGTTCTCAGATTCCACAGAAATAAGGCTACCAAAGAGATCTACGAAACACATATATAACTCTGTGAGATGAATTCACAGAACACTAAGCAGTTTCTCAGAAAGCTTCTTTCCAGATTTCATCTGAGGATATTTCCTTTTTCACCATAGCCCTCTATGGGCTTCCAAATATCACTTTGCCAATTCCACAAGAACTGTCTTAGCGAAAGTCTTCTTGAGGGGAAAGCTGTAACTCTGTGAGATGATTTCACAGAACACAAAGAAGTTTCTCAGAAAGCTTCTTTCTCTTTGTTATCGGAGGATATTTCCTTTGGCCCTACAGTCTTCAAAGGGATCCGAAATATCTGTTCTCCGATTCCACAGAAAGAAGGCTAGCAAAGAGATCCACGAAATGCAGATGTAACCATGTGAGATGAATTCACAGAACACTAAGCAGTTTCTCAGAAAGCTTCTTTCCAGATTTCATCTGAGGATATTTCCTTTTTCACCATAGCCCTCTATGGGCTTCCAAATATCACTTTCCCAATTCCACAAGAACTGTCTTAGCGAATGTCTTCTTGAGGGGAAAGCTGTAACTCTGTGAGATGATTTCACAGAACACAAAGAAGTTTCTCAGAAAGCTTCTTTCTCTTTGTTATCGGAGGATATTTCCTTTGGCCCTATAGTCTTCAAAGGGATCCGAAATATCTGTTCTCCGATTCCAGAGAAATAAGGCTAGCAAAGAAATTTAGGAAACACACATATAACTATGTGAGATGAATTCACAGAACACTAAGCAGTTTCTCAGAAAGCTTCTTTCCAGATTTCATCTGAGGATATTTCCTTTTTCACCATAGCCCTCTATGGGCTTCCAAATATCACTTTGCCAATTCCACAAGAACTGTCTCTGCGAAAGGCTTCTTGAGGGGAAAGCTGTAACTCTGTGAGATGATTTTACAGAACACAAAGAAGTTTCTCAAAAAGCTTCTTTCTCTTTGTTATCGGAGGATATGTCCTTTCGCCCTATAGTCTTCAAAGGGATCCGAAATATCTGTTCTCAGATTCCACAGAAAGAAGGCTAGCAAAGACATCCACGAAATACAGATGTAACTCTGTGAGATAAATTCACAGAACACTAAGCAGTTTCTCAGAAAACTTCTTTCCAGATTTCATCTTAGGATATTTCCTTTTTCACCATAGCCCTCTATGGGCTTCCAAATATTACTTTGCCAATTGCACAAGAACTGTCTTAGCGAAAGGCTTCTTGAGGGGAAAGATGTAACTCTGTGAGATGATTTCACAGAACACAAAGAAGTTTCTCAGAAAGCTTCTTTCTCTTTGTTATGGGAGGATATTTCCTTTGGCCCTATAGTCTTCAATGAGATCCGAAATATCTGTTCTCAGATTCCACAGAAAGAAGGCTAGCAAAGAGATCCACGAAATACAGATATAACTCTGTGAGATGAATTCACAGAACACTAAGCAGTTTCTCAGAAAGCTTCTTTCCAGATTTCATCTGAGGATATTTCCTTTTTCACCATAGCCCTCTATGGGCTTCCAAATATCACTTTGCCAATTCCACAAGAACTGTCTTAGCGAAAGGCTTCTTGAGGGGAAAGCTGTAACTCTGTGAGATGATTTCACAGAACACAAAGAAGTTTCTCAGAAAGCTTCTTTCTCTTTGTTATCGGAGGATAGTTCCTTTGGCCCTATAGTCTTCAAAGGGATCTGAAATATCTGTTCTCAGATTCCACAGAAATAAGGCTACCAAAGAGATCTACGAAACACACATATAACTCTGTGAGATGAATTCACAGAACACTAAGCAGTTTCTCAGAAAGCTTCTTTCCAGATATCATCTGAGGATATTTCCTTTTTCACCATAGCCCTCTATGGGCTTCCAAATATCACTTTGCCAATTCCACAAGAACTGTCTTAGCGAAAGGCTTCTTGAGGGGAAAGATGTAACTCTGTGAGATGATGTCACAGAACACAAAGAAGTTTCTCAGAAAGCTTCTTTCTCTTTGTTATGGGAGGATATTTCCTTTGGCCCTATAGTCTTCAAAGGGATCTGAAATATCTGTTCTCAGATTCCACAGAAATAAGGCTACCAAAGAGATCTACGAAACACACATATAACTCTGTGAGATGAATTCACAGAACACTAAGCAGTTTCTCAGAAAGCTTCTTTCCAGATTTCATCTGAGGATATTTCCTTTTTCACCATAGCCCTCTATGGGCTTCCAAATATCACTTTGCCAATTCCACAAGAACTGTCTTAGCGAAAGGCTTCTTGAGGGGAAAGCTGTAACTCTGTGAGATGATTTCACAGAACACAAAGAAGTTTCTCAGAAAGCTTCTTTCTCTTTGTTATGGGAGGATATTTCCTTTGGCCCTATAGTCTTCAATGAGATCCGAAATATCTGTTCTCAGATTCCACAGAAAGAAGGCTAGCAAAGAGATCCACGAAATACAGATATAACTCTGTGAGATGAATTCACAGAACACTAAGCAGTTTCTCAGAAAGCTTCTTTCCAGATTTCATCTGAGGATATTTCCTTTTTCACCATAGCCCTCTATGGGCTTCCAAATATCACTTTGCCAATTCCACAAGAACTGTCTTAGCGAAAGGCTTCTTCAGGGGAAAGCTGTAACTCTGTGAGATGATTTCACAGAACACAAAGAAGTTTCTCAGAAAGCTTCTTTCTTTTTGTTATCGGAGGATATTTCCTTTGGTCCTATAATCTTCAAAGGGATCCGAAATATCTGTTCTCAGATTCCACAGAAATAAGGCTAGCAAAGAGATCTACGAAACACAGATGTACCTCTGTGAGATGAATTCACAGAACACTAAGCAATTTCTCAGAAAGCTTCTTTCCAGATTTCATCTGAGGATATTTCCTTTTTCACCAGAGCCCTCTAAGGGCTTCCAAATATCACTTTGCCAATTCCACAAGAACGGTCTCAGCGAAAGGCTTCTTGAGGGGAAAGCTGTAACTCTGTGAGATGATTTCACAGAACACAAACAAGTTTCTCAGAAAGCTTCTTTCTCTTTGTTATCGGAGGATATTTCCTTTGGCCCTATGGTCTTCAAAGGGATCCGAAATATCTGTTCTCAGATTCCACAGAAAGAAGGCTAGCAAAGAGATCCACGAAATACAGATGTAACTCTGTGAGATGAATTAACAGAACACTAAGCAGTTTCTCAGAAAGCTTCTTTCCAGATTTCATCTGAGGATATTTCCTTTTTCACCATAGCCCTCTATGGGCTTCCAAATATCACTTTGCCAATTCCACAAGAACTGTCTTAGCGAAAGGCTTCTTGAGGGGAAAGATGTAACTCTGTGAGATGATTTCACAGAACACAAAGAAGTTTCTCAGAAACTTCTTTCTCTTTGTTATCGGAGGATATTTCCTTTGGCCCTACAGTCTTCAAAGGGATCCGAAATATCTGTTCTCAGATTCCACAGAAAGAAGGCTAGCAAAGAGATCCACGAAATACATATGTAACCATGTGAGATGAATTCACAGAACACTAAGCAGTTTCTCAGAAAGCTTCTTTCCAGATTTCATCTGAGGATATTTCCTTTTTCACCATAGCCCTCTATGGGCTTCCAAATATCACTTTGCCAATTCCACAAGAACTGTCTTAGCGAAAGTCTTCTTGAGGGGAAAGCTGTAACTCTGTGAGATGATTTCACACAACACAAAGAAGTTTCTCAGAAACTTCTTTCTCTTTGTTATCGGAGGATATTTCCTTTGGCCCTACAGTCTTCAAAGGGATCCGAAATATCTGTTCTCAGATTCCACAGAAAGAAGGCTAGCAAAGAGATCCTCGAAATACAGATGTAACACTGTGAGATGAATTCACAGAACGCTAAGCAGTTTCTCAGAAAGCTTCTTACCAGATTTCATCTGAGGATATTTCCTTTTTCACCATAGCCCTCTATGGGCTTCCAAATATCACTTTGCCAATTCCACAAGAACTGTCTTAGCGAAAGGCTTCTTCAGGGGAAAGCTGTAACTCTGTGAGATGATTTCACAGAACACAAAGAAGTTTCTCAGAAAGCTTCTTTCTTTTTGTTATCGGAGGATATTTCCTTTGGTCCTATAATCTTCAAAGGGATCCGAAATATCTGTTCTCAGATTCCACAGAAATAAGGCTAGCAAAGAGATCTACGAAACACAGATGTACCTCTGTGAGATGAATTCACAGAACACTAAGCAATTTCTCAGAAAGCTTCTTTCCAGATTTCATCTGAGGATATTTCCTTTTTCACCAGAGCCCTCTAAGGGCTTCCAAATATCACTTTGCCAATTCCACAAGAACGGTCTCAGCGAAAGGCTTCTTGAGGGGAAAGCTGTAACTCTGTGAGATGATTTCACAGAACACAAACAAGTTTCTCAGAAAGCTTCTTTCTCTTTGTTATCGGAGGATATTTCCTTTGGCCCTATGGTCTTCAAAGGGATCCGAAATATCTGTTCTCAGATTCCACAGAAAGAAGGCTAGCAAAGAGATCCACGAAATACAGATGTAACTCTGTGAGATGAATTAACAGAACACTAAGCAGTTTCTCAGAAAGCTTCTTTCCAGATTTCATCTGAGGATATTTCCTTTTTCACCATAGCCCTCTATGGGCTTCCAAATATCACTTTGCCAATTCCACAAGAACTGTCTTAGCGAAAGGCTTCTTGAGGGGAAAGATGTAACTCTGTGAGATGATTTCACAGAACACAAAGAAGTTTCTCAGAAACTTCTTTCTCTTTGTTATCGGAGGATATTTCCTTTGGCCCTACAGTCTTCAAAGGGATCCGAAATATCTGTTCTCAGATTCCACAGAAAGAAGGCTAGCAAAGAGATCCACGAAATACATATGTAACCATGTGAGATGAATTCACAGAACACTAAGCAGTTTCTCAGAAAGCTTCTTTCCAGATTTCATCTGAGGATATTTCCTTTTTCACCATAGCCCTCTATGGGCTTCCAAATATCACTTTGCCAATTCCACAAGAACTGTCTTAGCGAAAGTCTTCTTGAGGGGAAAGCTGTAACTCTGTGAGATGATTTCACACAACACAAAGAAGTTTCTCAGAAACTTCTTTCTCTTTGTTATCGGAGGATATTTCCTTTGGCCCTACAGTCTTCAAAGGGATCCGAAATATCTGTTCTCAGATTCCACAGAAAGAAGGCTAGCAAAGAGATCCTCGAAATACAGATGTAACACTGTGAGATGAATTCACAGAACGCTAAGCAGTTTCTCAGAAAGCTTCTTACCAGATTTCATCTGAGGATATTTCCTTTTTCACCATAGCCCTCTATGGGCTTCCAAATATCACTTTGCCAATTCCACAAGAACTGTCTTAGCGAAAGTCTTCTTGAGGGGAAAGCTGTAACTCTGTGAGATGATTTCACAGAATACAAAGAAGTTTCTCAGAAACTTCTTTCTCTTTGTTATCGGAGGATATTTCCTTTGGCCCTACAGTCTTCAAAGGGATCCGAAATATCTGTTCTCCGATTCCACAGAAAGAAGGCTAGCAAAGAGATCCACGAAATACAGATGTAACCATGTGAGATGAATTCACAGAACACTAAGCAGTTTCTCAGAAAGCTTCTTTCCAGATTTCATCTGAGGATATTTCCTTTTTCACCATAGCCCTCTATGGGCTTCCAAATATCACTTTCCCAATTCCACAAGAACTGTCTTAGCGAATGTCTTCTTGAGGGGAAAGCTGTAACTCTGTGAGATGATTTCACAGAACACAAAGAAGTTTCTCAGAAAGCTTCTTTCTCTTTGTTATCGGAGGATATTTCCTTTGGCCCTATAATCTTCAAAGGGATCCGAAATATCTGTTCTCAGATTCCACAGAAATAAGGCTAGCAAAGAAATTTACGAAACACACATATAACTATGTGAGATGAATTCACAGAACACTAAGCAGTTTCTCAGAAAGCTTCTTTCCAGATTTCATCTGAGGATATTTCCTTTTTCACCATAGCCCTCTATGGGCTTCCAAATATCACTTTGCCAATTCCACAAGAACTGTCTCTGCGAAAGGCTTCTTGAGGGGAAAGCTGTAACTCTGTGAGATGATTTTACAGAACACAAAGAAGTTTCTCAAAAAGCTTCTTTCTCTTTGTTATCGGAGGATATTTCCTTTCGCCCTATAGTCTTCAAAGGGATCCGAAATATCTGTTCTCAGATTCCACAGAAAGAAGGCTAGCAAAGACATCCACGAAATACAGATGTAACTCTGTGAGATAAATTCACAGAACACTAAGCAGTTTCTCAGAAAACTTCTTTCCAGATTTCATCTTAGGATATTTCCTTTTTCACCCTAGCCCTCTATGGGCTTCCAAATATCACTTTGCCAATTCCACAAGAACTGTCTTAGCGAAAGGCTTCTTGAGGGGAAAGCTGTAACTCTGTGAGATGATTTCACAGAACACAAAGAAGTTTCTCAGAAAGCTTCTTTCTCTTTGTTATCGGAGGATATTTCCTTTGGCCCTATAGTCTTCAAAGGGATCCGAAATATCTGTTCTCAGATTCCACAGAAATAAGGCTAGCAAAGAGATCTACGAAACACAGATGTAACTCTGTGAGATGAATTAACAGAACACTAAGCAGTTTCTCAGAAAGCCTCTTTCCCGATTTCATCTGAGGATATTTCCTTTTTCACCATAGCCCTCTAAGGGCTTCCAAATATCACTTTGCCAATTCCACAAGAACTGTCTTAGAGAAAGGCTTCTTGAGGGGAAAGCTGTAACTCTGTGAGATGATTTCACAGAACACAAAGAAGTTTCTCAGAAAGCTTCTTTCTCTTTGTTATCGGAGGATATTTCCTTTGGCCCTATGGTCTTCAAAGGGATCCGAAATATCTGTTCTCAGATTCCACAGAAAGAAGGCTATCAAAGAGATCTACGAAACAAAGATGTAACTCTGTGAGATGAATTCACAGAACACTAAGCAGTTTCTCAGAAAGCTTCTTTCCAGATTTCATCTGAGGATATTTCCTTTTTCACCATAGCCCTCTATGGGCTTCCAAATATCACTTTGCCAATTCCACAAGAACTGTCTTAGCGAAAGGCTTCTTGAGGGGAAAGCTGTAACTCTGTGAGATGATTTCACAGAACACAAAGAAGTTTCTCAGAAAGCTTCTTTCTCTTTGTTATCGGAGGATATATCCTTTGGCCCTATAGTCTTCAAAGGGATCTGAAATATCTGTTCTCAGATTCCACAGAAATAAGGCTACCAAAGAGATCTACGAAACACACATATAACTCTGTGAGATGAATTCACAGAACACTAAGCAGTTTCTCAGAAAGCTTCTTTCCAGATATCATCTGAGGATATTTCCTTTTTCACCATATCCCTCTATGGACTTCCAAATATCACTTTGCCAATTCCACAAGAACTGTCTTAGCGAAAGGCTTCTTGAGGGGAAAGATGTAACTCTGTGAGATGATGTCACAGAACACAAAGAAGTTTCTCAGAAAGCTTCTTTCTCTTTATTATGGGAGGATATTTCCTTTGGCCCTATAGTCTTCAAAGGGATCTGAAATATCTGTTCTCAGATTCCACAGAAATAAGGCTACCAAAGAGATCTACGAAACACACATATAACTCTGTGAGATGAATTCACTGAACACTAAGCAGTTTCTCAGAAAGCTTCTTTCCAGATTTCATCTGAGGATATTTCCTTTTTCACCATAGCCCTCTATGGGCTTCCAAATATCACTTTGCCAATTCCACAAGAACTGTCTTAGCGAAAGGCTTCTTGAGGGGAAAGCTGTACCTCTGTGAGATGATTTCACAGAACACAAAGAAGTTTCTCAGAAAGCTTCTTTCTCTTTGTTATCGGAGGATATTTCCTTTGGCCCTATAGTCTTCAATGAGATCCGAAATATCTGTTCTCAGATTCCACAGAAAGAAGGCTAGCAAAGAGATCCACGAAATACAGATATAACTCTGTGAGATGAATTCACAGAACACTAAGCAGTTTCTCAGAAAGCTTCTTTCCAGATTTCATCTGAGGATATTTCCTTTTTCACCATAGCCCTCTATGGGCTTCCAAATATCACTTTGCCAATTCCACAAGAACTGTCTTAGCGAAAGGCTTCTTCAGGGGAAAGCTGTAACTCTGTGAGATGATTTCACAGAACACAAAGAAGTTTCTCAGAAAGCTTCTTTCTTTTTGTTATCGGAGGATATTTCCTTTGGTCCTATAATCTTCAAAGGGATCCGAAATATCTGTTCTCAGATTCCACAGAAATAAGGCTAGCAAAGAGATCTACGAAACACAGATGTACCTCTGTGAGATGAATTCACAGAACACTAAGCAGTTTCTCAGAAAGCTTCTTTCCAGATTTCATCTGAGGATATTTCCTTTTTCACCAGAGCCCTCTAAGGGCTTCCAAATATCACTTTGCCAATTCCACAAGAACGGTCTCAGCGAAAGGCTTCTTGAGGGGAAAGCTGTAACTCTGTGAGATGATTTCACAGAACACAAACAAGTTTCTCAGAAAGCTTCTTTCTCTTTGTTATCGGAGGATATTTCCTTTGGCCCTATAGTCTTCAAAGGGATCCGAAATATCTGTTCTCAGATTCCACAGAAAGAAGGCTAGCAAAGAGATCCACGAAATACAGATGTAACTCTGTGAGATGAATTAACAGAACACTAAGCAGTTTCTCAGAAAGCTTCTTTCCAGATTTCATCTGAGGATATTTCCTTTTTCACCATAGCCCTCTATGGGCTTCCAAATATCACTTTGCCAATTCCACAAGAACTGTCTTAGCGAAAGTCTTCTTGAGGTGAAAGCTGTAACTCTGTGAGATGATTTCACAAAACACAAAGAAGTTTCTCAGAAACTTCTTTCTCTTTGTTATCGGAGGATATTTCCTTTGGCCCTACAGTCTTCAAAGGGATCCGAAATATCTGTTCTCAGATTCCACAGAAAGAAGGCTAGCAAAGAGATCCACGAAATACAGATGTAACCATGTGAGATGAATTCACAGAACACTAAGCAGTTTCTCAGAAAGCTTCTTTCCAGATTTCATCTGAGGATATTTCCTTTTTCACCATAGCCCTCTATGGGCTTCCAAATATCACTTTGCCAATTCCACAAGAACTGTCTTAGCGAAAGTCTTCTTGAGGGTAAAGCTATAACTCTGTGAGATGATTTCACACAACACAAAGAAGTTTCTCAGAAACTTCTTTCTCTTTGTTATCGGAGGATATTTCCTTTGGCCCTACAGTCTTCAAAGGGATCCGAAATATCTGATCTCAGATTCCACAGAAAGAAGGCTAGCAAAGAGATCCACGAAATACAGATGTAACTCTGTGAGATGAATTCACAGAACACTAAGCAGTTTCTCAGAAAGCTTCTTTCCAGATTTCATCTGAGGATATTTCCTTTTTCACCGTAGCCCTCTATGGGCTTCCAAATATCACTTTCCCAATTCCACAAGAACTGTCTCAGCGAAAGGCTTCCTGAGGGGAAAGCTGTAACTCTGTGAGATGATTTCACAGAACACAAAGAAGTTTCTCAGAAAGCTTCTTTCTCTTTGTTATCGGAGGATATTTCCTTTGGCCCTAGAGTCTTCAAAGGGATCCGAAATATCTCTTCTCCGATTCCACAGAAATAAGGCTAGCAAAGAGATCTACGAAACACAGATGTACCTCTGTGAGATGAATTCACAGAACACTAAGCAGTTTCTCAGAAGGCTTCTTTCCAGATTTCATCTGAGGATATTTCCTTTTTCACCAGAGCCCTCTAAGGGCTTCCAAATATCACTTTGCCAATTCCACAAGAACGGTCTCAGCGAAAGGCTTCTTGAGGGGAAAGCTGTAACTCTGTGAGATGATTTCACAGAACACAAAGAAGTTTCTCAGAAAGCTTCTTTCTCTTTGTTATCGGAGGATATTTCCTTTGGCCCCATGGTCTTCAAAGGGATCCGAAATATCTGTTCTCAGATTCCACAGAAAGAAGGCTAGCAAAGAGATCCTCGAAATACAGATGTAACACTGTGAGATGAATTCACAGAACACTAAGCAGTTTCTCAGAAAGCTTCTTTCCAGATTTCATCTGAGGATATTTCCTTTTTCACCATAGCCCTCTATGGGCTTCCAAATATCACTTTGCCAATTCCACAAGAACTGTCTTAGCGAAAGGCTTCTTGAGGGGAAAGCTGTAACTCTGTGAGATGATTTCACAGAACACAAAGAAGTTTCTCATAAAGATTCATTCTCTTTGTTATCGGAGGATATTTCCTTTGGCCCTATAGTCTTCAAAGGGATCCGAAATATCTGTTCTCAGATTCCACAGAAAGAAGGCTAGCAAAGAGATCCACGAAATACAGATGTAACCATGTGAGATGAATTCACAGAACACTAAGCAGTTTCTCAGAAAGCTTCTTTCCAGATTTCATCTGAGGATATTTCCTTTTTCACCATAGCCCTCTATGGGATTCCAAATATCACTTTGCCAATTCCACAAGAACTGTCTTAGCGAAAGGCTTCTTGAGGGGAAAGCTGTAACTCTGTGAGATGATTTCACAGAACACAAAGAAGTTTCTCAGAAAGCTTCTTTCTCTTTGTTATGGGAGGATATTTCCTTTGGCCCTATAGTCTTCAAAGGGATCTGAAATATCTGTTCTCAGATTCCACAGAAATAAGGCTACCAAAGAGATCTACGAAACACACATATAACTCTGTGAGATGAATTCACAGAACACTAAGCAGTTTCTCAGAAAGCTTCTTTCCAGATTTCATCTGAGGATATTTCCTTTTTCACCATAGCCCTCTATGGGCTTCCAAATATCACTTTGCCAATTCCACAAGAACTGTCTTAGCGAAAGTCTTCTTGAAGGGAAAGCTGTAACTCTGTGAGATGATTTCACAGAACACAAAGAAGTTTCTCAGAAACTTCTTTCTCTTTGTTATCGGAGGATATTTCCTTTGGCCCTACAGTCTTCAAAGGGATCCGAAATATCTGTTCTCAGATTCCACAGAAAGAAGGCTAGCAAAGAGATCCACGAAATACAGATGTAACCATGTGAGATGAATTCACAGAACGCTAAGCAGTTTCTCAGAAAGCTTCTTTCCAGATTTCATCTGAGGATATTTCCTTTTTCACCATAGCCCTCTATGGGCTTCCAAATATCACTTTGCCAATTCCACAAGAACTGTCTTAGCGAAAGGCTTCTTGAGGGGAAAGCTGTAACTCTGTGAGATGATTTCACAGAACACAAAGAAGTTTCTCAGAAACTTCTTTCTCTTTGTTATCGGACGATATTTCCTTTGGCCCTACAGTCTTCAAAGGGATCCGAAATATCTGTTCTCAGATTCCACAGAAAGAAGGCTAGCAAAGAGATCCACGAAATACAGATGTAACTCTGTGAGATGAATTCACAGAACACTAAGCAGTTTCTCAGAAAGCTTCTTTCCAGATTTCATCTGAGGATATTTCCTTTTTCACCATAGCCCTCTATGGGCTTCCAAATATCACTTTCCCAATTCCACAAGAACTATCTCAGCGAAAGGCTTCCTGAGGGGAAAGCTGTAACTCTGTGAGATGATTTCACAGAACACAAAGAAGTTTCTCAGAAAGCTTCTTTCTCTTTGTTATCGGAGGATATTTCCTTTGGCCCTAGAGTCTTCAAAGGGATCCGAAATATCTCTTCTCCGATTCCACAGAAATAAGGCTAGCAAAGAGATCTACGAAACACAGATGTAACTCTGTGAGATGAATTCACAGAACCCTAAGCAGTTTCTCAGAAAGCTTCTTTCCAGATTTCATCTGAGGATATTTCCTTTTTCACCGTAGCCCTCTATCTGTTTCAAAATATAACTTTGCCAATTCCACAAGAACTGTCTTAGCGAAAGGCTTCTTGAGGGGAATGCTGTAACTCTGTGAGATGATTTCACAGAACACAAAGAAGTTTCTCAGAAAGCTTCTTTCTCTTTGTTATCGGAGGATATTTCCTTTGGCCCTATGGTCTTCAAAGGGATCCGAAATATCTTTTCTCAGATTCCACAGAAAGAAGGCTAGAAAAGAGATCCAAGAAATACAGATGTAACTCTGTGAGATGAATTAACAGAACACTAAGCAGATTCTCAGAAAGCTTCTTTCCAGATTTCATCTGGGGATATTTCCTTTTTCACCATAGCCCTCTATGGGCTTCCAAATATCACTTTGCCAATTCCACAAGAACTGTCTTAGCGAAAGGCTTCTTGAGGGGAAAGCTGTAACTCTGTGAGATGATTTCACAGAACACAAAGAAGTTTCTCAGAAAGCTTCTTTCTCTTTGTTATCGGAGGATATTACCTTTGGCCCTATGGTCTTCAAAGGGATCCGAAATATCTGTTCTCAGATTCCACAGAAAGAAGGCTAGCAAAGAGATCCACGAAATACAGATGTAACCATGTGAGATGAATTCACAGAACACTAAGCAGTTTCTCAGAAAGCTTCTTTCCAGATTTCATCTGAGGATATTTCCTTTTTCACCATAGCCCTCTATGGGCTTCCAAATATCACTTTGCCAATTCCACAAAAACTGTCTTAGCGAAAGTCTTCTTGAGGGGAAAGCTGTAACTCTGTGAGATGATTTCACAGAACACAAAGAAGTTTCTCAGAAAGCTTCTTTCTCTTTGTTATCGGAGGATATTTCCTTTGGCCCTATAGTCTTCAAAGGGATCCGAAATATCTGTTCTCAGATTCCACAGAAATAAGGCTAGCAAAGAAATTTACGAAACACACATATAACTATGTGAGATGAATTCACAGAACACTAAGCAGTTTCTCAGAAAGCTTCTTTCCAGATTTTATCTGAGGATATTTCCTTTTTCACCATAGCCCTCTATGGGCTTCCAAATATCACTTTGCCAATTCCACAAGAACTGTCTTAGCGAAAGGCTTCTTGAGGGGAAAGCTGTAACTCTGTGAGATGATTTCACAGAACACAAAGAAGTTTCTCAGAAAGCTTCTTTCTCTTTGTTATCGGAGGATATTTCCTTTGGCCCTATAGTCTTCAAAGGGATCCGAAATATCTGTTCTCAGATTCCACAGAAAGAAGGCTAGCAAAGAGATCTACGAAACAAAGATGTAACACTGTGAGATGAATTCACAGAATACTAAGCATTTTCTCAGAAAGCTTCTTTCCAGATTTCATCTGAGGATATTTCCTTTTTCACCAGAGCCCTCTATGGGCTTCCCAATATCACTTTGCCAATTCCACAAGAACTGTCTTAGCGAAAGGCTTCTTGAGGGGAAAGCTGTAACTCTGTGAGATGATTTCACAGAACACAAAGAAGTTTCTCAGAAAGCTTCTTTCTCTTTGTTATGGGAGGATATTTCCTTTGGCCCTATAGTCTTCAAAGGGATCTGAAATATCTGTTCTCAGATTCCACAGAAATAAGGCTACCAAAGAGATCTACGAAACACACATATAACTCTGTGAGATGAATTCACAGAACACTAAGCAGTTTCTCAGAAAGCTTCTTTCCAGATTTCATCTGAGGATATTTCCTTTTTCACCATAGCCCTCTATGGGCTTCCAAATATCACTTTGCCAATTCCACAAGAACTGTCTTAGCGAAAGGCTTCTTGAGGGGAAAGCTGTAACTCTGTGAGATGATTTCACAGAACACAAAGAAGTTTCTCAGAAAGCTTCTTTCTCTTTGTTATCGGAGGATATTTCCTTTGGCCCTATAGTCTTCAAAGGGATCCGAAATATCTGTTCTCAGATTCCACAGAAATAAGGCTAGCAAAGAAATTTACGAAACACACATATAACTATGTGAGATGAATTCACAGAACACTAAGCAGTTTCTCAGAAAGCTTCTTTCCAGATTTCATCTGAGGATATTTCCTTTTTCACCATAGCCCTCTATGGGCTTCCAAATATCACTTTGCCAATTCCACAAGAACTGTCTCTGCGAAAGGCTTCTTGAGGGGAAAGCTGTAACTCTGTGAGATGATTTTACAGAACACAAAGAAGTTTCTCAAAAAGCTTCTTTCTCTTTGTTATCGGAGGATATTTCCTTTCGCCCTATAGTCTTCAAAGGGATCCGAAATATCTGTTCTCAGATTCCACAGAAAGAAGGCTAGCAAAGACATCCACGAAATACAGATGTAACTCTGTGAGATAAATTCACAGAACACTAAGCAGTTTCTCAGAAAACTTCTTTCCAGATTTCATCTTAGGATATTTCCTTTTTCACCATAGCCCTCTATGGGCTTCCAAATATCACTTTGCCAATTGCACAAGAACTGTCTTAGCGAAAGGCTTCTTGAGGGGAAAGCTGTAACTCTGTGAGATGATTTCACAGAACACAAAGAAGTTTCTCAGAAAGCTTCTTTCTCTTTGTTATGGGAGGATATTTCCTTTGGCCCTATAGTCTTCAATGAGATCCGAAATATCTGTTCTCAGATTCCACAGAAAGAAGGCTAGCAAAGAGATCCACGAAATACAGATATAACTCTGTGAGATGAATTCACAGAACACTAAGCAGTTTCTCAGAAAGCTTCTTTCCAGATTTCATCTGAGGATATTTCCTTTTTCACCATAGCCCTCTATGGGCTTCCAAATATCACTTTGTCAATTCCACAAGAACTGTCTTAGCGAAAGGCTTCTTCAGGGGAAAGCTGTAACTCTGTGAGATGATTTCACAGAACACAAAGAAGTTTCTCAGAAAGCTTCTTTCTCTTTGTTATCGGAGGATATTTCCTTTGGCCCTATAGTCTTCAAAGGGATCTGAAATATCTGTTCTCAGATTCCACAGAAATAAGGCTACCAAAGAGATCTACGAAACACACATATAACTCTGTGAGATGAATTCACAGAACACTAAGCAGTTTCTCAGAAAGCTTCTTTCCAGATTTCATCTGAGGATATTTCCTTTTTCAGCATAGCCGTCTATGGGCTTCCAAATATCACTTTGCCAATTCCACAAGAACTGTCTTAGCGAAAGGCTTCTTGAGGGGAAAGCTGTAACTCTGTGAGATGATTACACAGAACACAAAGAAGTTTCTCAGAAAGCTTCTTTCTCTTTGTTATCGGAGGATATTTCCTTTGGCCATATAGTCTTCAAAGGGATCTGAAATATCTGTTCTCAGATTCCACAGAAATAAGGCTACCAAAGAGATCTACGAAACACATATATAACTCTGTGAGATGAATTCACAGAACACTAAGCAGTTTCTCAGAAAGCTTCTTTCCAGATTTCATCTGAGGATATTTCCTTTTTCACCATAGCCCTCTATGGGCTTCCAAATATCACTTTGCCAATTCCACAAGAACTGTCTTAGCGAAAGTCTTCTTGAGGGGAAAGCTGTAACTCTGTGAGATGATTTCACAGAACACAAAGAAGTTTCTCAGAAAGCTTCTTTCTCTTTGTTATCGGAGGATATTTCCTTTGGCCCTACAGTCTTCAAAGGGATCCGAAATATCTGTTCTCCGATTCCACAGAAAGAAGGCTAGCAAAGAGATCCACGAAATACAGATGTAACCATGTGAGATGAATTCACAGAACACTAAGCAGTTTCTCAGAAAGCTTCTTTCCAGATTTCATCTGAGGATATTTCCTTTTTCACCATAGCCCTCTATGGGCTTCCAAATATCACTTTCCCAATTCCACAAGAACTGTCTTAGCGAATGTCTTCTTGAGGGGAAAGCTGTAACTCTGTGAGATGATTTCACAGAACACAAAGAAGTTTCTCAGAAAGCTTCTTTCTCTTTGTTATCGGAGGATATTTCCTTTGGCCCTATAGTCTTCAAAGGGATCCGAAATATCTGTTCTCAGATTCCACAGAAATAAGGCTAGCAAAGAAATTGACGAAACACACATATAACTATGTGAGATGAATTCACAGAACACTAAGCAGTTTCTCAGAAAGCTTCTTTCCAGATTTCATCTGAGGATATTTCCTTTTTCACCATAGCCCTCTATGGGCTTCCAAATATCACTTTGCCAATTCCACAAGAACTGTCTCTGCGAAAGGCTTCTTGAGGGGAAAGCTGTAACTCTGTGAGATGATTTTACAGAACACAAAGAAGTTTCTCAAAAAGCTTCTTTCTCTTTGTTATCGGAGGATATTTCCTTTCGCCCTATAGTCTTCAAAGGGATCCGAAATATCTGTTCTCAGATTCCACAGAAAGAAGGCTAGCAAAGACATCCACGAAATACAGATGTAACTCTGTGAGATAAATTCACAGAACACTAAGCAGTTTCTCAGAAAACTTCTTTCCAGATTTCATCTTAGGATATTTCCTTTTTCACCATAGCCCTCTATGGGCTTCCAAATATCACTTTGCCAATTGCACAAGAACTGTCTTAGCGAAAGGCTTCTTGAGGGGAAAGCTGTAACTCTGTGAGATGATTTCACAGAACACAAAGAAGTTTCTCAGAAAGCTTCTTTCTCTTTGTTATGGGAGGATATTTCCTTTGGCCCTATAGTCTTCAATGAGATCCGAAATATCTGTTCTCAGATTCCACAGAAAGAAGGCTAGCAAAGAGATCCACGAAATACAGATATAACTCTGTGAGATGAATTCACAGAACACTAAGCAGTTTCTCAGAAAGCTTCTTTCCAGATTTCAACTGAGGATATTTCCTTTTTCACCATAGCCCTCTATGGGCTTCCAAATATCACTTTGCCAATTCCACAAGAACTGTCTTAGCGAAAGGCTTCTTCAGGGGAAAGCTGTAACTCTGTGAGATGATTTCACAGAACACAAAGAAGTTTCTCAGAAAGCTTCTTTCTCTTTGTTATCGGAGGATATTTCCTTTGGCCCTATAGTCTTCAAAGGGATCTGAAATATCTGTTCTCAGATTCCACAGAAATAAGGCTACCAAAGAGATCTACGAAACACACATATAACTCTGTGAGACGAATTCACAGAACACTAAGCAGTTTCTCAGAAAGCTTCTTTCCAGATATCATCTGAGGATATTTCCTTTTTCACCATAGCCCTCTATGGGCTTCCAAATATCACTTTGCCAATTCCACAAGAACTGTCTTAGCGAAAGGTTTCTTGAGGGGAAAGATGTAACTCTGTGAGATGATGTCACAGAACACAAAGAAGTTTCTCAGAAAGCTTCTTTCTCTTTGTTATGGGAGGATATTTCCTTTGGCCCTATAGTCTTCAAAGGGATCTGAAATATCTGTTCTCAGATTCCACAGAAATAAGGCTACCAAAGAGATCTACGAAACACACATATAACTCTGTGAGATGAATTCACAGAACACTAAGCAGTTTCTCAGAAAGCTTCTTTCCAGATTTCATCTGAGGATATTTCCTTTTTCACCATAGCCCTCTATGGGCTTCCAAATATCACTTTGCCAATTCCACAAGAACTGTCTTAGCGAAAGGCTTCTTGAGGGGAAAGCTGTAACTCTGTGAGATGATTTCACAGAACACAAAGAAGTTTCTCAGAAAGCTTCTTTCTCTTTGTTATGGGAGGATATTTCCTTTGGCCCTATAGTCTTCAATGAGATCCGAAATATCTGTTCTCAGATTCCACAGAAAGAAGGCTAGCAAAGAGATCCACGAAATACAGATATAACTCTGTGAGATGAATTCACAGAACACTAAGCAGTTTCTCAGAAAGCTTCTTTCCAGATTTCATCTGAGGATATTTCCTTTTTCACCATAGCCCTCTATGGGCTTCCAAATATCACTTTGCCAATTCCACAAGAACTGTCTTAGCGAAAGGCTTCTTCAGGGGAAAGCTGTAACTCTGTGAGATGATTTCACAGAACACAAAGAAGTTTCTCAGAAAGCTTCTTTCTTTTTGTTATCGGAGGATATTTCCTTTGGTCCTATAATCTTCAAAGGGATCCGAAATATCTGTTCTCAGATTCCACAGAAATAAGGCTAGCAAAGAGATCTACGAAACACAGATGTACCTCTGTGAGATGAATTCACAGAACACTAAGCAGTTTCTCAGAAAGCTTCTTTCCAGATTTCATCTGAGGATATTTCCTTTTTCACCAGAGCCCTCTAAGGGCTTCCAAATATCACTTTGCCAATTCCACAAGAACGGTCTCAGCGAAAGGCTTCTTGAGGGGAAAGCTGTAACTCTGTGAGATGATTTCACAGAACACAAACAAGTTTCTCAGAAAGCTTCTTTCTCTTTGTTATCGGAGGATATTTCCTTTGGCCCTATGGTCTTCAAAGGGATCCGAAATATCTGTTCTCAGATTCCACAGAAAGAAGGCTAGCAAAGAGATCCACGAAATACAGATGTAACTCTGTGAGATGAATTCACAGAACACTAAGCAGTTTCTCAGAAAGCTTCTTTCCAGATTTCATCTGAGGATATTTCCTTTTTCACCATAGCCCTCTATGGGCTTCCAAATATCACTTTGCCAATTCCACAAGAACTGTCTTAGCGAAAGGCTTCTTCAGGGGAAAGCTGTAACTCTGTGAGATGATTTCACAGAACACAAAGAAGTTTCTCAGAAAGCTTCTTTCTCTTTGTTATCGGAGGATATTTCCTTTGGCCCTATAGTCTTCAAAGGGATCTGAAATATCTGTTCTCAGATTCCACAGAAATAAGGCTACCAAAGAGATCTACGAAACACACATATAACTCTGTGAGATGAATTCACAGAACACTAAGCAGTTTCTCAGAAAGCTTCTTTCCAGATATCATCTGAGGATATTTCCTTTTTCACCATAGCCCTCTATGGGCTTCCAAATATCACTTTGCCAATTCCACAAGAACTGTCTTAGCGAAAGGCTTCTTGAGGGGAAAGATGTAACTCTGTGAGATGATGTCACAGAACACAAAGAAGTTTCTCAGAAAGCTTCTTTCTCTTTGTTATGGGAGGATATTTCCTTTGGCCCTATAGTCTTCAAAGGGATCTGAAATATCTGTTCTCAGATTCCACAGAAATAAGGCTACCAAAGAGATCTACGAAACACACATATAACTCTGTGAGATGAATTCACAGAACACTAAGCAGTTTCTCAGAAAGCTTCTTTCCAGATTTCATCTGAGGATATTTCCTTTTTCACCATAGCCCTCTATGGGCTTCCAAATATCACTTTGCCAATTCCACAAGAACTGTCTTAGCGAAAGGCTTCTTGAGGGGAAAGCTGTAACTCTGTGAGATGATTTCACAGAACACAAAGAAGTTTCTCAGAAAGCTTCTTTCTCTTTGTTATGGGAGGATATTTCCTTTGGCCCTATAGTCTTCAATGAGATCCGAAATATCTGTTCTCAGATTCCACAGAAAGAAGGCTAGCAAAGAGATCCACGAAATACAGATATAACTCTGTGAGATGAATTCACAGAACACTAAGCAGTTTCTCAGAAAGCTTCTTTCCAGATTTCATCTGAGGATATTTCCTTTTTCACCATAGCCCTCTATGGGCTTCCAAATATCACTTTGCCAATTCCACAAGAACTGTCTTAGCGAAAGGCTTCTTCAGGGGAAAGCTGTAACTCTGTGAGATGATTTCACAGAACACAAAGAAGTTTCTCAGAAAGCTTCTTTCTTTTTGTTATCGGAGGATATTTCCTTTGGTCCTATAATCTTCAAAGGGATCCGAAATATCTGTTCTCAGATTCCACAGAAATAAGGCTAGCAAAGAGATCTACGAAACACAGATGTACCTCTGTGAGATGAATTCACAGAACACTAAGCAGTTTCTCAGAAAGCTTCTTTCCAGATTTCATCTGAGGATATTTCCTTTTTCACCAGAGCCCTCTAAGGGCTTCCAAATATCACTTTGCCAATTCCACAAGAACGGTCTCAGCGAAAGGCTTCTTGAGGGGAAAGCTGTAACTCTGTGAGATGATTTCACAGAACACAAACAAGTTTCTCAGAAAGCTTCTTTCTCTTTGTTATCGGAGGATATTTCCTTTGGCCCTATGGTCTTCAAAGGGATCCGAAATATCTGTTCTCAGATTCCACAGAAAGAAGGCTAGCAAAGAGATCCACGAAATACAGATGTAACTCTGTGAGATGAATTAACAGAACACTAAGCAGTTTCTCAGAAAGCTTCTTTCCAGATTTCATCTGAGGATATTTCCTTTTTCACCATAGCCCTCTATGGGCTTCCAAATATCACTTTGCCAATTCCACAAGAACTGTCTTAGCGAAAGGCTTCTTGAGGGGAAAGATGTAACTCTGTGAGATGATGTCACAGAACACAAAGAAGTTTCTCAGAAACTTCTTTCTCTTTGTTATCGTTGGATATTTCCTTTGGCCCTACAGTCTTCAAAGGGATCCGAAATATCTGTTCTCAGATTCCACAGAAAGAAGGCTAGCAAAGAGATCCACGAAATACAGAAGTAACCATGTGAGATGAATTCACAGAACACTAAGCAGTTTCTCAGAAAGCTTCTTTCCAGATTTCATCTGAGGATATTTCCTTTTTCACCATAGCCCTCTATGGGCTTCCAAATATCACTTTGCAAATTCCACAAGAACTGTCTTAGCGAAAGTCTTCTTGAGGGGAAAGCTGTAACTCTGTGAGATGATTTCACACAACACAAAGAAGTTTCTCAGAAACTTCTTTCTCTTTGTTATCGGAGGATATTTCCTTTGGCCCTACAGTCTTCAAGGGATCCGAAATATCTGTTCTCAGATTCCACAGAAAGAAGGCTAGCAAAGAGATCCACGAAATACAGATGTAACTCTGTGAGATGAATTCACAGAACACTAAGCAGTTTCTCAGAAATCTTCTTTCCAGATTTCATCTGAGGATATTTCCTTTTTCACCGTAGCCCTCTATGGGCTTCCAAATATCACTTTCCCAATTCCACAAGAACTGTCTCAGCGAAAGGCTTCCTGAGGGGAAAGCTGTAACTCTGTGAGATGATTTCACAGAACACAAAGAAGTTTCTCAGAAAGCTTCTTTCTCTTTGTTATCGGAGGATATTTCCTTTGGCCCTAGAGTCTTCAAAGGGATCCGAAATATCTCTTCTCCGATTCCACAGAAATAAGGCTAGCAAAGAGATCTACGAAACACAGATGTACCTCTGTGAGATGAATTCACAGAACACTAAGCAGTTTCTCAGAAAGCTTCTTTCCAGATTTCATCTGAGGATATTTCCTTTTTCACCAGAGCCCTCTAAGGGCTTCCAAATATCACTTTGCCAATTCCACAAGAACGGTCTCAGCGAAAGGCTTCTTGAGGGGAAAGCTGTAACTCTGTGAGATGATTTCACAGAACACAAAGAAGTTTCTCAGAAAGCTTCTTTCTCTTTGTTATCGGAGGATATTTCCTTTGGCCCCATGGTCTTCAAAGGGATCCGAAATATCTGTTCTCAGATTCCACAGAAAGAAGGCTAGCAAAGAGATCCTCGAAATACAGATGTAACACTGTGAGATGAATTCACAGAACACTAAGCAGTTTCTCAGAAAGCTTCTTTCCAGATTTCATCTGAGGATATTTCCTTTTTCACCATAGCCCTCTATGGGCTTCCAAATATCACTTTGCCAATTCCACAAGAACTGTCTTAGCGAAAGGCTTCTTGAGGGGAAAGCTGTAACTCTGTGAGATGATTTCACAGAACACAAAGAAGTTTCTCAGAAAGCTTCTTTCTCTTTGTTATCGGAGGATATTTCCTTTGGCCCTACAGTCTTCAAAGGGATCCGAAATATCTGTTCTCAGATTCCACAGAAAGAAGGCTAGCAAAGAGATCCACGAAATACAGATGTAACCATGTGAGATGAATTCACAGAACACTAAGCAGTTTCTTAGAAAGCTTCTTTCCAGATTTCATCTGAGGATATTTCCTTTTTCACCATAGCCCTCTATGGGATTCCAAATATCACTTTGCCAATTCCACAAGAACTGTCTTAGCGAAAGTCTTCTTGAGGGGAAAGCTGTAACTCTGTGAGATGATTTCACAGAACACAAAGAAGTTTCTCAGAAAGCTTCTTTCTCTTTGTTATGGGAGGATATTTCCTTTGGCCCTATAGTCTTCAAAGGGATCCGAAATATCTGTTCTCAGATTCCACAGAAATAAGGCTAGCAAAGAAATTTACGAAACACACATATAACTAAGTGAGATGAATTCACAGAACACTAAGCAGTTTCTCAGAAAGCTTCTTTCCAGATTTTATCTGAGGATATTTCCTTTTTCACCATAGCCCTCTATGGGCTTCCAAATATCACTTTGCCAATTCCACAAGAACTGTCTCAGCGAAAGGCTTCTTGAGGGGAAAGCTGTAACTCTGTGAGATGATTTTACAGAACACAAAGAAGTTTCTCAGAAAGCTTCTTTCTCTTTGTTATGGGAGGATATTTCCTTTGGCCCTATAGTCTTCAAAGGGATCTGAAATATCTGTTCTCAGATTCCACAGAAATAAGGCTACCAAAGAGATCTACGAAACACACATATAACTCTGTGAGATGAATTCACAGAACACTAAGCAGTTTCTCAGAAAGCTTCTTTCCAGATTTCATCTGAGGATATTTCCTTTTTCACCATAGCCCTCTATGGGCTTCCAAATATCACTTTGCCAATTCCACAAGAACTGTCTTAGCGAAAGGCTTCTTGAGGGGAAAGCTGTAACTCTGTGAGATCATTTCACAGAACACAAAGAAGTTTCTCAGAAAGCTTCTTTCTCTTTGTTATGGGAGGATATTTCCTTTGGCCCTATAGTCTTCAATGAGATCCGAAATATCTGTTCTCAGATTCCACAGAAAGAAGGCTAGCAAAGAGATCCAAGAAATACAGATATAACTCTGTGAGATGAATTCACAGAACACTAAGCAGTTTCTCAGAAAGCTTCTTTCCAGATTTCATCTGAGGATAATTCCTTTTTCACCATAGCCCTCTATGGGCTTCCAAATATCACTTTGCCAATTCCACAAGAACTGTCTTAGCGAAAGGCTTCTTCAGGGGAAAGCTGTAACTCTGTGAGATGATTTCACAGAACACAAAGAAGTTTCTCAGAAAGCTTCTTTCTTTTTGTTATCGGAGGATATTTCCTTTGGTCCTATAATCTTCAAAGGGATCCGAAATATCTGTTCTCAGATTCCACAGAAAGAAGGCTAGCAAAGAGATCTACGAAACACAGATGTACCTCTGTGAGATGAATTCAAAGAACACTAAGCAGTTTCTCAGAAAGCTTCTTTCCAGATTTCATCTAAGGATATTTCCTTTTTCACCAGAGCCCTCTAAGGGCTTCCAAATATCACTTTGCCAATTCCACAAGAACGGTCTCAGCGAAAGGCTTCTTGAGGGGAAAGCTGTAACTCTCTGAGATGATTTCACAGAACACAAAGAAGTTTCTCAGAAAGCTTCTTTCTCTTTGTTATCGGAGGATATTTCCTTTGGCCCTATGGTCTTCAAAGGGATCCGAAATATCTGTTCTCAGATTCCACAGAAAGAAGGCTAGCAAAGAGATCCTCGAAATACAGATGTAACACTGTGAGATGAATTCACAGAACGCTAAGCAGTTTCTCAGAAAGCTTCTTTCCAGATTTCATCTGAGGATATTTCCTTTTTCACCATAGCCCTCTATGGGCTTCCAATATCACTTTGCCAATTCCACAAGAACTGTCTTAGCGAAAGGCTTCTTGAGGGGAAAGCTGTAACTCTGTGAGATGATTTCACAGAACACAAAGAAGTTTCTCAGAAAGCTTCTTTCTCTTTGTTATCGGAGGATATTTCCTTTGGCCCTACAGTCTTCAAAGGGATCCGAAATATCTGTTCTCAGATTCCACAGAAAGAAGGCTAGCAAAGAGATCCACGAAATACAGATGTAACCATGTGAGATGAATTCACAGAACACTAAGCAGTTTCTCAGAAAGCTTCTTTCCAGATTTCATCTGAGGATATTTCCTTTTTCACCATAGCCCTCTATGGGCTTCCAAATATCACTTTCCCAATTCCACAAGAACTGTCTTAGCGAATGTCTTCTTGAGGGGAAAGCTGTAACTCTGTGAGATGATTTCACAGAACACAAAGAAGTTTCTCAGAAAGCTTCTTTCTCTTTGTTATCGGAGGATATTTCCTTTGGCCCTATAGTCTTCAAAGGGATCCGAAATATCTGTTCTCAGATTCCACAGAAATAAGGCTAGCAAAGAAATTTACGAAACACACATATAACTATGTGAGATGAATTCACAGAACACTAAGCAGTTTCTCAGAAAGCTTCTTTCCAGATTTTATCTGAGGATATTTCCTTTTTCACCATAGCCCTCTATGGGCTTCCAAATATCACTTTGCCAATTCCACAAGAACTGTCTTAGCGAAAGGCTTCTTGAGGGGAAAGCTGTAGCTCTGTGAGATGATTTTACAGAACACAAAGAAGTTTCTCAGAAAGCTTCTTTCTCTTTGTTATCGGAGGATATTTCCTTTCGCCCTATAGTCTTCAAAGGGATCCGAAATATCTGTTCTCAGATTCCACAGAAAGAAGGCTAGCAAAGAGATCCACGAAATACAGATGTAACTCTGTGAGATAAATTCACAGAACACTAAGCAGTTTCTCAGAAAACTTCTTTCCAGATTTCATCTTAGGATATTTCCTTTTTCACCCTAGCCCTCTATGGGCTTCCAAATATCACTTTGCCAATTCCACAAGAACTGTCTTAGCGAAAGGCTTCTTGAGGGGAAAGCTGTAACTCTGTGAGATGATTTCACAGAACACAAACAAGTTTCTCAGAAAGCTTCTTTCTCTTTGTTATAGGAGGATATTTCCTTTGGCCCTATAGTCTTCAAAGGGATCCGAAATATCTGTTCTCAGATTCCACAGAAATAACGCTAGCAAAGAGATCTACGAAACACAGATGTAACTCTGTGAGATGAATTAACAGAACACTAAGCAGTTTCTCAGAAAGCCTCTTTCCCGATTTCATCTGAGGATATTTCCTTTTTCACCATAGCCCTCTATGGGCTTCCAAATATCACTTTGCCAATTCCACAAGAACTGTCTTAGAGAAAGGCTTCTTTAGGGGAAAGCTGTAACTCTGTGAGATGATTTCACAGAACACAAAGAAGTTTCTCAGAAAGCTTCTTTCTCTTTGTTATCGGAGGATATTTCCTTTGGCCCTATGGTCTTCAAAGGGATCCGAAATATCTGTTCTAAGATTCCACAGAAAGAAGGCTATCAAAGAGATCTATGAAACAAAGATGTAACTCTGTGAGATGAATTAACAGAACACTAAGCAGTTTCTCAGAAAGCTTCTTTCCAGATTTCATCTGAGGATATTTCCTTTTTCACCATAGCCCTCTATGGGCTTCCAAATATCACTTTGCCAATTCCACAAGAACTGTCTTAGCGAAAGGCTTCTTGAGGGGAAAGCTGTAACTCTGTGAGATGATTTCACAGAACACAAACAAGTTTCTCAGAAAGCTTCTTTCCTTTGTTATCGGAGGATATCTCCTTTGGCCCTATAGTCTTCAAAGGGATCTGAAATATCTGTTCTCAGATTCCACAGAAATAAGGCTAACAAAGAGATCTACGAAACACACTTATAACTCTGTGAGATGAATTCACAGAACACTAAGCAGTTTCTCAGAAAGCTTCTTTCCAGATTTCATCTGAGGATATTTCCTTTTTCACCATAGCCCTCTATGGGCTTCCAAATATCACTTTGCCAATTCCACAAGAACTGTCTTAGCGAAAGGCTTCTTGAGGGGAAAGCTGTAACTCTGTGAGATGATTTCACAGAACACAAAGAAGTTTCTCAGAAAGCTTCTTTCTCTTTGTTATGGGAGGATATTTCCTTTGGCCCTATAGTCTTCAATGAGATCCGAAATATCTGTTCTCAGATTCCACAGAAAGAAGGCTAGCAAAGAGATCCATGAAATACAGATATAACTCTGTGAGATGAATTCACAGAACACTAAGCAGTTTCTCAGAAAGCTTCTTTCCAGATTTCATCTGAGGATATTTCCTTTTTCACCATAGCCCTCTATGGGCTTCCAAATATCACTTTGCCAATTCCACAAGAACTGTCTTAGCGAAAGTCTTCTTGAGGGGAAAGCTGTAACTCTGTGAGATGATTTCACAGAACACAAAGAAGTTTCTCAGAAAGCTTCTTTCTTTTTGTTATCGGAGGATATTTCCTTTGGTCCTATAATCTTCAAAGGGATCCGAAATATCTGTTCTCAGATTTCACAGAAATAAGGCTAGCAAAGAGATCTACGAAACACAGATGTACCTCTGTGAGATGAATTTACAGAACACTAAGCAGTTTCTCAGAAAACTTCTTTCCAGATTTCATCTGAGGATATTTCCTTTTTCACCAGAGCCCTCTAAGGGCTTCCAAATATCACTTTGCCAATTCCACAAGAACGGTCTCAGCGAAAGGCTTCTTGAGGGGAAAGCTGTAACTCTGTGAGATGATTTCACAGAACACAAACAAGTTTCTCAGAAAGCTTCTTTCTCTTTGTTATCGGAGGATATTTCCTTTGGCCCTATGGTCTTCAAAGGGATCTGAAATATCTGTTCTCAGATTCTACAGAAAGAAGGCTAGCAAAGAGATCCACGAAATACGGATGTAACTCTGTGAGATGAATTAACAGAACACTAAGCAGTTTTCAGAAAGCTTCTTTCCAGATTTCATATGAGGATATTTCCTTTTTCACCATAGCCCTCTATGGGCTTCCAAATATCACTTTGCCAATTCCACAAGAACTGACTTAGCGAAAGTCTTCTTGAGGGGAAAGCTGTAACTCTGTGAGATGATTTCACAGAACACAAAGAAGTTTCTCAGAAACTTCTTTCTCTTTGTTATCGGAGGATATTTCCTTTGGCCCTACAGTCTTCAAAGGGATCCGAAATATCTGTTCTCAGATTCCACAGAAAGAAGGCTAGCAAAGAGATCCACGAGATACAGATGTAACTCTGTGAGATGAATTCACAGAACACTAAGCAGTTTCTCAGAAAGCTTCTTTCCAGATTTCATCTGAGGATATTTCCTTTTTCACCATAGCCCTCTATGGGCTTCCAAATATCACTTTCCCAATTCCACAAGATCTGTCTCAGCGAAAGGCTTCCTGAGGGGAAAGCAGTAACTCTGTGAGATGATTTCACAGAACACAAAGAAGTTTCTCAGAAAGCTTCTTTCTCTTTGTTATCGCAGGATATTTCCTTTGGCCCTAGAGTCTTCAAAGGGATCCGAAATATCTCTTCTCCGATTCCACAGAAATAAGGCTAGCAAAGAGATCTACGAAACACAGATGTAACTCTGTGAGATGAATTCACAGAACACTAAGCAGTTTCTCAGAAATCTTCTTTCCAGATTTCATCTGAGGATATTTCCTTTTTCACCGTAGCCCTCTATCTGTTTCAAAATATCACTTTGCCAATTCCACAAGAACTGTCTTAGCGAAAGGCTTCTTGAGGGGAAAGCTGTAACTCTGTGAGATGATTTCACAGAACACAAAGAAGTTTCTCAGAAAGCTTCTTTCTCTTTGTTTTCGGAGGATATTTCCTTTGGCCCTATAGTCTTCAAAGGGATCCGAAATATCTGTTCTCAGATTCCACAGAAAGAAGGCTAGCAAAGAGATCCACGAAATACAGATGTAACTCTGTGAGATGAATTCACAGAACACTAAGCAGTTTCTCAGAAAACTTCTTTCCAGAATTCATCTGAGGATATTTCCTTTTTCACCCTAGAACTCTATGGGCTTCCAAATATAACTTTGCCAATTCCACAAGAACTGTCTTAGCGAAAGGCTTCTTGAGGGGAAAGCTGTAACTCTGTGAGATGATTTCACAGAACACAAAGAAGTTTCTCAGAAAGGTTCTTTCTCTTTGTTATCGGAGGATATTTCCTTTGGCCCTATGATCTTCAAAGGGATCCGAAATATCTGTTCTCAGATTCCACAGAAAGAAGGCTAGCAAAGAGATACACGAAATACAGATGTAACTCTGTGAGATGAATTCACAGAACACTAAGCAGTTTCTCAGAAAGCTTCTTTCCAGATTTCATCTGAGGATATTTCCTTTTTCACCATAGCCCTCTATGGGCTTCCAAATATCACTTTGCCAATTCCACAAGAACTGTCTTAGCGAAAGGCTTCTTGAGGGGAAAGCTGTAACTCTCTGAGATGATTTCACAGAACACAAAGAAGTTTCTCAGAAAGCTTCTTTCTCTTTGTTATCGGAGGATATTTCCTTTGGCCCTACAGTCTTCAAAGGGATCCGAAATATCTGTTCTCAGATTCCACAGAAAGAAGGCTAGCAAAGAGATCCACGAAATACAGATGTAACCATGTGAGATGAATTCACAGAACACTAAGCAGTTTCTCAGAAAGCTTCTTTCCAGATTTCATCTGAGGATATTTCCTTTTTCACCATAGCCCTCTATGGGCTTCCAAATATCACTTTGCCAATTCCACAAGAACTGTCTTAGCGAAAGTCTTCTTGAGGGGAAAGCTGTAACTCTGTGAGATGATTTCACAGAACACAAAGAAGTTTCTCAGAAAGCTTCTTTCTCTTTGTTATCGGAGGATATTTCCTTTGGCCTAATAGTCTTCAAAGGGATCCGAAATATCTGTTCTCAGATTCCACAGAAATAAGGCTAGCAAAGAAATTTACGAAACACACATATAACTATGTGAGATGAATTCACAGAACACTAAGCAGTTTCTCAGAAAGCTTCTTTCCAGATTTTATCTGAGGATATTTCCTTTTTCACCATAGCCCTCTATGGGCTTCCAAATATCACTTTGCCAATTCCACAAGAACTGTCTTAGCGAAAGCCTTCTTGAGGGGAAAGCTGTAACTCTGTGAGATGATTTCACAGAACACAAAGAAGTTTCTCAGAAAGCTTCTTTCTCTTTGTTATCGGAGGATATTTCCTTTGGCCCTATAGTCTTCAAAGGGATCCGAAATATCTGTTCTCAGATTCCACAGAAAGAAGGCTAGCAAAGAGATCTACGAAACAAAGATGTAACTCTGTGAGATGAATTCACAGAATACTAAGCAGTTTCTCAGAAAGCTTCTTTCCAGATTTCATCTGAGGATATTTCCTTTTTCACCATAGCCCTCTATGGGCTTCCAAATATCACTTTGCCAATTCCACAAGAACTGTCTTAGCGAAAGGCTTCTTGAGGGGAAAGCTGTAACTCTGTGAGATGATTTCACAGAACACAAAGAAGTTTCTCAGAAAGCTTCTTTCTCTTTGTTATCGGAGGATATTTCCTTTGGCCCTATAGTCTTCAAAGGGATCTGAAATATCTGTTCTCAGATTCCACAGAAATAAGGCTACCAAAGAGATCTACGAAACACACATATAACTCTGTGAGATGAATTCACAGAACACTAAGCAGTTTCTCAGAAAGCTTCTTTCCAGATTTTATCTGAGGATATTTCCTTTTTCACCCTAGCCCTCTATGGGCTTCCAAATATCACTTTGCCAATTCCACAAGAACCGTCTTAGCGAAAGGCTTCTTGAGGGGAAAGCTGTAACTCTGTGAGATGATTTCACAGAACACAAACAAGTTTCTCAGAATGCTTCTTTCTCTTTGTTATCGGAGGATATTTCCTTTGGCCCTATAGTCTTCAAAGGGATCCGAAATATCTGTTCTCAGATTCCACAGAAATAAGGCTAGCAAAGAGATCTACGAAACACAGATGTAACTCTGTGAGATGAATTAACAGAACACTAAACAGTTTCTCAGAAAGCCTCTTTCCCGATTTCATCTGAGGATATTTCCTTTTTCACCATAGACCTCTATGGGCTTCCAAATAACACTTTGCCAATTCCACAAGAACTGTCTTAGAGAAAGGCTTCTTGAGGGGAAAGCTGTAACTCTGTGAGATGATTTCACAGAACACAAAGAAGTTTCTCAGAAAGCTTCTTTCCCTTTGTTATCGGAGGATATTTCCTTTGGCCCTATGGTCTTCAAAGGGATCCGAAATATCTGTTCTCAGATTCCACAGAAAGAAGGCTATCAAAGAGATCTACGAAACAAAGATGTAACTCTGTGAGATGAATTCACAGAACACTAAGCAGTTTCTCAGAAAGCTTCTTTCCAGATTTCATCTGAGGATATTTCCTTTTTCACCATAGCCCTCTATGGGCTTCCAAATATCACTTTGCCAATTCCACAAGAACTGTCTTAGCGAAAGGCTTCTTGAGGGGAAAGCTGTAACTCTGTGAGATGATTTCACAGAACACAAGGAAGTTTCTCAGAAAGCTTCTTTCTCTTTGTTATCGGAGGATATTTCCTTTGGCCCTATAGTCTTCAAAGGGATCTGAAATATCTGTTCTCAGATTCCAGAGAAATAAGGCTACCAAAGAGATCTACGAAACACACATATAACTCTGTGAGATGAATTCACAGAACACTAAGCAGTTTCTCAGAAAGCTTCTTTCCATATTTCATCTGAGGATATTTCCTTTTTCACCATAGCCCTCTATGGGCTTCCAAATATCACTTTGCCAATTCCACAAGAACTGTCTTAGCGAAAGGCTTCTTCAGGGGAAAGCTGTAACTCTGTGAGACGATTTCACAGAACACAAAGAAGTTTCTCAGAAAGCTTCTTTCTCTTTGTTATCGGAGGATATTTCCTTTGGCCCTATAGTCTTCAAAGGGATCTGAAATATCTGTTCTCAGATTCCACAGAAAGAAGGCTACCAAAGAGATCCACGAAATACAGATGTAACCATGTGAGATGAATTCACAGAACACTAAGCAGTTTCTCAGAAAGCTTCTTTCCAGATTTCATCTGAGGATATTTCCTTTTTCACCATAGCCCTCTATGGGCTTCCAAATATCACTTTGCCAATTCCACAAGAACTGTCTTAGCGAAAGGCTTCTTGAGGGGAAAGCTGTAACTCTGTGAGATGATTTCACAGAACACAAAGAAGTTTCTCAGAAAGCTTCTTTCTCTTTGTTATCAGAGGATATTTCCTTTGGCCCTATAGTCATCAAAGGGATCTGAAATATCTGTTCTCAGATTCCACAGAAATAAGGCTACCAAAGAGATCTACGAAACACACATATAACTCTGTGAGATGAATTCACAGAACACTAAGCAGTTTCTCAGAAAGCTTCTTTCCAGATTTCATCTGAGGATATTTCCTTTTCCACCATAGCCCTCTATGGGCTTCCAAATATCACTTTGCCAATTCCACAAGAACTGTCTTAGCGAAAGGCTTCTTGAGGGGAAAGCTGTAACTCTGTGAGATGATTTCACAGAACACAAAGAAGTTTCTCAGAAAGCTTCTTTCTCTTTGTTATCGGAGGATATTTCCTTTGGCCCTATAGTCTTCAAAGGGATCCGAAATATCTGTTCTCAGATTCCACAGAAATAAGGCTAGCAAAGAAATTTACGAAACACACATATAACTATGTGAGATGAATTCACAGAACACTAAGCAGTTTCTCAGAAAGCTTCTTTCCAGATTTTATCTGAGGATATTTCCTTTTTCACCATAGCCCTCTATGGGCTTCCAAATATCACTTTGCCAATTCCACAAGAACTGTCTTAGCGAAAGGCTTCTTGAGGGGAAAGCTGTAACTCTGTGAGATGATTTTACAGAACACAAAGAAGTTTCTCAGAAAGCTTCTTTCTCTTTGTTATCGGAGGATATTTCCTTTCGCCCTATAGTCTTCAAAGGGATCCGAAATATCTGTTCTCAGATTCCACAGAAAGAAGGCTAGCAAAGAGATCAACGAAATACAGATGTAACTCTGTGAGATAAATTCACAGAACACTAAGCAGTTTCTCAGAAAACTTCTTTGCAGATTTCATCTGAGGATATTTCCTTTTTCACCCTAGCCCTCTATGGGCTTCCAAATATCACTTTGCCAATTCCACAAGAACTGTCTTAGCGAAATGCTTCTTGAGGGCAAAGCTGTAACTCTGTGAGATGATTTCACAGAACACAAACAAGTTTCTCAGAAAGCTTCTTTCTCTTTGTTATCGGAGGATATTTCCTTTGGCCCTATAGTCTTCAAAGAGATCCGAAATATCTGTTCTCAGATTCCACAGAAATAAGGCTAGCAAAGAGATCTACGAAACACAGATGTAACTCTGTGAGATGAATTAACAGAACACTAAGCAGTTTCTCAGAAAGCCTCTTTCCCGATTTCATCTGAGGATATTTCCTTTTTCACCATAGCCCTCTATGGGCTTCCAAATATCACTTTGCCAATTCCACAAGAACTGTCTTAGAGAAAGGCTTCTTGAGGGGAAAGCTGTAACTCTGTGAGATGATTTCACAGAACACAAAGAAGTTTCTCAGAAAGCTTCTTTCTCTTTGTTATCGGAGGATATTTCCTTTGGCCCTATGGTCTTCAAAGAGATCCGAAATATCTGTTCTCAGATTCCACAGAAAGAAGGCTATCAAAGAGATCTACGAAACAAAGATGTAACTCTGTGAGATGAATTCACAGAACACTAAGCAGTTTCTCAGAAAGCTTCTTTCCAGATTTCATCTGAGGATATTTCCTTTTTCACCATAGCCCTCTATGGGCTTCCAAATATCACTTTGCCAATTCCACAAGAACTGTCTTAGCGAAAGGCTTCTTGAGGGGAAAGCTGTAACTCTGTGAGATGATTTCACAGAAAACAAAGAAGTTTCTAAGGAAGCTTCTTTCTCTTTGTTATGGGAGGATATTTCCTTTGGCCCTATAGTCTTCAAAGGGATCTGAAATATCTGTTCTCAGATTCCACAGAAATAAGGCTACCAAAGAGATCTACGAAACACACATATAACTCTGTGAGATGAATTCACAGAACACTAAGCAGTTTCTCAGAAAGCTTCTTTCCAGATTTCATCTGAGAATATTTCCTTTTTCACCATAGCCCTCTATGGGCTTCCAAATATCTCTTTGCCAATTGCACAAGAACTGTCTCATCGAAAGGCTTCCTGAGGGGAAAACTGTAACTCTGTGAGATGATTTCACAGAACACAAAGAAGTTTCTCAGAAAGCTTCTTTCTCTTTGTTATCGGAGGATATTTCCTTTGGCCCTAGAGTCTTCAAAGGGATCCGAAATATCTGTTCTCAGATTCCACAGAAATAAGGCTAGCAATGTGATCTACGAAACACAGATGTAACTCTGTGAGAAGAATTCACAGAACACTAAGCAGTTTCTCAGAAAGCTTCTTTCCAGATTTCATCTGAGGATATTTCTTTTTTCACCATAGCCCTCTGTGGGCTTCCAAATATCACCTTGCCAATTTCACAAGAACTGTCTTAGCGAAAGGCTTCTTGAGGGGAAAGCTGTAACTCAGTGAGATGATTTCACAGAACACAAAGAAGTTTCTCAGAAAGCTTCTTTCTTTTTGTTATCGGAGGATAATTCCTTTGGCCCTATAATCTTCAAAGGGATCCGAAATATCTGTTCTCAGATTCCACAGAAATAAGGCTAGCAAAGAGATCTACGAAACACAGATGTACCTCTGTGTGATGAATTCACAGAACACTAAGCAGTTTCTCAGAAAGCTTCTTTCCAGATTTCATCTGAGGATATTTCCTTTTTCACAATAGCCCTCTATGGGCTTCCAAATATCACTTTGCCCATTCCACAAGAACTGTCTCAGCGAAAGGCTTCTTGAAGGGAAAGCTGTAACTCTGTGAGTTGATTTCACAGAACACAAAGAAGTTTCTCAGAAAGCTTCTTTCTCTTTGTTATCAGAGGATATTTCCTTTGGCCCTATGGTCTTCAAAGGGATCCGAAATATCTGTTCTCAGATTCCACAGAAAGAAGGCTAGCAAAGAGATCCTCGAAATACAGATATAACACTGTGAGATGAATTCACAGAACACAAAGCAGTTTCTCAGAAAGCTTCTTTCCAGATTTCATCTGAGGATATTTGCTTTTTCACCATAGCCCTCTATGCGCTTCCAAATATCACTTTGCCAATTCCACAAGAACTGTCTTAGCGAAAGGCTTCTTGAGGGGAAAGCTGTAACTCTGTGAGATGATTTCACAGAACACAAAGAAGTTTCTCAGAAAGCTTCTTTCTCTTTGTTATCGGAGCATATTTCCTTTGGCCCTATAGTCTTCAAAGGGATCCGAAATATCTGTTCTCAGATTCCACAGAAAGAAGGCTAGCAAAGAGATCCACGAAATACAGATGTAACTCTGTGAGATGAATTCACAGAACACTAAGCATTTTCTCAGAAAACTTCTTTCCAGATTTCATCTGAGGATATTTCCTTTTTCACCATAGCCCTCTATGGGCTTCCAAATATCACTTTGCCAATTCCACAAGAACTGTCTTAGCGAAAGGCTTCTTGAGGGGAAAGCTGCAACTCTGTGAGATGATTTCAAAGAACACAAAGAAGTTTCTCAGAAAGCTTCTTTCTCTTTGTTATCGGCGGATATTTCCTTTGGCCCTGTATGCTTCAAAGTGATCCGAAATATCTGTTCTCAGATTCCACAGAAAGAAGGCTAGCAAAGAGATACACGAAATACAGATGTAACTCTGTGATATGAATTAACAGAACACTAAGCAGTTTCTCAGAAAGCTTCTTTCCAGATTTCATCTGAGGATATTTCCTTTTTCACCTTAGCCCTCTATGGTCTTCCAAATATCACTTTGCCAATTCCACAAGAATTGTCTTAGCGAAAGGCTTCTTGAGGGGAAAGCTGTAACTCTGTTAGATGATTTCACAGAACACAAAGAAGATTCTCAGAAATCTTCTTTCTCTTTGTTATCGGAGGATATTTCCTTTGGCCCTATGGTCTTAAAAGGGATCCGAAATATCTGTTCTCAGATTTCACAGAAATAAGGCCAGAAAAGAGATCCAAGAAATACAGATGTAACTCTGTGAGATGAATTCACAGAACACTAAGCAGTTTCTCAGAAAGCTTCTTTCCAGATTTCATCTGAGGATATTTCCTTTTTCACCATAGCCCTCTATGGGCTTCCAAATATCACTTTGCCAATTCCACAAGAACTGTCTTAGCGAAAGGCTTCTTGAGGGGAAAGCTGTAACTCTGTGAGATGATTTCACAGAACACAAAGAAGTTTCTCAGAAAGCTTCTTTCTCTTTGTTATCGGAGGATATTTCCTTTGGCCCTATAGTCTTCAAAGGGATCCGAAATATCTGTTCTCAGATTCCACAGAAATAAGGCTAGCAAAGAGATCTACGAAGTACAGATGTACCTCTGTGAGATGAATTCACAGAACACTAAGCAGTTTCTCAGAAAGCTTCTTTCCAGATTTCATCTGAGGATATTTCCTTTTTCACCATAGCCCTCTATGGGCTTCCAAATATCACTTTGCCAATTCCACAAGAACTGTCTTAGCGAAAGGCTTCTTGAGGGGAAAACTGTAACTCTGTGAGATGATTTCACAGAACACAAAGAAGTTTCTCAGAAAGCTTCTTTCTCTTTGTTATCGGAGGATATTTCCTTTGGCCCTACAGTCTTCAAAGGGATCCGAAATATCTGTTCTCAGATTCCACAGAAAGAAGGCTAGCAAAGAGATCCACGAAATACAGATGTAACCATGTGAGATGAATTCACAGAACACTTGGCAGTTTCTCAGAAAGCTTCTTTCCAGATTTCATCTGAGGATATTTCCTTTTTCACCATAGCCCTCTAAGGGCTTCCAAATATCACTTTGCCAATTCCACAAGAACTGTATTAGCGAAAGGCTTCTTGAGGGGAAAGCTGTAACTCTGTGAGATGATTTCACAGAACACAAAGAAGTTTCTCAGAAAGCTTCTTTCTCTTTGTTATCGGAGGATATTTCCTTTGTCCTTATAGTCTTCAAAGGGATCCTAAATATCTGTTCTCAGATTCCACAGAAAGAAGGCTAGCAAAGAGATCCACGAAATACAGATGTAACTCTGTGAGATGAATTCACAGAACACTAAGCATTTTCTCAGAAAGCTTCTTTCCAGATTTCATCTGAGGATATTTCCTTTTTCACCATAGCCCTCTATGGGCTTCCAAATATCACTTTGCCAATTCCACAAGAACTGTCTTAGCGTAAGGCTTCTTGAGGGGAAAGCTGTAACTCTGTGAGATGATTTCACAGAACACAAATAAGTTTTTCAGAAAGCTTCTTTCTCTTTGTTATCGGAGGATATTTCCTTTGGCCCTATAGCCTTCAAAGAGATCCGAAATATCTGTTCTCAGATTCCACAGAAATAAGGCTACCAAAGAGATCTACGAAACACACATATAACTCTGTGAGATGAAATCACAGAACACTAAGCAGTTTCTCAGAAAGCTTCTTTCCAGATTTCATCTGAGGATATTTCCTTTTTCACCATAGCCCTCTATGGGCTTCCAAATATCACTTTGCCAATTCCACAAGAACTGTCTTAGCGAAAGGCTTCTTGAGGGGAAAGCTGCAACTCTGTGAGATGATTTCAAAGAACACAAAGAAGTTTCTCAGAAAGCTTCTTTCTCTTTGTTATCGGCGGATATTTCCTTTGGCCCTGTATGCTTCAAAGTGATCCGAAATATCTGTTCTCAGATTCCACAGAAAGAAGGCTAGCAAAGAGATACACGAAATACAGATGTAACTCTGTGATATGAATTAACAGAACACTAAGCAGTTTCTCAGAAAGCTTCTTTCCAGATTTCATCTGAGGATATTTCCTTTTTCACCTTAGCCCTCTATGGGCTTCCAAATATCACTTTGCCAATTCCACAAGAATTGTCTTAGCGAAAGGCTTCTTGAGGGGAAAGCTGTAACTCTGTTAGATGATTTCACAGAACACAAAGAAGTTTCTCAGAAAGCTTCTTTCTCTTTGTTATCGGAGGATATTTCCTTTGGCCCTATGGTCTTCAAAGGGATCCGAAATATCTGTTCTCAGATTTCACAGAAATAAGGCCAGAAAAGAGATCCAAGAAATACAGATGTAACTCTGTGAGATGAATTCACAGAACACTAAGCAGTTTCTCAGAAAGCTTCTTTCCAGATTTCATCTGAGGATATTTCCTTTTTCACCATAGCCCTCTATGGGCTTCCAAATATCACTTTGCCAATTCCACAAGAACTGTCTTAGCGAAAGGCTTCTTGAGGGGAAAGCTGTAACTCTGTGAGATGATTTCACAGAACACAAAGAAGTTTCTCAGAAAGCTTCTTTCTCTTTGTTATCGGAGGTTATTTCCTTTGGCCCTATAATCTTCAAAGGGATCCGAAATATCTGTTCTCTGATTCCACAGAAATAAGGCTAGCAAAGAGATCTACGAAGCACAGATGTACCTCTGTGAGATGAATTCACAGAACACTAAACAGTTTCTCAGAAAGCTTCTTTCCAGATTTCATCTGAGGATATTTCCTTTTTCACCATAGCCCTCTATGGGCTTCCAAATATCACTTTGCCAATTCCACAAGAACTGTCTTAGCGAAAGGCTTCTTGAGGGGAAAGCTGTAACTCTGTGCGATGATTTCAGAGAACACAAAGAAGTTTCTCAGAAAGCTTCTTTCTCTTTGTTATCGGAGGATATTTCCTTTGGCCCTATAGTCTTCAAAGGGATCCGAAATATCTGTTCTCAGATTCCACAGAAATAAGGCTAGCAAAGAGATCTACGAAACACAGATGTAACTCTGTGAGATGAATTAACAGAACACTAAGCAGTTTCTCAGAAAGCCTCTTTCCCGATTTCATCTGAGGATATTTCCTTTTTCACCATAGCCCTCTATGGGCTTCCAAATCTCACTTTGCCAATTCCGCAAGAACTGTCTTAGAGAAAGGCTTCTTGAGGGGAAAGCTGTAACTCTGTGAGATGATTTCACAGAACACAAAGAAGTTTCTCAGAAAGCTTCTTTCTCTTTGTTATCGGAAGATATTTCCTTTGGCCCTATGGTCTTCAAAGGGATCCGAAATATCTGTTCTCAGATTCCACAGAAAGAAGGCTAGCAAAGAGATCCTCGAAATACAGATGTAACACTGTGAGATGAATTCACAGAACACTAAGCAGTTTCTCAGAAAGCTTCTTTCCAGATTTCATCTGAGGATATTTCCTTTTTCACCATAGCCCTCTATGGGCTTCCAAATATCACTTTGCCAATTCCACAAGAACTGTCTTAGCGAAAGGCTTCTTGAGGGGAAAGCTGTAACTCTGTGAGATGATTTCACAGAACACAAAGAAGTTTCTCAGAAAGCTTCTTTCTCTTTGTTATCGGAGGATATTTCCTTTGGCCCTACAGTCTTCAAAGGGATCCGAAATATCTGTTCTCAGATTCCACAGAAAGAATGCTGGCAAAGAGATCCAGAAATACAGACGTAACTCTGTGAGATGAATTCACAGAACACTAAGCAGTTTCTCAGAAAGCTTCTTTCCAGATTTCATCTGAGGATATTTCCTTTTTCACCATAGCCCTCTATGGGCTTCCAAATATCACTTTGCCAATTCCACAAGAACTGTCTCAGCGAAAGGTTTCCTGAGGGGAAAACTGTAACTCTGTGAGATGATTTCACAGAACACAAAGAAGTTTCTGAGAAAGCTTCTTTCTCTTTGTTATCGGAGGATATTTCCTTTGGCCCTAGAGTCTTCAAAGGGATCCGAAATATCTGTTCTCAGATTCCGCAGAAATAAGGCTAGCAAAGTGATCTACGAAACACAGATGTAACTCTGTGAGAAGAATTCACAGAACACTAAGCAGTTTCACAGAAAGCTTCTTTACAGATTTCATCTGAGGATATTTCTTTTTTCACCATAGCCCTCTGTGGGCTTCCAAATATCACCTTGCCAATTTCACAAGAACTGTCTTAGCGAAAGGCTTCTTGAGGGGATAGCTGTAACTCAGTGAGATGATTTCACAAACACAAAGAAGTTTCTCAGAAAGCTTCTTTCTTTTTGTTATCGGAGGATAATTCCTTTGGCCCTATAATCTTCAAAGGGATCCGAAATATCTGTTCTCAGATTCCACAGAAATAAGGCTAGCAAAGAGATCTACGAAACACAGATGTACCTCTGTGAGATGAATTCACAGAACACTAAGCAGTTTCTCAGAAAGCTTCTTTCCAGATTTCATCTGAGGATATTTCCTTTTTAACCATAGCCCTCTATGGGCTTCCAAATATCACTTTGCCCATTCCACAAGAACTGTCTCAGCGAAAGGCTTCTTGAGGGGAAAGCTGTAACTCTGTGAGATGATTTCACAGAACACAAAGAAGTTTCTCAGAAAGCTTCTCTCTCTTTGTTATCAGAGGATATTTCCTTTGGCCCTATGGTCTTCAAAGGGATCCGAAATATCTGTTCTCAGATTCCACAGAAAGAAGGCTAGCAAAGAGATCCTCGAAATACAGATATAACACTGTGAGATGAATTCACAGAACACTAAGCAGTTTCTCAGAAAGCTTCTTTCCAGATTTCATCTGAGGATATTTGCTTTTTCACCATAGCCCTCTATGCGCTTCCAAATATCACTTTGCCAATTCCACAAGAACTGTCTTAGCGAAAGGCTTCTTCAGGGGAAAGCTGTAACTCTGTGAGATGATTTCACAGAACACAAAGAAGTTTCTCAGAAAGCTTCTTTCTCTTTGTTATCGGAGGATATTTCCTTTGGCCCTATAGTCTTCAAAGGGATCCGAAATATCTGTTCTCAGATTCCACAGAAAGAAGGCTAGCAAAGTGATCCACGAAATACAGATGTAACTCTGTGAGATGAATTCACAGAACACTAAGCATTTTCTCAGAAAACTTCTTTCCAGATTTCATCTGAGGATATTTCCTTTTTCACCATAGCCCTCTATGGGTTTCCAAATATCACTTTGCCAATTCCACAAGAACTGTCTTAGCGAAAGGCTTCTTGAGGGGAAAGCTGTAACTCTGTGAGATGATTTCACAGAACACAAAGAAGTTTCTCAGAAAGCTTCTTTCTTTTTGTTATCGGAGGATATTTCCTTTGGCCCTATAATCTTCAAAGGGATCCGAAATATCTGTTCTCAGATTCCACAGAAATAAGGCTAGCAAAGAGATCTACGAAACACAGATGTACCTCTGTAAGATGAATTCACAGAACACTAAGCAGTTTCTCAGAAAGCTTCTTTCCAGATTTCATCTGAGGATATTTCCTTTTTCACCAGAGCCCTTTAAGGGCTTCCAAATATCACTTTGCCAATTCCACAAGAACGGTCTCAGCGAAAGGCTTCTTGAGGGGAAAGCTGTAACTCTGTGAGATGATTTCACAGAACACAAAGAAGTTTCTCAGAAAGCTTCCTTCTCTTTGTTATCGGAGGATATTTCCTTTGGCCCTATGGTCTTCAAAGGGATCCGAAATATCTGTTCTCAGATTCCACAGAAAGAAGGCTAGCAAAGAGATCCTCGAAATACAGATGTAACACTGTGAGATGAATTCACAGAACACTAAGAAGTTTCTCAGAAAGCTTCTTTCCAGATTTCATCTGAGGATATTTGCTTTTTCACCATAGCCCTCTATGGGCTTCCAAATATCACTTTGCCAATTCCACAAGAACTCTCTTAGCGAAAGGCTTCTAGAGGGGAAAGCTGTAACTCTGTGAGATGATTTCACAGAACACAAAGTAGTTTCTCAGAAAGCTTCTTTCTCTTTGTTATGGGAGGATATTTCCTTCGGCCCTATAGTCTTCAATGAGATCCGAAATATCTGTTCTCAGATTCCACAGAAAGAAGGCTAGCAAAGAGATACACGAAATACAGATATAACTCTGTGAGATGAATTCACAGAACACTAAGCAGTTTCTCAGAAAGCTTCTTTCCAGATTTCATCTGAGGATATTTCCTTTTTCACCATAGCCCTCTATGGGCTTCCAAATATCACTTTGCCAATTCCACAAGAACTGTCTTAGCGAAAGGCTTCTTCAGGGGAAAGCTGTAACTCTGTGAGATGATTTCACAGAACACAAAGAAGTTTCTCAGAAAGCTTCTTTCTTTTTGTTATCGGAGGATATTTCCTTTGGTCCTATAATCTTCAAAGGGATCCGAAATATCTGTTCTCAGATTCCACAGAAAGAAGGCTAGCAAAGAGATCTACGAAACACAGATGTACCTCTGTGAGATGAATTCACAGAACACTAAGCAGTTTCTCAGAAAGCTTCTTTCCAGATTTCATCTGAGGATATTTCCTTTTTCACCAGAGCCCTCTAAGGGCTTCCAAATATCACTTTGCCAATTCCACAAGATCGGTCTCAGCGAAAGGCTTCTTGAGGGGAAAGCTGTAACTCTGTGAGATGATTTCACAGAACACAAAGAAGTTTCTCAGAAAGCTTCTTTCTCTTTGTTATCGGAAGATATTTCCTTTGGCCCTATGGTCTTCAAAGGGATCCGAAATATCTGTTCTCAGATTCCACAGAAAGAATGCTAGCAAAGAGATCCAGAAATACAGACGTAACTCTGTGAGATGAATTCACAGAACACTAAGCAGTTTCTCAGAAAGCTTCTTTCCAGATTTCATCTGAGGATATTTCCTTTTTCACCATAGCCCTCTATGGGCTTCCAAATATCACTTTGCCAATTCCACAAGAACTGTCTCAGCGAAAGGCTTCCTGAGGGGAAAACTGTAACTCTGTGAGATGATTTCACAGAACAGAAAGAAGTTTCTCAGAAAGCTTCTTTCTCTTTGTTATCGGAGGATATTTCCTTTGGCCCTAGAGTCTTCAAAGGGATCCGAAATATCTGTTCTCAGATTCCGCAGAAATAAGGCTAGCAAAGTGATCTACGAAACACAGATGTAACTCTGTGAGAAGAATTCACAGAACACTAAGCAGTTTCTCAGAAAGCTTCTTTCCAGATTTCATCTGAGGATATTTCTTTTTTCACCATAGCCCTCTGTGGGCTTCCAAATATCACCTTGCCAATTTCACAAGAACTGTCTTAGCGAAAGGCTTCTTGAGGGGATAGCTGTAACTCAGTGAGATGATTTCACAGAACACAAAGAAGTTTCTCAGAAAGCTTCTTTCTTTTTGTTATCGGAGGATAATTCCTTTGGCCCTATAATCTTCAAAGGAATCCGAAATATCTGTTCTCAGATTCCACAGAAAGAAGGCTAGCAAAGAGATCCTCGAAATACAGATGTAACACTGTGAGATGAATTCACAGAACACTAAGCAGTTTCTCAGAAAGCTTCTTTCCAGATTTCATCTGAGGATATTTCCTTTTTCACCGTATCCCTCTATGGGCTTCCAAATATCACTTTGCCCATTCCACAAGAACTGTCTCAGCGAAAGACTTCTTGAGGGGAAAGCTGTAACTCTGTGAGTTGATTTCACAGAACACAAAGAAGTTTCTCAGAAAGCTTCTTTCTCTTTGTTATCAGAGGATATTTCCTTTGGCCCTATGGTCTTCAAAGGGATCCGAAATATCTGTTCTCAGATTCCACAGAAAGAAGGCTAGCAAAGAGATCCTCGAAATACAGATATAACACTGTGAGATGAATTCACAGAACACTAAGCAGTTTCTCAGAAAGCTTCTTTCCAGATTTCATCTGAGGATATTTGCTTTTTCACCATAGCCCTCTATGCGCTTCCAAATATCACTTTGCCAATTCCACAAGAACTGTCTTAGCGAAAGGCTTCTTGAGGGGAAAGCTGTAACTCTGTGAGATGATTTCACAGAACACAAAGAAGTTTCTCAGAAAGCTTCTTTCTCTTTGTTATCGGAGGATATTTCCTTTGGCTCTATAGTCTTCAAAGGGATCCGAAATATCTGTTCTCAGATTCCACAGAAAGAAGGCTAGCGAAGAGATCCACGAAATACAGATGTAACTCTGTGAGATGAATTCACAGAACACTAAGCATTTTCTCAGAAAACTTCCTTCCAGATTTCATCTGAGGATATTTCCTTTTTCACCATAGCCCTCTATGGGCTTCCAAATATCACTTTGCCAATTCCACAAGAACTGTCTTAGCGAAAGGCTTCTTGAGGGGATAGCTGTAACTCTGTGAGATGATTTCACAGAACACAAAGAAGTTTCTCAGAAAGCTTCTTTCTTTTTGTTATCGGAGGATATTTCCTTTGGCCCTATAATCTTCAAAGGGATCCGAAATATCTGTTCTCAGATTCCACAGAAATAAGGCTAGCAAAGAGATCTACGAAACACAGATGTACCTCTGTGAGATGAATTCACAGAACACTAAGAAGTTTCTCAGAAAGCTTCTTTCCAGATTTCATCTGAGGATATTTGCTTTTTCACCATAGCCCTCTATGGGCTTCCAAATATCACTTTGCCAATTCCACAAGAACTCTCTTAGCGAAAGGCTTCTTGAGGGGAAAGCTGTAACTCTGTGAGATGATTTCACAGAACACAAAGAAGTTTCTCAGAAAGCTTCTTTCTCTTTGTTATCGGAGGATATTTCCTTTGGCCCTATGATCTTCAAAGGGATCCGAAATATCTGTTCTCAGATTCCACAGAAAGAAGGCTAGCAAAGAGATCCACGAAATACAGATGTAACTCTGTGAGATGAATTCACAGAACACTAAGCAGTTTCTCAGAAAGCTTCTTTCCAGATTTCATCTGAGGATATTTCCTTTTTCACCATAGCCCTCTATGGGCTTCCAAATATCACTTTGCCAATTCCACAAGAACTGTCTTAGCGAAAGGCTTCTTGAGGGGAAAGCTGTAACTCTGTGAGATGATTTCACAGAACACAAAGAAGTTTCTCAGAAAGCTTCTTTCTCTTTGTTATCGGAGGATATTTCCTTTGGCCCTAGAGTCTTCAAAGGGATCCGAAATATCTGTTCTCAGATTCCACAGAAATAAGGCTAGCAAAGAAAATTACGAAACACACATATAACTCTGTGAGATGAATTCACAGAACACTAAACAGTTTCTCAGAAAGCTTCTTTCCAGATTTTATCTGAGGATATTTCCTTTTTCACCATAGCCCTCTATGGGCTTCCAAATATCACTTTGCCAATTCCACAAGAACTGTCTTAGCGAAAGGCTTCTTGAGGGGAAAGCTGTAACTCTGTGAGATGATTTCACAGAACACAAAGAAGTTTCTCAGAAAGCTTCTCTCTCTTTGTTATCAGAGGATATTTCCTTTGGCCCTATGGTCTTCAAAGGGATCCCAAATATCTGTTCTCAGATTCCACAGAAAGAAGGCTAGCAAAGAGATCCTCGAAATACAGATATAACACTGTGAGATGAATTCACAGAACACTAAGCAGTTTCTCAGAAAGCTTCTTTCCAGATTTCATCTGAGGATATTTGCTTTTTCACCATAGCCCTCTATGCGCTTCCAAATATCACTTTGCCAATTCCACAAGAACTGTCTTAGCGAAAGGCTTCTTCAGGGGAAAGCTGTAACTCTGTGAGATGATTTCACAGAACACAAAGAAGTTTCTCAGAAAGCTTCTTTCTCTTTGTTATCGGAGGATATTTCCTTTGGCCCTATAGTCTTCAAAGGGATCCGAAATATCTGTTCTCAGATTCCACAGAAAGAAGGCTAGCAAAGAGATCCACGAAATACAGATGTAACTCTGTGAGATGAATTCACAGAACACTAAGCATTTTCTCAGAAAACTTCTTTCCAGATTTCATCTGAGGATATTTCCTTTTTCACCATAGCCCTCTATGGGTTTCCAAATATCACTTTGCCAATTCCACAAGAACTGTCTTAGCGAAAGGCTTCTTGAGGGGAAAGCTGTAACTCTGTGAGATGATTTCACAGAACACAAAGAAGTTTCTCAGAAAGCTTCTTTCTTTTTGTTATCGGAGGATATTTCCTTTGGCCCTATAATCTTCAAAGGGATCCGAAATATCTGTTCTCAGATTCCACAGAAATAAGGCTAGCAAAGAGATCTACGAAACACAGATGTACCTCTGTAAGATGAATTCACAGAACACTAAGCAGTTTCTCAGAAAGCTTCTTTCCAGATTTCATCTGAGGATATTTCCTTTTTCACCAGAGCCCTTTAAGGGCTTCCAAATATCACTTTGCCAATTCCACAAGAACGGTCTCAGCGAAAGGCTTCTTGAGGGGAAAGCTGTAACTCTGTGAGATGATTTCACAGAACACAAAGAAGTTTCTCAGAAAGCTTCCTTCTCTTTGTTATCGGAGGATATTTCCTTTGGCCCTATGGTCTTCAAAGGGATCCGAAATATCTGTTCTCAGATTCCACAGAAAGAAGGCTAGCAAAGAGATCCTCGAAATACAGATGTAACACTGTGAGATGAATTCACAGAACACTAAGAAGTTTCTCAGAAAGCTTCTTTCCAGATTTCATCTGAGGATATTTGCTTTTTCACCATAGCCCTCTATGGGCTTCCAAATATCACTTTGCCAATTCCACAAGAACTCTCTTAGCGAAAGGCTTCTTGAGGGGAAAGCTGTAACTCTGTGAGATGATTTCACAGAACACAAAGTAGTTTCTCAGAAAGCTTCTTTCTCTTTGTTATGGGAGGATATTTCCTTCGGCCCTATAGTCTTCAATGAGATCCGAAATATCTGTTCTCAGATTCCACAGAAAGAAGGCTAGCAAAGAGATACACGAAATACAGATATAACTCTGTGAGATGAATTCACAGAACACTAAGCAGTTTCTCAGAAAGCTTCTTTCCAGATTTCATCTGAGGATATTTCCTTTTTCACCATAGCCCTCTATGGGCTTCCAAATATCACTTTGCCAATTCCACAAGAACTGTCTTAGCGAAAGGCTTCTTCAGGGGAAAGCTGTAACTCTGTGAGATGATTTCACAGAACACAAAGAAGTTTCTCAGAAAGCTTCTTTCTTTTTGTTATCGGAGGATATTTCCTTTGGTCCTATAATCTTCAAAGGGATCCGAAATATCTGTTCTCAGATTCCACAGAAAGAAGGCTAGCAAAGAGATCTACGAAACACAGATGTACCTCTGTGAGATGAATTCACAGAACACTAAGCAGTTTCTCAGAAAGCTTCTTTCCAGATTTCATCTGAGGATATTTCCTTTTTCACCAGAGCCCTCTAAGGGCTTCCAAATATCACTTTGCCCATTCCACAAGATCGGTCTCAGCGAAAGGCTTCTTGAGGGGAAAGCTGTAACTCTGTGAGATGATTTCACAGAACACAAAGAAGTTTCTCAGAAAGCTTCTTTCTCTTTGTTATCGGAAGATATTTCCTTTGGCCCTATGGTCTTCAAAGGGATCCGAAATATCTGTTCTCAGATTCCACAGAAAGAATGCTAGCAAAGAGATCCAGAAATACAGACGTAACTCTGTGAGATGAATTCACAGAACACTAAGCAGTTTCTCAGAAAGCTTCTTTCCAGATTTCATCTGAGGATATTTCCTTTTTCACCATAGCCCTCTATGGGCTTCCAAATATCACTTTGCCAATTCCACAAGAACTGTCTCAGCGAAAGGCTTCCTGAGGGGAAAACTGTAACTCTGTGAGATGATTTCACAGAACAGAAAGAAGTTTCTCAGAAAGCTTCTTTCTCTTTGTTATCGGAGGATATTTCCTTTGGCCCTAGAGTCTTCAAAGGGATCCGAAATATCTGTTCTCAGATTCCGCAGAAATAAGGCTAGCAAAGTGATCTACGAAACACAGATGTAACTCTGTGAGAAGAATTCACAGAACACTAAGCAGTTTCTCAGAAAGCTTCTTTCCAGATTTCATCTGAGGATATTTCTTTTTTCACCATAGCCCTCTGTGGGCTTCCAAATATCACCTTGCCAATTTCACAAGAACTGTCTTAGCGAAAGGCTTCTTGAGGGGATAGCTGTAACTCAGTGAGATGATTTCACAGAACACAAAGAAGTTTCTCAGAAAGCTTCTTTCTTTTTGTTATCGGAGGATAATTCCTTTGGCCCTATAATCTTCAAAGGAATCCGAAATATCTGTTCTCAGATTCCACAGAAATAAGGCTAGCAAAGAGATCTACGAAACACAGATGTACCTCTGTGAGATGAATTCACAGAACACTAAGCAGTTTCTCAGAAAGCTTCTTTCCAGATTTCATCTGAGGATATTTCCTTTTTCACCGTATCCCTCTATGGGCTTCCAAATATCACTTTGCCCATTCCACAAGAACTGTCTCAGCGAAAGGCTTCTTGAGGGGAAAGCTGTAACTCTGTGAGTTGATTTCACAGAACACAAAGAAGTTTCTCAGAAAGCTTCTTTCTCTTTGTTATCAGAGGATATTTCCTTTGGCCCTATGGTCTTCAAAGGGATCCGAAATATCTGTTCTCAGATTCCACAGAAAGAAGGCTAGCAAAGAGATCCTTGAAATACAGATATAACACTGTGAGATGAATTCACAGAACACTAAGCAGTTTCTCAGAAAGCTTCTTTCCAGATTTCATCTGAGGATATTTGCTTTTTCACCATAGCCCTCTATGCGCTTCCAAATATCACTTTGCCAATTCCACAAGAACTGTCTTAGCGAAAGGCTTCTTGAGGGGAAAGCTGTAACTCTGTGAGATGATTTCACAGAACACAAAGAAGTTTCTCAGAAAGCTTCTTTCTCTTTGTTATCGGAGGATATTTCCTTTGGCCCTATAGTCTTCAAAGGGATCCGAAATATCTGTTCTTAGATTCCACAGAAAGAAGGCTAGCGAAGAGATCCACGAAATACAGATGTAACTCTGTGAGATGAATTCACAGAACACTAAGCATTTTCTCAGAAAACTTCCTTCCAGATTTCATCTGAGGATATTTCCTTTTTCACCATAGCCCTCTATGGGCTTCCAAATATCACTTTGCCAATTCCACAAGAACTGTCTTAGCGAAAGGCTTCTTGAGGGGATAGCTGTAACTCTGTGAGATGATTTCACAGAACACAAAGAAGTTTCTCAGAAAGCTTCTTTCTTTTTGTTATCGGAGGATATTTCCTTTGGCCCTATAATCTTCAAAGGGATCCGAAATATCTGTTCTCAGATTCCACAGAAATAAGGCTAGCAAAGAGATCTACGAAACACAGATGTACCTCTGTGAGATGAATTCACAGAACACTAAGAAGTTTCTCAGAAAGCTTCTTTCCAGATTTCATCTGAGGATATTTGCTTTTTCACCATAGCCCTCTATGGGCTTCCAAATATCACTTTGCCAATTCCACAAGAACTCTCTTAGCGAAAGGCTTCTTGAGGGGAAAGCTGTAACTCTGTGAGATGATTTCACAGAACACAAAGAAGTTTCTCAGAAAGCTTCTTTCTCTTTGTTATCGGAGGATATTTCCTTTGGCCCTATGATCTTCAAAGGGATCCGAAATATCTGTTCTCAGATTCCACAGAAAGAAGGCTAGCAAAGAGATCCACGAAATACAGATGTAACTCTGTGAGATGAATTCACAGAACACTAAGCAGTTTCTCAGAAAGCTTCTTTCCAGATTTCATCTGAGGATATTTCCTTTTTCACCATAGCCCTCTATGGGCTTCCAAATATAACTTTGCCAATTCCACAAGAACTGTCTTAGCGAAAGGCTTCTTGAGGGTAAAGCTGTAACTCTGTGAGTTGATTTCACAGAACACAAAGAAGTTTCTCAGAAAGCTTCTTTCTCTTTGTTATCGGAGGATATTTCCTTTGGCCCTAGAGTCTTCAAAGGGATCCGAAATATCTGTTCTCAGATTCCAAAGAAATAAGGCTAGCAAAGAAAATTACGAAACACACATATAACTCTGTGAGATGAATTCACAGAACACTAAACAGTTTCTCAGAAAGCTTCTTTCCAGATTTTATCTGAGGATATTTCCTTTTTCACCATAGCCCTCTATGGGCTTCCAAATATCACTTTGCCAATTCCACAAGAACTGTCTTAGCGAAAGGCTTCTTGAGGGGAAAGCTGTAACTCTGTGAGATGATTTCACAGAACACAAAGAAGTTTCTCAGAAAGCTTCTCTCTCTTTGTTATCAGAGGATATTTCCTTTGGCCCTATGGTCTTCAAAGGGATCCGAAATATCTGTTCTCAGATTCCACAGAAAGAAGGCTAGCAAAGAGATCCTCGAAATACAGATATAACACTGTGAGATGAATTCACAGAACACTAAGCAGTTTCTCAGAAAGCTTCTTTCCAGATTTCATCTGAGGATATTTGCTTTTTCACCATAGCCCTCTATGCGCTTCCAAATATCACTTTGCCAATTCCACAAGAACTGTCTTAGCGAAAGGCTTCTTCAGGGGAAAGCTGTAACTCTGTGAGATGATTTCACAGAACACAAAGAAGTTTCTCAGAAAGCTTCTTTCTCTTTGTTATCGGAGGATATTTCCTTTGGCCCTATAGTCTTCAAAGGGATCCGAAATATCTGTTCTCAGATTCCACAGAAAGAAGGCTAGCAAAGAGATCCACGAAATACAGATGTAACTCTGTGAGATGAATTCACAGAACACTAAGCATTTTCTCAGAAAACTTCTTTCCAGATTTCATCTGAGGATATTTCCTTTTTCACCATAGCCCTCTATGGGTTTCCAAATATCACTTTGCCAATTCCACAAGAACTGTCTTAGCGAAAGGCTTCTTGAGGGGAAAGCTGTAACTCTGTGAGATGATTTCACAGAACACAAAGAAGTTTCTCAGAAAGCTTCTTTCTTTTTGTTATCGGAGGATATTTCCTTTGGCCCTATAATCTTCAAAGGGATCCGAAATATCTGTTCTCAGATTCCACAGAAATAAGGCTAGCAAAGAGATCTACGAAACACAGATGTACCTCTGTGAGATGAATTCACAGAACACTAAGCAGTTTCTCAGAAAGCTTCTTTCCAGATTTCATCTGAGGATATTTCCTTTTTCACCATAGCCCTCTAAGGGCTTCCAAATATCACTTTGCCAATTCCACAAGAACGGTCTCAGCGAAAGGCTTCTTGAGGGGAAAGCTGTAACTCTGTTAGATGATTTCACAGAACACAAAGAAGTTTCTCAGAAAGCTTCCTTCTCTTTGTTATCGGAGGATATTTCCTTTGGCCCTATGGTCTTCAAAGGGATCCGAAATATCTGTTCTCAGATTCCACAGAAAGAAGGCTAGCAAAGAGATCCTCGAAATACAGATGTAACACTGTGAGATGAATTCACAGAACACTAAGAAGTTTCTCAGAAAGCTTCTTTCCAGATTTCATCTGAGGATATTTGCTTTTTCACCATAGCCCTCTATGGGCTTCCAAATATCACTTTGCCAATTCCACAAGAACTCTCTTAGCGAAAGGCTTCTTGAGGGGAAAGCTGTAACTCTGTGAGATGATTTCACAGAACACAAAGAAGTTTCTCACAAAGCTTCTTTCTCTTTGTTATGGGAGGATATTTCCTTCGGCCCTATAGTCTTCAAAGAGATCCGAAATATCTGTTCTCAGATTCCACAGAAAGAAGGCTAGCAAAGAGATACACGAAATACAGATATAACTCTGTGAGATGAATTCACAGAACACTAAGCAGTTTCTCAGAAAGCTTCTTTCCAGATTTCATCTGAGGATATTTCCTTTTTCACCATAGCCCTCTATGGGCTTCCAAATATCACTTTGCCAATTCCACAAGAACTGTCTTAGCGAAAGGCTTCTTCAGGGGAAAGCTGTAACTCTTGGAGATGATTTCACAGAACACAAAGAAGATTCTCAGAAAGCTTCTTTCTTTTTGTTATCGGAGGATATTTCCTTTGGTCCTATAATCTTCAAAGGGATCCGAAATATCTGTTCTCAGATTCCACAGAAAGAAGGCTAGCAAAGAGATCTACGAAACACAGATGTACCTCTGTGAGATGAATTCACAGAACACTAAGCAGTTTCTCAGAAAGCTTCTTTCCAGATTTCATCTGAGGATATTTCCTTTTTCACCAGAGCCCTCTAAGGGCTTCCAAATATCACTTTGCCAATTCCACAAGAACGGTCTCAGCGAAAGGCTTCTTGAGGGGAAAGCTGTAACTCTGTGAGATGATTTCACAGAACACAAAGAAGTTTCTCAGAAAGCTTCTTTCTCTTTGTTATCGGAAGATATTTCCTTTGGCCCTATGGTCTTCAAAGGGATCCGAAATATCTGTTCTCAGATTCCACAGAAAGAATGCTAGCAAAGAGATCCAGAAATACAGACGTAACTCTGTGAGATGAATTCACAGAACACTAAGCAGTTTCTCAGAAAGCTTCTTTCCAGATTTCATCTGAGGATATTTCCTTTTTCACCATAGCCCTCTATGGGCTTCCAAATATCACTTTGCCAATTCCACAAGAACTGTCTCAGCGAAAGGCTTCCTGAGGGGAAAACTGTAACTCTGTGAGATGATTTCACAGAACACAAAGAAGTTTCTCAGAAAGCTTCTTTCTCTTTGTTATCGGAGGATATTTCCTTTGGCCCTAGAGTCTTCAAAGGGATCCGAAATATCTGTTCTCAGATTCCGCAGAAATAAGGCTAGCAAAGTGATCTACGAAACACAGATGTAACTCTGTGAGAAGAATTCACAGAACACTAAGCAGATTCTCAGAAAGCTTCTTTCCAGATTTCATCTGAGGATATTTCTTTTTTCACCATAGCCCTCTGTGGGCTTCCAAATATCACCTTGCCAATTCCACAAGAACTGTCTTAGCGAAAGGCTTCTTGAGGGGATAGCTGTAACTCAGTGAGATGATTTCACAGAACACAAAGAAGTTTCTCAGAAAGCTTCTTTCTTTTTGTTATCGGAGGATAATTCCTTTGGCCCTATAATCTTCAAAGGAATCCGAAATATCTGTTCTCAGATTCCACAGAAATGAGGCTAGCAAAGAGATCTACGAAACACAGATGTACCTCTGTGAGATGAATTCACAGAACACTAAGCAGTTTCTCAGAAAGCTTCTTTCCAGATTTCATCTGAGGATATTTCCTTTTTCACCGTATCCCTCTATGGGCTTCCAAATATCACTTTGCCCATTCCACAAGAATTGTCTCAGCGAAAGGCTTCTTGAGGGGAAAGCTGTAACTCTGTGAGTTGATTTCACAGAACACAAAGAAGTTTCTCAGAAAGCTTCTTTCTCTTTGTTATCAGAGGATATTTCCTTTGGCCCTATAGTCTTCAAAGGGATCCGAAATATCTGTTCTCAGATTCCACAGAAAGAAGGCTAGCAAAGAGATCCACGAAATACAGATGTAACTCTGTGAGATGAATTCACAGAACACTAAGCATTTTCTCAGAAAACTTCCTTCCAGATTTCATCTGAGGATATTTCCTTTTTCACCATAGCCCTCTATGGGCTTCCAAATATCACTTTGCCAATTCCACAAGAACTGTCTTAGCGAAAGGCTTCTTGAGGGGAAAGCTGTAACTCTGTGTGATGATTTCACAGAACACAAAGAAGTTTCTCAGAAAGCTTCTTTCTCTTTGTTATCGGAGGATATTTCCTTTGGCCCTATAATCTTCAAAGGGATCCGAAATATCTGTTCTCAGATTCCACAGAAATAAGGCTAGCAAAGAGATCTACGAAACACAGATGTACCTCTGTGAGATGAATTCACAGAACACTAAGCAGTTTCTCAGAAAGCTTCTTTCCAGATTTCATCTGAGGATATTTCCTTTTTCACCAGAGCCCTCTAAGGGCTTCCAAATATCACTTTGCCAATTCCACAAGAACGGTCTCAGCGAAAGGATTCTTGAGGGGAAAGCTGTAACTCTGTGAGATGATTTCACAGAACACAAAGAAGTTTCTCAGAAAGCTTCTTTCTCTTTGTTATCGGAGGATATTTCCTTTGGCCCTATGATCTTCAAAGGGATCCGAAATATCTGTTCTCAGATTCCACAGAAAGAAGGCTAGCAAAGAGATCCACGAAATACAGATGTAACTCTGTGAGATGAATTCACAGAACACTAAGCAGTTTCTCAGAAAGCTTCTTTCCAGATTTCATCTGAGGATATTTCCTTTTTCACCATAGCCCTCTATGGGCTTCCAAATATCACTTTGCCAATTCCACAAGAACTGTCTTAGCGAAAGGCTTCTTGAGGGGAAAGCTGTAACTCTGTGAGATGATTTCACAGAACACAAAGAAGTTTCTCAGAAAGCTTCTTTCTCTTTGTTATCGGAGGATATTTCCTTTGGCCCTAGAGTCTTCAAAGGGATCCGAAATATCTGTTCTCAGATTCCACAGAAATAAGGCTAGCAAAGAAAATTACGAAACACACATATAATTCTGTGAGATGAATTCACAGAACACTAAACAGTTTCTCAGAAAGCTTCTTTCCAGATTTTATCTGAGGATATTTCCTTTTTCACCATAGCCCTCTATGGGCTTCCAAATATCACTTTGCCAATTCCACAAGAACTGACTTAGCGAAAGGCTTCTTGAGGGGAAAGCTGTAACTCTGTGAGATGATTTCACAGAACACAAAGAAGTTTCTCAGAAAGCTTCTTTCTCTTTGTTATCGGAGGATATTTCCTTTGGCCCTATAGTCTTCAAAGGGATCCGAAATATCTGTTCTCAGATTCCACAGAAATAAGGCTAGCAAAGAGATCTACGAAACACAGATGTAACTCTGTGAGATGAATTAACAGAACACTAAGCAGTTTCTCAGAAAGCCTCTTTCCCGATTTCATCTGAGGATATTTCCTTTTTCACCATAGCCCTCTATGGGCTTCCAAATCTCACTTTGCCAATTCCACAAGAACTGTCTTAGAGAAAGGCTTCTTGAGGGGAAAGCTGTAACTCTGTGAGATGATTTCACAGAACACAAAGAAGTTTCTCAGAAAGCTTCTTTCTCTTTGTTATCGGAAGATATTTCCTTTGGCCCTATGGTCTTCAAAGGGATCCGAAATATCTGTTCTCAGATTCCACAGAAAGAAGGCTAGCAAAGAGATCCTCGAAATACAGATGTAACACTGTGAGATGAATTCACAGAACACTAAGAAGTTTCTCAGAAAGCTTCTTTCCAGATTTCATCTGAGGATATTTCCTTTTTCACCATAGCCCTCTATGGGCTTCCAAATATCACTTTGCCAATTCCACAAGAACTGTGTTAGCGAAAGGCTTCTTGAGGGGAAAGCTGTAACTCTGTGAGATGATTTCACAGAACACAAAGAAGTTTCTCAGAAAGCTTCTTTCTCTTTGTTATCGGAGGATATTTCCTTTGGCCCTACAGTCTTCAAAGGGATCCGAAATATCTGTTCTCAGATTCCACAGAAAGAATGCTGGCAAAGAGATCCAGAAATACAGACGTAACTCTGTGAGATGAATTCACAGAACACTAAGCAGTTTCTCAGAAAGCTTCTTTCCAGATTTCATCTGAGGATATTTCCTTTTTCACCATAGCCCTCTATGGGCTTCCAAATATCACTTTGCCAATTCCACAAGAACTGTCTCAGCGAAAGGCTTCCTGAGGGGAAAACTGTAACTCTGTGAGATGATTTCACAGAACACAAAGAAGTTTCTGAGAAAGCTTCTTTCTCTTTGTTATCGGAGGATATTTCCTTTGGCCCTAGAGTCTTCAAAGGGATCCGAAATATCTGTTCTCAGATTCCGCAGAAATAAGGCTAGCAAAGTGATCTACGAAACACAGATGTAACTCTGTGAGAAGAATTCACAGAACACTAAGCAGTTTCTCAGAAAGCTTCTTTACAGATTTCATCTGAGGATATTTCTTTTTTCACCATAGCCCTCTGTGGGCTTCCAAATATCACCTTGCCAATTTCACAAGAACTGTCTTAGCGAAAGGCTTCTTGAGGGGATAGCTGTAACTCAGTGAGATGATTTCACAAACACAAAGAAGTTTCTCAGAAAGCTTCTTTCTTTTTGTTATCGGAGGATAATTCCTTTGGCCCTATAATCTTCAAAGGGATCCGAAATATCTGTTCTCAGATTCCACAGAAATAAGGCTAGCAAAGAGATCTACGAAACACAGATGTACCTCTGTGAGATGAATTCACAGAACACTAAGCAGTTTCTCAGAAAGCTTCTTTCCAGATTTCATCTGAGGATATTTCCTTTTTCACCGTATCCCTCTATGGGCTTCCAAATATCACTTTGCCCATTCCACAAGAACTGTCTCAGCGAAAGGCTTCTTGAGGGGAAAGCTGTAACTCTGTGAGTTGATTTCACAGAACACAAAGAAGTTTCTCAGAAAGCTTCTCTCTCTTTGTTATCAGAGGATATTTCCTTTGGCCCTATGGTCTTCAAAGGGATCCGAAATATCTGTTCTCAGATTCCACAGAAAGAAGGCTAGCAAAGAGATCCTCGAAATACAGATATAACACTGTGAGATGAATTCACAGAACACTAAGCAGTTTCTCAGAAAGCTTCTTTCCAGATTTCATCTGAGGATATTTGCTTTTTCACCATAGCCCTCTATGCGCTTCCAAATATCACTTTGCCAATTCCACAAGAACTGTCTTAGCGAAAGGCTTCTTGAGGGGAAAGCTGTAACTCTGTGAGATGATTTCACAGAACACAAAGAAGTTTCTCAGAAAGCTTCTTTCTCTTTGTTATCGGAGGATATTTCCTTTGGCCCTATAGTCTTCAAAGGGATCCGAAATATCTGTTCTCAGATTCCACAGAAAGAAGGCTAGCAAAGAGATCCACGAAATACAGATGTAACTCTGTGAGATGAATTCACAGAACGCTAAGCATTTTCTCAGAAAACTTCTTTCCAGATTTCATCTGAGGATATTTCCTTTTTCACCATAGCCCTCTATGGGTTTCCAAATATCACTTTGCCAATTCCACAAGAACTGTCTTAGCGAAAGGCTTCTTGAGGGGAAAGCTGTAACTCTGTGAGATGATTTCACAGAACACAAAGAAGTTTCTCAGAAAGCTTCTTTCTTTTTGTTATCGGAGGATATTTCCTTTGGCCCTATAATCTTCAAAGGGATCCGAAATATCTGTTCTCAGATTCCACAGAAATAAGGCTAGCAAAGAGATCTACGAAACACAGATGTACCTCTGTGAGATGAATTCACAGAACACTAAGCAGTTTCTCAGAAAGCTTCTTTCCAGATTTCATCTGAGGATATTTCCTTTTTCACCAGAGCCCTCTAAGGGCTTCCAAATATCACTTTGCCAATTCCACAAGAACGGTCTCAGCGAAAGGCTTCTTGAGGGGAAAGCTGTAACTCTGTGAGATGATTTCACAGAACACAAAGAAGTTTCTCAGAAAGCTTCCTTCTCTTTGTTATCGGAGGATATTTCCTTTGGCCCTATTGTCTTCAAAGGGATCCGAAATATCTGTTCTCAGATTCCACAGAAAGAAGGCTAGCAAAGAGATCCTCGAAATACAGATGTAACACTGTGAGATGAATTCACAGAACACTAAGAAGTTTCTCAGAAAGCTTCTTTCCAGATTTCATCTGAGGATATTTGCTTTTTCACCATAGCCCTCTATGGGCTTCCAAATATCACTTTGCCAATTCCACAAGAACTGTCTTAGCGAAAGGCTTCTTGAGGGGAAAGCTGTAACTCTGTGAGATGATTTCACAGAACACAAAGAAGTTTCTCAGAAAGCTTCTTTCTCTTTGTTATGGGAGGATATTTCCTTCGGCCCTATAGTCTTCAATGAGATCCGAAATATCTGTTCTCAGATTCCACAGAAAGAAGGCTAGCAAAGAGATACACGAAATACAGATATAACTCTGTGAGATGAATTCACAGAACACTAAGCAGTTTCTCAGAAAGCTTCTTTCCAGATTTCATCTGAGGATATTTCCTTTTTCACCATAGCCCTCTATGGGCTTCCAAATATCACTTTGCCAATTCCACAAGAACTGTCTTAGCGAAAGGCTTCTTCAGGGGAAAGCTGTAACTCTGGGAGATGATTTCACAGAACACAAAGAAGTTTCTCAGAAAGCTTCTTTCTTTTTGTTATCGGAGGATATTTCCTTTGGTCCTATAATCTTCAAAGGGATCCGAAATATCTGTTCTCAGATTCCACAGAAAGAAGGCTAGCAAAGAGATCTACGAAACACAGATGTACCTCTGTGAGATGAATTCACAGAACACTAAGCAGTTTCTCAGAAAGCTTCTTTCCAGATTTCATCTGATTATATTTCCTTTTTCACCAGAGCCCTCTAAGGGCTTCCAAATATCACTTTGCCAATTCCACAAGAACGGTCTCAGCGAAAGGCTTCTTGAGGGGAAAGCTGTAACTCTGTGAGATGATTTCACAGAACACAAAGAAGTTTCTCAGAAAGCTTCTTTCTCTTTGTTATCGGAAGATATTTCCTTTGGCCCTATGGTCTTCAAAGGGATCCGAAATATCTGTTCTCAGATTCCACAGAAAGAATGCTAGCAAAGAGATCCAGAAATACAGACGTAACTCTGTGAGATGAATTCACAGAACACTAAGCAGTTTCTCAGAAAGCTTCTTTCCAGATTTCATCTGAGGATATTTCCTTTTTCACCATAGCCCTCTATGGGCTTCCAAATATCACTTTGCCAATTCCACAAGAACTGTCTCAGCGAAAGGCTTCCTGAGGGGAAAACTGTAACTCTGTGAGATGATTTCACAGAACACAAAGAAGTTTCTCAGAAAGCTTCTTTCTCTTTGTTATCGGAGGATATTTCCTTTGGCCCTAGAGTCTTCAAAGGGATCCGAAATATCTGTTCTCAGATTCCGCAGAAATAAGGCTAGCAAAGTGATCTACGAAACACAGATGTAACTCTGTGAGAAGAATTCACAGAACACTAAGCAGATTCTCAGAAAGCTTCTTTCCAGATTTCATCTGAGGATATTTCTTTTTTCACCATAGCCCTCTGTGGGCTTCCAAATATCACCTTGCCAATTCCACAAGAACTGTCTTAGCGAAAGGCTTCTTGAGGGGATAGCTGTAACTCAGTGAGATGATTTCACAGAACACAAAGAAGTTTCTCAGAAAGCTTCTTTCTTTTTTTATCGGAGGATAATTCCTTTGGCCCTATAATCTTCAAAGGAATCCGAAATATCTGTTCTCAGATTCCACAGAAATGAGGCTAGCAAAGAGATCTACGAAACACAGATGTACCTCTGTGAGATGAATTCACAGAACACTAAGCAGTTTCTCAGAAAGCTTCTTTCCAGATTTCATCTGAGGATATTTCCTTTTTCACCGTATCCCTCTATGGGCTTCCAAATATCACTTTGCCCATTCCACAAGAATTGTCTCAGCGAAAGGCTTCTTGAGGGGAAAGCTGTAACTCTGTGAGTTGATTTCACAGAACACAAAGAAGTTTCTCAGAAAGCTTCTTTCTCTTTGTTATCAGAGGATATTTCCTTTGGCCCTATAGTCTTCAAAGGGATCCGAAATATCTGTTCTCAGATTCCACAGAAAGAAGGCTAGCAAAGAGATCCACGAAATACAGATGTAACTCTGTGAGATGAATTCACAGAACACTAAGCATTTTCTCAGAAAACTTCCTTCCAGATTTCATCTGAGGATATTTCCTTTTTCACCATAGCCCTCTATGGGCTTCCAAATATCACTTTGCCAATTCCACAAGAACTGTCTTAGCGAAAGGCTTCTTGAGGGGAAAGCTGTAACTCTGTGAGATGATTTCACAGAACACAAAGAAGTTTCTCAGAAAGCTTCTTTCTTTTTGTTATCGGAGGATATTTCCTTTGGCCCTATAATCTTCAAAGGGATCCGAAATATCTGTTCTCAGATTCCACAGAAAGAAGGCTAGCAAAGAGATCTACGAAACACAGATGTACCTCTGTGAGATGAATTCACAGAACACTAAGCAGTTTCTCAGAAAGCTTCTTTCCAGATTTCATCTGAGGATATTTCCTTTTTCACCAGAGCCCTCTAAGGGCTTCCAAATATCACTTTGCCAATTCCACAAGAACGGTCTCAGCGAAAGGATTCTTGAGGGGAAAGCTGTAACTCTGTGAGATGATTTCACAGAACACAAAGAAGTTTCTCAGAAAGATTCCTTCTCTTTGTTATCGGAGGATATTTCCTTTGGCCCTATGGTCTTCAAAGGGATCCGAAATATCTGTTCTCAGATTCCACAGAAAGAAGGCTAGCAAAGAGATCCTCGAAATACAGATGTAACACTGTGAGATGAATTCACAGAACACTAAGAAGTTTCTCAGAAAGCTTCTTTCCAGATTTCATCTGAGGATATTTGCTTTTTCACCATAGCCCTCTATGGGCTTCCAAATATCACTTTGCCAATTCCACAAGAACTCTCTTAGCGAAAGGCTTCTTGAGGGGAAAGCTGTAACTCTGTGAGATGATTTCACAGAACACAAAGAAGTTTCTCAGAAAGCTTCTTTCTCTTTGTTATCGGAGGATATTTCCTTTGGCCCTATGATCTTCAAAGGGATCCGAAATATCTGTTCTCAGATTCCACAGAAAGAAGGCTAGCAAAGAGATCCACGAAATACAGATGTAACTCTGTGAGATGAATTCACAGAACACTAAGCAGTTTCTCAGAAAGCTTCTTTCCAGATTTCATCTGAGGATATTTCCTTTTTCACCATAGCCCTCTATGGGCTTCCAAATATCACTTTGCCAATTCCACAAGAACTGTCTTAGCGAAAGGCTTCTTGAGGGGAAAGCTGTAACTCTGTGAGATGATTTCACAGAATACAAAGAAGTTTCTCAGAAAGCTTCTTTCTCTTTGTTATCGGAGGATATTTCCTTTGGCCCTAGAGTCTTCAAAGGGATCCGAAATATCTGTTCTCAGATTCCACAGAAATAAGGCTAGCAAAGAAAATTACGAAACACACATATAACTCTGTGAGATGAATTCACAGAACACTAAACAGTTTCTCAGAAAGCTTCTTTCCAGATTTTATCTGAGGATATTTCCTTTTTCACCATAGCCCTCTATGGGCTTCCAAATATCACTTTGCCAATTCCACAAGAACTGTCTTAGCGAAAGGCTTCTTGAGGGGAAAGCTGTAACTCTGGGAGATGATTTCACAGAACACAAAGAAGTTTCTCAGAAAGCTTCTTTCTCTTTGTTATCGGAGGATATTTCCTTTGGCCCTATAGTCTTCAAAGGGATCCGAAATATCTGTTCTCAGATTCCACAGAAATAAGGCTAGCAAAGAGATCTACGAAACACAGATGTAACTCTGTGAGATGAATTAACAGAACACTAAGCAGTTTCTCAGAAAGCCTCTTTCCCGATTTCATCTGAGGATATTTCCTTTTTCACCATAGCCCTCTATGGGCTTCCAAATCTCACTTTGCCAATTCCACAAGAACTGTCTTAGAGAAAGGCTTCTTGAGGGGAAAGCTGTAACTCTGTGAGATGATTTCACAGAACACAAAGAAGTTTCTCAGAAAGCTTCTTTCTCTTTGTTATCGGAAGATATTTCCTTTGGCCCTATGGTCTTCAAAGGGATCCGAAATATCTGTTCTCAGATTCCACAGAAAGAAGGCTAGCAAAGAGATCCTCGAAATACAGATGTAACACTGTGAGATGAATTCACAGAACACTAAGAAGTTTCTCAGAAAGCTTCTTTCCAGATTTCATCTGAGGATATTTCCTTTTTCACCATAGCCCTCTATGGGCTTCCAAATATCACTTTGCCAATTCCACAAGAACTGTGTTAGCGAAAGGCTTCTTGAGGGGAAAGCTGTAACTCTGTGAGATGATTTCACAGAACACAAAGAAGTTTCTCAGAAAGCTTCTTTCTCTTTGTTATCGGAGGATATTTCCTTTGGCCCTACAGTCTTCAAAGGGATCCGAAATATCTGTTCTCAGATTCCACAGAAAGAATGCTGGCAAAGAGATCCAGAAATACAGACGTAACTCTGTGAGATGAATTCACAGAACACTAAGCAGTTTCTCAGAAAGCTTCTTTCCAGATTTCATCTGAGGATATTTCCTTTTTCACCATAGCCCTCTATGGGCTTCCAAATATCACTTTGCCAATTCCACAAGAACTGTCTCAGCGAAAGGCTTCCTGAGGGGAAAACTGTAACTCTGTGAGATGATTTCACAGAACACAAAGAAGTTTCTGAGAAAGCTTCTTTCTCTTTGTTATCGGAGGATATTTCCTTTGGCCCTAGAGTCTTCAAAGGGATCCGAAATATCTGTTCTCAGATTCCGCAGAAATAAGGCTAGCAAAGTGATCTACGAAACACAGATGTAACTCTGTGAGAAGAATTCACAGAACACTAAGCAGTTTCTCAGAAAGCTTCTTTACAGATTTCATCTGAGGATATTTCTTTTTTCACCATAGCCCTCTGTGGGCTTCCAAATATCACCTTGCCAATTTCACAAGAACTGTCTTAGCGAAAGGCTTCTTGAGGGGATAGCTGTAACTCAGTGAGATGATTTCACAAACACAAAGAAGTTTCTCAGAAAGCTTCTTTCTTTTTGTTATCGGAGGATAATTCCTTTGGCCCTATAATCTTCAAAGGGATCCGAAATATCTGTTCTCAGATTCCACAGAAATAAGGCTAGCAAAGAGATCTACGAAACACAGATGTACCTCTGTGAGATGAATTCACAGAACACTAAGCAGTTTCTCAGAAAGCTTCTTTCCAGATTTCATCTGAGGATATTTCCTTTTTCACCGTATCCCTCTATGGGCTTCCAAATATCACTTTGCCCATTCCACAAGAACTGTCTCAGCGAAAGGCTTCTTGAGGGGAAAGCTGTAACTCTGTGAGTTGATTTCACAGAACACAAAGAAGTTTCTCAGAAAGCTTCTCTCTCTTTGTTATCAGAGGATATTTCCTTTGGCCCTATGGTCTTCAAAGGGATCCGAAATATCTGTTCTCAGATTCCACAGAAAGAAGGCTAGCAAAGAGATCCTCGAAATACAGATATAACACTGTGAGATGAATTCACAGAACACTAAGCAGTTTCTCAGAAAGCTTCTTTCCAGATTTCATCTGAGGATATTTGCTTTTTCACCATAGCCCTCTATGCGCTTCCAAATATCACTTTGCCAATTCCACAAGAACTGTCTTAGCGAAAGGCTTCTTGAGGGGAAAGCTGTAACTCTGTGAGATGATTTCACAGAACACAAAGAAGTTTCTCAGAAAGCTTCTTTCTTTTTGTTATCGGAGGATATTTCCTTTGGCCCTATAATCTTCAAAGGGATCCGAAATATCTGTTCTCAGATTCCACAGAAATAAGGCTAGCAAAGAGATCTACGAAACACAGATGTACCTCTGTGAGATGAATTCACAGAACACTAAGCAGTTTCTCAGAAAGCTTCTTTCCAGATTTCATCTGAGGATATTTCCTTTTTCACCAGAGCCCTCTAAGGGCTTCCAAATTTCACTTTGCCAATTCCACAAGAACGGTCTCAGCGAAAGGCTTCTTGAGGGGAAAGCTGTAACTCTGTGAGATGATTTCACAGAACACAAAGAAGTTTCTCAGAAAGCTTCCTTCTCTTTGTTATCGGAGGATATTTCCTTTGGCCCTATGGTCTTCAAAGGGATCCGAAATATCTGTTCTCAGATTCCACAGAAAGAAGGCTAGCAAAGAGATCCTCGAAATACAGATGTAACACTGTGAGATGAATTCACAGAACACTAAGAAGTTTCTCAGAAAGCTTTTTTCCAGATTTCATCTGAGGATATTTGCTTTTTCACCATAGCCCTCTATGGGCTTCCAAATATCACTTTGCCAATTCCACAAGAACTGTCTTACCGAAAGGCTTCTTGAGGGGAAAGCTGTAACTCTGTGAGATGATTTCACAGAACACAAAGAAGTTTCTCAGAAAGCTTCTTTCTCTTTGTTATGGGAGGATATTTCCTTCGGCCCTATAGTCTTCAATGAGATCCGAAATATCTGTTCTCAGATTCCACAGAAAGAAGGCTAGCAAAGAGATCCACGAAATACAGATATAACTCTGTGAGATGAATTCACAGAACACTAAGCAGTTTCTCAGAAAGCTTCTTTCCAGATTTCATCTGAGGATATTTCCTTTTTCACCATAGCCCTCTATGGGCTTCCAAATATCACTTTGCCAATTCCACAAGAACTGTCTTAGCGAAAGGCTTCTTCAGGGGAAAGCTGTAACTCTGTGAGATGATTTCACAGAACACAAAGAAGTTTCTCAGAAAGCTTCTTTCTTTTTGTTATCGGAGGATATTTCCTTTGGTCCTATAATCTTCAAAGGGATCCGAAATATCTGTTCTCAGATTCCACAGAAAGAAGGCTAGCAAAGAGATCTACGAAACACAGATGTACCTCTGTGAGATGAATTCACAGAACACTAAGCAGTTTCTCAGAAAGCTTCTTTCCAGATTTCATCTGAGGATATTTCCTTTTTCACCAGAGCCCTCTAAGGGCTTCCAAATATCACTTTGCCAATTCCACAAGATCGGTCTCAGCAAAAGGCTTCTTGAGGGGAAAGCTGTAACTCTGTGAGATGATTTCACAGAACACAAAGAAGTTTCTCAGAAAGCTTCTTTCTCTTTGTTATCGGAAGATATTTCCTTTGGCCGTATGGTCTTCAAAGGGATCCGAAATATCTGTTCTCAGATTCCACAGAAAGAATGCTAGCAAAGAGATCCAGAAATACAGACGTAACTCTGTGGGATGAATTCACAGAACACTAAGCAGTTTCTCAGAAAGCTTCTTTCCAGATTTCATCTGAGGATATTTCCTTTTTCACCATAGCCCTCTATGGGCTTCCAAATATCACTTTGCCTATTCCACAAGAACTGTCTCAGCGAAAGGCTTCCTGAGGGGAAAACTGTAACTCTGTGAGATGATTTCACAGAACACAAAGAAGTTTCTCAGAAAGCTTCTTTCTCTTTGTTATCGGAGGATATTTCCTTTGACCCTAGAGTCTTCAAAGGGATCCGAAATATCTGTTCTCAGATTCCGCAGAAATAAGGCTAGCAAAGTGATCTACGAAACACAGATGTAACTCTGTGAGAAGAATTCACAGAACACTAAGCAGTTTCTCAGAAAGCTTCTTTCCAGATTTCATCTGAGGATATTTCTTTTTTCACCATAGCCCTCTGTGGGCTTCCAAATATCACCTTGCCAATTTCACAAGAACTGTCTTAGCGAAAGGCTTCTTGAAGGGATAGCTGTAACTCAGTGAGATGATTTCACAGAACACAAAGAAGTTTCTCAGAAAGCTTCTTTCTCTTTGTTATCGGAAGATATTTCCTTTGGCCCTATGGTCTTCAAAGGGATCCGAAATATCTGTTCTCAGATTCCACAGAAAGAAGGCTAGCAAAGAGATCCTCGAAATACAGATGTAACACTGTGAGATGAATTCACAGAACACTAAGAAGTTTCTCAGAAAGCTTCTTTCCAGATTTCATCTGAGGATATTTCCTTTTTCACCATAGCCCTCTATGGGCTTCCAAATATCACTTTGCCAATTCCACAAGAACTGTGTTAGCGAAAGGCTTCTTGAGGGGAAAGCTGTAACTCTGTGAGATGATTTCACAGAACACAAAGAAGTTTCTCAGAAAGCTTCTTTCTCTTTGTTATCGGAGGATATTTCCTTTGGCCCTACAGTCTTCAAAGGGATCCGAAATATCTGTTCTCAGATTCCACAGAAAGAATGCTGGCAAAGAGATCCAGAAATACAGACGTAACTCTGTGAGATGAATTCACAGAACACTAAGCAGTTTCTCAGAAAGCTTCTTTCCAGATTTCATCTGAGGATATTTCCTTTTTCACCATAGCCCTCTATGGGCTTCCAAATATCACTTTGCCAATTCCACAAGAACTGTCTCAGCGAAAGGCTTCCTGAGGGGAAAACTGTAACTCTGTGAGATGATTTCACAGAACACAAAGAAGTTTCTGAGAAAGCTTCTTTCTCTTTGTTATCGGAGGATATTTCCTTTGGCCCTAGAGTCTTCAAAGGGATCCGAAATATCTGTTCTCAGATTCCGCAGAAATAAGGCTAGCAAAGTGATCTACGAAACACAGATGTAACTCTGTGAGAAGAATTCACAGAACACTAAGCAGTTTCTCAGAAAGCTTCTTTACAGATTTCATCTGAGGATATTTCTTTTTTCACCATAGCCCTCTGTGGGCTTCCAAATATCACCTTGCCAATTCCACAAGAACTGTCTTAGCGAAAGGCTTCTTGAGGGGATAGCTGTAACTCAGTGAGATGATTTCACAGAACACAAAGAAGTTTCTCAGAAAGCTTCTTTCTTTTTGTTATCGGAGGATAATTCCTTTGGCCCTATAATCTTCAAAGGAATCCGAAATATCTGTTCTCAGATTCCACAGAAATGAGGCTAGCAAAGAGATCTACGAAACACAGATGTACCTCTGTGAGATGAATTCACAGAACACTAAGCAGTTTCTCAGAAAGCTTCTTTCCAGATTTCATCTGAGGATATTTCCTTTTTCACCGTATCCCTCTATGGGCTTCCAAATATCACTTTGCCCATTCCACAAGAATTGTCTCAGCGAAAGGCTTCTTGAGGGGAAAGCTGTAACTCTGTGAGTTGATTTCACAGAACACAAAGAAGTTTCTCAGAAAGCTTCTTTCTCTTTGTTATCAGAGGATATTTCCTTTGGCCCTATAGTCTTCAAAGGGATCCGAAATATCTGTTCTCAGATTCCACAGAAAGAAGGCTAGCAAAGAGATCCACGAAATACAGATGTAACTCTGTGAGATGAATTCACAGAACACTAAGCATTTTCTCAGAAAACTTCCTTCCAGATTTCATCTGAGGATATTTCCTTTTTCACCATAGCCCTCTATGGGCTTCCAAATATCACTTTGCCAATTCCACAAGAACTGTCTTAGCGAAAGGCTTCTTGAGGGGAAAGCTGTAACTCTGTGAGATGATTTCACAGAACACAAAGAAGTTTCTCAGAAAGCTTCTTTCTTTTTGTTATCGGAGGATATTTCCTTTGGCCCTATAATCTTCAAAGGGATCCGAAATATCTGTTCTCAGATTCCACAGAAATAAGGCTAGCAAAGAGATCTACGAAACACAGATGTACCTCTGTGAGATGAATTCACAGAACACTAAGCAGTTTCTCAGAAAGCTTCTTTCCAGATTTCATCTGAGGATATTTCCTTTTTCACCAGAGCCCTCTAAGGGCTTCCAAATATCACTTTGCCAATTCCACAAGAACGGTCTCAGCGAAAGGATTCTTGAGGGGAAAGCTGTAACTCTGTGAGATGATTTCACAGAACACAAAGAAGTTTCTCAGAAAGATTCCTTCTCTTTGTTATCGGAGGATATTTCCTTTGGCCCTATGGTCTTCAAAGGGATCCGAAATATCTGTTCTCAGATTCCACAGAAAGAAGGCTAGCAAAGAGATCCTCGAAATACAGATGTAACACTGTGAGATGAATTCACAGAACACTAAGAAGTTTCTCAGAAAGCTTCTTTCCAGATTTCATCTGAGGATATTTGCTTTTTCACCATAGCCCTCTATGGGCTTCCAAATATCACTTTGCCAATTCCACAAGAACTCTCTTAGCGAAAGGCTTCTTGAGGGGAAAGCTGTAACTCTGTGAGATGATTTCACAGAACACAAAGAAGTTTCTCAGAAAGCTTCTTTCTCTTTGTTATCGGAGGATATTTCCTTTGGCCCTATGATCTTCAAAGGGATCCGAAATATCTGTTCTCAGATTCCACAGAAAGAAGGCTAGCAAAGAGATCCACGAAATACAGATGTAACTCTGTGAGATGAATTCACAGAACACTAAGCAGTTTCTCAGAAAGCTTCTTTCCAGATTTCATCTGAGGATATTTCCTTTTTCACCATAGCCCTCTATGGGCTTCCAAATATCACTTTGCCAATTCCACAAGAACTGTCTTAGCGAAAGGCTTCTTGAGGGGAAAGCTGTAACTCTGTGAGATGATTTCACAGAATACAAAGAAGTTTCTCAGAAAGCTTCTTTCTCTTTGTTATCGGAGGATATTTCCTTTGGCCCTAGAGTCTTCAAAGGGATCCGAAATATCTGTTCTCAGATTCCACAGAAATAAGGCTAGCAAAGAAAATTACGAAACACACATATAACTCTGTGAGATGAATTCACAGAACACTAAACAGTTTCTCAGAAAGCTTCTTTCCAGATTTTATCTGAGGATATTTCCTTTTTCACCATAGCCCTCTATGGGCTTCCAAATATCACTTTGCCAATTCCACAAGAACTGTCTTAGCGAAAGGCTTCTTGAGGGGAAAGCTGTAACTCTGGGAGATGATTTCACAGAACACAAAGAAGTTTCTCAGAAAGCTTCTTTCTCTTTGTTATCGGAGGATATTTCCTTTGGCCCTATAGTCTTCAAAGGGATCCGAAATATCTGTTCTCAGATTCCACAGAAATAAGGCTAGCAAAGAGATCTACGAAACACAGATGTAACTCTGTGAGATGAATTAACAGAACACTAAGCAGTTTCTCAGAAAGCCTCTTTCCCGATTTCATCTGAGGATATTTCCTTTTTCACCATAGCCCTCTATGGGCTTCCAAATCTCACTTTGCCAATTCCACAAGAACTGTCTTAGAGAAAGGCTTCTTGAGGGGAAAGCTGTAACTCTGTGAGATGATTTCACAGAACACAAAGAAGTTTCTCAGAAAGCTTCTTTCTCTTTGTTATCGGAAGATATTTCCTTTGGCCCTATGGTCTTCAAAGGGATCCGAAATATCTGTTCTCAGATTCCACAGAAAGAAGGCTAGCAAAGAGATCCTCGAAATACAGATGTAACACTGTGAGATGAATTCACAGAACACTAAGAAGTTTCTCAGAAAGCTTCTTTCCAGATTTCATCTGAGGATATTTCCTTTTTCACCATAGCCCTCTATGGGCTTCCAAATATCACTTTGCCAATTCCACAAGAACTGTGTTAGCGAAAGGCTTCTTGAGGGGAAAGCTGTAACTCTGTGAGATGATTTCACAGAACACAAAGAAGTTTCTCAGAAAGCTTCTTTCTCTTTGTTATCGGAGGATATTTCCTTTGGCCCTACAGTCTTCAAAGGGATCCGAAATATCTGTTCTCAGATTCCACAGAAAGAATGCTGGCAAAGAGATCCAGAAATACAGACGTAACTCTGTGAGATGAATTCACAGAACACTAAGCAGTTTCTCAGAAAGCTTCTTTCCAGATTTCATCTGAGGATATTTCCTTTTTCACCATAGCCCTCTATGGGCTTCCAAATATCACTTTGCCAATTCCACAAGAACTGTCTCAGCGAAAGGCTTCCTGAGGGGAAAACTGTAACTCTGTGAGATGATTTCACAGAACACAAAGAAGTTTCTGAGAAAGCTTCTTTCTCTTTGTTATCGGAGGATATTTCCTTTGGCCCTAGAGTCTTCAAAGGGATCCGAAATATCTGTTCTCAGATTCCGCAGAAATAAGGCTAGCAAAGTGATCTACGAAACACAGATGTAACTCTGTGAGAAGAATTCACAGAACACTAAGCAGTTTCTCAGAAAGCTTCTTTACAGATTTCATCTGAGGATATTTCTTTTTTCACCATAGCCCTCTGTGGGCTTCCAAATATCACCTTGCCAATTTCACAAGAACTGTCTTAGCGAAAGGCTTCTTGAGGGGATAGCTGTAACTCAGTGAGATGATTTCACAAACACAAAGAAGTTTCTCAGAAAGCTTCTTTCTTTTTGTTATCGGAGGATAATTCCTTTGGCCCTATAATCTTCAAAGGGATCCGAAATATCTGTTCTCAGATTCCACAGAAATAAGGCTAGCAAAGAGATCTACGAAACACAGATGTACCTCTGTGAGATGAATTCACAGAACACTAAGCAGTTTCTCAGAAAGCTTCTTTCCAGATTTCATCTGAGGATATTTCCTTTTTCACCGTATCCCTCTATGGGCTTCCAAATATCACTTTGCCCATTCCACAAGAACTGTCTCAGCGAAAGGCTTCTTGAGGGGAAAGCTGTAACTCTGTGAGTTGATTTCACAGAACACAAAGAAGTTTCTCAGAAAGCTTCTCTCTCTTTGTTATCAGAGGATATTTCCTTTGGCCCTATGGTCTTCAAAGGGATCCGAAATATCTGTTCTCAGATTCCACAGAAAGAAGGCTAGCAAAGAGATCCTCGAAATACAGATATAACACTGTGAGATGAATTCACAGAACACTAAGCAGTTTCTCAGAAAGCTTCTTTCCAGATTTCATCTGAGGATATTTGCTTTTTCACCATAGCCCTCTATGCGCTTCCAAATATCACTTTGCCAATTCCACAAGAACTGTCTTAGCGAAAGGCTTCTTGAGGGGAAAGCTGTAACTCTGTGAGATGATTTCACAGAACACAAAGAAGTTTCTCAGAAAGCTTCTTTCTTTTTGTTATCGGAGGATATTTCCTTTGGCCCTATAATCTTCAAAGGGATCCGAAATATCTGTTCTCAGATTCCACAGAAATAAGGCTAGCAAAGAGATCTACGAAACACAGATGTACCTCTGTGAGATGAATTCACAGAACACTAAGCAGTTTCTCAGAAAGCTTCTTTCCAGATTTCATCTGAGGATATTTCCTTTTTCACCAGAGCCCTCTAAGGGCTTCCAAATTTCACTTTGCCAATTCCACAAGAACGGTCTCAGCGAAAGGCTTCTTGAGGGGAAAGCTGTAACTCTGTGAGATGATTTCACAGAACACAAAGAAGTTTCTCAGAAAGCTTCCTTCTCTTTGTTATCGGAGGATATTTCCTTTGGCCCTATGGTCTTCAAAGGGATCCGAAATATCTGTTCTCAGATTCCACAGAAAGAAGGCTAGCAAAGAGATCCTCGAAATACAGATGTAACACTGTGAGATGAATTCACAGAACACTAAGAAGTTTCTCAGAAAGCTTCTTTCCAGATTTCATCTGAGGATATTTGCTTTTTCACCATAGCCCTCTATGGGCTTCCAAATATCACTTTGCCAATTCCACAAGAACTGTCTTACCGAAAGGCTTCTTGAGGGGAAAGCTGTAACTCTGTGAGATGATTTCACAGAACACAAAGAAGTTTCTCAGAAAGCTTCTTTCTCTTTGTTATGGGAGGATATTTCCTTCGGCCCTATAGTCTTCAATGAGATCCGAAATATCTGTTCTCAGATTCCACAGAAAGAAGGCTAGCAAAGAGATCCACGAAATACAGATATAACTCTGTGAGATGAATTCACAGAACACTAAGCAGTTTCTCAGAAAGCTTCTTTCCAGATTTCATCTGAGGATATTTCCTTTTTCACCATAGCCCTCTATGGGCTTCCAAATATCACTTTGCCAATTCCACAAGAACTGTCTTAGCGAAAGGCTTCTTCAGGGGAAAGCTGTAACTCTGTGAGATGATTTCACAGAACACAAAGAAGTTTCTCAGAAAGCTTCTTTCTTTTTGTTATCGGAGGATATTTCCTTTGGTCCTATAATCTTCAAAGGGATCCGAAATATCTGTTCTCAGATTCCACAGAAAGAAGGCTAGCAAAGAGATCTACGAAACACAGATGTACCTCTGTGAGATGAATTCACAGAACACTAAGCAGTTTCTCAGAAAGCTTCTTTCCAGATTTCATCTGAGGATATTTCCTTTTTCACCAGAGCCCTCTAAGGGCTTCCAAATATCACTTTGCCAATTCCACAAGATCGGTCTCAGCAAAAGGCTTCTTGAGGGGAAAGCTGTAACTCTGTGAGATGATTTCACAGAACACAAAGAAGTTTCTCAGAAAGCTTCTTTCTCTTTGTTATCGGAAGATATTTCCTTTGGCCCTATGGTCTTCAAAGGGATCCGAAATATCTGTTCTCAGATTCCACAGAAAGAATGCTAGCAAAGAGATCCAGAAATACAGACGTAACTCTGTGGGATGAATTCACAGAACACTAAGCAGTTTCTCAGAAAGCTTCTTTCCAGATTTCATCTGAGGATATTTCCTTTTTCACCATAGCCCTCTATGGGCTTCCAAATATCACTTTGCCTATTCCACAAGAACTGTCTCAGCGAAAGGCTTCCTGAGGGGAAAACTGTAACTCTGTGAGATGATTTCACAGAACACAAAGAAGTTTCTCAGAAAGCTTCTTTCTCTTTGTTATCGGAGGATATTTCCTTTGACCCTAGAGTCTTCAAAGGGATCCGAAATATCTGTTCTCAGATTCCGCAGAAATAAGGCTAGCAAAGTGATCTACGAAACACAGATGTAACTCTGTGAGAAGAATTCACAGAACACTAAGCAGTTTCTCAGAAAGCTTCTTTCCAGATTTCATCTGAGGATATTTCTTTTTTCACCATAGCCCTCTGTGGGCTTCCAAATATCACCTTGCCAATTTCACAAGAACTGTCTTAGCGAAAGGCTTCTTGAAGGGATAGCTGTAACTCAGTGAGATGATTTCACAGAACACAAAGAAGTTTCTCAGAAAGCTTCTTTCTCTTTGTTATCGGAAGATATTTCCTTTGGCCCTATGGTCTTCAAAGGGATCCGAAATATCTGTTCTCAGATTCCACAGAAAGAAGGCTAGCAAAGAGATCCTCGAAATACAGATGTAACACTGTGAGATGAATTCACAGAACACTAAGAAGTTTCTCAGAAAGCTTCTTTCCAGATTTCATCTGAGGATATTTCCTTTTTCACCATAGCCCTCTATGGGCTTCCAAATATCACTTTGCCAATTCCACAAGAACTGTGTTAGCGAAAGGCTTCTTGAGGGGAAAGCTGTAACTCTGTGAGATGATTTCACAGAACACAAAGAAGTTTCTCAGAAAGCTTCTTTCTCTTTGTTATCGGAGGATATTTCCTTTGGCCCTACAGTCTTCAAAGGGATCCGAAATATCTGTTCTCAGATTCCACAGAAAGAATGCTGGCAAAGAGATCCAGAAATACAGACGTAACTCTGTGAGATGAATTCACAGAACACTAAGCAGTTTCTCAGAAAGCTTCTTTCCAGATTTCATCTGAGGATATTTCCTTTTTCACCATAGCCCTCTATGGGCTTCCAAATATCACTTTGCCAATTCCACAAGAACTGTCTCAGCGAAAGGCTTCCTGAGGGGAAAACTGTAACTCTGTGAGATGATTTCACAGAACACAAAGAAGTTTCTGAGAAAGCTTCTTTCTCTTTGTTATCGGAGGATATTTCCTTTGGCCCTAGAGTCTTCAAAGGGATCCGAAATATCTGTTCTCAGATTCCGCAGAAATAAGGCTAGCAAAGTGATCTACGAAACACAGATGTAACTCTGTGAGAAGAATTCACAGAACACTAAGCAGTTTCTCAGAAAGCTTCTTTACAGATTTCATCTGAGGATATTTCTTTTTTCACCATAGCCCTCTGTGGGCTTCCAAATATCACCTTGCCAATTTCACAAGAACTGTCTTAGCGAAAGGCTTCTTGAGGGGATAGCTGTAACTCAGTGAGATGATTTCACAAACACAAAGAAGTTTCTCAGAAAGCTTCTTTCTTTTTGTTATCGGAGGATAATTCCTTTGGCCCTATAATCTTCAAAGGGATCCGAAATATCTGTTCTCAGATTCCACAGAAATAAGGCTAGCAAAGAGATCTACGAAACACAGATGTACCTCTGTGAGATGAATTCACAGAACACTAAGCAGTTTCTCAGAAAGCTTCTTTCCAGATTTCATCTGAGGATATTTCCTTTTTCACCGTATCCCTCTATGGGCTTCCAAATATCACTTTGCCCATTCCACAAGAACTGTCTCAGCGAAAGGCTTCTTGAGGGGAAAGCTGTAACTCTGTGAGTTGATTTCACAGAACACAAAGAAGTTTCTCAGAAAGCTTCTCTCTCTTTGTTATCAGAGGATATTTCCTTTGGCCCTATGGTCTTCAAAGGGATCCGAAATATCTGTTCTCAGATTCCACAGAAAGAAGGCTAGCAAAGAGATCCTCGAAATACAGATATAACACTGTGAGATGAATTCACAGAACACTAAGCAGTTTCTCAGAAAGCTTCTTTCCAGATTTCATCTGAGGATATTTGCTTTTTCACCATAGCCCTCTATGCGCTTCCAAATATCACTTTGCCAATTCCACAAGAACTGTCTTAGCGAAAGGCTTCTTGAGGGGAAAGCTGTAACTCTGTGAGATGATTTCACAGAACACAAAGAAGTTTCTCAGAAAGCTTCTTTCTTTTTGTTATCGGAGGATATTTCCTTTGGCCCTATAATCTTCAAAGGGATCCGAAATATCTGTTCTCAGATTCCACAGAAATAAGGCTAGCAAAGAGATCTACGAAACACAGATGTACCTCTGTGAGATGAATTCACAGAACACTAAGCAGTTTCTCAGAAAGCTTCTTTCCAGATTTCATCTGAGGATATTTCCTTTTTCACCAGAGCCCTCTAAGGGCTTCCAAATATCACTTTGCCAATTCCACAAGAACGGTCTCAGCGAAAGGCTTCTTGAGGGGAAAGCTGTAACTCTGTGAGATGATTTCACAGAACACAAAGAAGTTTCTCAGAAAGCTTCCTTCTCTTTGTTATCGGAGGATATTTCCTTTGGCCCTATGGTCTTCAAAGGGATCCGAAATATCTGTTCTCAGATTCCACAGAAAGAAGGCTAGCAAAGAGATCCTCGAAATACAGATGTAACACTGTGAGATGAATTCACAGAACACTAAGAAGTTTCTCAGAAAGCTTCTTTCCAGATTTCATCTGAGGATATTTGCTTTTTCACCATAGCCCTCTATGGGCTTCCAAATATCACTTTGCCAATTCCACAAGAACTGTCTTACCGAAAGGCTTCTTGAGGGGAAAGCTGTAACTCTGTGAGATGATTTCACAGAACACAAAGAAGTTTCTCAGAAAGCTTCTTTCTCTTTGTTATGGGAGGATATTTCCTTCGGCCCTATAGTCTTCAATGAGATCCGAAATATCTGTTCTCAGATTCCACAGAAAGAAGGCTAGCAAAGAGATCCACGAAATACAGATATAACTCTGTGAGATGAATTCACAGAACACTAAGCAGTTTCTCAGAAAGCTTCTTTCCAGATTTCATCTGAGGATATTTCCTTTTTCACCAGAGCCCTCTAAGGGCTTCCAAATATCACTTTGCCAATTCCACAAGATCGGTCTCAGCAAAAGGCTTCTTGAGGGGAAAGCTGTAACTCTGTGAGATGATTTCACAGAACACAAAGAAGTTTCTCAGAAAGCTTCTTTCTCTTTGTTATCGGAAGATATTTCCTTTGGCCCTATGGTCTTCAAAGGGATCCGAAATATCTGTTCTCAGATTCCACAGAAAGAATGCTAGCAAAGAGATCCAGAAATACAGACGTAACTCTGTGGGATGAATTCACAGAACACTAAGCAGTTTCTCAGAAAGCTTCTTTCCAGATTTCATCTGAGGATATTTCCTTTTTCACCATAGCCCTCTATGGGCTTCCAAATATCACTTTGCCTATTCCACAAGAACTGTCTCAGCGAAAGGCTTCCTGAGGGGAAAACTGTAACTCTGTGAGATGATTTCACAGAACACAAAGAAGTTTCTCAGAAAGCTTCTTTCTCTTTGTTATCGGAGGATATTTCCTTTGACCCTAGAGTCTTCAAAGGGATCCGAAATATCTGTTCTCAGATTCCGCAGAAATAAGGCTAGCAAAGTGATCTACGAAACACAGATGTAACTCTGTGAGAAGAATTCACAGAACACTAAGCAGTTTCTCAGAAAGCTTCTTTCCAGATTTCATCTGAGGATATTTCTTTTTTCACCATAGCCCTCTGTGGGCTTCCAAATATCACCTTGCCAATTTCACAAGAACTGTCTTAGCGAAAGGCTTCTTGAAGGGATAGCTGTAACTCAGTGAGATGATTTCACAGAACACAAAGAAGTTTCTCAGAAAGCTTCTTTCTCTTTGTTATCGGAAGATATTTCCTTTGGCCCTATGGTCTTCAAAGGGATCCGAAATATCTGTTCTCAGATTCCACAGAAAGAAGGCTAGCAAAGAGATCCTCGAAATACAGATGTAACACTGTGAGATGAATTCACAGAACACTAAGAAGTTTCTCAGAAAGCTTCTTTCCAGATTTCATCTGAGGATATTTCCTTTTTCACCATAGCCCTCTATGGGCTTCCAAATATCACTTTGCCAATTCCACAAGAACTGTGTTAGCGAAAGGCTTCTTGAGGGGAAAGCTGTAACTCTGTGAGATGATTTCACAGAACACAAAGAAGTTTCTCAGAAAGCTTCTTTCTCTTTGTTATCGGAGGATATTTCCTTTGGCCCTACAGTCTTCAAAGGGATCCGAAATATCTGTTCTCAGATTCCACAGAAAGAATGCTGGCAAAGAGATCCAGAAATACAGACGTAACTCTGTGAGATGAATTCACAGAACACTAAGCAGTTTCTCAGAAAGCTTCTTTCCAGATTTCATCTGAGGATATTTCCTTTTTCACCATAGCCCTCTATGGGCTTCCAAATATCACTTTGCCAATTCCACAAGAACTGTCTCAGCGAAAGGCTTCCTGAGGGGAAAACTGTAACTCTGTGAGATGATTTCACAGAACACAAAGAAGTTTCTGAGAAAGCTTCTTTCTCTTTGTTATCGGAGGATATTTCCTTTGGCCCTAGAGTCTTCAAAGGGATCCGAAATATCTGTTCTCAGATTCCGCAGAAATAAGGCTAGCAAAGTGATCTACGAAACACAGATGTAACTCTGTGAGAAGAATTCACAGAACACTAAGCAGTTTCTCAGAAAGCTTCTTTACAGATTTCATCTGAGGATATTTCTTTTTTCACCATAGCCCTCTGTGGGCTTCCAAATATCACCTTGCCAATTTCACAAGAACTGTCTTAGCGAAAGGCTTCTTGAGGGGATAGCTGTAACTCAGTGAGATGATTTCACAAACACAAAGAAGTTTCTCAGAAAGCTTCTTTCTTTTTGTTATCGGAGGATAATTCCTTTGGCCCTATAATCTTCAAAGGGATCCGAAATATCTGTTCTCAGATTCCACAGAAATAAGGCTAGCAAAGAGATCTACGAAACACAGATGTACCTCTGTGAGATGAATTCACAGAACACTAAGCAGTTTCTCAGAAAGCTTCTTTCCAGATTTCATCTGAGGATATTTCCTTTTTCACCGTATCCCTCTATGGGCTTCCAAATATCACTTTGCCCATTCCACAAGAACTGTCTCAGCGAAAGGCTTCTTGAGGGGAAAGCTGTAACTCTGTGAGTTGATTTCACAGAACACAAAGAAGTTTCTCAGAAAGCTTCTCTCTCTTTGTTATCAGAGGATATTTCCTTTGGCCCTATGGTCTTCAAAGGGATCCGAAATATCTGTTCTCAGATTCCACAGAAAGAAGGCTAGCAAAGAGATCCTCGAAATACAGATATAACACTGTGAGATGAATTCACAGAACACTAAGCAGTTTCTCAGAAAGCTTCTTTCCAGATTTCATCTGAGGATATTTGCTTTTTCACCATAGCCCTCTATGCGCTTCCAAATATCACTTTGCCAATTCCACAAGAACTGTCTTAGCGAAAGGCTTCTTGAGGGGAAAGCTGTAACTCTGTGAGATGATTTCACAGAACACAAAGAAGTTTCTCAGAAAGCTTCTTTCTTTTTGTTATCGGAGGATATTTCCTTTGGCCCTATAATCTTCAAAGGGATCCGAAATATCTGTTCTCAGATTCCACAGAAATAAGGCTAGCAAAGAGATCTACGAAACACAGATGTACCTCTGTGAGATGAATTCACAGAACACTAAGCAGTTTCTCAGAAAGCTTCTTTCCAGATTTCATCTGAGGATATTTCCTTTTTCACCAGAGCCCTCTAAGGGCTTCCAAATATCACTTTGCCAATTCCACAAGAACGGTCTCAGCGAAAGGCTTCTTGAGGGGAAAGCTGTAACTCTGTGAGATGATTTCACAGAACACAAAGAAGTTTCTCAGAAAGCTTCCTTCTCTTTGTTATCGGAGGATATTTCCTTTGGCCCTATGGTCTTCAAAGGGATCCGAAATATCTGTTCTCAGATTCCACAGAAAGAAGGCTAGCAAAGAGATCCTCGAAATACAGATGTAACACTGTGAGATGAATTCACAGAACACTAAGAAGTTTCTCAGAAAGCTTCTTTCCAGATTTCATCTGAGGATATTTGCTTTTTCACCATAGCCCTCTATGGGCTTCCAAATATCACTTTGCCAATTCCACAAGAACTGTCTTACCGAAAGGCTTCTTGAGGGGAAAGCTGTAACTCTGTGAGATGATTTCACAGAACACAAAGAAGTTTCTCAGAAAGCTTCTTTCTCTTTGTTATGGGAGGATATTTCCTTCGGCCCTATAGTCTTCAATGAGATCCGAAATATCTGTTCTCAGATTCCACAGAAAGAAGGCTAGCAAAGAGATCCACGAAATACAGATATAACTCTGTGAGATGAATTCACAGAACACTAAGCAGTTTCTCAGAAAGCTTCTTTCCAGATTTCATCTGAGGATATTTCCTTTTTCACCATAGCCCTCTATGGGCTTCCAAATATCACTTTGCCAATTCCACAAGAACTGTCTTAGCGAAAGGCTTCTTCAGGGGAAAGCTGTAACTCTGTGAGATGATTTCACAGAACACAAAGAAGTTTCTCAGAAAGCTTCTTTCTTTTTGTTATCGGAGGATATTTCCTTTGGTCCTATAATCTTCAAAGGGATCCGAAATATCTGTTCTCAGATTCCACAGAAAGAAGGCTAGCAAAGAGATCTACGAAACACAGATGTACCTCTGTGAGATGAATTCACAGAACACTAAGCAGTTTCTCAGAAAGCTTCTTTCCAGATTTCATCTGAGGATATTTCCTTTTTCACCAGAGCCCTCTAAGGGCTTCCAAATATCACTTTGCCAATTCCACAAGATCGGTCTCAGCAAAAGGCTTCTTGAGGGGAAAGCTGTAACTCTGTGAGATGATTTCACAGAACACAAAGAAGTTTCTCAGAAAGCTTCTTTCTCTTTGTTATCGGAAGATATTTCCTTTGGCCCTATGGTCTTCAAAGGGATCCGAAATATCTGTTCTCAGATTCCACAGAAAGAATGCTAGCAAAGAGATCCAGAAATACAGACGTAACTCTGTGGGATGAATTCACAGAACACTAAGCAGTTTCTCAGAAAGCTTCTTTCCAGATTTCATCTGAGGATATTTCCTTTTTCACCATAGCCCTCTATGGGCTTCCAAATATCACTTTGCCAATTCCACAAGAACTGTCTCAGCGAAAGGCTTCCTGAGGGGAAAACTGTAACTCTGTGAGATGATTTCACAGAACACAAAGAAGTTTCTCAGAAAGCTTCTTTCTCTTTGTTATCGGAGGATATTTCCTTTGACCCTAGAGTCTTCAAAGGGATCCGAAATATCTGTTCTCAGATTCCGCAGAAATAAGGCTAGCAAAGTGATCTACGAAACACAGATGTAACTCTGTGAGAAGAATTCACAGAACACTAAGCAGTTTCTCAGAAAGCTTCTTTCCAGATTTCATCTGAGGATATTTCTTTTTTCACCATAGCCCTCTGTGGGCTTCCAAATATCACCTTGCCAATTTCACAAGAACTGTCTTAGCGAAAGGCTTCTTGAAGGGATAGCTGTAACTCAGTGAGATGATTTCACAGAACACAAAGAAGTTTCTCAGAAAGCTTCTTTCTTTTTGTTATCGGAGGATAATTCCTTTGGCCCTATAATCTTCAAAGGAATCCGAAATATCTGTTCTCAGATTCCACAGAAATAAGGCTAGCAAAGATATCTACGAAACACAGATGTACCTCTGTGAGATGAATTCACAGAACACTAAGCAGTTTCTCAGAAAGCTTCTTTCCAGATTTCATCTGAGGATATTTCCTTTTTCACCGTATCCCTCTATGGGCTTCCAAATATCACTTTGCCCATTCCACAAGAACTGTCTCAGCGAAAGGCTTCTTGAGGGGAAAGCTGTAACTCTGTGAGTTGATTTCACAGAACACAAAGAAGTTTCTCAGAAAGCTTCTTTCTCTTTGTTATCAGAGGATATTTCCTTTGGCCCTATGGTCTTCAAAGGGATCCGAAATATCTGTTCTCAGATTCCACAGAAAGAAGGCTAGCAAAGAGATCCTTGAAATACAGATATAACACTGTGAGATGAATTCACAGAACACTAAGCAGTTTCTCAGAAAGCTTCTTTCCAGATTTCATCTGAGGATATTTGCTTTTTCACCATAGCCCTCTATGCGCTTCCAAATATCACTTTGCCAATTCCACAAGAACTGTCTTAGCGAAAGGCTTCTTGAGGGGAAAGCTGTAACTCTGTGAGATGATTTCACAGAACACAAAGAAGTTTCTCAGAAAGCTTCTTTCTCTTTGTTATCGGAGGATATTTCCTTTGGCCCTATAGTCTTCAAAGGGATCCGAAATATCTGTTCTCAGATTCCACAGAAAGAAGGCTAGCAAAGAGATCCACGAAATACAGATGTAACTCTGTGAGATGAATTCACAGAACACTAAGCATTTTCTCAGAAAACTTCCTTCCAGATTTCATCTGAGGATATTTCCTTTTTCACCATAGCCCTCTATGGGCTTCCAAATATCACTTTGCCAATTCCACAAGAACTGTCTTAGCGAAAGGCTTCTTGAGGGGAAAGCTGTAACTCTGTGAGATGATTTCACAGAACACAAAGAAGTTTCTCAGAAAGCTTCTTTCTTTTTGTTATCGGAGGATATTTCCTTTGGCCCTATAATCTTCAAAGGGATCCGAAATATCTGTTCTCAGATTCCACAGAAATAAGGCTAGCAAAGAGATCTACGAAACACAGATGTACCTCTGTGAGATGAATTCACAGAACACTAAGCAGTTTCTCAGAAAGCTTCTTTCCAGATTTCATCTGAGGATATTTCCTTTTTCACCAGAGCCCTCTAAGGGCTTCCAAATATCACTTTGCCAATTCCACAAGAACGGTCTCAGCGAAAGGATTCTTGAGGGGAAAGCTGTAACTCTGTGAGATGATTTCACAGAACACAAAGAAGTTTCTCAGAAAGCTTCCTTCTCTTTGTTATCGGAGGATATTTCCTTTGGCCCTATGGTCTTCAAAGGGATCCGAAATATCTGTTCTCAGATTCCACAGAAAGAAGGCTAGCAAAGAGATCCTCGAAATACCGATGTAACACTGTGAGATGAATTCACAGAACACTAAGAAGTTTCTCAGAAAGCTTCTTTCCAGATTTCATCTGAGGATATTTGCTTTTTCACCATAGCCCTCTATGGGCTTCCAAATATCACTTTGCCAATTCCACAAGAACTCTCTTAGCGAAAGGCTTCTTGAGGGGAAAGCTGTAACTCTGTGAGATGATTTCACAGAACACAAAGAAGTTTCTCAGAAAGCTTCTTTCTCTTTGTTATCGGAGGATATTTCCTTTGGCCCTATGATCTTCAAAGGGATCCGAAATATCTGTTCTCAGATTCCACAGAAAGAAGGCTAGCAAAGAGATCCACGAAATACAGATGTAACTCTGTGAGATGAATTCACAGAACACTAAGCAGTTGCTCAGAAAGCTTCTTTCCAGATTTCATCTGAGGATATTTCCTTTTTCACCATAGCCCTCTATGGGCTTCCAAATATCACTTTGCCAATTCCACAAGAACTGTCTTAGCGAAAGGCTTCTTGAGGGGAAAGCTGTAACTCTGTGAGATGATTTCACAGAACACAAAGAAGTTTCTCAGAAAGCTTCTTTCTCTTTGTTATCGGAGGATATTTCCTTTGGCCCTAGAGTCTTCAAAGGGATCCGAAATATCTGTTCTCAGATTCCACAGAAAGAAGGCTATCAAAGAGATCTACGAAACAAAGATGTAACTCTGTGAGATGAATTCACAGAACACTAAGCAGTTTCTCAGAAAGCTTCTTTCCAGATTTCATCTGAGGATATTTCCTTTTTCAACATAGCCCTCTATGGGCTTCCAAATATCACTTTGCCAATTCCACAAGAACTGTCTTAGCGAAAGGCTTCTTGAGGGGAAAGCTGTAACTCTGTGAGATGATTTCACAGAACACAAAGAAGTTTCTCAGAAAGCTTCTTTCTCTTTGTTATCGGAGGATATTTCCTTTGGCCCTATGATCTTCAAAGGGATCCGAAATATCTGTTCTCAGATTCCCCAGAAAGAAGGCTAGCAAAGAGATCCACGAAATACAGATGTAACTCTGTGAGATGAATTCACAGAACACTAAGCAGTTTCTCAGAAAGCTTCTTTCCAGATTTCATCTGAGGATATTTCCTTTTTCACCATAGCCCTCTATGGGCTTCCAAATATCACTTTGCCAATTCCACAAGAACTGTCTTAGCGAAAGGCTTCTTGAGGGTAAAGCTGTAACTCTGTGAGATCATTTCACAGAACACAAAGAAGTTTCTCAGAAATCTTCTTTCTCTTTGTTATCGGAGGATATTTCCTTTGGCCCTAGAGTCTTCAAAGGGATCCGAAATATCTGTTCTCATATTCCATAGAAAGAAGGCTAGCAAAGAGATCCACGAAATACAGATGTAACTCCGTGAGATGAATTCACAGAACACTAAGCAGTTTCTCAGAAAGCTTCTTTCCAGATTTCATTTGAGGATATTTCCTTTTTCACCATAGCCCTCTATCGGCTTCCAAATATCACTTTGCCAATTCCACAAGAACTGTCTTAGCGAAAGGCTTCCTGAGGGGAAAGCTGTAACTCTGTGAGATGATTTCACAGAACACAAAGAAGTTGCTCAGAAATCTTCTTTCTCTTTGTTATCGGAGGATATTTCCTTTGGCCCTACAGTCTTCAAAGGGATCCGAAATATCTGTTCTCAGATTCCACAGAAATAAGGCTAGCAAAGAGATCTACGAAACACAGATGTAACTCTGTGAGATGAATTCACAGTACACTAAGCAGTTTCTCAGAAAGCTTCTTTCCAGATTTCATCTGAGGATATTTCCTTTTTCACCATAGCCCTCTATGGGCTTCCAAATATCACTTTGCCAATTCCACAAGAACTGTCTTAGCGAAAGGCTTCTTGAGGGGAAAGCTGTAACTCTGTGAGATGATTTCACATAACACAAAGAAGTTTCTCAGAAAGCTTCTTTCTTTTTGTTATCGGAGGATATTTCCTTTGGCCCTATAATCTTCAAAGGGATCCGAAATATCTGTTCTCAGATTCCACAGAAATAAGGCTAGCAAAGAGATCTACGAAACACAGATGTACCTCTGTGAGATGAATTCACAGAACACTAAGCAGTTTCTCAGAAAGCTTCTTTCCAGATTTCATCTGAGGATATTTCCTTTTTCACCAGAGCCCTCTAAGGGCTTCCAAATATCACTTTGCCAATTCCACAAGAACGGTCTCAGCGAAAGGATTCTTGAGGGGAAAGCTGTAACTCTGTGAGATGATTTCACAGAACACAAAGAAGTTTCTCAGAAAGCTTCCTTCTCTTTGTTATCGGAGGATATTTCCTTTGGCCCTATGGTCTTCAAAGGGATCCGAAATATCTGTTCTCAGATTCCACAGAAAGAAGGCTAGCAAAGAGATCCTCGAAATACAGATGTAACACTGTGAGATGAATTCACAGAACACTAAGAAGTTTCTCAGAAAGCTTCTTTCCAGATTTCATCTGAGGATATTTGCTTTTTCACCATAGCCCTCTATGGGCTTCCAAATATCACTTTGCCAATTCCACAAGAACTCTCTTAGCGAAAGGCTTCTTGAGGGGAAAGCTGTAACTCTGTGAGATGATTTCACAGAACACAAAGAAGTTTCTCAGAAAGCTTCTTTCTCTTTGTTATCGGAGGATATTTCCTTTGGCCCTATGATCTTCAAAGGGATCCGAAATATCTGTTCTCAGATTCCACAGAAAGAAGGCTAGCAAAGAGATCCACGAAATACAGATGTAACTCTGTGAGATGAATTCACAGAACACTAAGCAGTTTCTCAGAAAGCTTCTTTCCAGATTTCATCTGAGGATATTTCCTTTTTCACCATAGCCCTCTATGGGCTTCCAAATATCACTTTGCCAATTCCACAAGAACTGTCTTAGCGAAAGGCTTCTTGAGGGTAAAGCTGTAACTCTGTGAGATCATTTCACAGAACACAAAGAAGTTTCTCAGAAATCTTCTTTCTCTTTGTTATCGGAGGATATTTCCTTTGGCCCTAGAGTCTTCAAAGGGATCCGAAATATCTGTTCTCAGATTCCACAGAAATAAGGCTAGCAAAGAAAATTACGAAACACACATATAACTCTGTGAGATTAATTCACAGAACACTAAACAGTTTCTCAGAAAGCTTCTTTCCAGATTTTATCTGAGGATATTTCCTTTTTCACCATAGCCCTCTATGGGCTTCCAAATATCACTTTGCCAATTCCACAAGAACTGTCTTAGCGAAAGGCTTCTTCAGGGGAAAGCTGTAACTCTGTGAGATGATTTCACAGAACACAAAGAAGTTTCTCAGAAAGCTTCTTTCTCTTTGTTATCGGAGGATATTTCCTTTGGCCCTATAGTCTTCAAAGGGATCCGAAATATCTGTTCTCAGATTCCACAGAAAGAAGGCTAGCAAAGAGATCCCCGAAACACAGATGTAACTCTGTGAGATGAATTCACAGAACACTAAGAAGTTTCTCAGAAAGCTTCTTTCCAGATTTCATCTGAGAATATTTCCTTTTTCACCATAGCCCTCTATGGGCTTCCAAATATCACTTTGCCAATTCCACAAGAACTGTCTTAGCGAAAGGCTTCTTGAAGGGAAAGCTGTAACTCTGTGAGATGATTTCACAGAACCCAAAGAAGTTTCTCAGAAAGCTTCTTTCTCTTTGTTATCGGAGGATATTTCCTTTGGCCCTATGGTCTTCAAAGGGATCCGAAATATCTGTTCTCAGATTCCACAGAAAGAAGGCTAGCAAAGAGATCTACGAAACACAGATGTAACTCTGTGAGATGAATTCACACAACACTAAGCAGTTTCTCAGAAAGCTTCTTTCCAGATTTCATCTGAGGATATTTCCTTTTTCACCATAGCCCTCTATGGGCTTCCAAATATCACTTTGCCAATTCCACAAGAACTGTCTTAGCGAAAGGCTTCTTGAGGGGAAAGCTGTAACTCTGTGAGATGATTTCACAGAACACAAAGAAGTTTCTCAGAAAGCTTCTTTCTCTTTGTTATAGGACGATATTTCCTTTGGCCCTATAGTCTTCAAAGGGATCTGAAATATCTGTTCTCAGATTCCACAGAAATAAGGCTAGCAAAGAGATCTACGAAACACAGATGTAACTCTGTGAGATGAATTCACAGAACACTAACCAGTTTCTCAGAAAGCTTCTTTCCAGATTTCATCTGAGGATATTTGCTTTTTCACCATAGCCCTCTATGGGCTTCCAAATATCACTTTGCCAATTGCACAAGAACTGTCTTAGCGAAAGGCTTCTTCAGGGGAAAGCTGTAACTCTGTGAGATGATTTCACAGAACACAAACAAGTTTCTCAGAAAGCTTCTTTCTCTTTGTTATCGGAGGATATTTCCTTTGGCCATATAGTCTTCAAAGGGATCCGAAATATCTGTTCTCAGATTCCACAGAAAGAAGGCTACCAAAGAGATCCAAGAAACACAGATGTAACTCTGTGAGATGAATTCACAGAACACTAAGCAGTTTCTCAGAAAGCTTCTTTCCAGATTTCATCTGAGGATATTTCCTTTTTCACCATAGCCCTCTATGGGCTTCCAAATATCACTTTGCCAATTCCACAAGAACTGTCTTAGCGAAAGGCTTCTTGAAGCGAAAGCTGTAACTCTGTGAGATGATTTCACAGAACACAAAGAAGTTTCTCAGAAAGCTTCTTTCTCTTTGTTATCGGAGGATATTTCCTTTGGCCCTATAGTCTTCAAAGGGATCCGAAATATCTGTTCTCAGATTCCACAGAAAGAAGGCTAGCAAAGAGATCCACGAAACACAGACGTAACTCTGTGAGATGAATTCACAGAACACTAAGCAGTTTCTCAGAAAGCTTCTTTCCAGATTTCATCTGAGGATATTTCCTTTTTCACCATAGCCCTCTATGGGCTTCCAAATATCACTTTGCCAATTCCACAAGAACTGTCTTAGCGAAAGGCTTCTTGAAGGGAAAGCTGTAACTCTGTGAGATGATTTCACAGAACACAAAGAAGTTTCTCAGAAAGCTTCTTTCTCTTTTTTATCGGAGGATATTTCCTTTGGCCCTATAGTCTTCAAAGGGATCCGAAATATCTGTTCTCATATTCCATAGAAAGAAGGCTAGCAAAGAGATCCACGAAATACAGATGTAACTCCGTGAGATGAATTCACAGAACACTAAGCAGTTTCTCAGAAAGCTTCTTTCCAGATTTCATTTGAGGATATTTCCTTTTTCACCATAGCCCTCTATGGGCTTCCAAATATCACTTTGCCAATTCCACAAGAACTGTCTTAGCGAAAGGCTTCCTGAGGGGAAAGCTGTAACTCTGTGAGATGATTTCACAGAACACAAAGAAGTTTCTCAGAAAGCTTCTTTCTCTTTGTTATCGGAGGATATTTCCTTTGGCCCTACAGTCTTCAAAGGGATCCGAAATATCTGTTCTCAGATTCCACAGAAATAAGGCTAGCAAAGAGATTTACGAAACACAGATGTAACTCTGTGAGATGAATTCACAGTACACTAAGCAGTTTCTCAGAAAGCTTCTTTCCAGATTTCATCTGAGGATATTTCCTTTTTCACCATAGCCCTCTATGGGCTTCCAAATATCACTTTGCCAATTCCACAAGAACTGTCTTAGCGAAAGGCTTCTTGAGGGGAAAGCTGTAACTCTGTGAGATGATTTCACAGAACACAAAGAAGTTTCTCAGAAAGCTTCTTTCTCTTTGTTATCGGAGGATATTTCCTTTGGCCCTATAGTCTTCAAAGGGATCCGAAATATCTGTTCTCAGATTCCACAGAAAGAAGGCTAGCAAAGAGATCTACGAAACACAGTTGTAACTCTGTGAGATGAATTCACAGAACACTAAGCAGTTTCTCAGAAAGCTTCTTTCCAGATTTCATCTGAGGATACTTCCTTTTTCACCATAGCCCTAAATGGGCTTCCATATATCACTTTGCCAATTCCAAAAGAACTGTCTTAGCGAAAGGCTTCTTCAGGGGAAAGCTGTAACTCTATGAGATGATTTCACAGAACACAAAGAAGTTTCTCAGAAATCTTCTTTCTCTTTGTTATCGGAGGATATTTCCTTTGGCCCTATGGTCTTCAAAGGGATCCGAAATATCTGTTCTCAGATTCCACAGAAAGAAGGCTAGCAAAGAGATCCACGAAATACAGATGTAACTCTGTGAGATGAATTCACAGAACACTGAGCAGTTTCTCAGAAAGCTTCTTTCCAGATTTCATCTGAGGATATTTCCTTTTTCACCAAAGTCCTCTATGGGCTTCCAAATATCACTTTGCCAATTCCACAAGAACTGTCTTAGCGAAAGGCTTCTTGAGGGTAAAGCTGTAACTCTGTGAGATGATTTCACAGAACACAAAGAAATTTCTCAGAAAGCTTCTTTCTCATTGTTATCGGAGGATATTTCCTTTGGCCCTATAGTCTTCAAAGGGATCCGAAATATCAGTTCTCAGATTCCACAGAAAGAAGGCTAGCAAAGAGATCTACGAAACACAGATGTAACTCTGTGAGATGAATTCACGGAACACTAAGCAGTTTCTCAGAAAGCTTCTTTCCAGATTTCATCTGAGGATATTTCCTTTTTCACCATAGCCCTCTATGGGCTTCCAAATATCACTTTGCCAATTCCACAAGAACTGTCTTAGCGAAAGGCTTCTTGAGGGGAAAGCTGTAACTCTGTGAGATGATTTCACAGAACACAAGGAAGTTTCTCAGAAAGCTTCTTTCTCTTTGTTATCGGAGGATATTTCCTTTGGCCCTATAGTCTTCAAAGGGATCCGAAATATCTGTTCTCAGATTCCACAGAAGGAAGGCTAGCAAAGAGATCTACGAAACACAGATGTAACTCTGTGCGATGAATTCACAGAACACTAAGCAGTTTCTCAGAAAGCTTCTTTCCAGATTTCCTCTGAGGATATTTCCTTTTTCACCATAGCCCTCAAAGGGCTTCCAAATATCACTTTGCCAATTCCACAAGAACTGTCTTAGCGAAAGGCTTCTTGAGGGGAAATCTGTAACTCTGTGAGATGATATCACAGAACACAAAGAAGTTTCTCAGAAAGCTTCTTTCTCTTTGTTATCGGAGGATATTTCCTTTGGCCCTATAGTCTTCAAAGGGATCCGAAATATCTGTTCTCAGATTCCACAGAAAGAAGGCTAGCAAAGAGATCCACGAAATACAGATGTAACTCTGTGAGATGAATTAACAGAACACTAAGCAGTTTCTCAGAAATCTTCTTTCCAGATTTCATCTGAGGATATTTCCTTTTTCACCAAAGTCCTCTATGTGCTTCCAAATATCACTTTGCCAATTCCACAAAAACTGTCTTAGCGAAAGGCTTCTTGAGGGGAAAGCTGTAACTCTGTGAGATGATTTCACAGAACACAAAGAATTTTCTCAGAAATCTTCTTTCTCATTGTTATCGGAGGATATTTCCTTTGGCCCTATAGTCTTCAAAGGGATCCGAAATATCTGTTCTCAGATTCCACAGAAAGAAGGCTAGCAAAGAGATCTACGAAACACAGATGTAACTCTGTGAGATGAATTCACGGAACACTAAGAAGTTTCTCAGAAAGCTTCTTTCCAGATTTCATCTGAGGATATTTCCTTTTTCACCATAGCCCTCTATGGGCTTCCAAATATCACTTTGCCCATTCCACAAGAACTGTCTTAGCGAAAGGCTTCTTGAGGGGAAAGCTGTAACTCTGTGAGATGATTTCACAGAACACAAAGAAGTTTCTCAGAAAGCTTCTTTCTCTTTGTTATCGGAGGATATTTCCTTTGGCCCTACAGTCTTCAAAGGGATCCGAAATATCTGTTCTCAGATTCCACAGAAATAAGGCTAGCAAAGAGATCTACGAAACACAGATGTAACTCTGTGAGATGAATTCACAGTACACTAAGCAGTTTCTCAGAAAGCTTCTTTCCAGATTTAATCTGAGGATATTTCCTTTTTCAGCATAGCCCTCTATGGGCTTCCAAATATCACTTTGCCAATTCCACAAGAACTGTCTTAGCGAAAGGCTTTCTTGAGGGGAAAGCTGTAACTCTGTGAGATGATTTCACAGAACACAAAGAAGTTTCTCAGAAAGCTTCTTTCTCTTTGTTATCGGAGGATATTTCCTTTGGCCCTATAGTCTTCAAAGGGATCCGAAATATCTGTTCTCAGATTCCACAGAAAGAAGGCTAGCAAAGAGATCTATGAAACGCAGATGTAACTCTGTGAGATGAATTCACAGAACAGTAAGCAGTTTCTCAGAAAGCTTCTTTCCAGATTTCATCTGAGGATATTTCCTTTTTCACCGTAGCCCTCTATGGGATTCCAAATATCACTTTGCCAATTCCACAAGAAATGGCTTAGCGAAAGGCTTCTTGAGGGGAAAGCTGTAACTCTCTGAGATGATTTCACAGAACACAAAGAAGTTTCTCAGAAATCTTCTTTCTCTTTGTTATCGGAGGATATTTCCTTTGGCCCTATGGTCTTCAAAGGGATCCGAAATATCTGTTCTCAGATTCCACAGAAAGAAGGCTAGCAAAGAGATGCACGAAATACAGATGTAACTCTGTGAGATGAATTCACAGAACACTGAGCAGTTTCTCAGAAACCTTCTTTCCAGATTTCATCTGAGGATATTTCCTTTTTCACCAAAGTCCTCTATGGGCTTCCAAATATCACTTTGCCAATTCCACAAGAACTGTCTTAGCGAAAGGCTTCTTGAGGGGAAAGCTGTAACTCTGTGAGATGATTTCACAGAACACAAAGAAGTTTCTCAGAAAGCTTCTTTCTCATTGTCATCGGAGGATATTTCCTTTGGCCCTATAGTCTTCAAAGGGATCCGAAATATCAGTTCTCAGATTCCACAGAAAGAAGGCGAGCAAAGAGATCTACGAAACACAGATGTAACTCTGTGAGATGAATTCACGGAACACTAAGCAGTTTCTCAGAAAGCTTCTTTCCAGATTTCATCTGAGGATATTTCCTTTTTCACCATAGCCCTCTATGGGCTTCCAAATATCACTTTGCCAATTCCACAAGAACTGTCTTAGCGAAAGGCTTCTTGAGGGGAAAGCTGTAACTCTGTGAGATGATTTCACATAACACAAAGAAGTTTCTCAGAAAGCTTCTTTCTCTTTGTTATCGGAGGATATTTCCTTTGGCCCTATAGTCTTCAAAGGGATCCGAAATATCTGTTCTCAGATTCCACAGAAGGAAGGCTAGCAAAGAGATCTACGAAACACAGATGTAACTCTGTGAGATGAATTCACAGAACACTAAGCAGTTTCTCAGAAAGCTTCTTTCCAGATTTCCTCTGAGGATATTTCCTTTTTCACCATAGCCCTCAAAGGGCTTCCAAATATCACTTTGCCAATTCCACAAGAACTGTCTTTGCGAAAGGCTTCTTGAGGGTAAAGCTGTAACTCTGTGAGATGATTTCACAGAACACAAAGAAGTTTCTCAGAAAGCTTCTTTCTCTTTGTTATCGGAGGATATTTCCTTTGGCCCTATGGTCTTCAAAGGGATCCGAAATACCTGTTCTCAGATTCCACAGAAAGAAGGCTAGCAAAGAGATCCACGAAATACAGATGTAACTCTGTGAGATGAATTCACAGAACACTAAGCAGTTTCTCAGAAAGCTTCTTTCCAGATTTCATCTGAGGATATTTCCTTTTTCACCATAGCCCTCTATGTGCTTTCAAATATCACTTTGCCAATTCCACAAGAACTGTCTTAGCGAAAGGCTTCTTGAGGGGAAATCTGTAACTCTGTGAGATGATATCACAGAACACAAAGAAGTTTCTCAGAAAGCTTCTTTCTCTTTGTTATCGGAGGATATTTCCTTTGGCCCTATAGTCTTCAAACGGATCCGAAATATCTGTTCTCAGATTCCACAGAAAGAAGGCTAGCAAAGAGATCCACGAAATACAGATGTAACTCTGTGAGATGAATTAACAGAACACTAAGCAGTTTCTCAGAAATCTTCTTTCCAGATTTCATCTGAGGATATTTCCTTTTTCACCAAAGTCCTCTATGTGCTTCCAAATATCACTTTGCCAATTCCACAAAAACTGTCTTAGCGAAAGGCTTCTTGAGGGGAAAGCTGTAACTCTGTGAGATGATTTCACAGAACACAAAGAAGTTTCTGAGAAAGCTTCTTTCTCTTTGTTATCGGAGGATATTTCCTTTGGCCCTACAGTCTTCAAAGGGATCCGAAATATCTGTTCTCAGATTCCACAGAAATAAGGCTAGCAAAGAGATCTACGAAACACAGATGTAACTCTGTGAGATGAATTCACAGTACACTAAGCAGTTTCTCAGAAAGCTTCTTTCCAGATTTCATCTGAGGATATTTCCTTTTTCACCATAGCCCTCTATGGGCTTCCAAATATCATTTTGCCAATTCCACAAGAACTGTCTTAGCGAAAGGCTTTCTTGAGGGGAAAGCTGTAACTCTATGAGATGATTTCACAGAACACAAAGAAATTTCTCAGAAAGCTTCTTTCTCTTTGCATCGGAGGATATTTCCTTTGGCCCTACGATCTTCAAAGGGATCCGTAATATCTGTTCTCAGATTCCACAGAAATAAGGCTAGCAAAGAGATCTACGAAACACGGATGTAAATCTGTGAGATGAATTCACAGAACACTAAGCAGTTTCTCAGAAAGCTTCTTTCCAGATTTCACCTGAGGATATTTCCTTTTTCACCATAGCCCTCCAAGGGCTTCCAAATATCACTTTGCCAATTCCACAAGAACTGTCTTAGCGAAAGGCTTCTTGAGGGGAAAGCTGTAACTCTGTGAGATGATTTCACAGAACACAAAGAAGTTTCTCAGAAAGCTTCTTTCTTTTGTTATCGGAGGGTATTTCCTTTGGAACTATAGTCTTCAAAGGGATCCGAAATATCAGTTCTCAGATTCCACAGAAAGAAGGCTAGCAAAGAGATCTACGAAACGCAGATGTAACACTGTGAGATGAATTCACAGAACACTAAGCAGTTTCTCAGAAAGTTTCTTTCCAATTTTCTTCTGAGGATATTTCCTTTTTCACCATATCCCTCTATGGGCTTCCAAATATCACTTTGCCAATTCCTCAAGAACTGTCTTAGCGAAAGGCTTCTTGAGGGGAAAGCTGTAACTCTGTGAGATGATTTCACAGAACACAAAGAAGTTTCTCAGAAAGCTTCTTTCTCTTTGTTATCGGAGGATATTTCCTTTGGCCCTATAATCTTCAAAGGGATCCGAAATATCTGTTCTCAGATTCCACAGAAAGAAGGCTAGCAAAGAGATCTACGAAACACAGATGTAACTCTGTGAGATGAATTCACAGAACACTAAGCAGTTTCTCAGAAAGCTTCTTTCCAGATTTCATCTGAGGATATTTCCTTTTTCACCATAGCCCTCTATGGGCTTCCAAATATCACTTTGCCAATTCCACAAGAACTGTCTTAGCGAAAGGCTTCTTGAGGAGAAAGCTGTAACTCTGTGCGATGATTTCACAGAACACAAAGAAGTTTCTCAGAAAGCTTCTTTCTCTTTGTTATCGGAGGATATTTCCTTTGGCCCTATAGTCTTCAAAGGGATCCGAAATATCTGTTCTCAGATTCCACAGAAAGAAGGCTAGCAAAGAGATCTACGAAACACAGTTGTAACTCTGTGAGATGAATTCACAGAACACTAAGCAGTTTCTCAGAAAGCTTCTTTCCAGATTTCATCTGAGGATATTTCCTTTTTCAACATAGCCCTCAATGAGCTTCCAAATATCACTTTGCCAATTCCACAAGAACTGTCTTAGCGAAAGGCTTCTTCAGGGGAAAGCTGTAACTCTATGAGATGATTTCACAGAACACAAAGAAGTTTCTCAGAAAGCTTCTTTCTCTTTGTTATCGGAGGATATTTCCTTTGGCCCTATGGTCTTCAAAGGGATCCGAAATATCTGTTCTCAGATTCCACAGAAAGAAGGCTAGCAAAGAGATCCACGAAATACAGATGTAACTCTGTGAGATGAATTCACAGAACACTGAGCAGTTTCTCAGAAAGCTTCTTTCCAGATTTCATCTGAGGATATTTCCTTTTTCACCAAAGTCCTCTATGTGCTTCCAAATATCACTTTGCCAATTCTACAAGAACTGTCTTAGCGAAAGGCTTCTTGAGGGGAAAGCTGTAACTCTGTGAGATGATTTCATAGAACACAAAGAAGTTTCTCAGAAAGCTTCTTTCTCATTGTTATCGGAGGATATTTCCTTTGGCCCTATAGTCTTCAAAGGGATCCGAAATATCTGTTCTCAGTTTCCACAGAAAGAAGGCTAGCAAAGAGATCTACGAAACACAGATGTAACTCTGTGAGATGAATTCACGGAACACTAAGCAGTTTCTCAGAAAGCTTCTTTCCAGATTTCATCTGAGGATATTTCCTTTTTCACCATAGCCCTCCATGGGCTTCCAAGTATCACTTTGCCAATTCCACAAGAACTGTCTTAGCGAATGGCTTCTTGAGGGGAAAGCTGTAACTCTGTGAGATGATTTCACATAACACAAAGAAGTTTCTCAGAAAGCTTCTTTCTCTTTGTTATCGGAGGATATTTCCTTTGGCCCTATAGTCTTCAAAGGGATCCGAAATATCTGTTCTCAGATTCCACAGAAAGAAGGCTAGCAAAGAGATCTACGAAACACAGATGTAACTCTGTGAGATGAATTCACAGAACACTAAGCAGTTTCTCAGAAAGCTTCTTTCCAGATTTCCTCTGAGGATATTTCCTTTTTCACCATAGCCCTCTATGTGCTTCCAAATATCACTTTGCCAATTCCACAAGAACTGTCTTAGCGAAAGGCTTCTTCAGGGGAAAGCTGTAACTCTATGAGATGATTTCACAGAACACAAAGAAGTTTCTCAGAAAGCTTCTTTCTCTTTGTTATCGGAGGATATTTCCTTTGGCCCTATGGTCTTCAAAGGGATCCGAAATATCTGTTCTCAGATTCCACAGAAAGAAGGCTAGCAAAGAGATCCACGAAATACAGATGTAACTCTTTGAGATGAATTCACAGAACACTGAGCAGTTTCTCAGAAAGCTTCTTTCCAGATTTCATCTGAGGATATTTCCTTTTTCACCAAAGTCCTCTATGTGCTTCCAAATATCACTTTGCCAATTCTACAAGAACTGTCTTAGCGAAAGGCTTCTTGAGGGGAAAGCTGTAACTCTGTGAGATGATTTCATAGAACACAAAGAAGTTTCTCAGAAAGCTTCTTTCTCATTGTTATCGGAGGATATTTCCTTTGGCCCTATAGTCTTCAAAGGGATCCGAAATATCTGTTCTCAGATTCCACAGAAAGAAGGCTAGCAAAGAGATCTACGAAACACAGATGTAACTCTGTGAGATGAATTCACGGAACACTAAGCAGTTTCTCAGAAAGCTTCTTTCCAGATTTCATCTGAGGATATTTCCTTTTTCACCATAGCCCTCCATGGCCTTCCAAGTATCACTTTGCCAATTCCACAAGAACTGTCTTAGCGAAAGGCTTCTTGAGGGGAAAGCTGTAACTCTGTGAGATGATTTCACATAACACAAAGAAGTTTCTCAGAAAGCTTCTTTCTCTTTGTTATCGGAGGATATTTCCTTTGGCCCTATAGTCTTCAAAGGGATCCGAAATATCTGTTCTCAGATTCCACAGAAAGAAGGCTAGCAAAGAGATCTACGAAACACAGATGTAACTCTGTGAGATGAATTCAAGAACACTAAGCAGTTTCTCAGAAAGCTTCTTTCCAGATTTCCTCTGAGGATATTTCCTTTTTCACCATAGCCCTCTATGTGCTTCCAAATATCACTTTGCCAATTCCACAAGAACTGTCTTAGCGAAAGGCTTCTTGAGGGTAAAGCTGTAACTCTGTGAGATGATATCACAGAACACAAAGAAGTTTCTCAGAAAGCTTCTTTCTCTTTGTTATCGGAGGATATTTCCTTTGGCCCTATAGTCTTCAAAGGGATCCGAAATATCTGTTCTCAGATTCCACAGAAAGAAGGCTAGCAAAGAGATCCACGAAATACAGATGTAACTCTGTGAGATGAATTAACAGAACACTAAGCAGTTTCTCAGAAAGCTTCTTTCCAGATTTCATCTGAGGATATTTCCTTTTTCACCAAAGTCCTCTATGTGCTTCCAAATATCAATTTGCCAATTCCACAAGAACTGTCTTAGCGAAAGGCTTCTTGAGGGGAAAGCTGTAACTCTGTGAGATGATTTCACAGAACACAAAGAAGTTTCTCAGAAAACTTCTTTCGAATTGTTATCGGAGGATATTTCCTTTGGCCCTATATTCTTCAAAGGGATCCGAAATATCTGTTCTCAGATTCCACAGAAAGAAGGCTAGCAAAGAGATCTACGAAACACAGATGTAACTCTGTGAGATGAATTCACGGAACACTAAGCAGTTTCTCAGAAAGCTTCTTTCCAGATTTCATCTGAGGATATTTTCTTTTTCACCATAGCCCTCTATGGGCTTCCAAATATCACTTTGCCAATTCCACAAGAACTGTCTTAGCGAAAGGCTTCTTGAGGGGAAAGCTGTAACTCTGTGAGATGATTTCACAGAACACAAAGAAGTTTCTCAGAAATCTTCTTTCTCTTTGTTATCGGAGGATATTTCCTTTGGCCCTATATTCTTCAAAGGGATCCGAAATATCTGTTCTCAGATTCCACAGAAAGAAGGCTAGCAAAGAGATCTACGAAACACATATGTAACTCTGTGAGATGAATTCACAGAACACTAAGCAGTTTCTCAGAAAGCTTCTTTCCAGATTTCCTCGGAGGATATTTCCTTTTTCAGCATAGCCCTCAATGGGCTTCCAAATATCACTTTGCCAATTCCACAAGAACTGTCTTTGCGAAAGGCTTCTTGAGGGTAAAGCTGTAACTCTGTGAGATGATTTCACCGAACACAAAGAAGTTTCTCAGAAAGCTTCTTTCTCTTTGTTATCGGAGGATATTTCCTTTGGCCCTATAGTCTTCAAAGGGATCCGAAATATCTGTTCTCAGATTCCACAGAAAGAAGGCTAGCAAAGAGATCTACGAAACACAGATGTAACTCTGTGAGATGAATTCACAGAACACTAAGCAGTTTCTCAGAAAGCTTCTTTCCAGATTTCATCTGAGGATATTTCCTTTTTCACCACAGCCCTCTATGTGCTTTCAAATATCACTTTGCCAATTCCACAAGAACTGTCTTAGCGAAAGGCTTCTTGAGGGGAAATCTGTAACTCTGTGAGATGATATCACAGAACACAAAGAAGTTTCTCAGAAAGCTTCTTTCTCTTTGTTATCGGAGGATATTTCCTTTGGCCCTATAGTCTTCAAACGGATCCGAAATATCTGTTCTCAGATTCCACAGAAAGAAGGCTAGCAAAGAGATCCACGAAATACAGATGTAACTCTGTGAGATGAATTAACAGAACACTAAGCAGTTTCTCAGAAATCTTCTTTCCAGATTTCATCTGAGGATATTTCCTTTTTCACCAAAGTCCTCTATGTGCTTCCAAATATCACTTTGCCAATTCCACAAAAACTGTCTTAGCGAAAGGCTTCTTGAGGGGAAAGCTGTAACTCTGTGAGATGATTTCACAGAACACAAAGAAGTTTCTCAGAAAGCTTCTTTCTCTTTGTTATCGGAGGATATTTCCTTTGGCCCTACAGTCTTCAAAGGGATCCGAAATATCTGTTCTCAGATTCCACAGAAATAAGGCTAGCAAAGAGATCTACGAAACACAGATGTAATTCTGTGAGATGAATTCACAGTACACTAAGCAGTTTCTCAGAAAGCTTCTTTCCAGATTTCATCTGAGGATATTTCCTTTTTCACCATAGCCCTCTATGGGCTTCCAAATATCACTTTGCCAATTCCACAAGAACTGTCTTAGCGAAAGGCTTTCTTGAGGGGAAAGCTGTAACTCTGTGAGATGATTTCACAGAACAAAAATAAGTTTTTCAGAAAGCTTCTTTCTCTTTGTTATCGGAGGATATTTCCTTTGGCCCTATAGTCTTCAAAGGGATCCGAAATATCTCTTCTCAGATTCCACAGAAAGAAGGCTAGCAAAGAGATCTATGAAACGCAGATGTAACTCTGTGAGATGAATTCACAAAACAATAAGCAGTTTCTCAGAAAGCTTCTTTCCAGATTTCATCTGAGGATATTTCCTTTTTCACCGTAGCCCTCTATGGGATTCCAAATATCACTTTGCCAATTCCACAAGAAATGGCTTATTGAAAGGCTTCTTGAGGGGAAAGCTGTAACTCTATGAGATGATTTCACAGAACACAAAGAAATTTCTCAGAAAGCTTCTTTCTCTTTGCATCGGAGGATATTTCCTTTGGCCCTACGGTCTTCAAAGGGATCCGTAATATCTGTTCTCAGATTCCACAGAAATAAGGCTAGCAAAGAGATCTACGAAACACGGATGTAAATCTGTGAGATGAATTCACAGAACACTAAGCAGTTTCTCAGAAAGCTTCTTTCCAGATTTCACCTGAGGATACTTCCTTTTTCACCATAGCCCTCCAAGGGCTTCCAAATATCACTTTGCTAATTCCTCAAAAACTGTCTTAGCGAAAGGCTTCTTGAGGGGAAAGCTGTAACTCTGTGAGATGATTTCACAGAACACAAAGAAGTTTCTCAGAAAGCTTCTTTCTCTTTGTTATCGGAGGATATTTCCTTTGGCCCTATAATCTTCAAAGGGATCCGAAATATCTGTTCTCAGATTCCACAGAAAGAAGGCTAGCAAAGAGATCTACGAAACACAGATGTTACTCTGTGAGATGAATTCACAGAACACTAAGCAGTTTCTCAGAAAGCTTCTTTCCAGATTTCTTCTGAGGATATTTCCTTTTTCACCATAGCCCTCTATGGGCTTCCAAATATCACTTTGCCAATTCCACAAGAACTGTCTTAGCGAAAGGCTTCTTGAGGAGAAAGCTGTAACTCTGTGCGATGATTTCACAGAACACAAAGAAGTTTCACAGAAAGCTTCTTTCTCTTTGTTATCGGAGGATATTTCCTTTGGCCCTATAGTCTTCAAAGGGATCCGAAATATCTGTTCTCAGATTCCACAGAAAGAAGGCTAGCAAAGAGATCTACGAAACACAGTTGTAACTCTGTGAGATGAATTCACAGAACACTAAGCAGTTTCTCAGAAAGCTTCTTTCCAGATTTCATCTGAGGATATTTCCTTTTTCAACATAGCCCTCAATGAGCTTCCAAATATCACTTTGCCAATTCCACAAGAACTGTCTTAGCGAAAGGCTTCTTCAGGGGAAAGCTGTAACTCTATGAGATGATTTCACAGAACACAAAGAAGTTTCTCAGAAAGCTTCTTTCTCTTTGTTATCGGAGGATATTTCCTTTGGCCCTATGGTCTTCAAAGGGATCCGAAATATCTGTTCTCAGATTCCACAGAAAGAAGGCTAGCAAAGAGATCCACGAAATACAGATGTAACTCTGTGAGATGAATTCACAGAACACTGAGCAGTTTCTCAGAAAGCTTCTTTCCAGATTTCATCTGAGGATATTTCCTTTTTCACCAAAGTCCTCTATGTGCTTCCAAATATCACTTTGACAATTCTACAAGAACTGTCTTAGCGAAAGGCTTCTTGAGGGGAAAGCTGTAACTCTGTGAGATGATTTCATAGAACACAAAGAAGTTTCTCAGAAAGCTTCTTTCTCATTGTTATCGGAGGATATTTCCTTTGGCCCTATAGTCTTCAAAGGGATCCGAAATATCTGTTCTCAGATTCCACAGAAAGAAGGCTAGCAAAGAGATCTACGAAACACAGATGTAACTCTGTGAGATGAATTCACGGAACACTAAGCAGTTTCTCAGAAAGCTTCTTTCCAGATTTCATCTGAGGATATTTCCTTTTTCACCATAGCCCTCCATGGCCTTCCAAGTATCACTTTGCCAATTCCACAAGAACTGTCTTAGCGAAAGGCTTCTTGAGGGGAAAGCTGTAACTCTGTGAGATGATTTCACATAACACAAAGAAGTTTCTCAGAAAGCTTCTTTCTCTTTGTTATCGGAGGATATTTCCTTTGGCCCTATAGTCTTCAAAGGGATCCGAAATATCTGTTCTCAGATTCCACAGAAAGAAGGCTAGCAAAGAGATCTACGAAACACAGATGTAACTCTGTGAGATGAATTCACAGAACACTAAGCAGTTTCTCAGAAAGCTTCTTTCCAGATTTCCTCTGAGGATATTTCCTTTTTCACCATAGCCCTCTATGTGCTTCCAAATATCACTTTGCCAATTCCACAAGAACTGTCTTAGCGAAAGGCTTCTTGAGGGTAAAGCTGTAACTCTGTGAGATGATATCACAGAACACAAAGAAGTTTCTCAGAAAGCTTCTTTCTCTTTGTTATCGGAGGATATTTCCTTTGGCCCTATAGTCTTCAAAGGGATCCGAAATATCTGTTCTCAGATTCCACAGAAAGAAGGCTAGCAAAGAGATCCACGAAATACAGATGTAACTCTGTGAGATGAATTAACAGAACACTAAGCAGTTTCTCAGAAAGCTTCTTTCCAGATTTCATCTGAGGATATTTCCTTTTTCACCAAAGTCCTCTATGTGCTTCCAAATATCAATTTGCCAATTCCACAAGAACTGTCTTAGCGAAAGGCTTCTTGAGGGGAAAGCTGTAACTCTGTGAGATGATTTCACAGAACACAAAGAAGTTTCTCAGAAAACTTCTTTCTCATTGTTATCGGAGGATATTTCCTTTGGCCCTATATTCTTCAAAGGGATCCGAAATATCTGTTCTCAGATTCCACAGAAAGAAGGCTAGCAAAGAGATCTACGAAACACAGATGTAACTCTGTGAGATGAATTCACGGAACACTAAGCAGTTTCTCAGAAAGCTTCTTTCCAGATTTCATCTGAGGATATTTTCTTTTTCACCATAGCCCTCTATGGGCTTCCAAATATCACTTTGCCAATTCCACAAGAACTGTCTTAGCGAAAGGCTTCTTGAGGGGAAAGCTGTAACTCTGTGAGATGATTTCACAGAACACAAAGAAGTTTCTCAGAAAGCTTCTTTCTCTTTGTTATCGGAGGATATTTCCTTTGGCCCTATATTCTTCAAAGGGATCCGAAATATCTGTTCTCAGATTCCACAGAAAGAAGGCTAGCAAAGAGATCTACGAAACACAGATGTAACTCTGTGAGATGAATTCACAGAACACTAAGCAGTTTCTCAGAAAGCTTCTTTCCAGATTTCCTCGGAGGATATTTCCTTTTTCACCATAGCCCTCAACGGGCTTCCAAATATCACTTTGCCAATTCCACAAGAACTGTCTTTGCGAAAGGCTTCTTGAGGGTAAAGCTGTAACTCTGTGAGATGATTTCACCGAACACAAAGAAGTTTCTCAGAAAGCTTCTTTCTCTTTGTTATCGGAGGATATTTCCTTTGGCCCTATAGTCTTCAAAGGGATCCGAAATATCTGTTCTCAGATTCCACAGAAAGAAGGCTAGCAAAGAGATCTACGAAACACAGATGTAACTCTGTGAGATGAATTCACAGAACACTAAGCAGTTTCTCAGAAAGCTTCTTTCCAGATTTCATCTGAGGACATTTCCTTTTTCACCATAGCCCTCAATGGGCTTCCAAATATCACTTTGCCAATTCCACAAAAACTGTCTTAGCGAAAGGCTTCTTGAGGGGAAAGCTGTAACTCTGTGAGATGATTTCACAGAACACAAAGAAGTTTCTCAGAAAGCTTCTTTCTCTTTGTTATCGGAGGATATTTCCTTTGGCCCTACAGTCTTCAAAGGGATCCGAAATATCTGTTCTCAGATTCCACAGAAAGAAGGCTAGCAAAGAGATCTACGAAACACAGATGTAACTCTGTGAGATGAATTCACAGTACACTAAGCAGTTTCTCAGAAAGCTTCTTTCCAGATTTCATCTGAGGATATTTCCTTTTTCACCATAGCCCTCTATGGGCTTCCAAATATCATTTTGCCAATTCCACAAGAACTGTCTTAGCGAAAGGCTTTCTTGAGGGGAAAGCTGTAACTCTGTGAGATGATTTCACAGAACACAAATAAGTTTTTCAGAAAGCTTCTTTCTCTTTGTTATCGGAGGATATTTCCTTTGGCCCTATAGTCTTCAAAGGGATCCGAAATATCTCTTCTCAGATTCCACAGAAAGAAGGCTAGCAAAGAGATCTATGAAACGCAGATGTAACTCTGTGAGATGAATTCACAGAACAATAAGCAGTTTCTCAGAAAGCTTCTTTCCAGATTTCATCTGAGGATATTTCCTTTTTCACCGTAGCCCTCTATGGGATTCCAAATATCACTTTCCCAATTCCACAAGAAATGGCTTAGCGAAAGGCTTCTTGAGGGGAAAGCTGTAACTCTATGAGATGATTTCACAGAACACAAAGAAATTTCTCAGAAAGCTTCTTTCTCTTTGCATCGGAGGATATTTCCTTTGGCCCTACGGTCTTCAAAGGGATCCGTAATATCTGTTCTCAGATTCCACAGAAATAAGGCTAGCAAAGAGATCTACGAAACACGGATGTAAATCTGTGAGATGAATTCACAGAACACTAAGCAGTTTCTCAGAAAGCTTCTTTCCGGATTTCATCTGAGGATAATTCCTTTTTCACCAGAGCCCTCTAAGGGCTTCCAAATATCACTTTGCCAATTCCACAAGAACTGTCTTAGCGAAAGGCTTCTTGAGGGGAAAGCTGTAACTCTGTGAGATGATTTCACAGAACACAAAGAAGTTTCTCAGAAAGCTTCTTTCTTTTGTTATCGGAGGGTATTTCCTTTGGAACTATAGTCTTCAAAGGGATCAGAAATATCTCTTCTCAGATTCCACAGAAAGAAGGCTAGCAAAGAGATCTACGAAACGCAGATGTAACACTGTGAGATGAATTCACAGAACACTAAGCAGTTTCTCAGAAAGTTTCTTTCCAATTTTCTTCTGAGGATATTTCCTTTTTCACCATAGCCCTCTATGGGCTTCCAAATATCACTTTGCCAATTCCTCAAGAACTGTCTTAGCGAAAGGCTTCTTGAGGGGAAAGCTGTAACTCTGTGAGATGATTTCACAGAACACAAAGAAGTTTCTCAGAAAGCTTCTTTCTCTTTGTTATCGGAGGATATTTCCTTTGGCCCTATAATCTTCAAAGGGATCCGAAATATCTGTTCTCAGATTCCACAGAAAGAAAGCTAGCAAAGAGATCTACGAAACACAATTGTAACTCAGTGGGATGAATTCCCAGAACACTAAGCAGTTTCTCAGAAAGCTTCTTTCCAGATTTCATCTGAGGATATTTCCTTTTTCAACATAGCCCTCAATGAGCTTCCAAATATCACTTTGCCAATTCCACAAGAACTGTCTTAGCGAAAGGCTTCTTCAGGGGAAAGCTGTAACTCTATGAGATGATTTCACAGAACACAAAGAAGTTTCTCAGAAAGCTTCTTTCTCTTTGTTATCGGAGGATATTTCCTTTGGCCCTATGGTCTTCAAAGGGATCCGAAATATCTGTTCTCAGATTCCACAGAAAGAAGGCTAGCAAAGAGATCCACGAAATACAGATGTAACTCTGTGAGATGAATTCACAGAACACTGAGCGGTTTCTCAGAAAGCTTCTTTCCAGATTTCATCTGAGGATATTTCCTTTTTCACCAAAGTCATCTATGTGCTTCCAAATATCACTTTGCCAATTCTACAAGAACTGTCTTAGCGAAAGGCTTCTTGAGGGGAAAGCTGTAACTCTGTGAGATGATTTCATAGAACACAAAGAAGTTTCTCAGAAAGCTTCTTTCTCATTGTTATCGGAGGATATTTCCTTTGGCCCTATAGTCTTCAAAGGGATCCGAAATATCTGTTCTCAGATTCCACAGAAAGAAGGCTAGCAAAGAGATCTACGAAACACAGATGTAACTCTGTGAGATGAATTCACGGAACACTAAGCAGTTTCTCAGAAAGCTTCTTTCCAGATTTCATCTGAGGATATTTCCTTTTTCACCATAGCCCTCCATGGGCTTCCAAGTATCACTTTTCCAATTCCACAAGAACTGTCTTAGCGAAAGGCTTCTTGAGGGGAAAGCTGTAACTCTGTGAGATGATTTCACATAACACAAAGAAGTTTCTCAGAAAGCTTCTTTCTCTTTGTTATCGGAGGATATTTCCTTTGGCCCTATAGTCTTCAAAGGGATCCGAAATATCTGTTCTCAGATTCCACAGAAAGAAGGCTAGCAAAGAGATCTACGAAACACAGATGTAACTCTGTGAGATGAATTCACAGAACACTAAGCAGTTTCTCAGAAAGCTTCTTTCCAGATTTCCTCTGAGGATATTTCCTTTTTCACCATAGCCCTCTATGTGCTTCCAAATATCACTTTGCCAATTCCACAAGAACTGTCTTAGCGAAAGGCTTCTTCAGGGGAAAGCTGTAACTCTATGAGATGATTTCACAGAACACAAAGAAGTTTCTCAGAAAGCTTCTTTCTCTTTGTTATCGGAGGATATTTCCTTTGGCCCTATAGTCTTCAAAGGGATCCGAAATATCTGTTCTCAGATTCCACAGAAAGAAGGCTAGCAAAGAGATCCACGAAATACAGATGTAACTCTGTGAGATGAATTCACAGAACACTGAGCAGTTTCTCAGAAAGCTTCTTTCCAGATTTCATCTGAGGATATTTCCTTTTTCACCAAAGTCCTCTATGTGCTTTCAAATATCACTTTGCCAATTCTACAAGAACTGTCTTAGCGAAAGGCTTCTTGAGGGGAAAGCTGTAACTCTGTGAGATGATTTCATAGAACACAAAGAAGTTTCTCAGAAAGCTTCTTTCTCATTGTTATCGGAGGATATTTCCTTTGGCCCTATAGTCTTCAAAGGGATCCGAAATATCTGTTCTCAGATTCCACAGAAAGAAGGCTAGCAAAGAGATCTACGAAACACAGATGTAACTCTGTGAGATGAATTCACGGAACACTAAGCAGTTTCTCAGAAAGCTTCTTTCCAGATTTCATCTGAGGATATTTCCTTTTTCACCATAGCCCTCCATGGGCTTCCAAGTATCACTTTGCCAATTCCACAAGAACTGTCTTAGCGAAAGGCTTCTTGAGGGGAAAGCTGTAACTCTGTGAGATGATTTCACATAACACAAAGAAGTTTCTCAGAAAGCTTCTTTCTCTTTGTTATCGGAGGATATTTCCTTTGGCCCTATAGTCTTCAAAGGGATCCGAAATATCTGTTCTCAGATTCCACAGAAAGAAGGCTAGCAAAGAGATCTACGAAACACAGATGTAACTCTGTGAGATGAATTCACAGAACACTAAGCAGTTTCTCAGAAAGCTTCTTTCCAGATTTCCTCTGAGGATATTTCCTTTTTCACCATAGCCCTCTATGGGCTTCCAAATATCACTTTGCCAATTCCACAAGAACTGTCTTAGCGAAAGGCTTCTTGAGGGTAAAGCTGTAACTCTGTGAGATGATATCACAGAACACAAAGAAGTTTCTCAGAAAGCTTCTTTCTCTTTGTTATCGGAGGATATTTCCTTTGGCCCTATAGTCTTCAAAGGGATCCGAAATATCTGTTCTCAGATTCCACAGAAAGAAGGCTAGTAAAGATAAATACGAAACACACATATAACTCTGTGAGATGAATTCACAGAACACTAAGCAGTTTATCAGAAAGCTTCTTTCCATATTTCATCTGAGGATATTTCCTTTTTCACCATAGCTCTCTATGGGCTTCCAAATATCACTTTGCCAATTCCACAAGAACTGTCTTAGCGAAAGGCTTCTTGAGGGGAAAGCTGTAACTCTGTGAGATGATTTCACAGAACACAAAGAAGTTTCTCAGAAAGCTTCTTTCTCTTTGTTATCGGAGGATATTTCCTTTGGCCCTATAGTCTTCAAAGGGATCCGAAATATCTGTTCTCAGATTCCACAGAAAGAAGGCTAGCAAAGAGATCCACGAAACACAGATGTAACTCTGTGAGATGAATTCACAAAACACTAAGCAGTTTCTCAGAAAGCTTCTTTCCAGATTTCATCTGAGGATATTTCCTTTTTCACCATAGCCCTCTATGGGCTTCCAAATATCACTTTGCCAATTCCACAAGAACTGTCTTAGCGAAAGGCTTCTTGAGGGGAAAGCTGTAACTCTGTGAGATGATTTCACAGAACACAAAGAAGTTTCTCAGAAAGCTTCTTTCTCTTTGTTATCGGAGGATATTTCCTTTGGCCCTATAGTCTTCAAAGGGATCCGAAATATCTGTTCTCAGATTCCACAGAAAGAAGGCTAGCAAAGAGATCTACGAAACACAGATGTAACTCTGTGAGATGAATTCACAGAACACTAAGCAGTTTCTCAGAAAGCTTCTTTCCAGATTTCCTCTGAGGATATTTCCTTTTTCACCATAGCCCTCAAAGGGCTTCCAAATATCACTTTGCCAATTCCACAAGAACTGTCTTAGCGAAAGGCTTCTTGAGGGTAAAGCTGTAACTCTGTGAGATGATTACACAGAACACAAAGAAGTTTCTCAGAAAGCTTCTTTCTCTTTGTTATCGGAGGATATTTCCTTTGGCTCTATGGTCTTCAAAGGGATCCGAAATATCTGTTCTCAGATTCCACATAAAGAAGGCTAGCAAAGAGATCCACGAAATACAGATGTAACTCTGTGAGATGAATTCACAGAACACTAAGCAGTTTCTCAGAAGCTTCTTTCCAGATTTCATCTGAGGATATTTCCTTTTTCACCATAGGCCTCTATGTGCTTCCAAATATCACTTTGCCAATTCCACAAGAACTGTCTTAGCGAAAGGCTTCTTGAGGGGAAATCTGCAACTCTGTGAGATGATATCACAGAACACAAAGAAGTTTCTCAGAAAGCTTCTTTCTCTTTGTTATCGGAGGATATTTCCTTTGGCCCTATAGTCTTCAAAGGGATCCGAAATATCTGTTCTCAGATTCCACAGAAAGAAGGCTAGCAAAGAGATCCACGAAATACAGATGTAACTCTGTGAGATGAATTAACAGAACACTAAGCAGTTTCTCAGAAAGCTTCTTTCCAGATTTCATCTGAGGATATTTCCTTTTTCACCAAAGTCCTCTATGTGCTTCCAAATATCAATTTGCCAATTCCACAAGAACTGTCTTAGCGAAAGGCTTCTTGAGGGGAAAGCTGTAACTCTGTGAGATGATTTCACAGAACACAAAGAAGTTTCTCAGAAAACTTCTTTCTCATTGTTATCGGAGGATATTTCCTTTGGCCCTATAGTCTTCAAAGGGATCCGAAATATCTGTTCTCAGATTCCACAGAAAGAAGGCTAGCAAAGAGATCTACGAAACACAGATGTAACTCTGTGAGATGAATTCACGGAACACTAAGCAGTTTCTCAGAAAGCTTCTTTCCAGATTTCATCTGAGGATATTTTCTTTTTTACCATAGCCCTCTAGGGGCTTCCAAATATCACTTTGCCTATTCCACAAGAACTGTCTTAGCGAAAGGCTTCTTGAGGGGAAAGCTGTAACTCTGTGAGATGATTTCACAGAACACAAAGAAGTTTCTCAGAAAGCTTCTTTCTCTGTGTTATCGGAGGATATTTCCTTTGGCCCTATATTCTTCAAAGGGATCCGAAATATCTGTTCTCAGATTCCACAGAAAGATGGCTAGCAAAGAGATCTACGAAACACAGATGTAACTCTGTGAGATGAATTCACAGAACACTAAGCAGTTTCACAGAAAGCTTCTTTCCAGATTTCCTCTGAGGATATTTCCTTTTTCACCATAGCCCTCAATGGGCTTCCAAATATCACTTTGCCAATTCCACAAGAACTGTCTTTGCGAAAGGCTTCTTGAGGGTAAAGCTGTAACTCTGTGAGATGATTTCAGCGAACACAAAGAAGTTTCTCAGAAAGCTTCTTTCTCTTTGTAATCGGAGGATATTTCCTTTGGCCCTATAGTCTTCAAAGGGATCCGAAATATCTGTTCTCAGATTCCACAGAAAGAAGGCTAGCAAAGAGATCTACGAAACACAGATGTAACTCTGTGAGATGAATTCACAGAACACTAAGCAGTTTCTCAGAAAGCTTCTTTCCAGATTTCATCTGAGGATATTTCCTTTTTCACCATAGACCTCAATGGGCTTCCAAATATCACTTTGCCAATTCCACAAAAACTGTCTTAGCGAAAGGCTTCTTCAGGGGAAAGCTGTAACTCTGTGAGATGATTTCACAGAACACAAAGAAGTTTCTCAGAAAGCTTCTTTCTCTTTGTTATCGGAGGATATTTCCTTTGGCCCTATAGTCTTCAAAGGGATCCGAAATATCTGTTCTCAGATTCCACAGAAAGAAGGCTAGCAAAGAGATCCACGAAATACAGATGTAACTCTGTGAGATGAATTAACAGAACACTAAGCAGTTTCTCAGAAAGCTTCTTTCCAGATTTCATCTGAGGATATTTCCATTTTCACCATAGCCCTCTATGGGCTTCCAAATATCACTTTGCCAATTCCACAAGAAGTGTCTTAGCGAAAGGCTTCCTGAGGGGAAATCTGTAACTCTGTGAGATGATTTCACAGAACACAAAGAAGTTTCTCAGAAAGCTTCTTTCTCTTTGTTATCGGAGGATATTTTCTTTGGCCCCATAGTCTTCAAAGGGATCCGTAATATCTGTTCTCAGATTCCGCAGAAATAAGGCTAGCAAAGAGATCTACGAAACACAGATGTAACTCTGTGAGATGAATTCACAGAACACTAAGCAGTTTCTCAGAAAGCTTCTTTCCAGATTTCATCTGAGGATATTTCCTTTTTCACCATAGCCCTCTATGGGCTTCCAAATATCACTTTGCCAATTCCACAAGAACTGTCTTAGCGAAAGGCTTCTTGAGGGGAAAGCTGTAACTCTGTGAGATGATTTCACAGAACACAAAGAAGTTTCTCAGAAAGCTTCTTTCTCTTTGTTATCGGAGGATATTTCCTTTGGCCCTAGAGTCTTCAAAGGGATCCGAAATATCTGTTCTCAGATTCCACAGAAAGAAGGCTAGTAAAGATAAATACGAAACACACATATAACTCTGTGAGATGAATTCACAGAACACTAAGCAGTTTATCAGAAAGCTTCTTTCCATATTTCATCTGAGGATATTTCTTTTTTCACCATAGCTCTCTATGGGCTTCCAAATATCACTTTGCCAATTCCACAAGAACTGTCTTAGCGAAAGGCTTCTTGAGGGGAAAGCTGTAACTCTGTGAGATGATTTCACTGAACAAAAGAAGTTTCTCAGAAACCTTCTTTCTCTTTGTTATCGGAGGATATTTCCTTTGGCCCTAGAGTCTTCAAAGGGATCCGAAATATCTGTTCTCAGATTCCAGAGAAATAAGGCTAGCAAAGAGATCTACAAAACACACATATAACTCTGTGAGATGAATTCACAGGACACTAAGCAGTTTCTCAGAAAGCTTCTTTCCAGATTTCATCTGAGGATATTTCCTTTTTCACCATAGCCCTCTATGGGCTTCCAAATATCACTATGCCAATTCCACAAGAACTGTCTTAGCGAAAGGCTTCTTGAAGGGAAAGCTGTAACTCTGTGAGATGATTTCACAGAACACAAAGAAGTTTCTCAGAAAGCTTCTTTCTCTTTGTTATCGGAGGATATTTCCTTTGGCCCTATAGTCTTCAAAGGGATCCGAAATATCTGTTCTCAGATTCCACAGAAATAAGGCTAGAAAAAATAAATACGAAACACACATATAACTCTGTGAGATGAATTCACAGAACACTAAGCAGTTTCTCAGAAAGCTTCTTTCCAGATTTCATCTGAGGATATTTCCTTTTTCAACATAGCCCTCTATGGGCATCCAAATATCACATTGCCAATTCCACAAGAACTGTCTTAGCGAAAGGCTTCTTGAGGGGAAAGCTGTAACTCTGTGAGATGATTTCACAGAACACCGAGAAGTTTCTCAGAAAGCTTCTTTCTCTTTGTTATCGGAGGATATTTCCTTTGGCCCTATAGTCTTCAAAGGGATCCGAAATATCTGTTCTCAGATTCCACAGAAATAAGGCCAGCAAAGAGATCTACGAAAAACAGATGTAACTCTGTGAGATGAATTAAAAGAACACTAAGCAGTTTCTCAGAAAGCTTCTTTCTCTTTGTTATCGGAGGATATTTTATTTGGCCCTATAGTCTTCAAAGGGATCCGAAATATCTGTTCTCAGATTCCACAGAAAGAAGGCTAGCAAAGAGATCTACGAAACACTGATGTAACTCTGTGAGATGAATTCACAGAAAAATAAGTAGTTTCTCAGAAAGTTTCTTTCCAGATTTCATCTGAGGATATTTCCTTTTTCACCATAGCCCTCTATGGGCTTCCAAATATCGCTTTGCCAATTCCACAAGAACTGTCTTAGGGAAAGGCTTCCTGAGGGGAAAGCTGTAACTCTGTGAGATGATTTCACAGAACACAAAGAAGTTTCTCAGAAAGCTTCTTTCTCTTTGTTATCGGAGGATATTTCCTTTGTCCCTATAGTCTTCAAAGGGATCCGAAATATCTGTTCTCAGATTCCACAGAAAGAAGGCTAGCAAAGAGATCCACGAAATACAGATGTAACTCTGTGAGATGAATTCACAGAACACTAAGCAGTTTCTCAGAAAGCTTCTTTCCTGATTTCATCTGAGGATATTTCCTTTTTCATCATAGCCCTCTATGGGCTTCCAAATATCACTTTGCCAATTCCTCAAGAACTGTCTTAGCGAAAGGCTTCTTGAGGGCAAAGCTGTAACTCTGTGAGATGATTTCACAGAACACAAAGAAGTTTCTCAGAAAGCTTCTTTCTCTTTTTTATAGGAGAATATTTCCTTTGGCCCTATAGTCTTCAAAGGGATCCGAAATATCTGTTCTCAGATTCCCGAGAAATAAGGCTAGCAAAGAGATCTACGAAACACAGATGTAACTCTGTGAGATGAATTCACAGAACACTAAGCAGTTTCTCAAAAAGGTTCTTTCCAGATTTCATCTGAGGATATTTCCTTTTTCACCATAGCCCTCTATGGGCTTCCAAATATCACTTTACCAATTCCACAAGAACTGTCTTAGCGAAAGGCTTCTTGAGGGGAAAGCTGTAACTCTGTGAGATGATTTCACAGAACACAAAGAAGTTTCTCAGAAAGCTTCTTTCTCTTTGTTATCGGAGGATATTTCCTTTGGCCCTATAGTCTTCAAAGGTATCCGAAATATCTGTTCTCAGATTCCACAGAAAGAAGGCTAGCAAAGAGATCCACGAAATACAGATGTAACTCTGTGAGATTAATTAACAGAACACTAAGCAGTTTCTCAGAAAGCTTCTTTCCAGATTTCACCTGAGGATATTTTCCTTTTTCACCATAGCCCTCTATGGGCTTCCAAATATCACTTTGCCAATTCCACAAGAACTGTCTTAGCGAAAGGCTTCTTGAGGGGAAAGCTGTAACTCTGTGAGATGATTTCACAGAACACAAAGAAGTTTCTCAGAATGCTTCTTTCTCTTTGTTATCGGAGGATATTTCCTTGGGCCCTATAGTCTTCAAAGGGATCCGAAATATCTGTTCTCAGATTCCACAGAAAGAAGGCTAGCAAAGAGATCCACGATATACAGATGTAACTCTGTGAGATGAATTCACAGAACACTAAGCAGTTTCTCAGAAAGCTTCTTTCCTGATTTCATCTGAGGATATTTCCTTTTTCAACATAGCCCTCTATGGGCTTCCAAATATCACTTTGCCAATTCCACAAGAACTGTCTTAGCGAAAGGCTTCTTGAGGGGAAAGCTGTAACTCCGTGAGATGATTTCACAGAACACAAAGAAGTTTCTCAGAAAGCTTCTTTCTCTTTGTTATCGGAGGATATTTCCTTTGGCCCTATGGTCTTCAAAGGGATCCAAAATATCTGTTCTCAGATTCCACAGAAATAAGGCTAGCAAAGAGATCTACAAAACACACATATAACTCTGTGAGATGAATTCACAGAACACTAAGCAGTTTCTCAGAAAGCTTCTTTCCAGATTTCATCTGAGGATATTTCCTTTTTCACCATAGCCCTCTATGGGCTTCCAAATATCACTTTGCCAATTCCACAAGAAATGTCTTAGCGAAAGGCTTCTTGAGGGGAAAGCTGTAACTCTGTGAGATGATTTCACCGAACACAAAGAAGTTTCTCAGAAAGCTTCTTTCTCTTTGTTATCGGAGGATATTTCCTTTGGCCCTATAGTCTTCAAAGGGATCCTAAATATCTGTTCTCAGATTCCACAGAAATAAGGCTAGCAAAGAGATCCACGAAATACAGATGTAACTCTGTGAGATGAATTAACAGAACACTAAGCAGTTTCTCAGAAAGCTTCTTTCCAGATTTCATCTGAGGATATTTCCTTTTTCACCATAGCCCTCTATGGGCTTCCAAATATCACTTTGCCAATTCCACAAGAACTGTCTTAGAGAAAGGCTTCTTGAGTGGAAAGCTGTAACTCTGTGATATTATTTCACAGAACACAAAGAAGTTTCTCAGAAAGCTTCGTTCTCTTTGTTATCGGAGGATATTTCCTTTGGCCCTATAGTCTTCAAAGGGATCCGAAATATCTGTTCTCAGATTCCACAGAAAGAAGGCTAGCAAAGAGGTCCACGAAATACAGATGTAACTCTGTGAGATGAATTAACAGAACACTAAGCAGTTTCTCAGAAAGCTTCTTTCCAGATTTCATCTGAGGATATTTCCTTTTTCACCATAGCCCTCTATGGGCTTCCAAATATCACTTTGCCAATTCCTCAAGAACTGTCTTAGCGAAAGGCCTCTTGAGGGGAAAGCTGTAACTCTGTGAGATGATTTCACAGAACAAAAAGAAGTTTTTCAGAATGCTTCTTTCTCTTTGTTATCGGAGGATATTTCCTTTGGCCCTATAGTCTTCAAAGGGATCCGAAATATCTGTTCTCAGATTCCACAGAAAGAAGGCTAGCAAAGAGATCCACGAAATACAGATGTAACTCTGTGAGATGAATTCACAGAACACTAAGCAGTTTCTCAGAAAGCTTCTTTCCAGATTTCATCTGAGGATATTTCCTTTTTCACCATAGCCCTCTTTGGGCTTCCAAATATCACTTTGCCAATTCCACAAGAACTGTCTTATAGAAAGGCTTCTTGAGGGGAAAGCTGTAACTCTGTGAGATGATTTCACAGAACACAAAGAAGTTTCTCAGAAAGCTTCTTTCTCTTTGTTATCGGAGGATATTTCCTTTGGCCCTATAGTCTTCAAAGGGATCCGAAATATCTGTTCTCAGATTCCAGAGAAATAAGGCTAGCAAAGAGATCTACAAAACACACATATAACTCTGTGAGATGAATTCACAGAACACTAAGCGGTTTCTCAGAAAGCTTCTTTCCAGATTTCATCTGAGGATATTTCCTTTTTCACCATAGCCCTCTATGGGCTTCCAAATATCACTATGCCAATTCCACAAGAACTGTCTTAGCGAAAGGCTTCCTGAGGGGAAAGCTGTAACTCTGTGAGATGATTTCACAGAACACAAAGAAGTTTCTCAGAAAGCTTCTTTCTCTTTGTTATCGGAGGATATTTCCTTTGGCCCTATAGTCTTCAAAGGGATCCGAAATATCTGTTCTCAGATTCCACAGAAATAAGGCTAGAAAAGATAAATACGAAACACACATATAACTCTGTGAGATGAATTCACAGAACACTAAGCAGTTTCTCAGAAAGCTTCTTTCCAGATTTCATCTGAGGATATTTCCTTTTTCACCATAGCCCTCTATGGGCTTCCAAATATCACTTTGCCAATTCCACAAGAACTGTCTTAGCGAAAGGCTTCTTGAGGGGAAAGCTGTAACTCTGTGAGATGATTTCACAGAACACAAAGAAGTTTCTCAGAAAGCTTCTTTCTCTTTGTTATCGGAGAATATTTCCTTTGGCCCTATAGTCTACAAAGGGATTCGAAATATCTGTTCTCAGATTCCACAGAAAGAAGGCTAGCAAAGAGATCTACGAAACACAGATGTAACTCTGTGAGATGAATTCACAGAACACTAAGCAGTTTCTCAAAAAGGTTCTTTCCAGATTTCATCTGAGGATATTTCCTTTTTCACCATAGCCCTCTGTGGGCTTCCAAATATCACTTTGCCAATTCCACAAGGACTGACTTATTGAAAGGCTTCTTGAGGGGAAAGCTGTAATTCTGTGAGATGATTTCACAGAACACAAAGAAATTTCTCAGAAAACTTCTTTCTCTTTGTTATCGGAGGATATTTCCTTTGGCCCTATAGTCTTCAAAGGGATCCGAAATATCTGTTCTCAGATTCCAGAGAAATAAGGCTCGCAAAGAGATCTATGAAACACAGATGTAACTCTGTGAGATGAATTCACAGAACACTAAGCAGTTTCTCAGAAAGCTTCTTTCCAGATTTCATCTGAGGATATTTCCTTTTTCACCATAGCCCTCTATGGGCTTCCAAATATCACTTTGCCAATTCCACAAGAACTGTCTTAGAGAAAGGCTTCTTGAAGGGAAAGCTGTAACTCTGTGAGATGATTTCACAGAACACAAAGAAGTTTCTAGAAAGCTTCTTTCTCTTTGTTATCGGAGGATATTTCCTTTGGCCCTATAGTCTTCAAAGGGATCCGAAATATCTGTTCTCAGATTCCACAGAAAGAAGGCTAGCAAAGAGATCTACGAAACACAGATGTAACTCTGTGAGATGAATTCACAGAAAAATAAGCAGTTTCTCAGAAAGTTTCTTTCCAGATTTCATCTGAGGATATTTCCTTTTTCACCATAGACCTCTATGGGCTTCCAAATATCACTTTGCCAATTCCACAAGAACTGTCTTAGCGAAAGGCTTCTTGAGGGGAAAGCTGTAACTCTGTGAGATGATTTCACAGAACACAAAGAAGTTTCTCAGAAAGCTTCTTTCTCTTTGTTATCGGAGGATATTTCCTTTGGCCCTATAGTCTTCAAAGGGATCCGAAATATCTGTTCTCAGATTCCACAGAAAGAAGGCTAGCAAAGAGATCTACGAAACCCAGATGTAACTCTGTGAAATGAATTAACAGAACACTAAGCAGTTTCTCAGAAAGCTTCTTTCCAGATTTCACCTAAGGATATTTCCCTTTTCACCATAGCCCTCTAAGGGCTTCCAAATATCACTTTGCCAATTCCACAAGAACTGTCTTAGCGAAAGGCTTCTTGAGGGGAAAGCTGTAACTCTGTGAGATGATTTCACAGAACACAAAGAAGTTTCTCAGAAAGCTTCTTTCTCTTTGTTATCGGAGGATATTTCCTTTGGCCCTATAGTCTTCAAAGGGATCCGAAATATCTGTTCTCAGATTCCACAGAAAGAAGGCTAGCAAAGAGATCTACGAAACACAGATGTAACTCTGTGAGATGAATTCACAGAAAAATAAGCAGTTTCTCAGAAAGTTTCTTTCCAGATTTCATCTGAGGATATTTCCTTTTTCACCATAGACCTCTATGGGCTTCCAAATATCACTTTGCCAATTCCACAAGAACTGTCTTAGCGAAAGGCTTCTTGAGGGGAAAGCTGTAACTCTGTGAGATGATTTCACAGAACACAAAGAAGTTTCTCAGAAAGCTTCTTTCTCTTTGTTATCGGAGGATATTTCCTTTGGCCCTATAGTCTTCAAAGGGATCCGAAATATCTGTTCTCAGATTCCACAGAAAGAAGGCTAGCAAAGAGATCTACGAAACCCAGATGTAACTCTGTGAAATGAATTAACAGAACACTAAGCAGTTTCTCAGAAAGCTTCTTTCCAGATTTCACCTAAGGATATTTCCCTTTTCACCATAGCCCTCTAAGGGCTTCCAAATATCACTTTGCCAATTCCACAAGAACTGTCTTAGCGAAAGGCTTCTTGAGGGGAAAGCTGTAACTCTGTGAGATGATTTCACAGAACACAAAGAAGTTTCTCGGAAAGCTTCTTTCTCTTTGTTATCGGAGGATATTTCCTTTGGCCCTATAGTCTTCAAAGGGATCCGAAATATCTGTTCTCAGATTCCACAGAAAGAAGGCTAGCAAAGAGATCTACGAAACACAGATGTAACTCTGTGAGATGAATTCACAGAAAAATATGTAGTTTCTCAGAATGTTTCTTTCCAGATTTCATCTGAGGATATTTCCTTTTTCACCATAGCCCTCTATGGGCTTCCAAATATCACTTTGCCAATTCCACAAGAACTGTCTTAGCGAAAGGCTTCTTGAGGGGAAAGCTGTAACTCTGTGAGATGATTTCACAGAACACAAAGAAGTTTCTCAGAAAGCTTCTTTCTCTTTGTTATCGGAGGATATTTCCTTTGGCTCTATAGTCTTCAAAGGGATCCGAAATATCTGTTCTCAGATTCCACAGAAATAAGGCTAGCAAAGAGGTCCAAGAAATACAGATGTAACTCTGTGAAATGAATTAACAGAATATTAAGCAGTTTCTCAGAAAGCTTCTTTTCAGATTTCATCTGAGGATAATTTCTTTTTCACCATAGCCCTCTATGGGCTTCCAAATATCACTTAGCCTATTCCTCAAGAACTGTCTTAGCGAAAGGCTTCTTGAGGTGAAAGCTGTAACTCTGTGAGATGATTTCACAGAACACAAAGAAGTTTCTCAGAAAGCTTCTTTCTCTTTGTTATCGGAGGATATTTCCTTTGGCCCTATAGTCTTCAAAGGGATCCGAAATATCTGTTCTCAGATTCCACAGAAAGAAGGCTAGCAAAGAGATCCACGAAATTCAGATGTAACTCTGTGAGATGAATTCACAGAACACTAAGCAGTTTCTCAGAAAGCTTCTTTCCTGATTTCATCTGAGGATATTTCCTTTTTCATCATAGCCCTCCATGGGCTTCCAAATATCACTTTGCCAATTCCACAAGAACTGTCTTAGAGAAAGGCTTCTTGAAGGGAAAGCTGTAACTCTGTGAGATGATTTCACAGAACACAAAGAAGTTTCTAGAAAGCTTCTTTCTCTTTGTTATCGGAGGATATTTCCTTTGGCCCTATATTCTTCAAAGGGATCCGAAATATCTGTTCTCAGATTCCACAGAAAGAAGGCTAGCAAAGAGATCTACGAAACACAGATGTAACTCTGTGAGATGAATTCACAGAAAAATAAGCAGTTTCTCAGAAAGTTTCTTTCCAGATTTCATCTGAGGATATTTCCTTTTTCACCATAGACCTCTATGGGCTTCCAAATATCACTTTGCCAATTCCACAAGAACTGTCTTAGCGAAAGGCTTCTTGAGGGGAAAGCTGTAACTCTGTGAGATGATTTCACAGAACACAAAGAAGTTTCTCAGAAAGCTTCTTTCTCTTTGTTATCGGAGGATATTTCCTTTGGCCCTATAGTCTTCAAAGGGATCCGAAATATCTGTTCTCAGATTCCACAGAAAGAAGGCTAGCAAAGAGATCTACGAAACCCAGATGTAACTCTGTGAAATGAATTAACAGAACACTAAGCAGTTTCTCAGAAAGCTTCTTTCCAGATTTCACCTAAGGATATTTCCCTTTTCACCATAGCCCTCTAAGGGCTTCCAAATATCACTTTGCCAATTCCACAAGAACTGTCTTAGCGAAAGGCTTCTTGAGGGGAAAGCTGTAACTCTGTGAGATGATTTCACAGAACACAAAGAAGTTTCTCGGAAAGCTTCTTTCTCTTTGTTATCGGAGGATATTTCCTTTGGCCCTATAGTCTTCAAAGGGATCCGAAATATCTGTTCTCAGATTCCACAGAAAGAAGGCTAGCAAAGAGATCTACGAAACACAGATGTAACTCTGTGAGATGAATTCACAGAAAAATAAGCAGTTTCTCAGAAAGTTTCTTTCCAGATTTCATCTGAGGATATTTCCTTTTTCACCATAGACCTCTATGGGCTTCCAAATATCACTTTGCCAATTCCACAAGAACTGTCTTAGCGAAAGGCTTCTTGAGGGGAAAGCTGTAACTCTGTGAGATGATTTCACAGAACACAAAGAAGTTTCTCAGAAAGCTTCTTTCTCTTTGTTATCGGAGGATATTTCCTTTGGCCCTATAGTCTTCAAAGGGATCCGAAATATCTGTTCTCAGATTCCACAGAAAGAAGGCTAGCAAAGAGATCTACGAAACCCAGATGTAACTCTGTGAAATGAATTAACAGAACACTAAGCAGTTTCTCAGAAAGCTTCTTTCCAGATTTCACCTAAGGATATTTCCCTTTTCACCATAGCCCTCTAAGGGCTTCCAAATATCACTTTGCCAATTCCACAAGAACTGTCTTAGCGAAAGGCTTCTTGAGGGGAAAGCTGTAACTCTGTGAGATGATTTCACAGAACACAAAGAAGTTTCTCGGAAAGCTTCTTTCTCTTTGTTATCGGAGGATATTTCCCTTGGCCCTATAGTCTTCAAAGGGATCCGAAATATCTGTTCTCAGATTCCACAGAAAGAAGGCTAGCAAAGAGATCTACGAAACACAGATGTAACTCTGTGAGATGAATTCACAGAAAAATATGTAGTTTCTCAGAATGTTTCTTTCCAGATTTCATCTGAGGATATTTCCTTTTTCACCATAGCCCTCTATGGGCTTCCAAATATCACTTTGCCAATTCCACAAGAACTGTCTTAGCGAAAGGCTTCTTGAGGGGAAAGCTGTAACTCTGTGAGATGATTTCACAGAACACAAAGAAGTTTCTCAGAAAGCTTCTTTCTCTTTGTTATCGGAGGATATTTCCTTTGGCTCTATAGTCTTCAAAGGGATCCGAAATATCTGTTCTCAGATTCCACAGAAATAAGGCTAGCAAAGAGGTCCAAGAAATACAGATGTAACTCTGTGAAATGAATTAACAGAATATTAAGCAGTTTCTCAGAAAGCTTCTTTTCAGATTTCATCTGAGGATAATTTCTTTTTCACCATAGCCCTCTATGGGCTTCCAAATATCACTTAGCCTATTCCTCAAGAACTGTCTTAGCGAAAGGCTTCTTGAGGTGAAAGCTGTAACTCTGTGAGATAATTTCACAGAACACAAAGAAGTTTCTCAGAAAGCTTCTTTCTCTTTGTTATCGGAGGATATTTCCTTTGGCCCTATAGTCTTCAAAGGGATCCGAAATATCTGTTCTCAGATTCCACAGAAAGAAGGCTAGCAAAGAGATCTACGAAACCCAGATGTAACTCTGTGAAATGAATTAACAGAACACTAAGCAGTTTCTCAGAAAGCTTCTTTCCAGATTTCACCTAAGGATATTTCCCTTTTCACCATAGCCCTCTAAGGGCTTCCAAATATCACTTTGCCAATTCCACAAGAACTGTCTTAGCGAAAGGCTTCTTGAGGGGAAAGCTGTAACTCTGTGAGATGATTTCACAGAACACAAAGAAGTTTCTCGGAAAGCTTCTTTCTCTTTGTTATCGGAGGATATTTCCTTTGGCCCTATAGTCTTCAAAGGGATCCGAAATATCTGTTCTCAGATTCCACAGAAAGAAGGCTAGCAAAGAGATCTACGAAACACAGATGTAACTCTGTGAGATGAATTCACAGAAAAATATGTAGTTTCTCAGAATGTTTCTTTCCAGATTTCATCTGAGGATATTTCCTTTTTCACCATAGCCCTCTATGGGCTTCCAAATATCACTTTGCCAATTCCACAAGAACTGTCTTAGCGAAAGGCTTCTTGAGGGGAAAGCTGTAACTCTGTGAGATGATTTCACAGAACACAAAGAAGTTTCTCAGAAAGCTTCTTTCTCTTTGTTATCGGAGGATATTTCCTTTGGCTCTATAGTCTTCAAAGGGATCCGAAATATCTGTTCTCAGATTCCACAGAAATAAGGCTAGCAAAGAGGTCCAAGAAATACAGATGTAACTCTGTGAAATGAATTAACAGAATATTAAGCAGTTTCTCAGAAAGCTTCTTTTCAGATTTCATCTGAGGATAATTTCTTTTTCACCATAGCCCTCTATGGGCTTCCAAATATCACTTAGCCTATTCCTCAAGAACTGTCTTAGCGAAAGGCCTCTTGAGGTGAAAGCTGTAACTCTGTGAGATGATTTCACAGAACACAAAGAAGTTTCTCAGAAAGCTTCTTTCTCTTTGTTATCGGAGGATATTTCCTTTGGCCCTATAGTCTTCAAAGGGATCCGAAATATCTGTTCTCAGATTCCACAGAAAGAAGGCTAGCAAAGAGATCCACGAAATTCAGATGTAACTCTGTGAGATGAATTCACAGAACACTAAGCAGTTTCTCAGAAAGCTTCTTTCCTGATTTCATCTGAGGATATTTCCTTTTTCATCATAGCCCTCCATGGGCTTCCAAATATCACTTTGCCAATTCCACAAGAACTGTCTTAGCGAAAGGCTTCTTGAGGGGAAAGCTGTAACTCTGTGAGATGATTTCACAGAACACAAAGAAGTTTCTCAGAAAGCTTCTTTCTCTTTGTTATCGGAGGATATTTCCTTTGGCCCTATGGTTTTCAAAGGGATCCAAAATATCTGTTCTCAGATTCCACAGAAATAAGGCTAGCAAAGAGATCTACAAAACACACATATAACTCTGTGAGATGAATTCACAGAACACTAAGCAGTTTCTCAGAAAGCTTCTTTCCAGATTTCATCTGAGGATATTTCCTTTTTCACCATAGCCCTCTATGGGCTTCCAAATATCACTTTGCCAATTCCACAAGAACTGTCTTAGCGAAAGGCTTCTTGAGGGGAAAGCTGTAACTCTGTGAGATGATTTCACCGAACACAAAGAAGTTTCTCAGAAAGCTTCTTTCTGTTTGTTATCGGAGGATATTTCCTTTGGCCCTATAGTCTTCAAAGGGATCCGAAATATCTGTTCTCAGATTCCACAGAAATAAGGCTAGAAAAGATAAATACGAAACACACATATAACTCTGTGAGATGAATTCACAGAACACTAAGCAGTTTCTCAGAAAGCTTCTTTCCAGATTTCATCTGAGGATATTTCCTTTTTCGACATAGCCCTCTATGGGCTTCCAAATATCACTTTTCCAAATCCACAAGAACTGTCTTAGCGAAAGGCTTCTTGAGGGGAAAGCTGTAACTCTGTGAGATGATTTCACAGAACACAAAGAAGTTTCTCAGAAAGCTTCTTTCTCTTTGTTATCGGAGGATATTTCCTTTGGCCCTATAGTCTTCAAAGGGATCCGAAATATCTGTTCTCAGATTCCACAGAAAGAAGGCTAGCAAAGAGATCTACGAAACACAGATGTAACTCTGTGAAATGAATTAACAGAACACTAAGCAGTTTCTCAGAAAGCTTCTTTCCAGATTTCACCTAAGGATATTTCCCTTTTCACCTTAGCCCTCTAAGGGCTTCCAAATATCACTTTGCCAATTCCACAAGAACTGTCTTAGCGAAAGGCTTCTTCAGGGGAAAGCTGTAACTCTGTGAGATGATTTCACAGAACACAAAGAAGCTTCTCAGAAAGCTTCTTTCTCTTTGTTATCGGAGGATATTTCCTTTGACCCTATAGTCTTCAAAGGGATCCGAAATATCTGTTCTCAGATTCCACAGAAATAAGGCTAGCAAAGAGGTCCAAGAAATACAGATGTAACTCTGTGAGATGAATTAACAGAATATTAAGCAGTTTCTCAGAAAGCTTCTTTTCAGATTTCATCTGAGGATAATTTCTTTTTCACCATAGTCCTCTATGGGCTTCCAAATATCACTTAGCCTATTCCTCTAGAACTGTCCTAGCGAAAGGCTTCTTGAGGTGAAAGCTGTAACTCTGTGAGATGATTTCACAGAACACAAAGAAGTTTCTCAGAAAGCTTCTTTCTCTTTGTTATCGGAGGATATTTCCTTTGGCCCTATAGTCTTCAAAGGGATCCGAAATATCTGTTCTCAGATACCACAGAAATAAGGCTAGCAAAGAGGTCCACGAAATACAGATGTAACTCCGTGAGATGAATTAACAGAACACTAAGCAGTTTCTCAGAAAGCTTCTTTTCAGATTTCATCTGAGGATATTTCCTTTTTCACCATAGCCCTCTATGGGCTTCCAAATATCACTTTGCCAATTCCTCAAGAACTGTCTTAGCGAAAGGCTTCTTGAGGGGAAAGCTGTAACTCTGTGAGATGATTTCACAGAACAAAAAGAAGTTTCTCAGAAAGCTTCTTTCTCTTTGTTATCGGAGGATATTTCCTTTGGCCCTATAGTCTTCAAAGGGATCCGAAATATCTGTTCTCAGATTCCACAGAAATAAGGCTAGCAAAGAGATCCACGAAATACAGATGTAACTCAGTGAGATGAATTCACAGAACACTAAGCAGTTTCTCAGAAAGCTTCTTTCCAGATTTCATCTGAGGATATTTCCTTTTTCACCATAGCCCTCTATGGGCTTCCAAATATCACTATGCCAATTCCACAAGAACTGTCTTAGCGAAAGGCTTCTTGAGGGGAAAGCTGTAACTCTGTGAGACGATTTCACAGAACACAAAGAAGTTTCTCAGAAAGCTTCTTTCTCTTTGTTATCGGAGGATATTTCCTTTGGCCCTATAGTCTTCAAAGGGATCCGAAATATCTGTTCTCAGTTTCCACAGAAATAAGGCTAGAAAAGATAAATACGAAACACACATATAACTCTGTGAGATGAATTCACAGAACACTAAGCAGTTTCTCAAAAAGGTTCTTTCCAGATTTCATCTGAGGATATTTCCTTTTTCACCATAGCCCTCTATGGGCTTCCAAATATCACTTTACCAATTCCACAAGAACTGTCTTAGCGAAAGGCTTCTTGAGGGGAAAGCTGTAACTCTGTGAGATGATTTCACAGAACACAAAGAAGTTTCTCAGAAAGCTTCTTTCTCTTTGTTATCGGAGGATATTTCCTTTGGCCCTATAGTCTTCAAAGGTATCCGAAATATCTGTTCTCAGATATCACAGAAAGAAGGCTAGCAAAGAGATCCACGAAATACAGATGTAACTCTGTGAGATGAATTAACAGAACACTAAGCAGTTTCTCAGAAAGCTTCTTTCCAGATTTCATCTGAGGATTTTTTCCTTTTTCACCATATCCCTCTATGGGCTTCCAAATATCACTTTGCCAATTCCACAAGAACTGTCTTAGCGAAAGGCTTCTTGAGGGGAAAGCTGTAACTCTGTGAGATGATTTCACAGAACACAAAGAAGTTTCTCAGAACGCTTCTTTCTCTTTGTTATCGGAGGATATTTCCTTGGGCCCTATAGTCTTCAAAGGGATCCGAAATATCTGTTCTCAGATTCCACAGAAAGAAGGCTAGCAAAGAGATCCACGAAATACAGATGTAACTCTGTGAGATGAATTCACAGAACACTAAGCAGTTTCTCAGAAAGCTTCTTTCCAGATTTCATCTGAGGATATTTCCTTTTTCACCATAGCCCTTTATGGGCTTCCAAATATCACTTTGCCAATTCCACAAGAACAGCCTTAGCGAAAGGCTTCTTGAGGGGAAAGCTGTAACTCTGTGAGATGATTTCACAGAACACAAAGAAGTTTCTCAGAAAGCTTCTTTCTCTTTGTTATCGGAGGATATTTCCTTTGGCCCTATGGTCTTCAAAGGGATCCAAAATATCTGTTCTCAGATTCCACAGAAATAAGGCTAGCAAAGAGATCTACAAAACACACATATAACTCTGTGAGATGAATTCACAGAACACTAAGCAGTTTCTCAGAAAGCTTCTTTCCAGATTTCATCTGAGGATATTTCCTTTTTCACCATAGCCCTCTATGGGCTTCCAAATATCACTTTGCCAATTCCACAAGAAATGTCTTAGCGAAAGGCTTCTTGAGGGGAAAGCTGTAACTCTGTGAGATGATTTCACCGAACACAAAGAAGTTTCTCAGAAAGCTTCTTTCTCTTTGTTATCGGAAGATATTTCCTTTGGCCCTATAGTCTTCAAAGGGATCCGAAATATCTGTTCTCAGATTCCACAGAAAGAAGGCTAGCAAAGAGATCCACTAAATACAGATGTAACTCTGTGAGATGAATTAACAGCACACTAAGCAGTTTCTCAGAAAGCTTCTTTCCAGATTTCATCTGGGGATATTTCCTTTTTCACCATAGACCTCTATGGGCTTCCAAATATCACTTTGCCAATTCCACAAGAACTGTCTTAGAGAAAGGCTTCTTGCGTGGAAAGCTGTAACTCTGTGAGATTATTTCACAGAACACAAAGAAGTTTCTCAGAAAGCTTCGTTCTCTTTGTTATCGGAGGATATTACCTTTGGCCCTATAGTCTTCAAAGGGATCCGAAATATCTGTTCTCAGATTCCACAGAAAGAAGGCTAGCAAAGAGGTCCACGAAATACAGTTGTAACTCTGTGAGATGAATTAACAGAACACTAAGCAGTTTCTCAGAAAGCTTCTTTTCAGATTTCATCTGAGGATATTTCCTTTTTCACCATAGCCCTCTATGGGCTTCCAAATATCACTTTGCCAATTCCTCAAGAACTGTCTTAGCGAAAGGCCTCTTGAGGGGAAAGCTGTAACTCTGTGAGATGATTTCACAGAACAAAAAGAAGTTTCTCAGAAAGCTTCTTTCTCTTTGTTATCGGAGGATATTTCCTTTGGCCCTATAGTCTTCAAAGGGATCCGAAATATCTGTTCTCAGATTCCACAGAAAGAAGGCTAGCAAAGAGATCCACGAAATACAGATGTAACGCTGTGAGATGAATTCACAGAACACTAAGCAGTTTCTCAGAAAGCTTCTTTCCAGATTTCATCTGAGGATATTTCCTTTTTCACCATAGCCCTCTTTGGGCTTCCAAATATCACTTTGCCAATTCCACAAGAACTGTCTTAGAGAAAGGCTTCTTCAGGGGAAAGCTGTAACTCTGTGAGATGATTTCACAGAACACAAAGAAGTTTCTCAGAAAGCTTCTTTCTCTTTGTTATCGGAGGATATTTCCTTTGGCCCTATAGTCTTCAAAGGGATCCGAAATATCTGTTCTCAGATTCCAGAGAAATAAGGCTAGCAAAGAGATCTACAAAACACACATATAACTCTGTGAGATGAATTCACAGAACACTAAGCAGTTTCTCAGAAAGCTTCTTTCCAGATTTCATCTGAGGATATTTCCTTTTTCACCGTAGCCCTCTATGGGCTTCCAAATATCACTATGCCAATTCCACAAGAACTGTCTTAGCGAAAGGCTTCTTGAGGGGAAAGCTGTAACTCTGTGAGATGATTTCACAGAACACAAAGAAGTTTCTCAGAAAGCTTCTTTCTCTTTGTTATCGGAGGATATTTCCTTTGGCCCTATAGTCTTCAAAGGGATCCGAAATATCTGTTCTCAGATTCCACAGAAATAAGGCTAGAAAAGATAAATACGAAACACACAGATGTAACTCTGTGAGATGAATTCACAGAACACTAAGCAGTTTCTCAGAAAGCTTCTTTCCAGATTTCATCTGAGGATATTTCCGTTTTCAACATAGCCCTCTATGGGCTTCCAAATATCACTTTGCCAATTCCACAAGAACTGTCTTAGCGAAAGGCTTATTGAGGGGAAAGCTGTAACTCTGTGAGATGATTTCACAGAACACAAAGAAGTTTCTCAGAAAGCTTCTTTCTCTTTTTTATCGGAGAATATTTCCTTTGGCCCTATAGAATACAAAGGGATTCGAAATATCTGTTCTCAGATTCCACAGAAAGAAGGCTAGCAAAGAGATCTACGAAACACAGATGTAACTCTGTGAGATGAATTCACAGAACACTAAGCAGTTTCTCAAAAAGGTTCTTTCCAGATTTCATCTGAGGATATTTCCTTTTTCACCATAGCCCTCTATGGGCTTCCAAATATCACTTTACCAATTCCACAAGAACTGTCTTAGCGAAATGCTTCTTGAGGGGAAAGCTGTAACTCTGTGAGATGATTTCACAGAACACAAAGAAGTTTCTCAGAAAGCTTCTTTCTCTTTGTTATCGGAGGATATTTCCTTTGGCCCTATAGTCTTCAAAGGGATCCGAAATATCTGTTCTCAGATTCCACAGAAATAAGGCCAGCAAAGAGATCTACGAAAAACAGATGTAACTCTGTGAGATGAATTCACAGAACACTAAGCAGTTTCTCAGAAAGCTTCTTTCCAGATTTCTTCTGAGGATATTTCCTTTTTCACCATAGCCCTCTATGGGCTTCCAAATATCACTTTGCCAATTCCATAAGAACTGACTTAGCGAAAGGCTTCTTGAGGGGAAAGCTGTAATTCTGTGAGATGATTTCACAGAACACAAAGAAATTTCTCAGAAAACTTCTTTCTCTTTGTTATCGGAGGATATTTCCTTTGGCCCTATAGTCTTCAAAGGGATCCGAAATATCTGTTCTCAGATTCCAGAGAAATAAGGCTCGCAAAGAGATCTATGAAACACAGATGTAACTCTGTGAGATGAATTCACAGAAAAATATGTAGTTTCTCAGAATGTTTCTTTCCAGATTTCATCTGAGGATATTTCCTTTTTCACCATAGCCCTCTATGGGCTTCCAAATGTCACTTTGCCAATTCCACAAGAACTCTCTTAGCGAAAGGCTTCTTGAGGGGAAAGCTGTAACTCTGTGAGATGATTTCACCGAACACAAAGAAGATTCTCAGAAAGCTTCTTTCTCTTTGTTATCGGAGGATATTTCCTTTGGCCCTATAGTCTTCAAAGGGATCCGAAATATCTGTTCTCAGATTCCACAGAAAGAAGGCTAGCAAAGAGATCTACGAAACACAGATGTAACTCTGTGAAATGAATTAATAGAACACTAAGCAGTTTCTCAGAAAGCTTCTTTCCAGATTTCACCTAAGGATATTTCCCTTTTCACCATAGCCCTCTAAGGGCTTCCCAATATCACTTTGCCAATTCCACAAGAACTGTCTTAGCGAAAGGCTTCTTGAGGGGAAAGCTGTAATTCTGTGAGATGATTTCACAGAACACAAAGTAGTTTCTCAGAAAGCTTCTTTCTCTTTGTTATCGGAGGATATTTCCTTTGGCCCTATAGTCTTCAAAGGGATCCTAAATATCTGTTCTCAGATTCCACAGAAATAAGGCTAGCAAAGAGATCCACGAAATACAGATGTAACTCTGTGAGATGAATTAACAGAACACTAAGCAGTTTCTCAGAAAGCTTCTTTCCAGATTTCATCTGAGGATATTTCCTTTTTCACCATAGCCCTCTATGGGCTTCCAAATATCACTTTGCCAATTCCACAAGAACTGTCTTAGAGAAAGGCTTCTTGAGTGGAAAGCTGTAACTCTGTGATATTATTTCACAGAACACAAAGAAGTTTCTCAGAAAGCTTCGTTCTCTTTGTTATCGGAGGATATTTCCTTTGGCCCTATAGTCTTCAAAGGGATCCGAAATATCTGTTCTCAGATTCCACAGAAAGAAGGCTAGCAAAGAGGTCCACGAAATACAGATGTAACTCTGTGAGATGAATTAACAGAACACTAAGCAGTTTCTCAGAAAGCTTCTTTTCAGATTTCATCTGAGGATATTTCCTTTTTCACCATAGCCCTCTATGGGCTTCCAAATATCACTTTGCCAATTCCTCAAGAACTGTCTTAGCGAAAGGCCTCTTGAGGGGAAAGCTGTAACTCTGTGAGATGATTTCACAGAACAAAAAGAAGTTTTTCAGAAAGCTTCTTTCTCTTTGTTATCGGAGGATATTTCCTTTGGCCCTATAGTCTTCAAAGGGATCCGAAATATCTGTTCTCAGATTCCACAGAAATAAGGCTAGAAAAGATAAATACGAAACACACATATAACTCTGTGAGATGAATTCACAGAACACTAAGCAGTTTCTCAGAAAGCTTCTTTCCAGATTTCATCTCAGGATATTTCCTTTTTCACCATAGCCCTCTATGGGCTTCCAAATATCACTTTGCCAATTCCACAAGAACTGTCTTAGCGAAAGGCTTCTTGAGGGGAAAGCTGTAACTCTGTGAGATGATTTCACAGAACACAAAGAAGTTTCTCAGAAAGCTTCTTTCTCTTTGTTATCGGAGAATATTTCCTTTGGCCCTATAGTCTACAAAGGGATTCGAAATATCTGTTCTCAGATTCCACAGAAAGAAGGCTAGCAAAGAGATCTACGAAACACAGATGTAACTCTGTGAGATGAATTCACAGAACACTAAGCAGTTTCTCAAAAAGGTTCTTTCCAGATTTCATCTGAGGATATTTCCTTTTTCACCATAGCCCTCTGTGGGCTTCCAAATATCACTTTGCCAATTCCACAAGGACTGACTTATTGAAAGGCTTCTTGAGGGGAAAGCTGTAATTCTGTGAGATGATTTCACAGAACACAAAGAAATTTCTCAGAAAACTTCTTTCTCTTTGTTATCGGAGGATATTTCCTTTGGCCCTATAGTCTTCAAAGGGATCCGAAATATCTGTTCTCAGATTCCAGAGAAATAAGTCTCGCAAAGAGATCTATGAAACACAGATGTAACTCTGTGAGATGAATTCACAGAACACTAAGCAGTTTCTCAGAAAGCTTCTTTCCAGATTTCATCTGAGGATATTTCCTTTTTCACCATAGCCCTCTATGGGCTTCCAAATATCACTTTGCCAATTCCACAAGAACTGTCTTAGAGAAAGGCTTCTTGAAGGGAAAGCTGTAACTCTGTGAGATGATTTCACAGAACACAAAGAAGTTTCTAGAAAGCTTCTTTCTCTTTGTTATCGGAGGATATTTCCTTTGGCCCTATAGTCTTCAAAGGGATCCGAAATATCTGTTCTCAGATTCCACAGAAAGAAGGCTAGCAAAGAGATCTACGAAACACAGATGTAACTCTGTGAGATGAATTCACAGAAAAATAAGCAGTTTCTCAGAAAGTTTCTTTCCAGATTTCATCTGAGGATATTTCCTTTTTCACCATAGACCTCTATGGGCTTCCAAATATCACTTTGCCAATTCCACAAGAACTGTCTTAGCGAAAGGCTTCTTGAGGGGAAAGCTGTAACTCTGTGAGATGATTTCACAGAACACAAAGAAGTTTCTCAGAAAGCTTCTTTCTCTTTGTTATCGGAGGATATTTCCTTTGGCCCTATAGTCTTCAAAGGGATCCGAAATATCTGTTCTCAGATTCCACAGAAAGAAGGCTAGCAAAGAGATCTACGAAACCCAGATGTAACTCTGTGAAATGAATTAACAGAACACTAAGCAGTTTCTCAGAAAGCTTCTTTCCAGATTTCACCTAAGGATATTTCCCTTTTCACCATAGCCCTCTAAGGGCTTCCAAATATCACTTTGCCAATTCCACAAGAACTGTCTTAGCGAAAGGCTTCTTGAGGGGAAAGCTGTAACTCTGTGAGATGATTTCACAGAACACAAAGAAGTTTCTCGGAAAGCTTCTTTCTCTTTGTTATCGGAGGATATTTCCTTTGGCCCTATAGTCTTCAAAGGGATCCGAAATATCTGTTCTCAGATTCCACAGAAAGAAGGCTAGCAAAGAGATCTACGAAACACAGATGTAACTCTGTGAGATGAATTCACAGAAAAATAAGCAGTTTCTCAGAAAGTTTCTTTCCAGATTTCATCTGAGGATATTTCCTTTTTCACCATAGACCTCTATGGGCTTCCAAATATCACTTTGCCAATTCCACAAGAACTGTCTTAGCGAAAGGCTTCTTGAGGGGAAAGCTGTAACTCTGTGAGATGATTTCACAGAACACAAAGAAGTTTCTCAGAAAGCTTCTTTCTCTTTGTTATCGGAGGATATTTCCTTTGGCCCTATAGTCTTCAAAGGGATCCGAAATATCTGTTCTCAGATTCCACAGAAAGAAGGCTAGCAAAGAGATCTACGAAACACAGATGTAACTCTGTGAGATGAATTCACAGAACACTAAGCAGTTTCTCAAAAAGGTTCTTTCCAGATTTCATCTGAGGATATTTCCTTTTTCACCATAGCCCTCTGTGGGCTTCCAAATATCACTTTGCCAATTCCACAAGGACTGACTTATTGAAAGGCTTCTTGAGGGGAAAGCTGTAATTCTGTGAGATGATTTCACAGAACACAAAGAAATTTCTCAGAAAACTTCTTTCTCTTTGTTATCGGTGGATATTTCCTTTGGCCCTATAGTCTTCAAAGGGATCCGAAATATCTGTTCTCAGATTCCAGAGAAATAAGGCTCGCAAAGAGATCTATGAAACACAGATGTAACTCTGTGAGATGAATTCACAGAAAAATATGTAGTTTCTCAGAATGTTTCTTTCCAGATTTCATCTGAGGATATTTCCTTTTTCACCATAGCCCTCTATGGGCTTCCAAATGTCACTTTGCCAATTCCACAAGAACTCTCTTAGCGAAAGGCTTCTTGAGGGGAAAGCTGTAACTCTGTGAGATGATTTCACCGAACACAAAGAAGATTCTCAGAAAGCTTCTTTCTCTTTGTTATCGGAGGATATTTCCTTTGGCCCTATAGTCTTCAAAGGGATCCGAAATATCTGTTCTCAGATTCCACAGAAAGAAGGCTAGCAAAGAGATCTACGAAACACAGATGTAACTCTGTGAAATGAATTAATAGAACACTAAGCAGTTTCTCAGAAAGCTTCTTTCCAGATTTCACCTAAGGATATTTCCCTTTTCACCATAGCCCTCTAAGGGCTTCCCAATATCACTTTGCCAATTCCAGAAGAACTGTCTTAGCGAAAGGCTTCTTGAGGGGAAAGCTGTAATTCTGTGAGATGATTTCACAGAACACAAAGTAGTTTCTCAGAAAGCTTCTTTCTCTTTGTTATCGGAGGATATTTCCTTTGGCCCTATAGTCTTCAAAGGGATCCTAAATATCTGTTCTCAGATTCCACAGAAATAAGGCTAGCAAAGAGATCCACGAAATACAGATGTAACTCTGTGAGATGAATTAACAGAACACTAAGCAGTTTCTCAGAAAGCTTCTTTCCAGATTTCATCTGAGGATATTTCCTTTTTCACCATAGCCCTCTATGGGCTTCCAAATATCACTTTGCCAATTCCACAAGAACTGTCTTAGAGAAAGGCTTCTTGAGTGGAAAGCTGTAACTCTGTGATATTATTTCACAGAACACAAAGAAGTTTCTCAGAAAGCTTCGTTCTCTTTGTTATCGGAGGATATTTCCTTTGGCCCTATAGTCTTCAAAGGGATCCGAAATATCTGTTCTCAGATTCCACAGAAAGAAGGCTAGCAAAGAGGTCCACGAAATACAGATGTAACTCTGTGAGATGAATTAACAGAACACTAAGCAGTTTCTCAGAAAGCTTCTTTTCAGATTTCATCTGAGGATATTTCCTTTTTCACCATAGCCCTCTATGGGCTTCCAAATATCACTTTGCCAATTCCTCAAGAACTGTCTTAGCGAAAGGCCTCTTGAGGGGAAAGCTGTAACTCTGTGAGATGATTTCACAGAACAAAAAGAAGTTTTTCAGAAAGCTTCTTTCTCTTTGTTATCGGAGGATATTTCCTTTGGCCCTATAGTCTTCAAAGGGATCCGAAATATCTGTTCTCAGATTCCACAGAAAGAAGGCTAGCAAAGAGATCCACGAAATACAGATGTAACTCTGTGAGATGAATTCACAGAACACTAAGCAGTTTCTCAGAAAGCTTCTTTCCAGATTTCATCTGAGGATATTTCCTTTTTCACCATAGCCCTCTTTGGGCTTCCAAATATCACTTTGCCAATTCCACAAGAACTGTCTTATAGAAAGGCTTCTTGAGGGGAAAGCTGTAACTCTGTGAGATGATTTCACAGAACACAAAGAAGTTTCTCAGAAAGCTTCTTTCTCTTTGTTATCGGAGGATATTTCCTTTGGCCCTATAGTCTTCAAAGGGATCCGAAATATCTGTTCTCAGATTCCAGAGAAATAAGGCTAGCAAAGAGATCTACAAAACACACATATAACTCTGTGAGATGAATTCACAAAACACTAAGCGGTTTCTCAGAAAGCTTCTTTCCATATTTCATCTGAGGATATTTCCTTTTTCACCATAGCCCTCTATGGGCTTCCAAAAATCACTATGCCAATTCCAAAAGAACTGTCTTAGCGAAAGGCTTCCTGAGGGGAAAGCTGTAACTCTGTGAGATGATTTCACAGAACACAAAGAAGTTTCTCAGAAAGCTTCTTTCTCTTTGTTATCGGAGGATATTTCCTTTGGCCCTATAGTCTTCAAAGGGATCCGAAATATCTGTTCTCAGATTCCACAGAAATAAGGCTAGAAAAGATAAATACGAAACACACATATAACTCTGTGAGATGAATTCACAGAACACTAAGCAGTTTCTCAGAAAGCTTCTTTCCAGATTTCATCTGAGGATATTTCCTTTTTCACCATAGCCCTCTATGGGCTTCCAAATATCACTTTGCCAATTCCACAAGAACTGTCTTAGCGAAAGGCTTCTTGAGGTGAAAGCTGTAACTCTGTGAGATGATTTCACAGAACACAAAGAAGTTTCTCAGAAAGCTTCTTTCTCTTTGTTATCGGAGAATATTTCCTTTGGCCCTATAGTCTACAAAGGGATTCGAAATATCTGTTCTCAGATTCCACAGAAAGAAGGCTAGCAAAGAGATCTACGAAACACAGATGTAACTCTGTGAGATGAATTCACAGAACACTAAGCAGTTTCTCAAAAAGGTTCTTTCCAGATTTCATCTGAGGATATTTCCTTTTTCACCATAGCCCTCTGTGGGCTTCCAAATATCACTTTGCCAATTCCACAAGGACTGACTTATTGAAAGGCTTCTTGAGGGGAAAGCTGTAATTCTGTGAGATGATTTCACAGAACACAAAGAAATTTCTCAGAAAACTTCTTTCTCTTTGTTATCGGAGGATATTTCCTTTGGCCCTATAGTCTTCAAAGGGATCCGAAATATCTGTTCTCAGATTCCAGAGAAATAAGTCTCGCAAAGAGATCTATGAAACACAGATGTAACTCTGTGAGATGAATTAACAGAACACTAAGCAGTTTCTCAGAAAGCTTCTTTCCAGATTTCATCTGAGGATATTTCCTTTTTCACCATAGCCCTCTATGGGCTTCCAAATATCACTTTGCCAATTCCACAAGAACTGTCTTAGAGAAAGGCTTCTTGAAGGGAAAGCTGTAACTCTGTGAGATGATTTCACAGAACACAAAGAAGTTTCTAGAAAGCTTCTTTCTCTTTGTTATCGGAGGATATTTCCTTTGGCCCTATAGTCTTCAAAGGGATCCGAAATATCTGTTCTCAGATTCCACAGAAAGAAGGCTAGCAAAGAGATCTACGAAACACAGAAGTAACTCTGTGAGATGAATTCGCAGAAAAATAAGCAGTTTCTCAGAAAGTTTCTTTCCAGATTTCATCTGAGGATATTTCCTTTTTCACCATAGACCTCTATGGGCTTCCAAATATCACTTTGCCAATTCCACAAGAACTGTCTTAGCGAAAGGCTTCTTGAGGGGAAAGCTGTAACTCTGTGAGATGATTTCACAGAACACAAAGAAGTTTCTCAGAAAGCTTCTTTCTCTTTGTTATCGGAGGATATTTCCTTTGGCCCTATAGTCTTCAAAGGGATCCGAAATATCTGTTCTCAGATTCCACAGAAAGAAGGCTAGCAAAGAGATCTACGAAACCCAGATGTAACTCTGTGAAATGAATTAACAGAACACTAAGCAGTTTCTCAGAAAGCTTCTTTCCAGATTTCACCTAAGGATATTTCCCTTTTCACCATAGCCCTCTAAGGGCTTCCAAATATCACTTTGCCAATTCCACAAGAACTGTCTTAGCGAAAGGCTTCTTGAGGGGAAAGCTGTAACTCTGTGAGATGATTTCACAGAACACAAAGAAGTTTCTCGGAAAGCTTCTTTCTCTTTGTTATCGGAGGATATTTCCTTTGGCCCTATAGTCTTCAAAGGGATCCGAAATATCTGTTCTCAGATTCCACAGAAAGAAGGCTAGCAAAGAGATCTACGAAACACAGATGTAACTCTGTGAGATGAATTCACAGAAAAATAAGCAGTTTCTCAGAAAGTTTCTTTCCAGATTTCATCTGAGGGTATTTCCTTTTTCACCATAGACCTCTATGGGCTTCCAAATATCACTTTGCCAATTCCACAAGAACTGTCTTAGCGAAAGGCTTCTTGAGGGGAAAGCTGTAACTCTGTGAGATGATTTCACAGAACACAAAGAAGTTTCTCAGAAAGCTTCTTTCTCTTTGTTATCGGAGGATATTTCCTTTGGCCCTATAGTCTTCAAAGGGATCCGAAATATCTGTTCTCAGATTCCACAGAAAGAAGGCTAGCAAAGAGATCTACGAAACCCAGATGTAACTCTGTGAAATGAATTAACAGAACACTAAGCAGTTTCTCAGAAAGCTTCTTTCCAGATTTCACCTAAGGATATTTCCCTTTTCACCATAGCCCTCTAAGGGCTTCCAAATATCACTTTGCCAATTCCACAAGAACTGTCTTAGCGAAAGGCTTCTTGAGGGGAAAGCTGTAACTCTGTGAGATGATTTCACAGAACACAAAGAAGTTTCTCGGAAAGCTTCTTTCTCTTTGTTATCGGAGGATATTTCCTTTGGCCCTATAGTCTTCAAAGGGATGCGAAATATCTGTTCTCAGATTCCACAGAAAGAAGGCTAGCAAAGAGATCTACGAAACACAGATGTAACTCTGTGAGATGAATTCACAGAAAAATATGTAGTTTCTCAGAATGTTTCTTTCCAGATTTCATCTGAGGATATTTCCTTTTTCACCATAGCCCTCTATGGGCTTCCAAATATCACTTTGCCAATTCCACAAGAACTGTCTTAGCGAAAGGCTTCTTGAGGGGAAAGCTGTAACTCTGTGAGATGATTTCACAGAACACAAAGAAGTTTCTCAGAAAGCTTCTTTCTCTTTGTTATCGGAGGATATTTCCTTTGGCTCTATAGTCTTCAAAGGGATCCGAAATATCTGTTCTCAGATTCCACAGAAGTAAGGCTAGCAAAGAGGTCCAAGAAATACAGATGTAACTCTGTGAAATGAATTAACAGAATATTAAGCAGTTTCTCAGAAAGCTTCTTTTCAGATTTCATCTGAGGAAAATTTCTTTTTCACCATAGCCCTCTATGGGCTTCCAAATATCACTTAGCCTATTCCTCAAGAACTGTCTTAGCGAAAGGCTTCTTGAGGGGAAAGCTGTAACTCTGTGAGATGATTTCACAGAACACAAAGAAGTTTCTCAGAAAGCTTCTTTCTCTTTGTTATCGGAGGATATTTCCTTTGGCTCTATAGTCTTCAAAGGGATCCGAAATATCTGTTCTCAGATTCCACAGAAGTAAGGCTAGCAAAGAGGTCCAAGAAATACAGATGTAACTCTGTGAAATGAATTAACAGAATATTAAGCAGTTTCTCAGAAAGCTTCTTTTCAGATTTCATCTGAGGATAATTTCTTTTTCACCATAGCCCTCTATGGGCTTCCAAATATCACTTAGCCTATTCCTCAAGAACTGTCTTAGCGAAAGGCTTCTTGAGGTGAAAGCTGTAACTCTGTGAGATGATTTCACAGAACACAAAGAAGTTTCTCAGAAAGCTTCTTTCTCTTTGTTATCGGAGGATATTTCCTTTGGCCCTATAGTCTTCAAAGGGATCCGAAATATCTGTTCTCAGATTCCACAGAAAGAAGGCTAGCAAAGAGATCCACGAAATTCAGATGTAACTCTGTGAGATGAATTCACAGAACACTAAGCAGTTTCTCAGAAAGCTTCTTTCCTGATTTCATCTGAGGATATTTCCTTTTTCATCATAGCCCTCTATGGGCTTCCAAATATCACTTTGCCAATTCCACAAGAACTGTCTTAGCGAAAGGCTTCTTGAGGGGAAAGCTGTAACTCTGTGAGATGATTTCACAGAACACAAAGAAGTTTCTCAGAAAGCTTCTTTCTCTTTGTTATCGGAGGATATTTCCTTTGGCCCTATGGTTTTCAAAGGGATCCAAAATATCTGTTCTCAGATTCCACAGAAATAAGGCTAGCAAAGAGATCTACAAAACACACATATAACTCTGTGAGATGAATTCACAGAACACTAAGCAGTTTCTCAGAAAGCTTCTTTCCAGATTTCATCTGAGGATATTTCCTTTTTCACCATAGCCCTCTATGGGCTTCCAAATATCACTTTGCCAATTCCACAAGAACTGTCTTAGCGAAAGGCTTCTTGAGGGGAAAGCTGTAACTCTGTGAGATGATTTCTCCGAACACAAAGAAGTTTCTCAGAAAGCTTCTTTCTCTTTGTTATCGGAGGATATTTCCTTTGGCCCTATAGTCTTCAAAGGGATCCGAAATATCTGTTCGCAGATTCCACAGAAAGAAGGCTAGCAAAGAGATCTACGAAATACAGATGTAACTCTGTGAGATGAATTAACAGAACACTAAGCAGTTTCTCAGAAAGCTTCTTTCCAGATTTCATCTGAGGATATTTCCTTTTTCACCATAGCCCTCTTTGGGCTTCCAAATATCATTTTGCCAATTCCACAAGAACTGTCTTAGAGAAAGGCTTCTTCAGGGGGAAGCTGTAACTCTGTGAGATGATTTCACAGAACACAAAGAAGTTTCTCAGAAAGCTTCTTTCTCTTTGTTATCGGAGGATATTTCCTTTGGCCCTATAGTCTTCAAAGGGATCCGAAATATCTGTTCTCAAATTCCAGAGAAATAAGGCTAGCAAAGAGATCTACAAAACACACATATAACTCTGTGAGATGAATTCACAGAACACTAAGCAGTTTCTCAGAAAGCTTCTTTCCAGATTTCATCTGAGGATATTTCCTTTTTCACCATAGCCCTCTATGGGCTTCCAAATATCACTATGCCAATTCCACAAGAACTGTCTTAGCGAAAGGCTTCTTTGGGGGAAAGCTGTAACTCTGTGAGATGATTTCACAGAACACAAAGAAGTTTCTCAGAAAGCTTCTTTCTGTTTGTTATCGGAGGATATTTCCTTTGGCCCTATAGTCTTCAAAGGGATCCGAAATATCTGTTCTCAGATTCCACAGAAATAAGGCTAGAAAAGATAAATACGAAACACACATATAACTCTGTGAGATGAATTCACAGAACACTAAGCAGTTTCTCAGAAAGCTTCTTTCCAGATTTCATCTGAGGATATTTCCTTTTTCGACATAGCCCTCTATGGGCTTCCAAATATCACTTTGCCAATTCCACAAGAACTGTCTTAGCGAAAGGCTTCTTCAGGGGAAAGCTGTAACTCTGTGAGATGATTTCACAGAACACAAAGAAGCTTCTCAGAAAGCTTCTTTCTCTTTGTTATCGGAGGATATTTCCTTTGACCCTATAGTCTTCAAAGGGATCCGAAATATCTGTTCTCAGATTCCACAGAAATAAGGCTAGCAAAGAGGTCCAAGAAATACAGATGTAACTCTGTGAGATGAATTAACAGAATATTAAGCAGTTTCTCAGAAAGCTTCTTTTCAGATTTCATCTGAGGATAATTTCTTTTTCACCATAGTCCTCTATGGGCTTCCAAATATCACTTAGCCTATTCCTCTAGAACTGTCCTAGCGAAAGGCTTCTTGAGGTGAAAGCTGTAACTCTGTGAGATGATTTCACAGAACACAAAGAAGTTTCTCAGAAAGCTTCTTTCTCTTTGTTATCGGAGGATATTTCCTTTGGCCCTATAGTCTTCAAAGGGATCCGAAATATCTGTTCTCAGATACCACAGAAATAAGGCTAGCAAAGAGGTCCACGAAATACAGATGTAACTCCGTGAGATGAATTAACAGAACACTAAGCAGTTTCTCAGAAAGCTTCTTTTCAGATTTCATCTGAGGATATTTCCTTTTTCACCATAGCCCTCTATGGGCTTCCAAATATCACTTTGCCAATTCCTCAAGAACTGTCTTAGCGAAAGGCTTCTTGAGGGGAAAGCTGTAACTCTGTGAGATGATTTCACAGAACAAAAAGAAGTTTCTCAGAAAGCTTCTTTCTCTTTGTTATCGGAGGATATTTCCTTTGGCCCTATAGTCTTCAAAGGGATCCGAAATATCTGTTCTCAGATTCCACAGAAATAAGGCTAGCAAAGAGATCCACGAAATACAGATGTAACTCAGTGAGATGAATTCACAGAACACTAAGCAGTTTCTCAGAAAGCTTCTTTCCAGATTTCATCTGAGGATATTTCCTTTTTCACCATAGCCCTCTATGGGCTTCCAAATATCACTATGCCAATTCCACAAGAACTGTCTTAGCGAAAGGCTTCTTGAGGGGAAAGCTGTAACTCTGTGAGATGATTTCACCGAACACAAAGAAGTTTCTCAGAAAGCTTCTTTCTCTTTGTTATCGGAGGATATTTCCTTTGGCCCTATAGTCTTCAAAGGGATCCGAAATATCTGTTCTCAGTTTCCACAGAAATAAGGCTAGAAAAGATAAATACGAAACACACATATAACTCTGTGAGATGAATTCACAGAACACTAAGCAGTTTCTCAAAAAGGTTCTTTCCAGATTTCATCTGAGGATATTTCCTTTTTCACCATAGCCCTCTATGGGCTTCCAAATATCACTTTACCAATTCCACAAGAACTGTCTTAGCGAAAGGCTTCTTGAGGGGAAAGCTGTAACTCTGTGAGATGATTTCACAGAACACAAAGAAGTTTCTCAGAAAGCTTCTTTCTCTTTGTTATCGGAGGATATTTCCTTTGGCCCTATAGTCTTCAAAGGTATCCGAAATATCTGTTCTCAGATTCCACAGAAAGAAGGCTAGCAAAGAGATCCACGAAATACAGATGTAACTCTGTGAGATGAATTAACAGAACACTAAGCATTTTCTCAGAAAGCTTCTTTCCAGATTTCATCTGAGGATTTTTTCCTTTTTCACCATATCCCTCTATGGGCTTCCAAATATCACTTTGCCAATTCCACAAGAACTGTCTTAGCGAAAGGCTTCTTGAGGGGAAAGCTGTAACTCTGTGAGATGATTTCACAGAACACAAAGAAGTTTCTCAGAACGCTTCTTTCTCTTTGTTATCGGAGGATATTTCCTTGGGCCCTATAGTCTTCAAAGGGATCCGAAATATCTGTTCTCAGATTCCACAGAAAGAAGGCTAGCAAAGAGATCCACGAAATACAGATGTAACTCTGTGAGATGAATTCACAGAACACTAAGCAGTTTCTCAGAAAGCTTCTTTCCAGATTTCATCTGAGGATATTTCCTTTTTCACCATAGCCCTCTATGGGCTTCCAAATATCACTTTGCCAATTCCACAAGAACAGCCTTAGCGAAAGGCTTCTTGAGGGGAAAGCTGTAACTCTGTGAGATGATTTCACAGAACACAAAGAAGTTTCTCAGAAAGCTTCTTTCTCTTTGTTATCGGAGGATATTTCCTTTGGCCCTATGGTCTTCAAAGGGATCCAAAATATCTGTTCTCAGATTCCACAGAAATAAGGCTAGCAAAGAGATCTACAAAACACACATATAACTCTGTGAGATGAATTCACAGAACACTAAGCAGTTTCTCAGAAAGCTTCTTTCCAGATTTCATCTGAGGATATTTCCTTTTTCACCATAGCCCTCTATGGGCTTCCAAATATCACTTTGCCAATTCCACAAGAAATGTCTTAGCGAAAGGCTTCTTGAGGGGAAAGCTGTAACTCTGTGAGATGATTTCACAGAACACCAAGAAGTTTCTCAGAAAGCTTCTTTCTCTTTGTTATCGGAGGATATTTCCTTTGGCCCTATAGTCTTCAAAGGGATCCGAAATATCTGTTCTCAGATTCCACAGAAAGAAGGCTAGCAAAGAGATCCACTAAATACAGATGTAACTCTGTGAGATGAATTAACAGAACACTAAGCAGTTTCTCAGAAAGCTTCTTTCCAGATTTCATCTGGGGATATTTCCTTTTTCACCATAGACCTCTATGGGCTTCCAAATATCACTTTGCCAATTCCACAAGAACTGTCTTAGAGAAAGGCTTCTTGCGTGGAAAGCTGTAACTCTGTGAGATTATTTCACAGAACACAAAGAAGTTTCTCAGAAAGCTTCGTTCTCTTTGTTATCGGAGGATATTACCTTTGGCCCTATAGTCTTCAAAGGGATCCGAAATATCTGTTCTCAGATTCCACAGAAAGAAGGCTAGCAAAGAGGTCCACGAAATACAGTTGTAACTCTGTGAGATGAATTAACAGAACACTAAGCAGTTTCTCAGAACGCTTCTTTTCAGATTTCATCTGAGGATATTTCCTTTTTCACCATAGCCCTCTATGGGCTTCCAAATATCACTTTGCCAATTCCTCAAGAACTGTCTTAGCGAAAGGCCTCTTGAGGGGAAAGCTGTAACTCTGTGAGATGATTTCACAGAACAAAAAGAAGTTTCTCAGAAAGCTTCTTTCTCTTTGTTATCGGAGGATATTTCCTTTGGCCCTATAGTCTTCAAAGGGATCCGAAATATCTGTTCTCAGATTCCAGAGAAATAAGTCTCGCAAAGAGATCTATGAAACACAGATGTAACTCTGTGAGATGAATTCACAGAACACTAAGCAGTTTCTCAGAAAGCTTCTTTCCAGATTTCATCTGAGGATATTTCCTTTTTCACCATAGCCCTCTATGGGCTTCCAAATATCACTTTGCCAATTCCACAAGAACTGTCTTAGAGAAAGGCTTCTTGAAGGGAAAGCTGTAACTCTGTGAGATGATTTCACAGAACACAAAGAAGTTTCTAGAAAGCTTCTTTCTCTTTGTTATCGGAGGATATTTCCTTTGGCCCTATAGTCTTCAAAGGGATCCGAAATATCTGTTCTCAGATTCCACAGAAAGAAGGCTAGCAAAGAGATCTACGAAACACAGATGTAACTCTGTGAGATGAATTCACAGAAAAATAAGCAGTTTCTCAGAAAGTTTCTTTCCAGATTTCATCTGAGGATATTTCCTTTTTCACCATAGACCTCTATGGGCTTCCAAATATCACTTTGCCAATTCCACAAGAACTGTCTTAGCGAAAGGCTTCTTGAGGGGAAAGCTGTAACTCTGTGAGATGATTTCACAGAACACAAAGAAGTTTCTCAGAAAGCTTCTTTCTCTTTGTTATCGGAGGATATTTCCTTTGGCCCTATAGTCTTCAAAGGGATCCGAAATATCTGTTCTCAGATTCCACAGAAAGAAGGCTAGCAAAGAGATCTACGAAACCCAGATGTAACTCTGTGAAATGAATTAACAGAACACTAAGCAGTTTCTCAGAAAGCTTCTTTCCAGATTTCACCTAAGGATATTTCCCTTTTCACCATAGCCCTCTAAGGGCTTCCAAATATCACTTTGCCAATTCCACAAGAACTGTCTTAGCGAAAGGCTTCTTGAGGGGAAAGCTGTAACTCTGTGAGATGATTTCACAGAACACAAAGAAGTTTCTCGGAAAGCTTCTTTCTCTTTGTTATCGGAGGATATTTCCTTTGGCCCTATAGTCTTCAAAGGGATCCGAAATATCTGTTCTCAGATTCCACAGAAAGAAGGCTAGCAAAGAGATCTACGAAACACAGATGTAACTCTGTGAGATGAATTCACAGAAAAATAAGCAGTTTCTCAGAAAGTTTCTTTCCAGATTTCATCTGAGGATATTTCCTTTTTCACCATAGACCTCTATGGGCTTCCAAATATCACTTTGCCAATTCCACAAGAACTGTCTTAGCGAAAGGCTTCTTGAGGGGAAAGCTGTAACTCTGTGAGATGATTTCACAGAACACAAAGAAGTTTCTCAGAAAGCTTCTTTCTCTTTGTTATCGGAGGATATTTCCTTTGGCCCTATAGTCTTCAAAGGGATCCGAAATATCTGTTCTCAGATTCCACAGAAAGAAGGCTAGCAAAGAGATCTACGAAACACAGATGTAACTCTGTGAGATGAATTCACAGAACACTAAGCAGTTTCTCAAAAAGGTTCTTTCCAGATTTCATCTGAGGATATTTCCTTTTTCACCATAGCCCTCTGTGGGCTTCCAAATATCACTTTGCCAATTCCACAAGGACTGACTTATTGAAAGGCTTCTTGAGGGGAAAGCTGTAATTCTGTGAGATGATTTCACAGAACACAAAGAAATTTCTCAGAAAACTTCTTTCTCTTTGTTATCGGTGGATATTTCCTTTGGCCCTATAGTCTTCAAAGGGATCCGAAATATCTGTTCTCAGATTCCAGAGAAATAAGGCTCGCAAAGAGATCTATGAAACACAGATGTAACTCTGTGAGATGAATTCACAGAAAAATATGTAGTTTCTCAGAATGTTTCTTTCCAGATTTCATCTGAGGATATTTCCTTTTTCACCATAGCCCTCTATGGGCTTCCAAATGTCACTTTGCCAATTCCACAAGAACTCTCTTAGCGAAAGGCTTCTTGAGGGGAAAGCTGTAACTCTGTGAGATGATTTCACCGAACACAAAGAAGATTCTCAGAAAGCTTCTTTCTCTTTGTTATCGGAGGATATTTCCTTTGGCCCTATAGTCTTCAAAGGGATCCGAAATATCTGTTCTCAGATTCCACAGAAAGAAGGCTAGCAAAGAGATCTACGAAACACAGATGTAACTCTGTGAAATGAATTAATAGAACACTAAGCAGTTTCTCAGAAAGCTTCTTTCCAGATTTCACCTAAGGATATTTCCCTTTTCACCATAGCCCTCTAAGGGCTTCCCAATATCACTTTGCCAATTCCAGAAGAACTGTCTTAGCGAAAGGCTTCTTGAGGGGAAAGCTGTAATTCTGTGAGATGATTTCACAGAACACAAAGTAGTTTCTCAGAAAGCTTCTTTCTCTTTGTTATCGGAGGATATTTCCTTTGGCCCTATAGTCTTCAAAGGGATCCTAAATATCTGTTCTCAGATTCCACAGAAATAAGGCTAGCAAAGAGATCCACGAAATACAGATGTAACTCTGTGAGATGAATTAACAGAACACTAAGCAGTTTCTCAGAAAGCTTCTTTCCAGATTTCATCTGAGGATATTTCCTTTTTCACCATAGCCCTCTATGGGCTTCCAAATATCACTTTGCCAATTCCACAAGAACTGTCTTAGAGAAAGGCTTCTTGAGTGGAAAGCTGTAACTCTGTGATATTATTTCACAGAACACAAAGAAGTTTCTCAGAAAGCTTCGTTCTCTTTGTTATCGGAGGATATTTCCTTTGGCCCTATAGTCTTCAAAGGGATCCGAAATATCTGTTCTCAGATTCCACAGAAAGAAGGCTAGCAAAGAGGTCCACGAAATACAGATGTAACTCTGTGAGATGAATTAACAGAACACTAAGCAGTTTCTCAGAAAGCTTCTTTTCAGATTTCATCTGAGGATATTTCCTTTTTCACCATAGCCCTCTATGGGCTTCCAAATATCACTTTGCCAATTCCTCAAGAACTGTCTTAGCGAAAGGCCTCTTGAGGGGAAAGCTGTAACTCTGTGAGATGATTTCACAGAACAAAAAGAAGTTTTTCAGAAAGCTTCTTTCTCTTTGTTATCGGAGGATATTTCCTTTGGCCCTATAGTCTTCAAAGGGATCCGAAATATCTGTTCTCAGATTCCACAGAAAGAAGGCTAGCAAAGAGATCCACGAAATACAGATGTAACTCTGTGAGATGAATTCACAGAACACTAAGCAGTTTCTCAGAAAGCTTCTTTCCAGATTTCATCTGAGGATATTTCCTTTTTCACCATAGCCCTCTTTGGGCTTCCAAATATCACTTTGCCAATTCCACAAGAACTGTCTTATAGAAAGGCTTCTTGAGGGGAAAGCTGTAACTCTGTGAGATGATTTCACAGAACACAAAGAAGTTTCTCAGAAAGCTTCTTTCTCTTTGTTATCGGAGGATATTTCCTTTGGCCCTATAGTCTTCAAAGGGATCCGAAATATCTGTTCTCAGATTCCAGAGAAATAAGGCTAGCAAAGAGATCTACAAAACACACATATAACTCTGTGAGATGAATTCACAAAACACTAAGCGGTTTCTCAGAAAGCTTCTTTCCATATTTCATCTGAGGATATTTCCTTTTTCACCATAGCCCTCTATGGGCTTCCAAAAATCACTATGCCAATTCCAAAAGAACTGTCTTAGCGAAAGGCTTCCTGAGGGGAAAGCTGTAACTCTGTGAGATGATTTCACAGAACACAAAGAAGTTTCTCAGAAAGCTTCTTTCTCTTTGTTATCGGAGGATATTTCCTTTGGCCCTATAGTCTTCAAAGGGATCCGAAATATCTGTTCTCAGATTCCACAGAAATAAGGCTAGAAAAGATAAATACGAAACACACATATAACTCTGTGAGATGAATTCACAGAACACTAAGCAGTTTCTCAGAAAGCTTCTTTCCAGATTTCATCTGAGGATATTTCCTTTTTCACCATAGCCCTCTATGGGCTTCCAAATATCACTTTGCCAATTCCACAAGAACTGTCTTAGCGAAAGGCTTCTTGAGGTGAAAGCTGTAACTCTGTGAGATGATTTCACAGAACACAAAGAAGTTTCTCAGAAAGCTTCTTTCTCTTTGTTATCGGAGAATATTTCCTTTGGCCCTATAGTCTACAAAGGGATTCGAAATATCTGTTCTCAGATTCCACAGAAAGAAGGCTAGCAAAGAGATCTACGAAACACAGATGTAACTCTGTGAGATGAATTCACAGAACACTAAGCAGTTTCTCAAAAAGGTTCTTTCCAGATTTCATCTGAGGATATTTCCTTTTTCACCATAGCCCTCTGTGGGCTTCCAAATATCACTTTGCCAATTCCACAAGGACTGACTTATTGAAAGGCTTCTTGAGGGGAAAGCTGTAATTCTGTGAGATGATTTCACAGAACACAAAGAAATTTCTCAGAAAACTTCTTTCTCTTTGTTATCGGAGGATATTTCCTTTGGCCCTATAGTCTTCAAAGGGATCCGAAATATCTGTTCTCAGATTCCAGAGAAATAAGTCTCGCAAAGAGATCTATGAAACACAGATGTAACTCTGTGAGATGAATTAACAGAACACTAAGCAGTTTCTCAGAAAGCTTCTTTCCAGATTTCATCTGAGGATATTTCCTTTTTCACCATAGCCCTCTATGGGCTTCCAAATATCACTTTGCCAATTCCACAAGAACTGTCTTAGAGAAAGGCTTCTTGAAGGGAAAGCTGTAACTCTGTGAGATGATTTCACAGAACACAAAGAAGTTTCTAGAAAGCTTCTTTCTCTTTGTTATCGGAGGATATTTCCTTTGGCCCTATAGTCTTCAAAGGGATCCGAAATATCTGTTCTCAGATTCCACAGAAAGAAGGCTAGCAAAGAGATCTACGAAACACAGAAGTAACTCTGTGAGATGAATTCGCAGAAAAATAAGCAGTTTCTCAGAAAGTTTCTTTCCAGATTTCATCTGAGGATATTTCCTTTTTCACCATAGACCTCTATGGGCTTCCAAATATCACTTTGCCAATTCCACAAGAACTGTCTTAGCGAAAGGCTTCTTGAGGGGAAAGCTGTAACTCTGTGAGATGATTTCACAGAACACAAAGAAGTTTCTCAGAAAGCTTCTTTCTCTTTGTTATCGGAGGATATTTCCTTTGGCCCTATAGTCTTCAAAGGGATCCGAAATATCTGTTCTCAGATTCCACAGAAAGAAGGCTAGCAAAGAGATCTACGAAACCCAGATGTAACACTGTGAAATGAATTAACAGAACACTAAGCAGTTTCTCAGAAAGCTTCTTTCCAGATTTCACCTAAGGATATTTCCCTTTTCACCATAGCCCTCTAAGGGCTTCCAAATATCACTTTGCCAATTCCACAAGAACTGTCTTAGCGAAAGGCTTCTTGAGGGGAAAGCTGTAACTCTGTGAGATGATTTCACAGAACACAAAAGTTTCTCGGAAAGCTTCTTTCTCTTTGTTATCGGAGGATATTTCCTTTGGCCCTATAGTCTTCAAAGGGATCCGAAATATCTGTTCTCAGATTCCACAGAAAGAAGGCTAGCAAAGAGATCTACGAAACACAGATGTAACTCTGTGAGATGAATTCACAGAAAAATAAGCAGTTTCTCAGAAAGTTTCTTTCCAGATTTCATCTGAGGGTATTTCCTTTTTCACCATAGACCTCTATGGGCTTCCAAATATCACTTTGCCAATTCCACAAGAACTGTCTTAGCGAAAGGCTTCTTGAGGGGAAAGCTGTAACTCTGTGAGATGATTTCACAGAACACAAAGAAGTTTCTCAGAAAGCTTCTTTCTCTTTGTTATCGGAGGATATTTCCTTTGGCCCTATAGTCTTCAAAGGGATCCGAAATATCTGTTCTCAGATTCCACAGAAAGAAGGCTAGCAAAGAGATCTACGAAACCCAGATGTAACTCTGTGAAATGAATTAACAGAACACTAAGCAGTTTCTCAGAAAGCTTCTTTCCAGATTTCACCTAAGGATATTTCCCTTTTCACCATAGCCCTCTAAGGGCTTCCAAATATCACTTTGCCAATTCCACAAGAACTGTCTTAGCGAAAGGCTTCTTGAGGGGAAAGCTGTAACTCTGTGAGATGATTTCACAGAACACAAAGAAGTTTCTCGGAAAGCTTCTTTCTCTTTGTTATCGGAGGATATTTCCTTTGGCCCTATAGTCTTCAAAGGGATGCGAAATATCTGTTCTCAGATTCCACAGAAAGAAGGCTAGCAAAGAGATCTACGAAACACAGATGTAACTCTGTGAGATGAATTCACAGAAAAATATGTAGTTTCTCAGAATGTTTCTTTCCAGATTTCATCTGAGGATATTTCCTTTTTCACCATAGCCCTCTATGGGCTTCCAAATATCACTTTGCCAATTCCACAAGAACTGTCTTAGCGAAAGGCTTCTTGAGGGGAAAGCTGTAACTCTGTGAGATGATTTCACAGAACACAAAGAAGTTTCTCAGAAAGCTTCTTTCTCTTTGTTATCGGAGGATATTTCCTTTGGCTCTATAGTCTTCAAAGGGATCCGAAATATCTGTTCTCAGATTCCACAGAAGTAAGGCTAGCAAAGAGGTCCAAGAAATACAGATGTAACTCTGTGAAATGAATTAACAGAATATTAAGCAGTTTCTCAGAAAGCTTCTTTTCAGATTTCATCTGAGGAAAATTTCTTTTTCACCATAGCCCTCTATGGGCTTCCAAATATCACTTAGCCTATTCCTCAAGAACTGTCTTAGCGAAAGGCTTCTTGAGGTGAAAGCTGTAACTCTGTGAGATGATTTCACAGAACACAAAGAAGTTTCTCAGAAAGCTTCTTTCTCTTTGTTATCGGAGGATATTTCCTTTGGCCCTATAGTCTTCAAAGGGATCCGAAATATCTGTTCTCAGATTCCACAGAAAGAAGGCTAGCAAAGAGATCCACGAAATTCAGATGTAACTCTGTGAGATGAATTCACAGAACACTAAGCAGTTTCTCAGAAAGCTTCTTTCCTGATTTCATCTGAGGATATTTCCTTTTTCATCATAGCCCTCTATGGGCTTCCAAATATCACTTTGCCAATTCCACAAGAACTGTCTTAGCGAAAGGCTTCTTGAGGGGAAAGCTGTAACTCTGTGAGATGATTTCACAGAACACAAAGAAGTTTCTCAGAAAGCTTCTTTCTCTTTGTTATCGGAGGATATTTCCTTTGGCCCTATGGTTTTCAAAGGGATCCAAAATATCTGTTCTCAGATTCCACAGAAATAAGGCTAGCAAAGAGATCTACAAAACACACATATAACTCTGTGAGATGAATTCACAGAACACTAAGCAGTTTCTCAGAAAGCTTCTTTCCAGATTTCATCTGAGGATATTTCCTTTTTCACCATAGCCCTCTATGGGCTTCCAAATATCACTTTGCCAATTCCACAAGAACTGTCTTAGCGAAAGGCTTCTTGAGGGGAAAGCTGTAACTCTGTGAGATGATTTCTCCGAACACAAAGAAGTTTCTCAGAAAGCTTCTTTCTCTTTGTTATCGGAGGATATTTCCTTTGGCCCTATAGTCTTCAAAGGGATCCGAAATATCTGTTCGCAGATTCCACAGAAAGAAGGCTAGCAAAGAGATCTACGAAATACAGATGTAACTCTGTGAGATGAATTAACAGAACACTAAGCAGTTTCTCAGAAAGCTTCTTTCCAGATTTCATCTGAGGATATTTCCTTTTTCACCATAGCCCTCTTTGGGCTTCCAAATATCATTTTGCCAATTCCACAAGAACTGTCTTAGAGAAAGGCTTCTTCAGGGGGAAGCTGTAACTCTGTGAGATGATTTCACAGAACACAAAGAAGTTTCTCAGAAAGCTTCTTTCTCTTTGTTATCGGAGGATATTTCCTTTGGCCCTATAGTCTTCAAAGGGATCCGAAATATCTGTTCTCAAATTCCAGAGAAATAAGGCTAGCAAAGAGATATACAAAACACACATATAACTCTGTGAGATGAATTCACAGAACACTAAGCAGTTTCTCAGAAAGCTTCTTTCCAGATTTCATCTGAGGATATTTCCTTTTTCACCATAGCCCTCTATGGGCTTCCAAATATCACTATGCCAATTCCACAAGAACTGTCTTAGCGAAAGGCTTCTTTGGGGGAAAGCTGTAACTCTGTGAGATGATTTCACAGAACACAAAGAAGTTTCTCAGAAAGCTTCTTTCTGTTTGTTATCGGAGGATATTTCCTTTGGCCCTATAGTCTTCAAAGGGATCCGAAATATCTGTTCTCAGATTCCACAGAAATAAGGCTAGAAAAGATAAATACGAAACACACATATAACTCTGTGAGATGAATTCACAGAACACTAAGCAGTTTCTCAGAAAGCTTCTTTCCAGATTTCATCTGAGGATATTTCCTTTTTCGACATAGCCCTCTATGGGCTTCCAAATATCACTTTTCCAAATCCACAAGAACTGTCTTAGCGAAAGGCTTCTTGAGGGGAAAGCTGTAACTCTGTGAGATGATTTCACAGAACACAAAGAAGTTTCTCAGAAAGCTTCTTTCTCTTTGTTATCGGAGGATATTTCCTTTGGCCCTATAGTCTTCAAAGGGATCCGAAATATCTGTTCTCAGATTCCACAGAAAGAAGGCTAGCAAAGAGATCTACGAAACACAGATGTAACTCTGTGAAATGAATTAACAGAACACTAAGCAGTTTCTCAGAAAGCTTCTTTCCAGATTTCACCTAAGGATATTTCCCTTTTCACCTTAGCCCTCTAAGGGCTTCCAAATATCACTTTGCCAATTCCACAAGAACTGTCTTAGCGAAAGGCTTCTTCAGGGGAAAGCTGTAACTCTGTGAGATGATTTCACAGAACACAAAGAAGCTTCTCAGAAAGCTTCTTTCTCTTTGTTATCGGAGGATATTTCCTTTGACCCTATAGTCTTCAAAGGGATCCGAAATATCTGTTCTCAGATTCCACAGAAATAAGGCTAGCAAAGAGGTCCAAGAAATACAGATGTAACTCTGTGAGATGAATTAACAGAATATTAAGCAGTTTCTCAGAAAGCTTCTTTTCAGATTTCATCTGAGGATAATTTCTTTTTCACCATAGTCCTCTATGGGCTTCCAAATATCACTTAGCCTATTCCTCTAGAACTGTCCTAGCGAAAGGCTTCTTGAGGTGAAAGCTGTAACTCTGTGAGATGATTTCACAGAACACAAAGAAGTTTCTCAGAAAGCTTCTTTCTCTTTGTTATCGGAGGATATTTCCTTTGGCCCTATAGTCTTCAAAGGGATCCGAAATATCTGTTCTCAGATACCACAGAAATAAGGCTAGCAAAGAGGTCCACGAAATACAGATGTAACTCCGTGAGATGAATTAACAGAACACTAAGCAGTTTCTCAGAAAGCTTCTTTTCAGATTTCATCTGAGGATATTTCCTTTTTCACCATAGCCCTCTATGGGCTTCCAAATATCACTTTGCCAATTCCTCAAGAACTGTCTTAGCGAAAGGCTTCTTGAGGGGAAAGCTGTAACTCTGTGAGATGATTTCACAGAACAAAAAGAAGTTTCTCAGAAAGCTTCTTTCTCTTTGTTATCGGAGGATATTTCCTTTGGCCCTATAGTCTTCAAAGGGATCCGAAATATCTGTTCTCAGATTCCACAGAAATAAGGCTAGCAAAGAGATCCACGAAATACAGATGTAACTCAGTGAGATGAATTCACAGAACACTAAGCAGTTTCTCAGAAAGCTTCTTTCCAGATTTCATCTGAGGATATTTCCTTTTTCACCATAGCCCTCTATGGGCTTCCAAATATCACTATGCCAATTCCACAAGAACTGTCTTAGCGAAAGGCTTCTTGAGGGGAAAGCTGTAACTCTGTGAGATGATTTCACAGAACACAAAGAAGTTTCTCAGAAAGCTTCTTTCTCTTTGTTATCGGAGGATATTTCCTTTGGCCCTATAGTCTTCAAAGGGATCCGAAATATCTGTTCTCAGTTTCCACAGAAATAAGGCTAGAAAAGATAAATACGAAACACACATATAACTCTGTGAGATGAATTCACAGAACACTAAGCAGTTTCTCAAAAAGGTTCTTTCCAGATTTCATCTGAGGATATTTCCTTTTTCACCATAGCCCTCTATGGGCTTCCAAATATCACTTTACCAATTCCACAAGAACTGTCTTAGCGAAAGGCTTCTTGAGGGGAAAGCTGTAACTCTGTGAGATGATTTCACAGAACACAAAGAAGTTTCTCAGAAAGCTTCTTTCTCTTTGTTATCGGAGGATATTTCCTTTGGCCCTATAGTCTTCAAAGGTATCCGAAATATCTGTTCTCAGATTCCACAGAAAGAAGGCTAGCAAAGAGATCCACGAAATACAGATGTAACTCTGTGAGATGAATTAACAGAACACTAAGCATTTTCTCAGAAAGCTTCTTTCCAGATTTCATCTGAGGATTTTTTCCTTTTTCACCATATCCCTCTATGGGCTTCCAAATATCACTTTGCCAATTCCACAAGAACTGTCTTAGCGAAAGGCTTCTTGAGGGGAAAGCTGTAACTCTGTGAGATGATTTCACAGAACACAAAAGTTTCTCGGAAAGCTTCTTTCTCTTTGTTATCGGAGGATATTTCCTTTGGCCCTATAGTCTTCAAAGGGATCCGAAATATCTGTTCTCAGATTCCACAGAAAGAAGGCTAGCAAAGAGATCTACGAAACACAGATGTAACTCTGTGAGATGAATTCACAGAAAAATAAGCAGTTTCTCAGAAAGTTTCTTTCCAGATTTCATCTGAGGGTATTTCCTTTTTCACCATAGACCTCTATGGGCTTCCAAATATCACTTTGCCAATTCCACAAGAACTGTCTTAGCGAAAGGCTTCTTGAGGGGAAAGCTGTAACTCTGTGAGATGATTTCACAGAACACAAAGAAGTTTCTCAGAAAGCTTCTTTCTCTTTGTTATCGGAGGATATTTCCTTTGGCCCTATAGTCTTCAAAGGGATCCGAAATATCTGTTCTCAGATTCCACAGAAAGAAGGCTAGCAAAGAGATCTACGAAACCCAGATGTAACTCTGTGAAATGAATTAACAGAACACTAAGCAGTTTCTCAGAAAGCTTCTTTCCAGATTTCACCTAAGGATATTTCCCTTTTCACCATAGCCCTCTAAGGGCTTCCAAATATCACTTTGCCAATTCCACAAGAACTGTCTTAGCGAAAGGCTTCTTGAGGGGAAAGCTGTAACTCTGTGAGATGATTTCACAGAACACAAAGAAGTTTCTCGGAAAGCTTCTTTCTCTTTGTTATCGGAGGATATTTCCTTTGGCCCTATAGTCTTCAAAGGGATGCGAAATATCTGTTCTCAGATTCCACAGAAAGAAGGCTAGCAAAGAGATCTACGAAACACAGATGTAACTCTGTGAGATGAATTCACAGAAAAATATGTAGTTTCTCAGAATGTTTCTTTCCAGATTTCATCTGAGGATATTTCCTTTTTCACCATAGCCCTCTATGGGCTTCCAAATATCACTTTGCCAATTCCACAAGAACTGTCTTAGCGAAAGGCTTCTTGAGGGGAAAGCTGTAACTCTGTGAGATGATTTCACAGAACACAAAGAAGTTTCTCAGAAAGCTTCTTTCTCTTTGTTATCGGAGGATATTTCCTTTGGCTCTATAGTCTTCAAAGGGATCCGAAATATCTGTTCTCAGATTCCACAGAAGTAAGGCTAGCAAAGAGGTCCAAGAAATACAGATGTAACTCTGTGAAATGAATTAACAGAATATTAAGCAGTTTCTCAGAAAGCTTCTTTTCAGATTTCATCTGAGGAAAATTTCTTTTTCACCATAGCCCTCTATGGGCTTCCAAATATCACTTAGCCTATTCCTCAAGAACTGTCTTAGCGAAAGGCTTCTTGAGGTGAAAGCTGTAACTCTGTGAGATGATTTCACAGAACACAAAGAAGTTTCTCAGAAAGCTTCTTTCTCTTTGTTATCGGAGGATATTTCCTTTGGCCCTATAGTCTTCAAAGGGATCCGAAATATCTGTTCTCAGATTCCACAGAAAGAAGGCTAGCAAAGAGATCCACGAAATTCAGATGTAACTCTGTGAGATGAATTCACAGAACACTAAGCAGTTTCTCAGAAAGCTTCTTTCCTGATTTCATCTGAGGATATTTCCTTTTTCATCATAGCCCTCTATGGGCTTCCAAATATCACTTTGCCAATTCCACAAGAACTGTCTTAGCGAAAGGCTTCTTGAGGGGAAAGCTGTAACTCTGTGAGATGATTTCACAGAACACAAAGAAGTTTCTCAGAAAGCTTCTTTCTCTTTGTTATCGGAGGATATTTCCTTTGGCCCTATGGTTTTCAAAGGGATCCAAAATATCTGTTCTCAGATTCCACAGAAATAAGGCTAGCAAAGAGATCTACAAAACACACATATAACTCTGTGAGATGAATTCACAGAACACTAAGCAGTTTCTCAGAAAGCTTCTTTCCAGATTTCATCTGAGGATATTTCCTTTTTCACCATAGCCCTCTATGGGCTTCCAAATATCACTTTGCCAATTCCACAAGAACTGTCTTAGCGAAAGGCTTCTTGAGGGGAAAGCTGTAACTCTGTGAGATGATTTCTCCGAACACAAAGAAGTTTCTCAGAAAGCTTCTTTCTCTTTGTTATCGGAGGATATTTCCTTTGGCCCTATAGTCTTCAAAGGGATCCGAAATATCTGTTCGCAGATTCCACAGAAAGAAGGCTAGCAAAGAGATCTACGAAATACAGATGTAACTCTGTGAGATGAATTAACAGAACACTAAGCAGTTTCTCAGAAAGCTTCTTTCCAGATTTCATCTGAGGATATTTCCTTTTTCACCATAGCCCTCTTTGGGCTTCCAAATATCATTTTGCCAATTCCACAAGAACTGTCTTAGAGAAAGGCTTCTTCAGGGGGAAGCTGTAACTCTGTGAGATGATTTCACAGAACACAAAGAAGTTTCTCAGAAAGCTTCTTTCTCTTTGTTATCGGAGGATATTTCCTTTGGCCCTATAGTCTTCAAAGGGATCCGAAATATCTGTTCTCAAATTCCAGAGAAATAAGGCTAGCAAAGAGATATACAAAACACACATATAACTCTGTGAGATGAATTCACAGAACACTAAGCAGTTTCTCAGAAAGCTTCTTTCCAGATTTCATCTGAGGATATTTCCTTTTTCACCATAGCCCTCTATGGGCTTCCAAATATCACTATGCCAATTCCACAAGAACTGTCTTAGCGAAAGGCTTCTTTGGGGGAAAGCTGTAACTCTGTGAGATGATTTCACAGAACACAAAGAAGTTTCTCAGAAAGCTTCTTTCTGTTTGTTATCGGAGGATATTTCCTTTGGCCCTATAGTCTTCAAAGGGATCCGAAATATCTGTTCTCAGATTCCACAGAAATAAGGCTAGAAAAGATAAATACGAAACACACATATAACTCTGTGAGATGAATTCACAGAACACTAAGCAGTTTCTCAGAAAGCTTCTTTCCAGATTTCATCTGAGGATATTTCCTTTTTCGACATAGCCCTCTATGGGCTTCCAAATATCACTTTTCCAAATCCACAAGAACTGTCTTAGCGAAAGGCTTCTTGAGGGGAAAGCTGTAACTCTGTGAGATGATTTCACAGAACACAAAGAAGTTTCTCAGAAAGCTTCTTTCTCTTTGTTATCGGAGGATATTTCCTTTGGCCCTATAGTCTTCAAAGGGATCCGAAATATCTGTTCTCAGATTCCACAGAAAGAAGGCTAGCAAAGAGATCTACGAAACACAGATGTAACTCTGTGAAATGAATTAACAGAACACTAAGCAGTTTCTCAGAAAGCTTCTTTCCAGATTTCACCTAAGGATATTTCCCTTTTCACCTTAGCCCTCTAAGGGCTTCCAAATATCACTTTGCCAATTCCACAAGAACTGTCTTAGCGAAAGGCTTCTTCAGGGGAAAGCTGTAACTCTGTGAGATGATTTCACAGAACACAAAGAAGCTTCTCAGAAAGCTTCTTTCTCTTTGTTATCGGAGGATATTTCCTTTGACCCTATAGTCTTCAAAGGGATCCGAAATATCTGTTCTCAGATTCCACAGAAATAAGGCTAGCAAAGAGGTCCAAGAAATACAGATGTAACTCTGTGAGATGAATTAACAGAATATTAAGCAGTTTCTCAGAAAGCTTCTTTTCAGATTTCATCTGAGGATAATTTCTTTTTCACCATAGTCCTCTATGGGCTTCCAAATATCACTTAGCCTATTCCTCTAGAACTGTCCTAGCGAAAGGCTTCTTGAGGTGAAAGCTGTAACTCTGTGAGATGATTTCACAGAACACAAAGAAGTTTCTCAGAAAGCTTCTTTCTCTTTGTTATCGGAGGATATTTCCTTTGGCCCTATAGTCTTCAAAGGGATCCGAAATATCTGTTCTCAGATACCACAGAAATAAGGCTAGCAAAGAGGTCCACGAAATACAGATGTAACTCCGTGAGATGAATTAACAGAACACTAAGCAGTTTCTCAGAAAGCTTCTTTTCAGATTTCATCTGAGGATATTTCCTTTTTCACCATAGCCCTCTATGGGCTTCCAAATATCACTTTGCCAATTCCTCAAGAACTGTCTTAGCGAAAGGCTTCTTGAGGGGAAAGCTGTAACTCTGTGAGATGATTTCACAGAACAAAAAGAAGTTTCTCAGAAAGCTTCTTTCTCTTTGTTATCGGAGGATATTTCCTTTGGCCCTATAGTCTTCAAAGGGATCCGAAATATCTGTTCTCAGATTCCACAGAAATAAGGCTAGCAAAGAGATCCACGAAATACAGATGTAACTCAGTGAGATGAATTCACAGAACACTAAGCAGTTTCTCAGAAAGCTTCTTTCCAGATTTCATCTGAGGATATTTCCTTTTTCACCATAGCCCTCTATGGGCTTCCAAATATCACTATGCCAATTCCACAAGAACTGTCTTAGCGAAAGGCTTCTTGAGGGGAAAGCTGTAACTCTGTGAGATGATTTCACAGAACACAAAGAAGTTTCTCAGAAAGCTTCTTTCTCTTTGTTATCGGAGGATATTTCCTTTGGCCCTATAGTCTTCAAAGGGATCCGAAATATCTGTTCTCAGTTTCCACAGAAATAAGGCTAGAAAAGATAAATACGAAACACACATATAACTCTGTGAGATGAATTCACAGAACACTAAGCAGTTTCTCAAAAAGGTTCTTTCCAGATTTCATCTGAGGATATTTCCTTTTTCACCATAGCCCTCTATGGGCTTCCAAATATCACTTTACCAATTCCACAAGAACTGTCTTAGCGAAAGGCTTCTTGAGGGGAAAGCTGTAACTCTGTGAGATGATTTCACAGAACACAAAGAAGTTTCTCAGAAAGCTTCTTTCTCTTTGTTATCGGAGGATATTTCCTTTGGCCCTATAGTCTTCAAAGGTATCCGAAATATCTGTTCTCAGATTCCACAGAAAGAAGGCTAGCAAAGAGATCCACGAAATACAGATGTAACTCTGTGAGATGAATTAACAGAACACTAAGCATTTTCTCAGAAAGCTTCTTTCCAGATTTCATCTGAGGATTTTTTCCTTTTTCACCATATCCCTCTATGGGCTTCCAAATATCACTTTGCCAATTCCACAAGAACTGTCTTAGCGAAAGGCTTCCTGAGGGGAAAGCTGTAACTCTGTGAGATGATTTCACAGAACACAAAGAAGTTTCTCAGAACGCTTCTTTCTCTTTGTTATCGGAGGATATTTCCTTGGGCCCTATAGTCTTCAAAGGGATCCGAAATATCTGTTCTCAGATTCCACAGAAAGAAGGCTAGCAAAGAGATCCACGAAATACAGATGTAACTCTGTGAGATGAATTCACAGAACACTAAGCAGTTTCTCAGAAAGCTTCTTTCCAGATTTCATCTGAGGATATTTCCTTTTTCACCATAGCCCTCTATGGGCTTCCAAATATCACTTTGCCAATTCCACAAGAACAGCCTTAGCGAAAGGCTTCTTGAGGGGAAAGCTGTAACTCTGTGAGATGATTTCACAGAACACAAAGAAGTTTCTCAGAAAGCTTCTTTCTCTTTGTTATCGGAGGATATTTCCTTTGGCCCTATGGTCTTCAAAGGGATCCAAAATATCTGTTCTCAGATTCCACAGAAATAAGGCTAGCAAAGAGATCTACAAAACACACATATAACTCTGTGAGATGAATTCACAGAACACTAAGCAGTTTCTCAGAAAGCTTCTTTCCAGATTTCATCTGAGGATATTTCCTTTTTCACCATAGCCCTCTATGGGCTTCCAAATATCACTTTGCCAATTCCACAAGAAATGTCTTAGCGAAAGGCTTCTTGAGGGGAAAGCTGTAACTCTGTGAGATGATTTCACAGAACACCAAGAAGTTTCTCAGAAAGCTTCTTTCTCTTTGTTATCGGAGGATATTTCCTTTGGCCCTATAGTCTTCAAAGGGATCCGAAATATCTGTTCTCAGATTCCACAGAAAGAAGGCTAGCAAAGAGATCCACTAAATACAGATGTAACTCTGTGAGATGAATTAACAGAACACTAAGCAGTTTCTCAGAAAGCTTCTTTCCAGATTTCATCTGGGGATATTTCCTTTTTCACCATAGACCTCTATGGGCTTCCAAATATCACTTTGCCAATTCCACAAGAACTGTCTTAGAGAAAGGCTTCTTGCGTGGAAAGCTGTAACTCTGTGAGATTATTTCACAGAACACAAAGAAGTTTCTCAGAAAGCTTCGTTCTCTTTGTTATCGGAGGATATTACCTTTGGCCCTATAGTCTTCAAAGGGATCCGAAATATCTGTTCTCAGATTCCACAGAAAGAAGGCTAGCAAAGAGGTCCACGAAATACAGTTGTAACTCTGTGAGATGAATTAACAGAACACTAAGCAGTTTCTCAGAACGCTTCTTTTCAGATTTCATCTGAGGATATTTCCTTTTTCACCATAGCCCTCTATGGGCTTCCAAATATCACTTTGCCAATTCCTCAAGAACTGTCTTAGCGAAAGGCCTCTTGAGGGGAAAGCTGTAACTCTGTGAGATGATTTCACAGAACAAAAAGAAGTTTCTCAGAAAGCTTCTTTCTCTTTGTTATCGGAGGATATTTCCTTTGGCCCTATAGTCTTCAAAGGGATCCGAAATATCTGTTCTCAGATTCCACAGAAAGAAGGCTAGCAAAGAGATCCACGAAATACAGACGTAACGCTGTGAGATGAATTCACAGAACACTAAGCAGTTTCTCAGAAAGCTTCTTTCCAGATTTCATCTGAGGATATTTCCTTTTTCACCATAGCCCTCTTTGGGCTTCCAAATATCACTTTGCCAATTCCACAAGAACTGTCTTAGAGAAAGGCTTCTTCAGGGGAAAGCTGTAACTCTGTGAGATGATTTCACAGAACACAAAGAAGTTTCTCAGAAAGCTTCTTTCTCTTTGTTATCGGAGGATATTTCCTTTGGCCCTATAGTCTTCAAAGGGATCCGAAATATCTGTTCTCAGATTCCAGAGAAATAAGGCTAGCAAAGAGATCTACAAAACACACATATAACTCTGTGAGATGAATTCACAGAACACTAAGCAGTTTCTCAGAAAGCTTCTTTCCAGATTTCATCTGAGGATATTTCCTTTTTCACCGTAGCCCTCTATGGGCTTCCAAATATCACTATGCCAATTCCACAAGAACTGTCTTAGCGAAAGGCTTCTTGAGGGGAAAGCTGTAACTCTGTGAGATGATTTCACAGAACACAAAGAAGTTTCTCAGAAAGCTTCTTTCTCTTTGTTATCGGAGGATATTTCCTTTGGCCCTATAGTCTTCAAAGGGATCCGAAATATCTGTTCTCAGATTCCACAGAAATAAGGCTAGAAAAGATAAATACGAAACACACAGATGTAACTCTGTGAGATGAATTCACAGAACACTAAGCAGTTTCTCAGAAAGCTTCTTTCCAGATTTCATCTGAGGATATTTCCGTTTTCAACATAGCCCTCTATGGGCTTCCAAATATCACTTTGCCAATTCCACAAGAACTGTCTTAGCGAAAGGCTTATTGAGGGGAAAGCTGTAACTCTGTGAGATGATTTCACAGAACACAAAGAAGTTTCTCAGAAAGCTTCTTTCTCTTTTTTATCGGAGAATATTTCCTTTGGCCCTATAGAATACAAAGGGATTCGAAATATCTGTTCTCAGATTCCACAGAAAGAAGGCTAGCAAAGAGATCTACGAAACACAGATGTAACTCTGTGAGATGAATTCACAGAACACTAAGCAGTTTCTCAAAAAGGTTCTTTCCAGATTTCATCTGAGGATATTTCCTTTTTCACCATAGCCCTCTATGGGCTTCCAAATATCACTTTACCAATTCCACAAGAACTGTCTTAGCGAAATGCTTCTTGAGGGGAAAGCTGTAACTCTGTGAGATGATTTCACAGAACACAAAGAAGTTTCTCAGAAAGCTTCTTTCTCTTTGTTATCGGAGGATATTTCCTTTGGCCCTATAGTCTTCAAAGGGATCCGAAATATCTGTTCTCAGATTCCACAGAAATAAGGCCAGCAAAGAGATCTACGAAAAACAGATGTAACTCTGTGAGATGAATTCACAGAACACTAAGCAGTTTCTCAGAAAGCTTCTTTCCAGATTTCATCTGAGGATATTTCCTTTTTCACCATAGCCCTCTATGGGCTTCCAAATATCACTTTGCCAATTCCACAAGAACTGACTTAGCGAAAGGCTTCTTGAGGGGAAAGCTGTAATTCTGTGAGATGATTTCACAGAACACAAAGAAATTTCTCAGAAAACTTCTTTCTCTTTGTTATCGGAGGATATTTCCTTTGGCCCTATAGTCTTCAAAGGGATCCGAAATATCTGTTCTCAGATTCCAGAGAAATAAGGCTCGCAAAGAGATCTATGAAACACAGATGTAACTCTGTGAGATGAATTCACAGAAAAATATGTAGTTTCTCAGAATGTTTCTTTCCAGATTTCATCTGAGGATATTTCCTTTTTCACCATAGCCCTCTATGGGCTTCCAAATGTCACTTTGCCAATACCACAAGAACTCTCTTAGCGAAAGGCTTCTTGAGGGGAAAGCTGTAACTCTGTGAGATGATTTCACCGAACACAAAGAAGATTCTCAGAAAGCTTCTTTCTCTTTGTTATCGGAGGATATTTCCTTTGGCCCTATAGTCTTCAAAGGGATCCGAAATATCTGTTCTCAGATTCCACAGAAAGAAGGCTAGCAAAGAGATCTACGAAACACAGATGTAACTCTGTGAAATGAATTAATAGAACACTAAGCAGTTTCTCAGAAAGCTTCTTTCCAGATTTCACCTAAGGATATTTCCCTTTTCACCATAGCCCTCTAAGGGCTTCCCAATATCACTTTGCCAATTCCACAAGAACTGTCTTAGCGAAAGGCTTCTTGAGGGGAAAGCTGTAATTCTGTGAGATGATTTCACAGAACACAAAGTAGTTTCTCAGAAAGCTTCTTTCTCTTTGTTATCGGAGGATATTTCCCTTGGCTCTATAGTCTTCAAAGGGATCCGAAATATCTGTTCTCAGATTCCACAGAAATAAGGCTAGCAAAGAGGTCCAAGAAATACAGATGTAACTCTGTGAAATGAATTTACAGAATATTAAGCAGTTTCTCAGAAAGCTTCTTTTCAGATTTCATCTGAGGATAATTTCTTTTTCACCATAGCCCTCTATGGGCTTCCAAATATCACTTAGCCTATTCCTCAAGAACTGTCTTAGCGAAAGGCTTCTTGACGGGAAAGCTGTAACTCTGTGAGATGATTTCACAGAACACAAAGAAGTTTCTCAGAAAGCTTCTTTCTCTTTGTTTTCGGAGGATATTTCCTTTGGCCCTATAGTCTTCAAAGGGATCCGAAATATCTGTTCTCAGATTCCACAGAAAGAAGGCTAGCAAAGAAATCCACGAAATACAGATGTAACGCTGTGAGATGAATTCACAGAACACTAAGCAGTTTCTCAGAAAGCTTCTTTCCAGATTTCATCTGAGGATATTTCCTTTTTCACCATAGCCCTCTTTGGGCTTCCAAATATCACTTTGCCAATTCCACAAGAACTGTCTTAGAGAAAGGCTTCTTCAGGGGAAAGCTGTAACTCTGTGAGATGATTTCAGAGAACACAAAGAAGTTTCTCAGAAAGCTTCTTTCTCTTTGTTATCGGAGGATATTTCCTTTGGCCCTATAGTCTTCAAAGGGATCCGAAATATCTTTTCTCAGATTCCAGAGAAATAAGGCGAGCAAAGAGATCTACAAAACACACATATAACTCTGTGAGATGAATTCACAGAACACTAAGCAGTTTCTCAGAAAGCTTCTTTCCAGATTTCATCTGAGGATATTTCCTTTTTCACCATAGCCCTCTATGGGCTTCCAAATATCACTATGCCAATTCCACAAGAACTGTCTTAGCGAAAGGCTTCTTGAGGGGAAAGCTGTAACTCTGTGAGATGATTTCACAGAACACAAAGAAGTTTCTCAGAAAGCTTCTTTCTCTTTGTTATCGGAGGATATTTCCTTTGGCCCTATAGTCTTCAAAGGGATCCGAAATATCTGTTCTCAGATTCCACAGAAATAAGGCTAGAAAAGATAAATACGAAACACACATATAACTCTGTGAGATGAATTCACAGAACACTAAGCAGTTTCTCAGAAAGCTGCTTTCCAGATTTCATCTGAGGATATTTCCGTTTTCAACATAGCCCTCTATGGGCTTCCAAATATCACTTTGCCAATTCCACAAGAACTGTCTTAGCGAAAGGCTTCTTGAGGGGAAAGCTGTAACTCTGTGAGATGATTTCACAGAACACAAAGAAGTTTCTCAGAAAGCTTCTTTCTCTTTTTTATCGGAGAATATTTCCATTGGCCCTATAGTCTACAAAGGGATTCGAAATATCTGTTCTCAGATTCCACAGAAAGAAGGCTAGCAAAGAGATCTACGAAACACAGATGTAACTCTGTGAGATGAATTCACAGAACACTAAGCAGTTTCTCAAAAAGGTTCTTTCCAGATTTCATCTGAGGATATTTCCTTTTTCACCATAGCCCTCTATGGGCTTCCAAATATCACTTTACCAATTCCACAAGAACTGTCTTAGCGAAATGCTTCTTGGGGGGAAAGCTGTAACTCTGTGAGATGATTTCACAGAACACAAAGAAGTTTCTCAGAAAGCTTCTTTCTCTTTGTTATCGGAGGATATTTCCTTTGGCCCTATAGTCTTCAAAGGGATCCGAAATATCTGTTCTCAGATTCCACAGAAATAAGGCCAGCAAAGAGATCTACGAAAAACAGATGTAACTCTGTGAGATGAATTCACAGAACACTAAGCAGTTTCTCAGAAAGCTTCTTTCCAGATTTCATCTGAGGATATTTCCTTTTTCACCATAGCCCTCTATGGGCTTCCAAATATCACTTTGCCAATTCCACAAGAACTGACTTAGTGAAAGGCTTCTTGAGGTGAAAGCTGTAACTCTGTGAGATGATTACACAGAACACAAAGAAGTTTCTCAGAAAGCTTCTTTCTCTTTGTTATCGGAGGATATTTCCTTTGGCCCTATAGTCTTCAAAGGGATCTGAAATATCTGTTCTCAGATTCCACAGAAAGAAGGCTAGCAAAGAGATCCACGAAATTCAGATGTAACTCTGTGAGATGAATTCACAGAACACTAAGCAGTTTCTCAGAAAGCTTCTTTCCTGATTTCATCTGAGGATATTTCCTTTTTCATCATAGCCCTCTATGGGCTTCCAAATATCACTTTGCCAATTCCACAAGAACTGACTTAGCGAAAGGCTTCTTGAGGGGAAAGCTGTAATTCTGTGAGATGATTTCACAGAACACAAAGAAATTTCTCAGAAAACTTCTTTCTCTTTGTTATCGGAGGATATTTCCTTTGGCCCTATAGTCTTCAAAGGGATCCGAAATATCTGTTCTCAGATTCCAGAGAAATAAGGCTCGCAAAGATATCTATGAAACACAGATGTAACTCTGTGAGATGAATTCACAGAACACTAAGCAGTTTCTCAGAAAGCTTCTTTCCAGATTTCATCTGAGGATATTTCCTTTTTCACCATAGCCCTCTATGGGCTTCCAAATATCACTTTGCCAATTCCACAAGAACTGTCTTAGCGAAAGGCTTCTTGAAGGGAAAGCTGTAACTCTGTGAGATGATTTCACAGAACACAAAGAAGTTTCTCAGAAAGCTTCTTTCTCTTTGTTATCGGAGGATATTTCCTTTGGCCCTATAGTCTTCAAAGGGATCCGAAATATCTGTTCTCAGATTCCACAGAAAGAAGGCTAGCAAAGAGATCTACGAAACACAGATGTAACTCTGTGAGATGAATTCACAGAAAAATAAGCAGTTTCTCAGAAAGTTTCTTTCCAGATTTCATCTGAGGATATTTCCTTTTTCACCGTAGACCTCTATGGGCTTCCAAATATCACTTTGCCAATTCCACAAGAACTGTCTTAGCGAAAGGCTTCTTGAGGGGAAAGCTGTAACTCTGTGGGATGATTTCACAGAACACAAAGAAGTTTCTCAGAAAGCTTCTTTCTCTTTGTTATCGGAGGATATTTCCTTTGGCCCTATAGTCTTCAAAGGGATCCGAAATATCTGTTCTCAGATTCCACAGAAAGAAGGCTAGCAAAGAGATCTACGAAACACAGATGTAACTCTGTGAAATGAATTAACAGAACACTAAGCAGTTTCTCAGAAAGCTTCTTTCCAGATTTCACCTAAGGATATTTCCGTTTTCACCATAGCCCTCTAAGGGCTTCCAAATATCACTTTGCCAATTCCACAAGAACTGTCTTAGCGAAAGGCTTCTTGAGGGGAAAGCTGTAACTCTGTGAGATGATTTCACAGAACACAAAGATGTTTCTCAGAAAGCTTCTTTCTCTTTGTTATCGGAGGATATTTCCTTTGGCCCTATAGTCTTCAAAGGGATCCGAAATATCTGTTCTCAGATTCCACAGAAAGAAGGCTACCAAAGAGATCTACGAAACAGAGATGTAACTCTGTGAGATGAATTCACAGAAAAATATGTAGTTTCTCAGAATGTTTCTTTCCAGATTTCATCTGAGGATATTTCCTTTTTCACCATAGCCCTCTATGGGCTTCCAAATATCACTTTGCCAATACCACAAGAACTGTCTTAGCGAAAGGCTTCTTGAGGGGAAAGCTGTAACTCTGTGAGATGATTTCACAGAACACAAAGAAGTTTCTCAGAAAGCTTCTTTCTCTTTGTTATCGGAGGATATTTCCTTTGGCCCTATAGTCTTCAAAGGGATCCGAAATATCTGTTCTCAGATTCCACAGAAAGAAGGCTAGCAAAGAGATCTACGAAACACAGATGTAACTCTGTGAAATGAATTAATAGAACACTAAGCAGTTTCTCAGAAAGCTTCTTTCCAGATTTCACCTAAGGATATTTCCCTTTTCACCATAGCCCTCTAAGGGCTTCCAAATATCACTTTGCCAATTCCACAAGAACTGTCTTAGCGAAAGGCTTCTTGAGGGGAAAGCTGTAATTCTGTGAGATGATTTCACAGAACACAAAGTAGTTTCTCAAAAAGCTTCTTCCTCTTTGTTATCGGAGGATATTTCCTTTGGCTCTATAGTCTTCAAAGGGATCCGATATATCTGTTCTCAGATTCCACAGAAATAAGGCTAGCAAAGAGGTCCAAGAAATACAGATGTAACTCTGTGAAATGAATTAACAGAATATTAAGCAGTTTCTCAGAAAGCTTCTTTTCAGATTTCATCTGAGGATAATTTCTTTTTCACCATAGCCCTCTATGGGCTTCCAAATATCACTTAGCCTATTCCTCAAGAACTGTCTTAGCGAAAGGCTTCTTGAGGTGAAAGCTGTAACTCTGTGAGATGATTACACAGAACACAAAGAAGTTTCTCAGAAAGCTTCTTTCTCTTTGTTATCGGAGGATATTTCCTTTGGCCCTATAGTCTTCAAAGGGATCTGAATTATCTGTTCCCAGATTCCACAGAAAGAAGGCTAGCAAAGAGATCCACGAAATTCAGATGTAACTCTGTGAGATGAATTCACAGAACACTAAGCAGTTTCTCAGAAAGCTTCTTTCCTGATTTCATCTGAGGATATTTCCTTTTTCATCATAGCCCTCTATGGGCTTCCAAATATCACTTTGCCAATTCCACAAGAACTGTCTTAGCGAAAGGCTTCTTGAGGGGAAAGCTGTAACTCTGTGAGATGGTTTCACAGAACACAAAGAAGTTTCTCAGAAAGCTTCTTTCTCTTTGTTATCGGAGGATATTTCCTTTGGCCCTATGGTCTTCAAAGGGATCCAAAATATCTGTTCTCAGATTCCACAGAAATAAGGCTAGCAAAGAGATCTACAAAACACACATATAACTCTGTGAGATGAATTCACAGAACACTAAGCAGTTTCTCAGAAAGCTTCTTTCCAGATTTCATCTGAGGATATTTCCTTTTTCACTATAGCCCTCTATGGGCTTCCAAATATCACTTTGCCAATTCCACAAGAAATGTCTTAGCGAAAGGCTTCTTGAGGGGAAAGCTGTAACTCTGTGAGATGATTTCACCGAACACAAAGAAGTTTCTCAGAAAGCTTCTTTCTCTTTGTTATCGGAGGATATTTCCTTTGGCCCTATAGTCTTCAAAGGGATCCGAAATATCTGTTCTCAGATTCCACAGAAAGAAGGCTAGCAAAGAGATCCACGAAATACAGATGTAACTCTGTGAGATGAATTAACAGAACACTAAGCAGTTTCTCAGAAAGCTTCTTTCCAGATTTCATCTGGGGATATTTCCTTTTTCACCATAGCCCTCTATGGGCTTCCAAATATCACTTTGCCAATTCCACAAGAACTGTCTTAGAGAAAGGCTTCTTGCGTGGAAAGCTGTAACTCTGTGAGATTATTTCACAGAACACAAAGAAGTTTCTCAGAAAGCTTCGTTCTCTTTGTTATCGGAGGATATTACCTTTGGCCCTATAGTCTTCAAAGGGATCTGAAATATCTGTTCTCAGATTCCACAGAAAGAAGGCTAGCAAAGAGGTCCACGAAATACAGTTGTAACTCTGTGAGATGAATTAACAGAACACTAAGCAGTTTCTCAGAAAGCTTCTTTTCAGATTTCATCTGAGGATATTTCCTTTTTCACCATAGCCCTCTATGGGCTTCCAAATATCACTTTGCCAATTCCTCAAGAACTGTCTTAGCGAAAGGCCTCTTGAGGGGAAAGCTGTAACTCTGTGAGATGATTTCACAGAACAAAAAGAAGTTTCTCAGAAAGCTTCTTTCTCTTTGTTATCGGAGGATATTTCCTTTGGCCCTATAGTCTTCAAAGGGATCCGAAATATCTGTTCTCAGATTCCACAGAAAGAAGGCTAGCAAAGAGATCCACGAAATACAGATGTAACGCTGTGAGATGAATTCACAGAACACTAAGCAGTTTCTCAGAAAGCTTCTTTCCAGATTTCATCTGAGGATATTTCCTTTTTCACCATAGCCCTCTTTGGGCTTCCAAATATCACTTTGCCAATTCCACAAGAACTGTCTTAGAGAAAGGCTTCTTCAGGGGAAAGCTGTAACTCTGTGAGATGATTTCACAGAACACAAAGAAGTTTCTCAGAAAGCTTCTTTCTCTTTGTTATCGGAGGATATTTCCTTTGGCCCTATAGTCTTCAAAGGGATCCGAAATATCTGTTCTCAGATTCCAGAGAAATAAGGCTAGCAAAGAGATCTACAAAACACACATATAACTCTGTGAGATGAATTCACAGAACACTAAGCAGTTTCTCAGAAAGCTTCTTTCCAGATTTCATCTGAGGATATTTCCTTTTTCACCGTAGCCCTCTATGGGCTTCCAAATATCACTATGCCAATTCCACAAGAACTGTCTTAGCGAAAGGCTTCTTGAGGGGAAAGCTGTAACTCTGTGAGATGATTTCACAGAACACAAAGAAGTTTCTCAGAAAGCTTCTTTCTCTTTGTTATCGGAGGATATTTCCTTTGGCCCTATAGTCTTCAAAGGGATCCGAAATATCTGTTCTCAGATTCCACAGAAATAAGGCTAGAAAAGATAAATACGAAACACACAGATGTAACTCTGTGAGATGAATTCACAGAACACTAAGCAGTTTCTCAGAAAGCTTCTTTCCAGATTTCATCTGAGGATATTTCCGTTTTCAACATAGCCCTCTATGGGCTTCCAAATATCACTTTGCCAATTCCACAAGAACTGTCTTAGCGAAAGGCTTATTGAGGGGAAAGCTGTAACTCTGTGAGATGATTTCACAGAACACAAAGAAGTTTCTCAGAAAGCTTCTTTCTCTTTTTTATCGGAGAATATTTCCTTTGGCCCTATAGTCTACAAAGGGATTCGAAATATCTGTTCTAAGATTCCACAGAAAGAAGGCTAGCAAAGAGATCTACGAAACACAGATGTAACTCTGTGAGATGAATTCACAGAACACTAAGCAGTTTCTCAAAAAGGTTCTTTCCAGATTTCATCTGAGGATATTTCCTTTTTCACCATAGCCCTCTATGGGCTTCCAAATATCACTTTACCAATTCCACAAGAACTGTCTTAGCGAAATGCTTCCTGAGGGGAAAGCTGTAACTCTTTGAGATGATTTCACAGAACACAAAGAAGTTTCTCAGAAAGCTTCTTTCTCTTTGTTATCGGAGGATATTTCCTTTGGCCCTATAGTCTTCAAAGGGATCCGAAATATCTGTTCTCAGATTCCACAGAAATAAGGCCAGCAAAGAGATCTACGAAAAACAGATGTAACTCTGTGAGATGAATTCACAGAACACTAAGCAGTTTCTCAGAAAGCTTCTATCCAGATTTCATCTGAGGATATTTCCTTTTTCACCATAGCCCTCTATGGGCTTCCAAATATCACTTTGCCAATTCCACAAGAACTGACTTAGCGAAAGGCTTCTTGAGGGGAAAGCTGTAATTCTGTGAGATGATTTCACAGAACACAAAGAAATTTCTCAGAAAACTTCTTTCTCTTTGTTATCGGAGGATATTTCCTTTGGCCCTATAGTCTTCAAAGGGATCCGAAATATCTGTTCTCAGATTCCAGAGAAATAAGGCTCGCAAAGAGATCTATGAAACACAGATGTAACTCTGTGAGATGAATTCACAGAAAAATATGTAGTTTCTCAGAATGTTTCTTTCCAGATTTCATCTGAGGATATTTCCTTTTTCACCATAGCCCTCTATGGGCTTCCAAATGTCACTTTGCCAATTCCACAAGAACTCTCTTAGCGAAAGGCTTCTTGAGGGGAAAGCTGTAACTCTGTGAGATGATTTCACAGAACACAAAGAAGATTCTCAGAAAGCTTCTTTCTCTTTGTTATCGGAGGATATTTCCTTTGGCCCTATAGTCTTCAAAGGGATCCGAAATATCTGTTCTCAGATTCCACAGAAAGAAGGCTAGCAAAGAGATCTACGAAACACAGATGTAACTCTGTGAAATGAATTAATAGAACACTAAGCAGTTTCTCAGAAAGCTTCTTTCCAGATTTCACCTAAGGATATTTCCCTTTTCACCATAGCCCTCTAAGGGCTTCCCAATATCACTTTGCCAATTCCACAAGAACTGTCTTAGCGAAAGGCTTCTTGAGGGGAAAGCTGTAATTCTGTGAGATGATTTCACAGAACACAAAGTAGTTTCTCAGAAAGCTTCTTTCTCTTTGTTATCGGAGAATATTTCCCTTGGCTCTATAGTCTTCAAAGGGATCCGAAATATCTGTTCTCAGATTCCACAGAAATAAGGCTAGCAAAGAGGTCCAAGAAATACAGATGTAACTCTGTGAAATGAATTAACAGAATATTAAGCAGTTTCTCAGAAAGCTTCTTTTCAGATTTCATCTGAGGATAATTTCTTTTTCACCATAGCCCTCTATGGGCTTCCAAATATCACTTAGCCTATTCCTCAAGAACTGTCTTAGCGAAAGGCTTCTTGAGGGGAAAGCTGTAACTCTGTGAGATGATTTCACAGAACACAAAGAAGTTTCTCTGAAAGCTTCTTTCTCTTTGTTATCGGAGGATATTTCCTTTGGCCCTATAGTTTTCAAAGGGATCTGAAATATCTGTTCTCAGATTCCACAGAAAGAAGGCTAGCAAAGAGATCCACGAAATTCAGATGTAACTCTGTGAGATGAATTAACAGAACACTAAGCAGTTTCTCAGAAAGCTTCTTTCCAGATTTCATCTGAGGATATTTCCTTTTTCACCATAGCCCTCTTTGGGCTTCCAAATATCATTTTGCCAATTCCACAAGAACTGTCTTAGAGAAAGGCTTCTTCAGGGGGAAGCTGTAACTCTGTGAGATGATTTCACAGAACACAAAGAAGTTTCTCAGAAAGCTTCTTTCTCTTTGTTATCGGAGGATATTTCCTTTGGCCCTATAGTCTTCAAAGGGATCCGAAATATCTGTTCTCAGATTCCAGAGAAATAAGGCTAGCAAAGAGATCTACAAAACACACATATAACTCTGTGAGATGAATTCACAGAACACTAAGCAGTTTCTCAGAAAGCTTCTTTCCAGATTTCATCTGAGGATATTTCCTTTTTCACCATAGCCCTCTATGGGCTTCCAAATATCACTATGCCAATTCCACAAGAACTGTCTTAGCGAAAGGCTTCTTGAGGGGAAAGCTGTAACTCTGTGAGATGATTTCACAGAACACAAAGAAGTTTCTCAGAAAGCTTCTTTCTCTTTGTTTTCGGAGGATATTTCCTTTGGCCCTATAGTCTTCAAAGGGATCCGAAATATCTGTTCTCAGATTCCACAGAAATAAGGCTAGAAAAGATAAATACGAAACACACATATAACTCTGTGAGATGAATTCACAGAACACTAAGCAGTTTCTCAGAAAGCTTCTTTCCAGATTTCATCTGAGGATATTTCCTTTTTCAACATAGCCCTCTATGGGCTTCCAAATATCACTTTGCCAAATCCACAAGAACTGTCTTAGCGAAAGGCTTCTTGAGGGGAAAGCTGTAACTCTGTGAGATGATTTCACAGAACACAAAGAACTTTCTCAGAAAGCTTCTTTCTCTTTGTTATCGGAGGATATTTCCTTTGGCCCTATAGTCTTCAAAGGGATCCGAAATATCTGTTCTCAGATTCCACAGAAAGAAGGCTAGCAAAGAGATTTACGAAACACAGATGTAACTCTGTGAAATGAATTAACAGAACACTAAGCAGTTTCTCAGAAAGCTTCTTTCCAGATTTCACCAAAGGATATTTCCCTTTTCACCATAGCCCTCTAAGGACTTCCAAATATCACTTTGCCAATTCCACAAGAACTGTCTTAGCGAAAGGCTTCTTCAGGGGAAAGCTGTAACTCTGTGAGATGATTTCACAGAACACAAAGAAGTTTCTCAGAAAGCTTCTTTCTCTTTGTTATCGGAGGATATTTCCTTTGGCCCTATAGACTTCAAAGGGATCCGAAATATCTGTTCTCAGTTTCCACAGAAATAAGGCTAGCAAAGAGGTCCAAAAAATACAGATGTAACTCTGTGAGATGAATTAACAGAATATTAAGCAGTTTCTCAGAAAGCTTCTTTTCAGATTTCATCTGAGGATAATTTCTTTTTCACCATAGTCCTCTATGGGCTTCCAAATATCACTTAGCCTATTCCTCTAGAACTGTCTTAGCGAAAGGCTTCTTGAGGTGAAAGCTGTAACTCTGTGAGATGATTTCACAGACCACAAAGAAGTTTCTCAGAAAGCTTCTTTCTCTTTGTTATCAGAGGATATTTCCTTTGGCCCTATAGTCTTCAAAGGGATCCGAAATATCTGTTCTCAGATTCCACAGAAAGAAGGCTAGCAAAGAGATCCACGAAATACAGATGTAACTCTGTGAGATGAATTCACAGAACACTAAGCAGTTTCTCAGAAAGCTTCTTTCCTGATTTCATCTGAGGATATTTCCTTTTTCATCATAGCCCTCTATGGGCTTCTAAATATCACTTTGCCAATTCCACAAGAACTGTCTTAGAGAAAGGCTTCTTGAGGGGAAAGCTGAACTCTGTGAGATGATTTCACAGAACACAAAGAAGATAATCAGAAAGCTTCTTTCTCTTTGTTATCGGAGGATATTTCCTTTGGCCCTATGGTCTTCAAAGGAATCCAAAATATCTGTTCTCAGATTCCACAGAAATAAGGCTAGCAAAGAGATCTACAAAACACACATATAACTCTGTGAGATGAATTCACAGAACACTAAGCAGTTTCTCAGAAAGCTTCTTTCCAGATTTCATCTGAGGATATTTCCTTTTTCACCATAGCCCTCTATGGGCTTCCAAATATCACTTTGCCAATTCCACAAGAAATGTCTTAGCGAAAGGCTTCTTGAGGGGAAAGCTGTAACTCTGTGAGATGATTTCACCGAACACAAAGAAGTTTCTCAGAAAACTTCTTTCTCTTTGTTATCGGAGGATATTTCCTTTGGCCCTATAGTCTTCAAAGGGATCCGAAATATCTGTTCTCAGATTCCACAGAAAGAAGGCTAGCAAAGAAATCCACGAAATACAGATGTAACGCTGTGAGATGAATTCACAGAACACTAAGCAGTTTCTCAGAAAGCTTCTTTCCAGATTTCATCTGAGGATATTTCCTTTTTCACCATAGCCCTCTTTGGGCTTCCAAATATCACTTTGCCAATTCCACAAGAACTGTCTTAGAGAAAGGCTTCTTCAGGGGAAAGCTGTAACTCTGTGAGATGATTTCACAGAACACAAAGAAGTTTCTCAGAAAGCTTCTTTCTCTTTGTTATCGGAGGATATTTCCTTTGGCCCTATAGTCTTCAAAGGGATCCGAAATATCTTTTCTCAGATTCCAGAGAAATAAGGCTAGCAAAGAGATCTACAAAACACACATATAACTCTGTGAGATGAATTCACAGAACACTAAGCAGTTTCTCAGAAAGCTTCTTTCCAGATTTCATCTGAGGATATTTCCTTTTTCACCATAGCCCTCTATGGGCTTCCAAATATCACTATGCCAATTCCACAAGAACTGTCTTAGCGAAAGGCTTCTTGAGGGGAAAGCTGTAACTCTGTGAGATGATTTCACAGAACACAAAGAAGTTTCTCAGAAAGCTTCTTTCTCTTTGTTATCGGAGGATATTTCCTTTGGCCCTATAGTCTTCAAAGGGATCCGAAATATCTGTTCTCAGATTCCACAGAAATAAGGCTAGAAAAGCTAAATACGAAACACACATATAACTCTGTGAGATGAATTCACAGAACACTAAGCAGTTTCTCAGAAAGCTGCTTTCCAGATTTCATCTGAGGATATTTCCGTTTTCAACATAGCCCTCTATGGGCTTCCAAATATCACTTTGCCAATTCCACAAGAACTGTCTTAGCGAAAGGCTTCTTGAGGGGAAAGCTGTAACTCTGTGAGATGATTTCACAGAACACAAAGAAGTTTCTCAGAAAGCTTCTTTCTCTTTTTTATCGGAGAATATTTCCATTGGCCCTATAGTCTACAAAGGGATTCGAAATATCTGTTCTCAGATTCCACAGAAAGAAGGCTAGCAAAGAGATCTACGAAACACAGATGTAACTCTGTGAGATGAATTCACAGAACACTAAGCAGTTTCTCAAAAAGGTTCTTTCCAGATTTCATCTGAGGATATTTCCTTTTTCACCATAGCCCTCTATGGGCTTCCAAATATCACTTTACCAATTCCACAAGAACTGTCTTAGCGAAATGCTTCTTGAGGGGAAAGCTGTAACTCTGTGAGATGATTTCACAGAACACAAAGAAGTTTCTCAGAAAGCTTCTTTCTCTTTGTTATCGGAGGATATTTCCTTTGGCCCTATAGTCTTCAAAGGGATCCGAAATATCTGTTCTCAGATTCCACAGAAATAAGGCCAGCAAAGAGATCTACGAAAAACAGATGTAACTCTGTGAGATGAATTCACAGAACACTAAGCAGTTTCTCAGAAAGCTTCTTTCCAGATTTCATCTGAGGATATTTCCTTTTTCACCATAGCCCTCTATGGGCTTCCAAATATCACTTTGCCAATTCCACAAGAACTGACTTAGCGAAAGGCTTCTTGAGGGGAAAGCTGTAATTCTGTGAGATGATTTCACAGAACACAAAGAAATTTCTCAGAAAACTTCTTTCTCTTTGTTATCGGAGGATATTTCCTTTGGCCCTATAGTCTTCAAAGGGATCCGAAATATCTGTTCTCAGATTCCAGAGAAATAAGGCTCGCAAAGATATCTATGAAACACAGATGTAACTCTGTGAGATGAATTCACAGAACACTAAGCAGTTTCTCAGAAAGCTTCTTTCCAGATTTCATCTGAGGATATTTCCTTTTTCACCATAGCCCTCTATGGGCTTCCAAATATCACTTTGCCAATTCCACAAGAACTGTCTTAGCGAAAGGCTTCTTGAAGGGAAAGCTGTAACTCTGTGAGATGATTTCACAGAACACAAAGAAGTTTCTCAGAAAGCTTCTTTCTCTTTGTTATCGGAGGATATTTCCTTTGGCCCTATAGTCTTCAAAGGGATCCGAAATATCTGTTCTCAGATTCCACAGAAAGCAGGCTAGCAAAGAGATCTACGAAACACAGATGTAACTCTGTGAGATGAATTCACAGAAAAATAAGCAGTTTCTCAGAAAGTTTCTTTCCAGATTTCATCTGAGGATATTTCCTTTTTCACCGTAGACCTCTATGGGCTTCCAAATATCACTTTGCCAATTCCACAAGAACTGTCTTAGCGAAAGGCTTCTTGAGGGGAAAGCTGTAACTCTGTGAGATGATTTCACAGAACACAAAGAAGTTTCTCAGAAAGCTTCTTTCTCTTTGTTATCGGAGGATATTTCCTTTGGCCCTATAGTCTTCAAAGGGATCCGAAATATCTGTTCTCAGATTCCACAGAAAGAAGGCTAGCAAAGAGATCTACGAAACACAGATGTAACTCTGTGAAATGAATTAACAGAACACTAAGCAGTTTCTCAGAAAGCTTCTTTCCAGATTTCACCTAAGGATATTTCCCTTTTCACCATAGCCCTCTAAGGGCTTCCAAATATCACTTTGCCAATTCCACAAGAACTGTCTTAGCGAAAGGCTTCTTGAGGGGAAAGCTGTAACTCTGTGAGATGATTTCACAGAACACAAAGAAGTTTCTCAGAAAGCTTCTTTCTCTTTGTTATCGGAGGATATTTCCTTTGGCCCTATAGTCTTCAAAGGGATCCGAAATATCTGTTCTCAGATTCCACAGAAAGAAGGCTACCAAAGAGATCTACGAAACAGAGATGTAACTCTGTGAGATGAATTCACAGAAAAATATGTAGTTTCCCAGAATGTTTCTTTATAGATTTCATCTGAGGATATTTCCTTTTTCACCATAGCCCTCTATGGGCTTCCAAATATCACTTTGCCAATTCCACAAGAACTGTCTTAGCGAAAGGCTTCTTGAGGGGAAAGCTGTAACTCTGTGAGATGATTTCACAGAACACAAAGAAATTTCTCAGAAAACTTCTTTCTCTTTGTTATCGGAGGATATTTCCTTTGGCCCTATAGTCTTCAAAGGGATCCGAAATATCTGTTCTCAGATTCCAGAGAAATAAGGCTCGCAAAGATATCTATGAAACACAGATGTAACTCTGTGAGATGAATTCACAGAACACTAAGCAGTTTCTCAGAAAGCTTCTTTCCAGATTTCATCTGAGGATATTTCCTTTTTCACCATAGCCCTCTATGGGCTTCCAAATATCACTTTGCCAATTCCACAAGAACTGTCTTAGCGAAAGGCTTCTTGAAGGGAAAGCTGTAACTCTGTGAGATGATTTCACAGAACACAAAGAAGTTTCTCAGAAAGCTTCTTTCTCTTTGTTATCGGAGGATATTTCCTTTGGCCCTATAGTCTTCAAAGGGATCCGAAATATCTGTTCTCAGATTCCACAGAAAGCAGGCTAGCAAAGAGATCTACGAAACACAGATGTAACTCTGTGAGATGAATTCACAGAAAAATAAGCAGTTTCTCAGAAAGTTTCTTTCCAGATTTCATCTGAGGATATTTCCTTTTTCACCGTAGACCTCTATGGGCTTCCAAATATCACTTTGCCAATTCCACAAGAACTGTCTTAGCGAAAGGCTTCTTGAGGGGAAAGCTGTAACTCTGTGAGATGATTTCACAGAACACAAAGAAGTTTCTCAGAAAGCTTCTTTCTCTTTGTTATCGGAGGATATTTCCTTTGGCCCTATAGTCTTCAAAGGGATCCGAAATATCTGTTCTCAGATTCCACAGAAAGAAGGCTAGCAAAGAGATCTACGAAACACAGATGTAACTCTGTGAAATGAATTAACAGAACACTAAGCAGTTTCTCAGAAAGCTTCTTTCCAGATTTCACCTAAGGATATTTCCCTTTTCACCATAGCCCTCTAAGGGCTTCCAAATATCACTTTGCCAATTCCACAAGAACTGTCTTAGCGAAAGGCTTCTTGAGGGGAAAGCTGTAACTCTGTGAGATGATTTCACAGAACACAAAGAAGTTTCTCAGAAAGCTTCTTTCTCTTTGTTATCGGAGGATATTTCCTTTGGCCCTATAGTCTTCAAAGGGATCCGAAATATCTGTTCTCAGATTCCACAGAAAGAAGGCTACCAAAGAGATCTACGAAACAGAGATGTAACTCTGTGAGATGAATTCACAGAAAAATATGTAGTTTCCCAGAATGTTTCTTTATAGATTTCATCTGAGGATATTTCCTTTTTCACCATAGCCCTCTATGGGCTTCCAAATATCACTTTGCCAATTCCACAAGAACTGTCTTAGCGAAAGGCTTCTTGAGGGGAAAGCTGTAACTCTGTGAGATGATTTCACAGAACACAAAGAAGTTTCTCAGAAAGCTTCTTTCTCTTTGTTATCGGAGGATATTTCCTTTGGCCCTATAGTCTTCAAAGGGATCCGAAATATCTGTTCTCAGATTCCACAGAAAGAAGGCTAGCAAAGAGATCTACGAAACACAGATGTAACTCTGTGAAATGAATTAATAGAACACTAAGCAGTTTCTCAGAAAGCTTCTTTCCAGATTTCACCTAAGGATATTTCCCTTTTCACCATAGCCCTCTAAGGGCTTCCAAATATCACTTTGCCAATTCCACAAGAACTGTCTTAGCGAAAGGCTTCTTGAGGGGAAAGCTGTAATTCTGTGAGATGATTTCACAGAACACAAAGTAGTTTCTCAAAAAGCTTCTTCCTCTTTGTTATCGGAGGATATTTCCTTTGGCTCTATAGTCTTCAAAGGGATCCGAAATATCTGTTCTCAGATTCCACAGAAATAAGGCTAGCAAAGAGGTCCAAGAAATACAGATGTAACTCTGTGAAATGAATTAACAGAATATTAAGCAGTTTCTCAGAAAGCTTCTTTTCAGATTTCATCTGAGGATAATTTCTTTTTCACCATAGCCCTCTATGGGCTTCCAAATATCACTTAGCCTTTTCCTCAAGAACTGTCTTAGCGAAAGGCTTCTTGAGGTGAAAGCTGTAACTCTGTGAGATGATTACACAGAACACAAAGAAGTTTCTCAGAAAGCTTCTTTCTCTTTGTTATCGGAGGATATTTCCTTTGGCCCTATAGTCTTCAAAGGGATCTGAAATATCTGTTCTCAGATTCCACAGAAAGAAGGCTACCAAAGAGATCTACGAAACAGAGATGTAACTCTGTGAGATGAATTCACAGAAAAATATGTAGTTTCTCAGAATGTTTCTTTCCAGATTTCATCTGAGGATATTTCCTTTTTCACCATAGCCCTCTATGTGCTTCCAAATATCACTTTGCCAATTCCACAAGAACTGTCTTAGCGAAAGGCTTCTTGAGGGGAAAGCTGTAACTCTGTGAGATGATTTCACAGAACACAAAGAAGTTTCTCAGAAAGCTTCTTTCTCTTTGTTATCGGAGGATATTTCCTTTGGCCCTAGAGTCTTCAAAGGGATCCGAAATATCTGTTCTCAGATTCCACAGAAAGAAGGCTAGCAAAGAGATCTACGAAACACAGATGTAACTCTGTGAAATGAATTAATAGAACACTAAGCAGTTTCTCAGAAAGCTTCTTTCCAGATTTCACCTAAGGATATTTCCCTTTTCACCATAGCCCTCTAAGGGCTTCCAAATATCACTTTGCCAATTCCACAAGAACTGTCTTAGCGAAAGGCTTCTTGAGGGGAAAGCTGTAATTCTGTGAGATGATTTCACAGAACACAAAGTAGTTTCTCAAAAAGCTTCTTCCTCTTTGTTATCGGAGGATATTTCCTTTGGCTCTATAGTCTTCAAAGGGATCCGATATATCTGTTCTCAGATTCCACAGAAATAAGGCTAGCAAAGAGGTCCAAGAAATACAGATGTAACTCTGTGAAATGAATTAACAGAATATTAAGCAGTTTCTCAGAAAGCTTCTTTTCAGATTTCATCTGAGGATAATTTCTTTTTCACCATAGCCCTCTATGGGCTTCCAAATATCACTTAGCCTATTCCTCAAGAACTGTCTTAGCGAAAGGCTTCTTGAGGTGAAAGCTGTAACTCTGTGAGATGATTACACAGAACACAAAGAAGTTTCTCAGAAAGCTTCTTTCTCTTTGTTATCGGAGGATATTTCCTTTGGCCCTATAGTCTTCAAAGGGATCTGAAATATCTGTTCTCAGATTCCACAGAAAGAAGGCTAGCAAAGAGATCCACGAAATTCAGATGTAACTCTGTGAGATGAATTCACAGAACACTAAGCAGTTTCTCAGAAAGCTTCTTTCCTGATTTCATCTGAGGATATTTCCTTTTTCATCATAGCCCTCTATGGGCTTCCAAATATCACTTTGCCAATTCCACAAGAACTGTCTTAGCGAAAGGCTTCTTGAGGGGAAAGCTGTAACTCTGTGAGATGATTTCACAGAACACAAAGAAGTTTCTCAGAAAGCTTCTTTCTCTTTGTTATCGGAGGATATTTCCTTTGGCCCTATGGTCTTCAAAGGGATCCAAAATATCTGTTCTCAGATTCCACAGAAATAAGGCTAGCAAAGAGATCTACAAAACACACATATAACTCTGTGAGATGAATTCACAGAACACTAAGCAGTTTCTCAGAAAGCTTCTTTCCAGATTTCATCTGAGGATATTTCCTTTTTCACCATAGCCCTCTATGGGCTTCCAAATATCACTTTGCCAATTCCACAAGAACTGTCTTAGCGAAAGGCTTCTTGAGGGGAAAGCTGTAACTCTGTGAGATGATTTCACCGAACACAAAGAAGTTTCTCAGAAAGCTTCTTTCTCTTTGTTATCGGAGGATATTTCCTTCGGCCCTATAGTCTTCAAAGGGATCCGAAATATCTGTTCGCAGATTCCACAGAAATAAGGCTAGCAAAGAGATCTACGAAATACAGAAGTAACTCTGTGAGATGAATTAACAGAACACTAAGCAGTTTCTCAGAAAGCTTCTTTCCAGATTTCATCTGAGGATATTTCCTTTTTCACCATAGCCCTCTTTGGGCTTCCAAATATCATTTTGCCAATTCCACAAGAACTGTCTTAGAGAAAGGCTTCTTCAGGGGGAGGCTGTAACTCTGTGAGATGATTTCACAGAACACAAAGAAGTTTCTCAGAAAGCTTCTTTCTCTTTGTTATCGGAGGATATTTCCTTTGGCCCTATAGTCTTCAAAGGGATCCGAAATATCTGTTCTCAGATTCCAGAGAAATAAGGCTAGCAAAGAGATCTACAAAACACACATATAACTCTGTGAGATGAATTCACAGAACACTAAGCAGTTTCTCAGAAAGCTTCTTTCCAGATTTCATCTGAGGATATTTCCTTTTCCACCATAGCCCTCTATGGGCTTCCAAATATCACTATGCCAATTCCACAAGAACTGTCTTAGCGAAAGGCTTCTTGAGGGGAAAGCTGTAACTCTGTGAGATGATTTCACAGAACACAAAGAAGTTTCTCAGAAAGCTTCTTTCTCTTTGTTATCGGAGGATATTTCCTTTGGCCCTATAGTCTTCAAAGGGATCCGAAATATCTGTTCTCAGATTCCACAGAAATAAGGCTAGAAAAGATAAATACGAAACACACATATAACTCTGTGAGATGAATTCACAGAACACTAAGCAGTTTCTCAGAAAGCTTCTTTCCAGATTTCATCTGAGGATATTTCCTTTTTTAACATAGCCCTCTATGGGCTTCCAAATATCACTTAGCCAATTCCACAAGAACTGTCTTAGCGAAAGGCTTCTTGAGGGGAAAGCTGTAACTCTGTGAGATGATTTCACAGAACACAAAGAAGTTTCTCAGAAAGCTTCTTTCTCTTTTTTATCGGAGAATATTCCCTTTGGCACTATAGTCTTCAAAGGGATCCGAAATATCTGTTCTCAGATTCCACAGAAAGAAGGCTAGCAAAGAGATCTATGAAACACAGATGTAACTCGGTGAGATGAATTCACAGAACACTAAGCAGTTTCTCAAAAAGGTTCTTTCCAGATTTCATCTTAGGATATTTCCTTTTTCACCATAGCCCTCTATGGGCTTCCAAATATCACTTTACCAATTCCACAAGAACTGTCTTAGCGAAAGGCTTCTTGAGGGGAAAGCTGCAACTCTGTGAGATGATTTCACAGAACACAAAGAAGTTTCTCAGAAAGCTTCTTTCTCTTTGTTATCGGAGGATATTTCCTTTGGAACTATAGTCTTCAAAGGGATCCGAAATATCTCTTCTCAGGTTCCACAGAAAGAAGGCTAGCAAAGAGATCTACGAAGCACAGATGTAACTCTGTGAAATGAATTAAAAGAACACTAAGCAGTTTCTCAGAAAGTTTCTTTCAAGATTTCATATGAGGATATTTCCTTTTTAACCATAGCCCTCTATGGGCTTCCAAATATCACTTTGCCAATTCCTCAAGAACTGTCTTAGCGAAAGGCTTCTTGAGGGGTAAGCTGTAACTCTGTGAGATGATTTCACAGAACACAAAGAAGTTTCTCTGAAAGCTTCTTTCTCTTTGTTATCGGAGGATATTTCCTTTGGCCCTATAGTCTTCAAAGGGATCCGAAATATCTGTTCTCAGATTCCACAGAAAGAAGGCTAGCTAAGAGATCCACGAAATAAAGATGTAACTCTGTGAGATGAATTAACAGAACACTAAGCAGTTTCTCAGAAAGCTTCTTTCCAGATTTCATCTGAGGATATTTCCTTTTTCACCATAGCCCTCTATGGGCTTCCAAATATCACTTTGCCAATTCCACAAGAACTGTCTTAGAGAAAGGCTTCTTGAGGGGGAAGCTGTAACTCTGTGAGATGATTTCACAGAACACAAAGAAGTTTCTCAGAAAGCTTCTTTCTCTTTGTTATCGGAGGATATTTCCTTTGGCCCAATAGTCTTCAAAGGGATCCGAAATATCTGTTCTCAGATTCCACAGAAAGAAGGCTAACAAAGAGGTCCAGGAAATACAGATGTAACTCTGTGAGATGAATTAACAGAACACTAAGCAGTTTCTCAGAAAGCTTCTTTACAGATTTCATCTGAGGATATTTCCTTTTTCACCATAGCCCTCTATGGGCTTCCAAATATCACTTTGCCAATTCCTCAAGAACTGTCTTAGCGAAAGGCTTCTTGAGGGGAAAGCTGTATCTCTGTGAGATGATTTCACAGAACACAAAGAAGTTTCTCAGAAAGCTTCTTTCTCTTTGTTATCGGAGGATATTTCCTTTGGCCCTATAGTCTTCAAAGGGATCCGATATATCTGTTCTCAGATTCCACAGAAAGAAGGCTAGCAAAGAGATCCACGAAATACAGATGTAACTCTGTGAGATGAATTAACAGAACACTAAGCAGTTTCTCAGAAAGCTTCTTTCCAGATTTCATCTGAGGATATTTCCTTTTTCACCATAGCCCTCTAAGGGCTTCCAAATATCAATTTGCCAATTCCACAAGAACTGTCTTAGCGAAAGGCTTCTTGAGGGGAAAGCTGTAACTCTGTGAGATGATTTCACAGAACACAAAGAAGCTTCTCAGAAAGTTTCTTTCTCTTTGTTATCGGAGGATATTTCCTTGGGCCATATGGTCTTCAAAGGGATCCGAAATATCTGTTCTCAGATTCCACAGAAATAAGGCTAGCAAAGAGATCTACGAAACACAGATGTAACTCTGTGAGATGAATTCACAGAACACTAAGCAGTTTCTCAGAAAGCTTCTTTCCAGATTTCATCTGAGGATATTTCCTTTTTCACCACAGCCCTCTATGGGCTTCCAAATATCACTTTGCCAATTCCACAAGAAGTGTCTTAGCGAAAGGCTTCTTGAGGGGAAAGCTGTAACTCTGTGAGATGATTTCACAGAACACAAAGAAGTTTCTCAGAAAGCTTCTTTCTCTTTGTTATCGGAGGATATTTCCTTTGGCCCTATAGACTTCAAAGGGATCCGAAATATCTGTTCTCAGATTCCACAGAAAGAATGCTAGCAAAGAGATCTACGAAACACAGATGTAACTCTGAGAGATGAATTCACAGAACACTAAGCAGTTTCTCAGAAAGCTTCTTTCCAGATTTCATCTGAGGATATTTCCTTTTTCACCATAGCCCTCTATGGGCTTCCAAATATCACTTTGCCAATTCCACAAGAACTGTCATAGCGAAAGGCTTCTTGAGGGGAAAGCTGTAACTCTGTGAGATGATTTCACAGAACACAAAGAACTTTCTCAGAAAGCTTCTTTCTCTTTGTTATCGGAGGATATTTCCTTTGGCCCTATAGTCTTCAAAGGGATCCGAAATATCTGTTCTCAGATTCCAGAGAAATAAGGCTAGCAAAGAGATCTACAAAACACACATATAACTCTGTGAGATGAATTCACAGAAAACTAAGCAGTTTCTCAGAAAGCTTCTTTCCAAATTTCATCTGAGGATATTTCCTTTTTCACCATAGCCCTCTATGGGCTCCAAATATCACTTTGCCAATTCCACAAGAACTGTCTTAGTGAAAGGCTTCTTGAGGGGAAAGCTGTAACTCTGTGAGATGATTTCACAGAACACAAAGAAGTTTCACAGAAAGCTTCTTTCTCTTTGTTATCGGAGGATATTTCCTTCGACCCTATAGTCTTTAAAGGGATCCGAAATATCTGTTCTCAGATTCCACAGAAAGAAGGCTAGCAAAGAGATATACGAAACACAGATGTATCTCTGTGAGATGAATTCACAGAACACTAAGCAGTTTCTCAGAAAGCTTCTTTCCAGATTTCATCTGAGGATATTTCCTTTTGCACCATAGCCCTCTATGGGCTTCCAAATATCACTTTGCCAATTCCACAAGAACTGTCTTAGAGAAAGGCTTCTTCAGGGGAAAGCTGTAACTCTGTGAGATGATATCACAGAACACAAAGAAGTTTCTCAGAAAGTTTCTTTCTCTTTGTTATCGGAGGATATTTCCGTTGGCACTATAGCCTTCAAAGGGATCCGAAATATCTGTTCTCAGATTCCACAGAAATAAGGCTAGCAAAGAGATCTACGAAACACAGATGTAACTCTGTGAGATGAATTCACAGAACACTAAGCAGTTTCTCAGAAAGCTTCTTTTTCAGATTTCATCTGAGGATATTTCCTTTTTCACCATAGCCCTCTATGGGCTTCCAAATATCACTTTGCCAATTCCACAAGAACTGTCTTAGCGAAAGGCTTCTTGAGGGGAAAGCTGTAACTCTGTGAGATGATTTCACAGAACACAAAGAAGTTTCTCAGAAAGCATCTTTCTCTTTGTTATCGGAGGATATTTCCTTTGGCCCTATAGTCTTCAAAGGGATCCGAATTATCTGTTCACAGATTCCACAGAAATAAGGCTAGCAAAGACAAATACGAAACACACATATAACTCTGTGAGATGAATTCACAGAACACTAAGCAGTTTCTCAGAAAGCTTCTTTCCAGATTTCATCTGAGGATATTTCCTTTTTCACCATAGCCCTCTATGGGCTTCCAAATATCACTTTGCCAATTCCACAAGAACTGTCTTAGCGAAAGGCTTCTTGATGGGAAAGCTGTAACTCTGTGAGATGATTTCACAGAACACAAAGAAGTTTCTCAGAAAGCTTCTTTCTCTTTGTTATCGGAGGATATTTCCTTTGGCCCTATAGTCTTCAAAGGGATCCGAAATATCTGTTCTCAGATTCCACAGAAAGAAGGCTAGCAAAGAGAAACACGAAACACAGATGTAACTCTGTGAGATGAATTCACGGAACACTAATCAGTTTCTCAGAAAGCTTCTTTCCAGATTTCATCTGAGGATATTTCCTTTTTCACCATAGCCCTCTAAGGGCTTCCAAATATCACTTTGCCAATTCCTCAAGAACTGTCTTAGCGAAAGGCTTCTTGAGGGGAAAGCTGTAACTCTGTGAGATGATTTCACAGAACACAAAGAAGTTTCTCAGAAAGTTTCTTTCTCTTTGTTATCGGAGGATATTTCCATTGGCCCTATTGTCTTCAAAGGGATCCGAAATATCTGTTCTCAGATTCCACAGAAAGAAGGCTAGCAAAGAGATCTACGAAACACAGATGTAACTCTGTGAGATGAATTCACAGAACACTAAGCAGTTTCTCAGAAAGCTTCTTTCCAGATTTCATCTGAGGATATTTCCTTTTTCAACATAGCCCTCTATGGGCTTCCAAATATCACTTTGCCAATTCCACAAGAACTGTCTTAGCGAAAGGCTTCTTGAGGGGAAAGCTGTAACTCTGTGAGACGATTTCAGAGAACACAAAGAAGTTTCTCAGAAAGCTTCTTTCTCTTTGTTATCGGAGGATATTTCCTTTGGCCCTATAGTCTTCAAAGGGATCCGAAATATCTGATCTCAGATTCCACAGAAAGAAGGCTAGCAAAGAGATCTACGAAACACAGATGTAACTCTGTGAGATGAATTCACAGAACACTAAGCAGTTTCTCAGAAAGCTTCTTTTTCAGATTTCCTCTGAGGATATTTCCTTTTTCACCATAGCCCTCTATGGGCTTCAAAATATCACTTAGCCAATTCCACAAGAACTGTCTTAGCGAAAGGCTTCTTGAGGGGAAAGCTGTAACTCTGTGAGATGATTTCACAGAACACAAAGAACTTTCTCAGAAAGCTTCTTTCTCTTTGTTATCGGAGGATATTTCCTTTGGCCCTATAGTCTTCAATGGGATCCGAATTATCTGTTCACAGATTCCACAGAAATAAGGCTAGCAACGATAAATAGGAAACACACATATAACTCTGTGAGATGAATTCACAGAACACTAAGCAGTTTCTCAGAAAGCTTCTTTCCAGATTTCATCTGAGGATATTTCCTTTTTCACCATAGCCCTCTATGGGCTTCCAAATATCACTTTGCCAATTCCACAAGAACTGTCTTAGCGAAAGGCTTCTTGATGGGAAAGCTGTAACTCTGTGAGATGATTTCACAGAACACAAAGAAGTTTCTCAGAAAGCTTCTTTCTCTTTGTTATCGGAGGATATTTCCTTTGGCCCTATAGTCTTCAAAGGGATCCGAAATATCTGTTCTCAGATTCCACAGAAAGAAGGCTAGCAAAGAGATCTACGAAACACAGATGTAACTCTGTGAGATGAATTCACAGAACACTAAGCAGTTTCTCAGAAAGCTTCTTTCCAGATTTCATCTGAGGATATTTCCTTTTTCACCATAGCCCTCTATGGGCTTCCAAATATCACTTTGCCAATTCCACAAGAACTGTCTTAGCGAAAGGCTTCTTGAGGGGAAAGCTGTAACTCTGTGAGATGATTTCACAGAACACAAAGAAGTTTCTCAGAAAGTTTCTTTCTCTTTGTTATCGGAGGATATTTCCATTGGCCCTATAGACTTCAAAGGGATCCGAAATATCTGTTCTCAGATTCCACAGAAAGAAGGCTAGCAAAGAGATCTACGAAACACAGATGTAACTCTGTGAGATGAATTCACAGAACACTAAGCAGTTTCTCAGAAAGCTTCTTTCCAGATTTCATATGAGGATATTTCCTTTTTCACCATAGCCCTCTATGGGCTTCCAAATATCACTTTGCCAATTCCACAAGAACTGTCTTAGCGAAAGGCTTCTTGAGGGGAAAGCTGTAACTCTGTGAGATGATTTCACAGAACACAAAGAAGTTTCTCAGAAAGCTTCTTTCTCTTTGTTATCGGAGGATATTTCCTTTGGCCCTATAGTCTTCAAAGGGATCCGAAATATCTGTTCTCAGATTCCACAGAAAGAAGGCTAGCAAAGAGATCTAGGAAACACAGATGTAACTCTGTGAGATGAATTCACAGAACACTAAGCAGTTTCTCAGAAAGCTTCTTTCCAGATTTCATCTGAGGATATTTCCTTTTTCACCATAGTCCTCTAAGGTCTTCCAAATATCACTTTGCCAATTCCTCAAGAACTGTCTTAGCGAAAGGCTTCTTGAGGGGAAAGCTGTAACTCTGTGAGATGATTTCACAGAACACAAAGAAGTTTCTCAGAAAGTTTCTTTCTCTTTGTTATCGGAGGATATTTCCATTGGCCCTATAGTCTTCAAAGAGATCCGAAATATCTGTTCTCAAATTCCACAGAAAGAAGGCTAGCAAAGATATCTACGAAACACAGATGTAACTCTGTGAGATGAATTAACAGAACCCTAAGCAGTTTCTCAGAAAGCTTCTTTCCAGATTTCATCTGAGGATATTTCCTTTTTCACCATAGCCCTCTATGGGCTTCCAAATATCACTTTGCCAATTCCACAAGAACTGTCTTAGCGAAAGGCTTCTCTAGGGGAAAGCTGTAACTCTGTGTGATGATTTCAGAGAACACAAAGAAGTTTCTCAGAAAGCTTCTTTCTCTTTGTTATCGGAGGATATTTCCTTTGGCCCTATAGTCTTCAAAGGGATCCGAAATATCTGTTCTCAGATTCCACAGAAAGAAAGCTAGCAAAGAGATCTACGAAACACAGATGTAACTCTGTGAGATGAATTCACAGAACACTAAGCAGTTTCTCAGAAAGCTTCTTTTTCAGATTTCATCTGATGATATTTCCTTTTTCACCATAGCCCTCTATGGGCTTCCAAATATCACTTTGCCAATTCCACAAGAACTGTCTTAGCGAAAGGCTTCTTGAGGGGAAAGCTGAACTCTGTGAGATGATTTCACAGAACACAAAGAAGTTTCTCAGAAAGCTTCTTTCTCTTTGTTATCGGAGAATATTTCCTTTGGCACTATAGTCTTCAAAGGGATCCGAAATATCTGTTCTCAGATTCCACAGAAAGAAGGCTAGCAAAGAGATCTACGAAACACAGATGTAACTCTGTGAGATGAATTCACAGAACACTAAGCAGTTTCTCAGAAAGCTTCTTTTTCAGATTTCATCTGAGGATATTTCCTTTTTCACCATAGCCCTCTATGGGCTTCCAAATATCACTTTGCCAATTCCACAAGAACTGTCTTAGCGAAAGGATTCTTGATGGGAAAGCTGTATCTTTGTGAGAAGATTTCACAGAACACAAAGAAGTTTCTCAGAAAGCTTCTTTCTCTTTGTTATCGGAGGATATTTCCTTTGGCCCTATGGTCTTCAAAGGGATCCGAAATATCTGTTCTCAGATTCCACAGAAAGAAGGCTAGCAAAGAGATCCACGAAATACAGATGTAACTCTGTGAGATGAATTAACAGAACACTAAGCAGTTTCTCAGAAAGCTTCTTTCCAGATTTCATCTGAGGATATTTCCTTTTTCACCATAGCCCTCTAAGGGCTTCCAAATATCACTTTGCCAATTCCACAAGAACTGTCTTAGCGAAAGGCTTCTTGAGGGGAAAGCTGTAACTCTGTGAGATGATTTCACAGAACACAAAGAAGTTTCTCAGAAAGCTTCTTTCTCTTTGTTATCGGAGGATATTTCCTTTGTCCCTATAGTCTTCAAAGGGATCCGAAGTATCTGTTCTCAGATTCCACAGAAAGAAGGCTAGCAAAGAGATCTACGAAACACAGATGTATCTCTGTGAGATGAATTCACAGAACACTAAGCAGTTTTTCAGAAAGCTTCTTTCCAGATTTCATCTGAGGATATTTCCTTTTTCACCATAGCCCTCTATGGGCTTCCAAATATCACTTTGCCAATTCCACAAGAACTGTCTTAGCGAAAGGCTTCTTGATGGGAAAGCTGTAACTCTGTGAGATGATTTCACAGAACACAAAGAAGTTTCTCAGAAAGCTTCTTTCTCTTTGTTATCGGAGGATATTTCCTTTGGCCCTATAGTCTTCAAAGGGATCCGAAATATCTGTTCTCAGATTCCACAGAAAGAAGGCTAGCAAAGAGATCTACGAAACACAGATGTAACTCTGTGAGATGAATTCACAGAACACTAAGCAGTTTCTCAGAAAGCTTCTTTCCAGATTTCATCTGAGGATATTTCCTTTTTCACCATAGCCCTCTATGGGCTTCCAAATATCACTTTGCCAATTCCACAAGAACTGTCTTAGCGAAAGGCTTCTTGAGGGGAAAGCTGTAACTCTGTGAGATGATTTCACAGAACACAAAGAAGTTTCTCAGAAAGTTTCTTTCTCTTTGTTATCGGAGGATATTTCCATTGGCCCTATAGTCTTCAAAGGGATCCGAAATATCTGTTCTCAGATTCCACAGAAAGAAGGCTAGCAAAGAGATCTACGAAACACAGATGTAACTCTGTGAGATGAATTCACAGAACACTAAGCAGTTTCTCAGAAAGCTTCTTTCCAGATTTCATATGAGGATATTTCCTTTTTCACCATAGCCCTCTATGGGCTTCCAAATATCACTTTGCCAATTCCACAAGAACTGTCTTAGCGAAAGGCTTCTTGAGGGGAAAGCTGTAACTCTGTGAGATGATTTCACAGAACACAAAGAAGTTTCTCAGAAAGCATCTTTCTCTTTGTTATCGGAGGATATTTCCTTTGGCCCTATAGTCTTCAAAGGGATCCGAAATATCTGTTCTCAGATTCCACAGAAAGAAGGCTAGCAAAGAGATCTACGAAACACAGATGTAACTCTGTGAGATGAATTCACAGAACACTAAGCAGTTTCTCAGAAAGCTTCTTTCCAGATTTCATCTGAGGATATTTCCTTTTTCACCATAGCCCTCTAAGGGCTTCCAAATATCACTTTGCCAATTCCTCAAGAACTGTCTTAGCGAAAGGCTTCTTGAGGGGAAAGCTGTAACTCTGTGAGATGATTTCACAGAACACAAAGAAGTTTCTCAGAAAGTTTCTTTCTCTTTGTTATCGGAGGATATTTCCATTGGCCCTATAGTCTTCAAGAGATCCGAAATATCTGTTCTCAAATTCCACAGAAAGAAGGCTAGCAAAGAGATCTACGAAACACAGATGTAACTCTGTGAGATGAATTCACAGAACACTAAGCAGTTTCTCAGAAAGCTTCTTTTCAGATTTCATCTGAGGATATTTCCTTTTTCACCATAGCCCTCTATGGGCTTCCAAATATCACTTTGCCAATTCCACAAGAACTGTCTTAGCGAAAGGCTTCTTGAGGGGAAAGCTGTAACTCTGTGAGATGATTTCACAGAACACAAAGAAGTTTCTCAGAAAGCTTCTTTCTCTTTGTTATCGGAGGATATTTCCTTTGGCCCTATAGTCTTCAAAGGGATCCGAAATATCTTTTCTCAGATTCCAGAGAAATAAGGCTAGCAAAGAGATCTACAAAACACACATATAACTCTGTGAGATGAATTAACAGAACCCTAAGCAGTTTCTCAGAAAGCTTCTTTCCAGATTTCATCTGAGGATATTTCCTTTTTCACCATAGCCCTCTATGGGCTTCCAAATATCACTTTGCCAATTCCACAAGAACTGTCTTAGCGAAAGGCTTCTTGAGGGGAAAGCTGTAATTCTGTGTGATGATTTCAGAGAACACAAAGAAGTTTCTCAGAAAGCTTCTTTCTCTTTGTTATCGGAGGATATTTCCTTTGGCCCTATAGTCTTCAAAGGGATCCGAAATATCTGTTCTCAGATTCCACAGAAAGAAAGCTAGCAAAGAGATCTACGAAACACAGATGTAACTCTGTGAGATGAATTCACAGAACACTAAGCAGTTTCTCAGAAAGCTTCTTTTTCAGATTTCATCTGATGATATTTCCTTTTTCACCATAGCCCTTTATGGGCTTCCAAATATCACTTTGCCAATTCCACAAGAACTGTCTTAGCGAAAGGCTTCTTGAGGGGAAAGCTGAACTCTGTGAGATGATTTCACAGAACACAAAGAAGTTTCTCAGAAAGCTTCTTTCTCTTTGTTATAGGAGGATATTTCCTTTGGCCCTATAGTCTTCAAAGGGATCCGAAATATCTGTTCTCAGATTCCACAGAAAGAAGGCTAGCAAAGAGATCTACGAAACACAGATGTAACTCTGTGAGATGAATTCACAGAACCCTAAGCAGTTTCTCAGAAAGCTTCTTTTTCAGATTTCATCTGAGGATATTTCCTTTTTCACCATAGCCCTCTAAGGGCTTCCAAATATCACTTTGCCAATTCCACAAGAACTGTCTTAGCGAAAGGCTTCTTGAGGGGAAAGCTGTAACTCTGTGAGATGATTTCACAGAACACAAAGAAGTTTCTCAGAAAGCTTCTTTCTCTTTGTTATCGGAGGATATTTCCTTTTTCCCTATAGTCTTCAAAGGGATCCGAAGTATCTGTTCTCAGATTCCACAGAAAGAAGGCTAGCAAAGAGATCTACGAAACACTGATGTAGCTCTGTGAGATGAATTCACAGAACACTAAGCAGTTTCTCAGAAAGCTTCTTTCCAGATTTCATCTGAGGATATTTCCTTTTTCACCATAGCCCTCTATGGGCTTCCAAATATCACTTTGCCAATTCCACAAGAACTGTCTTAGCGAAAGGCTTCTTCAGGGGAAAGCTGTAACTCTGTGAGATGATTTCACAGAACACAAAGAAGTTTCTCAGAAAGCTTCTTTCTCTTTGTTATCGGAGGATATTTCCTTTGGCCCTATAGTCTTCAAAGGGATCCGAAATATCTGTTCTCAGATTCCACAGAAATAAGGCTAGCAAAGAGATCTACGAAAAACAGATGTAACTCTGTGAGATGAATTAACAGAACACTAAGCAGTTTCTCAGAAAGCTTCTTTCCATATTTCATCTTAGGATATTTCCTTTTTCACCATAGCCCTCTATGGGCTTCCAAATATCACTTTGCCAATTCCACAAGAACTGACTTAGCGAAAGGCTTCTTGAGGGGAAAGCTGTAATTCTGTGAGATGATTTCACAGAACACAAAGAAATTTCTCAGAAAGTTTCTTTCTCTTTGTTATCGGAGGATATTTCCTTTGGCCCTATAGTCTTCAAAGGGATCCGAAATATCTGTTCTCAGATTCCACAGAAATGAGGCTCGCAAAGAGATCTACGAAACACCGATGTAACTCTTTGATCTGAATTCATAGAACACTAAGCAGTTTCTCAGAAAGCTTCTTTCCAGATTTCACCTAAGGATAATTCCCTTTTCACCATAGCCCTCTAAGGGCTTCCAAATATCACTTTGCCAATTCCACAAGAACTGTCTTAGCGAAAGGCTTCTTCAGGGGAAAGCTGTAACTCTGTGAGATGATTTCACAGAACACAAAGAAGTTTCTCAGAAAGCTTCTTTCTCTTTGTTATCGGAGGATATTTCCTTTGGCCCTATAGTCTTAAAAGGGATCCGCAATATCTTTTCTCAGATTCCAGAGAAATAAGGCTAGCAAAGAGATCTACAAAACACACATATAACTCTGTGAGATGAATTAACAGAACCCTAAGCAGTTTCTCAGAAAGCTTCCTTCCAGATTTCATCTGAGGATATTTCCTTTTTCACCATAGCCCTCTTTGGGCTTCCAAATATCACTTTGCCAATTCCACAAGAACTGTCTTAGCGAAAGGCTTCCTGAGGGGAAAGCTGTAACTCTGTGTGATGATTTCAGAGAACACAAAGAAGTTTCTCAGAAAGCTTCTTTCTCTTTGTTATCGGAGGATATTTCCTTTGGCCCTATAGTCTTCAAAGGGATCCGAAATATCTGTTCTCAGATTCCACAGAAAGAAGGCTAGCAAAGAGATCTACGAAACACAGATGTAACTCTGTGAGATGAATTCACAGAACACTAAGCAGTTTCTCAGAAAGCTTCTTTCCAGATTTCATCTGAGGATATTTCCTTTTTCACCATAGCCCTCTAAGGGCTTCCAAATATCACTTTGCCAATTCCTCAAGAACTGTCTTAGCGAAAGGCTTCTTGAGGGGAAAGCTGTAACTCTGTGAGATGATTTCACAGAACACAAAGAAGTTTCTCAGAAAGTTTCTTTCTCTTTGTTATCGGAGGATATTTCCATTGGCCCTATAGTCTTCAAAGGGATCCGAAATATCTGTTCTCAAATTCCACAGAAAGAAGGTTAGCAAAGAGATCTACGAAACACAGATGTAACTCTGTGAGATGAATTCACAGAACACTAAGCAGTTTCTCAGAAAGCTTCTTTTCAGATTTCATCTGAGGATATTTCCTTTTTCACCATAGCCCTCTATGGGCTTCCAAATATCACTTTGCCAATTCCACAAGAACTGTGTTAGCGAAAGGCTTCTTGAGGGGAAAGCTGTAACTCTGTGAGATGATTTCACAGAACACAAAGAACTTCCTCAGAAAGCTTCTTTCTCTTTGTTATCGGAGGATATTTCCTTTGGCCCTATAGTCTTCAAAGGGATCCGAAATATCTTTTCTCAGATTCCAGAGAAATAAGGCTAGCAAAGAGATCTACAAAACACACATATAACTCTGTGAGATGAATTAACAGAACCCTAAGCAGTTTCTCAGAAAGCTTCTTTCCAGATTTCATCTGAGGATATTTCCTTTTTCACCATAGCCCTCTATGGGCTTCCAAATATCACTTTGCCAATTCCACAAGAACTGTCTTAGCGAAAGGCTTCTTCAGGGGAAAGCTGTAACTCTGTGAGATGATTTCACAGAACACAAAGAAGTTTCTCAGAAAGCTTCTTTCTCTTTGTTATCGGAGGATATTTCCTTTGGCCCTATAGTCTTCAAAGGGATCCGAAATATCTGTTCTCAGATTCCACAGAAAGAAAGCTAGCAAAGAGATCTACGAAACACAGATGTAACTCTGTGAGATGAATTCACAGAACACTAAGCAGTTTCTCAGAAAGCTTCTTTTTCAGATTTCATCTGATGATATTTCCTTTTTCACCTTAGCCCTCTATGGGCTTCCAAATATCACTTTGCCAATTCCACAAGAACTGTCTTAGCGAAAGGCTTCTTGAGGGGAAAGCTGAACTCTGTGAGATGATTTCACAGAACACAAAGAAGTTTCTCAGAAAGCTTCTTTCTCTTTGTTATCGGAGAATATTTCCTTTGGCCCTATAGTCTTCAAAGGGATCCGAAATATCTGTTCTCAGATTCCACAGAAAGAAGGCTAGCAAAGAGATCTACGAAACACAGATGTAACACTGTGAGATGAATTCACAGAACACTAAGCAGTTTCTCAGAAAGCTTCTTTTTCAGATTTCATCTGAGGATATTTCCTTTTTCACCATAGCCCTCTATGGGCTTCCAAATATCACTTTGCCAATTCCACAAGAACTGTCTTAGCGAAAGGATTCTTGATGGGAAAGCTGTATCTTTGTGAGAAGATTTCACAGAACACAAAGAAGTTTCTCAGAAAGCTTCTTTCTCTTTGTTATCGGAGGATATTTCCTTTGGCCCTATGGTCTTCAAAGGGATCCGAAATATCTGTTCTCAGATTCCACAGAAAGAAGGCTAGCAAAGAGATCCACGAAATACAGATGTAACTCTGTGAGATGAATTAACAGAACACTAAGCAGTTTCTCAGAAAGCTTCTTTCCAGATTTCATCTGAGGATATTTCCTTTTTCACCATAGCCCTCTAAGGGCTTCCAAATATCACTTTGCCAATTCCACAAGAACTGTCTTAGCGAAAGGCTTCTTGAGGGGAAAGCTGTAACTCTGTGAGATGATTTCACAGAACACAAAGAAGTTTCTCAGAAAGCTTCTTTCTCTTTGTTATCGGAGGATATTTCCTTTGTCCCTATAGTCTTCAAAGGGATCCGAAGTATCTGTTCTCAGATTCCACAGAAAGAAGGCTAGCAAAGAGATCTACGAAACACAGATGTATCTCTGTGAGATGAATTCACAGAACACTAAGCAGTTTTTCAGAAAGCTTCTTTCCAGATTTCATCTGAGGATATTTCCTTTTTCACCATAGCCCTCTATGGGCTTCCAAATATCACTTTTCCAATTCCACAAGAACTGTCTTAGCGAAAGGCTTCTTCAGCGGAAAGCTGTAACTCTGTGAGATGATTTCACAGAACACAAAGAAGTTTCTCAGAAAGCTTCTTTCTCTTTGTTATCGGAGGATATTTCCTTTGGCCCTATAGTCTTCAAAGGGATCCGAAATATCTGTTCTCAGATTCCACAGAAATAAGGCTAGCAAAGAGATCTACGAAAAACAGATGTAACTCTGTGAGATGAATTAACAGAACACTAAGCAGTTTCTCAGAAAGCTTCTTTCCAGATTTCATCTTAGGATATTTCCTTTTTCACCATAGCCCTCTATGGGCTTCCAAATATCACTTTGCCAATTCCACAAGAACTGACTTAGCGAAAGGCTTCTTGAGGGGAAAGCTGTAATTCTGTGAGATGATTTCACAGAACACAAAGAAATTTCTCAGAAAGTTTCTTTCTCTTTGTTATCGGAGGATATTTCCTTTGGCCCTATAGTCTTCAAAGGGATCCGAAATATCTGTTCTCAGATTACACAGAAAGGAGGCTCGCAAAGAGATCTACGAAACACAGATGTAACTCTTTGATCTGAATTCACAGAACACTAAGCAGTTTCTCAGAAAGCTTCTTTCCAGATTTCACCTGAGGATATTTCCCTTTTCACCATAGCCCTCTAAGGGCTTCCAAATATCACTTTGCCAATTCCACAAGAACTGTCTTAGCGAAAGGCTTCTTGAGGGGAAAGCTGTAACTCTGTGAGATGATTTCACAGAACACAAAGAAGTTTCTCAGAAAGCTTCTTTCTCTTTGTTATCGGAGGATATTTCCTTTGGCCCTAAAATCTTCAAAGGGATCCGAAATATCTGTTCTCAGATTCCACAGAAAGAAGGCTAGCAAAGAGATCCACGAAATACAGATGTAACTCTGTGAGATGAATTAACAGAACACTAAGCATTTTCTCAGAAAGCTTCATTCCTGATTTCATCTGAGGATATTTCCTTTTTCACCATAGCCCTCTATGGGCTTCCAAATATCACTTTGCCAATTCCACAAGAACTGTCTTAGCGAAAGGCTTCTTGAGGGGAAAGCTGTAACTCTGTGAGATGATTTCAGAGAACACAAAGAAGTTTCTCAGAAAGCTTCTTTCTCTTTTTTATCGGAGGATATTTTCTTTGGCCCTATAGTCTTCAAAGGGATCCGTAATATCTGTTCTCAGATTCCACAGAAATAAGGCTAGCAAAGATAAATACGAAACACACATATAACTCTGTGAGATGAATTCACAGAACACTAAGCAGTTTCTCAGAAAGCTTCTTTCCAGATTTCATCTGAGGATATTTCCTTTTTCAACATAGCCCTCTATGGGCTTCCAAATATCCCTTTGCCAATTCCACAAGAACTGTCTTAGCGAAAGGCTTCTTGAGGGGAAAGCTGTAACTCTGTGAGATGATTTCGCCGAACACAAAGAAGTTTCTCAGAAAGCTTCTTTCTCTTTGTTATCGGAGGATATTTTCTTTGGCCCTATATTCTTCAAAGGGATCGGAAATATCTGTTCTCAGATTCCAGATAAATAGGGCTAGCAAAGAGATCTACAAAACACACATATAACTCTGTGAGATGAATTAACAGAACACTAAGCAGTTTCTCAGAAAGCTTCTTTCCAGATTTCATCTGAGGATATTTCCTTTTTCACCATAGCCCTCTATGGGCTCCCAAATATCACTTTGCCAATTCCACAAGAACTGTCTTAGCGAAAGGCTTCTTGAGGGGAAAGCTGTAACTCTGTGAGATGATTTCACAGAACACCAAGAAGTTTCTCAGAAAGTTTCTTTCTCTTTGTTATCGGAGGATATTTCCATTGGCCCTATAGTCTTCAAAGGGATCCGAAATATCTGTTCTCAGATTCCACAGAAAGAAGGCTAGCAAAGAGATCCTCGAAATACAGATGTAACTCTGTGAGATGAATTCACAGAACACTAAGCAGTTTTTCAGAAAGCTTCTTTCCAGATTTCATCTGAGGATATTTCCTTTTTCACCATAGCCCTCTAAGGGCTTCCAAATATCACTTTGCCAATTCCACAAGAACTGTCTTAGCGAAAGGCTTCTTCAGGGGAAAGCTGTAACTCTGTGAGATGATTTCACAGAACAAAAAGAAGTTTCTCAGAAAGCTTCTTTCTCTTTGTTATCGGAGGATATTTCCTTTGGCCCTATAGTCTTCAAAGGGATCCGAAATATCTGTTCTCAGATTCCACAGAAATAAGGGTAGCAAAGAGATCCACGAAATACAGATGTAACTCTGTGAGATGAATTAACAGAACTATAAGCAGTTTCTCAGAAAGCTTCATTCCTGATTTCATCTGAGGATATTTCCTTTTTCACCATAGCCCTCTATGGGCTTCCAAATATCACTTTGCCAATTCCACAAGAACTGTCTTAGCGAAAGGCTTCTTGAGGGGAAAGCTGTAACTCTGTGAGATGATTTCACAGAACACAAAGAAGTTTCTCAGAAAGCTTCTTTCTCTTTTTTATCGGAGGATATTTTCATTGGCCCTATAGTCTTCAAAGGGATCCGTAATATCTGTTCTCAGATTCCACAGAAATAAGGCTAGCAAAGATAAATACGAAACACACATATAACTCTGTGAGATGAATTCACAGAACACTAAGCAGTTTCTCAGAAAGCTACTTTCCAGATTTCATCTGAGGATATTTCCTTTTTCACCATAGCCCTCTATGGGCTTCCAAATATCACTTTGCCAATTCCACAAGAACTGTCTTAGCGAAAGGCTTCTTGAGGGGAAAGTTGTAACTCTGTGAGATGATTTCACAGAACACAAAGAAGTTTCTCAGAAAGCTTCTTTCTCTTTGTTATCGGAGGATATTTCCTTTGGCCCTATAGTCTTCAAAGGGATCCGAAATATCTGTTCTCAGATTCCAGATAAATAGGGCTAGCAAAGAGATCTACAAAACACACATATAACTCTGTGAGATGAATTAACAGAACACTAAGCAGTTTCTCAGAAAGCTTCTTTCCAGATTTCATCTGAGGATATTTCCTTTTTCACCATAGCCCTCTATGGGCTTCCAAATATCACTATGCCAATTCCACAAGAACTGTCTTAGCGAAAGGCTTCTTGAGGGGAAAGCTGTAACTCTGTGAGATGATTTCACAGAACACAAAGAAGTTTCTCAGAAAGCTTCTTTCTCTTTTTTATCGGAGGATATTTCCTTTGGCCCTATAGTCTTCAAAGGGATCCGAAATATCTGTTCTCAGATTCCACAGAAAGAAGGGTAGCAAAGAGATCCACGAAATACAGATGTAACTCTGTGAGATGAATTAACAGAACACTAAGCAGTTTCTCAGAAAGCTTCATTCCTGATTTCATCTGAGGATATTTCCTTTTTCACCATAGCCCTCTATGGGCTTCCAAATATCACTTTGCCAATTCCACAAGAACTGTCTTAGCGAAAGGCTTCTTGAGGGGAAAGCTGTAACTCTGTGAGATGATTTCACAGAACACAAAGAAGTTTCTCAGAAAGCTTCTTTCTCTTTTTTATCGGAGGATATTTTCATTGGCCCTATAGTCTTCAAAGGGATCCGTAATATCTGTTCTCAGATTCCACAGATAAGGCTAGCAAAGATAAATACGAAACACACATATAACTCTGTGAGATGAATTCACAGAACACTAAGCAGTTTCTCAGAAAGCTACTTTCCAGATTTCATCTGAGGATATTTCCTTTTTCACCATAGCCCTCTATGGGCTTCCAAATATCACTTTGCCAATTCCACAAGAACTGTCTTAGCGAAAGGCTTCTTGAGGGGAAAGTTGTAACTCTGTGAGATGATTTCACAGAACACAAAGAAGTTTCTCAGAAAGCTTCTTTCTCTTTGTTATCGGAGGATATTTCCTTTGGCCCTATAGTCTTCAAAGGGATCCGAAATATCTGTTCTCAGATTCCAGATAAATAGGGCTAGCAAAGAGATCTACAAAACACACATATAACTCTGTGAGATGAATTAACAGAACACTAAGCAGTTTCTCAGAAAGCTTCTTTCCAGATTTCATCTGAGGATATTTCCTTTTTCACCATAGCACTCTATGGGCTTCCAAATATCACTTTGCCAATTCCACAAGAACTGTCTTAGCGAAAGGCTTCTTGAGGGGAAAGCTGTAACTCTGTGAGATGATTTCACAGAACACAAAGAAGTTTCTCAGATAGCTTCTTTCTCTTTGTTATCGGAGGATATTTCCTTTGGCCCTATAGTCTTCAAAGGGATCCAAAATATCTGTTCTCAGATTCCACAGAAATAAGGCTAGCAAAGAGATCTACGAAACACAGATGTAACTCTGTGAGATGAATTAACAGAACACTAAGCAGTTTCTCAGAAAGCTTCTTTCCAGATTTCATCTGAGGATATTTCCTTTTTCACCATAGCCCTCTATGGGCTTCCAAATATCACTTTGCCAATTCCACAAGAACTGTCTTAGCGAAAGGCTTCTTGAGGGGAAAGCTGTAACTCTGTGAGACGATTTCACAGAACTCAAAGAAGTTTCTCAGAAAGCTTCTTTCTCTTTGTTATCGGAGGATATTTCCTTTGGCCCTATAGTCTTCAAAGGGATCCGAAATATCTGTTCTCAGATTCCACAGAAAGAAGGCTAGCAAAGAGGTCCACGAAATACAGATGTAACTCTGTGAGACGAATTCACAGAACACTAAGCAGTTTCTCAGAAAGCTTCTTTTCAGATTTCATCTGAGGATATTTCCTTTTTTCACCATAGCCCTCTATGGGCTTCCAAATATCACTTTGCCAATTCCTCAAGAACTGTCTTAGCGAAAGGCTTCTTGAGTGGAAAGCTGTAACTCTGTGAGATGATTTCACAGAACACAAAGAAGTTTCTCAGAAATCTTCTTTCTCTTTGTTAACGGAGGATATTTCCTTTGGCCCTATGGTCTTCAAAGGGATCCGAAATATCTGCTCTCAGATTCCACAGAAAGAAGGCTAGCAAAGAGATACACGAAATACAGATGTAACTCTGTGAGATGAATTCACAGAACACTGAGCAGTTTCTCAGAAAGCTTCTTTCCAGATTTCATCTGAGGATATTTCCTTTTTCACCATAGCCCTTTATGGGCTTCCAAATATCACTTTGCCAATTCCACAAGAACTGTCTTAGCGAAAGGCTTCTTGAGGGGAAAGCTGTAACTCTGTGAGATGATTTCACAGAACACAAAGAAGTTTCTCAGAAAGCTTCTTTCTCTTTGTTATCAGAGGATATTTCCTTTGGCCCTATGGTCTTCAAAGGGATCCGAAATATCTGTTCTCAGATTCCACAGAAATAAGGCTAGCAAAGAGATCTACGAAACACAGTTGTAACTCTGTGAGATGAATTCACAGAACACTAAGCAGTTTCTCAGAAAGCTTCTTTCCAGATTTCATCTGAGGATATTTCCTTTTTCACCATAGCCCTCTATGGGCTTCCAAATATCACTATGCCAATTCCACAAGAACTGTCTTAGCGAAAGGCTTCTTGAGGGGAAAGCTGTAACTCTGTGAGATGATTTCACAGAACACAAAGAAGTTTCTCAGAAAGCTTCTTTCTCTTTTTTATCGGAGGATATTTCCTTTGGCCCTATAGTCTTCAAAGGGATCCGAAATATCTGTTCTCAGATTCCACAGAAAGAAGGGTAGCAAAGAGATCCACGAAATACAGATGTAACTCTGTGAGATGAATTAACAGAACACTAAGCAGTTTCTCAGAAAGCTTCATTCCTGATTTCATCTGAGGATATTTCCTTTTTCACCATAGCCCTCTATGGGCTTCCAAATATCACTTTGCCAATTCCACAAGAACTGTCTTAGCGAAAGGCTTCTTGAGGGGAAAGCTGTAACTCTGTTAGATGATTTCACAGAACACAAAGAAGTTTCTCAGAAAGCTTCTTTCTCTTTGTTATCGGAGGATATTTTCTTTGGCCCTTTAGTCTTCAAAGGGATCCCTAATATCTGTTCTCAGACTCCACAGAAATAAGGCTAGCAAAGAGATCTACGAAATACAGATATAACTCTGTGAGATGAATTCACAGAACACTAAGCAGTTTCTCAGAAAGCTTCTTTCCAGATTTCATCTGAGGATATTTCCTTTTTCACCATAGCCCTCTATGGGCTTCCAAATATCACTTTGCCAATTCCACAAGAACTGTCTAAGCGAAAGGCTTCTTGAGGGGAAAGCTGTAACTCTGTGAGATGATTTCACAGAACACAAAGAAGTTTCTCAGAAAGCTTCTTTCTCTTTGTTATCGGAGGATATTTCCTTTGGCCCTATAGTCTTCAAAGGGATCCGAAATATCTTTTCTCAGATTCCAGAGAAATAAGGCTAGCAAAGAGATCTACAAAACACACATATAACTCTGTGAGATGATTTCACAGAACACAAAGAAGTTTCTCAGAAAGCTTCTTTCTCTTTTTTATCGGAGGATATTTCCTTTGGCCCTATAGTCTTCAAAGGGATCCGAAATATCTGTTCTCAGATTCCACAGAAAGAAGGGTAGCAAAGAGATCCACGAAATACAGATGTAACTCTGTGAGATGAATTAACAGAACACTAAGCAGTTTCTCAGAAAGCTTCATTCCTGATTTCATCTGAGGATATTTCCTTTTTCACCATAGCCCTCTATGGGCTTCCAAATATCACTTTGCCAATTCCACAAGAACTGTCTTAGCGAAAGGCTTCTTGAGGGGAAAGCTGTAACTCTGTGAGATGATTTCACAGAACACAAAGAAGTTTCTCAGAAAGCTTCTTTCTCTTTTTTATCGGAGGATATTTTCATTGGCCCTATAGTCTTCAAAGGGATCCGTAATATCTGTTCTCAGATTCCACAGATAAGGCTAGCAAAGATAAATACGAAACACACATATAACTCTGTGAGATGAATTCACAGAACACTAAGCAGTTTCTCAGAAAGCTACTTTCCAGATTTCATCTGAGGATATTTCCTTTTTCACCATAGCCCTCTATGGGCTTCCAAATATCACTTTGCCAATTCCACAAGAACTGTCTTAGCGAAAGGCGTCTTGAGGGGAAAGTTGTAACTCTGTGAGATGATTTCACAGAACACAAAGAAGTTTCTCAGAAAGCTTCTTTCTCTTTGTTATCGGAGGATATTTCCTTTGGCCCTATAGTCTTCAAAGGGATCCGAAATATCTGTTCTCAGATTCCAGATAAATAGGGCTAGCAAAGAGATCTACAAAACACACATATAACTCTGTGAGATGAATTAACAGAACACTAAGCAGTTTCTCAGAAAGCTTCTTTCCAGATTTCATCTGAGGATATTTCCTTTTTCACCATAGCACTCTATGGGCTTCCAAATATCACTTTGCCAATTCCACAAGAACTGTCTTAGCGAAAGGCTTCTTGAGGGGAAAGCTGTAACTCTGTGAGATGATTTCACAGAACACAAAGAAGTTTCTCAGATAGCTTCTTTCTCTTTGTTATCGGAGGATATTTCCTTTGGCCCTATAGTCTTCAAAGGGATCCGAAATATCTGTTCTCAGATTCCACAGAAATAAGGCTAGCAAAGAGATCTACGAAACACAGATGTAACTCTGTGAGATGAATTAACAGAACACTAAGCAGTTTCTCAGAAAGCTTCTTTCCAGATTTCATCTGAGGATATTTCCTTTTTCACCATAGCCCTCTATGGGCTTCCAAATATCACTTTGCCAATTCCACAAGAACTGTCTTAGCGAAAGGCTTCTTGAGGGGAAAGCTGTAACTCTGTGAGACGATTTCACAGAACTCAAAGAAGTTTCTCAGAAAGCTTCTTTCTCTTTGTTATCGGAGGATATTTCCTTTGGCCCTATAGTCTTCAAAGGGATCCGAAATATCTGTTCTCAGATTCCACAGAAAGAAGGCTAGCAAAGAGGTCCACGAAATACAGATGTAACTCTGTGAGACGAATTCACAGAACACTAAGCAGTTTCTCAGAAAGCTTCTTTTCAGATTTCATCTGAGGATATTTCCTTTTTTCACCATAGCCCTCTATGGGCTTCCAAATATCACTTTGCCAATTCCTCAAGAACTGTCTTAGCGAAAGGCTTCTTGAGTGGAAAGCTGTAACTCTGAGAGATGATTTCACAGAACACAAAGAAGTTTCTCAGAAATCTTCTTTCTCTTTGTTAACGGAGGATATTTCCTTTGGCCCTATGGTCTTCAAAGGGATCCGAAATATCTGCTCTCAGATTCCACAGAAAGAAGGCTAGCAAAGAGATACACGAAATACAGATGTAACTCTGTGAGATGAATTCACAGAACACTGAGCAGTTTCTCAGAAAGCTTCTTTCCAGATTTCATCTGAGGATATTTCCTTTTTCACCATAGCCCTTTATGGGCTTCCAAATATCACTTTGCCAATTCCACAAGAACTGTCTTAGCGAAAGGCTTCTTGAGGGGAAAGCTGTAACTCTGTGAGATGATTTCACAGAACACAAAGAAGTTTCTCAGAAAGCTTCTTTCTCTTTGTTATCAGAGGATATTTCCTTTGGCCCTATGGTCTTCAAAGGGATCCGAAATATCTGTTCTCAGATTCCACAGAAATAAGGCTAGCAAAGAGATCTACGAAACACAGTTGTAACTCTGTGAGATGAATTCACAGAACACTAAGCAGTTTCTCAGAAAGCTTCTTTCCAGATTTCATCTGAGGATATTTCCTTTTTCACCATAGCCCTCTATGGGCTTCCAAATATCACTATGCCAATTCCACAAGAACTGTCTTAGCGAAAGGCTTCTTGAGGGGAAAGCTGTAACTCTGTGAGATGATTTCACAGAACACAAAGAAGTTTCTCAGAAAGCTTCTTTCTCTTTTTTATCGGAGGATATTTCCTTTGGCCCTATAGTCTTCAAAGGGATCCGAAATATCTGTTCTCAGATTCCACAGAAAGAAGGGTAGCAAAGAGATCCACGAAATACAGATGTAACTCTGTGAGATGAATTAACAGAACACTAAGCAGTTTCTCAGAAAGCTTCATTCCTGATTTCATCTGAGGATATTTCCTTTTTCACCATAGCCCTCTATGGGCTTCCAAATATCACTTTGCCAATTCCACAAGAACTGTCTTAGCGAAAGGCTTCTTGAGGGGAAAGCTGTAACTCTGTGAGATGATTTCACAGAACACAAAGAAGTTTCTCAGAAAGCTTCTTTCTCTTTGTTATCGGAGGATATTTTCTTTGGCCCTTTAGTCTTCAAAGGGATCCCTAATATCTGTTCTCAGACTCCACAGAAATAAGGCTAGCAAAGAGATCTACGAAATACAGATATAACTCTGTGAGATGAATTCACAGAACACTAAGCAGTTTCTCAGAAAGCTTCTTTCCAGATTTCATCTGAGGATATTTCCTTTTTCACCATAGCCCTCTATGGGCTTCCAAATATCACTTTGCCAATTCCACAAGAACTGTCTAAGCGAAAGGCTTCTTGAGGGGAAAGCTGTAACTCTGTGAGATGATTTCACAGAACACAAAGAAGTTTCTCAGAAAGCTTCTTTCTCTTTGTTATCGGAGGATATTTCCTTTGGCCCTATAGTCTTCAAAGGGATCCGAAATATCTTTTCTCAGATTCCAGAGAAATAAGGCTAGCAAAGAGATCTACAAAACACACATATAACTCTGTGAGATGAATTCACAGAACACTAAGCAGTTTCTCAGAAAGCTTCTTTCCAGATTTCATTTGAGGATATTTCCTTTTTCACCATAGCCCTCTATGGGCTTCCAAATATCACTTTGCCAATTCCACAAGAACTGTCTTAGCGAAAGGCTTCCTGAGGGGAAAGCTGTAACTCTGTGAGATGATTTCAGAGAACACAAACAAGTTTCTCAGAAAGCTTCTTTCTCTTTGTTATCCGAGGATATTTCCTTTGGCCCTGTAGTCTTCAAAGGGATCCGAAATATCTGTTCTCAGATTCCACAGAAATAAGGCTAGCAAAGAGATCTACGAAACACAGATGTAACTCTGTGAGATGAATTCACAGAACACTAAGCAGTTTCTCAGAAAGCTTCTTTCCAGATTTCATCTGAGGATATTTCCTTTTTCACCATAGCCCTCTATGGGCTTCCAAATATCACTTTGCCAATTCCACAAGAACTGTCTTAGCGAAAGGCTTCTTGAGGGGAAAGCTGTAACTCTGTGAGATGATTTCACAGAACACAAGGAAGTTTCTCAGAAAGCTTCTTTCTCTTTGTTATCGGAGGATATTTCCTTTGGCCCTATAGTCTTCAAAGGGATCCGAATTATCTGTTCACAGATTCCACAGAAATAAGGCTAGCAAAGATAAATACGAAACACACATATAACTCTGTGAGATGAATTCACAGAACACTAAGCAGTTTCTCAGAAAGCTTCTTTCCAGATTTCATCTGAGGATATTTCCTTTTTCACCATAGCCCTCTATGGGCTTCCAAATATCAATTTGCCAATTCCACAAGAACTGTCTTAGCGAAAGGCTTCTTGATGGGAAAGCTGTATCTCTGTGAGATGATTTCACAGAACACAAAGAAGTTTCTCAGAAAGCTTCTTTCTCTTTGTTATCGGAGGATATTTCCTTTGGCCCTATGGTCTTCAAAGGGATCCGAAATATATGTTCTCAGATTCCACAGAAAGAAGGCTAGCAAAGAGATCCACGAAATACAGATGTAACTCTGTGAGATGAATTCACAGAACACTAAGCAGTTTCTCAGAAAGCTTCTTTCCAAATTTCATCTGAGGATATTTCCTTTTTCACCATAGCCCTCTATGGGCTTCCAAATATCACTTTGCCAATTCCACAAGAACTGTCTTAGCGAAAGGTTTCTTGAGGGGAAAGCTGTAACTCTGTCCGATGATTTCACAGAACACAAAGAAGTTTCTCAGAAATCTTCTTTCTCTTTGTTAACGGAGGATATTTCCTTTGGACCTATGGTCTTCAAAGGGATCCGAAATATCTGCTCTCAGATTCCACAGAAAGAAGCCTAGCAAAGAGATACACGAAATACAGATGTAACTCGGTGAGATGAATTCACAGAACACTAAGTAGTTTCTCAGAAAGCTTCTTTCCAGATTTCATCTGAGGATATTTCCTTTTTCACCATAGCCCTCTATGGGCTTCCAAATATCACTTTGCCAATTCCACAAGAACTGTCTTAGCGAAAGGCTTCTTGAGGGGAAAGCTGTAACTCTGTGAGATGATTTCAGAGAACACAAAGAAGTTTCTCAGAAAGCTTCTTTCTCTTTGTTATCGAAGGATATTTCCTTTGGCCCTGTAGTCTTCAAAGGGATCCGAAATATCTGTTCTCAGATTCCACAGAAATAAGGCTAGCAAAGAGATCTACGAAACACAGACGTAACTCTGTGAGATGAATTCACAGAACACTAAGCAGTTTCTCAGAAAGCTTCTTTCCAGATTTCATCTGAGGATATTTCCTTTTTCACCATAGCCCTCTATGGGCTTCCAAATATCACTTTTCCAATTCCACAAGAACTGTCTTAGCGAAAGGCTTCTTGAGGGGAAAGCTGTAACTCTGTGAGATGATTTCACAGAACACAAAGAAGTTTCTCAGAAAGCTTCGTTCTCTTTGTTATCGGAGGATATTTCCTTTGGCCCTATAGTCTTCAAAGGGATCCGAATTATCTGTTCACAGATTCCACAGAAATAAGGCTAGCAAAGATAAATACGAAACACACATATAATTCTGTGAGATGAATTCACAGAACACTAAGCAGTTTCTCAGAAAGCTTCTTTCCAGATTTCATCTGAGGATATTTCCTTTTTCACCATAGCCCTCTATGGGCTTCCAAATATCAATTTGCCAATTCCACAAGAACTGTCTTAGCGAAAGGCTTCTTGATGGGAAAGCTGTATCTCTGTGAGATGATTTCACAGAACACAAAGAAGTTTCTCAGAAAGCTTCTTTCTCTTTGTTATCGGAGGATATTTCCTTTGGCCCTATGGTCTTCAAAGGGATCCGAAATATATGTTCTCAGATTCCACAGAAAGAAGGGTAGCAAAGAGATCCACGAAATACAGATGTAACTCTGTGAGATGAATTCACAGAACACTAAGCAGTTTCTCAGAAAGCTTCTTTCCAGATTTCATCTGAGGATATTTCCTTTTTCACCATAGCCCTCTATGGGCTTCCAAATATCACTTTGCCAATTCCACAAGAACTGTCTTAGCGAAAGGTTTCTTGAGGGGAAAGCTGTAACTCTGTCCGATGATTTCACAGAACACAAAGAAGTTTCTCAGAAATCTTCTTTCTCTTTGTTAACGGAGGATATTTCCTTTGGACCTATGGTCTTCAATGGGATCCGAAATATCTGTTCACAGATTCCACAGAAATAAGGCTAGCAAAGATAAATACGAAACACACATATAATTCTGTGAGATGAATTCACAGAACACTAAGCAGTTTCTCAGAAAGCTTCTTTCCAGATTTCATCTGAGGATATTTCCTTTTTCACCATAGCCCTCTATGGGCTTCCAAATATCAATTTGCCAATTCCACAAGAACTGTCTTAGCGAAAGGCTTCTTGATGGGAAAGCTGTATCTCTGTGAGATGATTTCACAGAACACAAAGAAGTTTCTCAGAAAGCTTCTTTCTCTTTGTTATCGGAGGATATTTCCTTTGGCCCTATGGTCTTCAAAGGGATCCGAAATATATGTTCTCAGATTCCACAGAAAGAAGGGTAGCAAAGAGATCCACGAAATACAGATGTAACTCTGTGAGATGAATTCACAGAACACTAAGCAGTTTCTCAGAAAGCTTCTTTCCAGATTTCATCTGAGGATATTTCCTTTTTCACCATAGCCCTCTATGGGCTTCCAAATATCACTTTGCCAATTCCACAAGAACTGTCTTAGCGAAAGGTTTCTTGAGGGGAAAGCTGTAACTCTGTCCGATGATTTCACAGAACACAAAGAAGTTTCTCAGAAATCTTCTTTCTCTTTGTTAACGGAGGATATTTCCTTTGGACCTATGGTCTTCAATGGGATCCGAAATATCTGCTCTCAGATTCCACAGAAATAAGGCTAGCAAAGATAAATACGAAACACACATATAACTCTGTGAGATGAATTAACAGAACACTAAGCAGTTTCTCAGAAAACTTCTTTCCAGATTTCATCTGAGGATATTTCCTTTTACACCATAGCCCTCTATGGGCTTCCAAATATCACTTTGCCAATTCCAGAAGAACTCTCTTAGCGAAAGGCTTCTTGAGGGGAAAGCTGTAACTCTGTGAGATGATTTCACAGAACACAAAGAAGTTTCTCAGAAAGCTTCTTTCTCTTTGTTATCAGAGGATATTTCCTTTGGCCCTATAGTCTTCAAAGGGATCCGAAATATCTGTTCTCAGATTCCACAGAAAGAAGGCTAGCAAAGAGATCTACGAAAAACAGATGTAACTCTGTGAGATGAATTAACAGAACACTAAGCAGTTTCTCAGAAAGCTTCTTTCCAGATTTCATCTGAGGATATTTCCTTTTTCACCATAGCCCTCTATGGGCTTCCAAATATCACTTTGCCAATTCCACAAGAACTGACTTAGCGAAAGGCTTCTTGAGGGGAAAGCTGTAATTCTGTGAGATGATTTCACAGAACACAAAGAAATTTCTCAGAAAGCTTCTGTCTCTTTGTTATCGGAGGATATTTCCTTTGGCTCTATAGTCTTCAAAGGGATCCGAAATATCTGTTCTCAGATTCCACAGAAATGAGGCTCGCAAAGAGATCTACGAAACACAGATGTAACTCTTTGTTCTGAATTCACAGAACACTAAGCAGTTTCTCAGAAAGCTTCTTTCCAGATTTCAACTAAGGATATTTCCCTTTTCACCACAGCCCTCTAAGGGCTTCCAAATATCACTTTGCATATTCCACAAGAACTGTCTTAGCGAAAGGCTTCTTGAGGGGAAAGCTGTAACTCTGTGAGATGATTTCACAGAACACAAAGAAGTTTCTCAGAAAGCTTGTTTCTCTTTGTTATCGGAGGATATTTCCTTTGGCCCTAAAATCTTCAAAAGGATCCGAAATATCTGTTCTCAGATTCCACAGAAAGAAGGCTAGCAAAGAGATCCACGAAATACAGATGTAACTCTGTGAGATGAATTAACAGAACACTAAGCATTTTCTCAGAAAGCTTCATTCCTGATTTCATCTGAGGATATTTCCTTTTTCACCATAGCCCTCTATGGGCTTCCAAATATCACCTTGCCAATTCCACAAGAACTGTCTTAGCGAAAGGCTTCTTGAGGGGAAAGCTGTAACTCTGTGAGATGATTTCACAGAACACAAAGAAGTTTCTCAGAAAGCTTCTTTCTCTTTTTTATCGGAGGATATTTTCTTTGGCCCTATAGTCTTCAAAGGGATCCGTAATATCTGTTCTCAGATTCCACAGAAATAAGGCTAGCAAAGATAAATACGAAACACACATATAACTCTGTGAGATGAATTCACAGAACACTAAGCAGTTTCTCAGAAAGCTTCTTTCCAGATTTCATCTGAGGATATTTCCTTTTTCAACATAGCCCTCTATGGGCTTCCAAATATCACTTTGCCAATTCCACAAGAACTCTCTTAGCGAAAGACTTCTTGAGGGGAAAGCTGTAACTCTGTGAGATGATTTCACAGAACACAAAGAAGTTTCTCAGAAAGCTTCTTTCTCTTTGTTATCTGAGGATATTTTCTTTGGCCCTATATTCTTCAAAGGGATCTGAAATATCTGTTCTCAGATTCCACAGAAATAAGGCTAGCAAAGAGATCTACGAAACACAGATGTAACTCTGTGAGATGAATTAACAGAACACTAAGCAGTTTCTCAGAAAGCTACTTTGCAGATTTCATCTGAGGATATTTCCTTTTTCACCATAGCCCTCTATGGGCTTCCAAATATCACTTTGCCAATTCCACAAGAACTGTCTTAGCGAAAGGCTTCTTGAGGGGAAAGCTGTAACTCTGTGAGATGATTTCACAGAACACAAAGAAGTTTCTCAGAAAGCTTCTTTCTCTTTGTTATCGGAGGATATTTGCTTTGGCCCTATAGTCTTCAAAGGGATCCGAAATATCTGTTCTCAGATTCCAGATAAATAGGGCTAGCAAAGAGATCTACAAAACACACATATAACTCTGTGAGATGAATTAACAGAACACTAAGCAGTTTCTCAGAAAGCTTCTTTCCAGATTTCATCTGAGGATATTTCCTTTTTCAACATAGCCCTCTATGGGCTTCCAAATATCACTTTGCCAATTCCACAAGAACTGTCTTAGCGAAAGGCTTCTTGAGGGGAAAGCTGTAACTCTGTGAGATGATTTCACAGAACACAAGGAAGTTTCTCAGAAAGCTTCTTTCTCTTTGTTATCGGAGGATATTTCCTTTGGCCCTATAGTCTTCAAAGGGATCCGAATTATCTGTTCACAGATTCCACAGAAATAAGGCTAGCAAAGATAAATACGAAACACACATATAACTCTGTGAGATGAATTCACAGAACACTAAGCAGTTTCTCAGAAAGCTTCTTTCCAGATTTCATCTGAGGATATTTCCTTTTTCACCATAGCCCTCTATGGGCTTCCAAATATCAATTTGCCAATTCCACAAGAACTGTCTTAGCGAAAGGCTTCTTGATGGGAAAGCTGTATCTCTGTGAGATGATTTCCCAGAACACAAAGAAGTTTCTCAGAAAGCTTCTTTCTCTTTGTTATCGGAGGATATTTCCTTTGGCCCTATAATCTTCAAAGGGATCCGAAATATCTGTTCTCAGATTCCACAGAAATAAGGCTAGCAAAGAGATCCACGAAATACAGATGTAACTCTGTGAGATGAATTCACAGAACACTAAGCAGTTTCTCAGAAAGCTTCTTTCCAGATTTCATCTGAGGATATTTCCTTTTTCACCATAGCCTTCTATGGGCTTCCAAATATCACTTTGCCAATTCCACAAGAACTGTCTTAGCGAAAGGTTTCTTGAGGGGAAAGCTGTAACTCTGTCCGATGATTTCACAGAACACAAAGAAGTTTCTCAGAAATCTTCTTTCTCTTTGTTAACGGAGGATATTTCCTTTGGACCTATGGTCTTCAAAGGGATCCGAAATATCTGCTCTCAGATTCCACAGAAAGAAGGCTAGCAAAGAGATACACGAAATACAGATGTAACTCGGTGAGATGAATTCACAGAACACTAAGTAGTTTCTCAGAAAGCTTCTTTCCAGATTTCATCTGAGGATATTTCCTTTTTCACCATAGCCCTCTATGGGCTTCCAAATATCACTTTGCCAATTCCACAAGAACTGTCTTAGCGAAAGGCTTCTTGAGGGGAAAGCTGTAACTCTGTGAGATGATTTCACAGAACACAAAGAAGTTTCTCAGAAAGCTTCTTTCTCTTTGTTATCCGAGGATATTTCCTTTGGCCCTGTAGTCTTCAAAGGGATCCGAAATATCTGTTCTCAGATTCCACAGAAATAAGGCTAGCAAAGAGATCTACGAAACACAGATGTAACTCTGTGAGATGAATTCACAGAACACTAAGCAGTTTCTCAGAAAGCTTCTTTCCAGATTTCATCTGAGGATATTTCCTTTTTCACCATAGCCCTCTATGGGCTTCCAAATATCACTTTGCCAATTCCACAAGAACTGTCTTAGCGAAAGGCTTCTTGAGGGGAAAGCTGTAACTCTGTGAGATGATTTCACAGAACACAAGGAAGTTTCTCAGAAAGCTTCTTTCTCTTTGTTATCGGAGGATATTTCCTTTGGCCCTATAGTCTTCAAAGGGATCCGAATTATCTGTTCACAGATTCCACAGAAATAAGGCTAGCAAAGATAAATACGAAACACACATATAATTCTGTGAGATGAATTCACAGAACACTAAGCAGTTTCTCAGAAAGCTTCTTTCCAGATTTCATCTGAGGATATTTCCTTTTTCACCATAGCCCTCTATGGGCTTCCAAATATCAATTTGCCAATTCCACAAGAACTGTCTTAGCGAAAGGCTTCTTGATGGGAAAGCTGTATCTCTGTGAGATGATTTCACAGAACACAAAGAAGTTTCTCAGAAAGCTTCTTTCTCTTTGTTATCGGAGGATATTTCCTTTGGCCCTATGGTCTTCAAAGGGATCCGAAATATATGTTCTCAGATTCCACAGAAAGAAGGGTAGCAAAGAGATCCACGAAATACAGATGTAACTCTGTGAGATGAATTCACAGAACACTAAGCAGTTTCTCAGAAAGCTTCTTTCCAGATTTCATCTGAGGATATTTCCTTTTTCACCATAGCCCTCTATGGGCTTCCAAATATCACTTTGCCAATTCCACAAGAACTGTCTTAGCGAAAGGTTTCTTGAGGGGAAAGCTGTAACTCTGTCCGATGATTTCACAGAACACAAAGAAGTTTCTCAGAAATCTTCTTTCTCTTTGTTAACGGAGGATATTTCCTTTGGACCTATGGTCTTCAAAGGGATCCGAAATATCTGCTCTCAGATTCCACAGAAAGAAGGCTAGCAAAGAGATACACGAAATACAGATGTAACTCGGTGAGATGAATTCACAGAACACTAAGTAGTTTCTCAGAAAGCTTCTTTCCAGATTTCATCTGAGGATATTTCCTTTTTCACCATAGCCCTCTATGGGCTTCCAAATATCACTTTGCCAATTCCACAAGAACTGTCTTAGCGAAAGGCTTCTTGAGGGGAAAGCTGTAACTCTGTGAAATGATTTCACAGAACACAAAGAAGTTTCTCAGAAAGCTTCTTTCTCTTTGTTATCGGAGGATATTTCCTTGGGCCCTATGGTCTTCAAAGGGATCCGAAATATCTGTTCTCAGATTCCACAGAAATAAGGCTAGCAAAGAGATCTACGAAACACAGATGTAACTCTGTGAGATGAATTCACAGAACACTAAGCAGTTTCTCAGAAAGCTTCTTTCCAGATTTCATCTGAGGATATTTCCTTTTTCACCATAGCCCTCTATGGGATTCCAAATATCACTTTGCCAATTCCACAAGAACTGACTTAGCGAAAGGCTTCTTGAGGGGAAATCTGTAATTCTGTGGGATGATTTCACAGAACACAAAGAAGTTTCTCAGAAAGCTTCTTTCTCTTTGTTATCGGGGGATTTTTCCTTTGGCCCTATAGTCTACAAAGGGATCCGAAATATCTGTTCTCAGATTCCACAGAAATGAGGCTCGCAAAGAGATCTACGAAACACAGATGTAACTCTTTGATCTGAATTCACAGAACACTAAGCAGTTTCTCAGAAAGCTTCTTTCGAGATTTCACCTAAGGATATTTCCCTTTTCACCATAGGCCTCTAAGGGCTTCCAAATATCACTTTGCCAATTCCACAAGAACTGTCTTAGCGAAAGGCTTCTTCAGGGGAAAGCTGTAACTCTGTGAGATGATTTCACAGAACACAAAGTAGTTTCTCAGAAAGCTTCTTTCTCTTTGTTATCGGAGGATATTTCCTTTGGCCCTAAAATCTTCAAAGGGATCCGAAATATCTGTTCTCTGATTCCACAGAAAGAAGGCTAGCAAAGAGATCCACGAAATACAGATGAAACTCTGTGAGATGAATTAACAGAACACTAAGCAGTTTCTCAGAAAGCTTCATTCCTGATTTCATCTGAGGATATTTCCTTTTTCTCCATAGCCCTCTATGGGCTTCCAAATATCACTTTGCCAATTCCACAAGAACTGTCTTAGTGAAAGGCTTCTTGAGGGGAAAGCTGTAACTCTGTGTGATGATTTCACCGAACACAAAGAAGTTTCTCAGAAAGCTTCTTTCTCTTTGTTATCGGAGGATATTTCCTTTGGCCCTATAGTCTTCAAAGGGATCCGAAATATCTGTTCTCAGATTCCACAGATAGAAGGGTAGCAAAGAGATCCACGAAATACAGATGTAACTCTGTGAGATGAATTAACAGAACACTAAGCAGTTTCTCAGAAAGCTTCATTCCTGATTTCATCTGAGGATATTTCCTTTTTCACCATAGCCCTCTATGGGCTTCCAAATATCACTTTGCCAATTCCACAAGAACTGTCTTAGCGAAAGGCTTCTTGAGGGGAAAGCTGTAACTCTGTGAGATGATTTCACAGAACACAAAGAAGTTTCTCAGAAAGCTTCTTTCTCTTTGTTATCGGAGGATATTTTCTTTGACCCTATAGTCTTCAAAGGGATCCGTAATATCTGTTCTCAGACTCCACAGAAATAAGGCTAGCAAAGAGATCTACGAAATACAGATGTAACTCTGTGAGATGAATTCACAGAACACTAAGCAGTTTCTCAGAAAGCTTCTTTCCAGATTTCATCTGAGGATATTTCCTTTTTCACCATAGCCCTCTATGGGCTTCCAAATATCACTTTGCCAATTCCACAAGAACTGTCTAAGCGAAAGGCTTCTTGTGGGGAAAGCTGTAACTCTGTGTGATGATTTCACAGAACACAAAGAAGTTTCTCAGAAAGCTTCTTTCTCTTTGTTATCGGAGGATATTTCCTTTGGCCCTATAGTCTTCAAAGGGATCCGAAATATCTTTTCTCAGATTCCAGAGAAATAAGGCTAGCAAAGAGATCTACAAAACACACATATAACTCTGTGAGATGAATTCACAGAACACTAAGCAGTTTCTCAGAAAGCTTCTTTCCAGATTTCATCTGAGGATATTTCCTTTTTCACCATAGCCCTCTATGGGCTTCCAAATATCACTTTGCCAATTCCACAAGAACTGTCTTAGCGAAAGGCTTCTTGAGGGGAAAGCTGTAACTCTGTGAGATGATTTCACAGAACACAAAGAAGTTTCTCAGAAAGCTTCTTTCTCTTTGTTATCCGAGGATATTTCCTTTGGCCCTGTAGTCTTCAAAGGGATCCGAAATATCTGTTCTCAGATTCCACAGAAATAAGGCTAGCAAAGAGATCTACGAAACACAGATGTAACTCTGTGAGATGAATTCACAGAACACTAAGCAGTTTCTCAGAAAGCTTCTTTCCAGATTTCATCTGAGGATATTTCCTTTTTCACCATAGCCCTCTATGGGCTTCCAAATATCACTTTGCCAATTCCACAAGAACTGTCTTATCGAAAGGCTTCTTGAGGGGAACGCTGTAACTCTGTGAGATGATTTCACAGAACACAAAGAAGTTTCTCAGAAAGCTTCTTTCTCTTTGTTATCGGAGGATATTTCCTTTGGCCCTATAGTCTTCAAAGGGATCCGAATTATCTGTTCACAGATTCCACAGAAATAAGGCTAGCAAAGATAAATACGAAACACACATATAACTCTGTGAGATGAATTCACAGAACACTAAGCAGTTTCTCAGAAAGCTTCTTTCCAGATTTCATCTGAGGATATTTCCTTTTTCACCATAGCCCTCTATGGGCTTCCAAATATCACTTTGCCAATTCCACAAGAACTGTCTTAGCGAAAGGCTTCTTGATGGGAAAGCTGTATCTCTGTGAGATGATTTCACAGAACACAAAGAAGTTTCTCAGAAAGCTTCTTTCGCTTTGTTATCGGAGGATATTTCCTTTGGCCCTATGGTCTTCAAAGGGATCCGAAATATCTGTTCTCAGATTCCACAGAAAGAAGGGTAGCAAAGAGATCCACGAAATACAGATGTAACTCTGTGAGATGAATTCACAGAACACTAAGCAGTTTCTCAGAAAGCTTCTTTCCAGATTTCATCTGAGGATATTTCCTTTTTCACCATAGCCCTCTAAGGGCATCCAAATATCACTTTGCCAATTCCACAAGAACTGTCTTAGCGAAAGGTTTCTTGAGGGGAAAGCTGTAACTCTGTCCGATGATTTCACAGAACACAAAGAAGTTTCTCAGAAATCTTCTTTCTCTTTGTTAACGGAGGATATTTCCTTTGGACCTATGGTCTTCAAAGGGATCCGAAATATCTGCTCTCAGATTCCACAGAAAGAAGGCTAGCAAAGAGATACACGAAATACAGATGTAACTCGGTGAGATGAATTCACAGAACACTAAGTAGTTTCTCAGAAAGCTTCTTTCCAGATTTCATCTGAGGATATTTCCTTTTTCACCATAGCCCTCTATGGGCTTCCAAATATCACTTTGCCAATTCCACAAGAACTGTCTTAGCGAAAGGCTTCTTGAGGGGAAAGCTGTAACTCTGTGAAATGATTTCACAGAACACAAAGAAGTTTCTCAGAAAGCTTCTTTCTCTTTGTTATCGGAGGATATTTCCTTGGGCTCTATGGTCTTCAAAGGGATCCGAAATATCTGTTCTCAGATTCCACAGAAATGAGGCTCGCAAAGAGATCTACGAAACACAGATGTAACTCTTTGATCTGAATTCACAGAACACTAAGCAGTTTCTCAGAAAGCTTCTTTCGAGATTTCACCTAAGGATATTTCCCTTTTCACCATAGGCCTCTAAGGGCTTCCAAATATCACTTTGCCAATTCCACAAGAACTGTCTTAGCGAAAGGCTTCTTCAGGGGAAAGCTGTAACTCTGTGAGATGATTTCACAGAACACAAAGTAGTTTCTCAGAAAGCTTCTTTCTCTTTGTTATCGGAGGATATTTCCTTTGGCCCTAAAATCTTCAAAGGGATCCGAAATATCTGTTCTCTGATTCCACAGAAAGAAGGCTAGCAAAGAGATCCACGAAATACAGATGAAACTCTGTGAGATGAATTAACAGAACACTAAGCAGTTTCTCAGAAAGCTTCATTCCTGATTTCATCTGAGGATATTTCCTTTTTCTCCATAGCCCTCTATGGGCTTCCAAATATCACTTTGCCAATTCCACAAGAACTGTCTTAGCGAAAGGCTTCTTGAGGGGAAAGCTGTAACTCTGTGTGATGATTTCACCGAACACAAAGAAGTTTCTCAGAAAGCTTCTTTCTCTTTGTTATCGGAGGATATTTTCTTTGGCCCTATAGTCTTCAAAGGGATCCGTAATATCTGTTCTCAGATTCCACAGAAATAAGGCTTGCAAAGATAAATACGAAACACACATATAATTCTGTGAGATGAATTCACAGAACACTAAGCAGTTTCTCAGAAAGCTTCTTTCCAGATTTCATCTAGGATATTTCCTTTTTCAACATAGCCCTCTATGGGCTTCCAAATATCCCTTTGCCAATTCCACAAGAACTGTCTTAGCGAAAGGCTTCTTGAGGGGAAAGCTGTAACTCTGTGCGATGATTTCACAGAACACAAAGAAGTTTCTCAGAAAGCTTCTTTCTCTTTCTTATCAGAGGATATTTTCTTTGGCCCTATAGTCTTCAAAGGGATCCGAAATATCTGTTCTCAGATTCCACAGAAATAAGGCTGGCAAAGAGATCTACGAAACACAGATGTAACTCTGTGAGATGAATTAACAGAACACTAAGCAGTTTCTCAGAAAGCTTTTTTCCAGATTTCATCTGAGGATATTTCCTTTTTCACCATAGCCCTCTATGGGCTTCCAAATATCACTTTGCCAATTCCTCAAGAACTGTCTTAGCGAAAGGCTTCTTGAGGGGAAAGCTGTAACTCTGTGAGATGATTTCACAGAACACAAATAAGTTTCTCAGAAAGCCTCTTTCTCTTTGGTATCGGAGGATATTTCCTTTGGCCCTATAGTCTTCAAAGGGATCCGAAATATCTGTTCTCAGATTCCACAGAAAAAAGGCTAGCAAAGAGATCCATGAAATACAGATGTAACTCTGTGAGAGGAATTCACAGAACACTAAGGAGTTTCTCAGAAAGCTTCTTTCCAGATTTCATCTGAGGATATTTCCTTTTTCACCATAGCCCTCTATGGGCTTCCAAATATCACTTTGCCAATTCCACAAGAACTGTCTTAGAGAAAGGCTTGTTCAGGGGAAAGCTGTAACTCTGTGAGATGATTTCACAGAACACAAAGAAGTTTCTCAGAAAGCTTCTTTCTCTTTGTTATCGGAGGATATTTCCTTTGGCCCTATAGTCTTCAAAGGGATCCGAAATATCTGTTCTCAGATTCCAGAGAAATAAGGCTAGCAAAGAGATCTACAAAACACACATATAACTCTGTGAGATGAATTCACAGAACACTAAGCAGTTTCTCAGAAAGCTTCTTTCCAGATTTCATCTGAGGATATTTCCTTTTTCAACATAGCCCTCTATGGGCTTCCAAATATCACTTTGCCATTTCCACAAGAACTGTCTTAGGGAAAGGCTTCTTGAGGGGAAAGCTGTAACTCTGTGAGATGATTTCACAGAACACAAAGAAGTTTCTCAGAAGGCTTCTTTCTCTTTGTTATCGGAGGATATTTCCTTTGGCCCTATAGTCTTCAAAGGGATCCGAAATATCTGTTCTCAGATTCCACAGAAATAAGGCTAGCAAAGATAAATACGAAACACACATATAACTCTGTGAGATGAATTCACAGAACACTAAGCAGTTTCTCAGAAAGCTTCTTTCCAGATTTCATCTGAGCATATTTCCTTTTTCACCATAGCCCTCTATGAGCTTCCAAATATCACTTTGCCAATTCCACAAGAACTGTCTTAGCGAAAGGCTTCTTGAACGGAAAGCTGTAACTCTGTGAGTTGATTTCACAGAACACAAAGAAGTTTCTCAGAAAGCTTCTTTCTCTTTGTTATCGGAGGATATTTCCTTTGGCCCTATAGACTTCAAAGGGATCCGAAATATCTATTCTCAGATTCCACAGAAAGAAGGCTAGCAAAGAGATCCACTAAATACAGATGTAACTTTGTGAGATGAATTAACAGAACACTAAGCAGTTTCTCAGAAAGCTTCTTTCCAGATTTCATCTGAGGCTATTTCCTTTTTCACCATAGCCCTCTATGGGCTTCCAAATATCACTTTGCCAATTCCACAAGAACGGCCTTAGCGAAAGGGTTCTTGTGGGGAAAGCTGTAACTCTGTGAGATGATTTCACAGAACACAAAGAAGTTTCTCAGAAAGCTTCTTTCTCTTTGTTATCGGGGGGTATTTCCTTTAGAACTATAGTCTTCAAATGGATGCGAAATATCTCTTCTCAGATTCCACAGAAAGACGGCTAGCAAAGAGATCTACGAAACACAGATGTAACTCTGTGTAATGAATTAACAGAACACTGAGCAGTTTCTCAGAAAGCTTCTTTCCAGATTTCATATGAGGATATTTCCTTTTTCACCATAGCCCTCTATGGGCTTCCAAATATCACTTTGCCAATTCCACAAGAACTGTCTTAGAGAAAGGCTTCTTGAGGGGAAAGCTGTAACTCTGTGAGATGATTTCACAGAACACAAAGAAGTTTCTCAGAAAGCTTCTTTCTCTTTGTTATCGGAGGATATTTCCTTTGGCCCTATAGTCTTCAAAGGGATCCGAAATATCTCTTCTCAGATTCCACAGAAATAAGGAACAAAGAGGTCCACGAAATACAGATGTAACTCTGTGATGTGAATTAACAGAACACTAAGCAGTTTCTCAGAAAGCTTCTTTTCAGATTTCATCTGAGGATATTTCCTTTTTCACCATAGCCCTCTATGGGCTTCCAAATATCACTTTGCCAATTCCACAAGAACTGTCTTAGCGAAAGGCTTCTTGAGGGGAAAGCTGTAACTCTGTGAAATGATTTCACAGAACACAAAGAAGTTTTTCAGAAAGCTTCTTTCTCTTTGTTATCGGAGGATAATTCCTTGGGCCCTATGGTCTTCAAAGGGATCCGAAATATCTGTTCTCAGATTCCACAGAAATAAGGCTAGCAAAGAGATCTACGAAACACAGATGTAACTCTGTGAGATGAATTCACAGAACACTAAGCAGTTTCTCAGAAAGCTTCTTTCCAGATTTCATCTGAGGATATTTCCTTTTTCACCATAGCCCTCTAAGGGCTGCCAAATATCACTTTGCCAATTTCACAAGAACTGTCTTAGCGAAAGGCTTCTTGAGGGGAAAGCTGTAACTGTGTGAGATGATTTCACAGAACACAAAGAAGTTTCTCAGAAAGCTTCTTTCTCTTTGTTATCGGAGGATATTTCCTTTGGCCCTATAGTCTTCAAAGGGATCCGAAATATCTGTTCTCAGATTCCACAGATAGAAGGGTAGCAAAGAGATCCACGAAATACAGATGTAACTCTGTGAGATGAATTAACAGAACACTAAGCAGTTTCTCAGAAAGCTTCATTCCTGATTTCATCTGAGGATATTTCCTTTTTCACCATAGCCCTCTATGGGCTTCCAAATATCACTTTGCCAATTCCACAAGAACTGTCTTAGCGAAAGGCTTCTTGAGGGGAAACCTGTAACTCTGTGAGATGATTTCACAGAACACAAAGAAGTTTCTCAGAAAGCTTCTTTCTCTTTGTTATCGGAGGATATTTTCTTTGACCCTATAGTCTTCAAAGGGATCCGTAATATCTGTTCTCAGACTCCACAGAAATAAGGCTAGCAAAGAGATCTACGAAATACAGATGTAACTCTGTGAGATGAATTCACAGAACACTAAGCAATTTCTCAGAAAGCTTCTTTCCAGATTTCATCTGAGGATATTTCCTTTTTCACCATAGCCCTCTATGGGCTTCCAAATATCACTTTGCCAATTCCACAAGAACTGTCTAAGCGAAAGGCTTCTTGTGGGGAAAGCTGTAACTCTGTGTGATGATTTCACAGAACACAAAGAAGTTTCTCAGAAAGCTTCTTTCTCTTTGTTATCGGAGGATATTTCCTTTGGCCCTATAGTCTTCAAAGGGATCCGAAATATCTTTTCTCAGATTCCAGAGAAATAAGGCTAGCAAAGAGATCTACAAAACACACATATAACTCTGTGAGATGAATTCACAGAACACTAAGCAGTTTCTCAGAAAGCTTCTTTCCAGATTTCATCTGAGGATATTTCCTTTTTCACCATAGCCCTCAATGGGCTTCCAAATATCACTTTGCCAATTCCACAAGAACTGTCTTAGCGAAAGGCTTCTTGAGGGGAAAGCTGTACCTCTGTGAGATGATTTCAGAGAACACAAAGAAGTTTCTCAGAAAGCTTCTTTCTCTTTGTTATCCGAGGATATTTCCTTTGGCCCTGTAGTCTTCAAAGGGATCCGAAATATCTGTTCTCAGATTCCACAGAAATAAGGCTAGCAAAGAGATCTACGAAACACAGATGTAACTCTGTGAGATGAATTCACAGAACACTAAGCAGTTTCTCAGAAAGCTTCTTTCCAGATTTCATCTGAGGATATTTCCTTTTTCACCATAGCCCTCTATGGGCTTCCAAATATCACTTTGCCAATTCCACAAGAACTGTCTTATCGAAAGGCTTCTTGAGGGGAAAGCTGTAACTCTGTGAGATGATTTCACAGAACACAAAGAAGTTTCTCAGAAAGCTTCTTTCTCTTTGTTATCGGAGGATATTTCCTTTGGCCCTATAGTCTTCAAAGGGATCCGAATTATCTGTTCACAGATTCCACAGAAATAAGGCTAGCAAAGATAAATACGAAACACACATATAACTCTGTGAGATGAATTCACAGAACACTAAGCAGTTTCTCAGAAAGCTTCTTTCCAGATTTCATCTGAGGATATTTCCTTTTTCACCATAGCCCTCTATGGGCTTCCAAATATCACTTTGCCAATTCCACAAGAACTGTCTTAGCGAAAGGCTTCTTGATGGGAAAGCTGTATCTCTGTGAGATGATTTCACAGAACACAAAGAAGTTTCTCAGAAAGCTTCTTTCGCTTTGTTATCGGAGGATATTTCCTTTGGCCCTATGGTCTTCAAAGGGATCCGAAATATCTGTTCTCAGATTCCACAGAAAGAAGGGTAGCAAAGAGATCCACGAAATACAGATGTAACTCTGTGAGATGAATTCACAGAACACTAAGCAGTTTCTCAGAAAGCTTCTTTCCAGATTTCATCTGAGGATATTTCCTTTTTCACCATAGCCCTCTAAGGGCTTCCAAATATCACTTTGCCAATTCCACAAGAACTGTCTTAGCGAAAGGTTTCTTGAGGGGAAAGCTGTAACTCTGTCCGATGATTTCACAGAACACAAAGAAGTTTCTCAGAAATCTTCTTTCTCTTTGTTAACGGAGGATATTTCCTTTGGACCTATGGTCTTCAAAGGGATCCGAAATATCTGCTCTCAGATTCCACAGAAAGAAGGCTAGCAAAGAGATACACGAAATACAGATGTAACTCGGTGAGATGAATTCACAGAACACTAAGTAGTTTCTCAGAAAGCTTCTTTCCAGATTTCATCTGAGGATATTTCCTTTTTCACCATAGCCCTCTATGGGCTTCCAAATATCACTTTGCCAATTCCACAAGAACTGTCTTAGCGAAAGGCTTCTTGAGGGGAAAGCTGTAACTCTGTGAAATGATTTCACAGAACACAAAGAAGTTTCTCAGAAAGCTTCTTTCTCTTTGTTATCGGAGGATATTTCCTTGGGCCCTATGGTCTTCAAAGGGATCCGAAATATCTGTTCTCAGATTCCACAGAAATAAGGCTAGCAAAGAGATCTACGAAACACAGATGTAACTCTGTGAGATGAATTCACAGAACACTAAGCAGTTTCTCAGAAAGCTTCTTTCCAGATTTCATCTGAGGATATATCCTTTTTCACCATAGCCCTCTATGGGATTCCAAATATCACTTTGCCAATTCCACAAGAACTGACTTAGCGAAAGGCTTCTTGAGGGGAAATCTGTAATTCTGTGGGATGATTTCACAGAACACAAAGAAGTTTCTCAGAAAGCTTCTTTCTCTTTGTTATCGGGGGATTTTTCCTTTGGCCCTATAGTCTACAAAGGGATCCGAAATATCTGTTCTCAGATTCCACAGAAATGAGGCTCGCAAAGAGATCTACGAAACACAGATGTAACTCTTTGATCTGAATTCACAGAACACTAAGCAGTTTCTCAGAAAGCTTCTTTCGAGATTTCACCTAAGGATATTTCCCTTTTCACCATAGGCCTCTAAGGGCTTCCAAATATCACTTTGCCAATTCCACAAGAACTGTCTTAGCGAAAGGCTTCTTCAGGGGAAAGCTGTAACTCTGTGAGATGATTTCACAGAACACAAAGTAGTTTCTCAGAAAGCTTCTTTCTCTTTGTTATCGGAGGATATTTCCTTTGGCCCTAAAATCTTCAAAGGGATCCGAAATATCTGTTCTCAGATTCCACAGAAAGAAGGCTAGCAAAGAGATCCACGAAATACAGATGAAACTCTGTGAGATGAATTAACAGAACACTAAGCAGTTTCTCAGAAAGCTTCATTCCTGATTTCATCTGAGGATATTTCCTTTTTCTCCATAGCCCTCTATGGGCTTCCAAATATCACTTTGCCAATTCCACAAGAACTGTCTTAGCGAAAGGCTTCTTGAGGGGAAAGCTGTAACTCTGTGTGATGATTTCACCGAACACAAAGAAGTTTCTCAGAAAGCTTCTTTCTCTTTGTTATCGGAGGATATTTTCTTTGGCCCTATAGTCTTCAAAGGGATCCGTAATATCTGTTCTCAGATTCCACAGAAATAAGGCTTGCAAAGATAAATACGAAACACACATATAATTCTGTGAGATGAATTCACAGAACACTAAGCAGTTTCTCAGAAAGCTTCTTTCCAGATTTCATCTAGGATATTTCCTTTTTCAACATAGCCCTCTATGGGCTTCCAAATATCCCTTTGCCAATTCCACAAGAACTGTCTTAGCGAAAGGCTTCTTGAGGGGAAAGCTGTAACTCTGTGCGATGATTTCACAGAACACAAAGAAGTTTCTCAGAAAGCTTCTTTCTCTTTCTTATCAGAGGATATTTTCTTTGGCCCTATAGTCTTCAAAGGGATCCGAAATATCTGTTCTCAGATTCCACAGAAATAAGGCTGGCAAAGAGATCTACGAAACACAGATGTAACTCTGTGAGATGAATTAACAGAACACTAAGCAGTTTCTCAGAAAGCTTCTTTCCAGATTTCATCTGAGGATATTTCCTTTTTCACCATAGCCCTCTATGGGCTTCCAAATATCACTTTGCCAATTCCTCAAGAACTGTCTTAGCGAAAGGCTTCTTGAGGGGAAAGCTGTAACTCTGTGAGATGATTTCACAGAACACAAATAAGTTTCTCAGAAAGCCTCTTTCTCTTTGGTATCGGAGGATATTTCCTTTGGCCCTATAGTCTTCAAAGGGATCCGAAATATCTGTTCTCAGATTCCACAGAAAAAAGGCTAGCAAAGAGATCCATGAAATACAGATGTAACTCTGTGAGATGAATTCACAGAACACTAAGGAGTTTCTCAGAAAGCTTCTTTCCAGATTTCATCTGAGGATATTTCCTTTTTCACCATAGCCCTCTATGGGCTTCCAAATATCACTTTGCCAATTCCACAAGAACTGTCTTAGAGAAAGGCTTGTTCAGGGGAAAGCTGTAACTCTGTGAGATGATTTCACAGAACACAAAGAAGTTTCTCAGAAAGCTTCTTTCTCTTTGTTATCGGAGGATATTTCCTTTGGCCCTATAGTCTTCAAAGGGATCCGAAATATCTGTTCTCAGATTCCAGAGAAATAAGGCTAGCAAAGAGATCTACAAAACACACATATAACTCTGTGAGATGAATTCACAGAACACTAAGCAGTTTCTCAGAAAGCTTCTTTCCAGATTTCATCTGAGGATATTTCCTTTTTCAACATAGCCCTCTATGGGCTTCCAAATATCACTTTGCCATTTCCACAAGAACTGTCTTAGGGAAAGGCTTCTTGAGGGGAAAGCTGTAACTCTGTGAGATGATTTCACAGAACACAAAGAAGTTTCTCAGAAGGCTTCTTTCTCTTTGTTATCGGAGGATATTTCCTTTGGCCCTATAGTCTTCAAAGGGATCCGAAATATCTGTTCTCAGATTCCACAGAAATAAGGCTAGCAAAGATAAATACGAAACACACATATAACTCTGTGAGATGAATTCACAGAACACTAAGCAGTTTCTCAGAAAGCTTCTTTCCAGATTTCATCTGAGCATATTTCCTTTTTCACCATAGCCCTCTATGAGCTTCCAAATATCACTTTGCCAATTCCACAAGAACTGTCTTAGCGAAAGGCTTCTTGAGCGGAAAGCTGTAACTGTGTGAGTTGATTTCACAGAACACAAAGAAGTTTCTCAGAAAGCTTCTTTCTCTTTGTTATCGGAGGATATTTCCTTTGGCCCTATAGACTTCAAAGGGATCCGAAATATCTATTCTCAGATTCCACAGAAAGAAGGCTAGCAAAGAGATCCACTAAATACAGATGTAACTTTGTGAGATGAATTAACAGAACACTAAGCAGTTTCTCAGAAAGCTTCTTTCCAGATTTCATCTGAGGCTATTTCCTTTTTCACCATAGCCCTCTATGGGCTTCCAAATATCACTTTGCCAATTCCACAAGAACAGCCTTAGCGAAAGGGTTCTTGTGGGGAAAGCTGTAACTCTGTGAGATGATTTCACAGAACACAAAGAAGTTTCTCAGAAAGCTTCTTTCTCTTTGTTATCGGGGGGTATTTCCTTTAGAACTATAGTCTTCAAATGGATGCGAAATATCTCTTCTCAGATTCCACAGAAAGACGGCTAGCAAAGAGATCTACGAAACACAGATGTAACTCTGTGTAATGAATTAACAGAACACTGAGCAGTTTCTCAGAAAGCTTCTTTCCAGATTTCATATGAGGATATTTCCTTTTTCACCATAGCCCTCTATGGGCTTCCAAATATCACTTTGCCAATTCCACAAGAACTGTCTTAGAGAAAGGCTTCTTGAGGGGAAAGCTGTAACTCTGTGAGATGATTTCACAGAACACAAAGAAGTTTCTCAGAAAGCTTCTTTCTCTTTGTTATCGGAGGATATTTCCTTTGGCCCTATAGTCTTCAAAGGGATCCGAAATATCTCTTCTCAGATTCCACAGAAATAAGGAACAAAGAGGTCCACGAAATACAGATGTAACTCTGTGATGTGAATTAACAGAACACTAAGCAGTTTCTCAGAAAGCTTCTTTTCAGATTTCATCTGAGGATATTTCCTTTTTCACCATAGCCCTCTATGGGCTTCCAAATATCACTTTGCAAATTCCTCAAGAACTGTCTTAGCGAAAGGCTTCTTGAGGGGAAAGCTGTAACTCTGTGAGTAGATTTCACAGAACACAAAGAAGTTTCTCAGAAAGCTTCTTTCTCTTTGTTATCGGAGGATATTTCCTTTGGCCCTATAGTCTTCAAAGTGATCCGATATATCTGTTCTCAGATTCCACAGAAAGAAGGCTAGCAAAGAGATCCACGAAATACAGATGTAACTCTGTGAGATGAATTAACAGAACACTAAGCAGTTTCTCAGAAAGCTTCTTTCCAAATTTCATCTGAGGATATTTCCTTTTTCACCATAGCCCTCTATGGGCTTCCAAATATCACTTTGCCAATTCCACAAGAACTGTCTTAGCGAAAGGCTTCTTGAGGGGAAAGCTGTAACTCTGTGAGATGATTTCACAGAACACAAAGAAGCTTCTCAGAAAGCTTCTTTCTCTTTGTTATCGGAGGATATTTCATTGGGCCCTATGGTCTTCAAAGGGATCCGAATTATCTGTTCTCAGATTCCACAGAAATAAGGCTCGTAAAGAGATCTACGAAACACAGATGTAACTCTGTGAGATGAATTCATAGAACACAAAGCAGTTTCTCAGAAAGCTTCTTTCCAGATTTCACCTAAGGATATTTCCCTTTTCACCATAGCCCTCTACGGGCTTCCAAATATCACTTTGCCAATTCCACAAGAACTGTCTTAACGAAAGGCTTCTTCAGGTGAAAGCTGTAACTCTGTGAGATGATTTCACAGAACACAAAGAAGTTTCTCAGAAAGCTTCTTTCTCTTTGTTATCGGAGGATATTTACTTTGGCCCTACAGTCTTCAAAGGGATCCGAAGTATCTGTTCTCAGAATCCACAGAAAGAAGGGTAGAAAAGAGATCCACGAAATACAATTGTAACTCTGTGAGATGAATTCACAGAACACTAAGCAGTTTCTCAGAAAGCTTCATTCCTGATTTCATCTGAGGATATTTCCTTTTTCACCATAGCCCTCTATGGGCTTCCAAATATCACTTTGCCAATTCCACAAGAACTGTCTTAGCGAAATGCTTCTTGAGGGGAAAGCTGTAACTCTGTGAGATGATTTCACAGAACACAAAGAAGTTTCTCAGAAAGCTTCTTTCTCTTTGTTATCGGAGGATATTTTCTTTGGCCCTATAGTCTTCAAAGGGATCCGAAATATCTGTTCTCAGATTCCACAGAAATAAGGCTAGCAAAGAGATCTACGAAACACAGATGTAACTCTGTGAGATGAATTCACAGAACACTAAGCAGTTTCTCAGAAAGCTTCTTTCCAGATTTCATCTGAGGATATTTCCTTTTTCACCATAGCCCTCTATGGGCTTCCAAATATCACTAAGCCAATTCCACAAGAACTGTCTTAGAGAAAGGCTTCTTGAGGGGAAAGCTGTAACTCTGTGAGATGATTTCACAGAACACAAAGAAGTTTCTCAGAAAGCTTCTTTCTCTTTGTTATCGGAGGATATTTTCTTTGGCCCTATAGTCTTCAAAGGGATAAGTAATATCTGTTCTCAGATTCCACAGAAATAAGGCTAGCAAAGATAAATACGAAACACACATATAACTCTGTGAGATGAATTCACAGAGCACTAAGCAGTTTCTCAGAAAGCTTCTTTCCAGATTTCATCTGAGGATATTTCCTTTTTCAACATAGCCCTCTATGGGCTTCCAAATATCCCTTTGCCAATTCCACAAGAACTGTCTTAGCGAAAGGCTTCTTGAGGGGAAAGCTGTAACTCTGTGCGATGATTTCACAGAACACAAAGAAGTTTCTCAGAAAGCTTCTTTCTCTTTCTTATCAGAGGATATTTTCTTTGGCCCTATAGTCTTCAAAGGGATCCGAAATATCTGTTCTCAGATTCCACAGAAATAAGGCTGGCAAAGAGATCTACGAAACACAGATGTAACTCTGTGAGATGAATTAACAGAACACTAAGCAGTTTCTCAGAAAGCTTCTTTCCAGATTTCATCTGAGGATATTTCCTTTTTCACCATAGCCCTCTATGGGCTTCCAAATATCACTTTGCCAATTCCTCAAGAACTGTCTTAGCGAAAGGCTTCTTGAGGGGAAAGCTGTAACTCTGTGAGATGATTTCACAGAACACAAATAAGTTTCTCAGAAAGCCTCTTTCTCTTTGGTATAGGAGGATATTTCCTTTGGCCCTATAGTCTTCAAAGGGATCCGAAATATCTGTTCTCAGATTCCACAGAAAAAAGGCTAGCAAAGAGATCCATGAAATACAGATGTAAACCTGTGAGATGAATTCACAGAACACTAAGGAGTTTCTCAGAAAGCTTCTTTCCAGATTTCATCTGAGGATATTTCCTTTTTCACCATAGCCCTCTATGGGCTTCCAAATATCACTTTGCCAATTCCACAAGAACTGTCTTAGAGAAAGGCTTGTTCAGGGGAAAGCTGTAACTCTGTGAGATGATTTCACAGAACACAAAGAAGTTTCTCAGAAAGCTTCTTTCTCTTTGTTATCGGAGGATATTTCCTTTGGCCCTATAGTCTTCAAAGGGATCCGAAATATCTGTTCTCAGATTCCAGAGAAATAAGGCTAGCAAAGAGATCTACAAAACACACATATAACTCTGTGAGATGAATTCACAGAACACTAAGCAGTTTCTCAGAAAGCTTCTTTCCAGATTTCATCTGAGGATATTTCCTTTTTCAACATAGCCCTCTATGGGCTTCCAAATATCACTTTGCCATTTCCACAAGAACTGTCTTAGGGAAAGGCTTCTTGAGGGGAAAGCTGTAACTCTGTGAGATGATTTCACAGAACACAAAGAAGTTTCTCAGAAGGCTTCTTTCTCTTTGTTATCGGAGGATATTTCCTTTGGCCCTATAGTCTTCAAAGGGATCCGAAATATCTGTTCTCAGATTCCACAGAAATAAGGCTAGCAAAGATAAATACGAAACACACATGTAACTCTGTGAGATGAATTCACAGAACACTAAGCAGTTTCTCAGAAAGCTTCTTTCCAGATTTCATCTGAGGATATTTCCTTTTTCAACATAGCCCTCTATGGGCTTCCAAATATCACTTTGCCATTTCCACAAGAACTGTCTTAGCGAAAGGCTTCTTGAGGGGAAAGCTGTAACTCTGTGAAATGCTTTCACAGAACACAAAGAAGTTTCTCAGAAAGCTTCTTTCTCTTTGATATCGGAGGATATTTTCTTTGGCCCTATAGTCTTCAAAGGGATCCGAAATATCTGTTCTCAGATTCCACAGAAAGAAGGCTAGCAAAGAGATCTACGAATCACAGATGTAATTCTGTGAGATGAATTAACAGAACACTAAGCAATTTCTCAGAAAGCTTCTTTCCAGATTTCATCTGAGGATATTTCCTTTTTCACCATAGCCCTCTAAGGGCTTCCAAATATCACTTTGCCAATTCCACAAGAACTGTCTTAGCGAAAGGCTTCTTGAAGGGAAAGCTGTAACTCTGTGAGATGATTTCACAGAACACAAAGAACTTTCTCAGAAAGCTTCTTTCTCTTTGTTATCAGAGGATATTTCCTTTGGCCCTATAGTCTTCAAAGGGATCTGAAATATCTGTTCTCAGATTCCACAGAAAGAAGGCTAGCAAAGAGATCTACGAAACACAGATGTAACTCTGTGAGATGAATTAACAGAACACTAAGAAGTTTCTCAGAAAGCTTCTTTCCAGATTTCATCTGAGGATATTTCCTTTTTCACCATAGCCCTCTATGGGCTTCCAAATATCACTTTGCCAATTCCAGAAGAACTGACTTAGCGAAAGGCTTCTTGAAGGGAAACCTGTAATTCTGTGAGATGATTTCACAGAACACAAAGAAATTTCTCAGAAAGCTTCTTTCTCTTTGTTATCGGAGGATATTTTATCTGGCCCTATAGTCTTCAAAGGGATCCGAAATATCTGTTCTCAGATTCCACAGAAATAAGGCTCGCAAAGAGATCTACGAAACACAGATGTAACTCTGTGAGATGAATTCATAGAACACTAAGCAGTTTCTCAGAAAGATTCTTTCCAGATTTCACCTAAGGATATTTCCCTTTTCACCATAGCCCTCTACGGGCTTCTAAATATCACTTTGCCAATTCCACAAGAACTGTCTTAGCGAAAGGCTTCTTCAGGGGAAAGCTGTAACTCTGTGAGATGATTTCACAGAACACAAAGAAGTTTCTCAGAAAGATTCTTTCTCTTTGTTATCGGAGGATATTTACTTTGGCCCTATAGTCTTCAAAGGGATCCGAAATATCTGTTCTCAGATTCCACAGAAATAAGGCTAGCAAAGAGATCTACGAAACACAGTTGTAACTCTGTGAGATGAATTCACAGAACACTAAGGAGTTTCTCAGAAAGCTTCTTTCCAGATTTCATCTGAGGATATTTCCTTTTTCACCATAGCCCTTTATGGGCTTCCAAATATCACTTTCCCAATTCCACAAGAACTGTCTTAGAGAAAGGCTTGTTCAGGGGAAAGCTGTAACTCTGTGAGATGATTTCACAGAACACAAAGAAGTTTCTCAGAAAGCTTCTTTCTCTTTGTTATCGGAGGATATTTCCTTTGGCCCTATAGTCTTCAAAGGGATCCGAAATATCTCTTCTCAGATTCCACAGAAATAAGGAACAAAGAGGTCCACGAAATACAGATGTAACTCTGTGATGTGAATTAACAGAACACTAAGCAGTTTCTCAGAAAGCTTCTTTTCAGATTTCATCTGAGGATATTTCCTTTTTCACCATAGCCCTCTATGGGCTTCCAAATATCACTTTGCCAATTCCTCAAGAACTGTCTTAGCGAAAGGCTTCTTGAGGGGAAAGCTGTAACTCTGTGAGATGATTTCACAGATCACAAAGAAGTTTCTCAGAAAGCTTCTTTCACTTTGTTATCGGAGGATATTTCCTTGGGCCCTATGGTCTTCAAAGGGATCCGAAATATCTGTTCTCAGATTCCACAGAAATAAGGCTAGCAAAGAGATCTACGAAACACAGATGTAACTCTGTGAGATGAATTCACAGAACACTAAGCAGTTTCTCAGAAAGCTTCTTTCCAGATTTCATCTGAGGATATTTCCTTTTTCACCATAGCCCTCTAAGGGCTTCCAAATATCACTTTGCCAATTCCACAAGAACTGTCTTAGCGAAAGGCTTCTTGAAGGGAAAGCTGTAACTCTGTGAGAAGATTTCACAGAACACAAAGAACTTTCTCAGAAAGCTTCTTTCTCTTTGTTATCAGAGGATATTTCCTTTGGCCTATAGTCTTCAAAGGGATCCGAAATATCTGTTCTCAGATTCCACAGAAAGAAGGCTAGCAAAGAGATCTACGAAACACAGATGTAACTCTGTGAGATGAATTAACAGAACACTAAGCAGTTTCTCAGAAAGCTTCTTTCCAGATTTCATCTGAGGATATTTCCTTTTTCACCATAGCCCTCTATGGGCTTCCAAATATCACTTTGCCAATTCCAGAAGAACTGACTTAGCGAAAGGCTTCTTGAAGGGAAACCTGTAATTCTGTGAGATGATTTCACAGAACACAAAGAAATTTCTCAGAAAGCTTCTTTCTCTTTGTTATCGGAGGATATTTTATTTGGCCCTATAGTCTTCAAAGGGATCCGAAATATCTGTTCTCAGATTCCACAGAAATAAGGCTCGCAAAGAGATCTACGAAACACAGATGTAACTCTGTGAGATGAATTCATAGAACACGAAGCAGTTTCTCAGAAAGCTTCTTTCCAGATTTCACCTAAGGATATTTCCCTTTTCACCTTAGCCCTCTACGGGCTTCCAAATATCACTTTGCCAATTCCACAAGAACTGTCTTAGCGAAAGGCTTCTTCAGGGGAAAGCTGTAACTCTGTGAGATGATTTCACAGAACACAAAGAAGTTTCTCGGAAAGCTTCTTTCTCTTTGTTATCGGAGGATATTTCCTTTGGCCCTATAGTCTTCAAAGGGATCCGAAATATCTGTTCTCAGAATCCACAGAAAGAAGGGTAGAAAAGAGATCCACGAAATACAGATGTAACTCTGTGAGATGAATTAACAGAACACTAAGCAGTTTCTCAGAAAGCTTCATTCCTGATTTCATCTGAGGATATTTCCTTTTTCACCATAGCCCTCTATGGGCTTCCAAATATCACTTTGCCAATTCCACAAGAACTGTCTTAGCGAAATGCTTCTTGAGGAGAAAGCTGTAACTCTGTGAGATGATTTCACAGAACACAAAGAAGTTTCTCAGAAAGCTTCTTTCTCTTTCTTATCGGAGGATATTTCCTTTGGCCCTATAGTCTTCAAAGGGATCCGAAATATCTGTTGTCAGATTCCACAGAAATAAGGCTAGCAAAGACATCTACGAAACACAGATGTAACTCTGTGAGATGAATTAACAGAACACTAAGCAGTTTCTCAGAAAGCTTCTTTCCAGATTTCATCTGAGGATATTTCCTTTTTCACCATAGCCCTCTATGGGCTTCCAGATATCATTTTGCCAATTCCACAAGAACTGTCTTAGCGAAAGGCTTCTTCAGGGGAAAGCTGTAACTCTGTGAGATGATTTCACAGAACACAAAGAAGTTTCTCAGAAATCTTCTTTCTCTTTGTTATCGGAGGATATTTCCTTTGGCCCTATAGTCTTCAAAGGGATCCGAAATATCTGTTGTCAGATGCCACAGAAATAAGGCTAGCAAAGACATCTACGAAACACAGATGTAACTCTGTGAGATGAATTCACAGAACACTAAGCAGTTTCTCAGAAAGCTTCTTTTTCTGATTTCAATTGAGGATATTTCCTTTTTCACCATAGCCCTCTATGGGTTTCCAAATATCACTTTGCCAATTCCACAAGAACTGTCTTAGCGAAAGGCTTCTTGAGGGGAAAGCTGTAACTCTGTGAGATGATTTCACAGAACACAAAGAAGTTTCTCAGAAAGCATCTTTCTCTTTGTTATCGGAGGATATTTCCTTTGGCCCTATAGTCTTCAAAGGGATCCGAATTATCTGTTCTCAGATTCCACAGAAATAAGGCTAGCAAAGATAAATACGAAACACACATATAACTCTGTGAGATGAATTCACAGAACACTAAGCAGTTTCTCAGAAAGCTTCTTTCCAGATTTCATCTGAGGATATTTCCTTTTTCACCATAGCCCTCTATCGGCTTCCAAATATCAATTTGACAATTACACAAGAACTGTCTTAGCGAAAGGCTTCTTGATGGGAAAGCTGTATCTCTGTGAGATGATTTAACAGAACACAAAGAAGTTTCTCAGAAAGCTTCTTTCTCTTTGTTATCGGAGGATATTTCCTTTGGCCCTATGGTCTTCAAAGGGATCCGAAATATCTGTTCTCAGATTCCACAGAAAGAAGGCTAGCAAAGAGATCCACGAAATACAGATGTAACTCTGTGAGATGAATTCACAGAACACTAAGCAGTTTCTCAGAAAGCTTCTTTCCAGATTTCATCTGAGGATATTTCCTTTTTCACCATAGCCCTCTATGGGCTTCCAAATATAACTTTGCCAATTCCACAAGAACTGTCTTAGCGAAAGGTTTCTTGAGGGGAAAGCTGTAACTCTGTGAGATGATTTCACAGAACACAAAGAAGTTTCTCAGAAATCTTCTTTCTCTTTGTTTACGGAGGATATTTCCTTTGGCCCTATGGTCTTCAAAGGGATCCGAAATATCTGTTCTCAGATTCCACAGAAAGAAGGCTAGCAAAGAGATACACGAAATACAGAAGTAACTCTGTGAGATGAATACACAGAACCCTAAGCAGTTTCTCAGAAAGCTTCTTTCCAGATTTCATCTGAGGATATTTCCTTTTTCACCATAGCCCTCTATGGGCTTCCAAATATCACTTTGCCAATTCCACAAGAACTGTCTTAGCGAAAGGCTTCTTGAGGGGAAAGCTGTAACTCTGTGAGATGATTTCACAGAACACAAAGAAGTTTCTCAGAAAGCTTCTTTCTCTTTGTTATCGGAGGATATTTCCTTGGGCCCTATGGTCTTCAAAGGGATCCGAAATATCTGTTCTCAGATTCCACAGAAATAAGGCTAGCAAAGATAAATACGAAACACACATATAATTCTGTGAGATAAATTCACAGAACACTAAGCAGTTTCTCAGAAAGCTTCTTTCCAGATTTCATCTGAGGATATTTCCTTTTTCAACATAGACCTCTATGGGCTTCCAAATATCCCTTTGCCAATTCCACAAGAATTGTCTTAGCGAAAGGCTTCTTGAGGGGAAAGCTGTAACTCTGTGAGATGATTTCACAGAACACAAAGAAGTTTCTCAGAAAGCTTCTTTCTCTTTGTTATCGGAGGATATTTTCTTTGGCCCTATAGTCTTCAAAGGTATCCGAAATATCTGTTCTCAGATTCCACAGAAATAAGGCTAGCAAAGAGATCTACGAAACACAGATGTAACTCTGTGAGATGAATTAACAGAACACTAAGCAGTTTCGCAGAAAGCTTCTTTCCAGATTTCATCTGAGGATATTTCCTTTTTCACCATAGCCCTCTATGGGCTTCCAAATATCACTTTGCCAATTCCACAAGAACTGTCTTAGCGAAAGGCTTCTTGAGGGGAAAGCTGTAACTCTGTGAGATGATTTCACAGAACACAAAGAAGTTTCTCAGAAAGCTTCTTTCTCTTTGTTATCGGAGGATATTTCCTTTGGCCCTGTAGTCTTCAAAGGGATCCGAAATATCTGTTCTCAGATTCCAGAGAAATAGGGCTAGCAAAGAGATCTACAAAACACACATATAACTCTGTGAGATGAATTCACAGAACACTAAGCAGTTTCTCAGAAAGCTTCTTTCCAGATTTCATCTGGGGATATTTCCTTTTTCACCATAGCCCTCTATGGGCTTCCAAATATCACTTTGCCAATTCCACAAGAACTGTCTTAGCGAAAGGCTTCTTGAGGGGAAAGCTGTAACTCTGTGAGATGATTTCACAGAACACAAAAAGTTTCTCAGAAAGCTTCTTTCTCTTTGTTATCGGAGGATATTTCCTTTGGCCCTATAGTCTTCAAAAGGATCCGAAATATCTGTACTCAGATTCCACAGAAATAAGGCTAGCAAAGAGATCTACGAAACACAGATGTAACTCTGTGAGATGAATTCACAGAACACTAAGCAGTTTCTCAGAAAGCTTCTTTTCCAGATTTCATCTGAGGATATTTCCTTTTTCACCATAGCCCTCTATGGGCTTCCAAATATCACATTGCCAATTCCACAGCAACTGTCTTAGCGAAAGGCTTCTTGAGGTGAAAGCTGTAACTCTGTGAGATGATTTCACAGAACACAAAGAAGTTTCTCAGAGAGCATCTTTCTCTTTGTTATAGGAGGATATTTCCTTTGGCCCTATAGTCTTCAAAGGGATCCGAAATATCTGTTCTCAGATTCCACAGAAATAAGGCTAGCAAAGATAAATACGAAAACCACATATAACTCTGTGAGATGAATTCACAGAACACTAAGCAGTTTCTCAGAAAGCTTCTTTCCAGATTTCACCTGAGGATATATCCTTTTTCACCATAGCCCTCTATGGGCTTCCAAATATCACTTTGCCAATTCCACAAGAACTGTCATAGCGAAAGGCTTCTTGAGGGGAAAGCTGTAACTCTGTGAGATGATTTCACAGAACACAAAGAAGTTTCTCAGAAAGCTTCTTTCTCTTTGTTATCGGAGGATATTTCCTTTGGCCCTATAGTCTTCAAAGGAATCCGAAATATCCGTTCTCAGATTCCACAGAAAGAAGGCTAGCAAAGAGATCCACGAAATACAGATGTAACTCTGTGAGATGAATTCACAGAACACTAAGCAGTTTCTCAGAAAGCTTCTTTCCAGATTTCATCTGAGGATATTTCTTTTTTCACCATAGCCCTCTATGGGCTTCCAAATATCACTTTGCCAATTCCACAAGAACTGTCTTAGCGAAAGGTTTCTTGAGGGGAAAGCTGTAACTCTGTGAGATGATTTCACAGAACACAAAGAAGTTTCTCAGAAAGCTTTTTTCTCTTTGTTATCGGAGGATATTTCCTTTGGCCCTATAGTCTTCAAAGGGATCCGAAATATCTGTTCTCAGATTCCACAGAAAAAAGGCTAGCAAAGAGATCTACGAAACACAGATGTAACTCTGTGAGATGAATTCACAGAACACTAAGCAGTTTCTCAGAAAGCTTCTTTTTCAGATTTCATCTGAGGATATTTCTTTTTTCACCATAGCCCTCTATGGGCTTCCAAATATCACTTTGCCAATTCCACAAGAACTGTCTTAGCGAAAGTCTTCTTGAGGGGAAAGCTGTAACTCTGTGAGATGATTTCACAGAACACAAAGAAGTTTCTCAGAAATCTTCTTTCTCTTTGTTAACGGAGGATATTTCCTTTGGCCCTATTGTCTTCAAAGTTATCCAAAATATCTGTTCTCACATTCCACATAAATAAGGCTAGCAAAGACATCTACGAAACACAGATGTAACTCTGTGAGATGAATTCACAGAACACTAAGCAGTTTCTCAGAAAGCTTCTTTCCAGATTTCACCTGAGGATATATCCTTTTTCACCATAGCCCTCTATGGGCTTCCAAATATCACTTTGCCAATTCCACAAGAACTGTCATAGCGAAAGGCTTCTTGAGGGGAAAGCTGTAACTCTGTGAGATGATTTCACAGAACACAAAGAAGTTTCTCAGAAAGCTTCTTTCTCTTTGTTATCGGAGGATATTTCCTTTGACCCTATAGTCTTCAAAGGAATCCGAAATATCCGTTCTCAGATTCCACAGAAAGAAGGCTAGCAAAGAGATCTACGAAACACAGATGTAACTCTGTGAGATGAATTCACAGAACACTAAGCAGTTTCTCAGAAAGCTTCTTTCCAGATTTCATCTGAGGATATTTCCTTTTTCACCATAGCCCTCTAAGGGCTTCCAAATATCACTTTGCCAATTCCACAAGAACTGTCTTAGCGAAAGGCTTCTTGAGGGGAAAGCTGTAACTCAGTGAGATGATTTCACAGAACACAAAGAAGTTTCTCAGAAAGCTTCTTTCTCTTTGTTATCGAAGGATATTTCCTTTGGCCCTGTAGTCTTCAAAGGGATCCGAAATATCTGTTCTCAGATTCCACAGAAATAAGGCTAGCAAAGAGATCTACGAAACACACATATAACTCTGTGAGATGAATTCACAGAACACTAAGCAGTTTCTCAGAAAGCTTCTTTCCAGATTTCATCTCAGGATATTTCCTTTTTCACCATAGCCCTCTATGGGCTTAGAAATATCACTTTGCCAATTCCAAAAGAACTGTCTTAGCGAACGGCTTCTTGAGGGGAAAGCTGTAACTCTGTGAGATGATTTCACTGAACAAAAGAAGTTTCTCAGAAAGCTTCTTTCTCTTTGTTATCGGAGGATATTTCCTTTGGCCCTGTAGTCTTCAAAGGGATCCGAAATATCTGTTCTCAGATTCCAGAGAAATAGGGCTAGCAAAGAGATCTACAAAACACACATATAACTCTGTGAGATGAATTCACAGAACACTAAGCAGTTTCTCAGAAAGCTTCTTTCCAGATTTCATCTGAGGATATTTCCTTTTTCACCATAGCCCTCTATGGGCTTCCAAATATCACTTTGCCAATTCCACATGAACTGTCTTAGCGAAAGGCTTCTTGAGGGGAAAGCTGTAACTCTGTGAGATGATTTCACAGAACACAAAAAGTTTCTCAGAAAGCTTCTTTCTCTTTGTTATCGGAGGATATTTCCTTTGGCTCTATAGTCTTCAAAAGGATCCGAAATATCTGTACTCAGATTCCACAGAAATAAGGCTAGCAAAGAGATCTACGAAACACAGATGTAACTCTGTGAGATGAATTCACAGAACACTAAGCAGTTTCTCAGAAAACTTCTTTTCCAGATTTCATCTGAGGATATTTCCTTTTTCACCATAGCCCTCTATGGGCTTCCAAATATCACATTGCCAATTCCACAACAACTGTCTTAGCGAAAGGCTTCTTGAGGGGAAAGCTGTAACTCTGTGAGATGATTTCACAGAACACAAAGAAGTTTCTCAGAGAGCATCTTTCTCTTTGTTATAGGAGGATATTTCCTTTGGCCCTATAGTCTTCAAAGGGATCCGAAATATCTGTTCTCAGATTCCACAGAAATAAGGCTAGCAAAGATAAATACGAAAACCACATATAACTCTGTGAGATGAATTCACAGAACACTAAGCAGTTTCTCAGAAAGCTTCTTTCCAGATTTCATCTGAGGATATTTCCTTTTTCACCATAGCCCTCTATGGGCTTCCAAATATCAATTTGGCAATTCCACAAGAACTGTCTTAGCGAGAGGCTTCTTGAGGGGAAAGCTGTATCTCTGTGAGATGATTTCACAGAACACAAAGTAGTTTCTCAGAAAGCTTCTTTCTCTTTGTTTTCGGAGGATATTTCCTTTGGCCCTATGGTCTTCACAGGAATCCGAAATATCTCTTCTCAGATTCCACAGAAAGAAGGCTAGCAAAGAGATCCACGAAATACAGATGTAACTCTGTGAGATGAATTAACAGAACACTAAGCAGTTTCTCAGAAAGCTTCTTTCCAGATTTCATCTGAGGATATTTCCTTTTTCACAATAGCGCTCTATGGGTTTCCAAATATCACTTTGCCAATTCCACAAGAACTGTCTTAGCGAAAGGTTTCTTGAGGGGAAAGCTGTAACTATGTGAGATGATTTCACAGAACACAAAGAAGTTTCTCAGAAAGCTTCTTTCTCTTGGTTATCGGAGGATATTTCCTTTGGCCCTGTAGTCTTCAAAGGGATCCGAAATATCTGTTCTCAGATTCCACAGAAAGAAGGCTAGCAAAGAGATCCACGAAATACAGATGTAACTCTGTGAGATGAATTCACAGAACACTAAGCAGTTTCTCAGAAAGCTTCTTTCCAGATTTCATCTGAGGATATTTCTTTTTTCACCATAGCCCTCTATGGGCTTCCAAATATCACTTTGCCAATTCCACAAGAACTGTCTTAGCGAAAGGCTTCTTGAGGGGAAAGCTGTAACTCTGTGAGATGATTTCACAGAACACAAAGAAGTTTCTCAGAAAGCTTTTTTCTCTTTTTTATCGGAGGATATTTCCTTTGGCCCTATAGTCTTCAAAGGGATCCGAAATATCTGTTCTCAGATTCCACAGAAATAAGGCTAGCAAACAGATCTACGAAACAGAGATGTAATTCTGTGAGATGAATTCACAGAACACTAAGCAGTTTCTCAGAAAGCTTCTTTCCAGATTTCATCTGAGGATATTTCCTTTTTCACCATAGCCCTCTATGGGCTTCCAAATATCACTTTGCCAATTCCACAAGAACTGTCTAGCGAAAGGTTTCTTGAGGGGAAAGCTGTAACTCTGTGTGATGATTTCACAGAACACAAAGAAGTTTCTCAGAAATCTTCTTTCTCTTTGTTTACGGAGGATATTTCCTTTGGCCCTATGGTCTTCAAAGGGATCCGAAATATCTGTTCCCAGATTCCACAGAAATAAGGCTAGCAAAGAGATCTACGAAACACAGATGTAACTCTGTGAGATGAATTAACAGAACACTAAGCAGTTTCTCAGAAAGCTTCTTTCCAGATTTCATCTGAGGATATTTCCTTTTTCACCATAGCCCTCTATGGGCTTCCAAATATCACTTTGCCAATTCCACAAGAACTGTCTTAGCGAAAGGCTTCTTGAGGGGAAAGCTGTAACTCTGTGAGATGATTTCACAGAACACAAAGGAGTTTCTCAGAAAGCTTCTTTCTCTTTGTTATCGGAGGATATTTCCTTTGGCCCTATAGTCTTCAAAGGGATCTGAAATATCTGTTCTCAGATTCCACAGAAATAAGGCTAGCAAAGAGACCCACGAAATACAGATGTAACTCTGAGATTGGAAGTCACACATCACAGAGCAGTTTCTCAGAAAGCTTCTTTCCAGATTTCATCTGAGGATATTTCCTTTTTCATCATAGCCCTCTATGGGCTTCCAAATACCACTTTGCCAATTCCACAAGAACTGTCTTAGCGAAAGGCTTCTTCAGGGTAAAGCTGTAACTCTGTGAGATGATTTCACAGAACACAAAGAAGTTTTTCAGAAAGATTCTTTCTCTTTGTTATCGGAGGATATTTCCTTTGGCCCTATAGTCTTCAAAGGGATCCGAAATATCTGTTCTCAGATTCCACAGAAACAAGGCTAGCAAAGAGATCCACGAAATACAGATGTAACTCTGTGAGATGAATTAACAGAACACTAAGCAGTTTCTCAGAAAGCTTCTTTCCAGATTTCATCTGAGGATATTTCCTTTTTCACCATAGCCCTCTATGGGCTTCCAAATATCACTTTGCCAATTCCACAAGAACTGTCTTAGCGAAAGGCTTCTTCAGGGAAAAGCTGTAACTCTGTGAGATGATTTCACGGAACACAAACAAGTTTCTCAGAAAGATTCTTTCTCTTTGTTATCGGAGGATATTTCCTTTGGCCCTATAGAATTCAACGGGATCCGAAATATCTGTTCTCAGATTCCACAGAAAGAAGGCTAGCAAAGAGATTCACGAAATACAGATGTAACTCTGTGAGATGAATTCACAGAACACTAAGCAGGTTCTCAGAAAGCTTCTTTCCAGATTTCATCTGAGGATATTTCCTTTTTCACCATAGCCCACTATGGGCTTCCAAATATCACTTTGCCAATTCCACAAGAACTGTCTTAGTGAAAGGCTTCTTGAGGGGAAAGCTGTAACTCTGTGAGAGGATTTCACAGAACACAAAGAAGTTTCTCAGAAAGCTTCTTTCTCTTTGTTATCGGAGGATATTTCCTTTGGCCCTATAGTCTTCAAAGGGATCCAAAATATCTGTTCTCAGATTCGACAGAAATAAGGCTAGCAAAGAGATATAGGAAACACAGATGTAACTCTGTGAGATGAATTAACAGAACACTAAGCAGTTTCTCAGAAATCTTCTTTCCACATTTCATCTGAGGATATTTCCTTTTTCACCATAGCCCTCTATGGGCTTCCAAATATCACTTTGCCAATTCCACAAGAACTGTCTTAGCGAAAGGCTTCTTGAGGGGAAAGCCGTAACTCTGTGAGGTGATTTCACAGAACACAAAGAAGTTTTTCAGAAAGCTTCTTTCTCTTTGTTATCGGAGGATATTTCCTTTGGCCCTATAGTCTTCAAAGGGATCCGAAATATCTGTTCTCAGATTCCACAGAAATAAGGCTAGCAAAGAGATCCACCAAACACAGATGTAACTCTGTGAGATGAATTCACAGAACACTAAGCAGTTTCTCAGAACGCTGCTTTCCAGATTTCATCTGAGGATATTTCCTTTTTCACCATAGCCCTCTATGGGCTTCCAAATATCACTTTGCCAATTCCACAAGAACTGTGTTAGCGAAAGGCTTCTTGAGGGGAAAGGTGTAACTCTGTGTGATGATTTCACAGAACACAAAGAAGTTTTTCAGAAAGCTTCTTTCTCTTTGTTATCGGAGGATATTTCCTTTGGCCCTATAGTCTTCAAAGGGATCCGAAATATCTGTTCTCAGATTCCACAAAAAGAAGGCTAGCAAAGAGATCCACGAAATACAGATGTAACTCTGTGAGATGAATTCACAGAACACTAAGCAGTTTCTCAGAAAGCTTCTTTCCAGATTTCATCTGAGGATATTTCCTTATTCACCATAGCCCTCTATGGGCTTCCAAATATCACTTTGCCAATTCCACAAGAAGTGTCTTAGCGAAAGGCTTCTTGAGGGGAAAGCTGTAACTCTGTGAGATGATTTCACAGAACACAAAGAAGTTTCTCAGAAAGCTTCTTTCTCTTTGTTATCGGAGGATATTTCCTTTGGCCCTATAGTCTTCAAAGGGATCCGAAATATCTGTTCTCAGATTCCACAGAAAGAAGGCTAGCAAAGAGATCCACGAAATACAGATGTAACTCTGTGAGATGAATTAACAGAACACTAAGCAGTTTCTCAGAAAGCTTCTTTCCAAATTTCATCTGAGGATATTTCCTTTTTCACCATAGCCCTCTATGGGCTTCCAAATATCACTTTGCCAATTCCACAAGAACTGTCTTAGCGAAAGGCTTCTTGAGGGGAAAGCTGTAACTCTGTGAGATGATTTCACAGAACACAAAGAAGCTTCTCAGAAAGCTTCTTTCTCTTTGTTATCGGAGGATATTTCCTTGGGCCCTATGGTCTTCAAAGGGATCCGAATTATCTGTTCTCAGATTCCACAGAAATAAGGCTAGCAAAGAGATCTACGAAACACAGATGTAACTCTGTGAGATGATTCACAGAACACTAAGCAGTTTCTCAGAAAGCTTCCTTCCAGATTTCATCTGAGGATATTTCCTTTTTCACCACAGCCCTCTATGGGCTTCCAAATATCACTTTGCCAATTCCACAAGAACTGTCTTAGCGAAAGGCTTCTTGAAGGGAAAGCTGTAACTCTGTGAGAAGATTTCACAGAACACAAAGAACTTTCTCAGAAAGCTTCTTTCTCTTTGTTATCAGAGGATATTTCCTTTGGCCTATAGTCTTCAAAGGGATCCGAAATATCTGTTCTCAGATTCCACAGAAAGAAGGCTAGCAAAGAGATCTACGAAACACAGATGTAACTCTGTGAGATGAATTAACAGAACACTAAGCAGTTTCTCAGAAAGCTTCTTTCCAGATTTCATCTGAGGATATTTCCTTTTTCACCATAGCCCTCTATGGGCTTCCAAATATCACTTTGCCAATTCCAGAAGAACTGACTTAGCGAAAGGCTTCTTGAAGGGAAACCTGTAATTCTGTGAGATGATTTCACAGAACACAAAGAAATTTCTCAGAAAGCTTCTTTCTCTTTGTTATCGGAGGATATTTTATTTGGCCCTATAGTCTTCAAAGGGATCCGAAATATCTGTTCTCAGATTCCACAGAAATAAGGCTCGCAAAGAGATCTACGAAACACAGATGTAACTCTGTGAGATGAATTCATAGAACACGAAGCAGTTTCTCAGAAAGCTTCTTTCCAGATTTCACCTAAGGATATTTCCCTTTTCACCTTAGCCCTCTACGGGCTTCCAAATATCACTTTGCCAATTCCACAAGAACTGTCTTAGCGAAAGGCTTCTTCAGGGGAAAGCTGTAACTCTGTGAGATGATTTCACAGAACACAAAGAAGTTTCTCAGAAAGCTTCTTTCTCTTTGTTATCGGAGGATATTTACTTTGGCCCTATAGTCTTCAAAGGGATCCGAAATATCTGTTCTCAGAATCCACAGAAAGAAGGGTAGAAAAGAGATCCACGAAATACAGATGTAACTCTGTGAGATGAATTAACAGAACACTAAGCAGTTTCTCAGAAAGCTTCATTCCTGATTTCATCTGAGGATATTTCCTTTTTCACCATAGCCCTCTATGGGCTTCCAAATATCACTTTGCCAATTCCACAAGAACTGTCTTAGCGAAATGCTTCTTGAGGAGAAAGCTGTAACTCTGTGAGATGATTTCACAGAACACAAAGAAGTTTCTCAGAAAGCTTCTTTCTCTTTCTTATCGGAGGATATTTCCTTTGGCCCTATAGTCTTCAAAGGGATCCGAAATATCTGTTGTCAGATTCCACAGAAATAAGGCTAGCAAAGACATCTACGAAACACAGATGTAACTCTGTGAGATGAATTAACAGAACACTAAGCAGTTTCTCAGAAAGCTTCTTTCCAGATTTCATCTGAGGATATTTCCTTTTTCACCATAGCCCTCTATGGGCTTCCAGATATCATTTTGCCAATTCCACAAGAACTGTCTTAGCGAAAGGCTTCTTCAGGGGAAAGCTGTAACTCTGTGAGATGATTTCACAGAACACAAAGAAGTTTCTCAGAAATCTTCTTTCTCTTTGTTATCGGAGGATATTTCCTTTGGCCCTATAGTCTTCAAAGGGATCCGAAATATCTGTTGTCAGATGCCACAGAAATAAGGCTAGCAAAGACATCTACGAAACACAGATGTAACTCTGTGAGATGAATTCACAGAACACTAAGCAGTTTCTCAGAAAGCTTCTTTTTCTGATTTCAATTGAGGATATTTCCTTTTTCACCATAGCCCTCTATGGGTTTCCAAATATCACTTTGCCAATTCCACAAGAACTGTCTTAGCGAAAGGCTTCTTGAGGGGAAAGCTGTAACTCTGTGAGATGATTTCACAGAACACAAAGAAGTTTCTCAGAAAGCATCTTTCTCTTTGTTATCGGAGGATATTTCCTTTGGCCCTATAGTCTTCAAAGGGATCCGAATTATCTGTTCTCAGATTCCACAGAAATAAGGCTAGCAAAGATAAATACGAAACACACATATAACTCTGTGAGATGAATTCACAGAACACTAAGCAGTTTCTCAGAAAGCTTCTTTCCAGATTTCATCTGAGGATATTTCCTTTTTCACCATAGCCCTCTATGGGCTTCCAAATATCAATTTGACAATTACACAAGAACTGTTTTAGCGAAAGGCTTCTTGATGGGAAAGCTGTATCTCTGTGAGATGATTTAACAGAACACAAAGAAGTTTCTCAGAAAGCTTCTTTCTCTTTGTTATCGGAGGATATTTCCTTTGGCCCTATGATCTTCAAAGGGATCCGAAATATCTGTTCTCAGATTCCACAGAAAGAAGGCTAGCAAAGAGATCCACGAAATACAGATGTAACTCTGTGAGATGAATTCACAGAACACTAAGCAGTTTCTCAGAAAGCTTCTTTCCAGATTTCATCTGAGGATATTTCCTTTTTCACCATAGCCCTCTATGGGCTTCCAAATATCACTTTGCCAATTCCACAAGAACTGTCTTAGCGAAAGGTTTCTTGAGGGGAAAGCTGTAACTCTGTGAGATGATTTCACAGAACACAAAGAAGTTTCTCAGAAATCTTCTTTCTCTTTGTTTACGGAGGATATTTCCTTTGGCCCTATGGTCTTCAAAGGGATCCGAAATATCTGTTCTCAGATTCCAGAGAAATAGGGCTAGCAAAGAGATCTACAAAACACACATATAACTCTGTGAGATGAATTCACAGAACACTAAGCAGTTTCTCAGAAAGCTTCTTTCCAGATTTCATCTGGGGATATTTCCTTTTTCACCATAGCCCTCTATGGGCTTCCAAATATCACTTTGCCAATTCCACAAGAACTGTCTTAGCGAAAGGCTTCTTGAGGGGAAAGCTGTAACTCTGTGAGATGATTTCACAGAACACAAAAAGTTTCTCAGAAAGCTTCTTTCTCTTTGTTATCGGAGGATATTTCCTTTGGCCCTATAGTCTTCAAAAGGATCCGAAATATCTGTACTCAGATTCCACAGAAATAAGGCTAGCAAAGAGATCTACGAAACACAGATGTAACTCTGTGAGATGAATTCACAGAACACTAAGCAGTTTCTCAGAAAGCTTCTTTTCCAGATTTCATCTGAGGATATTTCCTTTTTCACCATAGCCCTCTATGGGCTTCCAAATATCACATTGCCAATTCCACAGCAACTGTCTTAGCGAAAGGCTTCTTGAGGGGAAAGCTGTAACTCTGTGAGATGATTTCACAGAACACAAAGAAGTTTCTCAGAAGGCTTCTTTCTCTTTGTTATCGGAGGATATTTCCTTTGGCCCTATAGTCTTCAAAGGGATCCGAAATATCTGTTGTCAGATGCCACAGAAATAAGGCTAGCAAAGACATCTACGAAACACAGATGTAACTCTGTGAGATGAATTCACAGAACACTAAGCAGTTTCTCAGAAAGCTTCTTTTTCTGATTTCAATTGAGGATATTTCCTTTTTCACCATAGCCCTCTATGGGTTTCCAAATATCACTTTGCCAATTCCACAAGAACTGTCTTAGCGAAAGGCTTCTTGAGGGGAAAGCTGTAACTCTGTGAGATGATTTCACAGAACACAAAGAAGTTTCTCAGAAAGCATCTTTCTCTTTGTTATCGGAGGATATTTCCTTTGGCCCTATAGTCTTCAAAGGGATCCGAATTATCTGTTCTCAGATTCCACAGAAATAAGGCTAGCAAAGATAAATACGAAACACACATATAACTCTGTGAGATGAATTCACAGAACACTAAGCAGTTTCTCAGAAAGCTTCTTTCCAGATTTCATCTGAGGATATTTCCTTTTTCACCATAGCCCTCTATGGGCTTCCAAATATCAATTTGACAATTACACAAGAACTGTCTTAGCGAAAGGCTTCTTGATGGGAAAGCTGTATCTCTGTGAGATGATTTAACAGAACACAAAGAAGTTTCTCAGAAAGCTTCTTTCTCTTTGTTATCGGAGGATATTTCCTTTGGCCCTATGGTCTTCAAAGGGATCCGAAATATCTGTTCTCAGATTCCACAGAAAGAAGGCTAGCAAAGAGATCCACGAAATACAGATGTAACTCTGTGAGATGAATTCACAGAACACTAAGCAGTTTCGCAGAAAGCTTCTTTCCAGATTTCATCTGAGGATATTTCCTTTTTCACCATAGCCCTCTATGGGCTTCCAAATATCACTTTGCCAATTCCACAAGAACTGTCTTAGCGAAAGGCTTCTTGAGGGGAAAGCTGTAACTCTGTGAGATGATTTCACAGAACACAAAGAAGTTTCTCAGAAAGCTTCTTTCTCTTTGTTATCGGAGGATATTTCCTTTGGCCCTGTAGTCTTCAAAGGGATCCGAAATATCTGTTCTCAGATTCCAGAGAAATAGGGCTAGCAAAGAGATCTACAAAACACACATATAACTCTGTGAGATGAATTCACAGAACACTAAGCAGTTTCTCAGAAAGCTTCTTTCCAGATTTCATCTGGGGATATTTCCTTTTTCACCATAGCCCTCTATGGGCTTCCAAATATCACTTTGCCAATTCCACAAGAACTGTCTTAGCGAAAGGCTTCTTGAGGGTAAAGCTGTAACTCTGTGAGATGATTTCACAGAACACAAAAAGTTTCTCAGAAAGCTTCTTTCTCTTTGTTATCGGAGGATATTTCCTTTGGCCCTATAGTCTTCAAAAGGATCCGAAATATCTGTACTCAGATTCCACAGAAATAAGGCTAGCAAAGAGATCTACGAAACACAGATGTAACTCTGTGAGATGAATTCACAGAACACTAAGCAGTTTCTCAGAAAGCTTCTTTTCCAGATTTCATCTGAGGATATTTCCTTTTTCACCATAGCCCTCTATGGGCTTCCAAATATCACATTGCCAATTCCACAGCAACTGTCTTAGCGAAAGGCTTCTTGAGGGGAAAGCTGTAACTCTGTGAGATGATTTCACAGAACACAAAGAAGTTTCTCAGAGAGCATCTTTCTCTTTGTTATAGGAGGATATTTCCTTTGGCCCTATAGTCTTCAAAGGGATCCGAAATATCTGTTCTCAGATTCCACAGAAATAAGGCTAGCAAAGATAAATACGAAAACCACATATAACTCTGTGAGATGAATTCACAGAACACTAAGCAGTTTCTCAGAAAGCTTCTTTCCAGATTTCACCTGAGGATATATCCTTTTTCACCATAGCCCTCTATGGGCTTCCAAATATCACTTTGCCAATTCCACAAGAACTGTCATAGCGAAAGGCTTCTTGAGGGGAAAGCTGTAACTCTGTGAGATGATTTCACAGAACACAAAGAAGTTTCTCAGAAAGCTTCTTTCTCTTTGTTATCGGAGGATATTTCCTTTGGCCCTATAGTCTTCAAAGGAATCCGAAATATCCGTTCTCAGATTCCACAGAAAGAAGGCTAGCAAAGAGATCCACGAAATACAGATGTAACTCTGTGAGATGAATTCACAGAACACTAAGCAGTTTCTCAGAAAGCTTCTTTCCAGATTTCATCTGAGGATATTTCTTTTTTCACCATAGCCCTCTATGGGCTTCCAAATATCACTTTGCCAATTCCACAAGAACTGTCTTAGCGAAAGGCTTCTTGAGGGGAAAGCTGTAACTCTGTGAGATGATTTCACAGAACACAAAGAAGTTTCTCAGAAAGCTTTTTTCTCTTTGTTATCGGAGGATATTTCCTTTGGCCCTATAGTCTTCAAAGGGATCCGAAATATCTGTTCTCAGATTCCACAGAAAAAAGGCTAGCAAAGAGATCTACGAAACACAGATGTAACTCTGTGAGATGAATTCACAGAACACTAAGCAGTTTCTCAGAAAGCTTCTTTTTCAGATTTCATCTGAGGATATTTCTTTTTTCACCATAGCCCTCTATGGGCTTCCAAATATCACTTTGCCAATTCCACAAGAACTGTCTTAGCGAAAGTCTTCTTGAGGGGAAAGCTGTAACTCTGTGAGATGATTTCACAGAACACAAAGAAGTTTCTCAGAAATCTTCTTTCTCTTTGTTAACGGAGGATATTTCCTTTGGCCCTATTGTCTTCAAAGGGATCCAAAATATCTGTTCTCACATTCCACATAAATAAGGCTAGCAAAGACATCTACGAAACACAGATGTAACTCTGTGAGATGAATTCACAGAACACTAAGCAGTTTCTCAGAAAGCTTCTTTCCAGATTTCACCTGAGGATATATCCTTTTTCACCATAGCCCTCTATGGGCTTCCAAATATCACTTTGCCAATTCCACAAGAACTGTCATAGCGAAAGGCTTCTTGAGGGGAAAGCTGTAACTCTGTGAGATGATTTCACAGAACACAAAGAAGTTTCTCAGAAAGCTTCTTTCTCTTTGTTATCGGAGGATATTTCCTTTGGCCCTATAGTCTTCAAAGGAATCCGAAATATCCGTTCTCAGATTCCACAGAAAGAAGGCTAGCAAAGAGATCCACGAAATACAGATGTAACTCTGTGAGATGAATTCACAGAACACTAAGCAGTTTCTCAGAAAGCTTCTTTCCAGATTTCATCTGAGGATATTTCTTTTTTCACCATAGCCCTCTATGGGCTTCCAAATATCACTTTGCCAATTCCACAAGAACTGTCTTAGCGAAAGGCTTCTTGAGGGGAAAGCTGTAACTCTGTGAGATGATTTCACAGAACACAAAGAAGTTTCTCAGAAAGCTTTTTTCTCTTTGTTATCGGAGGATATTTCCTTTGGCCCTATAGTCTTCAAAGGGATCCGAAATATCTGTTCTCAGATTCCACAGAAAAAAGGCTAGCAAAGAGATCTACGAAACACAGATGTAACTCTGTGAGATGAATTCACAGAACACTAAGCAGTTTCTCAGAAAGCTTCTTTTTCAGATTTCATCTGAGGATATTTCTTTTTTCACCATAGCCCTCTATGGGCTTCCAAATATCACTTTGCCAATTCCACAAGAACTGTCTTAGCGAAAGTCTTCTTGAGGGGAAAGCTGTAACTCTGTGAGATGATTTCACAGAACACAAAGAAGTTTCTCAGAAATCTTCTTTCTCTTTGTTAACGGAGGATATTTCCTTTGGCCCTATTGTCTTCAAAGGGATCCAAAATATCTGTTCTCACATTCCACATAAATAAGGCTAGCAAAGACATCTACGAAACACAGATGTAACTCTGTGAGATGAATTCACAGAACACTAAGCAGTTTCTCAGAAAGCTTCTTTCCAGATTTCACCTGAGGATATATCCTTTTTCACCATAGCCCTCTATGGGCTTCCAAATATCACTTTGCCAATTCCACAAGAACTGTCATAGCGAAAGGCTTCTTGAGGGAAAAGCTGTAACTCTGTGAGATGATTTCACAGAACACAAAGAAGTTTCTCAGAAAGCTTCTTTCTCTTTGTTATCGGAGGATATTTCCTTTGGCCCTATAGTCTTCAAAGGAATCCGAAATATCCGTTCTCAGATTCCACAGAAAGAAGGCTAGCAAAGAGATCTACGAAACACAGATGTAACTCTGTGAGATGAATTCACAGAACACTAAGCAGTTTCTCAGAAAGCTTCTTTCCAGATTTCATCTGAGGATATTTCCTTTTTCACCATAGCCCTCTAAGGGCTTCCAAATATCACTTTGCCAATTCCACAAGAACTGTCTTAGCGAAAGGCTTCTTGAGGGGAAAGCTGTAACTCAGTGAGATGATTTCACAGAACACAAAGAAGTTTCTCAGAAAGCTTCTTTCTCTTTGTTATCGAAGGATATTTCCTTTGGCCCTGTAGTCTTCAAAGGGATCCGAAATATCTGTTCTCAGATTCCACAGAAATAAGGCTAGCAAAGAGATCTACGAAACACACATATAACTCTGTGAGATGAATTCACAGAACACTAAGCAGTTTCTCAGAAAGCTTCTTTCCAGATTTCATCTCAGGATATTTCCTTTTTCACCATAGACCTCTATGGGCTTAGAAATATCACTTTGCCAATTCCAAAAGAACTGTCTTAGCGAACGGCTTCTTGAGGGGAAAGCTGTAACTCTGTGAGATGATTTCACTGAACAAAAGAAGTTTCTCAGAAAGCTTCTTTCTCTTTGTTATCGGAGGATATTTCCTTTGGCCCTGTAGTCTTCAAAGGGATCCGAAATATCTGTTCTCAGATTCCAGAGAAATAGGGCTAGCAAAGAGATCTACAAAACACACATATAACTCTGTGAGATGAATTCACAGAACACTAAGCAGTTTCTCAGAAAGCTTCTTTCCAGATTTCATCTGAGGATATTTCCTTTTTCACCATAGCCCTCTATGGGCTTCCAAATATCACTTTGCCAATTCCACAAGAACTGTCTTAGCGAAAGGCTTCTTGAGGGGAAAGCTGTAACTCTGTGAGATGATTTCACAGAACACAAAAAGTTTCTCAGAAAGCTTCTTTCTCTTTGTTATCGGAGGATATTTCCTTTGGCCCTATAGTCTTCAAAAGGATCCGAAATATCTGTACTCAGATTCCACAGAAATAAGGCTAGCAAAGAGATCTACGAAACACAGATGTAACTCTGTGAGATGAATTCACAGAACACTAAGCAGTTTCTCAGAAAGCTTCTTTTCCAGATTTCATCTGAGGATATTTCCTTTTTCACCATAGCCCTCTATGGGCTTCCAAATATCACATTGCCAATTCCACAACAACTGTCTTAGCGAAAGGCTTCTTGAGGGGAAAGCTGTAACTCTGTGAGATGATTTCACAGAACACAAAGAAGTTTCTCAGAGAGCATCTTTCTCTTTGTTATAGGAGGATATTTCCTTTGGCCCTATAGTCTTCAAAGGGATCCGAAATATCTGTTCTCAGATTCCACAGAAATAAGGCTAGCAAAGATAAATACGAAAACCACATATAACTCTGTGAGATGAATTCACAGAACACTAAGCAGTTTCTCAGAAAGCTTCTTTCCAGATTTCATCTGAGGATATTTCCTTTTTCACCATAGCCCTCTATGGGCTTCCAAATATCAATTTGGCAATTCCACAAGAACTGTCTTAGCGAGAGGCTTCTTGAGGGGAAAGCTGTATCTCTGTGAGATGATTTCACAGAACACAAAGAAGTTTCTCAGAAAGCTTCTTTCTCTTTGTTTTCGGAGGATATTTCCTTTGGCCCTATGGTGTTCACAGGAATCCGAAATATCTCTTCTCAGATTCCACAGAAAGAAGGCTAGCAAAGAGATCCACGAAATACAGATGTAACTCTGTGAGATGAATTAACAGAACACTAAGCAGTTTCTCAGAAAGCTTCTTTCCAGATTTCATCTGAGGATATTTCCTTTTTCACAATAGCGCTCTATGGGTTTCAAAATATCACTTTGCCAATTCCACAAGAACTGTCTTAGCGAAAGGTTTCTTGAGGGGAAAGCTGTAACTATGTGAGATGATTTCACAGAACACAAAGAAGTTTCTCAGAAAGCTTCTTTCTCTTGGTTATCGGAGGATATTTCCTTTGGCCCTGTAGTCTTCAAAGGGATCCGAAATATCTGTTCTCAGATTCCACAGAAAGAAGGCTAGCAAAGAGATCCACGAAATACAGATGTAACTCTGTGAGATGAATTCACAGAACACTAAGCAGTTTCTCAGAAAGCTTCTTTCCAGATTTCATCTGAGGATATTTCTTTTTTCACCATAGCCCTCTATGGGCTTCCAAATATCACTTTGCCAATTCCACAAGAACTGTCTTAGCGAAAGGCTTCTTGAGGGGAAAGCTGTAACTCTGTGAGATGATTTCACAGAACACAAAGAAGTTTCTCAGAAAGCTTTTTTCTCTTTTTTATCGGAGGATATTTCCTTTGGCCCTATAGTCTTCAAAGGGATCCGAAATATCTGTTCTCAGATTCCACAGAAAAAAGGCTAGCAAAGAGATCTACGAAACACAGATGTAACTCTGTGAGATGAATTCACAGAACACTAAGCAGTTTCTCAGAAAGCTTCTTTTTCAGATTTCATCTGAGGATATTTCTTTTTTCACCATAGCCCTCTATGGGCTTCCAAATATCACTTTGCCAATTCCACAAGAACTGTCTTAGCGAAAGTCTTCTTGAGGGGAAAGCTGTAACTCTGTGAGATGATTTCACAGAACACAAAGAAGTTTCTCAGAAATCTTCTTTCTCTTTGTTAACGGAGGATATTTCCTTTGGCCCTATTGTCTTCAAAGGGATCCAAAATATCTGTTCTCACATTCCACATAAATAAGGCTGGCAAAGACATCTACGAAACACAGATGTAACTCTGTGAGATGAATTCACAGAACACTAAGCAGTTTCTCAGAAAGCTTCTTTCCAGATTTCACCTGAGGATATATCCTTTTTCACCATAGCCCTCTATGGGCTTCCAAATATCACTTTGCCAATTCCACAAGAACTGTCATAGCGAAAGGCTTCTTGAGGGGAAAGCTGTAACTCTGTGAGATGATTTCACAGAACACAAAGAAGTTTCTCAGAAAGCTTCTTTCTCTTTGTTATCGGAGGATATTTCCTTTGGCCCTATAGTCTTCAAAGGAATCCGAAATATCCGTTCTCAGATTCCACAGAAAGAAGGCTAGCAAAGAGATCTACGAAACACAGATGTAACTCTGTGAGATGAATTCACAGAACTCTAAGCAGTTTCTCAGAAAGCTTCTTTCCAGATTTCATCTGAGGATATTTCCTTTTTCACCATAGCCCTCTAAGGGCTTCCAAATATCACTTTGCCAATTCCACAAGAACTGTCTTAGCGAAAGGCTTCTTGAGGGAAAAGCTGTAACTCAGTGAGATGATTTCACAGAACACAAAGAAGTTTCTCAGAAAGCTTCTTTCTCTTTGTTATCGAAGGATATTTCCTTTGGCCCTGTAGTCTTCAAAGGGATCCGAAATATCTGTTCTCAGATTCCACAGAAATAAGGCTAGCAAAGAGATCTACGAAACACACATATAACTCTGTGAGATGAATTCACAGAACACTAAGCAGTTTCTCAGAAAGCTTCTTTCCCGATTTCATCTCAGGATATTTCCTTTTTCACCATAGCCCTCTATGGGCTTAGAAATATCACTTTGCCAATTCCAAAAGAACTGTCTTAGCGAACGGCTTCTTGAGGGGAAAGCTGTAACTCTGTGAGATGATTTCACTGAACAAAAGAAGTTTCTCAGAAAGCTTCTTTCTCTTTGTTATCGGAGGATATTTCCTTTAGCCCTATAGTCTAAAAAGGTACCGAAACATCTGTTCTCAGATTCCACAGAAATAAGGCTAGCAAAGAGATCTACGAAACACAGATGTAACTCTGTGAGATGAATTCACAGAACACTAAGCAGTTTCTCAGAAAGCTTCTTTCCAGATTTCATCTGAGGATATTTTCTTTTTCACCATAGCCCTCTATGGGTTTCAAAATATCACTTTGCCAATTCCGCAAGAACTGTCTTAGCGAAAGGCTTCTTGCGGGGAAAGCTGTAACTCTGTGAGATGATTTCACAGAACACGAAGAAGTTTCTCAAAAAGCTTCTTTCTCTTTGTTATCGGAGGATATTTCCTTTGGCCCTATAGTCTTCAAAGGAATCCGAAATATCTGTTCTCAGATTCCACAGAAATAAGGCTAGCAAACAGATCTACGAAACAGAGATGTAATTCTGTGAGATGAATTCACAGAACACTAAGCAGTTTCTCAGAAAGCTTCTTTCCAGATTTCATCTGAGGATATTTCCTTTTTCACCATAGCCCTCTATGGGCTTCCAAATATCACTTTGCCAATTCCAGAAGAACTGTCTTAGCGAAAGGCTTCTTGAGGGGAAAGCTGTAACTCTGTGAGATGATTTCACAGAACACAAAAAGTTTCTCAGAAAGCTTCTTTCTCTTTGTTATCGGAGGATATTTCCTTTGGCCCTATAGTCTTCAAAAGGATCCGAAATATCTGTACTCAGATTCCACAGAAATAAGGCTAGCAAAGAGATCTACGAAACACAGATGTAACTCTGTGAGATGAATTCACAGAACACTAAGCAGTTTCTCAGAAAGCTTCTTTTCCAGATTTCATCTGAGGATATTTCCTTTTTCACCATAGCCCTCTATGGGCTTCCAAATATCACATTGCCAATTCCACAACAACTGTCTTAGCGAAAGGCTTCTTGAGGGGAAAGCTGTAACTCTGTGAGATGATTTCACAGAACACAAAGAAGTTTCTCAGAGAGCATCTTTCTCTTTGTTATAGGAGGATATTTCCTTTGGCCCTATAGTCTTCAAAGGGATCCGAAATATCTGTTCTCAGATTCCACAGAAATAAGGCTAGCAAAGATAAATACGAAAACCACATATAACTCTGTGAGATGAATTCACAGAACACTAAGCAGTTTCTCAGAAAGCTTCTTTCCAGATTTCATCTGAGGATAATTCCTTTTTCACCATAGCCCTCTATGGGCTTCCAAATATCAATTTGGCAATTCCACAAGAACTGTCTTAGCGAGAGGCTTCTTGAGGGGAAAGCTGTATCTCTGTGAGATGATTTCACAGAACACAAAGTAGTTTCTCAGAAAGCTTCTTTCTCTTTGTTTTCGGAGGATATTTCCTTTGGCCCTATGGTCTTCATAGGAATCCGAAATATCTCTTCTCAGATTCCACAGAAAGAAGGCTAGCAAAGAGATCCACGAAATACAGATGTAACTCTGTGAGATGAATTAACAGAACACTAAGCAGTTTCTCAGAAAGCTTCTTTCCAGATTTCATCTGAGGATATTTCCTTTTTCACAATAGCGCTCTATGGGCTTCCAAATATCACTTTGCCAATTCCACAAGAACTGTCTTAGCGAAAGGTTTCTTGAGGGGAAAGCTGTAACTATGTGAGATGATTTCACAGAACACAAAGAAGTTTCTCAGAAAGCTTCTTTCTCTTGGTTATCGGAGGATATTTCCTTTGGCCCTGTAGTCTTCAAAGGGATCCGAAATATCTGTTCTCAGATTCCACAGAAAGAAGGCTAGCAAAGAGATCCACGAAATACAGATGTAACTCTGTGAGATGAATTCACAGAACACTAAGCAGATTCTCAGAAAGCTTCTTTCCAGATTTCATCTGAGGATATTTCTTTTTTCACCATAGCCCTCTATGGGCTTCCAAATATCACTTTGCCAATTGCACAAGAACTGTCTTAGCGAAAGACTTCTTGAGGGGAAAGCTGTAACTCTGTGAGATGATTTCACAGAACACAAAGAAGTTTCTCAGAAAGCTTTTTTCTCTTTGTTATCGGAGGATATTTCCTTTGGCCCTATAGTCTTCAAAGGGATCCGAAATATCTGTTCTCAGATTCCACAGAAAAAAGGCTAGCAAAGAGATCTACGAAACACAGATGTAACTCTGTGAGATGAATTCACAGAACACTAAGCAGTTTCTCAGAAAGCTTCTTTTTCAGATTTCATCTGAGGATATTTCCTTTTTCACCATAGCCCTCTATGGGCTTCCAAATATCACTTTGCCAATTCCACAAGAACTGTCTTAGCGAAAGGCTTCTTGAGGGGAAAGCTGTAACTCTGTGAGATGATTTCACAGAACACAAAGAAGTTTCTCAGAAAGCTTCTTTCTCTTTGTTTTGGAGGATATTTCCTTTGGCCCTATTGTCTTCAAAGGGATCCAAAATATCTGTTCTCACATTCCACATAAATAAGGCTAGCAAAGACATCTACGAAACACAGATGTAACTCTGTGAGATGAATTCACAGAACACTAAGCAGTTTCTCAGAAAGCTTCTTTCCAGATTTCACCTGAGGATATATCCTTTTTCACCATAGCCCTCTATGGGCTTCCAAATATCACTTTGCCAATTCCACAAGAACTGTCATAGCGAAAGGCTTCTTGAGGGGAATGCTGTAACACTGTGAGATGATTTCACAGAACACAAAGAAGTTTCTCAGAAAGCTTCTTTCTCTTTGTTATCGGAGGATATTTCCTTTGGCCCTATAGTCTTCAAAGGAATCCGAAATATCTGTTCTCAGATTCCACAGAAAGAAGGCTAGCAAAGAGATCTACGAAACACAGATGTAACTCTGTGAGATGAATTCACAGAACACTAAGCAGTTTCTCAGAAAGCTTCTTTCCAGATTTCATCTGAGGATATTTCCTTTTTCACCATAGCCCTCTAAGGGCTTCCAAATATCACTTTGCCAATTCCACAAGAACTGTCTTAGCGAAAGGCTTCTTGAGGGGAAAGCTGTAACTCAGTGAGATGATTTCACAGAACTCAAAGAAGTTTCTCAGAAAGCTTCTTTCTCTTTGTTATCGAAGGATATTTCCTTTGGCCCTGTAGTCTTCAAAGGGATCCGAAATATCTGTTCTCAGATTCCACAGAAATAAGGCTAGCAAAGAGATCTACGAAACACACATATAACTCTGTGAGATGAATTCACAGAACACTAAGCAGTTTCTCAGAAAGCTTCTTTCCAGATTTCATCTCAGGATATTTCCTTTTTCACCATAGCCCTCTATGGGCTTAGAAATATCACTTTGCCAATTCCAAAAGAACTGTCTTAGCGAACGGCTTCTTGAGGGGAAAGCTGTAACTCTGTGAGATGATTTCACTGAACAAAAGAAGTTTCTCAGAAAGCTTCTTTCTCTTTGTTATCGGAGGATATTTCCTTTAGCCCTATAGTCTAAAAAGGGATCCGAAACATCTGTTCTCAGATTCCACAGAAATAAGGCTAGCAAAGAGATCTACGAAACACAGATGTAACTCTGTGAGATGAATTCACAGAACACTAAGCAGTTTTTCAGAAAGCTTCTTTCCAGATTTCATCTGAGGATATTTTCTTTTTCACCATAGCCCTCTATGGGTTTCAAAATATCACTTTGCCAATTCCCCAAGAACTGTCTTAGCGAAAGGCTTCTTGAGGGGAAAGCTGTAACTCTGTGAGATGATTTCACAGAACACGAAGAAGTTTCTCAAAAAGCTTCTTTCTCTTTGTTATCGGAGGATATTTCCTTTGGCCCTATAGTCTTCAAAGGAATCCGAAATATCTGTTCTCAGATTCCACAGAAATAAGGCTAGCAAACAGATCTACGAAACAGAGATGTAATTCTGTGAGATGAATTCACAGAACACTAAGCAGTTTCTCAGAAAGCTTCTTTCCAGATTTCATCTGAGGATATTTCCTTTTTCACCATAGCCCTCTATGGGCTTCCAAATATCACTTTGCCAATTCCACAAGAACTGTCTTAGCGAAAGGTTTCTTGAGGGGAAAGCTGTAACTCTGTGTGATGATTTCACAGAACACAAAGAAGTTTCTCAGAAATCTTCTTTCTCTTTGTTTACGGAGGATATTTCCTTTGGCCCTATGGTCTTCAAAGGGATCCGAAATATCTGTTCCCAGATTCCACAGAAATAAGGCTAGCAAAGAGATCTACGAAACACAGATGTAACTCTGTGAGATGAATTAACAGAACACTAAGCAGTTTCTCAGAAAGCTTCTTTCCAGATTTCATCTGAGGATATTTCCTTTTTCACCATAGCCCTCTATGGGCTTCCAAATATCACTTTGCCAATTCCACAAGAACTGTCTTAGCGAAAGGCTTCTTGAGGGGAAAGCTGTAACTCTGTGAGATGATTTCACAGAACACAAAGGAGTTTCTCAGAAAGCTTCTTTCTCTTTGTTATCGGAGGATATTTCCTTTGGCCCTATAGTCTTCAAAGGGATCTGAAATATCTGTTCTCAGATTCCACAGAAATAAGGCTAGCAAAGAGACCCACGAAATACAGATGTAACTCTGAGATTGGAAGTCACACATCACAGAGCAGTTTCTCAGAAAGCTTCTTTCCAGATTTCATCTGAGGATATTTCCTTTTTCATCATAGCCCTCTATGGGCTTCCAAATACCACTTTTCCAATTCCACAAGAACTGTCTTAGCGAAAGGCTTCTTCAGGGTAAAGCTGTAACTCTGTGAGATGATTTCACAGAACACAAAGAAGTTTATCAGAAAGATTCTTTCTCTTTGTTATCGGAGGATATTTCCTTTGGCCCTATAGTCTTCAAAGGGATCCGAAATATCTGTTCTCAGATTCCACAGAAACAAGGCTAGCAAAGAGATCCACGAAATACAGATGTAACTCTGTGAGATGAATTAACAGAACACTAAGCAGTTTCTCAGAAAGCTTCTTTCCAGATTTCATCTGAGGATATTTCCTTTTTCACCATAGCCCTCTATGGGCTTCCAAATATCACTTTGCCAATTCCACAAGAACTGTCTTAGCGAAAGGCTTCTTCAGGGAAAAGCTGTAACTCTGTGAGATGATTTCACGGAACACAAACAAGTTTCTCAGAAAGATTCTTTCTCTTTGTTATCGGAGGATATTTCCTTTGGCCCTATAGAATTCAACGGGATCCGAAATATCTGTTCTCAGATTCCACAGAAAGAAGGCTAGCAAAGAGATTCACGAAATACAGATGTAACTCTGTGAGATGAATTCACAGAACACTAAGCAGGTTCTCAGAAAGCTTCTTTCCAGATTTCATCTGAGGATATTTCCTTTTTCACCATAGCCCACTATGGGCTTCCAAATATCACTTTGCCAATTCCACAAGAACTGTCTTAGTGAAAGGCTTCTTGAGGGGAAAGCTGTAACTCTGTGAGAGGATTTCACAGAACACAAAGAAGTTTCTCAGAAAGCTTCTTTCTCTTTGTTATCGGAGGATATTTCCTTTGGCCCTATAGTCTTCAAAGGGATCCAAAATATCTGTTCTCAGATTCCACAGAAATAAGGCTAGCAAAGAGATATAGGAAACACAGATGTAACTCTGTGAGATGAATTAACAGAACACTAAGCAGTTTCTCAGAAATCTTCTTTCCACATTTCATCTGAGGATATTTCCTTTTTCACCATAGCCCTCTATGGGCTTCCAAATATCACTTTGCCAATTCCACAAGAACTGTCTTAGCGAAAGGCTTCTTGAGGGGAAAGCCGTAACTCTGTGAGGTGATTTCACAGAACACAAAGAAGTTTTTCAGAAAGCTTCTTTCTCTTTGTTATCGGAGGATATTTCCTTTGGCCCTATAGTCTTCAAAGGGATCCGAAATATCTGTTCTCAGATTCCACAAAAAGAAGGCTAGCAAAGAGATCCACGAAATACAGATGTAACTCTGTGAGATGAATTCACAGAACACTAAGCAGTTTCTCAGAAAGCTTCTTTCCAGATTTCATCTGAGGATATTTCCTTTTTCACCATAGCCCTCTATGGGCTTCCAAATATCACTTTGCCAATTCCACAAGAAGTGTCTTAGCGAAAGGCTTCTTGAGGGGAAAGCTGTAACTCTGTGAGATGATTTCACAGAACACAAAGAAGTTTCTCAGAAAGCTTCTTTCTCTTTGTTATCGGAGGATATTTCCTTTGGCCCTATAGTCTTCAAAGGGATCCGAAATATCTGTTCTCAGATTCCACAGAAAGAAGGCTAGCAAAGAGATCCACGAAATACAGATGTAACTCTGTGAGATGAATTAACAGAACACTAAGCAGTTTCTCAGAAAGCTTCTTTCCAAATTTCATCTGAGGATATTTCCTTTTTCACCATAGCCCTCTATGGGCTTCCAAATATCACTTTGCCAATTCCACAAGAACTGTCTTAGCGAAAGGCTTCTTGAGGGGAAAGCTGTAACTCTGTGAGATGATTTCACAGAACACAAAGAAGCTTCTCAGAAAGCTTCTTTCTCTTTGTTATCGGAGGATATTTCCTTGGGCCCTATGGTCTTCAAAGGGATCCGAATTATCTGTTCTCAGATTCCACAGAAATAAGGCTAGCAAAGAGATCTACGAAACACAGATGTAACTCTGTGAGATGATTCACAGAACACTAAGCAGTTTCTCAGAAAGCTTCCTTCCAGATTTCATCTGAGGATATTTCCTTTTTCACCATAGCCCTCTATGGGCTTCCAAATATCACTTTGCCAATTCCAGAAGAACTGACTTAGCGAAAGGCTTCTTGAGGGGAAAGCTCTAATTCTGTGAGATGATTTCACAGAACACAAAGAAATTTCTCAGAAAGCTTCTTTCTCTTTGTTATCGGAGGATATTTTATTTGACCCTATAGTCTTCAAAGGGATCCGAAATATCTGTTCTCAGATTCCACAGAAATAAGGCTCGCAAAGAGATCTACGAAACACAGATGTAACTCTGTGAGATGAATTCACAGAACACTAAGCAGTTTCTCAGAAAGCTTCTTTCCAGATTTCACCTAAGGATATTTCCCTTTTCACCATAGCCCTCTACGGGCTTCCAAATATCACTTTGCCAATTCCACAAGAACTGTCTTAGCGAAAGGCTTCTTCAGGGGAAAGCTGTAACTCTGTGAGATGATTTCACAGAACACAAAGAAGTTTCTCAGAAAGCTTCTTTCTCTTTGTTATCGGAGGATATTTACTTTGGCCCTATAGTCTTCAAAGGGATCCGAAATATCTGTTCTCAGAATCCACAGAAAGAAGGGTAGAAAAGAGATCCACGAAATACAGATGTAACTCTGTGAGATGAATTAACAGAACACTAAGCAGTTTCTCAGAAAGCTTCATTCCTGATTTCATCTGAGGATATTTCCTTTTTCACCATAGCCCTCTATGGGCTTCCAAATATCACTTTGCCAATTCCACAAGAACTGTCTTAGCGAAAGTCTTCTTGAGGGGAAAGCTGTAACTCTGTGAGATGATTTCACAGAACACAAAGAAGTTTCTCAGAAATCTTCTTTCTCTTTGTTAACGGAGGATATTTCCTTTGGCCCTACTGTCTTCAAAGGGATCCAAAATATCTGTTCTCACATTCCACATAAATAAGGCTAGCAAAGACATCTACGAAACACAGATGTAACTCTGTGAGATGAATTCACAGAACACTAAGCAGTTTCTCAGAAAGCTTCTTTCCAGATTTCACCTGAGGATATATCCTTTTTCACCATAGCCCTCTATGGGCTTCCAAATATCACTTTGCCAATTCCACAAGAACTGTCATAGCGAAAGGCTTCTTGAGGGGAAAGCTGTAACTCTGTGAGATGATTTCACAGAACACAAAGAAGTTTCTCAGAAAGCTTCTTTCTCTTTGTTATCGGAGGATATTTCCTTTGGCCCTATAGTCTTCAAAGGAATCCGAAATATCCGTTCTCAGATTCCACAGAAAGAAGGCTAGCAAAGAGATCTACGAAACACAGATGTAACTCTGTGAGATGAATTCACAGAACACTAAGCAGTTTCTCAGAAAGCTTCTTTCCAGATTTCATCTGAGGATATTTCCTTTTTCACCATAGCCCTCTAAGGGCTTCCAAATATCACTTTGCCAATTCCACAAGAACTGTCTTAGCGAAAGGCTTCTTCAGGGGAAAGCTGTAACTCAGTGAGATGATTTCACAGAACACAAAGAAGTTTCTCAGAAAGCTTCTTTCTCATTGTTATCGAAGGATATTTCCTTTGGCCCTGTAGTCTTCAAAGGGATCCGAAATATCTGTTCTCAGATTCCACAGAAATAAGGCTAGCAAAGAGATCTACGAAACACACATATAACTCTGTGAGATGAATTCACAGAACACTAAGCAGTTTCTCAGAAAGCTTCTTTCCAGATTTCATCTCAGGATATTTCCTTTTTCACCATAGCCCTCTATGGGCTTAGAAATATCACTTTGCCAATTCCAAAAGAACTGTCTTAGGGAACGGCTTCTTGAGGGGAAAGCTGTAACTCTGTGAGATGATTTCACTGAACAAAAGAAGTTTCTCAGAAAGCTTCTTTCTCTTTGTTATCGGAGGATATTTCCTTTAGCCCTATAGTCTAAAAAGGAACCGAAACATCTGTTCTCAAATTCCACAGAAATAAGGCTAGCAAAGAGATCTACGAAACACAGATGTAACTCTGTGAGATGAATTCACAGAACACTAAGCAGTTTCTCAGAAAGCTTCTTTCCAGATTTCATCTGAGGATATTTTCTTTTTCACCATAGCCCTCTATGGGTTTCAAAATATCACTTTGCCAATTCCACAAGAACTGTCTTAGCGAAAGGCTTCTTGAGGGGAAAGCTGTAACTCCTTGAGATGATTTCACAGAACACGAAGAAGTTTCTCAAAAAGCTTCTTTCTCTTTGTTATCGGAGGATATTTCCTTTGGCCCTATAGTCTTCAAAGGAATCCGAAATATCTGTTCTCAGATTCCACAGAAATAAGGCTAGCAAACAGATCTACGAAACAGAGATGTAATTCTGTGAGATGAATTCACAGAACACTAAGCAGTTTCTCAGAAAGCTTCTTTCCAGATTTCATCTGAGGATATTTCCTTTTTCACCATAGCCCTCTATGGGCTTCCAAATATCACTTTGCCAATTCCACAAGAACTGTCTTAGCGAAAGGCTTCTTGAGGGGAAAGCTGTAACTCTGTGAGATGATTTCACAGAACACAAAAAGTTTCTCAGAAAGCTTCTTTCTCTTTGTTATCGGAGGATATTTCCTTTGGCCCTATAGTCTTCAAAAGGATCCGAAATATCTGTACTCAGATTCCACAGAAATAAGGCTAGCAAAGAGATCTACGAAACACAGATGTAACTCTGTGAGATGAATTCACAGAACACTAAGCAGTTTCTCAGAAAGCTTCTTTTCCAGATTTCATCTGAGGATATTTCCTTTTTCACCATAGCCCTCTATGGGCTTCCAAATATCACATTGCCAATTCCACAACAACTGTCTTAGCGAAAGGCTTCTTGAGGGGAAAGCTGTAACTCTGTGAGATGATTTCACAGAACACAAAGAAGTTTCTCAGAGAGCATCTTTCTCTTTGTTATAGGAGGATATTTCCTTTGGCCCTATAGTCTTCAAAGGGATCCGAAATATCTGTTCTCAGATTCCACAGAAATAAGGCTAGCAAAGATAAATACGAAAACCACATATAACTCTGTGAGATGAATTCACAGAACACTAAGCAGTTTCTCAGAAAGCTTCTTTCCAGATTTCATCTGAGGATATTTCCTTTTTCACCATAGCCCTCTATGGGCTTCCAAATATCAATTTGGCAATTCCACAAGAACTGTCTTAGCGAGAGGCTTCTTGAGGGGAAAGCTGTATCTCTGTGAGATGATTTCACAGAACACAAAGTAGTTTCTCAGAAAGCTTCTTTCTCTTTGTTTTCGGAGGATATTTCCTTTGGCCCTATGGTCTTCACAGGAATCCGAAATATCTCTTCTCAGATTCCACAGAAAGAAGGCTAGCAAAGAGATCCACGAAATACAGATGTAACTCTGTGAGATGAATTAACAGAACACTAAGCAGTTTCTCAGAAAGCTTCTTTCCAGATTTCATCTGAGGATATTTCCTTTTTCACAATAGCGCTCTATGGGCTTCCAAATATCACTTTGCCAATTCCACAAGAACTGTCTTAGCGAAAGGTTTCTTGAGGGGAAAGCTGTAACTATGTGAGATGATTTCACAGAACACAAAGAAGTTTCTCAGAAAGCTTCTTTCTCTTGGTTATCGGAGGATATTTCCTTTGGCCCTGTAGTCTTCAAAGGGATCCGAAATATCTGTTCTCAGATTCCACAGAAAGAAGGCTAGCAAAGAGATCCACGAAATACAGATGTAACTCTGTGAGATGAATTCACAGAACACTAAGCAGTTTCTCAGAAAGCTTCTTTCCAGATTTCATCTCAGGATATTTCTTTTTTCACCATAGCCCTCTATGGGCTTCCAAATATCACTTTGCCAATTGCACAAGAACTGTCTTAGCGAAAGGCTTCTTGAGGGGAAAGCTGTAACTCTGTGAGATGATTTCACAGAACACAAAGAAGTTTCTCAGAAAGCTTTTTTCTCTTTGTTATCGGAGGATATTTCCTTTGGCCCTATAGTCTTCAAAGGGATCCGAAATATCTGTTCTCAGATTCCACAGAAAAAAGGCTAGCAAAGAGATCTACGAAACACAGATGTAACTCTGTGAGATGAATTCACAGAACACTAAGCAGTTTCTCAGAAAGCTTCTTTTTCAGATTTCATCTGAGGATATTTCCTTTTTCACCATAGCCCTCTATGGGCTTCCAAATATCACTTTGCCAATTCCACAAGAACTGTCTTAGCGAAAGGCTTCTTGAGGGGAAAGCTGTAACTCTGTGAGATGATTTCACAGAACACAAAGAAGTTTCTCAGAAAGCTTCTTTCTCTTTGTTTTGGAGGATATTTCCTTTGGCCCTATTGTCTTCAAAGGGATACAAAATATCTGTTCTCACATTCCACATAAATAAGGCTAGCAAAGACATCTACGAAACACAGATGTAACTCTGTGAGATGAATTCACAGAACACTAAGCAGTTTCTCAGAAAGCTTCTTTCCAGATTTCACCTGAGGATATATCCTCTTTCACCATAGCCCTCTATGGGCTTCCAAATATCACTTTGCCAATTCCACAAGAACTGTCATAGCGAAAGGCTTCTTGAGGGGAAAGCTGTAACACTGTGAGATGATTTCACAGAACACAAAGAAGTTTCTCAGAAAGCTTCTTTCTCTTTGTTATCGGAGGATATTTCCTTTGGCCCTATAGTCTTCAAAGGAATCCGAAATATCTGTTCTCAGATTCCACAGAAAGAAGGCTAGCAAAGAGATCTACGAAACACAGATGTAACTCTGTGAGATGAATTCACAGAACACTAAGCAGTTTCTCAGAAAGCTTCTTTCCAGATTTCATCTGAGGATATTTCCTTTTTCACCATAGCCCTCTAAGGGCTTCCAAATATCACTTTGCCAATTCCACAAGAACTGTCTTAGCGAAAGGCTTCTTGAGGGGAAAGCTGTAACTCAGTGAGATGATTTCACAGAACACAAAGAAGTTTCTCAGAAAGCTTCTTTCTCTTTGTTATCAAAGGATATTTCCTTTGGCCCTGTAGTCTTCAAAGGGATCCGAAATATCTGTTCTCAGATTCCACAGAAATAAGGCTAGCAAAGAGATCTACGAAACACACATATAACTCTGTGAGATGAATTCACAGAACACTAAGCAGTTTCTCAGAAAGCTTCTTTCCAGATTTCATCTCAGGATATTTCCTTTTTCACCATAGCCCTCTATGGGCTTAGAAATATCACTTTGCCAATTCCAAAAGAACTGTCTTAGCGAACGGCTTCTTGAGGGGAAAGCTGTAACTCTGTGAGATGATTTCACTGAACAAAAGAAGTTTCTCAGAAAGCTTTTTTCTCTTTGTTATCGGAGGATATTTCCTTTAGCCCTATAGTCTAAAAAGGGATCCGAAACATCTGTTCTCAGATTCCACAGAAATAAGGCTAGCAAAGAGATCTACGAAACACAGATGTAACTCTGTGAGATGAATTCACAGAACACTAAGCAGTTTCTCAGAAAGCTTCTTTCCAGATTTCATCTGAGGATATTTTCTTTTTCACCATAGCCCTCTATGGGTTTCAAAATATCACTTTGCCAATTCCACAAGAACTGTCTTAGCGAAAGGCTTCTTGAGGGGAAAGCTGTAACTCTGTGAGATGATTTCACAGAACACGAAGAAGTTTCTCAAAAAGCTTCTTTCTCTTTGTTATCGGAGGATATTTCCTTTGGCCCTATAGTCTTCAAAGGAATCCGAAATATCTGTTCTCAGATTCCACAGAAATAAGGCTAGCAAACAGATCTACGAAACAGAGATGTAATTCTGTTAGATGAATTCACAGAACACTAAGCAGTTTCTCAGAAAGCTTCTTTCCAGATTTCATCTGAGGATATTTCCTTTTTCACCATAGCCCTCTATGGGCTTCCAAATATCACTTTGCCAATTCCACAAGAACTGTCTTAGCGAAAGGTTTCTTGAGGGGAAAGCTGTAACTCTGTGTGATGATTTCACAGAACACAAAGAAGTTTCTCAGAAATCTTCTTTCTCTTTGTTTACGGAGGATATTTCCTTTGGCCCTATGGTCTTCAAAGGGATCCGAAATATCTGTTCCCAGATTCCACAGAAATAAGGCTAGCAAAGAGATCTACGAAACACAGATGTAACTCTGTGAGATGAATTAACAGAACACTAAGCAGTTTCTCAGAAAGCTTCTTTCCAGATTTCATCTGAGGATATTTCCTTTTTCACCATAGCCCTCTATGGGCTTCCAAATATCACTTTGCCAATTCCACAAGAACTGTCTTAGCGAAAGGCTTCTTGAGGGGAAAGCTGTAACTCTGTGAGATGATTTCACAGAACACAAAGAAGTTTCTCAGAAAGCTTCTTTCTCTTTGTTATCGGAGGATATTTCCTTTGGCCCTATAGTCTTCAAAGGGATCTGAAATATCTGTTCTCAGATTCCACAGAAATAAGGCTAGCAAAGAGACCCACGAAATACAGATGTAACTCTGAGATTGGAAGTCACACATCACAGAGCAGTTTCTCAGAAAGCTTCTTTCCAGATTTCATCTGAGGATATTTCCTTTTTCACCATAGCCCTCTATGGGCTTCCAAATATCACTTTGCCAATTCCACAAGAACTGTCTTAGCGAAAGGCTTCTTGAGGGGAAAGCTGTAACTCTGTGAGATGATTTCACAGAACACAAAGAAGTTTCTCAGAGAGCATCTTTCTCTTTGTTATAGGAGGATATTTCCTTTGGCCCTATAGTCTTCAAAGGGATCCGAAATATCTGTTCTCAGATTCCACAGAAATAAGGCTAGCAAAGATAAATACGAAAACCACATATAACTCTGTGAGATGAATTCACAGAACACTAAGCAGTTTCTCAGAAAGCTTCTTTCCAGATTTCATCTGAGGATATTTCCTTTTTCACCATAGCCCTCTATGGGCTTCCAAATATCAATTTGGCAATTCCACAAGAACTGTCTTAGCGAGAGGCTTCTTGAGGGGAAAGCTGTATCTCTGTGAGATGATTTCACAGAACACAAAGTAGTTTCTCAGAAAGCTTCTTTCTTTTTGTTTTCGGAGGATATTTCCTTTGGCCCTATGGTCTTCACAGGAATCCGAAATATCTCTTCTCAGATTCCACAGAAAGAAGGCTAGCAAAGAGATCCACGAAATACAGATGTAACTCTGTGAGATGAATTAACAGAACACTAAGCAGTTTCTCAGAAAGCTTCTTTCCAGATTTCATCTGAGGATATTTCCTTTTTCACAATAGCGCTCTATGGGCTTCCAAATATCACTTTGCCAATTCCACAAGAACTGTCTTAGCGAAAGGTTTCTTGAGGGGAAAGCTGTAACTATGTGAGATGATTTCACAGAACACAAAGAAGTTTCTCAGAAAGCTTCTTTCTCTTGGTTATCGGAGGATATTTCCTTTGGCCCTGTAGTCTTCAAAGGGATCCGAAATATCTGTTCTCAGATTCCACAGAAAGAAGGCTAGCAAAGAGATCCACGAAATACAGATGTAACTCTGTGAGATGAATTCACAGAACACTAAGCAGTTTCTCAGAAAGCTTCTTTCCAGATTTCATCTGAGGATATTTCTTTTTTCACCATAGCCCTCTATGGGCTTCCAAATATCACTTTGCCAATTGCACAAGAACTGTCTTAGCGAAAGGCTTCTTGAGGGGAAAGCTGTAACTCTGTGAGATGATTTCACAGAACACAAAGAAGTTTCTCAGAAAGCTTTTTTCTCTTTGTTATCGGAGGATATTTCCTTTGGCCCTATAGTCTTCAAAGGGATCCGAAATATCTGTTCTCAGATTCCACAGAAAAAAGGCTAGCAAAGAGATCTACGAAACACAGATGTAACTCTGTGAGATGAATTCACAGAACACTAAGCAGTTTCTCAGAAAGCTTCTTTTTCAGATTTCATCTGAGGATATTTCCTTTTTCACCATAGCCCTCTATGGGCTTCCAAATATCACTTTGCCAATTCCACAAGAACTGTCTTAGCGAAAGGCTTCTTGAGGGGAAAGCTGTAACTCTGTGAGATGATTTCACAGAACACAAAGAAGTTTCTCAGAAAGCTTCTTTCTCTTTGTTTTGGAGGATATTTCCTTTGGCCCTATTGTCTTCAAAGGGATACAAAATATCTGTTCTCACATTCCACATAAATAAGGCTAGCAAAGACATCTACGAAACACAGATGTAACTCTGTGAGATGAATTCACAGAACACTAAGCAGTTTCTCAGAAAGCTTCTTTCCAGATTTCACCAGAGGATATATCCTCTTTCACCATAGCCCTCTATGGGCTTCCAAATATCACTTTGCCAATTCCACAAGAACTGTCATAGCGAAAGGCTTCTTGAGGGGAAAGCTGTAACACTGTGAGATGATTTCACAGAACACAAAGAAGTTTCTCAGAAAGCTTCTTTCTCTTTGTTATCGGAGGATATTTCCTTTGGCCCTATAGTCTTCAAAGGAATCCGAAATATCTGTTCTCAGATTCCACAGAAAGAAGGCTAGCAAAGAGATCTACGAAACACAGATGTAACTCTGTGAGATGAATTCACAGAACACTAAGCAGTTTCTCAGAAAGCTTCTTTCCAGATTTCATCTGAGGATATTTCCTTTTTCACCATAGCCCTCTAAGGGCTTCCAAATATCACTTTGCCAATTCCACAAGAACTGTCTTAGCGAAAGGCTTCTTGAGGGGAAAGCTGTAACTCAGTGAGATGATTTCACAGAACACAAAGAAGTTTCTCAGAAAGCTTCTTTCTCTTTGTTATCGAAGGATATTTCCTTTGGCCCTGTAGTCTTCAAAGGGATCCGAAATATCTGTTCTCAGATTCCACAGAAATAAGGCTAGCAAAGAGATCTACGAAACACACATATAACTCTGTGAGATGAATTCACAGAACACTAAGCAGTTTCTCAGAAAGCTTCTTTCCAGATTTCATCTCAGGATATTTCCTTTTTCACCATAGCCCTCTATGGGCTTAGAAATATCACTTTGCCAATTCCAAAAGAACTGTCTTAGCGAACGGCTTCTTGAGGGGAAAGCTGTAACTCTGTGAGATGATTTCACTGAACAAAAGAAGTTTCTCAGAAAGCTTTTTTCTCTTTGTTATCGGAGAATATTTCCTTTAGCCCTATAGTCTAAAAAGGGATCCGAAACATCTGTTCTCAGATTCCACAGAAATAAGGCTAGCAAAGAGATCTACGAAACACAGATGTAACTCTGTGAGATGAATTCACAGAACACTAAGCAGTTTCTCAGAAAGCTTCTTTCCAGATTTCATCTGAGGATATTTTCTTTTTCACCATAGCCCTCTATGGGTTTCAAAATATCACTTTGCCAATTCCACAAGAACTGTCTTAGCGAAAGGCTTCTTGAGGGGAAAGCTGTAACTCTGTGAGATGATTTCACAGAACACGAAGAAGTTTCTCAAAAAGCTTCTTTCTCTTTGTTATCGGAGGATATTTCCTTTGGCCCTATAGTCTTCAAAGGAATCCGAAATATCTGTTCTCAGATTCCACAGAAATAAGGCTAGCAAACAGATCTACGAAACAGAGATGTAATTCTGTGAGATGAATTCACAGAACACTAAGCAGTTTCTCAGAAAGCTTCTTTCCAGATTTCATCTGAGGATATTTCCTTTTTCACCATAGCCCTCTATGGGCTTCCAAATATCACTTTGCCAATTCCACAAGAACTGTCTTAGCGAAAGGTTTCTTGAGGGGAAAGCTGTAACTCTGTGTGATGATTTCACAGAACACAAAGAAGTTTCTCAGAAATCTTCTTTCTCTTTGTTTACGGAGGATATTTCCTTTGGCCCTATGGTCTTCAAAGGGATCCGAAATATCTGTTCCCAGATTCCACAGAAATAAGGCTAGCAAAGAGATCTACGAAACACAGATGTAACTCTGTGAGATGAATTAACAGAACACTAAGCAGTTTCTCAGAAAGCTTCTTTCCAGATTTCATCTGAGGATATTTCCTTTTTCACCATAGCCCTCTATGGGCTTCCAAATATCACTTTGCCAATTCCACAAGAACTGTCTTAGCGAAAGGCTTCTTGAGGGGAAAGCTGTAACTCTGTGAGATGATTTCACAGAACACAAAGAAGTTTCTCAGAAAGCTTCTTTCTCTTTGTTATCGGAGGATATTTCCTTTGGCCCTATAGTCTTCAAAGGGATCTGAAATATCTGTTCTCAGATTCCACAGAAATAAGGCTAGCAAAGAGACCCACGAAATACAGATGTAACTCTGATATTGGAAGTCACACATCACAGAGCAGTTTCTCAGAAAGCTTCTTTCCAGATTTCATCTGAGGATATTTCCTTTTTCACCATAGCCCTCTATGGGCTTCCAAATATCACTTTGCCAATTCCACAAGAACTGTCTTAGCGAAAGGCTTCTTCAGGGGAAAGCTGTAACTCTGTGAGATGATTTCAGAGAACACAAAGAAGTTTCTCAGAAATCTTCTTTCTCTTTGTTATCGGAGGATATTTCCTTTGGCCCTATAGTCTTCAAAGGGATCCGAAATATCTGTTGTCAGATTCCACAGAAATAAGGCTAGCAAAGACATCTACGAAACACAGATGTAACTCTGTGAGATGAATTTACAGAACACTAAGCAGTTTCTCAGAAAGCTTCTTTCCAGATTTCATCTGAGGATATTTCCTTTTTCACCATAGCCCACTATGGGCTTCCAAATATCATTTTGCCAATTCCACAAGAACTGTCTTAGCGAAAGGCTTCTTCAGGGGAAAGCTGTAACTCTGTGAGATGATTTCACAGAACACAAAGAAGTTTCTCAGAAAGCTTCTTTCTCTTTGTTATCGGAGGATATTTCCTTTGGCCCTATAGTCTTCAAAGGGATCCGAAATATCTGTTCTCAGATTCCACAGAAATAAGGCTAGCAAAGAGATCTACGAAACACAAATGTAACTCTGTGAGATGAATTCACAGAACACTAAGCAGTTTCTCAGAAAGCTTCTTTTTCTGATTTCAGTTGAGGATATTTCCTTTTTCACCATAGCCCTCTATGGGCTTCCAAATATCACTTTGCCAATTCCACAAGAACTGTCTTAGCGAAAGGCTTCTTGAGGGGAAAGCTGTAACTCTGTGAGATGATTTCACAGAACACAAAGAAGCTTCTCAGAAATCTTCTTTCTCTTTGTTATCGGAGGATATTTCCTTGGGCCCTATGGTCTTCAAAGGGATCCGAATTATCTGTTCTCAGATTCCACAGAAATAAGGCTAGCAAAGAGATCTACGAAACACAGATGTAACTCTGTGAGATGATTCACAGAACACTAAGCAGTTTCTCACAAAGCTTCTTTCCAGATTTCATCTGAGGATATTTCCTTTTTCACCACAGCCCACTATGGGCTTCCAAATATCACTTTGCCAATTCCACAAGAACTGTCTTAGCGAAAGGCTTCTTGAAGGGAAAGCTGTTACTCTGTGAGATGATTTCACAGAACACAAAGAAGTTTCTCAGAAAGCTTCTTTCTCTTTGTTATCAGAGGATATTTCCTTTGGCCCTATAGTCTTCAAAGGGATCCGAAATATCTGTTCTCAGATTCCACAGAAAGAAGGCTAGCAAAGAGATCTACGAAACACAGATGTAACTCTGTGAGATGAATTAACAGAACACTAAGCAGTTTCTCAGAAAGCTTCTTTCCAGATTTCATCTGAGGATATTTCCTTTTTCACCATAGCCCTCTATGGGCTTCCAAATATCACTTTGCCAATTCCAGAAGAACTGACTTAGCGAAAGGCTTCTTGAGGGGAAAGCTGTAATTCTGTGAGATGATTTCACAGAACACAAAGAAATTTCTCAGAAAGCTTCTTTCTCTTTGTTATCGGAGGATATTTTATTTGGCCCTATAGTCTTCAAAGGGATCCGAAATATCTGTTGTCAGATTCCACAGAAATAAGGCTCGCAAAGAGATCTACGAAACACAGATGTAACTCTGTGAGATGAATTCATAGAACACTAAGCAGTTTCTCAGAAAGCTTCTTTCCAGATTTCACCTAAGGATATTTCCCTTTTCACCATAGCCCTCTACGGGCTTCCAAATATCACTTTGCCAATTCCACAAGAACTGTCTTAGCGAAAGGCTTCTTCAGGGGAAAGCTGTAACTCTGTGAGATGATTTCACAGAACACAAAGAAGTTCCTCAAAAGTTTCTTTCTCTTTGTTATCGCAGGATATTTACTTTGGCCCTATAGTCTTCAAAGGGATCCGAAATATCTGTTCTCAGAATCCACAAAGAAGGGTAGAAAAGAGATCCACGAAATACAGATGTAACTCTGTGAGATGAATTCACAGAACACTAAGCAGTTTCTCAGAAAGCTTCATTCCTGATTTCATCTGAGGATATTTCCTTTTTCACCATAGCCCTCTATGGGCTTCCGAATATCACTTTGCCAATTCCACAAGAACTGCCTTAGCGAAATGCTTCTTGAGGGGAAAGCTGTAACTCTGTGAGATGATTTCACAGAACACAAAGAAGTTTCTCAGAAAGCTTCTTTCTCTTTGTTATCGGAGGATATTGTCTTTGGCCCTATACTCTTCAAAGGGATCCGTAATATCTGTTCTCAGATTCCACAGAAATAAGGCTAGCAAAGAGATCTACAAAACACACATATAACTCTGTGAGATGAATTCACAGAACACTAAGCAGTTTCTCAGAAAGCTTCTTTCCAGATTTCATCTGAGGATATTTCCTTTTTCACCATAGCCCTCTATGGGCTTCCAAATATCACTTTGCCAATTCCACAAGAAGTGTCTTAGCGAAAGGCTTCTTGAGGGGAAAGCTGTAACTCTGTGAGATGATTTCACAGAACACAAAGAAGTTTCTCAGAAAGCTTCTTTCTCTTTGTTATCGGAGGATATTTCCTTTGGCCCTATAGTCTTCAAAGGGATCCGAAATATCTGTTCTCAGATTCCACAGAAAGAAGGCTAGCAAAGAGATCCACGAAATACAGATGTAACTCTGTGAGATGAATTAACAGAACAGTAAGCAGTTTCTCAGAAAGCTTCTTTCCAAATTTCATCTGAGGATATTTCCTTTTTCACCATAGCCCTCTATGGGCTTCCAAATATCACTTTGCCAATTCCACAAGAACTGTCTTAGCGAAAGGCTTCTTGAGGGGAAAGCTGTAACTCTGTGAGATGATTTCACAGAACACAAAGAAGCTTCTCAGAAAGCTTCTTTCTCTTTGTTATCGGAGGATATTTCCTTGGGCCCTATGGTCTTCAAAGGGATCCGAATTATCTGTTCTCAGATTCCACAGAAATAAGGCTAGCAAAGAGATCTACGAAACACAGATGTAACTCTGTGAGATGATTCACAGAACACTAAGCAGTTTCTCAGAAAGCTTCCTTCCAGATTTCATCTGAGGATATTTCCTTTTTCACCACAGCCCTCTATGGGCTTCCAAATATCACTTTGCCAATTCCACAAGAACTGTCTTAGCGAAAGGCTTCTTGAAGGGAAAGCTGTAACTCTGTGAGATGATTTCACAGAACACAAAGAAGTTTCTCAGAAAGCTTCTTTCTCTTTGTTATCAGAGGATATTTCCTTTGGCCCTATAGTCTTCAAAGGGATCCGAAATATCTGTTCTCAGATTCCACAGAAATAAGGCTAGCAAAGAGATCTACGAAACACAGATGTAACTCTGTGAGATGAATTAACAGAACACTAAGCAGTTTCTCAGAAAGCTTCTTTCCAGATTTCATCAGAGGATATTTCCTTTTTCACCATAGCCCTCTATGGGCTTCCAAATATCACTTTGCCAATTCCAGAAGAACTGACTTAGCGAAAGGCTTCTTGAGGGGAAAGCTCTAATTCTGTGAGATGATTTCACAGAACACAAAGAAATTTCTCAGAAAGCTTCTTTCTCTTTGTTATCGGAGGATATTTTATTTGACCCTATAGTCTTCAAAGGGATCCGAAATATCTGTTCTCAGATTCCACAGAAATAAGGCTCGCAAAGAGATCTACGAAACACAGATGTAACTCTGTGAGATGAATTCACAGAACACTAAGCAGTTTCTCAGAAAGCTTCTTTCCAGATTTCACCTAAGGATATTTCCCTTTTCACCATAGCCCTCTACGGGCTTCCAAATATCACTTTGCCAATTCCACAAGAACTGTCTTAGCGAAAGGCTTCTTCAGGGGAAAGCTGTAACTCTGTGAGATGATTTCACAGAACACAAAGAAGTTTCTCAGAAAGCTTCTTTCTCTTTGTTATCGGAGGATATTTACTTTGGCCCTATAGTCTTCAAAGGGATCCGAAATATCTGTTCTCAGAATCCACAGAAAGAAGGGTAGAAAAGAGATCCACGAAATACAGATGTAACTCTGTGAGATGAATTAACAGAACACTAAGCAGTTTCTCAGAAAGCTTCATTCCTGATTTCATCTGAGGATATTTCCTTTTTCACCATAGCCCTCTATGGGCTTCCAAATATCACTTTGCCAATTCCACAAGAACTCTCTTAGCGAAATGCTTCTTGAGGGGAAAGCTGTAACTCTGTGAGATGATTTCACAGAACACAAAGAAGTTTCTCAGAAAGCTTCTTTCTCTTTGTTATCGGAGGATATTGTCTTTGGCCCTATAGTCTTCAAAGGGATCCGTAATATCTGTTCTCAGATTCCACAGAAATAAGGCTAGCAAAGAGATCTACAAAACACACATATAACTCTGTGAGATGAATTCACAGAACACTAAGCAGTTTCTCAGAAAGCTTCTTTCCAGATTTCATCTGAGGATATTTCCTTTTTCACCATAGCCCTCTATGGGCTTCCAAATATCAATTTGGCAATTCCACAAGAACTGTCTTAGCGAGAGGCTTCTTGAGGGGAAAGCTGTATCTCTGTGAGATGATTTCACAGAACACAAAGAAGTTTCTCAGAAAGCTTCTTTCTCTTTGTTTTCGGAGGATATTTCCTTTGGCCCTATGGTCTTCACAGGAATCCGAAATATCTCTTCTCAGATTCCACAGAAAGAAGGCTAGCAAAGAGATCCACGAAATACAGAGGTAACTCTGTGAGATGAATTAACAGAACACTAAGCAGTTTCTCAGAAAGCTTCTTTCCAGATTTCATCTGAGGATATTTCCTTTTTCACAATAGCGCTCTATGGGCTTCCAAATATCACTTTGCCAATTCCACAAGAACTGTCTTAGTGAAAGGTTTCTTGAGGGGAAAGCTGTAACTATGTGAGATGATTTCACAGAACACAAAGAAGTTTCTCAGAAAGCTTCTTTCTCTTGGTTATCAGAGGATATTTCCTTTGGCCCTGAAGTCTTCAAAGGGATCCGAAATATCTGTTCTCAGATTCGACAGAAAGAAGGCTAGCAAAGAGATCCACGAAATACAGATGTAACTCTGTGAGATGAATTCACAGAACACTAAGCAGTTTCTCAGAAAGCTTCTTTCCAGATTTCATCTGAGGATATTTCTTTTTTCACCATAGCCCTCTATGGGCTTCCAAATATCACTTTGCCAATTCCACAAGAACTGTCTTAGCGAAAGGCTTCTTGAGGGGAAAGCTGTAACTGTGTGAGATGATTTCACAGAACACAAAGAAGTTTCTCAGAAAGCTTTTTTCTCTTTGTTATCGGAGGATATTTCCTTTGGCCCTATAGTCTTCAAAGGGATCCGAAATATCTGTTCTCAGATTCCACAGAAAAAAGGCTAGCAAAGAGATCTACGAAACACAGATGTAACTCTGTGAGATGAATTCACAGAACACTAAGCAGTTTCCCAGAAAGCTTCTTTTTCAGATTTCATCTGAGGATATTTCCTTTTTCACCATAGCCCTCTATGGGCTTCCAAATATCACTTTGCCAATTCCACAAGAACTGTCTTAGCGAAAGTCTTCTTGAGGGGAAAGCTGTAACTCTGTGAGATGATTTCACAGAACACAAAGAAGTTTCTCAGAAATCTTCTTTCTCTTTGTTAACGGAGGATATTTCCTTTGGCCCTACTGTCTTCAAAGGGATCCAAAATATCTGTTCTCACATTCCACATAAATAAGGCTAGCAAAGACATCTACGAAACACAGATGTAACTCTGTGAGATGAATTCACAGAACACTAAGCAGTTTCTCAGAAAGCTTCTTTCCAGATTTCACCTGAGGATATATCCTTTTTCACCATAGCCCTCTATGGGCTTCCAAATATCACTTTGCCAATTCCACAAGAACTGTCATAGCGATGGGCTTCTTGAGGGGAAAGCTGTAACTCTGTGAGATGATTTCACAGAACACAAAGAAGTTTCTCAGAAAGCTTCTTTCTCTTTGTTATCGGAGGATATTTCCTTTGGCCCTATAGTCTTCAAAGGAATCCGAAATATCCGTTCTCAGATTCCACAGAAAGAAGGCTAGCAAAGAGATCTACGAAACACAGATGTAACTCTGTGAGATGAATTCACAGAACACTAAGCAGTTTCTCAGAAAGCTTCTTTCCAGATTTCATCTGAGGATATTTCCTTTTTCACCATAGCCCTCTAAGGGCTTCCAAATATCACTTTGCCAATTCCACAAGAACTGTCTTAGCGAAAGGCTTCTTCAGGGGAAAGGTGTAACTCAGTGAGATGATTTCACAGAACACAAAGAAGTTTCTCAGAAAGCTTCTTTCTCATTGTTATCGAAGGATATTTCCTTTGGCCCTGTAGTCTTCAAAGGGATCCGAAATATCTGTTCTCAGATTCCACAGAAATAAGGCTAGCAAAGAGATCTACGAAACACAGATGTAACTCTGTGAGATGAATTCACAGAACACTAAGCAGTTTCTCAGAAAGCTTCTTTTCCAGATTTCATCTGAGGATATTTCCTTTTTCAACATAGCCCTCTATGGGCTTCCAAATATCACATTGCCAATTCCACAACAACTGTCTTAGCGAAAGGCTTCTTGAGGGGAAAGCTGTAACTCTGTGAGATGATTTCACAGAACACAAAGAAGTTTCTCAGAGAGCATCTTTCTCTTTGTTATAGGAGGATATTTCCTTTGGCCCTATAGTCTTCAAAGGGATCCGAAATATCTGTTCTCAGATTCCACAGAAATAAGGCTAGCAAAGATAAATACGAAAACCACATATAACTCTGTGAGATGAATTCACAGAACACTAAGCAGTTTCTCAGAAAGCTTCTTTCCAGATTTCATCTGAGGATATTTCCTTTTTCACCATAGCCCTCTATGGGCTTCCAAATATCAATTTGGCAATTCCACAAGAACTGTCTTAGCGAGAGGCTTCTTGAGGGGAAAGCTGTATCTCTGTGAGATGATTTCACAGAACACAAAGTAGTTTCTCAGAAAGCTTCTTTCTCTTTGTTTTCGGAGGATATTTCCTTTGGCCCTATGGTCTTCACAGGAATCCGAAATATCTCTTCTCAGATTCCACAGAAAGAAGGCTAGCAAAGAGATCCACGAAATACAGATGTAACTCTGTGAGATGAATTAACAGAACACTAAGCAGTTTCTCAGAAAGCTTCTTTCCAGATTTCATCTGAGGATATTTCCTTTTTCACAATAGCGCTCTATGGGCTTCCAAATATCACTTTGCCAATTCCACAAGAACTGTCTTAGCGAAAGGTTTCTTGAGGGGAAAGCTGTAACTATGTGAGATGATTTCACAGAACACAAAGAAGTTTCTCAGAAAGCTTCTTTCTCTTGGTTATCGGAGGATATTTCCTTTGGCCCTGTAGTCTTCAAAGGGATCCGAAATATCTGTTCTCAGATTCCACAGAAAGAAGGCTAGCAAAGAGATCCACGAAATACAGATGTAACTCTGTGAGATGAATTCACAGAACACTAAGCAGTTTCTCAGAAAGCTTCTTTCCAGATTTCATCTCAGGATATTTCTTTTTTCACCATAGCCCTCTATGGGCTTCCAAATATCACTTTGCCAATTGCACAAGAACTGTCTTAGCGAAAGGCTTCTTGAGGGGAAAGCTGTAACTCTGTGAGATGATTTCACAGAACACAAAGAAGTTTCTCAGAAAGCTTTTTTCTCTTTGTTATCGGAGGATATTTCCTTTGGCCCTATAGTCTTCAAAGGGATCCGAAATATCTGTTCTCAGATTCCACAGAAAAAAGGCTAGCAAAGAGATCTACGAAACACAGATGTAACTCTGTGAGATGAATTCACAGAACACTAAGCAGTTTCTCAGAAAGCTTCTTTTTCAGATTTCATCTGAGGATATTTCCTTTTTCACCATAGCCCTCTATGGGCTTCCAAATATCACTTTGCCAATTCCACAAGAACTGTCTTAGCGAAAGGCTTCTTGAGGGGAAAGCTGTAACTCTGTGAGATGATTTCACAGAACACAAAGAAGTTTCTCAGAAAGCTTCTTTCTCTTTGTTTTGGAGGATATTTCCTTTGGCCCTATTGTCTTCAAAGGGATACAAAATATCTGTTCTCACATTCCACATAAATAAGGCTAGCAAAGACATCTACGAAACACAGATGTAACTCTGTGAGATGAATTCACAGAACACTAAGCAGTTTCTCAGAAAGCTTCTTTCCAGATTTCACCAGAGGATATATCCTCTTTCACCATAGCCCTCTATGGGCTTCCAAATATCACTTTGCCAATTCCACAAGAACTGTCATAGCGAAAGGCTTCTTGAGGGGAAAGCTGTAACACTGTGAGATGATTTCACAGAACACAAAGAAGTTTCTCAGAAAGCTTCTTTCTCTTTGTTATCGGAGGATATTTCCTTTGGCCCTATAGTCTTCAAAGGAATCCGAAATATCTGTTCTCAGATTCCACAGAAAGAAGGCTAGCAAAGAGATCTACGAAACACAGATGTAACTCTGTGAGATGAATTCACAGAACACTAAGCAGTTTCTCAGAAAGCTTCTTTCCAGATTTCATCTGAGGATATTTCCTTTTTCACCATAGCCCTCTAAGGGCTTCCAAATATCACTTTGCCAATTCCACAAGAACTGTCTTAGCGAAAGGCTTCTTGAGGGGAAAGCTGTAACTCAGTGAGATGATTTCACAGAACACAAAGAAGTTTCTCAGAAAGCTTCTTTCTCTTTGTTATCGAAGGATATTTCCTTTGGCCCTGTAGTCTTCAAAGGGATCCGAAATATCTGTTCTCAGATTCCACAGAAATAAGGCTAGCAAAGAGATCTACGAAACACACATATAACTCTGTGAGATGAATTCACAGAACACTAAGCAGTTTCTCAGAAAGCTTCTTTCCAGATTTCATCTCAGGATATTTCCTTTTTCACCATAGCCCTCTATGGGCTTAGAAATATCACTTTGCCAATTCCAAAAGAACTGTCTTAGCGAACGGCTTCTTGAGGGGAAAGCTGTAACTCTGTGAGATGATTTCACTGAACAAAAGAAGTTTCTCAGAAAGCTTTTTTCTCTTTGTTATCGGAGGATATTTCCTTTAGCCCTATAGTCTAAAAAGGGATCCGAAACATCTGTTCTCAGATTCCACAGAAATAAGGCTAGCAAAGAGATCTACGAAACACAGATGTAACTCTGTGAGATGAATTCACAGAACACTAAGCAGTTTCTCAGAAAGCTTCTTTCCAGATTTCATCTGAGGATATTTTCTTTTTCACCATAGCCCTCTATGGGTTTCAAAATATCACTTTGCCAATTCCACAAGAACTGTCTTAGCGAAAGGCTTCTTGAGGGGAAAGCTGTAACTCTGTGAGATGATTTCACAGAACACGAAGAAGTTTCTCAAAAAGCTTCTTTCTCTTTGTTATCGGAGGATATTTCCTTTGGCCCTATAGTCTTCAAAGGAATCCGAAATATCTGTTCTCAGATTCCACAGAAATAAGGCTAGCAAACAGATCTACGAAACAGAGATGTAATTCTGTGAGATGAATTCACAGAACACTAAGCAGTTTCTCAGAAAGCTTCTTTCCAGATTTCATCTGAGGATATTTCCTTTTTCACCATAGCCCTCTATGGGCTTCCAAATATCACTTTGCCAATTCCACAAGAACTGTCTTAGCGAAAGGTTTCTTGAGGGGAAAGCTGTAACTCTGTGTGATGATTTCACAGAACACAAAGAAGTTTCTCAGAAATCTTCTTTCTCTTTGTTTACGGAGGATATTTCCTTTGGCCCTATGGTCTTCAAAGGGATCCGAAATATCTGTTCCCAGATTCCACAGAAATAAGGCTAGCAAAGAGATCTACGAAACACAGATGTAACTCTGTGAGATGAATTAACAGAACACTAAGCAGTTTCTCAGAAAGCTTCTTTCCAGATTTCATCTGAGGATATTTCCTTTTTCACCATAGCCCTCTATGGGCTTCCAAATATCACTTTGCCAATTCCACAAGAACTGTCTTAGCGAAAGGCTTCTTGAGGGGAAAGCTGTAACTCTGTGAGATGATTTCACAGAACACAAAGAAGTTTCTCAGAAAGCTTCTTTCTCTTTGTTATCGGAGGATATTTCCTTTGGCCCTATAGTCTTCAAAGGGATCTGAAATATCTGTTCTCAGATTCCACAGAAATAAGGCTAGCAAAGAGACCCACGAAATACAGATGTAACTCTGAGATTGGAAGTCACACATCACAGAGCAGTTTCTCAGAAAGCTTCTTTCCAGATTTCATCTGAGGATATTTCCTTTTTCACCATAGCCCTCTATGGGCTTCCAAATATCACTTTGCCAATTCCACAAGAACTGTCTTAGCGAAAGGCTTCTTGAGGGGAAAGCTGTAACTCTGTGAGATGATTTCACAGAACACAAAGAAGTTTCTCAGAGAGCATCTTTCTCTTTGTTATAGGAGGATATTTCCTTTGGCCCTATAGTCTTCAAAGGGATCCGAAATATCTGTTCTCAGATTCCACAGAAATAAGGCTAGCAAAGATAAATACGAAAACCACATATAACTCTGTGAGATGAATTCACAGAACACTAAGCAGTTTCTCAGAAAGCTTCTTTCCAGATTTCATCTGAGGATATTTCCTTTTTCACCATAGCCCTCTATGGGCTTCCAAATATCAATTTGGCAATTCCACAAGAACTGTCTTAGCGAGAGGCTTCTTGAGGGGAAAGCTGTATCTCTGTGAGATGATTTCACAGAACACAAAGTAGTTTCTCAGAAAGCTTCTTTCTTTTTGTTTTCGGAGGATATTTCCTTTGGCCCTATGGTCTTCACAGGAATCCGAAATATCTCTTCTCAGATTCCACAGAAAGAAGGCTAGCAAAGAGATCCACGAAATACAGATGTAACTCTGTGAGATGAATTAACAGAACACTAAGCAGTTTCTCAGAAAGCTTCTTTCCAGATTTCATCTGAGGATATTTCCTTTTTCACAATAGCGCTCTATGGGCTTCCAAATATCACTTTGCCAATTCCACAAGAACTGTCTTAGCGAAAGGTTTCTTGAGGGGAAAGCTGTAACTATGTGAGATGATTTCACAGAACACAAAGAAGTTTCTCAGAAAGCTTCTTTCTCTTGGTTATCGGAGGATATTTCCTTTGGCCCTGTAGTCTTCAAAGGGATCCGAAATATCTGTTCTCAGATTCCACAGAAAGAAGGCTAGCAAAGAGATCCACGAAATACAGATGTAACTCTGTGAGATGAATTCACAGAACACTAAGCAGTTTCTCAGAAAGCTTCTTTCCAGATTTCATCTCAGGATATTTCTTTTTTCACCATAGCCCTCTATGGGCTTCCAAATATCACTTTGCCAATTGCACAAGAACTGTCTTAGCGAAAGGCTTCTTGAGGGGAAAGCTGTAACTCTGTGAGATGATTTCACAGAACACAAAGAAGTTTCTCAGAAAGCTTTTTTCTCTTTGTTATCGGAGGATATTTCCTTTGGCCCTATAGTCTTCAAAGGGATCCGAAATATCTGTTCTCAGATTCCACAGAAAAAAGGCTAGCAAAGAGATCTACGAAACACAGATGTAACTCTGTGAGATGAATTCACAGAACACTAAGCAGTTTCTCAGAAAGCTTCTTTTTCAGATTTCATCTGAGGATATTTCCTTTTTCACCATAGCCCTCTATGGGCTTCCAAATATCACTTTGCCAATTCCACAAGAACTGTCTTAGCGAAAGGCTTCTTGAGGGGAAAGCTGTAACTCTGTGAGATGATTTCACAGAACACAAAGAAGTTTCTCAGAAAGCTTCTTTCTCTTTGTTTTGGAGGATATTTCCTTTGGCCCTATTGTCTTCAAAGGGATACAAAATATCTGTTCTCACATTCCACATAAATAAGGCTAGCAAAGACATCTACGAAACACAGATGTAACTCTGTGAGATGAATTCACAGAACACTAAGCAGTTTCTCAGAAAGCTTCTTTCCAGATTTCACCTGAGGATATATCCTCTTTCACCATAGCCCTCTATGGGCTTCCAAATATCACTTTGCCAATTCCACAAGAACTGTCATAGCGAAAGGCTTCTTGAGGGGAAAGCTGTAACACTGTGAGATGATTTCACAGAACACAAAGAAGTTTCTCAGAAAGCTTCTTTCTCTTTGTTATCGGAGGATATTTCCTTTGGCCCTATAGTCTTCAAAGGAATCCGAAATATCTGTTCTCAGATTCCACAGAAAGAAGGCTAGCAAAGAGATCTACGAAACACAGATGTAACTCTGTGAGATGAATTCACAGAACACTAAGCAGTTTCTCAGAAAGCTTCTTTCCAGATTTCATCTGAGGATATTTCCTTTTTCACCATAGCCCTCTAAGGGCTTCCAAATATCACTTTGCCAATTCCACAAGAACTGTCTTAGCGAAAGGCTTCTTGAGGGGAAAGCTGTAACTCAGTGAGATGATTTCACAGAACACAAAGAAGTTTCTCAGAAAGCTTCTTTCTCTTTGTTATCGAAGGATATTTCCTTTGGCCCTGTAGTCTTCAAAGGGATCCGAAATATCTGTTCTCAGATTCCACAGAAATAAGGCTAGCAAAGAGATCTACGAAACACACATATAACTCTGTGAGATGAATTCACAGAACACTAAGCAGTTTCTCAGAAAGCTTCTTTCCAGATTTCATCTCAGGATATTTCCTTTTTCACCATAGCCCTCTATGGGCTTAGAAATATCACTTTGCCAATTCCAAAAGAACTGTCTTAGCGAACGGCTTCTTGAGGGGAAAGCTGTAACTCTGTGAGATGATTTCACTGAACAAAAGAAGTTTCTCAGAAAGCTTTTTTCTCTTTGTTATCGGAGAATATTTCCTTTAGCCCTATAGTCTAAAAAGGGATCCGAAACATCTGTTCTCAGATTCCACAGAAATAAGGCTAGCAAAGAGATCTACGAAACACAGATGTAACTCTGTGAGATGAATTCACAGAACACTAAGCAGTTTCTCAGAAAGCTTCTTTCCAGATTTCATCTGAGGATATTTTCTTTTTCACCATAGCCCTCTATGGGTTTCAAAATATCACTTTGCCAATTCCACAAGAACTGTCTTAGCGAAAGGCTTCTTGAGGGGAAAGCTGTAACTCTGTGAGATGATTTCACAGAACACGAAGAAGTTTCTCAAAAAGCTTCTTTCTCTTTGTTATCGGAGGATATTTCCTTTGGCCCTATAGTCTTCAAAGGAATCCGAAATATCTGTTCTCAGATTCCACAGAAATAAGGCTAGCAAACAGATCTACGAAACAGAGATGTAATTCTGTGAGATGAATTCACAGAACACTAAGCAGTTTCTCAGAAAGCTTCTTTCCAGATTTCATCTGAGGATATTTCCTTTTTCACCATAGCCCTCTATGGGCTTCCAAATATCACTTTGCCAATTCCACAAGAACTGTCTTAGCGAAAGGTTTCTTGAGGGGAAAGCTGTAACTCTGTGTGATGATTTCACAGAACACAAAGAAGTTTCTCAGAAATCTTCTTTCTCTTTGTTTACGGAGGATATTTCCTTTGGCCCTATGGTCTTCAAAGGGATCCGAAATATCTGTTCCCAGATTCCACAGAAATAAGGCTAGCAAAGAGATCTACGAAACACAGATGTAACTCTGTGAGATGAATTAACAGAACACTAAGCAGTTTCTCAGAAAGCTTCTTTCCAGATTTCATCTGAGGATATTTCCTTTTTCACCATAGCCCTCTATGGGCTTCCAAATATCACTTTGCCAATTCCACAAGAACTGTCTTAGCGAAAGGCTTCTTGAGGGGAAAGCTGTAACTCTGTGAGATGATTTCACAGAACACAAAGAAGTTTCTCAGAAAGCTTCTTTCTCTTTGTTATCGGAGGATATTTCCTTTGGCCCTATAGTCTTCAAAGGGATCTGAAATATCTGTTCTCAGATTCCACAGAAATAAGGCTAGCAAAGAGACCCACGAAATACAGATGTAACTCTGAGATTGGAAGTCACACATCACAGAGCAGTTTCTCAGAAAGCTTCTTTCCAGATTTCATCTGAGGATATTTCCTTTTTCACCATAGCCCTCTATGGGCTTCCAAATATCACTTTGCCAATTCCACAAGAACTGTCTTAGCGAAAGGCTTCTTCAGGGGAAAGCTGTAACTCTGTGAGATGATTTCAGAGAACACAAAGAAGTTTCTCAGAAATCTTCTTTCTCTTTGTTATCGGAGGATATTTCCTTTGGCCCTATAGTCTTCAAAGGGATCCGAAATATCTGTTGTCAGATTCCACAGAAATAAGGCTAGCAAAGACATCTACGAAACACAGATGTAACTCTGTGAGATGAATTTACAGAACACTAAGCAGTTTCTCAGAAAGCTTCTTTCCAGATTTCATCTGAGGATATTTCCTTTTTCACCATAGCCCACTATGGGCTTCCAAATATCATTTTGCCAATTCCACAAGAACTGTCTTAGCGAAAGGCTTCTTCAGGGGAAAGCTGTAACTCTGTGAGATGATTTCACAGAACACAAAGAAGTTTCTCAGAAAGCTTCTTTCTCTTTGTTATCGGAGGATATTTCCTTTGGCCCTATAGTCTTCAAAGGGATCCGAAATATCTGTTCTCAGATTCCACAGAAATAAGGCTAGCAAAGAGATCTACGAAACACAAATGTAACTTTGTGAGATGAATTCACAGAACACTAAGCAGTTTCTCAGAAAGCTTCTTTTTCTGATTTCAGTTGAGGATATTTCCTTTTTCACCATAGCCCTCTATGGGCTTCCAAATATCACTTTGCCAATTCCACAAGAACTGTCTTAGCGAAAGGCTTCTTGAGGGGAAAGCTGTAACTCTGTGAGATGATTTCACAGAACACAAAGAAGCTTCTCAGAAAGCTTCTTTCTCTTTGTTATCGGAGGATATTTCCTTGGGCCCTATGGTCTTCAAAGGGATCCGAATTATCTGTTCTCAGATTCCACAGAAATAAGGCTAGCAAAGAGATCTACGAAACACAGATGTAACTCTGTGAGATGATTCACAGAACACTAAGCAGTTTCTCACAAAGCTTCTTTCCAGATTTCATCTGAGGATATTTCCTTTTTCACCACAGCCCACTATGGGCTTCCAAATATCACTTTGCCAATTCCACAAGAACTGTCTTAGCGAAAGGCTTCTTGAAGGGAAAGCTGTTACTCTGTGAGATGATTTCACAGAACACAAAGAAGTTTCTCAGAAAGCTTCTTTCTCTTTGTTATCAGAGGATATTTCCTTTGGCCCTATAGTCTTCAAAGGGATCCGAAATATCTGTTCTCAGATTCCACAGAAAGAAGGCTAGCAAAGAGATCTACGAAACACAGATGTAACTCTGTGAGATGAATTAACAGAACACTAAGCAGTTTCTCAGAAAGCTTCTTTCCAGATTTCATCTGAGGATATTTCCTTTTTCACCATAGCCCTCTATGGGCTTCCAAATATCACTTTGCCAATTCCAGAAGAACTGACTTAGCGAAAGGCTTCTTGAGGGGAAAGCTGTAATTCTGTGAGATGATTTCACAGAACACAAAGAAATTTCTCAGAAAGCTTCTTTCTCTTTGTTATCGGAGGATATTTTATTTGGCCCTATAGTCTTCAAAGGGATCCGAAATATCTGTTGTCAGATTCCACAGAAATAAGGCTCGCAAAGAGATCTACGAAACACAGATGTAACTCTGTGAGATGAATTCATAGAACACTAAGCAGTTTCTCAGAAAGCTTCTTTCCAGATTTCACCTAAGGATATTTCCCTTTTCACCATAGCCCTCTACGGGCTTCCAAATATCACTTTGCCAATTCCACAAGAACTGTCTTAGCGAAAGGCTTCTTCAGGGGAAAGCTGTAACTCTGTGAGATGATTTCACAGAACACAAAGAAGTTCCTCAAAAGTTTCTTTCTCTTTGTTATCGCAGGATATTTACTTTGGCCCTATAGTCTTCAAAGGGATCCGAAATATCTGTTCTCAGAATCCACAAAGAAGGGTAGAAAAGAGATCCACGAAATACAGATGTAACTCTGTGAGATGAATTCACAGAACACTAAGCAGTTTCTCAGAAAGCTTCATTCCTGATTTCATCTGAGGATATTTCCTTTTTCACCATAGCCCTCTATGGGCTTCCGAATATCACTTTGCCAATTCCACAAGAACTGCCTTAGCGAAATGCTTCTTGAGGGGAAAGCTGTAACTCTGTGAGATGATTTCACAGAACACAAAGAAGTTTCTCAGAAAGCTTCTTTCTCTTTGTTATCGGAGGATATTGTCTTTGGCCCTATACTCTTCAAAGGGATCCGTAATATCTGTTCTCAGATTCCACAGAAATAAGGCTAGCAAAGAGATCTACAAAACACACATATAACTCTGTGAGATGAATTCACAGAACACTAAGCAGTTTCTCAGAAAGCTTCTTTCCAGATTTCATCTGAGGATATTTCCTTTTTCACCATAGCCCTCTATGGGCTTCCAAATATCACTTTGCCAATTCCTCAAGAACTGTCTTAGCGAAAGGCTTCTTCAGGGGAAAGCTGTAACTCTGTGAGATGATTTCAGAGAACACCAAGAAGTTTCTCAGAAAGCTTCTTTCTCTTTGTTATCAGAGGATATTTCCTTTGGCCCTAAAGTCTTCAAAGGGATCCGAAATATCTGTTGTCAGATTCCACAGAAATAAGGCTAGCAAAGACATCTACGAAACACAGATGTAACTCTGTGAGATGAATTTACAGAACACTAAGCAGTTTCTCAGAAAGCTTCTTTCCAGATTTCATCTGAGGATATTTCCTTTTTCACCATAGCCCTCTATGGGCTTCCAAATATCATTTTGCCAATTCCACAAGAACTGTCTTAGCGAAAGGCTTCTTGAGGGGAAAGCTGTAACTCTGTGAGATGATTTCACAGAACACAAAGAAGTTTCTCAGAAAGCTTCTTTCTCTTTGTTATCGGAGGATATTTCCTTTGGCCCTATAGTCTTCAAAGGGATCCGAAATATCTGTTCTCAGATTCCAAAGAAATAAGGCTAGCAAAGAGATCTACGAAACACAGATGTAACTCTGTGAGATGAATTCACAGAACACTAAGCAGTTTCTCAGAAAGCTTCTTTTTCTGATTTCAATTGAGGATATTTCCTTTTTCACCATAGCCCTCTATGGGCTTCCAAATATCACTTTGCCAATTCCACAAGAACTGTCTTAGCGAAAGGCTTCTTGAGGGGAAAGCTGTAACTCTGTGAGATGATTTCACAGAACACAAAGAAGTTTCTCAGAAAGCATCTTTCTCTTTGTTATCGGAGGATATTTCCTTTGGCCCTATAGTCTTCAAAGGGATCCGAATTATCTGTTCTCAAATTCCACAGAAATAAGGCTAGCAAAGATAAATACGAAACACACATATAACTCTGTGAGATGAATTAACAGAACACTAAGCAGTTTCTCAGAAAGCTTCTTTCCAGATTTCATCTGAGGATATTTCCTTTTTCACCATAGCCCTCTATGGGCTTCCAAATATCAATTTGCCAATTACAAAAGAACTGTCTTAGCGAAAGGCTTCTTGATGGGAAAGCTGTATCTCTGTGAGATGATTTAACAGAACACAAAGAAGTTTCTCAGAAAGCTTCTTTCTCTTTGTTATCGGAGGATATTTCCTTTGGCCCTATGGTCTTCAAAGGGATCCGAAATATCTGTTCTCAGATTCCACAGAAAGAAGGCTAGCAAAGAGATCCACGAAATACAGAAGTAACTCTGTGAGATGAATTCACAGAACACTAAGCAGTTTCTCAGAAAACTTCTTTCCAGATTTCATCTGAGGATATTTCCTTTTTCACCATAGCCCTCTATGGGCTTCCAAATATCACTTTGCCAATTACACAAGAACTGTCTTAGCGAAAGGTTTCTTGAGGGGAAAGCTGTAACTCTGTGAGATGATTTCACAGAACACAAAGAAGTTTCTCAGAAATCTTCTTTCTCTTTGTTTACGGAGGATATTTCCTTTGGCCCTATGGTCTTCAAAGGGATCCGAAATATCTGTTCTCAGATTCCACAGAAAGAAGGCTAGCAGAGAGATACAGGAAATACAGAAGTAACTCTGTGAGATGAATTCACAGAACACTAAGCAGTTTCTCAGAAATCTTCTTTCCAGATTTCATCTGAGGATATTTCCTTTTTCACCATAGCCCTCTATGGGCTTCCAAATATCACTTTGCCAATTCCACAAGAACTGTCTTTGCGAAAGGCTTCTTGAGGGGAAAGCTGTAACTCTGTGAGATGATTTCACAGAACACAAAGAAGTTTCTCAGAAAGCTTCTTTCTCTTTGTTATCGGAGGATATTTCGTTGGGACCTATGGTCTTCAAAGGGATCCGAAATATCTGTTCTCAGATTCCACAGAAATAAGGCTAGCAAAGAGATCTACGAAACACAGATGTAACTCTGTGAGATGAATTCACAGAACACTAAGCAGTTTCTCAGAAAGCTTCTTTCCAGATTTCATCTGAGGATATTTCCTTTTTCACCATAGCCCTCTAAGGGCTTCCAAATATCACTTTGCCAATTCCACAAGAACTGTCGTAGCGAAAGGCTTCTTGAAGGGAAAGCTGTAACTCTGTGAGATGATTTCACAGAACACAAAGAAGTTTCTCAGAAAGCTTCTTTCTCTTTGTTATCAGAGGATATTTCCTTTGGCGCTATAGTCTTCAAAGGGATCCGAAATATCTGTTCTCAGATTCCACAGAAAGAAGGCTAGCAAAGAGATCTACGAAACACAGATGTAACTCTGTGAGATGAATTAACAGAACACTAAGCAGTTTCTCAGAAAGCTTCTTTCCAGATTTCATCTGAGGATATTTCCTTTTTCACCATTGCCCTCTATGGGCTTCCAAATATCACTTTGCCAATTCCAGAAGAACTGACTTAGCGAAAGGCTTCTTGAGGGGAAAGCTGTAATTCTGTGAGATGATTTCACAGAACACAAAGAAATTTCTCAGAAAGCTTCTTTCTCTTTGTTATCGGAGGATATTTTATTTGGCCCTATAGTCTTCAAAGGGATCCGAAATATCTGTTCTCAGAATCCACAGAAAGAAGGGTAGAAAAGAGATCCACGAAATACAGATGTAACTCTGTGAGATGAATTCACAGAACACTAAGCAGTTTCTCAGAAAGCTTCATTCCTGATTTCATCTGAGGATATTTCCTTTTTCACCATAGCCCTCTACGGGCTTCCAAATATCACTTTGCCAATTCCACAAGAACTGTCTTAGCGAAATGCTTCTTGAGGGGAAAGCTGTAACTCTGTGAGATGATTTCACAGAACACAAAGAAGTTTCTCAGAAAGCTTCTTTCTCTTTGTTATCGGAGGATACTTTCTTTGGCCCTATAGTCTTCAAAGGGATCCGTAATATCTGTTCTCAGATTCCACAGAAATAAGGCTAGCAAAGAGATCTACAAAACACACATATAACTCTGTGAGATGAATTCACAGAACACTAAGCAGTTTCTCAGAAAGCTTCTTTCCAGATTTCATCTGAGGATATTTCCTTCTTCACCATAGCCCTCTATGGGCTTCCAAATATCACTTTGCCAATTCCACAAGAACTGTCTTAGCGAAAGGCTTCTTCAGGGGAAAGCTGTAACTCTGTGAGATGATTTCACAGAACACAAAGAAGTTTCTCAGAAATCTTCTTTCTCTTTGTTATCGGAGGATATTTCCTTTGGCCCTATAGTCTTCAAAGGGATCCGAAATATCTGTTGTCAGATTCCACAGAAATAAGGCTAGCAAAGACATCTACGAAACACAGATGTAACTCTGTGAGATGAATTTACAGAACACTAAGCAGTTTCTCAGAAAGCTTCTTTCCAGATTTCATCTGAGGATATTTCCTTTTTCACCATAGCCCACTATGGGCTTCCAAATATCATTTTGCCAATTCCACAAGAACTGTCTTAGCGAAAGGCTTCTTCAGGGGAAAGCTGTAACTCTGTGAGATGATTTCACAGAACACAAAGAAGTTTCTCAGAAAGCTTCTTTCTCTTTGTTATCGGAGGATATTTCCTTTGGCCCTATAGTCTTCAAAGGGATCCGAAATATCTGTTCTCAGATTCCACAGAAATAAGGCTAGCAAAGAGATCTACGAAACACAGATGTAACTCTGTGAGATGAATTCACAGAACACTAAGCAGTTTCTCAGAAAGCTTCTTTTTCTGATTTCAATTGAGGATATTTCCTTTTTCACCATAGCCCTCTATGGGCTTCCAAATATCACTTTGCCAATTCCACAAGAACTGTCTTAGCGAAAGGCTTCTTGATGGGAAAGCTGCATCTCTGTGAGATGATTTCACAGAACACAAAGAAGTTTCTCAGAAAGCTTCTTTCTCTTTGTTATCGGAGGATATTTCCTTTGGCCCTGTAGTCTTCAAAGGGATCCGAAATATCTGTTCTCAGATTCCACAGAAATAAGGCTAGCAAAGATAAATACGAAACACACATATAACTCTGTGAGATGAATTCACAGAACACTAAGCAGTTTCACAGAAAGCTTCTCTCCAGATTTCATCTGAGGATATTTCCTTTTTCACCATAGCCCTCTATGGGCTTCCAAATATCAATTTGCCAATTACACAAGAACTGTCTTAGCGAAAGGCTTCTTGATGGGAAAGCTGCATCTCTCTGAGATGATTTCACAGAACACAAAGAAGTTTCTCAGAAAGCTTCTTTCTCTTTGTTATCGGAGGATATTTCCTTTGGCCCTGTAGTCTTCAAAGGGATCCGAAATATCTGTTCTCAGATTCCAGAGAAATAGGGCTAGCAAAGAGATCTACAAAACACACATATAACTCTGTGAGATGAATTAACAGAACACTAAGCAGTTTCTCAGAAAGCTTCTTTCCAGATTTCATCTGAGGATATTTCCTTTTTCACCATAGCCCTCTATGGGCTTTCAAATATCACTTTGCCAATTCCACAAGAACTGTCTTAGCGAAAGGCTTCTTGAGGGGAAAGCTGTAACTCTGTGAGATGATTTCACAGAACACAAAAAGTTTCTCAGAAAGCTTCTTTCTCTTTGTTATCGGAGGATATTTCCTTTGGCCCTATAGTCTTCAAAAGGATCCGAAATATCTGTACTCAGATTCCACAGAAATAAGGCTAACAAAGAGATCTACGAAACACAGATGTAACTCTGTGAGATGAATTCACAGAACACTAAGCAGTTTCTCAGAAAGCTTCTTTTCCAGATTTCATCTGAGGATATTTCCTTTTTCACCATAGCCCTCTATGGGCTTCCAAATATCACTTTGCCAATTCCACAAGAACTGTCTTAGCGAAAGGCTTCTTCAGGGAAAAGCTGTAACTCTGTGAGATGATTTCACAGAACACAAAGAAGTTTCTCAGAAAGATTCTTTCTCTTTGTTATCGGAGGATATTTCCTTTGGCCCTATAGTCTTCAAAGGGATCCGAAATATCTGTTCTCAGATTCCACAGAAAGAAGGCTAGCAAAGAGATTCACGAAATACAGATGTAACTCTGTGAGATGAATTCACAGAACACTAAGCAGGTTCTCAGAAAGCTTCTTTCCAGATTACATCTGAGGATATTTCCTTTTTCACCATAGCCCCCTATGGGCTTCCAAATATCACTTTGCCAATTCCACAAGAACTGTCTTAGTGAAAGGCTTCTTGAGGGGAAAGCTGTAACTCTGTGAGAGGATTTCACAGAACACAAAGAAGTTTCTCAGAAAGCTTCTTTCTCTTTGTTATCGGAGGATATTTCCTTTGGCCCTATAGTCTTCAAAGGGATCCAAAATATCTGTTCTCAGATTCCACAGAAATAAGGCTAGCAAAGAGATATAGGAAACACAGATGTAACTCTGTGAGATGAATTAACAGAACACTAAGCAGTTTCTCAGAAAGCTTCTTTCCAGATTTCATCTGAGGATATTTCCTTTTTCACCATAGCCCTCTATGGGCTTCCAAATATCACTTTGCCAATTCCACAAGAACTGTCTTAGCGAAAGGATTCTTGAGGGGAAAGCCGTAACTCTGTGAGGTGATTTCACAGAACACAAAGAAGTTTTTCAGAAAGCTTCTTTCTCTTTTTATCGGAGGATATTTCCTTTGGCCCTATAGTCTTCAAAGGGATCCGAAATATCTGTTCTCAGATTCCACAGAAATAAGGCTAGCAAAGAGATCCACCAAACACAGATGTAACTCTGTGAGATGAATTCACAGAACACTAAGCAGTTTCTCAGAACGCTGCTTTCCAGATTTCATCTGAGGATATTTCCTTTTTCACCATAGCCCTCTATGGGCTTCCAAATATCACTTTGCCAATTCCACAACAACTGTCTTAGCGAAAGGCTTCTTGAGGGGAAAGCTGTAACTCTGTGAGATGATTTCACAGAACACAAAGAAGTTTCTCAGAAAGCTTCTTTCTCTTTGTTATCGGAGGATATTTCCTTTGGCCCTATAGTCTTCAAAGGGATCCGAAATATCTGTTCTCAGATTCCACAAAAAGAAGGCTAGCAAATAGATCCACGAAATACAGATGTAACTCTGTGAGATGAATTCACAGAACACTAAGCAGTTTCTCAGAAAGCTTCTTTCCAGATTTCATCTGAGGATATTTCCTTTTTCACCATAGCCCTCTATGGGCTTCCAAATATCACTTTGCCAATTCCACAAGAAGTGTCTTAGCGAAAGGCTTCTTGAGGGGAAAGCTGTAACTCTGTGAGATGATTTCACAGAACACAAAGAAGTTTCTCAGAAAGCTTCTTTCTCTTTGTTTTCGGAGGATATTTCCTTTGGCCCTATAGTCTTCAAAGGGATCCGAAATATCTGTTCTCAGATTCCACAGAAAGAAGGCTAGCAAAGAGATCCACGAAATACAGATGTAACTCTGTGAGATGAATTAACAGAACACTAAGCAGTTTCTCAGAAAGCTTCTTTCCAAATTTCATCTGAGGATATTTCCTTTTTCACCATAGCCCTCTATGGGCTTCCAAATATCACTTTGCCAATTCCACAAGAAATGTCTTAGCGAAAGGCTTCTTGAGGGGAAAGCTGTAACTCTGTGAGATGATTTCACAGAACACAAAGAAGCTTCTCAGAAATCTTCTTTCTCTTTGTTATCGGAGGATATTTCCTTGGGCCCTATGGTCTTCAAAGGGATCCGAATTATCTGTTCTCAGATTCCACAGAAATAAGGCTAGCAAAGAGATCAACGAAACACAGATGTAACTCTGTGAGATGATTCACAGAACACTAAGCAGTTTCTCACAAAGCTTCTTTCCAGATTTCATCTGAGGATATTTCCTTTTTCACCACAGCCCTCTATGGGCTTCCAAATATCACTTTGCCAATTCCACAAGAACTGTCTTAGCGAAAGGCTTCTTGAAGGGAAAGCTGTTACTCTGTGAGATGATTTCACAGAACACAAAGAAGTTTCTCAGAAAGCTTCTTTCTCTTTGTTATCAGAGGATATTTCCTTTGGCCCTATAGTCTTCAAAGGGATCCGAAATATCTGTTCTCAGATTCCACAGAAAGAAGGCTAGCAAAGAGATCTACGAAACACAGATGTAACTCTGTGAGATGAATTAACAGAACACTAAGCAGTTTCTCAGAAAGCTTTTTTCCAGATTTCATCTGAGGATATTTCCTTTTTCACCATAGCCCTCTATGGGCTTCCAAATATCACTTTGCCAATTCCAGAAGAACTGACTTAGCGAAAGGCTTCTTGAGGGGAAAGCTGTAATTCTGTGAGATGATTTCACAGAACACAAAGAAATTTCTCAGAAAGCTTCTTTCTCTTTGTTATCGGAGGATATTTCATTTGGCCCTATAGTCTTCAAAGGGATCCGAAATATCTGTTGTCAGATTCCACAGAAATAAGGCTCGCAAAGAGATCTACGAAACACAGATGTAACTCTGTGAGATGAATTCATAGAACACTAAGCAGTTTCTCAGAAAGCTTCTTTCCAGATTTCACCTAAGGATATTTCCCTTTTCACCATAGCCCTCTACGGGCTTCCAAATATCTCTTTGCCAATTCCACAAGAACTGTCTTAGCGAAAGGCTTCTTCAGGGGAAAGCTGTAACTCTGTGAGATGATTTCACAGAACACAAAGAAGTTCCTCAAAAGTTTCTTTCTCTTTGTTATCGCAGGATATTTACTTTGGCCCTATAGTCTTCAAAGGGATCCGAAATATCTGTTCTCAGAATCCACAAAGAAGGGTAGAAAAGAGATCCACGAAATACAGATGTAACTCTGTGAGATGAATTCACAGAACACTAAGCAGTTTCTCTGAAAGCTTCATTGCTGATTTCATCTGAGGATATTTCCTTTTTCACCATAGCCCTCTATGGGATTCCAAATATCACTTTGCCAATTCCACAAGAACTGTCTTAGCGAAATGCTTCTTGAGGGGAAAGCTGTAACTCTGTGAGATGATTTCACAGAACACAAAGAAGTTTCTCAGAAAGCTTCTTTCTCTTTGTTCTCGGAGGATATTGTCTTTGGCCCTATAGTCTTCAAAGGGATCCGTAATATCTGTTCTCAGATTCCACAGAAATAAGGCTAGCAAAGAGATCTACAAAACACACATATAACTCTGTGAGATGAATTCACAGAACACTAAGCAGTTTCTCAGAAAGCTTCTTTCCAGATTTCATCTGAGGATATTTCCTTTTTCACCATAGCCGTCTATGGGCTTCCAAATATCACTTTGCCAATTCCTCAAGAACTGTCTTAGCGAAAGGCTTCTTCAGGGGAAAGCTGTAACTCTGTGAGATGATTTCAGAGAACACCAAGAAGTTTCTCAGAAAGCTTCTTTCTCTTTGTTATCGGAGGATATTTCCTTTGGCCCTAAAGTCTTCAAAGGGATCCGAAATATCTGTTGTCAGATTCCACAGAAATAAGGCTAGCAAAGACATCTACGAAACACAGATGTAACTCTGTGAGATGAATTTACAGAACACTAAGCAGTTTCTCAGAAAGCTTCTTTCCAGATTTCATCTGAGGATATTTCCTTTTTCACCATAGCCCTCTATGGGCTTCCAAATATCATTTTGCCAATTCCACAAGAACTGTCTTAGCGAAAGGCTTCTTCAGGGGAAAGCTGTAACTCTGTGAGATGATTTCACAGAACACAAAGAAGTTTCTCAGAAAGCTTCTTTCTCTTTGTTATCGGAGGATATTTCCTTTGGCCCTATAGTCTTCAAAGGGATCCGAAATATCTGTTCTCAGATTCCAAAGAAATAAGGCTAGCAAAGAGATCTACGAAACACAGATGTAACTCTGTGAGATGAATTCACAGAACACTAAGCAGTTTCTCAGAAAGCTTCTTTTTCTGATTTCAATTGAGGATATTTCCTTTTTCACCATAGCCCTCTATGGGCTTCCAAATATCACTTTGCCAATTCCACAAGAACTGTCTTAGCGAAAGGCTTCTTGAGGGGAAAGCTGTAACTCTGTGAGATGATTTCACAGAACACAAAGAAGTTTCTCAGAAAGCATCTTTCTCTTTGTTATCGGAGGATATTTCCTTTGGCCCTATAGTCTTTAAAGGGATCCGAATTATCTGTTCTCAGATTCCACAGAAATAAGGCTAGCAAAGATAAATACGAAACACACATATAACTCTGTGAGATAAATTAACAGAACACTAAGCAGTTTCTCAGAAAGCTTCTTTCCAGATTTCATCTGAGGATATTTCCTTTTTCACCATAGCCCTCTATGGGCTTCCAAATATCAATTTGCCAATTACACAAGAACTGTCTTAGCGAAAGGCTTCTTGATGGGAAAGCTGTATCTCTGTGAGATGATTTAACAGAACACAAAGAAGTTTCTCAGAAAGCTTCTTTCTCTTTGTTATCGGAGGATATTTCCTTTGGCCCTATGGTCTTCAAAGGGATCCGAAATATCTGTTCTCAGATTCCACAGAAAGAAGGCTAGCAAAGAGATCCACGAAATACAGAAGTAACTCTGTGAGATGAATTCACAGAACACTAAGCAGTTTCTCAGAAAGCTTCTTTCCAGATTTCATCTGAGGATATTTCCTTTTTCACCATAGCCCTCTATGGGCTTCCAAATATCACTTTGCCAATTCCACAAGAATTGTCTTAGCGAAAGGTTTCTTGAGGGGAAAGCTGTAATTCTGTGAGATGATTTCACAGAACACAAAGAAGTTTCTCAGAAATCTTCTTTCTCTTTGTTTACGGAGGATATTTCCTTTGGCCCTATGGTCTTCAAAGGGATCCGAAATATCTGTTCTCAGATTCCACAGAAAGAAGGCTAGCAGAGAGATACACGAAATACAGAAGTAACTCTGTGAGATGAATTCACAGAACACTAAGCAGTTTCTCAGAAATCTTCTTTCCAGATTTCATCTGAGGATATTTCCTTTTTCACCCTAGCCCTCTATGGGCTTCCAAATATCACTTTGCCAATTCCACAAGAACTGTCTTTGCGAAAGGCTTCTTGAGGGGAAAGCTGTAACTCTGTGAGATGATTTCACAGAACACAAAGAAGTTTCTCAGAAAGCTTCTTTCTCTTTGTTATCGGAGGATATTTCCTTGGGACCTATGGTCTTCAAAGGGATCCGAAATATCTGTTCTCAGATTCCACAGAAATAAGGCTAGCAAAGAGATCTCCGAAACACAGATGTAACTCTGTGAGATGAATTCACAGAACACTAAGCAGTTTCTCAGAAAGCTTCTTTCCAGATTTCATCTGAGGATATTTCCTTTTTCACCATAGCCCTCTAAGGGCTTCCAAATATCACTTTGCCAATTCCACAAGAACTGTCTTAGCGAAAGGCTTCTTGAAGGGCAAGCTGTAACTCTGTGAGATGATTTCACAGAACACAAAGAAGTTTCTCAGAAAGCTTCTTTCTCTTTGTTATCAGAGGATATTTCCTTTGGCGCTATAGTCTTCAAAGGGATCCGAAATATCTGTTCTCAGATTCCACAGAAAGAAGGCTAGCAAAGAGATCTACGAAACACAGATGTAACTCTGTGAGATGAATTCACAGAACACTAAGCAGTTTCTCAGAAAGCTTCTTTACAGATTTCATCTGAGGATATTTCCTTTTTCACCATAGCCCTCTATGGGCTTCCAAATATCACTTTGCCAATTCCAGAAGAACTGACTTAGCGAAAGGCTTCTTGAGGGGAAAGCTGTGATTCTGTGAGATGATTTCACAGAACACAAAGAAATTTCTCAGAAAGCTTCTTTCTCTTTGTTATCGGAGGATATTTTATTTGGCCCTATAGTCTTCAAAGGGATCCGAAATATCTGTTCTCAGATTCCACAGAAATAAGGCTCGCAAAGAGATCTACGAAACACAGATGTAAATCTGTGAGATGAATTCATAGAACACTAAGCAGTTTCTCAGAAAGCTTCTTTCCAGATTTCACCTAAGGATATTTCCCTTTTCACCATAGCCCTCTACGGGCTTCCAAATATCACTTTGCCAATTCCACAAGAACTGTCTTAGCGAAAGGTTTCTTGAGGGGAAAGCTGTAACTCTGTGTGATGATTTCACAGAACACAAAGAAGTTTCTCAGAAATCTTCTTTCTCTTTGTTTACGGAGGATATTTCCTTTGGCCCTATGGTCTTCAAAGGGATCCGAAATATCTGTTCCCAGATTCCACAGAAATAAGGCTAGCAAAGAGATCTACGAAACACAGATGTAACTCTGTGAGATGAATTAACAGAACACTAAGCAGTTTCTCAGAAAGCTTCTTTCCAGATTTCATCTGAGGATATTTCCTTTTTCACCATAGCCCTCTATGGGCTTCCAAATATCACTTTGCCAATTCCACAAGAACTGTCTTAGCGAAAGGCTTCTTGAGGGGAAAGCTGTAACTCTGTGAGATGATTTCACAGAACACAAAGAAGTTTCTCAGAAAGCTTCTTTCTCTTTGTTATCGGAGGATATTTCCTTTGGCCCTATAGTCTTCAAAGGGATCTGAAATATCTGTTCTCAGATTCCACAGAAATAAGGCTAGCAAAGAGACCCACGAAATACAGATGTAACTCTGAGATTGGAAGTCACACATCACAGAGCAGTTTCTCAGAAAGCTTCTTTCCAGATTTCATCTGAGGATATTTCCTTTTTCACCATAGCCCTCTATGGGCTTCCAAATATCACTTTGCCAATTCCACAAGAACTGTCTTAGCGAAAGGCTTCTTGAGGGGAAAGCTGTAACTCTGTGAGATGATTTCACAGAACACAAAGAAGTTTCTCAGAGAGCATCTTTCTCTTTGTTATAGGAGGATATTTCCTTTGGCCCTATAGTCTTCAAAGGGATCCGAAATATCTGTTCTCAGATTCCACAGAAATAAGGCTAGCAAAGATAAATACGAAAACCACATATAACTCTGTGAGATGAATTCACAGAACACTAAGCAGTTTCTCAGAAAGCTTCTTTCCAGATTTCATCTGAGGATATTTCCTTTTTCACCATAGCCCTCTATGGGCTTCCAAATATCAATTTGGCAATTCCACAAGAACTGTCTTAGCGAGAGGCTTCTTGAGGGGAAAGCTGTATCTCTGTGAGATGATTTCACAGAACACAAAGTAGTTTCTCAGAAAGCTTCTTTCTTTTTGCTTTCGGAGGATATTTCCTTTGGCCCTATGGTCTTCACAGGAATCCGAAATATCTCTTCTCAGATTCCACAGAAAGAAGGCTAGCAAAGAGATCCACGAAATACAGATGTAACTCTGTGAGATGAATTAACAGAACACTAAGCAGTTTCTCAGAAAGCTTCTTTCCAGATTTCATCTGAGGATATTTCCTTTTTCACAATAGCGCTCTATGGGCTTCCAAATATCACTTTGCCAATTCCACAAGAACTGTCTTAGCGAAAGGTTTCTTGAGGGGAAAGCTGTAACTATGTGAGATGATTTCACAGAACACAAAGAAGTTTCTCAGAAAGCTTCTTTCTCTTGGTTATCGGAGGATATTTCCTTTGGCCCTGTAGTCTTCAAAGGGATCCGAAATATCTGTTCTCAGATTCCACAGAAAGAAGGCTAGCAAAGAGATCCACGAAATACAGATGTAACTCTGTGAGATGAATTCACAGAACACTAAGCAGTTTCTCAGAAAGCTTCTTTCCAGATTTCATCTCAGGATATTTCTTTTTTCACCATAGCCCTCTATGGGCTTCCAAATATCACTTTGCCAATTGCACAAGAACTGTCTTAGCGAAAGGCTTCTTGAGGGGAAAGCTGTAACTCTGTGAGATGATTTCACAGAACACAAAGAAGTTTCTCAGAAAGCTTTTTTCTCTTTGTTATCGGAGGATATTTCCTTTGGCCCTATAGTCTTCAAAGGGATCCGAAATATCTGTTCTCAGATTCCACAGAAAAAAGGCTAGCAAAGAGATCTACGAAACACAGATGTAACTCTGTGAGATGAATTCACAGAACACTAAGCAGTTTCTCAGAAAGCTTCTTTTTCAGATTTCATCTGAGGATATTTCCTTTTTCACCATAGCCCTCTATGGGCTTCCAAATATCACTTTGCCAATTCCACAAGAACTGTCTTAGCGAAAGGCTTCTTGAGGGGAAAGCTGTAACTCTGTGAGATGATTTCACAGAACACAAAGAAGTTTCTCAGAAAGCTTCTTTCTCTTTGTTTTGGAGGATATTTCCTTTGGCCCTATTGTCTTCAAAGGGATACAAAATATCTGTTCTCACATTCCACATAAATAAGGCTAGCAAAGACATCTACGAAACACAGATGTAACTCTGTGAGATGAATTCACAGAACACTAAGCAGTTTCTCAGAAAGCTTCTTTCCAGATTTCACCTGAGGATATATCCTCTTTCACCATAGCCCTCTATGGGCTTCCAAATATCACTTTGCCAATTCCACAAGAACTGTCATAGCGAAAGGCTTCTTGAGGGGAAAGCTGTAACACTGTGAGATGATTTCACAGAACACAAAGAAGTTTCTCAGAAAGCTTCTTTCTCTTTGTTATCGGAGGATATTTCCTTTGGCCCTATAGTCTTCAAAGGAATCCGAAATATCTGTTCTCAGATTCCACAGAAAGAAGGCTAGCAAAGAGATCTACGAAACACAGATGTAACTCTGTGAGATGAATTCACAGAACACTAAGCAGTTTCTCAGAAAGCTTCTTTCCAGATTTCATCTGAGGATATTTCCTTTTTCACCATAGCCCTCTAAGGGCTTCCAAATATCACTTTGCCAATTCCACAAGAACTGTCTTAGCGAAAGGCTTCTTGAGGGGAAAGCTGTAACTCAGTGAGATGATTTCACAGAACACAAAGAAGTTTCTCAGAAAGCTTCTTTCTCTTTGTTATCGAAGGATATTTCCTTTGGCCCTGTAGTCTTCAAAGGGATCCGAAATATCTGTTCTCAGATTCCACAGAAATAAGGCTAGCAAAGAGATCTACGAAACACACATATAACTCTGTGAGATGAATTCACAGAACACTAAGCAGTTTCTCAGAAAGCTTCTTTCCAGATTTCATCTCAGGATATTTCCTTTTTCACCATAGCCCTCTATGGGCTTAGAAATATCACTTTGCCAATTCCAAAAGAACTGTCTTAGCGAACGGCTTCTTGAGGGGAAAGCTGTAACTCTGTGAGATGATTTCACTGAACAAAAGAAGTTTCTCAGAAAGCTTTTTTCTCTTTGTTATCGGAGAATATTTCCTTTAGCCCTATAGTCTAAAAAGGGATCCAAAACATCTGTTCTCAGATTCCACAGAAATAAGGCTAGCAAAGAGATCTACGAAACACAGATGTAACTCTGTGAGATGAATTCACAGAACACTAAGCAGTTTCTCAGAAAGCTTCTTTCCAGATTTCATCTGAGGATATTTTCTTTTTCACCATAGCCCTCTATGGGTTTCAAAATATCACTTTGCCAATTCCACAAGAACTGTCTTAGCGAAAGGCTTCTTGAGGGGAAAGCTGTAACTCTGTGAGATGATTTCACAGAACACGAAGAAGTTTCTCAAAAAGCTTCTTTCTCTTTGTTATCGGAGGATATTTCCTTTGGCCCTATAGTCTTCAAAGGAATCCGAAATATCTGTTCTCAGATTCCACAGAAATAAGGCTAGCAAACAGATCTACGAAACAGAGATGTAATTCTGTGAGATGAATTCACAGAACACTAAGCAGTTTCTCAGAAAGCTTCTTTCCAGATTTCATCTGAGGATATTTCCTTTTTCACCATAGCCCTCTATGGGCTTCCAAATATCACTTTGCCAATTCCACAAGAACTGTCTTAGCGAAAGGTTTCTTGAGGGGAAAGCTGTAACTCTGTGTGATGATTTCACAGAACACAAAGAAGTTTCTCAGAAATCTTCTTTCTCTTTGTTTACGGAGGATATTTCCTTTGGCCCTATGGTCTTCAAAGGGATCCGAAATATCTGTTCCCAGATTCCACAGAAATAAGGCTAGCAAAGAGATCTACGAAACACAGATGTAACTCTGTGAGATGAATTAACAGAACACTAAGCAGTTTCTCAGAAAGCTTCTTTCCAGATTTCATCTGAGGATATTTCCTTTTTCACCATAGCCCTCTATGGGCTTCCAAATATCACTTTGCCAATTCCACAAGAACTGTCTTAGCGAAAGGCTTCTTGAGGGGAAAGCTGTAACTCTGTGAGATGATTTCACAGAACACAAAGAAGTTTCTCAGAAAGCTTCTTTCTCTTTGTTATCGGAGGATATTTCCTTTGGCCCTATAGTCTTCAAAGGGATCTGAAATATCTGTTCTCAGATTCCACAGAAATAAGGCTAGCAAAGAGACCCACGAAATACAGATGTAACTCTGAGATTGGAAGTCACACATCACAGAGCAGTTTCTCAGAAAGCTTCTTTCCAGATTTCATCTGAGGATATTTCCTTTTTCACCATAGCCCTCTATGGGCTTCCAAATATCACTTTGCCAATTCCACAAGAACTGTCTTAGCGAAAGGCTTCTTCAGGGGAAAGCTGTAACTCTGTGAGATGATTTCAGAGAACACAAAGAAGTTTCTCAGAAATCTTCTTTCTCTTTGTTATCGGAGGATATTTCCTTTGGCCCTATAGTCTTCAAAGGGATCCGAAATATCTGTTGTCAGATTCCACAGAAATAAGGCTAGCAAAGACATCTACGAAACACAGATGTAACTCTGTGAGATGAATTTACAGAACACTAAGCAGTTTCTCAGAAAGCTTCTTTCCAGATTTCATCTGAGGATATTTCCTTTTTCACCATAGCCCACTATGGGCTTCCAAATATCATTTTGCCAATTCCACAAGAACTGTCTTAGCGAAAGGCTTCTCAGGGGAAAGCTGTAACTCTGTGAGATGATTTCACAGAACACAAAGAAGTTTCTCAGAAAGCTTCTTTCTCTTTGTTATCGGAGGATATTTCCTTTGGCCCTATAGTCTTCAAAGGTATCCGAAATAGCTGTTCTCAGATTCCACAGAAATAAGGCTAGCAAAGAGATCTACGAAACACAGATGTAACTCTGTGAGATGAATTCACAGAACACTAAGCAGTTTCTCAGAAAGCTTCTTTTTCTGATTTCAGTTGAGGATATTTCCTTTTTCACCATAGCCCTCTATGGGCTTCCAAATATCACTTTGCCAATTCCACAAGAACTGTCTTAGCGAAAGGCTTCTTGAGGGGAAAGCTGTAACTCTGTGAGATGATTTCACAGAACACAAAGAAGCTTCTCAGAAATCTTCTTTCTCTTTGTTATCGGAGGATATTTCCTTGGGCCCTATGGTCTTCAAAGGGATCCGAATTATCTGTTCTCAGATTCCACAGAAATAAGGCTAGCAAAGAGATCTACGAAACACAGATGTAACTCTGTGAGATGATTCACAGAACACTAAGCAGTTTCTCACAAAGCTTCTTTCCAGATTTCATCTGAGGATATTTCCTTTTTCACCACAGCCCTCTATGGGCTTCCAAATATCACTTTGCCAATTCCACAAGAACTGTCTTAGCGAAAGGCTTCTTGAAGGGAAAGCTGTTACTCTGTGAGATGATTTCACAGAACACAAAGAAGTTTCTCAGAAAGCTTCTTTCTCTTTGTTATCAGAGGATATTTCCTTTGGCCCTATAGTCTTCAAAGGGATCCGAAATATCTGTTCTCAGATTCCACAGAAAGAAGGCTAGCAAAGAGATCTACGAAACACAGATGTAACTCTGTGAGATGAATTAACAGAACACTAAGCAGTTTCTCAGAAAGCTTCTTTCCAGATTTCATCTGAGGATATTTCCTTTTTCACCATAGCCCTCTATGGGCTTCCGAATATCACTTTGCCAATTCCAGAAGAACTGACTTAGCGAAAGGCTTCTTGAGGGGAAAGCTGTAATTCTGTGAGATGATTTCACAGAACACAAAGAAATTTCTCAGAAAGCTTCTTTCTCTTTGTTATCGGAGGATATTTTATTTGGCCCTATAGTCTTCAAAGGGATCCGAAATATCTGTTGTCAGATTCCACAGAAATAAGGCTCGCAAAGAGATCTACGAAACACAGATGTAACTCTGTGAGATGAATTCATAGAACACTAAGCAGTTTCTCAGAAAGCTTCTTTCCAGATTTCACCTAAGGATATTTCCCTTTTCACCATAGCCCTCTACGGGCTTCCAAATATCACTTTGCCAATTCCACAAGAACTGTCTTAGCGAAAGGCTTCTTCAGGGGAAAGCTGTAACTCTGTGAGATGATTTCACAGAACACAAAGAAGTTCCTCAAAAGTTTCTTTCTCTTTGTTATCGCAGGATATTTACTTTGGCCCTATAGTCTTCAAAGAGATCCGAAATATCTGTTCTCAGAATCCACAAAGAAGGGTAGAAAAGAGATCCACGAAATACAGATGTAACTCTGTGAGATGAATTCACAGAACACTAAGCAGTTTCTCAGAAAGCTTCATTCCTGATTTCATCTGAGGATATTTCCTTTTTCACCATAGCCCTCTATGGGCTTCCGAATATCACTTTGCCAATTCCACAAGAACTGCCTTAGCGAAATGCTTCTTGAGGGGAAAGCTGTAACTCTGTGAGATGATTTCACAGAACACAAAGAAGTTTCTCAGAAAGCTTCTTTCTCTTTGTTATCGGAGGATATTGTCTTTGGCCCTATAGTCTTCAAAGGGATCCGTAATATCTGTTCTCAGATTCCACAGAAATAAGGCTAGCAAAGAGATCTACAAAACACACATATAACTCTGTGAGATGAATTCACAGAACACTAAGCAGTTTCTCAGAAAGCTTCTTTCCAGATTTCATCTGAGGATATTTCCTTTTTCACCATAGCCCTCTATGGGCTTCCAAATATCACTTTGCCAATTCCTCAAGAACTGTCTTAGCGAAAGGCTTCTTCAGGGGAAAGCTGTAACTCTGTGAGATGATTTCAGAGAACACCAAGAAGTTTCTCAGAAAGCTTCTTTCTCTTTGTTATCAGAGGATATTTCCTTTGGCCCTAAAGTCTTCAAAGGGATCCGAAATATCTGTTGTCAGATTCCACAGAAATAAGGCTAGCAAAGACATCTACGAAACACAGATGTAACTCTGTGAGATGAATTTACAGAACACTAAGCAGTTTCTCAGAAAGCTTCTTTCCAGATTTCATCTGAGGATATTTCCTTTTTCACCATAGCCCTCTATGGGCTTCCAAATATCATTTTGCCAATTCCACAAGAACTGTCTTAGCGAAAGGCTTCTTCAGGGGAAAGCTGTAACTCTGTGAGATGATTTCACAGAACACAAAGAAGTTTCTCAGAAAGCTTCTTTCTCTTTGTTATCGGAGGATATTTCCTTTGGCCCTATAGTCTTCAAAGGGATCCGAAATATCTGTTCTCAGATTCCAAAGAAATAAGGCTAGCAAAGAGATCTACGAAACACAGATGTAACTCTGTGAGATGAATTCACAGAACACTAAGCAGTTTCTCAGAAAGCTTCTTTTTCTGATTTCAATTGAGGATATTTCCTTTTTCACCATAGCCCTCTATGGGCTTCCAAATATCACTTTGCCAATTCCACAAGAACTGTCTTAGCGAAAGGCTTCTTGAGGGGAAAGCTGTAACTCTGTGAGATGATTTCACAGAACACAAAGAAGTTTCTCAGAAAGCATCTTTCTCTTTGTTATCGGAGGATATTTCCTTTGGCCCTATAGTCTTCAAAGGGATCCGAATTATCTGTTCTCAAATTCCACAGAAATAAGGCTAGCAAAGATAAATACGAAACACACATATAACTCTGTGAGATGAATTAACAGAACACTAAGCAGTTTCTCAGAAAGCTTCTTTCCAGATTTCATCTGAGGATATTTCCTTTTTCACCATAGCCCTCTATGGGCTTCCAAATATCAATTTGCCAATTACAAAAGAACTGTCTTAGCGAAAGGCTTCTTGATGGGAAAGCTGTATCTCTGTGAGATGATTTAACAGAACACAAAGAAGTTTCTCAGAAAGCTTCTTTCTCTTTGTTATCGGAGGATATTTCCTTTGGCCCTATGGTCTTCAAAGGGATCCGAAATATCTGTTCTCAGATTCCACAGAAAGAAGGCTAGCAAAGAGATCCACGAAATACAGAAGTAACTCTGTGAGATGAATTCACAGAACACTAAGCAGTTTCTCAGAAAACTTCTTTCCAGATTTCATCTGAGGATATTTCCTTTTTCACCATAGCCCTCTATGGGCTTCCAAATATCACTTTGCCAATTACACAAGAACTGTCTTAGCGAAAGGTTTCTTGAGGGGAAAGCTGTAACTCTGTGAGATGATTTCACAGAACACAAAGAAGTTTCTCAGAAATCTTCTTTCTCTTTGTTTACGGAGGATATTTCCTTTGGCCCTATGGTCTTCAAAGGGATCCGAAATATCTGTTCTCAGATTCCACAGAAAGAAGGCTAGCAGAGAGATACAGGAAATACAGAAGTAACTCTGTGAGATGAATTCACAGAACACTAAGCAGTTTCTCAGAAATCTTCTTTCCAGATTTCATCTGAGGATATTTCCTTTTTCACCATAGCCCTCTATGGGCTTCCAAATATCACTTTGCCAATTCCACAAGAACTGTCTTTGCGAAAGGCTTCTTGAGGGGAAAGCTGTAACTCTGTGAGATGATTTCACAGAACACAAAGAAGTTTCTCAGAAAGCTTCTTTCTCTTTGTTATCGGAGGATATTTCCTTGGGACCTATGGTCTTCAAAGGGATCCGAAATATCTGTTCTCAGATTCCACAGAAATAAGGCTAGCAAAGAGATCTACGAAACACAGATGTAACTCTGTGAGATGAATTCACAGAACACTAAGCAGTTTCTCAGAAAGCTTCTTTCCAGATTTCATCTGAGGATATTTCCTTTTTCACCATAGCCCTCTAAGGGCTTCCAAATATCACTTTGCCAATTCCACAAGAACTGTCGTAGCGAAAGGCTTCTTGAAGGGAAAGCTGTAACTCTGTGAGATGATTTCACAGAACACAAAGAAGTTTCTCAGAAAGCTTCTTTCTCTTTGTTATCAGAGGATATTTCCTTTGGCGCTATAGTCTTCAAAGGGATCCGAAATATCTGTTCTCAGATTCCACAGAAAGAAGGCTAGCAAAGAGATCTACGAAACACAGATGTAACTCTGTGAGATGAATTAACAGAACACTAAGCAGTTTCTCAGAAAGCTTCTTTCCAGATTTCATCTGAGGATATTTCCTTTTTCACCATTGCCCTCTATGGGCTTCCAAATATCACTTTGCCAATTCCAGAAGAACTGACTTAGCGAAAGGCTTCTTGAGGGGAAAGCTGTAATTCTGTGAGATGATTTCACAGAACACAAAGAAATTTCTCAGAAAGCTTCTTTCTCTTTGTTATCGGAGGATATTTTATTTGGCCCTATAGTCTTCAAAGGGATCCGAAATATCTGTTCTCAGAATCCACAGAAAGAAGGGTAGAAAAGAGATCCACGAAATACAGATGTAACTCTGTGAGATGAATTCACAGAACACTAAGCAGTTTCTCAGAAAGCTTCATTCCTGATTTCATCTGAGGATATTTCCTTTTTCACCATAGCCCTCTACGGGCTTCCAAATATCACTTTGCCAATTCCACAAGAACTGTCTTAGCGAAATGCTTCTTGAGGGGAAAGCTGTAACTCTGTGAGATGATTTCACAGAACACAAAGAAGTTTCTCAGAAAGCTTCTTTCTCTTTGTTATCGGAGGATACTTTCTTTGGCCCTATAGTCTTCAAAGGGATCCGTAATATCTGTTCTCAGATTCCACAGAAATAAGGCTAGCAAAGAGATCTACAAAACACACATATAACTCTGTGAGATGAATTCACAGAACACTAAGCAGTTTCTCAGAAAGCTTCTTTCCAGATTTCATCTGAGGATATTTCCTTCTTCACCATAGCCCTCTATGGGCTTCCAAATATCACTTTGCCAATTCCACAAGAACTGTCTTAGCGAAAGGCTTCTTCAGGGGAAAGCTGTAACTCTGTGAGATGATTTCACAGAACACAAAGAAGTTTCTCAGAAATCTTCTTTCTCTTTGTTATCGGAGGATATTTCCTTTGGCCCTATAGTCTTCAAAGGGATCCGAAATATCTGTTGTCAGATTCCACAGAAATAAGGCTAGCAAAGACATCTACGAAACACAGATGTAACTCTGTGAGATGAATTTACAGAACACTAAGCAGTTTCTCAGAAAGCTTCTTTCCAGATTTCATCTGAGGATATTTCCTTTTTCACCATAGCCCACTATGGGCTTCCAAATATCATTTTGCCAATTCCACAAGAACTGTCTTAGCGAAAGGCTTCTTCAGGGGAAAGCTGTAACTCTGTGAGATGATTTCACAGAACACAAAGAAGTTTCTCAGAAAGCTTCTTTCTCTTTGTTATCGGAGGATATTTCCTTTGGCCCTATAGTCTTCAAAGGGATCCGAAATATCTGTTCTCAGATTCCACAGAAATAAGGCTAGCAAAGAGATCTACGAAACACAGATGTAACTCTGTGAGATGAATTCACAGAACACTAAGCAGTTTCTCAGAAAGCTTCTTTTTCTGATTTCAATTGAGGATATTTCCTTTTTCACCATAGCCCTCTATGGGCTTCCAAATATCACTTTGCCAATTCCACAAGAACTGTCTTAGCGAAAGGCTTCTTGATGGGAAAGCTGCATCTCTGTGAGATGATTTCACAGAACACAAAGAAGTTTCTCAGAAAGCTTCTTTCTCTTTGTTATCGGAGGATATTTCCTTTGGCCCTGTAGTCTTCAAAGGGATCCGAAATATCTGTTCTCAGATTCCACAGAAATAAGGCTAGCAAAGATAAATACGAAACACACATATAACTCTGTGAGATGAATTCACAGAACACTAAGCAGTTTCACAGAAAGCTTCTCTCCAGATTTCATCTGAGGATATTTCCTTTTTCACCATAGCCCTCTATGGGCTTCCAAATATCAATTTGCCAATTACACAAGAACTGTCTTAGCGAAAGGCTTCTTGATGGGAAAGCTGCATCTCTCTGAGATGATTTCACAGAACACAAAGAAGTTTCTCAGAAAGCTTCTTTCTCTTTGTTATCGGAGGATATTTCCTTTGGCCCTGTAGTCTTCAAAGGGATCCGAAATATCTGTTCTCAGATTCCAGAGAAATAGGGCTAGCAAAGAGATCTACAAAACACACATATAACTCTGTGAGATGAATTAACAGAACACTAAGCAGTTTCTCAGAAAGCTTCTTTCCAGATTTCATCTGAGGATATTTCCTTTTTCACCATAGCCCTCTATGGGCTTTCAAATATCACTTTGCCAATTCCACAAGAACTGTCTTAGCGAAAGGCTTCTTGAGGGGAAAGCTGTAACTCTGTGAGATGATTTCACAGAACACAAAAAGTTTCTCAGAAAGCTTCTTTCTCTTTGTTATCGGAGGATATTTCCTTTGGCCCTATAGTCTTCAAAAGGATCCGAAATATCTGTACTCAGATTCCACAGAAATAAGGCTAACAAAGAGATCTACGAAACACAGATGTAACTCTGTGAGATGAATTCACAGAACACTAAGCAGTTTCTCAGAAAGCTTCTTTTCCAGATTTCATCTGAGGATATTTCCTTTTTCACCATAGCCCTCTATGGGCTTCCAAATATCACTTTGCCAATTCCACAAGAACTGTCTTAGCGAAAGGCTTCTTCAGGGAAAAGCTGTAACTCTGTGAGATGATTTCACAGAACACAAAGAAGTTTCTCAGAAAGATTCTTTCTCTTTGTTATCGGAGGATATTTCCTTTGGCCCTATAGTCTTCAAAGGGATCCGAAATATCTGTTCTCAGATTCCACAGAAAGAAGGCTAGCAAAGAGATTCACGAAATACAGATGTAACTCTGTGAGATGAATTCACAGAACACTAAGCAGGTTCTCAGAAAGCTTCTTTCCAGATTACATCTGAGGATATTTCCTTTTTCACCATAGCCCCCTATGGGCTTCCAAATATCACTTTGCCAATTCCACAAGAACTGTCTTAGTGAAAGGCTTCTTGAGGGGAAAGCTGTAACTCTGTGAGAGGATTTCACAGAACACAAAGAAGTTTCTCAGAAAGCTTCTTTCTCTTTGTTATCGGAGGATATTTCCTTTGGCCCTATAGTCTTCAAAGGGATCCAAAATATCTGTTCTCAGATTCCACAGAAATAAGGCTAGCAAAGAGATATAGGAAACACAGATGTAACTCTGTGAGATGAATTAACAGAACACTAAGCAGTTTCTCAGAAAGCTTCTTTCCAGATTTCATCTGAGGATATTTCCTTTTTCACCATAGCCCTCTATGGGCTTCCAAATATCACTTTGCCAATTCCACAAGAACTGTCTTAGCGAAAGGATTCTTGAGGGGAAAGCCGTAACTCTGTGAGGTGATTTCACAGAACACAAAGAAGTTTTTCAGAAAGCTTCTTTCTCTTTTTATCGGAGGATATTTCCTTTGGCCCTATAGTCTTCAAAGGGATCCGAAATATCTGTTCTCAGATTCCACAGAAATAAGGCTAGCAAAGAGATCCACCAAACACAGATGTAACTCTGTGAGATGAATTCACAGAACACTAAGCAGTTTCTCAGAACGCTGCTTTCCAGATTTCATCTGAGGATATTTCCTTTTTCACCATAGCCCTCTATGGGCTTCCAAATATCACTTTGCCAATTCCACAACAACTGTCTTAGCGAAAGGCTTCTTGAGGGGAAAGCTGTAACTCTGTGAGATGATTTCACAGAACACAAAGAAGTTTCTCAGAAAGCTTCTTTCTCTTTGTTATCGGAGGATATTTCCTTTGGCCCTATAGTCTTCAAAGGGATCCGAAATATCTGTTCTCAGATTCCACAAAAAGAAGGCTAGCAAATAGATCCACGAAATACAGATGTAACTCTGTGAGATGAATTCACAGAACACTAAGCAGTTTCTCAGAAAGCTTCTTTCCAGATTTCATCTGAGGATATTTCCTTTTTCACCATAGCCCTCTATGGGCTTCCAAATATCACTTTGCCAATTCCACAAGAAGTGTCTTAGCGAAAGGCTTCTTGAGGGGAAAGCTGTAACTCTGTGAGATGATTTCACAGAACACAAAGAAGTTTCTCAGAAAGCTTCTTTCTCTTTGTTTTCGGAGGATATTTCCTTTGGCCCTATAGTCTTCAAAGGGATCCGAAATATCTGTTCTCAGATTCCACAGAAAGAAGGCTAGCAAAGAGATCCACGAAATACAGATGTAACTCTGTGAGATGAATTAACAGAACACTAAGCAGTTTCTCAGAAAGCTTCTTTCCAAATTTCATCTGAGGATATTTCCTTTTTCACCATAGCCCTCTATGGGCTTCCAAATATCACTTTGCCAATTCCACAAGAAATGTCTTAGCGAAAGGCTTCTTGAGGGGAAAGCTGTAACTCTGTGAGATGATTTCACAGAACACAAAGAAGCTTCTCAGAAATCTTCTTTCTCTTTGTTATCGGAGGATATTTCCTTGGGCCCTATGGTCTTCAAAGGGATCCGAATTATCTGTTCTCAGATTCCACAGAAATAAGGCTAGCAAAGAGATCAACGAAACACAGATGTAACTCTGTGAGATGATTCACAGAACACTAAGCAGTTTCTCACAAAGCTTCTTTCCAGATTTCATCTGAGGATATTTCCTTTTTCACCACAGCCCTCTATGGGCTTCCAAATATCACTTTGCCAATTCCACAAGAACTGTCTTAGCGAAAGGCTTCTTGAAGGGAAAGCTGTTACTCTGTGAGATGATTTCACAGAACACAAAGAAGTTTCTCAGAAAGCTTCTTTCTCTTTGTTATCAGAGGATATTTCCTTTGGCCCTATAGTCTTCAAAGGGATCCGAAATATCTGTTCTCAGATTCCACAGAAAGAAGGCTAGCAAAGAGATCTACGAAACACAGATGTAACTCTGTGAGATGAATTAACAGAACACTAAGCAGTTTCTCAGAAAGCTTTTTTCCAGATTTCATCTGAGGATATTTCCTTTTTCACCATAGCCCTCTATGGGCTTCCAAATATCACTTTGCCAATTCCAGAAGAACTGACTTAGCGAAAGGCTTCTTGAGGGGAAAGCTGTAATTCTGTGAGATGATTTCACAGAACACAAAGAAATTTCTCAGAAAGCTTCTTTCTCTTTGTTATCGGAGGATATTTCATTTGGCCCTATAGTCTTCAAAGGGATCCGAAATATCTGTTGTCAGATTCCACAGAAATAAGGCTCGCAAAGAGATCTACGAAACACAGATGTAACTCTGTGAGATGAATTCATAGAACACTAAGCAGTTTCTCAGAAAGCTTCTTTCCAGATTTCACCTAAGGATATTTCCCTTTTCACCATAGCCCTCTACGGGCTTCCAAATATCTCTTTGCCAATTCCACAAGAACTGTCTTAGCGAAAGGCTTCTTCAGGGGAAAGCTGTAACTCTGTGAGATGATTTCACAGAACACAAAGAAGTTCCTCAAAAGTTTCTTTCTCTTTGTTATCGCAGGATATTTACTTTGGCCCTATAGTCTTCAAAGGGATCCGAAATATCTGTTCTCAGAATCCACAAAGAAGGGTAGAAAAGAGATCCACGAAATACAGATGTAACTCTGTGAGATGAATTCACAGAACACTAAGCAGTTTCTCTGAAAGCTTCATTGCTGATTTCATCTGAGGATATTTCCTTTTTCACCATAGCCCTCTATGGGATTCCAAATATCACTTTGCCAATTCCACAAGAACTGTCTTAGCGAAATGCTTCTTGAGGGGAAAGCTGTAACTCTGTGAGATGATTTCACAGAACACAAAGAAGTTTCTCAGAAAGCTTCTTTCTCTTTGTTCTCGGAGGATATTGTCTTTGGCCCTATAGTCTTCAAAGGGATCCGTAATATCTGTTCTCAGATTCCACAGAAATAAGGCTAGCAAAGAGATCTACAAAACACACATATAACTCTGTGAGATGAATTCACAGAACACTAAGCAGTTTCTCAGAAAGCTTCTTTCCAGATTTCATCTGAGGATATTTCCTTTTTCACCATAGCCGTCTATGGGCTTCCAAATATCACTTTGCCAATTCCTCAAGAACTGTCTTAGCGAAAGGCTTCTTCAGGGGAAAGCTGTAACTCTGTGAGATGATTTCAGAGAACACCAAGAAGTTTCTCAGAAAGCTTCTTTCTCTTTGTTATCGGAGGATATTTCCTTTGGCCCTAAAGTCTTCAAAGGGATCCGAAATATCTGTTGTCAGATTCCACAGAAATAAGGCTAGCAAAGACATCTACGAAACACAGATGTAACTCTGTGAGATGAATTTACAGAACACTAAGCAGTTTCTCAGAAAGCTTCTTTCCAGATTTCATCTGAGGATATTTCCTTTTTCACCATAGCCCTCTATGGGCTTCCAAATATCATTTTGCCAATTCCACAAGAACTGTCTTAGCGAAAGGCTTCTTCAGGGGAAAGCTGTAACTCTGTGAGATGATTTCACAGAACACAAAGAAGTTTCTCAGAAAGCTTCTTTCTCTTTGTTATCGGAGGATATTTCCTTTGGCCCTATAGTCTTCAAAGGGATCCGAAATATCTGTTCTCAGATTCCAAAGAAATAAGGCTAGCAAAGAGATCTACGAAACACAGATGTAACTCTGTGAGATGAATTCACAGAACACTAAGCAGTTTCTCAGAAAGCTTCTTTTTCTGATTTCAATTGAGGATATTTCCTTTTTCACCATAGCCCTCTATGGGCTTCCAAATATCACTTTGCCAATTCCACAAGAACTGTCTTAGCGAAAGGCTTCTTGAGGGGAAAGCTGTAACTCTGTGAGATGATTTCACAGAACACAAAGAAGTTTCTCAGAAAGCATCTTTCTCTTTGTTATCGGAGGATATTTCCTTTGGCCCTATAGTCTTTAAAGGGATCCGAATTATCTGTTCTCAGATTCCACAGAAATAAGGCTAGCAAAGATAAATACGAAACACACATATAACTCTGTGAGATGAATTAACAGAACACTAAGCAGTTTCTCAGAAAGCTTCTTTCCAGATTTCATCTGAGGATATTTCCTTTTTCACCATAGCCCTCTATGGGCTTCCAAATATCAATTTGCCAATTACACAAGAACTGTCTTAGCGAAAGGCTTCTTGATGGGAAAGCTGTATCTCTGTGAGATGATTTAACAGAACACAAAGAAGTTTCTCAGAAAGCTTCTTTCTCTTTGTTATCGGAGGATATTTCCTTTGGCCCTATGGTCTTCAAAGGGATCCGAAATATCTGTTCTCAGATTCCACAGAAAGAAGGCTAGCAAAGAGATCCACGAAATACAGAAGTAACTCTGTGAGATGAATTCACAGAACACTAAGCAGTTTCTCAGAAAGCTTCTTTCCAGATTTCATCTGAGGATATTTCCTTTTTCACCATAGCCCTCTATGGGCTTCCAAATATCACTTTGCCAATTCCACAAGAATTGTCTTAGCGAAAGGTTTCTTGAGGGGAAAGCTGTAATTCTGTGAGATGATTTCACAGAACACAAAGAAGTTTCTCAGAAATCTTCTTTCTCTTTGTTTACGGAGGATATTTCCTTTGGCCCTATGGTCTTCAAAGGGATCCGAAATATCTGTTCTCAGATTCCACAGAAAGAAGGCTAGCAGAGAGATACACGAAATACAGAAGTAACTCTGTGAGATGAATTCACAGAACACTAAGCAGTTTCTCAGAAATCTTCTTTCCAGATTTCATCTGAGGATATTTCCTTTTTCACCCTAGCCCTCTATGGGCTTCCAAATATCACTTTGCCAATTCCACAAGAACTGTCTTTGCGAAAGGCTTCTTGAGGGGAAAGCTGTAACTCTGTGAGATGATTTCACAGAACACAAAGAAGTTTCTCAGAAAGCTTCTTTCTCTTTGTTATCGGAGGATATTTCCTTGGGACCTATGGTCTTCAAAGGGATCCGAAATATCTGTTCTCAGATTCCACAGAAATAAGGCTAGCAAAGAGATCTCCGAAACACAGATGTAACTCTGTGAGATGAATTCACAGAACACTAAGCAGTTTCTCAGAAAGCTTCTTTCCAGATTTCATCTGAGGATATTTCCTTTTTCACCATAGCCCTCTAAGGGCTTCCAAATATCACTTTGCCAATTCCACAAGAACTGTCTTAGCGAAAGGCTTCTTGAAGGGCAAGCTGTAACTCTGTGAGATGATTTCACAGAACACAAAGAAGTTTCTCAGAAAGCTTCTTTCTCTTTGTTATCAGAGGATATTTCCTTTGGCGCTATAGTCTTCAAAGGGATCCGAAATATCTGTTCTCAGATTCCACAGAAAGAAGGCTAGCAAAGAGATCTACGAAACACAGATGTAACTCTGTGAGATGAATTCACAGAACACTAAGCAGTTTCTCAGAAAGCTTCTTTACAGATTTCATCTGAGGATATTTCCTTTTTCACCATAGCCCTCTATGGGCTTCCAAATATCACTTTGCCAATTCCAGAAGAACTGACTTAGCGAAAGGCTTCTTGAGGGGAAAGTTGTGATTCTGTGAGATGATTTCACAGAACACAAAGAAATTTCTCAGAAAGCTTCTTTCTCTTTGTTATCGGAGGATATTTTATTTGGCCCTATAGTCTTCAAAGGGATCCGAAATATCTGTTCTCAGATTCCACAGAAATAAGGCTCGCAAAGAGATCTACGAAACACAGATGTAAATCTGTGAGATGAATTCATAGAACACTAAGCAGTTTCTCAGAAAGCTTCTTTCCAGATTTCACCTAAGGATATTTCCCTTTTCACCATAGCCCTCTACGGGCTTCCAAATATCACTTTGCCAATTCCACAAGAACTGTCTTAGCGAAAGGCTTCTTCAGGGGAAAGCTGTAACTCTGTGAGATGATTTCACAGAACACAAAGAAATTTCTCAGAAAGCTTCTTTCTCTTTGTTATCGGAGGATATTTACTTTGGCCCTATAGTCTTCAAAGGGATCCGAAATATCTGTTCTCAGAATCCACAGAAAGAAGGGTAGAAAAGAGATCCACGAAATACAGATGTAACTCTGTGAGATGAATTCACAGAACACTAAGCAGTTTCTCAGAAAGCTTCATTCCTGATTTCATCTGAGGATATTTCCTTTTTCACCATAGCCCTCTATGGGCTTCCAAATATCACTTTGCCAATTCCACAAGAACTGTCTTAGCGAAATGCTTCTTGAGGGGAAAGCTGTAACTCTGTGAGATGATTTCACAGAACACAAAGAAGTTTCTCAGAAAGCTTCTTTCTCTTTGTTATCGGAGGATACTTTCTTTGGCCCTATAGTCTTCAAAGGGATCCGTAATATCTGTTCTCAGATTCCACAGAAATAAGGCTAGCAAAGAGATCTACAAAACACACATATAACTCTGTGAGATGAATTCACAGAACACTAAGCAGTTTCTCAGAAAGCTTCTTTCCAGATTTCATCTGAGGATATTTCCTTTTTCACCATAGCCCTCTATGGGCTTCCAAATATCACTTTGCCAATTCCACAAGAACTGTCTTAGCGAAAGGCTTCTTCAGGGGAAAGCTGTAACTCTGTGAGATGATTTCAGAGAACACAAAGAAGTTTCTCAGAAATCTTCTTTCTCTTTGTTATCGGAGGATATTTCCTTTGGCCCTATAGTCTTCAAAGGGATCCGAAATATCTGTTGTCAGATTCCACAGAAATAAGGCTAGCAAAGACATCTACGAAACACAGATGTAACTCTGTGAGATGAATTTACAGAACACTAAGCAGTTTCTCTGAAAGCTTCTTTCCAGATTTCATCTGAGGATATTTCCTTTTTCACCATAGCCCACTATGGGCTTCCAAATATCATTTTGCCAATTCCACAAGAACTGTCTTAGCGAAAGGCTTCTTCAGGGGAAAGCTGTAACTCTGTGAGATGATTTCACAGAACACAAAGAAGTTTCTCAGAAAGCTTCTTTCTCTTTGTTATCGGAGGATATTTCCTTTGGCCCTATAGTCTTCAAAGGGATCCGAAATATCTGTTCTCAGATTCCACAGAAATAAGGCTAGCAAAGAGATCTACGAAACACAGATGTAACTCTGTGAGATGAATTCACAGAACACTAAGCAGTTTCTCAGAAAGCTTCTTTTTCTGATTTCAATTGAGGATATTTCCTTTTTCACCATAGCCCTCTATGGGCTTCCAAATATCACTTTGCCAATTCCACAAGAACTGTCTTAGCGAAAGGCTTCTTGAGGGGAAAGCTGTAACTCTGTGAGATGATTTCACAGAACACAAAGAAGTTTCTCAGAAAGCATCTTTCTCTTTGTTATCGCAGGATATTTCCTTTGGCCCTATAGTCTTCAAAGGGATCCGAATTATCTGTTCTCAGATTCCACAGAAATAAGGCTAGCAAAGATAAATACGAAACACACATATAACTCTGTGAGATGAATTCACAGAACACTAAGCAGTTTCTCAGAAAGCTTCTTTCCAGATTTTTTCTGAGGATATTTCCTTTTTCACCATAGCCCTCTATGGGCTTCCAAATATCAATTTGCCAATTACACAAGAACTGTCTTAGCGAAAGGCTTCTTGATGGGAAAGGTGCATCTCTGTGAGATGATTTCACAGAACACAAAGAAGTTTCTCAGAAAGCTTCTTTCTCTTTGTTATCGGAGGATATTTCCTTTGGCCCTGTAGTCTTCAAAGGGATCCGAAATATCTGTTCTCAGATTCCAGAGAAATAGGGCTAGCAAAGAGATCCACAAAACACACATATAACTCTGTGAGATGAATTAACAGAACACTAAGCAGTTTCTCAGAAAGCTTCTTTCCAGATTTCATCTGAGGATATTTCCTTTTTCACCATAGCCCTCTATGGGCTTTCAAATATCACTTTGCCAATTCCACAAGAACTGTCTTAGCGAAAGGCTTCTTGAGGGGAAAGCTGTAACTCTGTGAGATGATTTCACAGAACACAAAAAGTTTCTCAGAAAGCTTCTTTCTCTTTGTTATCGGAGGATATTTCCTTTGGCCATATAGTCTTCAAAAGGATCCGAAATATCTGTACTCAGATTCCACAGAAATAAGGCTAGCAAAGAGATCTACGAAACACAGATGTAACTCTGTGAGATGAATTCACAGAACACTAAGCAGTTTCTCAGAAAGCTTCTTTTCCAGATTTCATCTGAGGATATTTCCTTTTTCACCATAGCCCTCTATGGGCTTCCAAATATCACATTGCCAATTCCACAACAACTGTCTTAGCGAAAGGCTTCTTGAGGGGAAAGCTGTAACTCTGTGAGATGATTTCACAGAACACAAAGAAGTTTCTCAGAGAGCATCTTTCTCTTTGTTATGGGAGGATATTTCCTTTGGCCCTATAGTCTTCAAAGGGATCCGAAATATCTGTTCTCAGATTCCACAGAAATAAGGCTAGCAAAGATAAATACGAAAACCACATATAACTCTGTGAGATGAATTCACAGAACACTAAGCAGTTTCTCAGAAAGCTTCTTTCCAGATTTCATCTGAGGATATTTCCTTTTTCACCGTAGCCCTCTATGGGCTTCCAAATATCAATTTTGCAATTACACAAGAACTGTCTTAGCGAGAGGCTTCTTGAGGGGAAAGCTGTATCTCTGTGATATGATTTCACAGAACACAAAGAAGTTTCTCAGAAAGCTTCTTTCTCTTTGTTATCGGAGGATATTTACTTTGGCCCTATGGTCTTCACAGGAATCCGAAATATCTGTTCTCAGATTCCACAGAAAGAAGGCTAGCAAAAAGATCCACGAAATACAGATGTAACTCTGTGAGATGAATTAACAGAACACTAAGCAGTTTCTCAGAAAGCTTCTTTCCAGATTTCATCTGAGGATATTTCCTTTTTCACAATAGCGCTCTATGGGCTTCCAAATATCACTTTGCCAATTCCACAAGAACTGTCTTAGCGAAAGGTTTCTTGAGGGGAAAGCTGTAACTCTGTGAGATGATTTCACAGAACACGAAGAAGTTTCTCAGAAAGCTTCTTTCTCTTGGTTATCGGAGGATATTTCCTTTGGCCCTGTAGTCTTCAAAGGGATCCGAAATATCTGTTCTCAGATTCCACAGAAAGAAGGCTAGAAAAGAGATCCACGAAATACAGATGTAACTCTGTGAGATGAATTCACAGAACACTAAGCAGTTTCTCAGAAAGCTTCTTTCCAGATTTCATCTGAGGATATTTCTTTTTTCACCATAGCCCTCTAAGGGCTTCCAAATATCACTTTGCCAATTCGACAAGAACTGTCTTAGCGAAAGGCTTCTTGAGGGGAAAGCTGTAACTCTGTAGAGATGATTTCACAGAACACAAAGAAGTTTCTCAGAAAGCTTTTTTCTCTTTGTTATCGGAGGATATTTCCTTTGGCCCTATAGTCTTCAAAGGGTTCCGAAATATCTGTTCTCAGATTCCACAGAAAAAAGGTTAGCAAAGAGATCTACGAAACACAGATGTAACTCTGTGAGATGAATTCACAGAACACTAAGCAGTTTCTCAGAAAGCTTCTTTTTCAGATTTCATCTGAGGATATTTCCTTTTTCACCATAGCCCTCTATGGGCTTCCAAATATCACTTTGCCAATTCCACAAGAACTGTCTTAGCGAAAGGCTTCTTGAGGGGAAAGCTGTAACTCTGTGAGATGATTTCACAGAACACAAAGAAGTTTCTCAGAAAGCTTCTTTCTCTTTGTTAACGGAGGATATTTCCTTTGGCCCTATTGTCTTCAAAGGGATCCAAAATATCTGTTCTCACATTCCACATAAATAAGGCTAGCAAAGACATCTACGAAACACAGATGTAACTCTGTGAGATGAATTCACAGAACACTAAGCAGTTTCTCAGAAAGCTTCTTTCCAGATTTCATCTGAGGATATTTCCTTTTTCACCATAGCCCACTATGGGCTTCCAAATATCATTTTGCCAATTCCACAAGAACTGTCTTAGCGAAAGGCTTCTTCAGGGGAAAGCTGTAACTCTGTGAGATGATTTCACAGAACACAAAGAAGTTTCTCAGAAAGCTTCTTTCTCTTTGTTATCGGAGGATATTTCCTTTGGCCCTATAGTCTTCAAAGGGATCCGAAATATCTGTTCTCAGATTCCACAGAAATAAGGCTAGCAAAGAGATCTACGAAACACAGATGTAACTCTGTGAGATGAATTCACAGAACACTAAGCAGTTTCTCAGAAAGCTTCTTTTTCTGATTTCAATTGAGGATATTTCCTTTTTCACCATAGCCCTCTATGGGCTTCCAAATATCACTTTGCCAATTCCACAAGAACTGTCTTAGCGAAAGGCTTCTTGAGGGGAAAGCTGTAACTCTGTGAGATGATTTCACAGAACACAAAGAAGTTTCTCAGAAAGCATCTTTCTCTTTGTTATCGCAGGATATTTCCTTTGGCCCTATAGTCTTCAAAGGGATCCGAATTATCTGTTCTCAGATTCCACAGAAATAAGGCTAGCAAAGATAAATACGAAACACACATATAACTCTGTGAGATGAATTCACAGAACACTAAGCAGTTTCTCAGAAAGCTTCTTTCCAGATTTTTTCTGAGGATATTTCCTTTTTCACCATAGCCCTCTATGGGCTTCCAAATATCAATTTGCCAATTACACAAGAACTGTCTTAGCGAAAGGCTTCTTGATGGGAAAGCTGCATCTCTGTGAGATGATTTCACAGAACACAAAGAAGTTTCTCAGAAAGCTTCTTTCTCTTTGTTTTCGGAGGATATTTCCTTTGGCCCTGTAGTCTTCAAAGGGATCCGAAATATCTGTTCTCAGATTCCAGAGAAATAGGGCTAGCAAAGAGATCTACAAAACACACATATAACTCTGTGAGATGAATTAACAGAACACTAAGCAGTTTCTCAGAAAGCTTCTTTCCAGATTTCATCTGAGGATATTTCCTTTTTCACCATAGCCCTCTATGGGCTTTCAAATATCACTTTGCCAATTCCACAAGAACTGTCTTAGCGAAAGGCTTCTTGAGGGGAAAGCTGTAACTCTGTGAGATGATTTCACAGAACACAAAAAGTTTCTCAGAAAGCTTCTTTCTCTTTGTTATCGGAGGATATTTCCTTTGGCCATATAGTCTTCAAAAGGATCCGAAATATCTGTACTCAGATTCCACAGAAATAAGGCTAGCAAAGAGATCTACGAAACACAGATGTAACTCTGTGAGATGAATTCACAGAACACTAAGCAGTTTCTCAGAAAGCTTCTTTTCCAGATTTCATCTGAGGATATTTCCTTTTTCACCATAGCCCTCTATGGGCTTCCAAATATCACATTGCCAATTCCACAACAACTGTCTTAGCGAAAGGCTTCTTGAGGGGAAAGCTGTAACTCTGTGAGATGATTTCACAGAACACAAAGAAGTTTCTCAGAGAGCATCTTTCTCTTTGTTATAGGAGGATATTTCCTTTGGCCCTATAGTCTTCAAAGGGATCCGAAATATCTGTTCTCAGATTCCACAGAAATAAGGCTAGCACAGATAAATACGAAAACCACATATAACTCTGTGAGATGAATTCACAGAACACTAAGCAGTTTCTCAGAAAGCTTCTTTCCAGATTTCATCTGAGGATATTTCCTTTTTCACCGTAGCCCTCTATGGGCTTCCAAATATCAATTTGGCAATTACACAAGAACTGTCTTAGCGAGAGACTTCTTGAGGGGAAAGCTGTATCTCTGTGATATGATTTCACAGAACACAAAGAAGTTTCTCAGAAAGCTTCTTTCTCTTTGTTATCGGAGGATATTTCCTTTGGCCCTATGGTCTTCACAGGAATCCGAAATATCTGTTCTCAGATTCCACAGAAAGAAGGCTAGCAAAAAGATCCACGAAATACAGATGTAACTCTGTGAGATGAATTAACAGAACACTAAGCAGTTTCTCAGAAAGCTTCTTTCCAGATTTCATCTGAGGATATTTCCTTTTTCACAATAGCGCTCTATGGGCTTCCAAATATCACTTTGCCAATTCCACAAGAACTGTCTTAGCGAAAGGTTTCTTGAGGGGAAAGCTGTAACTCTGTGAGATGATTTCACAGAACACAAAGAAGTTTCTCAGAAAGCTTCTTTCTCTTGGTTATCGGAGGATATTTCCTTTGGCCCTGTAGTCTTCAAAGGGATCCGAAATATCTGTTCTCAGATTCCACAGAAAGAAGGCTAGCAAAGAGATCCACGAAATACAGAAGTAACTCTGTGAGATGAATTCACAGAACGCTAAGCAGTTTCTCAGAAAGCTTCTTTCCAGATTTCATCTGAGGATATTTCTTTTTTCACCATAGCCCTCTAAGGGCTTCCAAATATCACTTTGCCAATTCCACAAGAACTGTCTTAGCGAAAGGCTTCTTGAGGGGAAAGCTGTAACTCTGTAGAGATGATTTCACAGAACACAAAGAAGTTTCTCAGAAAGCTTTTTTCTCTTTGTTATCGGAGGATATTTCCTTTGGCCCTATAGTCTTCAAAGGGTTCCGAAATATCTGTTCTCAGATTCCACAGAAAAAAGGTTAGCAAAGAGATCTACGAAACACAGATGTAACTCTGTGAGATGAATTCACAGAACACTAAGCAGTTTCTCAGAAAGCTTCTTTTTCAGATTTCATCTGAGGATATTTCCTTTTTCACCATAGCCCTCTATGGGCTTCCAAATATCACTTTGCCAATTCCACAAGAACTGTCTTAGCGAAAGGCTTCTTGAGGGGAAAGCTGTAACTCTGTGAGATGATTTCACAGAACACAAAGAAGTTTCTCAGAAAGCTTCTTTCTCTTTGTTAACGGAGGATATTTCCTTTGGCCCTATTGTCTTCAAAGGGATCCAAAATATCTGTTCTCACATTCCACATAAATAAGGCTAGCAAAGACATCTACGAAACACAGATGTAACTCTGTGAGATGAATTCACAGAACACTAAGCAGTTTCTCAGAAAGCTTCTTTCCAGATTTCACCAGAGGATATATCCTTTTTCAACATAGCCCTCTATGGGCTTCCAAATATCACTTTGCCAATTCCACAAGAACTGTCATAGCGAAAGGCTTCTTGAGGGGATAGCTGTAACTCTGTGAGATGATTTCACAGAACACAAAGAAGTTTCTCAGAAAGCTTCTTTCTCTTTGTTATCGGAGGATATTTCCTTTGGCCCTATAGTCTTCAAAGGGATCCGAAATATCTGTTCTCAGATTCCACAGAAAGAAGGCTAGCAAAGAGATCTACGAAACACAGATGTAACTCTGTGAGATGAATTAACAGAACACTAAGCAGTTTCTCAGAAAGCTTCTTTCCAGATTTCATCTGAGGATATTTCCTTTTTCACCATAGCCCTCTATGGGCTTCCAAATATCACTTTGCCAATTCCACAAGAACTGTCTTAGCGAAAGGCTTCTTGAGGGGAAAGCTGTAACTCTGTGAGATGATTTCACAGAACACAAAGAAGTTTCTCAGAAAGCTTCTTTCTCTTTGTTATCGGAGGATATTTCCTTTGGCCCTATAGTCTTCAAAGGGATCCGAAATATCTGTTCTCAGATTCCACAGAAAAAAGGCTAGCAAAGAGATGTACGAAACACAGATGTAACTCTGTGAGATGAATTCACAGAACACTAAGCAGTTTCTCAGAAAGCTTCTTTTTCAGATTTCATCTGAGGATATTACCTTTTTCACCATAGCCCTCTATGGGCTTCCAAATATCACTTTGACAATTCTACAAGAACTGTCTTAGCGAAAGGCTTCTTGAGGTGAAAGCTGTAACTCTGTGAGATGATTTCACAGAACACAAAGAAGTTTCTCAGAAAGCTTCTTTCTCTTTGTTAACGGAGGATATTTCCTTCGGACCTATTGTCTTCCAAGGGATCCAAAATATCTGTTCTCACATTCCACAGAAATAAGGCTAGCAAAGACATCTACGAAACACAGATGTAACTCTGTGAGATGAATTCACAGAACACTAAGCAGTTTCTCAGAAAGCTTCTTTCCAGATTTCACCTGAGGATATATCCTTTTTCACCATAGCCCTCTATGGGCTTCCAAATATCACTTTGCCAATTCCACAAGAACTGTCTTAGCGAAAGGCTTCTTGAGGGGAAAGCTGTAACTCTGTGAGATGATTTCACAGAACACAAAGAAGTTTCTCAGAAAGCTTCTTTCTCTTTGTTATCGGAGGATATTTCCTTTGGCCCTATAGTCTTCAAAGGGATCCGAAAAATCTGTTCTCAGATTCCACAGAAATAAGGCTAGCAAAGAGATCTACGAAACACAGATGTAACTCTGTGAGATGAATTCACAGAACACTAAGCAGTTTCTCAGAAAGCTTCTTTCCAGATTTCATCTGAGGATATTTCCTTTTTCACCATAGCCCTCTATGGGCTTCCAAATATCACTTTGCCAATTCCACAAGAACTGTCTTAGCGAAAGGCTTCTTGAGGGGAAAGCTGTAACTCTGTGAGATGATTTCACAGAACACAAAGAAGTTTCTCAGAAAGCTTCTTTCTCTTTGTTAACGGAGGATATTTCCTTTGGCCCTATTGTCTTCAAAGGGATCCAAAATATCTGTTCTCACATTCCACATAAATAAGGCTAGCAAAGACATCTACGAAACACAGATGTAACTCTGTGAGATGAATTCACAGAACACTAAGCAGTTTCTCAGAAAGCTTCTTTCCAGATTTCATCTGAGGATATTTCCTTTTTCACCATAGCCCACTATGGGCTTCCAAATATCATTTTGCCAATTCCACAAGAACTGTTTTAGCGAAAGGCTTCTTCAGGGGAAAGCTGTAACTCTGTGAGATGATTTCACAGAACACAAAGAAGTTTCTCAGAAAGCTTCTTTCTCTTTGTTATCGGAGGATATTTCCTTTGGCCCTATAGTCTTCAAAGGGATCCGAAATATCTGTTCTCATATTCCACAGAAATAAGGCTAGCAAAGAGATCTACGAAACACAGATGTAACTCTGTGAGATGAATTCACAGAACACTAAGCAGTTTCTCAGAAAGCTTCTTTTTCTGATTTCAATTGAGGATATTTCCTTTTTCACCATAGCCCTCCATGGGCTTCCAAATATCACTTTGCCAATTCCACAAGAACTGTCTTAGCGAAAGGCTTCTTGAGGGGAAAGCTGTAACTCTGTGAGATGATTTCACAGAACACAAAGAAGTTTCTCAGAAAGCATCTTTCTCTTTGTTATCGCAGGATATTTCCTTTGGCCCTATAGTCTTCAAAGGGATCCGAATTATCTGTTCTCAGATTCCACAGAAATAAGGCTAGCAAAGATAAATACGAAACACACATATAACTCTGTGAGATGAATTCACAGAACACTAAGCAGTTTCTCAGAAAGCTTCTTTCCAGATTTTTTCTGAGGATATTTCCTTTTTCACCATAGCCCTCTATGGGCTTCCAAATATCAATTTGCCAATTACACAAGAACTGTCTTAGCGAAAGGCTTCTTGATGGGAAAGCTGCATCTCTGTGAGATGATTTCACAGAACACAAAGAAGTTTCTCAGAAAGCTTCTTTCTCTTTGTTATCGGAGGATATTTCCTTTGGCCCTGTAGTCTTCAAAGGGATCCGAAATATCTGTTCTCAGATTCCAGAGAAATAGGGCTAGCAAAGAGATCTACAAAACACACATATAACTCTGTGAGATGAATTCACAGAACACTAAGCAGTTTCTCAGAAAGCTTCTTTCCAGATTTCATCTGAGGATATTTCCTTTTTCACCATAGCCCTCTACGGGCTTTCAAATATCACTTTGCCAATTCCACAAGAACTGTCTTAGCGAAAGGCTTCTTGAGGGGAAAGCTGTAACTCTGTGAGATGATTTCACAGAACACAAAAAGTTTCTCAGAAAGCTTCTTTCTCTTTGTTATTGGAGGATATTTCCTTTGGCCATATAGTCTTCAAAAGGATCCGAAATATCTGTACTCAGATTCCACAGAAATAAGGCTAGCAAAGAGATCTACGAAACACAGATGTAACTCTGTGAGATGAATTCACAGAACACTAAGCAGTTTCTCAGAAAGCTTCTTTTCCAGATTTCATCTGAGGATATTTCCTTTTTCACCATAGCCCTCTATGGGCTTCCAAATATCACATTGCCAATTCCACAACAACTGTCTTAGCGAAAGGCTTCTTGAGGGGAAAGCTGTAACTCTGTGAGATGATTTCACAGAACACAAAGAAGTTTCTCAGAGAGCATCTTTCTCTTTGTTATAGGAGGATATTTCCTTTGGCCCTATAGTCTTCAAAGGGATCCGAAATATCTGTTCTCAGATTCCACAGAAATAAGGCTAGCACAGATAAATACGAAAACCACATATAACTCTGTGAGATGAATTCACAGAACACTAAGCAGTTTCTCAGAAAGCTTCTTTCCAGATTTCATCTGAGGATATTTCCTTTTTCACCGTAGCCCTCTATGGGCTTCCAAATATCAATTTGGCAATTACACAAGAACTGTCTTAGCGAGAGGCTTCTTGAGGGGAAAGCTGTATCTCTGTGATATGATTTCACAGAACACAAAGAAGTTTCTCAGAAAGCTTCTTTCTCTTTGTTATCGGAGGATATTTCCTTTGGCCCTATGGTCTTCACAGGAATCCGAAATATCTGTTCTCAGATTCCACAGAAAGAAGGCTAGCAAAAAGATCCACGAAATACAGATGTAACTCTGTGAGATGAATTAACAGAACACTAAGCAGTTTCTCAGAAAGCTTCTTTCCAGATTTCATCTGAGGATATTTCCTTTTTCACAATAGCGCTCTATGGGCTTCCAAATATCACTTTGCCAATTCCACAAGAACTGTCTTAGCGAAAGGTTTCTTGAGGGGAAAGCTGTAACTCTGTGAGATGATTTCACAGAACACAAAGAAGTTTCTCAGAAAGCTTCTTTCTCTTGGTTATCGGAGGATATTTCCTTTGGCCCTGTAGTCTTCAAAGGGATCCGAAATATCTGTTCTCAGATTCCACAGAAAGAAGGCTAGCAAAGAGATCCACGAAATACAGATGTAACTCTGTGAGATGAATTCACAGAACACTAAGCAGTTTCTCAGAAAGCTTCTTTCCAGATTTCATCTGAGGATATTTCTTTTTTCACCATAGCCCTCTAAGGGCTTCCAAATATCACTTTGCCAATTCCACAAGAACTGTCTTAGCGAAAGGCTTCTTGAGGGGAAAGCTGTAACTCTGTAGAGATGATTTCACAGAACACAAAGAAGTTTCTCAGAAAGCTTTTTTCTCTTTGTTATCGGAGGATATTTCCTTTGGCCCTATAGTCTTCAAAGGGTTCCGAAATATCTGTTCTCAGATTCCACAGAAAAAAGGTTAGCAAAGAGATCTACGAAACACAGATGTAACTCTGTGAGATGAATTCACAGAACACTAAGCAGTTTCTCAGAAAGCTTCTTTTTCAGATTTCATCTGAGGATATTTCCTTTTTCACCATAGCCCTCTATGGGCTTCCAAATATCACTTTGCCAATTCCACAAGAACTGTCTTAGCGAAAGGCTTCTTGAGGGGAAAGCTGTAACTCTGTGAGATGATTTCACAGAACACAAAGAAGTTTCTCAGAAAGCTTCTTTCTCTTTGTTAACGGAGGATATTTCCTTTGGCCCTATTGTCTTCAAAGGGATCCAAAATATCTGTTCTCACATTCCACATAAATAAGGCTAGCAAAGACATTTACGAAACACAGATGTAACTCTGTGAGATGAATTCACAGAACACTAAGCAGTTTCTCACAAAGCTTCTTTCCAGATTTCACCTGAGGATATATCCTTTTTCAACATAGCCCTCTATGGGCTTCCAAATATCACTTTGCCAATTCCACAAGAACTGTCATAGCGAAAGGCTTCTTGAGGGGATAGCTGTAACTCTGTGAGATGATTTCACAGAACACAAAGAAGTTTCTCAGAAAGCTTCTTTCTCTTTGTTATCGGAGGATATTTCCTTTGGCCCTATAGTCTTCAAAGGGATCCGAAATATCTGTTCTCAGATTCCACAGAAAGAAGGCTAGCAAAGAGATCTACGAAACACAGATGTAACTCTGTGAGATGAATTAACAGAACACTAAGCAGTTTCTCAGAAAGCTTCTTTCCAGATTTCATCTGAGGATATTTCCTTTTTCACCATAGCCCTCTATGGGCTTCCAAATATCACTTTGCCAATTCCACAAGAACTGTCTTAGCGAAAGGCTTCTTGAGGGGAAAGCTGTAACTCTGTGAGATGATTTCACAGAACACAAAGAAGTTTCTCAGAAAGCTTCTTTCTCTTTGTTATCGGAGGATATTTCCTTTGGCCCTATAGTCTTCAAAGGGATCCGAAATATCTGTTCTCAGATTCCACAGAAAAAAGGCTAGCAAAGAGATGTACGAAACACAGATGTAACTCTGTGAGATGAATTCACAGAACACTAAGCAGTTTCTCAGAAAGCTTCTTTTTCAGATTTCATCTGAGGATATTTCCTTTTTCACCATAGCCCTCTATGGGCTTCCAAATATCACTTTGACAATTCTACAAGAACTGTCTTAGCGAAAGGCTTCTTGAAGTGAAAGCTGTAACTCTGTGAGATGATTTCACAGAACACAAAGAAGTTTCTCAGAAAGCTTCTTTCTCTTTGTTAACGGAGGATATTTCCTTCGGACCTATTGTCTTCAAAGGGATCCAAAATATCTGTTCTCACATTCCACAGAAATAAGGCTAGCAAAGACATCTACGAAACACAGATGTAACTCTGTGAGATGAATTCACAGAACACTAAGCAGTTTCTCAGAAAGCTTCTTTCCAGATTTCACCTGAGGATATATCCTTTTTCACCATAGCCCTCTATGGGCTTCCAAATATCACTTTGCCAATTCCACAAGAACTGTCTTAGCGAAAGGCTTCTTGAGGGGAAAGCTGTAACTCTGTGAGATGATTTCACAGAACACAAAGAAGTTTCTCAGAAAGCTTCTTTCTCTTTGTTATCGGAGGATATTTCCTTTGGCCCTATAGTCTTCAAAGGGATCCGAAAAATCTGTTCTCAGATTCCACAGAAATAAGGCTAGCAAAGAGATCTACGAAACACAGATGTAACTCTGTGAGATGAATTCACAGAACACTAAGCAGTTTCTCAGAAAGCTTCTTTCCAGATTTCATCTGAGGATATTTCCTTTTTCACCATAGCCCTCTATGGGCTTCCAAATATCACTTTGCCAATTCCACAAGAACTGTCTTAGCGAAAGGCTTCTTGAGGGGAAAGCTGTAACTCAGTGAGATGATTTCACAGAACACAGAGAAGTTTCTCAGAAAGCTTCCTTCTCTTTGTTATCGGAGGATATTTCCTTTGGCCCTGTAGTCTTCAAAGGGATCCGAAATATCTGTTCTCAGATTCCACAGAAATAAGGCTAGCAAAGAGATCTACGAAACACACATATAACTCTGTGAGATGAATTCACAGAACACTAAGCAGTTTCTCAGAAAGCTTCTTTCCAGATTTCATCTCAGGATATTTCCTTTTTCACCATAGCCCTCTATGGGCTTAGCAATATCACTTTGCCAATTCCAAAAGAACTGTCTTAGCGAACGGCTTCTTGAGGGGAAAGCTGTAATTCTGTGAGATGATTTCACTGAACAAAAGAAGTTTCTCAGAAAGCTTCTTTCTCTTTGTTATCGGAGGATATTTCCTTTAGCCCTATAGTCTAAAAAGGGATCCGAAACATCTGTTCTCAGATTCCACAGGAATAAGGCTAGCAAAGAGATCTACGAAACACAGATGTAACTCTGTGAGATGAATTCACAGAACACTAAGCAGTTTCTCAGAAAGCTTCTTTCCAGATTTCATCTGAGGATATTTTCTTTTTCACCATAGCCCTCTAAGGGTTTCAAAATATCACTTTGCCAATTCCACAAGAACTGTCTTAGCCAAAGGCTTCTTGAGGGGAAAGCTGTAACTCTGTGAGATGATTTCACAGAACACGAAGAAGTTTCTCAAAAAGCTTCTTTCTCTTTGTTATCGGAGTATATTTCCTTTGGCCCTATAGTCTTCAAAGGGATCCGAAATATCTGTTCTCAGATTCCACAGAAATAAGGCTAGCAAAGAGATCTACGAAACAGAGATGTAACTCTGTGAGATGAATTCACAGAACACTAAGCAGCTTCTCAGAAAGCTTCTTTCCAGATTTCATCTGAGGATATTTCCTTTTTCACCATAGCCCTCTATGGGCTTCCAAATATCACTTTGCCAATTCCACAAGAACTGTCATAGCGAAAGGCTTCTTGAGGGGATAGCTGTAACTCTGTGAGATGATTTCACAGAACACAAAGAAGTTTCTCAGAAAGCTTCTTTCTCTTTGTTAAAGGAGGATATTTCCTTTGGCCCTATTGTCTTCAAAGGGATCCAAAATATCTGTTCTCAGATTCCACAGAAATAAGGCTAGCAAAGAGATCTACGAAACACAGATGTAACTCTGTGAGATGAATTCACAGAACACTAAGCAGTTTCTCAGAAAGCTTCCTTCCAGATTTCACCTGAGGATATTTCCTTTTTCACCATAGCCCTCTAAGGGCTTCCAAATATCACTTTGCCAATTCCACAAGAACTGTCTTAGCGAAAGGCTTCTTGAGGGGAAAGCTGTAACTCTGTGAGATGATTTCAAAGAACAAAAAGAAGTTTCTCAGAAAGCTTCTTTCTCTTTGTTATCGGAGGATATTTACTTTGGCCCTATAGTCTTCAAAGGGATCTGAAATATCTGTTCTCAGATTCCACAGAAATAAGGCTAGCAAAGATAAATACGAAAACCACATATAACTCTGTGAGATGAATTCACAGAACACTAAGCAGTTTCTCAGAAAGCTTCTTTCCAGATTTCATCTGAGGATATTTCCTTTTTCACCATAGCCCTCTAAGGGCTTCCAAATATCAATTTGCCAATTCCACAAGAACTGTCTTAGCGAGAGGCTTCTTGAGGGGAAAGCTGTATCTCTGTGAGATGATTTCACAGAACACAAAGTAGTTTCTCAGAAAGCTTCTTTCTCTTTGTTATCGGAGGATATTTCCTTTGGTCCTATGGTCTTCAAAGGAATCCGAAATATCTGTTCTCAGATTCCACAGAAAGAAGGCTAGCAAAGAGATCCACGAAATACAGATGTAACTCTGTGAGATGAATTCACAGAACACTAAGCAGTTTCTCAGAAAGCTTCTTTCCAGATTTCATCTGAGGATATTTCCTTTTTCACCATAGCCCTCTATGGGCTTCCAAATATCACTTTGCCAATTCCACAAGAACTGTCTTAGCGAAAGGCTTCTTGAGGGGAAAGCTGTAACTCTGTGAGATGATTTCACAGAACACAAAGAAGTTTCTCAGAAAGCTTTTTTCTCTTTGTTATCGGAGGATATTTCCTTTGGCCCTATAGTCTTCAAAGGGATCCGAAATATCTGTTCTCAGATTCCACAAAAAAAAGGCTAGCAAAGAGATCTACGAAACACAGATGTAACTCTGTGAGATGAATTCACAGAACACTAAGCAGTTTCTCAGAAAGCTTCTTTTTCAGATTTCATCTGAGGATATTTCCTTTTTCACCATAGCCCTTTATGGGCTTCCAAATATCACTTTGCCAATTCTACAAGAACTGTCTTAGCGAAAGGCTTCTTGAGGGGAAAGCTGTAACTCTGTGAGATGATTTCACAGAACACAAAGAAGTTTCCCAGAAAGCTTCTTTCTCTTTGTTAACGGAGGATATTTCCTTTGGACCTATTGTCTTCAAGGGGATCCAAAATATCTGTTCTCACATTCCACAGAAATAAGGCTAGCAAAGACATCTACGAAACACAGATGTAACTCTGTGAGATGAATTCACAGAACACTAAGCAGTTTCTCAGAAAGCTTCTTTCCAGATTTCACCTGAGGATATATCCTTTTTCACCATAGCCCTCTATGGGCTTCCAAATATCACTTTGCCAATTCCACAAGAACTGTCTTAGCGAAAGGCTTCTTGAGGGGAAAGCTGTAACTCTGTGAGATGATTTCACAGAACACAAAGAAGTTTCTCAGAAAGCTTCTTTCTCTTTGTTATCGGAGGATATTTCCTTTGGCCCTATAGTCTTCAAAGGGATCCGAAATATCTGTTCTCAGATTCCACAGAAATAAGGCTAGCAAAGAGATCTACGAAACACAGATGTAACTCTGTGAGATGAATTCACAGAACACTAAGCAGTTTCTCAGAAAGCTTCTTTCCAGATTTCATCTGAGGATATTTCCTTTTTCACCATAGCCCTCTATGGGCTTCCAAATATCACTTTGCCAATTCCACAAGAACTGTCTTAGCGAAAGGCTTCTTGAGGGGAAAGCTGTAACTCAGTGAGATGATTTCACAGAACACAAAGAAGTTTCTCAGAAAGCTTCCTTCTCTTTGTTATCGGAGGATATTTCCTTTGGCCCTGTAGTCTTCAAAGGGATCCGAAATATCTGTTCTCAGATTCCACAGAAATAAGGCTAGCAAAGAGATCTACGAAACACACATATAACTCTGTGAGATGAATTCACAGAACACTAAGCAGTTTCTCAGAAAGCTTCTTTCCAGATTTCATCTCAGGATATTTCCTTTTTCACCATAGCCCTCTATGGGCTTAGCAATATCACTTTGCCAATTCCAAAAGAACTGTCTTAGCGAACGGCTTCTTGAGGGGAAAGCTGTAACTCTGTGAGATGATTTCACTGAACAAAAGAAGTTTCTCAGAAAGCTTCTTTCTCTTTGTTATCGGAGGATATTTCCTTTAGCCCTATAGTCTAAAAAGGGATCCGAAACATCTGTTCTCAGATTCCACAGGAATAAGGCTAGCAAAGAGATCTACGAAACACAGATGTAACTCTGTGAGATGAATTCACAGAACACTAAGCAGTTTCTCAGAAAGCTTCTTTCCAGATTTCATCTGAGGATATTTTCTTTTTCACCATAGCCCTCTAAGGGTTTCAAAATATCACTTTGCCAATTCCACAAGAACTGTCTTAGCCAAAGGCTTCTTGAGGGGAAAGCTGTAACTCTGTGAGATGATTTCACAGAACACGAAGAAGTTTCTCAAAAAGCTTCTTTCTCTTTGTTATCGGAGGATATTTCCTTTGGCCCTATAGTCTTCAAAGGGATCCGAAATATCTGTTCTCAGATTCCACAGAAATAAGGCTAGCAAAGAGATCTACGAAACAGAGATGTAACTCTGTGAGATGAATTCACAGAACACTAAGCAGCTTCTCAGAAAGCTTCTTTCCAGATTTCATCTGAGGATATTTCCTTTTTCACCATAGCCCTCTATGGGCTTCCAAATATCACTTTGCCAATTCCACAAGAACTGTCATAGCGAAAGGCTTCTTGAGGGGATAGCTGTAACTCTGTGAGATGATTTCACAGAACACAAAGAAGTTTCTCAGAAAGCTTCTTTCTCTTTGTTAACGGAGGATATTTCCTTTGGCCCTATTGTCTTCAAAGGGATCCAAAATATCTGTTCTCAGATTCCACAGAAATAAGGCTAGCAAAGAGATCTACGAAACACAGATGTAACTCTGTGAGATGAATTCACAGAACCCTAAGCAGTTTCTCAGAAAGCTTCCTTCCAGATTTCACCTGAGGATATTTCCTTTTTCACCATAGCCCTCTAAGGGCTTCCAAATATCACTTTGCCAATTCCACAAGAACTGTCTTAGCGAAAGGCTTCTTGAGGGGAAAGCTGTAACTCTGTGAGATGATTTCAAAGAACAAAAAGAAGTTTCTCAGAAAGCTTCTTTCTCTTTGTTATCGGAGGATATTTCCTTTGGCCCTATAGTCTTCAAAGGGATCCGAAATATCTGTTCTCAGATTCCACAGAAATAAGGCCAGCAAAGAGATCTGCGAAACACAGATATAACTCTGTGAGATGAATTCACAGAACACTAAGCAGTTTCTCAGAACGCTTCTTTCAAGATTTCATCTGAGGATATTTCCTTTTTCACCATAGCCGTCTATGGGCTTCCAAATATCACTTTGCCAAATCCACAAGAACTGTCTTAGCGAAAGGCTTCTTGAGGGGAAAGCTGTAACTCTGTGAGATGATTTCACAGAACACAAAGAAGTTTCTCAGAAAGCTTCTTTCTCTTTGTTATCGGAGGATATTTCCTTTGGCCCTATAGTCTTCAAAGGGATCCGAAATATCTGTTCTCAGATTCCACAGAAAGAAGGCTAGCAAAGAGATTCACGAAATACAGATGTAACTCTCTGAGATGAATTCACAGAACACTAAGCAGCTTCTCAGAAAGCTTCTTTCCAGATTTCATCTGAGGATATTTCCTTTTTCACCATAGACCTCTATGGGCTTCCAAATATCAGTTTGCCAATTCCACAAGAACTGTCTTAGCGAAAGGCTTCTTGAGGGGAAAGCTGTAACTCTGTGAGAGGATTTCACAGAACACAAAGAAGTTTCTCAGAAAGCTTCTTTCTCTTTGTTATCGGAGGATATTTCCTTTGGCCCTATAGTCTTCAAAGGGATCCAAAATATCTGTTCTCAGATTCCACAGAAATAAGGCTAGCAAAGAGATCTACGAAACACAGATGTAACTCTGTGAGATGAATTCACAGAACACTAAGCAGCTTCTCAGAAAGCTTCTTTCCAGATTTCATCTGAGGATATTTTCTTTTTCACCATAGCCCTCTATGGGCTTCCAAATATCACTTTGCCAATTCCACAAGATCTGTCATAGCGAAAGGCTTCTTGAGGGGAAAGCTGTAACTCTGTGAGATGATTTCACAGAACACAAAGAAGTTTCTCAGAAAGCTTCTTTCTCTTTGTTAACGGAGGATATTTCCTTTGGCCCTATTGTCTTCAAAGGGATCCAAAATATCTGTTCTCAGATTCCACAGAAATAAGGCTAGCAAAGAGATCTACGAAACACAGATGTAACTCTGTGAGATGAATTCGCAGAACACTAAGCAGTTTCTCAGAAAGCTTCCTTCCAGATTTCACCTGAGGATATTTCCTTTTTCACCATAGCCCTCTAAGGGCTTCCAAATATCACTTTGCCAATTCCACAAGAACTGTCTTAGCGAAAGGCTTCTTGAGGGGAAAGCTGTAACTCTGTGAGATGATTTCACAGAACACAAAGAAGTTTCTCAGAAAGCTTCTTTCTCTTTGTTATCGGAGGATATTTCCTTTGGCCCTATAGTCTTCAAAGGGATCCGAAATATCTGTTCTCAGATTCCACAGAAATAAGGCTAGCAAAGAGATACACGAAATACAGATTTAACTCTGTGAGATGAATTCACAGAACAATAAGCAGTTTCTCAGAAAGCTTCTTTCCAGATTTCATCTGAGGATATTTCCTTTTTCACCATAGCCCTCTATGGGCTTCCAAATATCACTTTGCCAATTCCACAAGAACAGTCTTAGCGAAAGGCTTCTTGAGGGGAAAGTTGTAACTCTGTGAGATGATTTCACAGAACACAAAGAAGTTTCTCAGAAAGCTTCTTTCTCTTTGTTATCGGAGGATATTTACTTTGGCCCTATAGTCTTCAAAGGGATCTGAAATATCTGTTCTCAGATTCCACAGAAATAAGGCTAGCAAAGAGATCTACGAAACACAGATATAACTCTGTGAGATGAATTCACAGAACAATAAGCAGTTTCTCAGAACGCTTCTTTCAAGATTTCATCTGAGGATATTTCCTTTTTCACCATAGCCCTCTAGGGGTTTCCAAATATCACTTTGCCAATTCCACAAGAACTGTCTTAGCGAAAGGCTTCTTGAGGGGAAAGCTGTAACTCTGTGAGATGATTTCACAGAACACAAAGAAGTTTCTCAGAAAGCTTCTTTCTCTTTGTTATCGGAGGATATTTCCTTTGGCCCTATAGTCTTCAAAGGGATCCAAAATATCTGTTCTCAGATTACACAGAAATAAGGCTAGCAAAGAGATCTACGAAACACAGATGTAACTCTTTGAGATGAATTAACAGAACACTAAGCAGTTTCTCAGAACGCTTCTTTCCAGAATTCATCTGAGGATATTTCCTTTTTCACCATAGCCCTCTATGGGCTTCCAAATATCACTTTGCCAATTCCACAGGAACTGTCTTAGCGAAAGGCTTCTTTAGTGGAAGCTGTAACTCTGTGAGATGATTTCACAGAACACAAAGAAGTTTCTCAGAAAGCTCCTTTCTCTTTGTTATCGGAGGATATTTCCTTTGGCCCTATGGTCTTCAAAGGGATCCGAAATATCTGTTCTCAGATCCACAGAAAGAAGGCTAGCAAAGAGATCCACGTAATACAGATGTAACTCTGTGAGATGAATTAACAGAACACTAAGCAGGTTCTCAGAAAGCTTCTTTCCAGATTTCATCTGAGGATATTTCCTTTTTCACCATAGCCCTCTATGGGCTTCCAATTATCACTTTGCCAATTCCACAAGAACTGTCTTAGCGAAAGGCTTCTTGAGGGGAAAGCTGTAACTCTGTTAGATGATTTCACAGAAGACAAAGAATTTTCTTAGAAAGCTTCTTTCTCTTTGTTATCGGAGGATATTTCCTTTGGCCCTATAGTCTTCAAAGGGAACCGAAATATCTGTTCTCAGATTCCACAGAAAGAAGGCTAGCAAAGAGATCCACGAAATACAGATGTCACTCTGTGAGATGAATTAACAGAACACTAAGCAGTTTCTCAGAAAGCTTCTTTCCAGATTTCATCTGAGTATATTTCCTTTTTCACCATAGCCCTCTATGGGCTTCCAAATATCACTTTGCCTCTTCCACAAGAACTGTCTTAGCGAAAGGCTTCTTGAGGGGAAAGCTGTAACTCTGTGAGATGATTTCACAGAACACAAAGAAGTTTCTCAGAAAGCTTCTTTCTCTTTGCTATCGGAGGATATTTCCTTTGGCCCTATAGTCTTCATAGGGATCCGAAATATCTGTTCTCAGATTCCACAGAAGGAAGGCTAGCAAAGAGATCCACGAAATACAGATGTAACTATGTGAGAAGAATTAACCGAACACTAAGCAGTTTCTCAGAAAGCTTCTTTCCAGATTTCATCTGAGGATATTTATTTTTTCACCATAGCCCTCTACGGGCTTCCAAATATCACTTTGCCATTTCCACGAGAACTGTCTTAGCGAAAGGCTTCTTGAGGGGAAAGCTGTAACTCTGTGAGATGATTTCACAGAACAAAAAGAAGTTTCTCAGAAAGCTTCTTTCTCTTTGTTATCGGAGGATATTTCCTTTGGCCCTATAGTCTTCAAAGGGATCCGAAATATCTGTTCTCAGATTCCACAGAAATAAGGCTAGCAAAGAGACCCACGAAATACAGATGCAACTCTGAGAGTGGAAGTCACACATCACAGAGCAGTTTCTCAGAAAGCTTCTTTCCAGATTTCATCTGAGGATATTTCCTTTTTCACCATAGCCCTCTATGGGCTTCCAAATACCACTTTGCCAATTCCACAAGAACTGTCTTAGCGAAAGGCTTCTTCAGGGTAAAGCTGTAACTCTGTGAGATGATTTCACAGAACACAAAGAAGTTTATCAGAAAGATTCTTTCTCTTTGTTATCGGAGGATATTTCCTTTGGCCCTATAGTCTTCAAAGGGATCCGAAATATCTGTTCTCAGATTCCACAGAAACAAGGCTAGCAAAGAGATACACGAAATACAGATGTAACTCTGTGAGATGAATTAACAGAACACTAAGCAGTTTCTCAGAAAGCTTCTTTCCAGATTTCATCTGAAGATATTTCCTTTTTCACCATAGCCCTCTATGGGCTTCCAAATATCACTTTACCAATTCCACAAGAACTGTCTTAGCGAAAGGCTTCTTCAGGGAAAAGCTGTAACTCTGTGAGATGATTTCACAGAACACAAAGTAGTTTCTCAGAAAGATTCTTTCTCTTTGTTATCGGAGGATATTTCCTTTGGCCCTATAGTCTTCAAAGGGATCCAAAATATCTGTTCTCAGATTCCACAGAAATAAGGCTAGCAAAGAGATATAGGAAACACAGATGTAACTCCGTGAGATGAATTAACAGAACACTAAGCAGTTTCTCAGAAAGCTTCTTTCCAGATTTCATCTGAGGATATTTGCTTTTTCACCATAGCCCTCTATGGGCTTTCAAATATCACTTTGCCAATTCCACAAGAACTGTCTTAGCGAAAGGCTTCTTGAGGGGAAAGCTGTAACTCTGTGAGATGATTTCACAGAACACAAAGAAGTTTCTCGAAAGCTTCTTTCTCTTTGTTATCGGAGGATATTTCCTTTGGCCCTATAGTCTTCAAAGGGATCCGAAATATCTCTTCTCAGATTCCACAGAAATAAGGCTAGCAAAGAGATCTACGAAACACAGATATAACTCTGTGAGATGAATTCACAGAACACTAAGCAGTTTCTCAGAACGCTTCTTTCAAGATTTCATCTGAGGATATTTCCTTTTTCACCATAGCCCTCTAGGGGTTTCCAAATATCACTTTGCCAATTCCACAAGAACTGTCTTAGCGAAAGGCTTCTTCAGGGAAAAGCTGTAACTCTGTGAGATGATTTCACAGAACACAAAGTAGTTTCTCAGAAAGATTCATTCTCTTTGTTATCGGAGGATATTTCCTTTGGCCCTATAGTCTTCAAAGGGATCCGAAATATCTGTTCTCAGATTCCACAGAAAGAAGGCTAGCAAAGAGATTCACGAAATACAGATGTAACTCTGTGAGATGAATTCACAGAACACTAAGCAGGTTCTCAGAAAGCTTCTTTCCAGATTTCATCTGAGGATATTTCCTTTTTCACCATAGCCCCCTATGGGCTTCCAAATATCACTTTGCCAATTCCACAAGAACTGTCTTAGTGAAAGGCTTCTTGAGGGGAAAGCTGTAACTCTGTGAGAGGATTTCACCGAACACAAAGAAGTTTCTCAGAAAGCTTCTTTCTCTTTGTTATCGGAGCATATTTCCTTTGGCCCTATAGTCTTCAAAGGGATCCAAAATATCTGTTCTCAGATTCCACAGAAATAAGGCTAGCAAAGAGATATAGGAAACACAGATGTAACTCTGTGAGATGAATTAACAGAACACTAAGCAGTTTCTCAGAAAGCTTCTTTCCAGATTTCATCTGAGGATATTTGCTTTTTCACCATAGCCCTCTATGGGCTTTCAAATATCACTTTGCCAATTCCACAAGAACTGTCTTAGCGAAAGACTTCTTTAGGGGAAAGCTGTAACTCTGTGAGATGATTTCACAGAACACAAAGAAGTTTCTCCGAAAGCTTCTTTCTCTTTGTTATCGGAGGATATTTCCTTTGGCCCTATAGTCTTCAAAGGGATCCGAAATATCTGTTCTCAGATTCCACAGAAAGAAGGCTAGCAAAGAGATCCACGAAACTCAGATGTAACCCTTTGAGATCAATTAACAGAACACTAATCAGATTCTCAGAAAGCTTCTTTCCAGATTTCATCTGAGGATATTTCTTTTTTCACCATAGCCCTCTATGGGCTTCCAAATATCACTTTGCCAATTCCACGAGAACTGTCTTAGCGAAAGGCTTCTTGAGGGGAAAGCTGTAACTCTGTGAGATGATTTCACAGAACACAAAGAAGTTTCTCAGAAAGCTTCTTTCTCTTTGTTATCGGAGGATATACCCTTTGGCCCTATAGTCTTCAAAGGGATCCGAAATATCTGTTCTCAGATTCCACAGAAATAAGGCTAGGAAAGAGATCCACGAAATACAGATGTAACTCTGTGAGATGAATTAACAGAACACTAAGCGGTTTCTCAGAAAGCTTCTTTCCAGATTTCATCTGAGGATATTTCCTTTTTCACCATAGCCCTCTATGGGCTTCAAAATATCACTTTGCCAATTCCACGAGAACTGTCTTAGAGAAAGGCTTCTTGAGAGGAAAGCTGTAACTCTGTGAGATGATTTCACAGAAAACAAAGAAGTTTCTCAGAAAGCTTCTTTCTCTTTGTTATCGGAGGATATTTCCTTTGGCCCTATAGTCTTCAAAGGGATCCGAAATATCTGTTCTCAGATTCCACAGAAATAAGGCTAGCAAAGAGACCCACGAAATACAGATGTAACTCTAAGAGTGGAAGTCACACATCACAGAGCAGTTTCTCAGAAAGCTTCTTTCCAGATTTCATCTGAGGATATTTCCTTTTTCACCATAGCCCTCTATGGGCTTCCAAATATCACTTTGCCAGTTCCACAAGAACTGTCATAGCGAAAGGCTTCTTGAGGGGAAAGCTGTACCTCTGTGAGATGATTTCACAGAACACAAAGAAGCTTATCAGAAAGATTCTTTCTCTTTGTTATCTGAGGATATTTCCTTTGGCCCTATAGTCTTCAAAGGGATCCGAAATATCTGTTCTCAGATTCCACAGAAACAAGGCTAGCAAAGAGATCCACGAAATACAGATGTAACTCTGTGAGATGAATTAACAGAACACTAAGCAGTTTCTCAGAAAGCTTCTTTCCAGATTTCATCTGAGGATATTTCCTTTTTCACCATAGCCCTCTAAGGGCTTCCAAATATCACTTTTCCAATTCCACAAGAACGGTATTAGAGAAAGGCTTCTTGAGGGGAAAGCTGTAACTCTGTGAGATGATTTCACAGAACACAAAGAAGTTTCCCAGAAACATTCTTTCTCTTGTTACCGGAGCATATTTCCTTTGGCCCTATAGTCTTCAAAGGGATCCGAAATATCTGTTCTCAGATTCCAGAGAAAGAAGGCTAGCAAAGAGATCAACGAAACACAGATGTAACTCTGTGAGATGAATTAACAGAACACTAAGCAGTTTCTCAGAAAGCTTCTTTCCAGATTTCATCTGAGGATATTTCCTTTTTCACCATAGCCCTCTATGGGCTTCCAAATATCACTTTGCCAATTCCACAAGAACTGTCTTAGCGAAAGGCTTCTTGAGGGGAAAGCCGTAACTCTGTCAGGTGATTTCACAGAACACAAAGAAGTTTTTCAGAAAGCTTCTTTCTCTTTGTTATCGGAGGATATTTCCTTTGGCCCTACAGTCTTCAAAGGGATCCGAAATATCTGTTCTCAGATTCCACAGAAATAAGGCTAGCAAAGAGATCCACCAAACACAGATGTAACTCTGTGAGATGAATTCACAGAACACTAAGCAGTTTCTCAGAACGCTGCTTTCCAGATTTCATCTGAGGATATTTCCTTTTTCACCATAGCCCTCTATGGGCTTCCAAATATCACTTTGCCAATTCCACAAGAACTGTCTTAGCGAAAGGCTTCTTGAGGGGAAAGCTGTAACTCTGTGAGATGATTTCACAGAACACAAAGAAGTTTTTCAGATAGCTTCTTTCTCTTTGTTATCGGAGGATATTTCCTTTGGCCCTATAGTCTTCAAAGGGATCCGAAATATCTGTTCTCAGATTCCACAAAAAGAAGGCTAGCAAAGAGATCCACGAAATACAGATGTAACTCTGTGAGATGAATTCACAGAACACTAAGCAGTTTCTCAGAAAGCTTCTTTCCAGATTTCATCTGAGGATATTTCCTTTTTCACCATAGCCCTCTATGGGCTTCCAAATATCACTTTGCCAATTCCACAAGAAGTGTCTTAGTGAAAGGCTTCTTGAGGGGAAAGCTGTAACTCTGTGAGATGATTTCACAGAACACAAAGAAGTTTCTCAGAAAGCTTCTTTCTCTATGTTATCGGAGGATATTTCCTTTGGCCCTATAGTCTTCAAAGGGATCCGAAATATCTGTTCTCAGATTCCACAGAAAGAAGGCTAGCAAAGAGATCCACGAAATACAGATGTAACTCTGTGAGATGAATTCACAGAACACTAAGCATGTTCTCTGAAAGCTTCTTTCCAGATTTCATCTGAGGATATTTCCTTTTTCACCATAGCCCTCTAATGGCTTCCAAATATCACTTTGCCAATTCCACAAGAACTGACTTAGCGAAAGGCTTCTTGAGGGGAAAGCTGTAACTCTGTGAGATGATTTCACAGAACACAAAGAAATTTCTTAGAAAGCTTCTTTCTCTTTGTTATCGGAGGATATTTCCTTTGGCCCTATAGTCTTCAAAGGGATCCGAAATATCTGTTCTCAGATTCCACAGAAATAAGGCTAGCAAAGAGATCTATGAAACACAGATGTAACTCTGTGAGATGAATTCACAGAACACTAAGCAGCTTCTCAGAAAGCTTCTTTACAGATTTCATCTGAGGATATTTCCTTTTTCACCATAGCCCTCTATGGGCTTCCAAATATCACTTTACCTATTCCACAAGAACTGTCTTAGCGAAAGGCTTCTTCAGGGGAAAGCTGTAACTCTGTCAGATGATTTCACAGAACACAAAGAAGTTTCTCAGAAAGCTTCTTTCTCTTTGCTGTCGGAGGATATTTCCTTTGGCCCTATAGTCTTCATAGGGATCCGAAATATCTGTTCTCAGATTCCACAGAAGGAAGGCTAGCAAAGAGATCCACGAAATACAGATGTAACTATGTGAGATGAATTAACCGAACACTAAGCAGTTTCTCAGAAAGCTTCTTTCCAGATTTCATCTGAGGATATTTATTTTTTCACCATAGCCCTCTACGGGCTTCCAAATATCACTTTGCCATTTCCACGAGAACTGTCTTAGCGAAAGGCTTCTTGAGGGGAAAGCTGTAACTCTGTGAGATGATTTCACAGAACAAAAAGAAGTTTCTCAGAAATCTTCTTTCTCTTTGTTATCTGAGGATATTTCCTTTGGCCCTATAGTCTTCAAAGGGATCCGAAATATCTGTTCTCAGATTCCACAGAAATAAGGCTAGTAAAGAGACCCACGAAATACAGATGTAACTCAGAGAGTGGAAGTCACACATCACTGAGCAGTTTCTCAGAAAGCTTCTTTCCAGATTTCATCTGAGGATATTTCCTTTTTCACCATAGCCCTCTATGGGCTTCCAAATACCACTTTGCCAATTCCACAAGAACTGTCTTAGCGAAAGGCTTCTTCAGGGTAAAGCTGTAACTCTGTGAGATGATTTCACAGAACACAAAGAAGTTTATCAGAAAGATTCTTTCTCTTTGTTATCGGAGGATATTTCCTTTGGCCCTATAGTCTTCAAAGGGATCCGAAATATCTGTTCTCAGATTCCACAGAAACAAGGCTAGCAAAGAGATCCACGAAATACAGATGTAACTCTGTGAGATGAATTAACAGAACACTAAGCAGTTTCTCAGAAAGCTTCTTTCCAGATTTCATCTCAGGATATTTCCTTTTTCACCATAGCCCTCTATGGGCTTCCAAATATCACTTTGCCAATTCCACAAGAACTGTCTTAGCGAAAGGCTTCTTCAGGGAAAAGCTGTAACTCTGTGAGATGATTTCACAGAACACAAAGTAGTTTCTCATAAAGATTCATTCTCTTTGTTATCGGAGGATATTTCCTTTGGCCCTATAGTCTTCAAAGGGATCCGAAATATCTGTTCTCAGATTCCACAGAAAGAAGGCTAGCAAAGAGATTCACGAAATACAGATGTAACTCTGTGAGATGAATTCACAGAACACTAAGCAGGTTCTCAGAAATCTTCTTTCCAGATTTCATCTGAGGATATTTCCTTTTTCAACATAGCCCCCTATGGGCTTCCAAATATCACTTTGCCAATTCCACAAGAACTGTCTTAGTGAAAGGCTGCTTGAGGGGAAAGCTGTAACTCTGTGAGAGGATTTCACAGAACACAAAGAAGTTTCTCAGAAAGCTTCTTTCTCTTTGTTATCGGAGGATATTTCCTTTGGCCCTATAGTCTTCAAAGGGATCCAAAATATCTGTTTTCAGATTCCACAGAAATAAGGCTAGCAAAGAGATATAGGAAACACAGATGTAACTCTGTGAGATGAATTAACAGAACACTAAGCAGTTTCTCAGAAAGCTTCTTTCCAGATTTCATCTGAGGATATTTGCTTTTTCACCATAGCCCTCTATGGGCTTTCAAATATCACTTTGCCAATTCCACAAGAACTGTCTTAGCGAAAGGCTTCTTGAGGGGAAAGCTGTAACTCTGTGAGATGATTTCACAGAACACAAAGAAGTTTCTCCGAAAGCTTCTTTCTCTTTGTTATCGGAGGATATTTCCTTTGGCCCTATAGTCTTCAAAGGTATCCGAAATATCTGTTCTCAGATTCCACAGAAAGAAGGCTAGCAAAGAGATCCACGAAACTCAGATGTAACTCTTTGAGATCAATTAACAGAACACTAATCAGATTCTCAGAAAGCTTCTTTCCAGATTTCATCTGAGGATATTTCTTTTTTCACCATAGCCCTCTATGGGCTTCCAAATATCACTTTGCCAATTCCACGAGAACTGTCTTAGCGAAAGGCTTCTTGAGGGGAAAGCTGTAACTCTGTGAGATGATTTCACAGAACACAAAGAAGTTTCTCAGAAAGCTTCTTTCTCTTTGTTATCGGAGGATATTTCCTTTGGCCCTATAGTTTTCAAAGGGATCCGAAATATCTGTTCTCAGATTCCACAGAAATAAGGCTAGCAAAGAGACCCACGAAATACAGATGTAACTCTAAGAGTGGAAGTCACACATCACAGAGCAGTTTCTCAGAAAGCTTCTTTGCAGATTTCATCTGAGGATATTTCCTTTTTCACCATAGTCCTCTATGGGCTTCCAAATATCACTTTGCCAGTTCCACAAGAACTGTCATAGCGAAAGGCTTCTTTAGGGGAAAGCAGTAACTCTGTGAGATGATTTCACAGAACACAAAGAAGCTTATCAGAAAGATTCTTTCTCTTTGTTATCGGAGGATATTTCCTTTGGCCCTATAGTCTTCAAAGGGATCCGAAATATCTGTTCTCAGATTCCACAGAAACAAGGCTAGCAAAGAGATCCACGAAATACAGACGTAACTCTGTGAGATGAATTCACAGAACACTAAGCAGTTTCTCAGAAAGCTTCTTTCCAGATTTCATCTGAGGATATTTCCTTTTTCACCATAGCCCTCTATGGGCTTCCAAATATCACTTTGCCAATTCCACAAGAATTGTCATAGCGAAAGGCTTCTTGAGGGGAAAGCTGTAACTCTGTGAGATGATTTCACAGAACACAAGGAAGTTTCTCAGAAAGCTTCTTTCTCTTTGTTAACGGAGGATATTTCCTTTGGCCCTATTGTCTTCAAAGGGATCCAAAATATCTGTTCTCAGATTCCACAGAAAGAAGGCTAGCAAAGAGATCTACGAAACAAAGATGTAACTCTGTGAGATGAATTCACAGAACACTAAGCAGTTTCTCAGAAAGCTTCCTTCCAGATTTCACCTGAGGATATTTCCTTTTTCACCGTAGCCCTCTAAGGGCTTCCAAATATCAATTTGCCAATTCCACAAGAACTGTCTTAGCGAAAGGCTTCTTGAGGGGAAAGCTGTAACTCTGTGAGATGATTTCACAGAACAAAAAGAAGTTTCTCAGAAAGCTTCTTTCTCTTTGTTATCGGAGGATATTTACTTTGGCCCTATAGTCTTCAAAGGGATCTGAAATATCTGTTCTCAGATTCCACAGAAATAAGGCTAGCAAAGAGATCTACGAAACACAGATATAACTCTGTGAGATGAATTCACAGAACACTAAGCAGTTTCTCAGAACGCTTCTTTCAAGATTTCATCTGAGGATATTTCCTTTTTCACCATAGCCCTCTATGGGCTTCCAAATATCACTTTGCCAATTCCACAAGAACTGTCTTAGCGAAAGGCTTCTTGAGGGGAAAGCCGTAACTCTGTCAGGTGATTTCACAGAACACAAAGAAGTTTTTCAGAAAGCTTCTTTCTCTTTGTTATCGGAGGATATTTCCTTTGGCCCTATAGTCTTCAAAGGGATCCGAAATATCTGTTCTCAGATTCCACAGAAATAAGGCTAGCAAAGAGATCCACCAAACACAGATGTAACTCTGTGAGATGAATTCACAGAACACTAAGCAGTTTCTCAGAACGCTGCTTTCCAGATTTCATCTGAGGATATTTCCTTTTTCACCATAGCCCTCTATGGGCTTCCAAATATCACTTTGCCAATTCCACAAGAACTGTCTTAGCGAAAGGCTTCTTGAGGGGAAAGCTGTAACTCTGTGAGATGATTTCACAGAACACAAAGAAGTTTCTCAGAAAGCTTCTTTCTCTTTGTTATCGGAGGATATTTACTTTGGCCCTATAGTCTTCAAAGGGATCCGAAATATCTGTTCTCAGATTCCACAGAAAGAAGGCTAGCAAAGAGATCCACGAAATACAGATGTAACTCTGTGAGATGAATTCACAGAACACTAAGCATGTTCTCTGAAAGCTTCTTTCCAGATTTCATCTGAGGATATTTCCTTTTTCACCATAGCCCTCTAAGGGCTTCCAAATATCCCTTTGCCAATTCCACAAGAACTGACTTAGCGAAAGGCTTCTTGAGGGGAAAGCTGTAACTCTGTGAGATGATTTCACAGAACACAAAGAAATTTCTTAGAAAGCTTCTTTCTCTTTGTTATCGGAGGATATTTCCTTTGGCCATATAGTCTTCAAAGGGATCCGAAATATCTGTTCTCAGATTCCACAGAAATAAGGCTAGCAAAGAGATCTATGAAACACAGATGTAACTCTGTGAGATGAATTCACAGAACACTAAGCAGTTTCTCAGAAAGCTTCTTTCCAGATTTCATCTGAGGATATTTCCTTTTTCACCATAGCCCTCTATGGGCTTCCAAATATCACTTTGCCAATTCCACAAGAATTGTCATAGCGAAAGGCTTCTTGAGGGGAAAGCTGTAACTCTGTGAGATGATTTCACAGAACACAAGGAAGTTTCTCAGAAAGCTTCTTTCTCTTTGTTAACGGAGGATATTTCCTTTGGCCCTATTGTCTTCAAAGGGATCCAAAATATCTGTTCTCAGATTCCACAGAAAGAAGGCTAGCAAAGAGATCTACGAAACAAAGATGTAACTCTGTGAGATGAATTCACAGAACACTAAGCAGTTTCTCAGAAAGCTTCCTTCCAGATTTCACCTGAGGATATTTCCTTTTTCACCGTAGCCCTCTAAGGGCTTCCAAATATCAATTTGCCAATTCCACAAGAACTGTCTTAGCGAAAGGCTTCTTGAGGGGAAAGCTGTAACTCTGTGAGATGATTTCACAGAACAAAAAGAAGTTTCTCAGAAAGCTTCTTTCTCTTTGTTATCGGAGGATATTTACTTTGGCCCTATAGTCTTCAAAGGGATCTGAAATATCTGTTCTCAGATTCCACAGAAATAAGGCTAGCAAAGAGATCTACGAAACACAGATATAACTCTGTGAGATGAATTCACAGAACACTAAGCAGTTTCTCAGAACGCTTCTTTCAAGATTTCATCTGAGGATATTTCCTTTTTCACCATAGCCCTCTATGGGCTTCCAAATATCACTTTGCCAATTCCACAAGAACTGTCTTAGCGAAAGGCTTCTTGAGGGGAAATCTGTAACTCTGTGAGATGATTTCACAGAACACAAAGAAGTTTCTCAGAAAGCTTCCTTCTCTTTGTTATCGGAGGATATTTCCTTTGGCCCTATAGTCTTCAAAGGGATCCGAAATATCTGTTCTCAGATTCCACAGAAATAAGGCTAGCAAAGAGATCTACGAAACACAGATGTAACTCTGTGAGATGAATTAACAGAACACTAAGCATTTTCTCAGAAAGCTTCTGTCCAGATTTCATCTGAGGATATTTCCTTTTTCACCATAGCCCTCTATGGGCTTCCAATTATCACTTTGCCAATTCCACAAGAACTGTCTTAGCGAAAGGCTTCTTGAGGGGAAAGCTGTAACTCTGTGAGATGATTTCACAGAACACAAAGAAGTTTCTTAGAAAGCTTCTTTCGCTTTGTTATCGGAGGATATTTCCTTTGGCCCTATAGTCTTCAAAGGGATCCGAAATATCTGTTCTCAGATTCCACAGAAAGAAGGCTAGCAAAGAGATCCACGAAACTCAGATGTAACTCTTTGAGATCAATTAACAGAACACTAATCAGATTCTCAGAAAGCTTCTTTCCAGATTTCATCTGAGGATATTTCTTTTTTCACCATAGCCCTCTATGGGCTTCCAAATATCACTTTGCCAATTCCACGAGAACTGTCTTAGCGAAAGGCTTCTTGAGGGGAAAGCTGTAACTCTGTGAGATGATTTCACAGAACACAAAGAAGTTTCTCAGAAAGCTTCTTTCTCTTTTTTATCGGAGGATATTTCCTTTGGCCCTATAGTTTTCAAAGGGATCCGAAATATCTGTTCTCAGATTCCACAGAAATAAGGCTAGCAAAGAGACCCACGAAATACAGATGTAACTCTAAGAGTGGAAGTCACACATCACAGAGCAGTTTCTCAGAAAGCTTCTTTCCAGATTTCATCTGAGGATATTTCCTTTTTCACCATAGTCCTCTATGGGCTTCCTAATATCACTTTGCCAGTTCCACAAGAACTGTCTTAGCGAAAGGCTTCTTGAGGGGAAAGCTGTAACTCTGTGAGATGATTTCACAGAACACAAAGAAGTTTTTCAGAAAGCTTCTTTCTCTTTGTTATCGGAGGATATTTCCTTTGGCCCTATAGTCTTCAAAGGGATCCGAAATATCTGTTCTCAGATTCCACAAAAAGAAGGCTAGCAAAGAGATCCACGAAATACAGATGTAACTCTGTGAGATGAATTCACAGAACACTAAGCAGTTTCTCAGAAAGCTTCTTTCCAGATTTCATCTGAGGATATTTCCTTTTTCACCATAGCCCTCTATGGGCTTCCAAATATCACTTTGCCAATTCCACAAGAAGTGTCTTAGTGAAAGGCTTCTTGAGGGGAAAGCTGTAACTCTGTGAGATGATTTCACAGAACACAAAGAAGTTTCTCAGAAAGCTTCTTTCTCTATGTTATCGGAGGATATTTCCTTTGGCCCTATAGTCTTCAAAGGGATCCGAAATATCTGTTCTCAGATTCCACAGAAAGAAGGCTAGCAAAGAGATCCACGAAACACAGATGTAACTCTGTGAGATGAATTCACAGAACACTAAGCATGTTCTCTGAAAGCTTCTTTCCAGATTTCATCTGAGGATATTTCCTTTTTCACCATAGCCCTCTAATGGCTTCCAAATATCACTTTGCCAATTCCACAAGAACTGACTTAGCGAAAGGCTTCTTGAGGGGAAAGCTGTAACTCTGTGAGATGATTTCACAGAACACAAAGAAATTTCTTAGAAAGCTTCTTTCTCTTTGTTATCGGAGGATATTTCCTTTGGCCCTATAGTCTTCAAAGGGATCCGAAATATCTGTTCTCAGATTCCACAGAAATAAGGCTAGCATAGAGATCTATGAAACACAGATGTAACTCTGTGAGATGAATTCACAGAACACTAAGCAGCTTCTCAGAAAGCTTCTTTCCAGATTTCATCTGAGGATATTTCCTTTTTCACCATAGCCCTCTATGGGCTTCCAAATATCACTTTGCCTATTCCACAAGAACTGTCTTAGCGAAAGGCTTCTTCAGGGGAAAGCTGTAACTCTGTCAGATGATTTCACAGAACACAAAGAAGTTTCTCAGAAAGCTTCTTTCTCTTTGCTGTCGGAGGATATTTCCTTTGGCCCTATAGTCTTCATAGGGATCCGAAATATCTGTTCTCAGATTCCACAGAAGGAAGGCTAGCAAAGAGATCCACGAAATACAGATGTAACTATGTGAGATGAATTAACCGAACACTAAGCAGTTTCTCAGAAAGCTTCTTTCCAGATTTCATCTGAGGATATTTATTTTTTCACCATAGCCCTCTACGGGCTTCCAAATATCACTTTGCCATTTCCACGAGAACTGTCTTAGCGAAAGGCTTCTTGAGGGGAAAGCTGTAACTCTGTGAGATGATTTCACAGAACAAAAAGAAGTTTCTCAGAAATCTTCTTTCTCTTTGTTATCTGAGGATATTTCCTTTGGCCCTATAGTCTTCAAAGGGATCCGAAATATCTGTTCTCAGATTCCACAGAAATAAGGCTAGCAAAGAGACCCACGAAATACAGATGTAACTCTGAGAGTGGAAGTCACACATCACTGAGCAGTTTCTCAGAAAGCTTCTTTCCAGATTTCATCTGAGGATATTTCCTTTTTCACCATAGCCCTCTATGGGCTTCCAAATACCACTTTGCCAATTCCACAAGAACTGTCTTAGCGAAAGGCTTCTTCAGGGTAAAGCTGTAACTCTGTGAGATGATTTCACAGAACACAAAGAAGTTTATCAGAAAGATTCTTTCTCTTTGTTATCGGAGGATATTTCCTTTGGACCTATACTCTTCAAAGGGATCCGAAATATCTGTTCTCAGATTCCACAGAAACAAGGCTAGCAAAGAGATCCACGAAATACAGATGTAACTCTGTGAGATGAATTAACAGAACACTAAGCAGTTTCTCAGAAAGCTTCTTTCCAGATTTCATCTCAGGATATTTCCTTTTTCACCATAGCCCTCTATGGGCTTCCAAATATCACTTTGCCAATTCCACAAGAACTGTCTTAGCGAAAGGCTTCTTCAGGGAAAAGCTGTAACTCTGTGAGATGATTTCACAGAACACAAAGTAGTTTCTCAGAAAGATTCATTCTCTTTGTTATCAGAGGATATTTCCTTTGGCCCTATAGTCATCAAAGGGATCCGAAATATCTGTTCTCAGATTCCACAGAAAGAAGGCTAGCAAAGAGATTCACGAAATACAGATGTAACTCTGTGAGATGAATTCACAGAACACTAAGCAGGTTCTCAGAAATCTTCTTTCCAGATTTCATCTGAGGATATTTCCTTTTTCACCATAGCCCCCTATGGGCTTCCAAATATCACTTTGCCAATTCCACAAGAACTGTCTTAGTGAAAGGCTTCTTGAGGGGAAAGCTGTAACTCTGTGAGAGGATTTCACAGAACACAAAGAAGTTTCTCAGAAAGCTTCTTTCTCTTTGTTATCGGAGGATATTTCCTTTGGCCCTATAGTCTTCAAAGGGATCCAAAATATCTGTTTTCAGATTCCACAGAAATAAGGCTAGCAAAGAGATATAGGAAACACAGATGTAACTCTGTGAGGTGAATTAACAGAACACTAAGCAGTTTCTCAGAAGGCTTCTTTCCAGATTTCATCTGAGGATATTTGCTTTTTCACCATAGCCCTCTATGGGCTTTCAAATATCACTTTGCCAATTCCACAAGAACTGTCTTAGCGAAAGGCTTCTTGAGGGGAAAGCTGTAACTCTGTGAGATGATTTCACAGAACACAAAGAAGTTTCTCCGAAAGCTTCTTTCTCTTTGTTATCGGAGGATATTTCCTTTGGCCCTATAGTCTTCAAAGGGATCCGAAATATCTGTTCTCAGATTCCACAGAAAGAAGGCTAGCAAAGAGATCCACGAAACTCAGATGTAACTCTTTGAGATCAATTAACAGAACACTAATCAGATTCTCAGAAAGCTTCTTTCCAGATTTCATCTGAGGATATTTCTTTTTTCACCATAGCCCTCTATGGGCTTCCAAATATCCCTTTGCCAATTCCACGAGAACTGTCTTAGCGAAAGGCTTCTTGAGGGGAAAGCTGTAACTCTGTGAGATGATTTCACAGAACACAAAGAAGTTTCTCAGAAAGCTTCTTTCTCTTTGTTATCGGAGGATATTTCCTTTGGCCCTATAGTTTTCAAAGGGATCCGAAATATCTGTTCTCAGATTCCACAGAAATAAGGCTAGCAAAGAGACCCACGAAATACAGATGTAACTCTAAGAGTGGAAGTCACACATCACAGAGCAGTTTCTCAGAAAGCTTCTTTCCAGATTTCATCTGAGGATATTTCCTTTTTCACCATAGTCCTCTATGGGCTTCCTAATATCACTTTGCCAGTTCCACAAGAACTGTCATAGCGAAAGGCTTCTTTAGGGGAAAGCAGTAACTCTGTGAGATGATTTCACAGAACACAAAGAAGCTTATCAGAAAGATTCTTTCTCTTTGTTATCGGAGGATATTTCCTTTGGCCCTATAGTCTTCAAAGGGATCCGAAATATCTGTTCTCAGATTCCACAGAAACAAGGCTAGCAAAGAGATCCACGAAATACAGATGCAACTCTGTGAGATGAATTAACAGAACACTAAGCAGTTTCTCAGAAAGCTTCTTTCCAGATTTCATCTGAGGATATTTCCTTTTTCACCATAGCCCTCTAAGGGCTTCCAAATATCACTTTTCCAATTCCACAAGAACGGTCTTAGCGAAAGGCTTCTTGAGGGGAAAGCTGTAACTCTGTGAGATGTATTCACAGAACACAAAGATGTTTCCCAGAAACATTCTTTCTCTTTTTTACCGGAGGATATTTCCTTTGGCCCTATAGTCTTCAAAGGGATCCGAAATATCTGTTCTCAGATTCCAGAGAAAGAAGGCTAGCAAAGAGATCAACGAAACACAGATGTAACTCTGTGAGATGAATTAACAGAACACTAAGCAGTTTCTCAGAAAGCTTCTTTCCAGATTTCATCTGAGGATATTTCCTTTTTCACCATAGCCCTCTATGGGCTTCCAAATATCACTTTGCCAATTCCACAAGAACTGTCTTAGCGAAAGGCTTCTTGAGGGGAAAGCCGTAACTCTGTCAGGTGATTTCACAGAACACAAAGAAGTTTTTCAGAAAGCTTCTTTCTCTTTGTTATCGGAGGATATTTCCTTTGGCCCTATAGTCTTCAAAGGGATCCGAAATATCTGTTCTCAGATTCCACAGAAATAAGGCTAGCAAAGAGATCCACCAAACACAGATGTAACTCTGTGAGATGAATTCACAGAACACTAAGCAGTTTCTCAGAACGCTGCTTTCCAGATTTCATCTGAGGATATTTCCTTTTTCACCATAGCCCTCTATGGGCTTCCAAATATCACTTTGCCAATTCCACAAGAACTATCTTAGCGAAAGGCTTCTTGAGGGGAAAGCTGTAACTCTGTGAGATGATTTCACAGAACACAAAGAAGTTTCTCAGAAAGCTTCTTTCTCTTTGCTGTCGGAGGATATTTCCTTTGGCCCTATAGTCTTCATAGGGATCCGAAATATCTGTTCTCAGATTCCACAGAAGGAAGGCTAGCAAAGAGATCCACGAAATACAGATGTAACTATGTGAGATGAATTAACCGAACACTAAGCAGTTTCTCAGAAAGCTTCTTTCCAGATTTCATCTGAGGATATTTATTTTTTCACCATAGCCCTCTACGGGCTTCCAAATATCACTTTGCCATTTCCACGAGAACTGTCTTAGCGAAAGGCTTCTTGAGGGGAAAGCTGTAACTCTGTGAGATGATTTCACAGAACAAAAAGAAGTTTCTCAGAAATCTTCTTTCTCTTTGTTATCTGAGGATATTTCCTTTGGCCCTATAGTCTTCAAAGGGATCCGAAATATCTGTTCTCAGATTCCACAGAAATAAGGCTAGCAAAGAGACCCACGAAATACAGATGTAACTCTGAGAGTGGAAGTCACACATCACAGAGCAGTTTCTCAGAAAGCTTCTTTCCAGATTTCATCTGAGGATATTTCCTTTTTCACCATAGCCCTCTATGGGCTTCCAAATACCACTTTGCCAATTCCACAAGAACTGTCTTAGCGAAAGGCTTCTTCAGGGTAAAGCTGTAACTCTGTGAGATGATTTCACAGAACACAAAGAAGTTTATCAGAAAGATTCTTTCTCTTTGTTATCGGAGGATATTTCCTTTGGACCTATACTCTTCAAAGGGATCCGAAATATCTGTTCTCAGATTCCACAGAAACAAGGCTAGCAAAGAGATCCACGAAATACAGATGTAACTCTGTGAGATGAATTAACAGAACACTAAGCAGTTTCTCAGAAAGCTTCTTTCCAGATTTCATCTCAGGATATTTCCTTTTTCACCATAGCCCTCTATGGGCTTCCAAATATCACTTTGCCAATTCCACAAGAACTGTCTTAGCGAAAGGCTTCTTCAGGGAAAAGCTGTAACTCTGTGAGATGATTTCACAGAACACAAAGTAGTTTCTCAGAAAGATTCATTCTCTTTGTTATCGGAGGATATTTCCTTTGGCCCTATAGTCATCAAAGGGATCCGAAATATCTGTTCTCAGATTCCACAGAAAGAAGGCTAGCAAAGAGATTCACGAAATACAGATGTAACTCTGTGAGATGAATTCACAGAACACTAAGCAGGTTCTCAGAAATCTTCTTTCCAGATTTCATCTGAGGATATTTCCTTTTTCACCATAGCCCCCTATGGGCTTCCAAATATCACTTTGCCAATTCCACAAGAACTGTCTTAGTGAAAGGCTTCTTGAGGGGAAAGCTGTAACTCTGTGAGAGGATTTCACAGAACACAAAGAAGTTTCTCAGAAAGCTTCTTTCTCTTTGTTATCGGAGGATATTTCCTTTGGCCCTATAGTCTTCAAAGGGATCCAAAATATCTGTTTTCAGATTCCACAGAAATAAGGCTAGCAAAGAGATATAGGAAACACAGATGTAACTCTGTGAGATGAATTAACAGAACACTAAGCAGTTTCTCAGAAGGCTTCTTTCCAGATTTCATCTGAGGATATTTGCTTTTTCACCATAGCCCTCTATGGGCTTTCAAATATCACTTTGCCAATTCCACAAGAACTGTCTTAGCGAAAGGCTTCTTGAGGGGAAAGCTGTAACTCTGTGAGATGATTTCACAGAACACAAAGAAGTTTCTCCGAAAGCTTCTTTCTCTTTGTTATCGGAGGATATTTCCTTTGGCCCTATAGTCTTCAAAGGGATCCGAAATATCTGTTCTCAGATTCCACAGAAAGAAGGCTAGCAAAGAGATCCACGAAACTCAGATGTAACTCTTTGAGATCAATTAACAGAACACTAATCAGATTCTCAGAAAGCTTCTTTCCAGATTTCATCTGAGGATATTTCTTTTTTCACCATAGCCCTCTATGGGCTTCCAAATATCCCTTTGCCAATTCCACGAGAACTGTCTTAGCGAAAGGCTTCTTGAGGGGAAAGCTGTAACTCTGTGAGATGATTTCACAGAACACAAAGAAGTTTCTCAGAAAGCTTCTTTCTCTTTGTTATCGGAGGATATTTCCTTTGGCCCTATAGTTTTCAAAGGGATCCGAAATATCTGTTCTCAGATTCCACAGAAATAAGGCTAGCAAAGAGACCCACGAAATACAGATGTAACTCTAAGAGTGGAAGTCACACATCACAGAGCAGTTTCTCAGAAAGCTTCTTTCCAGATTTCATCTGAGGATATTTCCTTTTTCACCATAGTCCTCTATGGGCTTCCAAATATCACTTTGCCAGTTCCACAAGAACTGTCATAGCGAAAGGCTTCTTTAGGGGAAAGCAGTAACTCTGTGAGATGATTTCACAGAACACAAAGAAGCTTATCAGAAAGATTCTTTCTCTTTGTTATCGGAGGATATTTCCTTTGGCCCTATAGTCTTCAAAGGGATCCGAAATATCTGTTCTCAGATTCCACAGAAACAAGGCTAGCAAAGAGATCCACGAAATACAGATGTAACTCTGTGAGATGAATTAACAGAACACTAAGCAGTTTCTCAGAAAGCTTCTTTCCAGATTTCATCTGAGGATATTTCCTTTTTCACCATAGCCCTCTAAGGGCTTCCAAATATCACTTTTCCAATTCCACAAGAACGGTCTTAGCGAAAGGCTTCTTGAGGGGAAAGCTGTAACTCTGTGAGATGATTTCACAGAACACAAAGATGTTTCCCAGAAACATTCTTTCTCTTTTTTACCGGAGGATATTTCCTTTGGCCCTATAGTCTTCAAAGGGATCCGAAATATCTGTTCTCAGATTCCAGAGAAAGAAGGCTAGCAAAGAGATCAACGAAACACAGATGTAACTCTGTGAGATGAATTAACAGAACACTAAGCAGTTTCTCAGAAAGCTTCTTTCCAGATTTCATCTGAGGATATTTCCTTTTTCACCATAGCCCTCTATGGGCTTCCAAATATCACTTTGCCAATTCCACAAGAACTGTCTTAGCGAAAGGCTTCTTGAGGGGAAAGCCGTAACTCTGTCAGGTGATTTCACAGAACACAAAGAAGTTTTTCAGAAAGCTTCTTTCTCTTTGTTATCGGAGGATATTTCCTTTGGCCCTATAGTCTTCAAAGGGATCCGAAATATCTGTTCTCAGATTCCACAGAAATAAGGCTAGCAAAGAGATCCACCAAACACAGATGTAACTCTGTGAGATGAATTCACAGAACACTAAGCAGTTTCTCAGAACGCTGCTTTCCAGATTTCATCTGAGGATATTTCCTTTTTCACCATAGCCCTCTATGGGCTTCCAAATATCACTTTGCCAATTCCACAAGAACTATCTTAGCGAAAGGCTTCTTGAGGGGAAAGCTGTAACTCTGTGAGATGATTTCACAGAACACAAAGAAGTTTCTCAGAAAGCTTCTTTCTCTTTGTTATCGGAGGATATTTACTTTGGCCCTATAGTCTTCAAAGGGATCCGAAATATCTGTTCTCAGATTCCACAGAAAGAAGGCTAGCAAAGAGATCCACGAAATACAGATGTAACTCTGTGAGATGAATTCACAGAACACTAAGCATGTTCTCTGAAAGCTTCTTTCCAGATTTCATCTGAGGATATTTCCTTTTTCACCATAGCCCTCTAAGGGCTTCCAAATATCACTTTGCCAATTCCACAAGAACTGACTTAGCGAAAGGCTTCTTGAGGGGAAATCTGTAACTCTGTGAGATGATTTCACAGAACACAAAGAAATTTCTTAGAAATCTTCTTTCTCTTTGTTATCGGAGGATATTTCCTTTGGCCATATAGTCTTCAAAGGGATCCGAAATATCTGTTCTCAGATTCCACAGAAATAAGGCTAGCAAAGAGATCTATGAAACACAGATGTAACTCTGTGAGATGAATTCACAGAACACTAAGCAGTTTCTCAGAAAGCTTCTTTCCAGATTTAATCTGAGGATATTTCCTTTTTCACCATAGCCCTCTATGGGCTTCCAAATATCACTTTGCCAATTCCACAAGAACTGTCATAGCGAAAGGCTTCTTGAGGGGAAAGCTGTAACTCTGTGAGATGATTTCACAGAACACAAAGAAGTTTCTCAGAAAGCTTCTTTCTCTTTGTTAACGGAGGATATTTCCTTTGGCCCTATTGTCTTCAAAGGGATCCAAAATATCTGTTCTCAGATTCCACAGAAAGAAGGCTAGCAAAGAGATCTACGAAACAAAGATGTAACTCTGTGAGATGAATTCACAGAACACTAAGCAGTTTCTCAGAAAGCTTCCTTCCAGATTTCACCTGAGGATATTTCCTTTTTCACCGTAGCCCTCTAAGGGCTTCCAAATATCACTTTGCCAATTCCACAAGAACTGTCTTAGCGAAAGGCTTCTTGAGGGGAAAGCTGTAACTCTGTGAGATGATTTCACAGAACAAAAAGAAGTTTCTCAGAAAGCTTCTTTCTCTTTGTTATCGGAGGATATTTACTTTGGCCCTATAGTCTTCAAAGGGATCTGAAATATCTGTTCTCAGATTCCACAGAAATAAGGCTAGCAAAGAGATCTACGAAACACAGATATAACTCTGTGAGATGAATTCACAGAACACTAAGCAGTTTCTCAGAACGCTTCTTTCAAGATTTCATCTGAGGATATTTCCTTTTTCACCATAGCCCTCTATGGGCTTCCAAATATCACTTTGCCAATTCCACAAGAACTGTCTTAGCGAAAGGCTTCTTGAGGGGAAATCTGTAACTCTGTGAGATGATTTCACAGAACACAAAGAAGTTTCTCAGAAAGCTTCCTTCTCTTTGTTATCGGAGGATATTTCCTTTGGCCCTATAGTCTTCAAAGGGATCCGAAATATCTGTTCTCAGATTCCACAGAAATAAGGCTAGCAAAGAGATCTACGAAACACAGATGTAACTCTGTGAGATGAATTAACAGAACACTAAGCATTTTCTCAGAAAGCTTCTTTCCAGATTTCATCTGAGGATATTTCCTTTTTCACCATAGCCCTCTATGGGCTTCCAATTATCACTTTGCCAATTCCACAAGAACTGTCTTAGCGAAAGGCTTCTTGAGGGGAAAGCTGTAACTCTGTGAGATGATTTCACAGAACACAAAGAAGTTTCTTAGAAAGCTTCTTTCGCTTTGTTATCGGATGATATTTCCTTTGGCCCTATAGTCTTCAAAGGGATCCGAAATATCTGTTCTCAGATTCCACAGAAAGAAGGCTAGCAAAGAGATCCACGAAACTCAGATGTAACTCTTTGAAATCAATTAACAGAACACTAATCAGATTCTCAGAAAGCTTCTTTCCAGATTTCATCTGAGGATATTTCTTTTTTCACCATAGCCCTCTATGGGCTTCCAAATATCACTTTGCCAATTCCACGAGAACTGTCTTAGCGAAAGGCTTCTTGAGGGGAAAGCTGTAACTCTGTGAGATGATTTCACAGAACACAAAGAAGTTTCTCAGAAAGCTTCTTTCTCTTTGTTATCGGAGGATATTTCCTTTGGCCCTATTGTTTTCAAAGGGATCCGAAATATCTGTTCTCAGATTCCACAGAAATAAGGCTAGCAAAGAGACCCACGAAATACAGATGTAACTCTAAGAGTGGAAGTCACACATCACAGAGCAGTTTCTCAGAAAGCTTCTTTCCAGATTTCATCTGAGGATATTTCCTTTTTCACCATAGTCCTCTATGGGCTTCCAAATATCACTTTGCCAGTTCCACAAGAACTGTCATAGCGAAAGGCTTCTTTAGGGGAAAGCAGTAACTCTGTGAGATGATTTCACAGAACACAAAGAAGCTTATCAGAAAGATTCTTTCTCTTTGTTATCGGAGGATATTTCCTTTGGCCCTATAGTCTTCAAAGGGATCCGAAATATCTGTTCTCAGATTCCACAGAATCAAGGCTAGCAAAGAGATCCACGAAATACAGATGTAACTCTGTGAGATGAATTAACAGAACACTAAGCAGTTTCTCAGAAAGCTTCTTTCCAGATTTCATCTGAGGATATTTCCTTTTTCACCATAGCCCTCTAAGGGCTTCCAAATATCACTTTTCCAATTCCACAAGAACGGTCTTAGCGAAAGGCTTCTTGAGGGGAAAGCTGTAACTCTGTGAGATGATTTCACAGAACACAAAGATGTTTCCCAGAAACATTCTTTCTCTTTTTTACCGGAGGATATTTCCTTTGGCCCTATAGTCTTCAAAGGGATCCGAAATATCTGTTCTCAGATTCCAGAGAAAGAAGGCTAGCAAAGAGATCAAGGAAACACAGATGAACCTCTGTGAGATGAATTAACAGAACACTAAGCAGTTTCTCAGAAAGCTTCTTTCCAGATTTCCTCTGAGGATATTTCCTTTTTCACCATAGCCCTCTATGGGCTTCCAAATATCACTTTGCCAATTCCACAAGAACTGTCTTAGCGAAAGGCTTCTTGAGGGGAAAGCCGTAACTCTGTCAGGTGATTTCACAGAACACAAAGAAGTTTTTCAGAAAGCTTCTTTCTCTTTGTTATCGGAGGATATTTCCTTTGGCCCTATAGTCTTCAAAGGGATCCGAAATATCTGTTCTCAGATTCCACAGAAATAAGGCTAGCAAAGAGATCCACCAAACACAGATGTAACTCTGTGAGATGTATTCACAGAACACTAAGCAGTTTCTCAGAACGCTGCTTTCCAGATTTCATCTGAGGATATTTCCTTTTTCACCATAGCCCTCTATGGGCTTCCAAATATCACTTTGCCAATTCCACAAGAACTGTCTTAGCGAAAGGCTTCTTGAGGGGAAAGGTGTAACTCTGTGAGATGATTTCACAGAACACAAAGAAGTTTCTCAGAAAGCTTCTTTCTCTTTGTTATCGGAGGATATTTACTTTGGCCCTATAGTCTTCAAAGGGATCCGAAATATCTGTTCTCAGATTCCACAGAAAGAAGGCTAGCAAAGAGATCCACGAAATACAGATGGAACTCTGTGAGATGAATTCACAGAACACTAAGCATGTTCTCTGAAAGCTTCTTTCCAGATTTCATCTGAGGATATTTCCTTTTTCACCATAGCCCTCTAAGGGCTTCCAAATATCACTTTGCCAATTCCACAAGAACTGACTTAGCGAAAGGCTTCTTGAGGGGAAAGCTGTAACTCTGTGAGATGATTTCACAGAACACAAAGAAATTTCTTAGAAAGCTTCTTTCTCTTTGTTATCGGAGGATATTTCCTTTGGCCATATAGTCTTCAAAGGGATCCGAAATATCTGTTCTCAGATTCCACAGAAATAAGGCTAGCAAAGAGATCTATGAAACACAGATGTAACTCTGTGAGATGAATTCACAGAACACTAAGCAGTTTCTCAGAAAGCTTCTTTCCAGATTTCATCTGAGGATATTTCCTTTTTCACCATAGCCCTCTATGGGCTTCCAAATATCACTTTGCCAATTTCACAAGAACTGTCATAGCGAAAGGCTTCTTGAGGGGAAAGCTGTAACTCTGTGAGATGATTTCACAGAACACAAAGAAGTTTCTCAGAAAGCTTCTTTCTCTTTGTTAACGGAGGATATTTCCTTTGGCCCTATTGTCTTCAAAGGGATCCAAAATATCTGTTCTCAGATTCCACAGAAAGAAGGCTAGCAAAGAGATCTACGAAACAAAGATGTAACTCTGTGAGATGAATTCACAGAACACTAAGCAGTTTCTCAGAAAGCTTCCTTCCAGATTTCACCTGAGGATATTTCCTTTTTCACCGTAGCCCTCTAAGGGCTTCCAAATATCACTTTGCCAATTCCACAAGAACTGTCTTAGCGAAAGGCTTCTTGAGGGGAAAGCTGTAACTCTGTGAGATGATTTCACAGAACAAAAAGAAGTTTCTCAGAAAGCTTCTTTCTCTTTGTTATCGGAGGATATTTACTTTGGCCCTATAGTCTTCAAAGGGATCTGAAATATCTGTTCTCAGATTCCACAGAAATAAGGCTAGCAAAGAGATCTACGAAACACAGATATAACTCTGTGAGATGAATTCACAGAACACTAAGCAGTTTCTCAGAAAGCTTCTTTCCAGATTTCATCTGAGGATATTTCCATTTTCACCATAGCCCTCTATAGGCTTCCAAATATCACTTTGCCAATTCCACAAGAACTGTCTTAGCGAAAGGCTTCTTCAGGGAAAAGCTATAACTCGGTGAGATGATTTCACAGAACACAAAGAAGATTCTCAGAAAGATTCTTTCTCTTTGTTATCGGAGGATATTTCCTTTGGCCCTGTAGTCTTCAAAGGGATCCGAAATATCTGTTCTCAGATTACACAGAAATAAGGCTAGCAAAGAGATTCACGAAATACAGATGTAACTCTGTGAGATGAATTCACAGAACACTAAGCAGGTTCTCAGAAAGCTTCTTTCCAGATTTCATCTGAGGATATTTCCTTTTTCACCATAGCCCTCTATGGGCTTCCAAATATCACTTTGCCAATTCCACAAGAACTGTCTTAGCAAAAGGCTTCTTGAGGAGAAAGCTGTAACTCTGTGAGAGGATTTCACAAAACACAAACAAGTTTCTCAGAAAGCTTCTTTATCTTTGTTATCGGAGGATATTTCCTTTGGCCCTATAGTCTTCAAAGGGATCCAAAATATCTGTTCTCAGATTCCACAGAAATAAGGCTAGCAAAGAGATCTACGAAACACAGATGTAACTCTGTGAGATGAATTAACAGAACACTAAGCAGTTTCTCAGAAAGCTTCTTTCCAGATTTCATCTGAGGATATTTGCTTTTTCACCATAGCCCTCTATGGGTTTTCAAATATCACTTTGCCAATTCCACAAGAACTGTCTTAGCGAAAGGCTTCTTGAGGGGAAAGCTGTAACTCTGTGAGATGATTTCACAGAACACAAAGAAATTTCTCAGAAAGCTTCTTTCTCTTTGTTATCGGAGGATATTTCCTTTGGCCCTATAGTCTTCAAAGGGATCAGAAATATCTGTTCTCAGATTCCACAGAAAGAAGGCTAGCAAAGAGATCCACGAAATACAGATATAACTCTGTGAGATGAATTCACAGAACACTAAGAAGTTTCTCAGAAAGCTTCTTTCCAGATTTCATCTGAGGATATTTCCTTTTTCACCATAGCCCTCTATGGGCTTCCAAATATCACTTTGCCTATTCCACAAGAACTGTCTTAGCGACAGGCTTCTTGAGGGGAAAGCTGTAACTTTGTGAGATGATTTCACAGAACACAAAGAAGTTTCTCAGAAAGCTTCTTTCTCTTTGTTATCGGAGGATATTTCCTTTGGCCCTATAGTCTTCAAAGGGATCCGAAATATCTGTTCTCAGATTCCACAGAAAGAAGGCTCGCAAAGAGATCTACGAAACAAAGGTGCAACTCTGTGAGATGAATTCACAGAACACTAAGCAGTTTCTCAGAAAGCTTCTTTCCAGATTTCATCTGAGGATATTTCCTTTTTCACCATAGCCCTCTATGGGCTTCCAAATATCACTTTGCCAATTCCATAAGAACTGTCTTAGCGAAAGGCTTCTTGAGGGGAAAGCTGTAACTCTGTGAGATGATTTCACTGAACAAAAGAAGTTTCTCAGAAAGCTTCTTTCTCTTTGTTATCGGAGGATATTTCCTTTGGCCCTATAGTCTTCAAAGGGATCCGAAATATCTGTTCTCAGATTCCACAGAAATAAGGCTCGCAAAGAGATGTACGAAACACAGATGCAACTCTATGAGATGAATTCACAGAACACTAAGCAGTTTCTCAGAAAGCTTCTTTCCAGATTTCATCTGAGGACATTTCCTTTTTCACCATAGCCCTCTATGGATTTCCAAATATCACTTTGCCAATTCCACAAGAACTGTCTTAGCGAAAGGCTTCTTGAGGGGAAAGCTGTAACTCTGTGAGGTGATTTCACTGAACAAAAGAAGTTTCTCAGAAAGCTTCTCTCTCTTTGTTATCGGAGGATATTTCCTTTGGCCCTATAGTCTTCAAAGGGATCCAAAATATCTGCTCTCAGATTCCACAGAAATAAGGCTCGCAAAGAGATCTACGAAACACAGATGCAACTCTGTGAGATGAATTCACAGAACACTAAGTAGTTTCTCAGAAAGCTTCTTTCCAGATTTCATCTGAGGATATTTCCTTTTTCACCATAGCCCTCTCTGGGCTTCCAAATATCACTTTGCCAATTCCACAAGAACTGTCTTAGGGAAAGACTTCTTGAGGAGAAAGCTGTAACTCTGAGAGATGATTTCACAGAACACAATGAAGTTTCTCAGAAAGCTTCTTTCTCTTTGTTATCGGAGGATATTTCCTTTGGCCTTATAGTCTTCAAAGGGATCCGAAATATCTGTTCTCAGATTCCACAGAAATAAGGCTAGCAAAGAGATCTACGAAACACACATATAACTCTGTGAGATGAATTCACAGAACACTAAGCAGTTTCTCAGAAAGCTTCTTTCCAGATTTCATCTGAGGATATTTCCCATTTCACCTAGCCCTCTATGGGCTTCCAAATATCACTTTGCCAATTCCACAAGAACTGTCTTAGCGAAAGGCTTCTTGAGGGGAAAGCTGTAACTCTGTGAGATGATTTCACAGAACACAAAGAAGTTTCTCAGAAAGCTTCTTTCTCTTTGTTATCGGAGGATATTTCCTTTGGACCTATAGTCTTCAAAGGGATCCGAAATATCTGTTCTCAGATTCCACAGAAAGAAGGCTAGCAAAGAGATCCACGAAATACAGATGTAACTCTGTGAGATGAATTCACAGAACACTAAGCAGTTTCTCAGAAAGCTTCTTTCCAGATTTCATCTGAGGATATTTCCTTTTTCACCATAGCCCTCTATGGGCTTCCAAATATCACTTTGCCAATTCCACAAGAAGTGTCTTAGTGAAAGGCTTCTTGAGGGGAAAGCTGTAACTCTGTGAGATGATTTCACAGAACACAAAGAAGTTTCTCAGAAAGCTTCTTTCTCTATGTTGTCGGAGGATATTTCCTTTGGCCCTATAGTCTTCAAAGGGATCCGAAATATCTGTTCTCAGATTCCACAGAAAGAAGGCTAGCAAAGAGATCCACGAAATACAGATGTAACTCGGTGAGATGAATTCACAGAACACTAAGCATGTTCTCTGAAAGCTTCTTTCCAGATTTCATCTGAGGATATTTCCTTTTTCACCATAGCCCTCTAATGGCTTCCAAATATCACTTTGCCAATTCCACAAGAACTGACTTAGCGAAAGGCTTCTTGAGGGGAAAGCTGTAACTCTGTGAGATGATTTCACAGAACACAAAGAAATTTCTTAGAAAGCTTCTTTCTCTTTGTTATCGGAGGATATTTCCTTTGGCCTTATAGTCTTCAAAGGGATCCGAAATATCTGTTCTCAGATTCCACAGAAATAAGGCTAGCATAGAGATCTATGAAACACAGATGTAACTCTGTGAGATGAATTCACAGAACACTAAGCAGCTTCTCAGAAAGCTTCTTTCCAGATTTCATCTGAGGATATTTCCTTTTTCACCATAGCCCTCTATGGGCTTCCAAATATCACTTTGCCTATTCCACAAGAACTGTCTTAGCGAAAGGCTTCTTCAGGGGAAAGCTGTAACTCTGTCAGATGATTTCACAGAACACAAAGAAGTTTCTCAGAAAGCTTCTTTCTCTTTGCTGTCGGAGGATATTTCCTTTGGCCCTATAGTCTTCATAGGGATCCGAAATATCTGTTCTCAGATTCCACAGAAGGAAGGCTAGCAAAGAGATCCACGAAATACAGATGTAACTATGTGAGATGAATTAACCGAACACTAAGCAGTTTCTCAGAAAGCTTCTTTCCAGATTTCATCTGAGGATATTTATTTTTTCACCATAGCCCTCTACGGGCTTCCAAATATCACTTTGCCATTTCCACGAGAACTGTCTTAGCGAAAGGCTTCTTGAGGGGAAAGCTGTAACTCTGTGAGATGATTTCACAGAACAAAAAGAAGTTTCTCAGAAATCTTCTTTCTCTTTGTTATCTGAGGATATTTCCTTTGGCCCTATAGTCTTCAAAGGGATCCGAAATATCTGTTCTCAGATTCCACAGAAATAAGGCTAGCAAAGAGACCCACGAAATACAGATGTAACTCTGAGAGTGGAAGTCACACATCACTGAGCAGTTTCTCAGAAAGCTTCTTTCCAGATTTCATCTGAGGATATTTCCTTTTTCACCATAGCCCTCTATGGGCTTCCAAATACCACTTTGCCAATTCCACAAGAACTGTCTTAGCGAAAGGCTTCTTCAGGGTAAAGCTGTAACTCTGTGAGATGATTTCACAGAACACAAAGAAGTTTATCAGAAAGATTCTTTCTCTTTGTTATCGGAGGATATTTCCTTTGGACCTATACTCTTCAAAGGGATCCGAAATATCTGTTCTCAGATTCCACAGAAACAAGGCTAGCAAAGAGATCCACGAAATACAGATGTAACTCTGTGAGATGAATTAACAGAACACTAAGCAGTTTCTCAGAAAGCTTCTTTCCAGATTTCATCTCAGGATATTTCCTTTTTCACCATAGCCCTCTATGGGCTTCCAAATATCACTTTGCCAATTCCACAAGAACTGTCTTAGCGAAAGGCTTCTTCAGGGAAAAGCTGTAACTCTGTGAGATGATTTCACAGAACACAAAGTAGTTTCTCAGAAAGATTCATTCTCTTTGTTATCGGAGGATATTTCCTTTGGCCCTATAGTCATCAAAGGGATCCGAAATATCTGTTCTCAGATTCCACAGAAAGAAGGCTAGCAAAGAGATTCACGAAATACAGATGTAACTCTGTGAGATGAATTCACAGAACACTAAGCAGGTTCTCAGAAATCTTCTTTCCAGATTTCATCTGAGGATATTTCCTTTTTCACCATAGCCCCCTATGGGCTTCCAAATATCACTTTGCCAATTCCACAAGAACTGTCTTAGTGAAAGGCTTCTTGAGGGGAAAGCTGTAACTCTGTGAGAGGATTTCACAGAACACAAAGAAGTTTCTCAGAAAGCTTCTTTCTCTTTGTTATCGGAGGATATTTCCTTTGGCCCTATAGTCTTCAAAGGGATCCAAAATATCTGTTTTCAGATTCCACAGAAATAAGGCTAGCAAAGAGATATAGGAAACACAGATGTAACTCTGTGAGATGAATTAACAGAACACTAAGCGGTTTCTCAGAAGGCTTCTTTCCAGATTTCATCTGAGGATATTTGCTTTTTCACCATAGCCCTCTATGGGCTTTCAAATATCACTTTGCCAATTCCACAAGAACTGTCTTAGCGAAAGGCTTCTTGAGGGGAAAGCTGTAACTCTGTGAGATGATTTCACAGAACACAAAGAAGTTTCTCCGAAAGCTTCTTTCTCTTTGTTATCGGAGGATATTTCCTTTGGCCCTATAGTCTTCAAAGGGATCCGAAATATCTGTTCTCAGATTCCACAGAAAGAAGGCTAGCAAAGAGATCCACGAAACTCAGATGTAACTCTTTGAGATCAATTAACAGAACACTAATCAGATTCTCAGAAAGCTTCTTTCCAGATTTCATCTGAGGATATTTCTTTTTTCACCATAGCCCTCTATGGGCTTCCAAATATCCCTTTGCCAATTCCACGAGAACTGTCTTAGCGAAAGGCTTCTTGAGGGGAAAGCTGTAACTCTGTGAGATGATTTCACAGAACACAAAGAAGTTTCTCAGAAAGCTTCTTTCTCTTTGTTATCGGAGGATATTTCCTTTGGCCCTATAGTTTTCAAAGGGATCCGAAATATCTGTTCTCAGATTCCACAGAAATAAGGCTAGCAAAGAGACCCACGAAATACAGATGTAACTCTAAGAGTGGAAGTCACACATCACAGAGCAGTTTCTCAGAAAGCTTCTTTCCAGATTTCATCTGAGAATATTTCCTTTTTCACCATAGTCCTCTATGGGCTTCCAAATATCACTTTGCCAGTTCCACAAGAACTGTCATAGCGAAAGGCTTCTTTAGGGGAAAGCAGTAACTCTGTGAGATGATTTCACAGAACACAAAGAAGCTTATCAGAAAGATTCTTTCTCTTTGTTATCGGAGGATATTTCCTTTGGCCCTATAGTCTTCAAAGGGATCCGAAATATCTGTTCTCAGATTCCACAGAAACAAGGCTAGCAAAGAGATCCACGAAATACAGATGTAACTCTGTGAGATGAATTAACAGAACACTAAGCAGTTT